>NC_045707.1:33890-1283890 GCF_009834535.1 Camelus ferus
CCTCGGTCAGGGGCTGTGTTCCTGCCCGAAAGGCGGGGGGACCGCTCTCCCTCTACCTGCGCCGCTGGTAGCTCTGCTGCTCTGTGCGGCTGCGCGCTCCGCCCTGGTCGGCGCTCCGCGGGTGGGCTTGGGGAAGACCGAGGGACAGCCCTGTCCCTGCTCCGAGCCAAAACCCAGCTCCTTGTTTGTCTTGTGGAGCAAGTTCTCTGAGGGACCAGGATGGAAGGATCCTATCTGCCCCGGGCTGCAGGCCAGTTTCAGTCTCACTGAGACTGGCCTTTGAGGCTGCTAAGCCCTTCGGTGCGGATGCAGGTTCCGCCCTCGCCCCCGCCCGAGTGCTCAGCGCGGAGGATATGGCGGCTGTGCCTGAGCCCCGCCTCTCTTCCCCCGAAAACTTTCCGCGGGTTTTCAGAGATGGGGGTGTGCACCCTTCCCCCGAGAGCACATCAACCTTGCTTTTTATGGAGGGCCAGGTTGTTCTGCCCTGTGCACCCACAGCCACGGCGCGTAGCCCCTTGCGTTCCCGGCGGCCTCCGTGCAGCCACTTACCGTCCTCCGCCCGGCTTGTGCAGCCTGGCCCTGCCCGCCGCTGCCGGCCCGCGCCTCAGGCTGGGTGTCGGGGGGACGCTCTGTGCCCGTTTAACTTAGTTCTGTTAGTCAAGGGCTGCTCTGTACAGATCCGAGCCTCGGAGGCTCCCCTCCGTCCCGCTGGCCTCTCAGTTGGAGAGGGGAGACCCAGCGAGCGAGCGCCAGTCCTCCTTTGCCGCTCCCTCCCCGCGGGACCGTCCCGCGCTGCTTTGCCTTTTGTTCTTTCTTTTTTCCTTTTCTCCTACCAGATTTTTGGCGTCTTTATCTTTTGAAGAGGGAGATGTTCTGTCGGAGTTCCACAGGTGCTCTGGTTGGCTGAGGTGGGTCTGTAGATGTGGGTCTTGGTGTATTTGTGGGAGAGGGTGACCTGCGAGCGTCCTTCTACTCCGCCATCTTCTCCCGGGACCTATAAAACTATTATTATTGCCACACTTCTGTGTGTAATGTGTCTAGAAATTTTCTTTTATTGGTTTAAGAGCAGGATCCGATTATATTTTCTTCCACTAGGATACCTGGTAGTGTCGGTACCTTGTATACATTACTTACCCTTTTTCATTTGGTAAAATCACAGCTGTACTCAAATATAAATTATCATGTATCCTAGGACCCACTTTTGGACTCTATATCGTATTCCACTCACTCATAAATAAGTCAGTCCATAGCTATGCCAACCTCATATTTGCGAAAACCCTCTGCTTTTAAAGTGCTCGCTTGATTAGGTCAAGCAATGATCTCCCTTAAGTCAACATATATATAACATAACCTAATGACAGGAGTAAACTCCGGCATGGTGACAGCCCCGGAAGTTACACAGGGCATGTACCCCAGGAGGCAGGGGTCCTAGGGGACATCTTAGAATTCTGTCTACCACACCCTCCAAGCTTCTCTCTCTGAAGGAAGAAGTTTTGCTTTTAGGGTCAGTTTCTGAACTCTCCTTTAGTAATCTGAGAACTGGACAGATTCCCACCCCAAAGTAGTGAGAGATGGAGCCACACGTCCCCTCCCAGCAGGTGGCAAGATGCGGAGTAGGCCAGGAGCACAAGCTTTCTGGAAGGAAGTGGGGTCTGTGAACATCAGGACAGGAGGGAGAAGAAGTCAGAGGAAACGGTCTATGAGAGAAGGGATGGGCAGATGAGAGCAGCAAGGTCTGGGCCTCCTACACAGGCGGGAAACTGAAAAGAAGCAGGAAAGAATCACGCGCTTGACTTCAAGTAGACATTTGGTAGCAAGATGAGAATGAGGAAGGGAATTGAGAGGAACAGGGGAAAGAGATTTTTAAAAAGTATTGCTTTAAGTTATAGATTCTATCCTCTGAGATATGCCTAAGAGAAGCCAGTAAAAACATAAATTTGCTTTTAATAATGTTAGTTACTGAACTGTCTTTCCTTAGATGTGACTCGGTGCAGACACCGGCCCAGTAATACATCTTCCAGTTGTACATGGAGGTAACTTGTCTTACTGGTTAGGCTATAAAGTTACCTTAGTCCCCAGAATACACAACCGAACTTAAAAACCAAGGGAAAAAGTGAGTATGCACGCATGTTTTGTGTGGTCTGCTCTCTCAGTTCACCAGATCCAGCCATTTTCTCTCATCTACCAAAAAAGATTTCTTCTCTAAGTATTCTAAAAGTGAGTACTGTTCACATTGTATTTGCATGCATGTGGGAGTGTGTAACTGAGTCACTTTTCATACTATATGAATCAAACGTATTGCAATTTAGAAATTACCCGCATTTGCCAACTCCTGATGAAGTACTAACAAGCGGGAAAACCCGGGGTCCCCAGCCAAGACCCCAGCACTGGTGTGTGGATTCTCACGGAGCCCCAGGCAGGGAGCACTGGTTTCCTTAACTGATTACGAGTCATCTGCCCCAATCCCAACCGTTCTATGTGTCTTAGATGGAAATATTGACCATGTTAGTATTTGCCTGACTTTGCCCCACAAAACAGCAATTTTGAATGGTTTAACTTACGAAAAGCAGGGGTATGCAGATGGAATCCCTTTCTTGGAAATGGTTTCAAAGTACAAACAGCTGCCTTGAACCCAGTTGACTCTTCAGCAAGATGGTGGGAGGGTGGGGATGAATCTGTGCTGCTGACACTTTGCCTCTAAGAATTCTCCCAGAGTTTTTCATACGTGCTCTCAATGAACCTCATGCGTGTGCTTGTCTCTGCCCACGGCACAAGCTGCCTGTGGCTGGTAACCAGAGCTATGTGCTTGGATCTCCACTCCAGCGGTGCATCAAATACCCTAAGCAAACAGGTTACTTACATCTACTCCCAAGTGTCTGATACGGTAACTGTAGGATGAAGCTTTGACGATCTCATGCATAATCAGAGTTGAGAAATAGCTCATAGCTGTTGAAAAGAATTGAATCTTCTCCAATTGCTTCTTCTTCAGCAATTTTGTCAGAGTCACCTGGGAAATAAATTGAAACATTACAACCTGAGAGAGGAACGAAAGACCAGTAAAAGCAAAAGGAAACAATCCCCGCCTCTTGGATGAGCAACTCCTTTACAGCCTGGGGGCTGACGGTCTGGGGGATCCCTGAGGGTCACAGGGCTCAGGACGTCCTTCAGACGTGAAATCAGCAAGGACTGAGATGATGAGCAGGGTCCAAATCCAGGAACCGAGAGTAGAGTTTACAAGTAGATTTGCACCTATAAAGGATACATTTTAAGGACAATATGGACAATAGGTACCAGGTTTCTCACTGTCATAGAAAGCAGTTACCAACATGGAAAAGGGGAAAATATGAATGAGCCTAGTGGTGTAGGATTGGAATTGGAGGTATTATGTGAATTCAATTTAAACAGATGGACATAGAGATAAATATCGTGTAAATATGCACATCCTCTAGCTTTGTCCATTGATGGGGCCTGGGAACAGTGACACCCTGGTGCCCAGGTCTTGTTTGTGAAATACCCTTCTCCACTATGAGGAATGAGGGCTCTCTGGATCAAAGGCTGATTCTAGGCTTAAATAGGAAAAGAACCAGGGGAACCTTGGAACATTTTGTGCCAGAAAACAAAAACAAGTGCTCAAAACATGATGGGGACGTGTGAAACCAACAGAGAAGCTAGCTTGAAGGGGCTGTAGTGGCCAAATCAGGGACAATGTGCACATCAGAATACATGATGGTGATGGATTATACCTCATCATAATTTGATAATAGGAAGCCAGGGGTCCACTTGATATAATAAGTAAATGCATTAATTGAAAATTTGATGAGGAGCAATCTCAAAGTACCTTACCCTCTCCCAAATAGTTCACAGCGGAGGTGATTTGAAGACATCACCTTAATCAAATGGTCAAAGTGAACATCATCACTAACAGAACATTTCAACACCACATGCCACCTGAGAAGACCCAAGGAGAGGAGCACGGTATCACGTGTGTGGTGTTCCTGCCAAGGATGCACAGGCCGATCTGATCAGGAGAGCGTCAGAAAACCTCAGGTCCTTTTACAACACAGCTGGTCTACCATCTTCAAAAGGGCTAAAATCATAAAAGGCAAGGAAAAAAAACTGAAGAAATGATCTAGACGGAAGGAAACTGAAAAAACATGACACCCAAATAGACCACATGATTCTGAATAGATCTTTTTATTAAGAAAGACAAACGGGGACAGTGGATGAAACTGAATAGAATCTGATGATTAGGTGGCAGTAATGGATCAGTGTCAATGTCCTGATGTGTATGATGTTTTGAGGTTGTACAGGATTTACACACCAAAGGACTCAGAGCCACTGGACACCATGTTGGCACAGTACTCTCAAACTGTTCAGGAAAAGTAAAAGTCTCTAATATACTTGTAAATTTTGGGAAAAGTTGAGAGTATGTCAATGTCTTTGGTTGTTTTGGGTTTTTTTGGGGGTGGGAGGTAATTAGGTTTATTTACTTAATTATTTATTTCAGTGGAGGTACTGGCTTCCTCCACTGAACCCAGGAACAAAATTCTCAATTCACATTGTCTTCATTTTTAGCCATTTGGCATTCTATTCCTTTTAAAATGTTACATTGTGCAACTAACAGTTGTTATCGTTTACTGTTTTTGAAGATGACTGAACAGATGCAGGTGTGACATGCCTACATAGATGGGACTTTGCTTAAGATCCACTGAAGATGAACCCAGGACCTCCTACATGGAAGCATGCACACTTACCACTTGAGCTATACCCCCCTCCCTCAATGTCTTAAAAAAAGTGGGGGGGGGGCCCTCTATTCTTCTGGAATTTATATTTCAGCAAGAAAAGACAAATAAATACATAAGAAAAACATGTCTAGCAAATGGTTACAGGCATGAGCCCGGGGGCCTCCCACAGTTAGAAATTAAATAGCGGAAAAACAGCCAACCAAGGACTGAGAAGAAGGCATCGGTGAGGCAGGATGTAAATGAGAAGCTGAGGGAGAAAGACTTTTCTAGAAGGATGAAGTGGCTCACTTTGTCCGATGCTGCTGAGAGATCAAGCAAGATGAACAGAGAACAGCTGGTCCCTACAGTTGGCCCCAAGGAGTCATGGGAGGAGTCATGTTGGAGCAGTCTTCAGCTGAGTGAGGAGAGCAGTCAGATTAGGAAGGGTTGAAAAGAGAAAGGGTGTGAGGACATGGACTTGGTGCATAGAGTTATCTCGTCCCAGAAGTGTTGCTGTCAAAGGGAGCGGAGAACAATGTGGTACTTGCAGGTTATGTAGAGTCACCAGAGAGTTCTTTGTAAGAGGGAAGGTTACCGGGGCAGTTTGCACAATGAGGGGGCTGATCCAGCAAAGAGGGAGAAACTCAGGATGCAGGACACAATCAGCCTCAATTGGAGGAGTAAGGGGGCTGCGATGGAGTTTGCATGTGGGGACACTGCCACTGGCAGGGGCAGAGGCCCTTCAACCAAGTTATAGCGGGGAAGGAAGAGGGGAGGGGCCCAGGGGAAGATGTGGCCTCTCCTATGGTGGCCAGGGAGGGGAGGGCTCGGCCTGAGTTGCTCCTCTTCTCCCAGGGTACCCTGCGGCCGGCCATCTACTGAGATGAAAGCGGGGAGAAGGTGAGTGGTTGGGCATGTTTGCTGGGCCTTTGAAGAGAGGAGAAGTGAAACAGTGCTGGTCACTTTGGAGAGTGGGGACTCAGACAGAGGGCTGCAGAGAAGTGACTCAGATGGCCGTGCGGACTGGAGGGCCCACGTGAGATCTGTGGTTATGAATTTCAAGTGAGACCTGTCAGCATGCTCAGGGGTTTCTCTCCAGCATTATCCAGCTGTTTGGGTACAGCAAATACTAAAGTGCCAAATCATTTTCCCCAAATATATACATACATATTTTTTTCATCAAAGACACTAAAAGGGTCTAAAAAAAGAAAGACAAGGTATGAATTGCAAAGCTTTTAATGATAGTTACTGTATTTTTTAACAGCATGCGTGATTTCACATCTGTGGTTAATTAGCAATTATTTCCATACTTGCAAGCTCATCTGCCTCTGAATTTAGTCATAATACAGGAAGTTAATGAAGTTAAGGAAAAGCAACCCTTCATCTAAACTCTCTATTTCTTGATCTAATCTCTCTTCGTGATCAGCAAGATGCATGAAGGAGTTCTTTAAAAGGGCTAAAATAGATTAATATATAACTTGTGTGTTTGTTTTTAAAGCTTCGTAAACGCAACCCTTCTAAGAAAACAGTTAAACCAAAGGCCATACTTAATGAAAACAAAAATCTTAATTCAGATTGTCTTCATTTTTAGCCATTTGGTCTTCTGCCCCTTTTAAAGCGTTACATTACCCAACAAACAGTGGTTATCGTTTACTGTTTTTGAAGATGACTGAACAGATGAAGATGTCACGTGCCTATGTTTGTGGGACTTTGCCTAAGATCCATTCAAGATACTCTTTAGTTACATTTCCATTGAATATTGGCCAGTATTTGTATCATTCAAGATTAAGTCTGGGTTCTTTCTTTGATTAAGAATTGAATGGGCTGCAGATCTATTTGATAATTATGATTTTAGACAAATATTCACCAGCATTAGTTCTGTTGGCCAACCGAAAGCACTGTAGGCCTCATATCCAACAAGAAACACGTTAGTAAATATTACGCCTCTTAGTAAAAAGACTACATGCTCCTGCTTTTGTAGAAATATTATTTGCTTGAAAGAATGGTAGTATGACCTGTCACTTAAATTACTACTTCCTTGATGTGAAAAAGAGACAAAACGAGCTGAAGAAGGAAACTCCACAGTTACAGATCACAACCCTCAACATACTGCTCCACATCGTGGCCCTCACAGTGGTTTTTCCATGCCACCCTGGATAGAAAGATGAAACAAACAGGAATAAGGTTAAAACGTAGCTGCATTCACTTAATGTCTTAATCTACCAGAAACTAACACGACATTGTAAATCAACTCTGCTTGAGTGAGGAGAATCTTAAAAAGTCCAGAAATCCACTAAAAGAAATTGAGGAGTAAAAGGGTAAGATTCTGAATCAGTTAAAGTAGAGCATTTCGAGGTAACACACTTTTCAGTGTAAACCCAGAGCTGTAGTTGTCCGGTCTCAGCAGCACACTTTGGTCTTTGGCAATGTTCTCTGACTTGTCTCACAACAGGAGGGCAAACCAGATCTCCCCTTTGATGCTTAAAACACAGCATGCTTGCAACAGGAACTAACAGAGTGTGGTAGGTGGCTTATACTTCAAAACCACACATACAAAAAACTCAGAAAAAGAGATTTGTGGATACCAGAGGTGAGGGTTGAGGGCAGGATGAGAGGTGGGGAGGAGGGAGAGGGGGAACTGGATGAAGGCAGTCAAAAGTTACTACAAATTCCAGCTATAAGATAAATAAATACTGGAGTTGCTATGTACAAACTGATAAATATAACTAACTGCTAGTTTTTATATATGAAAATTGTCAAGAGAGAAACTCCTAAGAGCATCACACACAAAAAATTTTATCTTCTGTTCCTTTAATTTTGTATCCATATTTTTGCAGGTGATTAGGTTCTTGTCTCCTGGTAGAAAGAATTAGAGATGAGAAGCTAAGAAAGTAAAGTGGGGATTTACTAAGGGACAGATAGTACACTCTCACGGGGACAGCAGGCAGTCTCAGGGAAGTTACTGCCCTGATTTCTCTGGCAGATCGGTTACATAAAGTGTGAAAATGAGTGGGCGGAATATTCATTGTGGGGGGAAGGGTTTGGGGTCCCATTCCCTGATCTTCATCCCAACTCCACCTTCCCAAAGGGAGGAGGGATTTTTGTCCTTATTTAGTGTGGCTGGGAAATGTCATGGCATTGGTGCATGATGGGTACTTAAATCTGCAAGGCTAATTTTATTGAAATGAGGGCATAATGAAAAAAAGGTTACATTTAGACACTGGAGGTTCTTGCCTTTTCCCACCTTTCTTTGTGGACCTCCTGGTTGCTTGCCACAGCTAAATTTGTGACCGCTTATCAGCCCAGAGGTTCCTACTTTTCTTTCTCTGCCCAGGGACCCCTGTTGTTTACATGATGTAGGGTTTCCTGCATTTGGCCCCGGCCCCTCCTTTCCTTGCCAATTCCTGCCATTTGGCCTGTGTCCCCCCTTCTCTGCTCACATCTAGCTGTCTGCCTGCTCCAACAGTCTGAGGGGATGGATGTTCACTAAACCTACTGTGATGTATGTAAGTCAAATCATTACGCCGTATACCTTAAACTATCCAGTGCTGTATGTCAATTACATCTCAATAAAACTGGAAGAAAAAAAAAAACATACCATGCTCTAATGCCTAGTGGGTCCCTGACAACCCTCTTTGCACATTGTACAGCTTTGGTGATGTCATCTTGCAGCAAAACTGAAAAAGAGAAAGTGAGCAATGAAAACAACGGTTATAGAAATTTCATTTTAACTTAACATTCAGCCAGTTTTATTCTCGTAAGCTAAGAGAGAACACAGATAACTTTTCAAGAGTCTATGTATCTACAAATGTTGATAGAAAACTTTTTCTTCCTTGCATCCCATTTGGCATGAAATAAAGCATTCTGTTTCTCATTTTCCAAAGTCATTGGAAGCAAATGGAATTATTAACTAATATGATAGATAGATGTTTCTTTTTTTTAACTAAACACTCTAAAACAAATGAACAAACAGAAACTGGCCTAGCATATTTTTGCTCAGTATTTCTACTACTGGAAAAGTATTCCTAAAGAAATAATAAAAACACACTCAAAGATGTATGCACAAGGTGTCTCATAGCAATTAATAAAAGGGGAAAATGGAAACAGCCTAAGAGCTTACCAGTAAGAGCTGGACTGATAAACGACAGAATATTTATGTAGTGGAATTGTATTCATCTTTCAAAAATAATACATATTGGTATTTGTTGACTTAAAAATAATTTTATGTGATAAAGAACAAATCGTAGAGCAGTATATAGAATGCAGTATCATTTTTGTTAAAACACACATTGCCTGCACATTTGTATGTGGGTAGATACGTGCATGACATCGCTTGTCTTTCATAGACAAGTTTGATACATGTCCTGAAAGAATTTGTGTATACCAAGTTACCAGTGGTCACAAATGTCTGGGTAGTAAGAATTTTCATTCAATGACCACAAATTATTATATAATACAAAATATTTTAAAACATAAATTAACTGAATATAAAAGAATATTCTAAGATCTTCATCTTCTCTATTAGAGAATTTAACATTTAAAAATTTAACAATAGAAAATTTTGCAATACTTCTCAAAATTTTATACACAAAAGATTCCACATTCTCTCTAATTTTAAATAAACTCAGTAGAATATTTGCTTCACTCCAATTAAACAAATCCATAAATTAGCTTGTTAGAATGACTATGATTATATAGGAACTGTATTTCTGGAAAGTGTAAACTAAAGAATTTAGAAATTAAATGTCATAATGCTTCTAATTCACTTTAAAATCACTCAGCCAAAAAAAAATATATACACACACACACACACAGAAGTAAATAAGACAAAATGTTAGCAACTGTTAAAGTACATGATGGGTACATTGCTGTTTATTATACCAATTTCTATAATTTAGAACATTTCATAATAAAAAGTAAAAACAATGTTTACAAAAGGACCACACATATTCCTCTTCCTTGATTAGTTAACGACTAATTGTTTCATTTTCTATAAAGGACTATAGATTTAAAAAAAAAAAAAAGACCAAACCACCAAATTATCCCCAAACCTCCTCAGAGTAAGTCAGAGGAGTGCATAGTTCTGCACAGAGAGTCAGACAGTCCAGCCACAGTAAATTGATGGATCCCTCCAGAAACTTCTGTGTATCAGAGAACAGCAACCTCTCATGATAGGAGCGCTTTACGTTCTTACTTCAGGAATCAGGAGGAGGGTAATAAAGAGTTTCTGGAAGTTGAGATGGAGGTTTCCTAGGTCCCTGGTGACCACATCAAGGCCTTTTTGTTTGTTCTGAATCTCTATTCTTGTAAACATGACAGGACAGTCCCCGTGCCCGCACTCAGTGTCATCTTGTCTTACCGTCGCAGTTGATGCCACAGCCATTCACTGCTTTTGGAGTTTTGCCATCGTTACACCAGTAGCGGCTGTTGATCTGAAATATCCCATAATCAGTGCTTCTGCTGGAGGGATTGAAGTTTGTAGCTTTCGTGTCATAATTACTTTCCCATCTGGCCAAACACATCCCTGAAAAGAACTTACTTTTAGTAGTAAACAGCAACACCACGTGACTTACATTGCAAAGCATGTTCTATCAGGCAAATTCAATTTTACTAATGACTGACCGCCTTTGTAAGTATAAAGATGACTTTTACGTGTGAAGCATTTTAACACCTTAGTGCTAAAGGGCCCTTAAGAGAATTCTTTTGCTATCAAATCATTTTGTAATACTAATGAAATAAGACAACATACTTTAGAAAATATTAAACTAGCTGTTTTGCCATTGCCATTACCCTTCCCCCACTCCCATCCCTCAGGTAAGATTCAGCCTAGAAGAGAAAAATCAACAGAGTTTTTGAGTTGATTAGTGCTTAGCAATAGATACATAATGATGATGGAAAAATATATTTTATTAGGAAAAGTAAAGATTTTCTGGGAGAAAGAATTTTCTTACGATATCTAAAGGTGAATTTGGATGTCAAATTAGACCCCAGATAAGAGCTGTAGAATGGAGAAGACTATTCCATCCATCCATCCATCCAACCAGCCATCTGCTCATTCGCACAGAAATAGTAATTGAGGGGAAATGTCTCAATTCAATCTGAAAAATACAGTAACTACATCGACAAACATAGACTAAAATAAAGAGTAACTTTTACTTCGGGCACAGCTTGAATTCTGTGGCAGAAAGTGAAAACTACTTCATCAACTAGAGTGAGTAAGAATAATGAAACGTCCTTTCCTGCTGCATTTCAGGGATCCTCATACAAACACTGACTGAGGGGAAGTTGGGTCCTACCAGCCCCTGTGTTAGTTCAGCGGGGAGGGTAGAGCTCGGTGGTAGAGAGCGTCCTTAGCATGCACGAGGTTGTGGGTTCAGTCCTCAGTACCTCCATTAAAAATAAATAAGTAAACCTAATTACCCCCCCTCCAAAAAAAGAGTTCCACAGAATTTTTAAAATTTGCTGTTAAAACCCCAACATCATGATTAGAAAGGAGAAAAATACTGCATTACTCTAGGCTTGCAGAACCCAAGTTCCAAACTAGACATGGCTGGACTCAAATGCCAAGGGCCTGACAGACACATCCCAGGTGCCCAAAAGTACCTTTCAGCCAGCCTTACGTGGGCCGCTGAGGGAACCGAACCCGCAAATTTAGTGGCACTGGAAGCATGGGTCCTGGCATGCTTAGAGCGATATAGAATTTTGCTCTCCCATATCCTCAAACCTTCAGCTGGTACATCTGATTCTAAAGGAACAAGGTGACATTTTTATACGTTGTTAAGTGTACAAACCTTCCAAGAGAGTTTTTAAAAAGTCCATTCGCTCAAAGTCCCTTTCTCATTATTCATCCTGCATTACTATCCGTTCCGCCCCCAGCAGCTATTTGGAAGGACGAACAAGAGATGACTTACAGTTGGCCAGGCTGACTCCCCTGTAGCCATCCATTCCGAGTTCCTTCAGCTTTCGGGCCAGCGCGCATCTCTCCCAGACCTTGCCCTGCACAGCGACAGCGAGGAGGACGAGCCCCAGCACAAGGAGAGCCTTCATGGTGACTGAGGTGCCCGGACTGCAGTCTGCCCGGGGCTGAGCCGGCCCCAGTATTTAACTCCTTTGGACTTCCCTTACTCCTGGGGGTTCGGGAGCTCCACCCCTTGAGATTCGGGGGAAACAGGAACCATTTATTGGTCCAACTGCCTTAACACGTTTTCTTTCTTACGTTTGAAGAGGTATAGTTTGATGTCACAAGACATCACCTGCCGGAAAATAATGAAATGAACTTGTTTAAAGTTATTGCTCAGGAACAATCTGGATTAGCACTGCTGCCAAAAGAGAAACTTCCTCCTGTTTCGTAATGAATTTGAACGACTAGAAATTTAAAAAAATGGAACGAACATTTTACGCAACTGAAAACGAGCTCCCATCTTTGATTAACACTCATTCTCATTAAATTGTTTTATGTGCCTTCGCTCTGGGGTCTTCATCTTTTTCAATTAATATTTCCTTAAATACACTTTCCACAAAAGAACACGACACCCTGCCTGTTGTTTCCACAGGGACATAGCTCAGCAGCACGCTGCTCAGCCAGATTCCTATATTAACTTCTTTGGATACTATTGTAGAGTTTTAATTTCTAAATTAATATTTTACTGTTGTAAATATGTCTCATGGGAACAGCAATCCTAACAACTCCTTTTTGACAAAGCCTTACTTCACTTTTCTGTGGTAGAACATAAGGGAGTCCTTATAAGGCAAGGAAAGTTGTAATAAAACCTACAGATGAATAGCACCAAATGCCACCAAAAACTGCGCCCTTTCAGCATAAGGATTATTTTGAACTGAAGGCAATTGAAAAGAAGCACATCCAAGGAAATTTCTGTCTACCCACTATTTGCCTGAATGCAGAACATAGATTTGTACAAATGTCAAACATCAACAAACCCAGATGCCTGTCGGTCCCAAGACAGCCCTGGAGGACACGACCTAACAGCCTGGACTGACTAGCTACTGTCTTCCACTGGTTTGTTACAGATTTATCTGCCTACAATTTGCCCCCTTTTGAAGCTTAAGACCCTTTTTCTCTGTCATGTCAGTGTTGTAAAAGTACATTGTTGTTTGGTTAAGATGCTATGTAGGTCTGAGCTCCAGCCACCTCTTTAAGTCACTCATCCTTGCATTTCTCCCAAGTATATATGAGACACGCATGTTAATACACTTGTTTATGTTTTTCTTTTGTTATAGAGCCCACCAAAAATCTAAAAGGGTAGGAGGAAAAGTTATTTTTCCCTCCTGTACAGTTCCTGGTGGTGAGGATGGGACAGTAAAGGCTGGAACAATCCACTCTCCTGCGAGGCCACAGCTGAGATATGGGGTAACTGAGAGCAGACCCACAGAAGGTGGGAATTCTGAAGCACATCGTCTCCCAGATCTCTGTTTGCAGTGCACAGTCAAGAGGAGGATAAACATTTCTCCTTGTCTCTTCTTCTCCAAATTCACAATGGCAGGAGGAAACATTTGTACAAATAGCTCTCGAATCCTGACTTTGCTGAATTTGGTTTTGGTAATCCATGCCTATGGGTGTTGATTCTTAACCTCCCAGAAAGTGTCACATTTTCCTTTGTCTGTTTTGTGTCATTTGTCATAAGGATGAGAAATCATAAGATGAGAATCTCCATTTGTCTTGTGTTATGTCCTGAGCCAGCTAGGAGCCTGAGACATGAAGTGACAGGCAACTTTGTCCAAGCATGGCAGCTCTCAGGGAAGTGTGTCTTAATAAAGGTTCACCGGCTATAAAGGGCCTGTGTCATCTCTATGCCTTCGTTGCTTCTCTTGCGCTGGGAAAATTCTCATCCCAGTATCACCTTTCTGGTAACACAGATTAGCGGGTCCATGATTTACGGTGTCTCACTTGTGGGAGGTAGAGGTTTCTTTGCCACCTGTGACAATGAAGGTCTTTGGTTTTTAAGTTGTCTTCAGAGTGGCTCTGCATTGTAAGGGCTGTATTTCTTTAAGGACACCTCTTGTGGACATGGTTAAGCAATAAACAGCTTATTGTTTTGGGTTTGTTGTGTGTGTGTGTGTGTGGCTGGAGGTAATTCAGTTTATTTATTTTTAATGGAGGCACTGGGGATTGAACCCAGGACCTTGTGCATGCTAAGCACATGCTCTACCACTGAGCTTTACCCTCCTCCCTGGCTTATTGGTTTTAAGCATAAAAAAGACCTACTTGTTCAGAGTCACTAGTAAGAGAGCTCTCGTCTTAAACAAATGCCTTATTGGTACCTATGGGAAGACCAGGTTGAAAAAAAAGAAAGAGAGAGAGAAGAGAGAGAAATTGATACAGAAGAACATCTTGTGAGAAAAGAGAAAAAAACAAAACAAAACACTTCTTTAACAAAATTAGGAGGTGATGAGACTTAGAAAAAAGGTCAGGAACCGCAGATGGCACTGAAGCAGGTGTAAAAGTTAGGTAAATATTGATAACCAGGAAATAGATTTGACAAAGACTCCGAAGATACACAGAAAATTTTGATTTGTTGTCCCTTACTCTGTAATCACACCCCACTGGTTCCAGGCCTTCCACACACTGGGCCTGTTCTACCAAAAAAAATTTCTTGGACTACCCTTCTCTTACAGGAAAGAAAAAGTTTATAGTAATTACACTAGACATCTAAGACTAGGCAAGTATGCCCCTGACTTCATTCTTAAGTAAAACCTACAGTTCTCCCTCAGTCCCTTGGAACTATTAATCATAATTTATCTTTGAAATGTAAGCATCCAAAGAGAGAATTGTTAGCAAAAACAACCATGGAACAGGAACAATAAAGGAAAAAGAAAAATAAAATAAAGATTTTTTTAAAAAGCAAACTGCTATTTGTTCTATAAGCTCTCTTTTCCCAAGTTTTGTCTAGAGCTTTCGTATATTTCTATTAAAGACAAATAAAAATCTTAAAAACTCTTCTCCCTGGATATGGTAAAAGGCTTCAGCTATCTGAGTGGGTAAACTTCCATCTGCCAGAAACACGATTTAGATCCAACTCTTATTTTATAAGCTACTGAGTTTTGTGCTATTGTACCTGACATGCGGCTAAAATGTTTAAATGAAAGCTATAAAATCGGTTTGCATCTGTCTGTACGCCTCTGTGTGTATGTTATGTATATGTGATATATTTCTTACTCTCGATGTTACTCTTAACAACTAACTTGTAAAAAAGCTTAATTTAATTGGCTTAAAGAAAATGTTAAGCATATATAAATGAAGACTAGTCAAATAAGTTCATGTTATCTCTACGAGGTGTTTGAGATTATGTAACTGCAAATTCAACCTAAGAACAAAATGTACAATAAAAATGATTTGCTCAATGTATGTCAACACAGCAGGAAAACAAAACCCATGTTTAACTTTTTAGATTCTTTGTTTCTGTGATTTGTGCTTCTTGCCTGGTTTGTCAACGAGAAAAATAACTTAAAATGATGGTTAATTTTTTAAATCTCATGAAATCCTCATGGCAATTCAAGAGCAATTGTCAAGAATCCATGAATTAATTGGATGAAAGCGGGAGAAAACTCTGTAAATGAATTTTGCAGCCGTGATCGTGTTTTATGAAATACGGCTGCCTGAAGAGAGTTCCCAAATCCTTTTTGTAACCTTAACCTTAAACGATGGCTATTCATTAAATACCAATATCATTTCTAAATCAGAGAAAATACTGAAACACTAATTGCTAAACATAGGTTTAAGTTTACCTGTGTTTGGCTTCTTACTATACAGAAACTAAAGACATTTGGGTCCATTAATAACATATTCTTTTTGCCACTTTAAAAAACTGTAGTATAAAAAGGCATACGTCTCTAGACATTACAAAATGATATATTCCTCAATTTGCTAATTTACTACACAATATCAATATGTGGCAGACAGTTCACAACTGCTTACTCCCAACTTTTTTGGGAATTTGTGTTACTAAAGGTTAAGCACTCTAATCAATATATGTAATGGAAACTACTAGAAATAATAAGGGTAAAGGAAAAAACTGTGTGCAAAGTATCCAAGGGAAGTAAGATATATGTTGGTAGGGAAAGGCATGAGGTATCAGGATGCGGTTTTGTTAAGAGAAAGTAGAATCATTTTGTGCTAAGTTAGAGATTATTTAGAGCTTGTTTTAGACCAGGACAAAAGAAAATGAACGACCAAACCTACGTGAATACAGCAAGTTAGGAAAAGAGAGAGAGAATGAGTGAGAGAGAGAAAGAGAGGAGGGATTCCTGTCCTGTGTGGTCAAGTGAATGAAAATGGAATGAATTTATGATATGGGTTTTTTAAATGAGCTTTAACAGCAATAGTGTGCCGATGCTAAACTAGAATTTAATTTTTTCTCTTGGTTAAAAGATCAAAATTATCCCAGATTATTGTGAAAAATTTTTCTTTACCTGTTAAGTAACTCGCCTGGGAAACAAGGATTCTGGGTCTTATAGAGATCATTAATTACTTGTGCTTTATGATCTTCATCTGGTCTTTGATTACTTAAAAAGCCCAAGTTTTCTCAAAACTAAAAGAGATAAGTCTTTTTTTCCAGGTGCATTACTTCCTGTATTTGCCTTTGAAATACATAACTAAGTATTGTTTCATAACAGATGTGATCCTATTTAATCAAGGTTCAAACCTTTCGACATTTTTCACTCAGCTTCTTGGTGCCTATCTCTTAATTATACATAGACAGCAACAGTTGCCAGATACTTGATGAAAGCCGCTATTGTGGAAGACAGATCAGAATAAACACTTGGAGAAGAGGAACTCAAAGGAAACAGAGGCAAGAAAAGAAGAAAGAAGAAAATACAACTGTAATGAATATCTCAGAGAAGTAAGAGAAAATGTCACATCCATGGAACATGCAGGACTGCTGTATAATAAACAATCAGAGAAGAAAAGAGGAGCCCTTGTGATGTAAAAATATTACCACGTTCATAAAACATTTAATAGAAAAACCAAGAGAAATATTAGAGAAATATTCCCAGAAATAGAATAAAAAGACAGAGATTAAAAACAGGAGAGAAAATATGAAAAAAAATAAACTGGAGAATAAATAGATCAAACATCCAATTAATAAGAATTCTTAAAAGGAATATTAAAAAAAGGAAATGTAAAATAAATTCACAAAACTGAGGGACACAGGTTTCCAGACAGAAATGACCACCAAGTACCCAGCACACTGCTATAGAATAAAATCCATACCATGCACACTATCGTGAAATTTTAGAATTTCAGGGATAAAGAGAATTTTAAAATTTAAGGCCAACGATGTTAAACCTAGATTCTTATATACAATCTGTCAAGTGTGAGAAGAAAAAAACAAAGACATTCTCAGGGACCAAAAAAACTTCTTTCTGCACCATTTCTCACGAAGCCTCTGAAGGACCCTTTCCATTTAAGAGAGAGCCAATAAGATAGAAGATGTGGGTTCCAGGAAACACGGCTCTAGCACAGGAGAGAGGAGAAGGAATCACACAGGTGTAGGGAGGAGTGAAGCCCGACACTGACACCTGTGCTACAGGCTAATCGAAGCCAATCCGTCTTGTAGCAGGAGGGGATGGGCTCCATGTGGACGCTGGGGAAATCCAAACTTAAAGATGGCCTGGAGTGTCTGCACCTATTGAAGGGAGCTTGGCTGAGACTTCTGGTAATGAATTAAAACATAAATAAGTATATGGAAAACTAAGCAAACAGAAAACTAAGGCAATTATTAATTCTGAGAAAACCTAAAGCCTTGAGTGGAAATACAACCAAATTGTACCATCATATTAGACTCATCTGGGAGTGTTTGTGCCTGCGTGTAAAGGGGAAAAACAGAGCAGGGGGAGGTGAGAGAGAGCTAAACCTGCATTTTCCTGGGTAGAAATAAATAGAAAATATCCATGGTTGAAAATGAAGAAATGGTAGAATCACCCTGCTCCTGAGCTATATGGCAGTAACACTAGAGTGTAGTTAAAGAAGCTAAAAATAGCTAAAGAAGTTAAAAAGGTGTTACCTCTGGTGTTGGGAATTAAATTAGAAAGGTTAAGGCTATTTTTCCTCATTAACCTTAAAACAATTTAGATGACTTTTTAAAATATGCACATGTATTTTGTGATTTAAAAGTTTAAAAACATATTGTGTAAGAAAAAGAACTAAAAGACATACAATGAAATGTTCACAGTGGTTATTCATGAAGACTTTTCAGAAGTTTTATTTACTCTGCATTTTTTGGCATTTTCAAAGTTTTCTTCTCTCAGCATGTATTTTTACTTTTGCAATAAGCAAAATAATAAATAATTATACACACACAGAGGAATGTGCAGAATTAGTAAAAACAAAAAAAGGTGGTTATTTGAAGTCCTAAACATTTCTCTATGTGTATCAACTCAGCCGTATATGTAGGAATATTCTGTCATTTAACATGATCTTTCTCCTGTGTAGAACTACTGTACCCCATCAGTGGTTTCTCAGATTTTAGTGGAATAAAGTTAAATATTAATTTTCCCTGAGCTTCAGGAGCAGCATTAAAATGAACTTATTTACAAAACAGAAACAGACTCACAGACACAGAAAACAAACTTATGGTTACCAGGGGGAAAAGGGTGGAAAGGTAAATTGGGAGTTTGAGATTTGTAGACACTCATGACTATACATAAAATACATACACCACAAGGTCCTACTGCAGAGCACAGGGAACTATATTCAATATACTGTAAGGGCCTGTAATGAAAAAGAATATGAAAAGGAACATGTACATGTATAACTGAACCACTGGGCTGTACACCAGAAATCAACATAGCATAGTAATCTGACTGGACTTCAATTGAAAAGAAAAGAATACAAGCAGCACTGAGAAACAATCCATATGCTGGATGTGTAAACGACGGATGGTTGTGGAATGCTTGTGACACCTTTGTGAATTCTTTCTGAGTACCATTCTTTCTGTCATCTTTAAACTTCCAGGGTCAATGCAGTTAGAGCTTAAGCTGGATCTCATTTCCCCTTTTCACAGTATGAACAAATATTTCGCTTCCCACTGTGGTCAAGCCCCAACACAACCATTGGGCATTCAACACTGAGAAATTACATGAAGTGTAACTGATTTCTCAAACATATGATGAAACATAATCTTGTTTGCAAAGAGACAGAAGTGTTCCCTTTTTAGTGACCGCTTTCCAGAAGAGTATTCTGATTTCATTTCTCTATTAAGTGTGACTTTGGTTTAAGGTACAGTATGGTCTTTTTATTTGTGCCAATGCAACTGTGTATTTGTTAAATTTCCTTCACTGGGCTAGAAAACAGTGATTTCAATGTATATATGAGTTCTGGTAACAGCACAAAATGTTGGGTGAGGAGAGAAGAAACTGTTGCAAAGAGAGGAGTAAGGTCATGTACTTGGGTTGTATTTTTTGCCCTCTCGACACACAATTTATTGCTGCCCTTAGCAAGTAAATGAGATAATACACTCACCCTCTTACTCAGAACAATTTCAGCGCACAGTGACCTGCAGGTGCTGCCGCTCTCCCTGTGGCATCACTCCAGGCTGTTGCAGATGTCGCCACACGTCCTCTCCCCGCAGCCCCCCACCTCCCGTCGCTGTGACAGCTCTGTGAGCTGGCTGCTCGCTGGCATGGGAATGGTCTATTTCCAACTCAGTCAAATAGGAGCTGAACTCACACACACGGCACCATTGACACCTGGATCTCACAATGTCCCGACCCAGAGACAGTGAGGGCTGGTGTCAGTGTCTACACAGTCAGCTTAGAAAATAGTTTCCTTGACGGCTGATTCAAAATGATTTTCAGGTGAAGAGTAACTTAGCATGCTAGAAATGTTATACAGACATTGAATGGTAAGTGCTAACCTTCTAAAAAATGAATGGATGTATTAGCACCTAGGAAGTTAAGATAATTTTAAGTTTCCTAAGAAGTATACTATCTTCTAACATAGAAAAATTTACACACACACATATACATACACATGACTACTAATTTTTGTGAAAAACAATGAGAATAAAAGAAACCTGAATACAGAAACACTGCACTGAAAATATCTTCCTTGTGTAAGAAATTCTGCAAGTCAGATGTCCTCCATGTACTCTGGTGAATGAAGTCTGCTTTAGACCTGAATTTCGTGGTGGAACTACTGACATGGCCTTACCTCCGGCTTGTCTCCCCTCCAGCCCACCCTGCATCCAGAGCACGCCAACCTTGAACGCAGAGGACTCGCGGTTTGTAACACACAGATGCCGATCGCATGGCATGTACGCCTTCATTGTCCTGTGTTGAGCTGTCACATTGTCCTCATATTCACCCTGATGAGCTCTTTGAAGGCTTATGGTCCTTTAAGGCTTCTCCTCTGCCTTCTCAGAAAGGAGCACATTCATGTGTACAACGTAGACATTCAATAAAGTTGGTAATTCACCGTTAAAAAGTGCATTCTATATCGCTAATTATCAGAGAAGTGCAAATCCAAACTACAATGAGGCATGACCTCACACCAGTCAGAATGGCCATCATTAGAAAGTCCACAAATGACAAAGGCCGGAGAGGGTGTGGACAAAAGGGAACCAGCTACACAGTTGGTGGGAGTGTAGTGTAATGGTCAAGGAATTATACATGAAGAGCTGTATTGTGGAAGGAGGTCCCTGTCACATTTAGTTATAAACATTAGGAATTTGTTCATTAATTAATCCAATAAATAATAACAGTTGGGTTAATATTTTCTATGTAAGATGCACTATATTGAGGCTGAGGATACCAAGGTGAAAGGGCATGACTGTTTCCCTTTATAGGACGTTCAAAGCGACAATTACAATTCAATATAATAGTTGTTTTAATGTTGGTCTGCACAGAGGGCTGATGGGGCATGTAGGTTGACCTGAAGTCCGTGGGGGAGAGACAGTGAAAGCTTCCCAGCATGTCAGCTAAATGAGAACTAGGGGAAGAACAGGATTTTGTTTTTGTGGGCAGATGGGTAGGAGACTTGTGACAGGGGCTTCCCACGTTTGGTTCTCCTTCTGGGCACATGGAGGATTGTAATTCCCTAGTCCCTTGAACCTGGGAGAGAGCTGTGTAGCTAACTTTGGTCAATGAGCTGTGGGCGGACATGATGTGAGTCACTTCTAAACCGAGACATGTAATGCTGGGGCAAAATCTTCCAGAGATTTTTTTTTTTTTAAGGGAGATATATGAGAGATCATGGTATGTTCTGGAAATTCCCTTTCAAGTGGGGGGTAAGTGAAGAGTTTGGCAAGTGGGGGAAAGAATTTTAAGCTATTCAAAGGGAATTCCATTTTAAATTGTATAAACTGGCTGGGGAGGGAGAAGGAAACAAGGACTTAACGCCAAGACGTAAGAGGGGTGGTGATCTTCCAGCTCTCTTGACTGTGCTCTACTTTGCAGGGGGGAGAAATGACCCCAGAACTTACCTCATCCTACCATTGCTGCTTTCCCGAGAAAAAAGTACTGAGCTTTTAGGATGAAATGTCATTTTTTTAAAATCAAAATTTGATTGGATTCTATACACATCTCTTCTTGATCATTAGGGTTGTGAATGATTAATATTTGAATCAAAATATGTATGTATCTTTAAATATAAGACAAATATAAGATCTTTAAATAAAATAAACCTAAAGCACTGTGATATAAATGGACATATATGGGAAATTATAATTAAAAAGCAAAAAAGCAGGAACTGAAAACTGTGACCCTGAAACAAGGCATCTTTTCAGAACATTGAGGTAATTCTAACTATTTATGTAAAGTAACACTGCATTCAGCCAGACTTCCTTGTAGGGTATAGTTTAATCAGTAAATCCTATTAATGTGCTAATTTTAGTTAATTAATACAAAATTTCAGTAATCCTTAGTACCTCACTTAGGTGATCTTTAATAATTAATTCTTTTTTGTATATGCAAATGAAATATGTGGAATTATGCATCATTATTTCACAAAAATTTTTTAAAAAACTTTCATTGTTTTTTTTTGGTCTCTTAGGAGGACTGTGGACTGCAAATCATCATATGAGAAGTTGCTGTTACAGTCTACAAGAGAAATAATGAGAGACCAAGATAGGAGTAGGTAGGAGATACAAAGCCCAGGAGGTAGATGAGACAGATATCAAAGAACCAGAGAACCAGGAGAATTTTTTGATTGCTTGGATGAGGAGAGATAAGGTAGAGGGAAAAAGCTAGCTGGATGTTTGGGTTTCTGGCAGGCCAGTTATGGGGAATTCAGGACAGTGAATAAATTTAAAGGAGGAAAGGCTGGGTAGGAGCTAAGTCCAATTTTTAATATGTTGTGTTTGAAATTCAGGTGGATGAGTGTGGTAGGCGGCTGGATCCTGGGATCCTTCAGCTTAGAAAAAAGGTCTGGGCTGGAGTTGTTCAGTTCCTAAGTTAGAAAAGGGAAACATAAATATCAGAGTTTGACTTCTCTAACATTTATAGTAATAAATAGGAAATCCAATTTTTAAAAAGCATTCCACTGTATTTCTGGAACTAAATATAGCAACCAGGACTACAGAGGGGGAAATTCAGAGCAACTAAGAATTCCTGAGATGCAGCAAGGGTGACTACCCTGTGCGATTACAAATCCTTGGTGAACGAAGTTTCTGTTGCCTAATTTCTTGAAAATATGTTTTCCACATCTTTGTTCCTCCTTGCCCATCTCTCCCTCTTTAAATCATGGGATTCTGGTGTCCATTTATTTGTCGTTGCTCTTTAACTATTTACTCATTTCTATACTCACTTTGAGTAAATTTGACAAATTTTAGGGGTCCAGGTGAAGGGCTTTGTACATATTTCTGTACACTCAACACACAGATCAACATATAGAACTTATCCAGCAGCCCAGAAGATCAGATTATACCTCCTTCCAATTAAGACGTCTCCAAAGTTAGCCGCTCTTTTGATCTGTATTACTATGGGCTTTTTCTGTTTTGAACTTCATAAAAATGAAATGAAAGACTGCATTTTCTTCATGTGTGCTTATCTCATTCCACATGATGTTTTTAAGATTCATTCATGTGTTACCACTTTGTAGAAGTTCATTTTTTTGTGTGTAGTATTACTTTGTATAAACATACCACACTGTAGCCATTCAATTTTTATTGACGGATTTACAATATTAATATTTTTTTCAGGTGTACAACATAGTGATTCAGTATTTTATAGATTATATTCCATTTAAAGTAATTACAAAATAATGGCTATATCTCCCTGTGCTGTACAATCTATCCTTGTTGCTTATTTATTTTATGCACAGTAGTTTACTTCTCTTAATCCCAAGTCAGAAGGAAAGAAGTAAAAGTGTCACTATATTCACATGACATGATACTATGTATAGAAAACCCTAAAGTCTTCACCAACTTTAAAACTAATAAATTAATCCAGTAAACTTGTAGGATACAAGATAAACACACAGAAATCTGGGGCTTTTCTGTACACTAGTGATGAACTATCAGAAAGAGAAAGCAGGAGAACAATCGTCTTCAAAATCACATCAAAAAGACTTTAATGCCTGGGAGTGACCTTAACCAACAATTTGAAAGACCTGCACTCGGAAAACCACAGAGCATTGAGGAAGGAAAGTGAAGAGGATGCAAGATATCCTGTGTTCTTGGATTGGAAGAATGGCTGTTGTTAAAGCGTCTGTACCACGCAAGGCAACCTACAGATTTAATGCAATCCCCATCGAAGTACCATGACAGTTTTCACAGAACTCGCCTAAAATTTATATGAAAGGAAAGACCCCTAATTACCAGAGCCATCTTGAGAAAAAAGAATATCCATTCTGCTATTGATGGATTATGTTTCTTTTTTTGGTAAATATGAGTAAAACTGCTATGAACATATGTACACATGTTTTTGGCAGACGTATGCACTCCTTTCTCTGGAGTCTCATCCAAGCAATGGAATTGTTGGGTCATAGGATCGGTGTTTGTTTAGCTTTAGTTAATTTTACCAGTTTTGCAAAATACTTGTGCATCTTCAGACTCCCACCAGCAATGATGAAAGTTCCCATCTCTCCAGACTCTTAGTCTTAACAGAACTTTTAACTGGCGCCTCTCTGGTGGGTAAGAAGTGGTATCTCATTGTTTTTCTAAACACAACTTTTCTAAGGTATAATATACATAAAGCAAACCTCACACATTTAAAGTCTGTCCAAAAGGGTAAGTTGTGACTTATGTGTATACCCATGAGATGACCCCCACCAAGACAGTGAACCTGTATTTATCATCTCGAAAGATTTCTGTACCCTTTTGTAATTTCTCCATCTGCTCAGCCTCACCCTCCTGTTTCCATGCAACCACTGGTGTGCCCTCTGTCACTGTAAACGTGCACTTACTGGAGTTTTATATGAGTGGAAACACACGGGGTCTACTCTTCGTCGTCAAACTCCTTTAACTCAGCATAGCTGTTCTGAGAGTCGTCTATATGATGGCAGCTGGCAACAGTCCATTGTTTTTGTAGCTGAGCAATATTCCATTGTATGGCTGTACCACAATCTGAAACCCCATTTTTCTGCTGATGGACATTTAGGCTGTTTCCAACTTTTGGCTATTACAAATAAAGTTGTTTGAACATCTGTGTCCTAGTCTTTTTATTTTTATGGACACATATTTTCTTTCTCTTGGGTAAATACCTAGGAATAAAATGCCTGGATCACATGTTAAGTGTTTGCTTGACATTTTCAGATATGCCAAACTGTTCCACCAATCCTTGTCAACACATGCTATGGTCGTTCTTTGTAAATTTTAACCACTCTGATATCCATTATCTGTTTTGATAACCATTCTGGTGCATAGTGGTATCTCATTTTGCTTTCGATTTTCATTTCCCTAATGACTAATGGTGCTGAACATTTTTTCATGTGTTCATTCACCATCTCTGTATGGCCTTTGATAAAATGCCTGCTGAAATCTTTTGTTCATTAAAAAAATGGTTTGTGGAACTTAAAAACGGGACAAACTCAATTACAAAACAGGAACAGACTCAGAGAGATAGGAAACACACTTAGGGTTCCCAGGTGGAGGAAGGGTGCAGGAAGGGATAAATTGGGAGTTCGAGATTTGCAGATACTAAGTATTATATATAAAATAGATAAACAACAAGTTTACACAGTACGGCACAGGGAACTACATTCAATATCTCATAGTAACTTATGGTCAAAAAGAATATGGAAACGAGTGTATGTATGCTCCTACATGACTGAAGCATTGTGCTGTCCACCAGAGGGTAACACAACACTGTAAACTGATTATACTTCAATAAAAATATACTTTAAAAAAGAATACAAAATACACATGAATACTATTGTCGTTGAAAAAATGGTTTGCTGGTTTTCTCATTGCTGCTGAGTTTTGAGAGTCCTTTATATATTCTAGGTACAAGTTACTTTTCAGTTATTTGCTTGTTGATTATTGTCTCCTAGACTGTGATCTGCAGCTTGTGTTTTCATCTTTTAACATCATCTTTTGAAGGTTAACCACTTTTAATTTTGATGAAATTGAATTTATCTGCTTGTTCTTTCGTGGGTTGTGCTTTTGGTGTTGTATATAAGGTCCAAAGATTTTTTTTTCCTTTGCTTTCTTCTAGATATTTAATAGTTTTAGTTTTCGCACTTAGGTCTGTGATCCGTTTTGAGGTCATTTTATGTATGGTAATATGGCTGCAGGTATGATGATTTTTTTCCGTCTGGATACACACACATACATGCACATGTACACAATTTAAGCTTACTAAATAACCAGAGATAAAACTGACATCTCAAAGAAATAGATTTCTTTCTTTAGATGGTAACTCAGCAAGGAGCATTTCCAGATGCATCTCCACTGTAAGGATGTTGGACGTCAGTTAGATCTGTAATCGAACTGCATGTGGCTGTGTTGTGGTTTTAGTTTGATTTAGTTCACCATTTGCTTTGAGAGTAGGATGAGGACTTTCCCTTTAGCAGAGCCTGGGATCTGAGGACTAACAAGGTCCCAGAGATGCACCTGGGCTTCGTAGCCATGTCACCATTCCCAGAATCCCCCTGCGTTACTGCCAAGCTGCCAGCTGGCTGGGTTGCTGGGGAGTTTGCTCTGCCCTTCAGTCTGCCCTCTTTCTTCAGTGCTCTGAGATCCCTTTCAGCCTCGCTCTCCATCCTCTGGCCTTTGGAGGACAGCTGCCCTTCTCTCCGTGAAGGTCCAAAAGGCCTCAGAGGGGTTTCTCTCAGCTCTGCTGCTCTGGGAGTTTGGGAGTTGGAGTCTGGATTGCTTCTGAGGTGCCCTGACCCATCACCAGACCTTGAAGGTTGGACCCTGGAGAACCCCTGGCGGATTTCCCTCCACTCTCCTGCCCTGCTCCTCTTGCCTCCAGGGTGTGGCTGCTTTAAACCTGCAGGAGGCTGCACGCACCTCAGGAGGGGATGTCTTTCAGCATTCTCTCTCTCCTTCCAAATTCTTCTGAGTATGACCCACAGAGGAGAGTGAAGGGGTGGGTGCAGACTTGCTCTGTGGCTGGGTGTCCTTGGAATCTTGATTCGTCACACCAGCCCCTATGTGTCCAGTAGGTGTTGACTATAATTTAGCAGCTTCTCCTTACATCCATCTCCAGGTAGGTTGGTCCTTCCTCCTGCTGTTTCTCCAGTGATGAGAGCAGCTACGTTCTCTTATTTTCTCGAAAGTGCTGTTGACGTTCTGGAATTTCTTTGTGTTTCTTTTCTTTCTATGTTCCCTTGTGTCTTCAGCTCTATGAAGCATTTTTAAAAACTGTATCTGGCTTGTTAATATGAGAGTGATAACCTTCTATGATTTTCTACAACTAAATCTGAAGCAGAACTGAAATCTGTTGTTCATCATTTGAGAATTGTGACTTTGCAAATAATTCTATTTATGGTTAAATGGATAACTAAGGTTTAGAGAAGAAAAGCAACTTACCAAGGTGAAAAAAGTAGGGGCTGTCTTAGCTCCAGCAGCCATAACAAAATGCCATGGACAGGATGGTTCAAACAAAAATAAATTTTATTTTCTCGTGGTTCCGGAGGCTGGAAGTCCAGGATCAGGGTGCCAGCATGGCCAGGTTCTAGCAAAAGCTCTCTTCCTGCCTTGATGACAGCCGCCTTCTCACTGTGCCCTTGCATGGCAGCGATGGCTCTGGTGTCTCTTCCTCTTCTTGTCAGGGTACCAATGTCCTTGGATCGGGACTGCACCCTCAGGACCTCATTTAGCCTCAGTAATGTCCTTAAAGGCCCTATCTCCACACACAGTCACATATGAGTTTGGGGAGGACACAATTCAGTCCATAGCAGCAGCCTGCCTGAGTTACAATTCCAAGATTCCATGGCCAGTCTTTCCAGGGTGAAGACCGAGAAGACAAACACAGGGTCAAGGAGCTCAGAGTCAGGGTATACTTTTAAAAGCACGGGCTTTTAAGTCAGAAAAGCCTGAGGTTCAGTGCTGGCTCTGCTCTAAAGCTGTGAGGTCGCTCTCCTGGGAGATGTGAGCGTCAGATGTGATCACATATGGAAAGCGCCTGTCTGTCTTGATCGCCCCTGTGGGATTTTAATCAATGGAGGTGCCTGAATGACGTCACAGTGCGGCTAATGTCATTGAAAGAAGACTGTATTGTTACTCACAGTTCCCAAGAGGAGGGGGCACGTGGGACTCACCACATCTCCTATGTGATTGATACATGTAAAACCCCAAGACCAACACTGAGGGTTTATTTAGGATTTTCAGTTTGTCCTTTGGCTTTTTCATTTCATTTTGTTTGGTTCTGTTTCTCCGTTTACAACCAAATACGTTTTGTCTCATTTAAAACTTTTACTGATGTTTAATGGAGTAAAGGAACAGAAAAAAATAAAACAAACCCTGTCTGTTCTTGTCTGAGAGTGGGACATTCCCAGCAAGAAGAGAAAGGTTCCCATGGTTCCTAAAGTCACCACAATCCCCATCCCAGATTTCAGCCCATTTGGTTGATGCCAAGGCAAAAAGGCATGGATGTAGATGATCAATTGTTATTTATGCATTTATGGATTCATTGGCTCTATAGCTATCCTGTGAAGAAGATGGCATCCTTTACGTGCAAGGATTTATGCTAATACATCAGGGAAAATTAGAAAAGGCAGGGAACAGGAGTGAGGATATGAGGATATGCTCCAAACCTTCCCTCCTCCAGCTGGGCTCGCTGATCCAGCTGCTCTGGCCATCATGCCAGTGTATCCACTCCTTCACCACCTCCTGTTCCTGTCCAGCCCCAATTCCTGGCACTCAGCTCAGGACCTCCCCTCCTTATAGGGATGTATTTGAAAATTCTGTGTTAGTTCCTGGGGCACAAGGGACTGGTCTGGTATCGCCAGCTAACACCCAACAGGGTACCCAGTTCAGGCCAGGAGACGCTCCTGGGGCAGCACAATTTCCATTAGGCTCTTATCTCTTAGTACATACACGTATTTGACCAATGTGCCTGTGTGTAATCAATCTCCCAGCACTGGCACGCCATGGAATAGATGCCCCCGACGCAGGCTCTGACACCCCTCATTGGGCCATCCCTCCCCCACATCTGGACGCCCTCTTTACTGTGCTTACATCTCTGACACACCGTGCTGGGCCACTCTCCTTACAGGAGGGAGGGCTGACATTTTTACTGCTGTTTGTATTCACATTCCAAACACCTACAGCAGTGTCTATAACATGATACATGCTCAATAAATATCAATTGACTCTCTTTCTGATTATTTAGTATATTCCCCCATGTTGAGCATTCTGAGATTTTTTCTTACTCTCCAAACACACATGATTCCAAGGCTCAGGTCTCAAGTTACATGACTACAGTGCACACACCAGCCACGGGAGGGCAGCAGAGGGCCCCAACACAGGTGCAGCTTCAGGCTTCAAGGTTCTGGGATCAGTTTGGTATGAATGAACGGAAAAGAGTATGGGTTTATTCTTATCAGGATACTTAGAGGTGTGTGAAGAATCGGTCAAGGTGGGAGAGAGGGGCTTGAAGAGTGGCAGCTCAGATGCATCTAGATTTTGTACAAGCAGATTTTGGTTCACTAGGCCTGGAGGCGGTGCCAAAGATGCTACATTTCTCCCAAGCTCGCTGGCGCTGTCAGTGCTGCTGCTTCACCAGCCAGTTTTTAGTAACAAAGGAACAGACGGTGCCCAAGGAGCTTTTACACTAACTCTCTTCATACCCATCCTGGGTCTTATTTCTCCCTTCAAGGAAAAAGACATATAGCATATTAATCCCATTGTTCCTTATAGGTGTTCATAGTTTATGGACAAGTCCATGGGCTAAAGACTTGAAATGCCTCTGCTCAATTCCTGGCTTTAGAAGTTACGACCTCTGTGAACTCGAGCAAGTCACTTAACTTCTCTGTGCCTCAGTTTCTATCATCAAAATATGGAAAATAACAATGTTTGATAATGTTGTTTGAGTTTCACAGGTGACTGTGATGCTTAACTCGGTTTCAGTACTACTGCACTGTGCTCTGTTTGCTGTAAGTTAAGAAAAACAATTCATGCACTCAATGCATTCAGGAAATATATTTTCAAAGGTAACTACAAGCTGGACTTGAATGAGGCACAGGTATAGTTACGTATACAAGTGCTTAAGGAAGGGATTACACTTCAGGGAGGTAAAAGCTATGATAAAAATAAGCACCAAATGCTGTTCCCATAGAACAGAGAGAGAACCCTTAAGAGTGAATAGATCATAACATAAAATGGGTGTATGGGAGGGAGGGAGACAGAAATACGTTGATCATAAAATGCATGAGTTCAGAATTCCTTCCTTCTTCTGTCTATATAACTTGGAGTATAGGACCTCAAAGTTATCCAGGAGAAGTGGGACCAAGAGGGCTACCTGGAGCTATAGAGAAGTGCCCATTGCCATCAGAGTCTGCCTTTTCCATAAAGTTGAGTGAACCCCTCCTGAAGCCCCTCAAACCCAGTATTTTCAAGGAAGCCTGTATAATCAGCAGGATCACTTTAATTTGACCATGCGAGTGTTCAGTTGCACCACTCCTGGTGTGTACGGTTTTGACTTGACATTGAGCTGTGTCAGAGATCCATGAAGACAGGACTCACAAGGAATGGCATCCAGGTCAGACAGAAGCAAGCCCAAGCTGAAGACAGCTATAAATATGCTTCAAGATCTGTCATTGTGCACCTGGAGAAGGAGGACAAGTTCTGGCTGGAATTCAAGCTGGATGAAGCAGAATCTGAAAAGGGAACCACTCAACTTAATTTCTTTAGCTATTTGTTTTATGGAAAATAAGATGGCTTGATATTCATAGCACTCCTCCCTTCCCCGTGTGAGTCTCAATTAATGAGCATAAATTTCCCCTCTCACACTTTTTCTACAACATCATAGAATAAGGAGAAGTCCATAAAATTGAGTGCTCAACTGAGAAAAGTGAATTTGACACTGATGAAAGAAACATTGAAACAGTCCTGGCCAATGATAAGTATGTGAGAAAGGCTTCTGAGAAGTCTATTTAAAGGGATCTCACCTAGATTACTCTTTGACTCTTATCTTTTGACCTTTGTCCTTCTCCTTTCTTCTTCCTTGGTCTACAGTTATAATAGCAGGAGCTGCAGCAGCCACGCTGTGATCATGAGAAATAAAACTCAATGCTAAACATCTATCTTTTTAAAATATAGAGCATATCCTAAATTAAAACAGCACAAAAACATCAGCACAGTGTAAATAGTGATAAAACGAGCATCTGTGTATCCAACATTCAGGCCAATTATCAGTAGAAATTTTGTCAAACACCAGAAGTATCTTACATCCTCCATCTGCAAGGTGGGTATGAATATAGAGAAAATTTGGTTCCTTAATATCTTCCTTAAACAGGAAAGTCAGCCCTGGACTTCCTCTTTCTAGATATTTTGTTGTGTGAGACAAATAAACTTCTCATATAACTTCTCATTTAGTTATGCCATTGAGGTGAAATTTCTGCCATACAAAGTCACTTCTTACCCTAAATAACCATGAGCTTGCGTTCCCTGGGCCTATTTGTTTCTCCCGCCATTCCTTTTTCTTCCTGATTTGTCCCTCTTCAAAGTCAACAATGAATCAAGTGATGTTTTGTCACTCAACATATAGGAATGGGCAGAACTCAGTTTCTACCCATGAGGGACTTAAACTAACCAATATACATAAATATAGACAGACAATTCCTGTTCTCTAATGATAGTTGTAGCCCTGAAAAAAATAATTATCCCACAATGGTTAAAACCATTAGCTCAACAATGAGTTTCCGTGGGTGGGAGCAGAATGCATGACCTCCCTCTCTTTCCCCACCTCATCTTTTCGCATTGCTCCACTTCACAATAAATGCCGTGACCCTCTACCCAGGAACGCCAGGAGCCTGTTTCCCTTACCTCTCTCGTCCAATTAAAGCTTGTCAGTTTTACCTTCTAAGGTTCCTACACAATCAATTTTCATTTTTCCCGTGTCTACGACCATCTTCTGCTAATTCAGTTTCCATTCTCATGGACAACACCTAGCCAGATCTTCTGCCAATTACTTCTCAACCTGGCAGTCACAGGAAGTTTTAAAATGCAGTTATAATCACCTTAACACGTGCCTTAACACCTTCAGTGGTTTTCCATTGTTTCAGACTTTTTGGCCACTTCTCCCTCCTCTTCTCCATTTGGTCACTGGGTTTCTGGTATAGACATTTTATTTTCACACATTGCCATCGTCTTTCCCGTATCATGGTTTTGAATATGCTCTTCCATTGCCTGCGAATTCCCACACCCCACCTTCCCCACCTCCACCACCTCCACCACCACCTATGACTTCTCAGCAGGGCTCAGCGGCTGCCTTTCTGTTCAAAGATGATTGGGCTTCATTGGACGACCCTCTTTCTTACATCCTTAATGCACCAAGTTCCCCTCCTGTGGAGTATTTATTACAATTTAACATATGCCTCTTTAAAAATTCTTAAATTAATGTTAGTATACACAACTAAACTACAACTTCATGACAGACAGACTTCAACTTTCATTTCGCTCTTCATTTTAATTCCATAGGCCATTATTAGACATTTAAGCACTCAATAACGTTTTGAAAGAATGAAACAGTTACAATTTATCATCTCCACTGGCACAAAATGAATATTGGCCATTATTATTATTGTCAGTTTCATTGCCATAAATTGATCTCATGTCCCTACCCATCTAAGCTTGTAGATTTCATCTCCTTGATATGTTCACATCTTTTATGCATTCAGTAAATTCTTGTTTACTGAATAAGATAAAAAAATTAATAGAAATAAAGTGACATTTGTCAAGTTTTTTATATGTCAAATATGCCTAGCTGCTGCCCTCACAATTCATTTTATGTTATACAAAAGGTGGACACCTGTCCTAGACGGATTGGCATAGTCCCAGTTTATGTATATTGTGTCCAAGTGCTGTTTCACATTGTACCAGTGCAGTTATGACTACTGTCCCTTTTACCCTTAGAATTGCCCCTTGATGGGAAAAGTCTGTATAATATATATATCTTGTATTTATATATAAATAAAAATATGATACATTTCATAACCATAAAAAGCTAAGAAATATTTAACAAGAAAAAATCATTTTGCCTTCAATTTTGAACACTTTATGACGGATAGCAAGTAAGATAGAGGAGATCATATAATCCGTCTCCATATTTTCAAGATGTTTGGCTAAGCACTAACACCATTCTTAGTGACAGCCAACTTCCACAAGGAACTTTAAAGTTGCAAAACCCTTCATGGACATTTTCCTGTGCAGTCTTCAAAGCAAGCTTTTCAAGAGCCTTTGCTGTTGGTATATTAGGATAATACCCTTAACATACCCGCCTCATTCTGACCCACCCGAGGCCCCTCTGCCCTGTTCCCTTACCCCTCACACTCCACCGCACTCAGGAGATTTGTTGTTCCTCAGGTTTATTGAGCGACAAGAGCGATGTGGAGCTTTAAAAGAGTATGAGAAAAAAGTGGAGATTAAATATCTGAAGGTGCATTTTATAATTAAAATTGCATTCTGTGGTTCACTGTGCTTGAATAAGTTCTTCTCTCCCTTCCTCTGATAATCAAACAGGACATGTGCCTAGGTGGTCTGAGAAGGACAATTCCAGCACCATATTTAGGGAAATTAACCCTGGACCTGAGTTATTGGCTTATTCAGAACTCACTAGAGATTCAGAGTTGTGGTCCCATTGGACGCCCTCCCAGGTGATGACCTGTGCTCAGAAACAGAACAGAATGTCTTCCTGAATCCCAGGTGGCTGATTGTCTTCAGATCTAACTGGGGGTTGGATATACAAGCAGCCAGAAAAGTGCAGTGATAGGGAGGGACGGGCTAAGAAATGCTGGACCCCCCTTGCTTGCTCCCTCCCGCCAGCACCTCACTTGATCCTGGCGCATTTCACTTGCACCAGCAACTGAGTGATGAGAAAAATCTCTCTTCTCTTCGGTGGAACAGATCCTGCTGCTGTCTCTAGAGGGTGCTTCGACAGCCACTGATCTGCACGCAAGCGCTTCCGGACGGAAGGCGGAGAACAACGAAGAGCCAGAGGAAGAGCAAGAGAAAGAAGCGGCAGAGAGCTACGGAAGAGCAAAGCAAAATCTGTTCTCCTCTCCTCGGGGAAAGGATCAGCGACCCCTGATTCTCTGCCCTGTTGGGTCACAGTATTTCAGGTAGCGTTTGGCCTTTTACCCGACAAGTATCTGTGCACTCCTCAAGGCCAGACTCCAAAGGGGCAGCACCGTGTGTGAGAACGGAATAAACTAACTACTATTAAATGTGCATCCGCCTTGTGTGTTACTCTGTTCAAGATGCTTTACCCACACACTGTAACTTATACTCATAGCAGCACAACAGGATGCGTGTTACTTCTGTTTACTTCGTAGGTACGGAAGTTGAGTTGCAGAGATGAATAGCCTGACCAAAATGAACACAGCTTACTGGTATTGGAAGAAACTCCAAATCCATGATTTCTCCGAAACACCATCCAACCCTTTCGTCAGGCACTTAGCAAATCCATACTGAGTTATGTAAGTAATGATTTGCACACGTAATGCAAAATAGCAGAATGTGATAACAAATGTTTAAATGCAGCATGTGGAAGTTTATAAAACAGAATTTCAGGGCTAAACCTGATCTCAGAGGCCATTCAGTTCACACTGATCACTGAGTCAAACTTCATCGTACGTTAAAGGGTCCTATCTAGCTTCTTTGAATGCCTCAAATGAGAAGGAATTCCCTACTCTGCAAATCCATCCTCCCACTGACAAACTATTCTGTCAGAAAGATTTTCCTTGTGTGATCTCAAGTCTATTGCCCTGAAACTTCCAGCTGTATCCTAAAAGCAACCCTTGTGCCCAGCAGTACACGATCACTTCCTTGTTTCATATAACCACGTCTCACGCACTGCATGCCGGTCAAGCTGGCCCCATCCCTAGGATTCTCCTAGGGTGACTCCGCCCCTCTCTGCAGCTGGCGTTGAGGGGCAGCTGGGCAGGGCCCTCTACCTCCTCCCAACACTGTCCTCAAGGGGGTTTAACACCCCTCTGCCACTCTCAGTCTCTATAGAGTGAGAACAATATTGGTAGAAGCCACAGAAAAATTTGCCTTGCACCTGCTTCGTTCAAATTGATGCTCATTTCTGAACTAATCCCGTAGTCAGTCGAGTGCTCTTCACTGATTGGCTTTAGCCTGGGTTCTCCCTCTGGAAAGTGGGGATCTGACTTCCAGGATTAGCTCAGCTAATGAAGCCCCAAGCCCTGCAGATGTTGTGGAGTGGACGTTGGGAAGTTGACAGTAATTGTGTGGTCTTGGACATGTTGTTCACTCCTCCGAGCATCAACTCTCCCTGATAAAATGGGAACAGTCACACACATTTTGTGGTGGAGAGTACCTGGGGTAGTTCACGTGAAATGGCAAAATACTGTGCCTGACGCTTGGGAGGGGCTCCATAGGTGAATAAATGTTTGATGAATCCATGAACGAACTAACAGGTTCCTGAAGGTGGCAATGACCAGGAGATGGTCATTCCCTCATTCCCCTCTGGCTGGACATTTAGGGTGCATAACTCAAGAAAGTCCTTGAAACGGAGTTAAGCAGGTGAAAAATCAACCCACACTGGAGCAACCCAACCTGGCTGGGTTGACGATGAAGAGCTTGGGCTCCATGGTTAGATTTCCCAGATTTTGAACCCAGAATGTGCAACTTCGTGGCTGTGTGACTTTGGAAACATGCCCTTCCCTCCCCAAGCTGCTTCTTTGTCCATGAAACGGGTGGGTAAGAAGCAACACGCATTAAACACAAGCATCAGACAGGCATCGTTCTCAACCGTGATCAGGTAGAATGTCATTCAGTCCTCTGTACAATCCCATCATCTCGGCATTTTCATTACCCCCCCACCCCCAAAAAAACTGTGGAGCCAAGATTTTAACACAAATTGTTTGACTTCAAAACATGCCTTCATAATAGTTAACTTCTACTACAATAAGAGTACATAACTCAGGGGATTTTCATGATGATTAAATGATATAATGCACATACGGTGCTCAGCAGGCTCTGTAAATATTGTGAATTATTATTATTTGTCACAGGTGGTGATGAAAGATATTTTTACATTAGCCCAGCATTTCCAACCCACTGTGGGGGAATCTTCCTCTTACATTTTTTATTTTTATTTTATTTCATTTTTTTTTTAAATTGAAGTATAGTTGGTGTACAATGCTAGTTTCTGGTGTACAGCACGGGGATTTGGTTATACATATGTGTATTTCTTATATGTATTTTACATATTCTTCAGTCTTCTGTATGTGAATGTTTTATTCATCTTCTGTATGTGTGATAATGATATCTTAAGTTTTAAAATTTCATTCTTCATTTATTTTCTGTTTGTTTTGTTTTTGTTTTTTACGGGGGAAGTAATTAGGTTTATTTATTTACTTTTAATGGAAGTACTGCGGCTTGAACCCAGGACTTTGTGCATGCTAGGTACGTTCTCTACCACTGAGCTATACCCTCCGCCACTGATATTTTAATTTTAATTTTATTTTTAAAGCTTCAAATCAAAAGGCTGAAGGCAAAAACATCTCATTAAGAAGAAAACCATAAAATTAAATGAAGCCTCATGGTACTTGAGAATATTAAATCTGTGATTGAATTTTAATATTTGCTTTAAGTGTTGTTTAAAATGCAATGTCATAAATAAATAAATATTTTTTAAATGGTTAAAAGGCATTTCAAAAGTGCTGACTGTGGTAAATACATGAGATGATGAGCATAATACGAATAGAAACTTAACTCTCAGGAATTATTCTGTTTCTTACCCTTGGTATCGAAGCGGTTTCTCAGTTGAGTGGGCTCCATCATTGTGTGTGAATTATTTTTTTTCTCAATTATGGGGAGACTCCAGGATGATAACCATCCTGAATTACTCTTGCTGTCTGGAAAGAACTTCATGGATGCTTAAATGTTGAATCAGTGGAAGAAAATGTACTTTGACCTCTCCGGTCATTTCACATTGACCTCTTTATTAGCAAAACTTCTGATTGAGGTGGGGAAAATCTAGCAGCAGGAACGAATTCCCGCTGAAGCCCACGTGGGATGCTGTGGTCCATTCCTCATTCTGAGCTACTTGCAAGTATCATTCGTTCAGGGCTCAGCGAAAGGTTGTGCTAGTGGTCAACTTCGTGATGTTCACATCCTCTGTCCACACCCTCATCTGCTGGACAGTGAGTCTTTGAAGGAAACCTGTCTTCTTTCGCTTCTGTATCCCCATCTGTTTCCCAGATGCATGGCACAGTGCGTGTGCCCAGTCAGTGGGTGCTAATGGAGCGTTTCTCAACTGAGCAACAGCTGGGAAGGGCCACATCAGAATTTCTTTCTCCACCTTAAACAACCCACACCAGCCAGCTGGGGCCTGAGACTGAGCTTGGAGACCTGGCACTTGGGGAGCTGCTCAGATAAACCCAAAGGGCCAAGGTCAGAGGGAAACTTGACAACCGTCTGGGCTTTCGTGTTCATTTTGCTACCGAGAAAGGGAAAGCCACAGTGATGAGGGATATTACCTGATCTGACATACCTGGCAAGCAGTGAAGCTTGGACCAAACCTCGTTTCATCTGGCTTCCAGCCTAGGCACCTCCTCCTTTGTCACCAGGCTTCCCCTGCTCAGAGGGATGTGTGCCCCTCCTTTTATGTGACACAGAACACTTCCAGGCTATGAAGCATCATGCCATCTCCAGGAAGGGGAGCCTGCAGCCAGCCTGTCTTAGGACAGCTCATCTTCCAGCCTTACAGATTCTACTGAATTAGGGCTGCCAGCCTGGCCCAGTTACAGCAGGCCCCACTTTAAGAAAACCCATCATCTAGAAATAAGAATTAGGCAAAAGGATTAAAATCTGAGGTTGATGATTGACACAGCAAAGAGTTTTTTTTTTCCTTTCTTCACTGAATGGGGAATAGTAAACAAGCAAGGCTATTGGATTCCCAGCTTCCATTGTTGACCTGTTAAACCTCGGGGTTGGGGTTGCCCTTACTGAGGTTGGGAAGTTAGGGGGTGCTCAGGGCAGGAGTATTCGGCTGGGTCTTGAAAGACAAGTGAGGAAAAGGGAAAGGGGGTTGCAGATAGGGGAAGCGGCACATGCAAATTCCTGGAAATAAGAAAGTGCAGGACCTGATCAGAGAGTCGTCTGAAACAGCTGCCGAAAGGGAAGGGGAAGGGAGCCATGCCTTTTCTCTCTTCCCTCAACTCATCTTCACATGTTGCCTATTCCTGTTTCCCTAGGATAATTCCCGCTTGTCCTTAGATCAATCTCCCTACCTAAAGGCTTTCCCTGTTTCCTACAGCTACCAAACTCCGCCATCCATCATGGGATGCACATGGTCCACCTCTCCTAGGGCGCGTTTCTCGCTGCCCCAGGGCACAGGTCCCCTCGCCTGGCCTCCGGCAGCCCTCTCCATCAGCGCTCCATTCAGCCCTTAGCCTGTGCACTGTGTGACCACTAATCTTTCTATTATTTATGAACAGAAACACGAGGTATTCATGTCTGAGATTTCTTATGTGTCCTCACTCTCCCTCTGTGTTAGTTCTCTAGACTAGTTGCCTGGTGAAAAATTACTGCAGACTTAGAGACTTAAAACAGCACCCACTTACCAGCCCACAGTTCTCCAGGTCAGATGTCCAGCCAAGGTATGGTGAGGTCTCTTCTCAGGGTCTGATGAGGCTGAAATCAAGGTGTCAGCCAGGCTGTGCTCCCTTCTGGATGCTCTGGGGGGAAAAGCCACTTCCAAACACCTTGAAGTTGCTGGTCACAACTGTTACGGAAACATCAGGCCAGCCAAGAAACAAGCACCACCCGGAGGGTTGGAGTACTCAGATGTATTACGCCGGCGGGCTCAGAGGGGCTTCTGCTCCAAAGCTCTGAGCACCTCCAAGACGTGCGCGTGAGGTTTTATAGGGTAAAGTACAAGCTTGGAGTATTCGGCCAATAGGCATGGAACAGCTTTAGCAGCATCATTATCACAAAAGTGGAGGCGGGGAGGCAGCAAACCAACATTCCAAAGCCAGATATATCTCTTTGAAAATCCAGCTGGCTAGCAAAAAACCATGAACAGTAAACCAACACTAATTAACTTAGATTTACAAGTTAGTCCAGCAGAACTCAGATCAGTATTCCGATACTTAGATTTGTAAGTTAACTTGTCAGCCCAGCTTTTCCTGTTAGCCCAGCCCGGCATTTCTTTCACATTCTTAGACTTGTGAGTCATCTTGTTAGCCCAGCCTGGCTTTTCCTTCACACAACCAGTTCCTATGGTTGGCAGGCTGAGGTCTCAACTTCCTTGTCAAGGGTTTCTCTTAGCTCCTAGAAGTCACCCTCATTCCTTGCCACGTGGGCCCCATGGGTGGTTCACAACATGCTGTTGCTTCTTCCAGGCCAGCGGGACCGCATCTCTGCCCTCCCTTCCTCAGTCACCAACTGGAGAAAAGCTCCTGCTGTGGTCTGTTGTGATTTGTTTGCTTGCCATGTGGTTTATTTTTGTAATAACACACCTTATAAATTTAAACAAATGCACATTATGCATTTATATAGACTACAGTTTGAAAACTGTAAATCATATATATTAATTTTAACAGTTATTCAATGATGTGTTTCTAGAAGTTTACAGCAATTCCTATCACTGTCAGCAACGTTTGGGAGTGTGTATCTCCCCAAATCCAAACTAACAATTAAAGATAAGGCTTAGAAAATTTTTTTCCAGCCTCTTTGGAGAAAAGTGATTGTGTTATTATTTTAATATGCATGCTCATATTTCTGTGAAATGTATCATCTTCATACGTTTCTTGGTATTTGCACTTATTTAAGCTGCCAATTCATTTTCTTTCTGGGTTATTTATCTTTCATGTCCTCTTTTTAGAGCTCATTTTTAAACGACAGATATTAATCACACAAGTGACCATTTTTTTCAACTTTCATTTGGTTTCATTGCCATGAGGTTTTATTTTAGAGGCTCAAATACATTTACATGTTTTTAATAATTTCTGAGTTTCCAATCTTGGTTAAGATCTCCCCCGCCTGAGACTGTACTCATAGTCTCCTAGGTTATACTATAAAACTATTAATATTGACGCACTTCAGTGTGTAATGTGTCTAGAAATTTTCTTTTATTGGTTTAAGAGCAGGATCCTATTTTATTTTCTTCCACTAGGATTCCTGGTAGTGTCGGTACCTTGCATACATTTCTCACCCTTTTTCATTTGGTAAAATCATAGCTGTACTCAAATATAAATTATCATGTATCCTAGGATCCACTTTTGGACTCTAAGTCCTATTCCACTCACTCGTAAATAAGTCACTCCATAGCTTTGCCAACCTCATATTTGCGAAAACCCTCTGCTTTTAAAGTGCTCACTTGATTAGGTCAAGCAATGATCTCCCTTAAGTCAACATATATATATAACATAACCTAATCCCAGGAATAAACTCCGGCATGCTCACAGCCCCGGAAGTTACACAGGGCATGTACCCCAGGAGGCAGGGGTCCTAGGGGACATCTTAGAATTCTGTCTACCACACCCTCCAAGCTTCTCGCTCTGAAGGAAGAAGTTTTGCTTTTAGGGTCAGTTTCTGAACTCTCCTTTATAATCTGAGAACTGGACAGATTCCCACCCCAAAGTAGCGAGAGATGGAGCCACACGTCCCCTCCCAGCAGGTGGCAAGATGCGGAGCAGGCCAGGAGCACAAGCTTTCTGGAAGGAAGTGGGGTCTGTGAACATCAGGACAGGAGGGAGAAGAAGTCAGAGGGAACGGTCTATGAGGGAAGGGATGGGCAGATGAGAGCAGCAAGGTCTGGGCCTCCTACATGTGCGGGACACTGAAAAGAGGCAGGAAGGAATCACGAGCTTGATTTCAAGTAGACATTTCGTAGCAAGTTGTGAATGAGGAAGGGAACGGAGAGGAACAGGGGAAAGAGATTTTTTAAAAGTACTGCCATGAGTTAGAAATTGTATCCTCCGAGATATGCTTTAAGACAAGCCAGTAAAAACATAAATTTGCTTTTAATAATGTTAGTTACTGAACTGTCTTTCCTTAGATGTGACTCGGTGCAGACACTGGGCCCAGTAATACATCTTCCAGTTGCACATGGAGGTACCTTGTCTTACTGGTTAGGCTATAAAGTTACCTTAGTCCCCAGAATACACGACCGAACTTAAAAACCAAGGGAAAAAGAGAGTATGCACGCGTGTTTTGTGTGGTCTGCTCTCTCAGTTCACCAGACCCAGCCATTTTCTCTCATCTACCAAAAAAGATTTCTTCTCTAAGTTTTCTAAAAGTGAGCATTGTTCACATTGTATTTGCATGCGTGTGGGAGTGTGTAACTGAGTCACCTTTCATACTATATGAATCAAACGTATCGCAATTTAGAAATTACCCGCATTTGCCAACTCCTGATGAAGCACTAACAAGCGGGAAAACCCGGGGTCCCCAGCCAAGACCCCAGCACTGGTGTGTGGATTCTCACGGAGCCCCAGGCAGGGAGCACTGGTTTCCTTAACTGATTACGAGTCATCTGCCCCAATCCCAACTGTTCTATGTGTCTTAGATGGAAATATTGACCATGTTAGTATTTGCCTGACTTTGCCCCACAAAACAGCAATTTTGAATGGTTTAACCTACAAAAAACAGCGATATGCAGATGGAATCCCTTTCTTAGAGATGGTTGCAAAGTATAACCAGCTGCCTTGAACCCAGATGACTCTTCAGCAAGATGGTAGGAGGGTGGGGATGAATCTGTGCTGCTGACACTTTTACCCCTAAGAATTCTCCCAGAGTTTTTCATACGTGCTCTCAATGAACCTCATGCGTGCGCTTGTCCCTGCCCACGGCACAAGCCGCCTGTGGCTGGTAACCAGAGCTATGTGCTTGGATCTCCACTCCAGTGGTGCATCAAATACCCTAAGCATACAGGTTACTTACATCTACTCCCAAGTGTCTGATACGGTAACTGTAGGATGAAGCTTTGACGATCTCATGCATAATCAGAGTTGAGAAATAGCTCATAGCTGTTGAAAAGAATTGAAACTTCTCCAATTGCTTCTTCTTCAGCAATTTTGTCAGAGTCACCTGGGAAATAAATTGAAATATTACAACCTGAGAGAGGAACGAAAGACCAGTAAAAGCAAAAGGAAACAATCCCCGCCTCTTGGATGAGCAACTCCTGTAGAGCCTGGGGGCTGACGGGCTTGGGGATCCCTGAGGGTCACAGGGCTCAGGACGTCCTTCAGACGTGAAATCAGCAAGGACTGAGATGATGAACAGGGTCCAAATCCAGGAACCGACAGCAGAGGTTACGAGTAGATTTGTACCTACTAAGGATACATTTAAAGGACAATATGGACAATGGGTACCAGCTTTCTCACTGTCATAGAAAGGGGTTTCCAACATGGAAAAGGGGAAATTATGAATGAGCCTAGTGGTGTAGGATTGGAATTGGAGGTATTATGTAAATTCAATTTAAACAGATGGGCATAGAGATACATATCATGTAAATATGCACATCCTCTAGCTTTATCCATTGATGGGGCCTGGGAACAGTGACACCCTGGTGCCCAGGTCTTGTTTGTGAAATACCCTTCTCCACTATGAGGAATGAGGGCTCTCTGGATCAAAGGCTGATTCCAGGCTTAAATAGGAAAAGAACAAGGTGAACCTTGGAACATTTTGTGCCAGAAAACAAAAACAAGTGCTCAGAGAGGATGGGGACGTGTCAAAATGACAGAGAAGCTAGCTTGCAGGGGCTCTAGTGGCCAAATCAGGGACAACGTGCCCGTCAGAATACATGACAGGGATGGATTATAGCTCACCATAATCTGATAACAGGAAGCCAGGGGTCCACTTGATATAATAAGTAAATGCATTAATTGAAAATTTGATGAGGAGTAATGTCAAAGCACCTTGCCCTCTCCCAGTACTTCACAGCGGGTGTGATGTGCAGACGTCGCCTTAATCAAACGATCAAAGTGAACATCATCACTAACAGAATGTTTCAGAGCCACGTGCCACCTGAGAAGACCCACCGAGAGGCGCACGGCATCACGTGTGTTGTGTTCCTGCCGAGGATGCACAGGCCGATCTGATCAGGAGAGCGTCAGAAAACCTCAGGTCCTTTTACAGCACAGCTGGTCTACCATCTTCAAAAGGGCTAAAATCATGAAAGTCAAGAAAGAAAACTGAAGAAATGATCTAGATAGAAGGAAACTGATAAAAACATGACACCCAAATAGACCACATGATTCTGAATTAGATCTTTTTATTAAGAAGGACAAACGGGGACAGTAGATGAAAATGAATGGGATCTGATGATTAGGTGGTAGTAATCGATCACTGTTAACGTCCTGATTTGAATGATATTTTGAGGTTATGTAGGAATTAGAAACCAACGGACTCAGAGCCACTGGGCACCATGTTGGCGATGTACTCTCCAAGTATCAGAGAAAATAAAAGTCTCCACTATACTTGTAAATTTTGGGGAAAGTTGAGATTATTTCAATGATTTTAGCTTTTTTCTTTTGTTTTATTTTTCTTTTCTGGAGATACTGGCTTCCTCCACTGAACCCAGGAACAAAATTATTAATTCAGATTGTCTTCACGTTTAGCCATTTGGCATTCCGTTCTTTTTAAAATTTTACCTTGCACAACAAACAGTGGTTATCGTTTACTGTTTTTGAAGATGACTGAACAGATGAAGGCGTCACATGCCTACATAGATGGGACTCTGCCTAAGATCCACTGAAGATGAACCCAGGACCTCCTACGTGGAAGCTATGCACACTTACCACTTGAGCTATACCTTCCCTCCCTCAATGTCTTTAAAAAAGTGGGAGAAAAAAAACCTCTGTTCTTTTGGAATTTATATTTCAGCAAGAAGAGACAAATAAATACAAAAGAAAAACATGTACTCTAGCAAATGGTTACAGGCATGAGCCCGGGGGCACTCCCACAGTTAGGAATTAAATTGTAGAGGAAACAGCTAGCCAAGAAGGACTGAGAAGAAGGCATCGGTGAGGCAGGATGTAAATGAGAAGCTGAGGGAGAAAGACTTTTCTAGAAGGATGAAGTGGCTCAATTTGTCCGATGCTGCTGAGAGATCAAGCTAGATGAACAGAGAACACGGTAGTCCCTAGAGTTGGCCCCAAGGGGTCATGGGAGGAGTCACGTTGGAGCAGTCTTCAGCTGAGTGAGGAGAGCAGTCAGATTAGGAAGGGTTCAAAAGAGAAAGGGTGTGAGGACATGGACTTGGTGAATAGAGTTATCTCGTCCCAGAAGTGTTGGCTGTCAAAGGGAGCGGAGAACGATGTGGTACTTGTAGGTTATGTAGAGACAACAGAGAGTTCTTTGTAAGAGGGAAGGTTACCGGGGCAGTTTGCACAATAAGGGGGCTGATCCAGCAAAGAGGGAGAAACTCAGGATGCAGGACACACTCAGCCTCAATTGGAGGAGTGAGGGGGCTGCGGTGGAGGTTGCATGTGGGGACACTGCCACTGGCAGGGGCAGAGGTCCTTAAACCGAGTTATAGTGGGGAAGGAAGAGGGGAGGGGCGCAGGGGAAGATGTGGCCTCTCCTATGGTGGCCAGGAGGGAAGGGCTTAGGCCTGAGTTGCTCCTCTTCTCCCAGGGTACCCTGCGGCCGGCCATCTACTGAGATGAGAGCGGGGAGAAGGTGAGTGGTTGGGCGTGTGTGCTGGGACTTTGAGGAGAGGAGAAGTGAAACAGTGCTGGTCACTTTGGAGAGTGGGGACTCAGACAGAGGGCTGCAGAGAAGTGACTCAGATGGCCGGGCAGACTGGAGGGCCCATGTGAGATCTGTGGTTATAAATTTCAAGTGAGACCTGTCAGCATGCTCAGGGGTTTCTCTCCAGCATTATCCAGCTGTTTGGGTACGGGAACTACTTAAGTGCCAAATCATTTTCCCCAAATATATACATACATATTTTTTTCATCAAAGACACTAAAAGGGTCTAAAAAAAGAAAGACAAGGTATGAATTGCAAAGCCTTTAATGATAGTGTTTGTATTTTTTAACAGCATGCGTGATTTCTCATCTGTGGTTAATTAGCAATTATTTCCATACTTGCAAGCTCATCTGCCTCTGAATTTAGTCATAATGCAGGAAGTTAATGAAATTAAGGAAAAGTAACCCCTTATCTAAACTCTCTATTTCTTGATCTAATCTCTCTTCGTGGTCAGCAAGATGCATGAAGGAGTTCTTTAAAAGGGCTAAAATAGATTGATATATAACTTGTGTGTTTATTTTTAAAGCTTCGTAAATGCAACCTTTCTAAGAAAACAGTTAAAGCAAAGGCCTCACACTTACTGGAAACAAAAATCTTAATTCAGATTGTCTTCATTATTAGCCATTTGGCCTTCTGTCCCTTCTAAAACGTTACATTACCCAACAAACAGTGGTTATCGTTTACTGTTTTTGAAGATGACTGAACAGATGAAGGCGTCACGTGCCTATGTTGGTGGGACTTTGCCTAAGATCCATTCAAGATACTCTGGAGTTACATTTCCATTGAATATTGGCCAGTACTTGTATCATTCAAGATTAAGTCTGGGTTCTTTCTTTGATTAAGAATTGAATGGGCTGCAGATCTGTTTGATAATTATGATTTTAGACAAATGTTCACCAGCATTAGTTCTGTTAGCCAACCGAAAGCACTGTAGGCCTCATATCCAACAAGAAACACGTTAGTAAATATTAAGCCTCTTAGAAAAAAGACTACATGCTCCTGCTTTTGTAGAAACATTATTTGCTTGAAAGAATGGTAGTATGACCTGTCACTTAAATGATGACTTCCTTGATATGAAAAAGAGACAAAACGAGCTGAAGAAGGAAACTCCGCAGTTACAATCTGCAACCCGCAACATACTTCCTGAGATCATGGCCTTGGCATTTATTTCTCCATGCCACCCTGGAGAGAAAGAGGAAACAAGAGGAGTAAGATTGAAACGTAGCTGCGTTCACTTAGTGTCTTAATCTACCAGAAGCTAACACAACATTGTAAATCAACTCTACTTGAGTGCGGAGAATCTTAAAAACCCTAGAAATCCGCTAAAAGAAATTGAGGAGTAAAAGGGTAAGATTCTGAATCAGTTAAAGTAGATCGTTTCGAGGTAACACACTGTTCCGCATAAACCCGGAGCTGCAGTTGTCAGTTCTCAGCAGCACAGTTTGGTCTTTGTCAATGTTCTCTGACTTGTCTCAGAACAGGAGGGCAAACCAGACCTCCCCTTTGATGCTTAAAACACAGCGTGCTTGCAACAGGAACTAACAAGAGTGTGGTAGGTGGCTTATACTTCAAAAGCAAACATACAAAAAACTCAGAAAAAGAGATTTGTGGATACCAGAGGTGAGGGTTGGGTTGGGGAGGAAGAAGATGGGAATTGGATGAAGGCACTCAAAAGTTAATAAACTTTCCAGCTATAGTAAGATAAATACTGGAGCTGTTATGTACAACCTGATAAATTATATATATAATAAATACAATAAATTACATATATAATTAACTGCTACATGTTATATATGAAAATTGTTAGAGAATAAATCCTAAAGACAACACACACAATTTTCTTCTTCTACTTCTTTAATTTTATATCCATATTTTTGCAGGTGATTAGATTCTTGTCTCCTGGTAGAAAGAATTCAGAGATGAGAGGCTAAGAAAGTAAAGAAGGGACAGAGAGTACACTCTCAATGGGGCAGTGGGCAGGCTCAGATGAGCCACTGTCCAGAGTTTCTTTGGCGGATCGGTTACATAGAGTGTGAAAATAAATGGGCAGTATATTCCTTGCAGGGATTAGGGTTTGGGGTCGTATTCCCTGATTTTCATCCCAACTCCACCTTCCCAAAGGGAGGAGGGATTTTTGTCCTTATTTAGTGTGGCTGGGAAATGTCATGGCGTTGGTGCATGATGGGTATTTCTAATCTGCAAGGCTAATTTTATTGAAATGAGGGCAAAATGAGCAAAAGGTTACATTTAGACACTGGAGGTTCTTGCCTTTTCCCACCTTTCTTTGTGGACCTCCTGGTTGCTTGCCACACCTAAATTTGTGACTGCTTATCAGCCCAGAGGTTCCAACTTTTCTTTCTCTGCCCAGGGACCCCTGTTGTTTACATGATGTAGGGTTTCCTGCATTTGGCCCAGGCCCCTCCTTTACTTTCCAATTCCTGCCATTTGGCCTGTGTCCCCCCCTTCTCTACTCACATCTAGCTGTCCTGCCTGCTCTAACAGTCTGAGGGGATGGATGTTCACTAAACCTACTGTGATGTATGTAAGTCAAATCATTACGCCGTATACCTTAAACTATCCGGTGCTGTATGTCCATTACATCTCAATAAAACTGGAAGGAAAAAAAGACATACCATGCTCTAACACCTTGTGGGTCCCTGACAACCCTCTTCGCACATTGTACGGCTTTAGTGATGTCATCTTGCAGCAAAACTGAAAAAGAGACGGTGAGGAATGAAAACAACGGTCATAGAAATTTCATTTTAAATTTAGTTTCAGCCAGTTTTATTCTCTTAAGCTGAAGAGAGAACACAAATGACTTTTCAAGAGTCTACGTATCTGTGAATGTGGAGGGAAAATATCTTCTTCCTTGCATCCCATTTGGCATGAAATAAAGCATTCTGTTCCTCATTTACCAAAGTCATTGAAAGCTCTGGAATTATTAACTAATGTGATAGAATTTTTTCTTTTACTAAACACTTTAAACAAATGAAGAAACAGAAACTGGCCTAGCATATTTTTGCTCAGCATTTCGACTACTGGAAAGATGTTCCTAAAGAAATAATAAAAACACACTCAAAGATGTATGCACAAGGTGTCTCACAGCAATTAATAAAGGGGAAAATGGGAACAGCCTAAGAGCTCACCAGTAAGAGCTACACTGATGAATGACAGAATATTTATGTAGTGGAATTCTACTCATCTTTAAAAACTAATACGAATTGGTATTTGTTGACTTAAAAATACTTTTCTGTGATAAAGAACAAACCATAGAGCAGTATATAGAAAGCAATATCATTTTTGTTAAAAAACACATTGCCTGCACATTTGTATGTGGGTAGATATGTGCATGACATCGCTTTACCTTCATAGACACGTTTCATACGTGTCCTGAAAGAATTTGTGTATACCAAGTTACCAGTGGTCACAAATCTCTGGGTAGTAAGAATTTTCATTCAAGGACCACAAATTATTATATAATACAAAATATTTTTAAAAAGAAGTTAACTGAATATAAAAGAATATTCTAAGATCTTCATCTTCTCTATTAGACAATTTAATATTTAAAAATTTAACAGCATAAAAAACAAAACATGAATAAAAATTTGACAATATAAAATTTTGCAATACTTCCTCAATACTTTATGCACAAGAGATTCCATATGTGACCTCTATTTTTAAATAAACTCAATAGAATATTTGTTTCACCCCAATTAAACAAATCCATAACTTAGCTTGTTAGAATGACTGTGATTATATAGGAACTGTGCACAGGAACTAAAGAATTTAGAGATTAAATGTCATAATGTTTCTAATTCACTTTAAAATCATTCAACCAAAAAAAAAAATATATATATATACACACATAACAGAAGTAAATAGGACAAAATGTTAAAAACTGTTAAAGGACATGATGGATATATTTCTGTGTATTATACTAATTTCTCTAATTTTCCGTATATTTAGAACATTTCATAATAAAAAGTGAAAACCATGTTTACAAAAGGGCCACACATAGTCCTCCTCCTTGATTAGTTAACTACTAATCCTCTCATTTTTTCAATAAAGGACCATAGATGAAAAAAAAATAAAAGACCACGCCACCAAATTATCCCCAAACCTCCTCAGAGTAAGTCAGAGGAGTGCATAGTTCTGCACAGAGAGTCAGACAGTCCAGCCACAGTAAATTGATGGATCCCCCCAGAAACCTCTGTGTATCAGAGAACAGCAACCTCTCATGATAGGAGCGCTTTACGTTCTTACTTCAGGAATCAGGAGGAGGGTAATAAAGAGTTTCTGGAAGTTGAGATGGAGGTTTCCTAGGTCCCTGGTGACCCCATCAAGGCCTTTTTGTTTGTTCTGAATCTCTGTTCTTGTAAACATGACAGGACAGTCCCCGTGCCCACACTCAGTGTCATCTTGTCTTACCGTTACAGTTGATGCCACAGCCGTTCACTGCTTTTGGAGTTTTGCCATCGTTACACCAGTAGCGGCTGTTGATCTGAAATATCCCGTAATCGGTGCTTCCGCTGCCGCGGTTGTAGTTTTTAGCTTTCGTGTTATAACTACTTTCCCATCTGGCCAAACACATCCCTGAAAAGAACTTACTTTTAGTAGTAAACAGCAACACCACGTGACTTACATTGCAAAGCATGTTGTATCAGGCAAATTCACTTTTACTAATGACTGACGCCTTTGTAAGTATAAAGATGACTTTTACGTGTGAAGCATTTTAACACCTTAGTGCTAAAGGGCCCTTAAGAGAATTCTTTTGCTATCAAATCATTTTGTAATACTAATGAAATAAGACAACATACTTTAGAAAATATGAAACTAGTTGTTTTTCTATTACGCTTCCCCTGCTCCCATCCCTCAGGTAAGATTCAGCCTAGAAGAGAAAAATCAACAGAGTTGTTGAGTGGATTTGTGCTTAGCAGTAGATATATGATGATGATGGAAAAGTGCTTTTTAGTGGGGAAAATAAGGAATTTCTGGGAGGAAGAAATTGTCTTATGATATCTAAAGGTGAATTTGGATGTCAAATTAGACCCCAGACAAGAGCTGTAAAATGCAGAAGACTATTCCATCCACCCATCCATCCATCCAACCAGCCATCTGCTCATTTGCTCAGAAATAGTTATTGAGGGGAAATGTCTCAATTCAACCTGAAAAATACCGTGACTGCATCGACAAAATTGGACTAAAATCAAGAGCAACTTTTACTTCGGGCACAGCTTGAATTCTGTGGCAGAAAGTGAAAACTACTTCATCAACTAGAGTGAGTAAGAATAATGAAACGTCCTTTCCTGCTGCATTTCAGGGATCCTCATACAAACACTGACTGAGGGGAAGTTGGGTCCTACCAGCCCCTGTGTTAGTTCAGCGGGGAGGGTAGAGCTCGGTGGTAGAGCGCGTCCTTAGCACGCACGAGGTTGTGGGTTCAGGCCTCAGTACCTCCATTAAAAATAAATAAGCAAACCTAATTACCCCCCCCTCCAAAAAAAGAGTTCCACAGAATTTTTAAAATTTGCTGTTAAAACCCCAACATCATGATTAGAAAGGAGAAAAATACTGCATTACTCTAGGCTTGCAGAACCCAAGTTCCAAACTAGACGTGGCTGGACTCAAATGCCAAGGGCCTGACAGAGACATCCCAGGTGCCCAAAGGTACCTTTCAGCCAGCCTTACGCGGGCCGCTGAGGGAACCGAACCCGCAAATTTAGTGGCACTGGAAGCATGGGGCCCGGCATGCTTAGAGAGGTATGGAATTTTGCCCTCCCATATCCTCAAACCTTCACCTGGCACATCTGATTCCAAAGGAACAAGGTGATATTTCTAAACATTGTTAAGTGTACAAACCTTCCAAGAGAGTTTTTAAAAACTCCATTCGCTCAAAGTCCCTTTCTCATTATTCATCCTGCATTACTATCCGTTCCGCCCCCACCAGCTATTTGGAAGGACGAACAAGAGATGACTTACAGTTGGCCAGGCTGACTCCCCTGTAGCCATCCATTCCGAGTTCCTTCAGCTTTCGGGCCAGCGCGCATCTCTCCCAGACCTTGCCCTGCACAGCGACAGCGAGGAGGACGAGCCCCAGCACAAGGAGAGCCTTCATGGTGACTGAGGTGCCCGGACTGCAGTCTGCCCGGGGCAGAGCCGGCCCCAGTATTTAACTCCTTTGGACTTCCCTTACTCCTGGGGGTTCGGGAGCTCCACCCCTTGAGATACGGGAAAAACAGGAGCCATTTATTGGTCCAACTGCCTTAACACGTTTTCTTTCTTATGTTTGAAGAGGTATAATTTGATGTCACAAGACATCACCTGCCGGAAAATAATTAAATGAGCTTGTTTAAAGTTATTGCTCAGGAACAATCTGGATTAGCACTGCTGCCAAAAGAGAAACTTCCTCCTGTTTTGTAATGAATTTGAGCGACTAGAAATTAAAAAAAAATGGAACGAACATTTTACGCAACTGAAATCGAGCTCCCATCTTTGAATAACAGTCATTCTCATTAAATTGTTTTATGTGCCTTCGCTCTGGGGTCTTCATCTTTTTCAGTTAAAATTTCCTTAAATACACTTTCCACAAAAGAACACGACACCCTGCCTGTTGTTTCCACAGGGACATAGCACAGCAGCACGCTGCTCAGCCAGATTCCTATACTAACTTCTTTGGATACTATTGTAGAGTTTTAATTTCTAAATTAATATTTTACTGTTGTAAATATGGCTCATGGGAACAGCAATCCTAACAACTCCTTGTTGACAAAGCCTTACTTCACCTTTCTGTGTTAGAACATAAGGGGGTCCTTATAAGGCAAGGAAACTTGTAATAAAACCTACAGATGAATAGCACCAAATGCCACCAAAAAATACACCCCTTCAGCATAAGGATTATTTTGAACTGAAGGGAATTGAGAAGAAGCAGATCCAAGGAAATTTCTCTGTGTACCCGCTATTTGCCTGAATGCAGAACATAGATTTGTACAAATGTCAAACACCAACAACCCTAGATGCCTGTCGGCCTCAAGACAGCCCTGGAGGACACGACCTAACAGCCTGCACTGACTAGCTAGTATCTTCCACTGGTTTCTTATAGATTTATCTGCCTACAATTTGCCCCCCTTTGAAGCTTAAGACCCTTTTTCTCTGTCATACCACTCCTGTAAAAATATGTTGTTCTTTGTTAAAATACTATGTAGGTCTGAGCTCCAGCCACTTCTTTGAGTTACTCATCCTTGCATTTCTCCCAAGTATATATGAGACACGCATGTTAATACACTTGTTTATTTTTCTATTGTTAGTCTGTCCTTTGTTACATAGCCCCACCCAAAAACCTAAAAGCGTAGAAGGAAAAGGTATTTTTCCCTCCTGGACAGTTCCTGGTGGTGAGGATGGGACAGTAAAGGCTGGAACAATCCACTGTCTTGCGACATCACAGCTGAGATATGGGGTAACTGAGAGCAGACCCGCAGAAGGTGAGAGTTCTGAAGCACATCCGTCTCCCAGATCTCTGTTTGCAGTGCATGGTCAAGAGGAGGATAAACATTTCTCCTTGTCTCCTTTTCTCCAAATTCACAATGGCAGGAGGAAACATTTGTACAAATAGCTCCTGAATCCTGACTTTTGTGAATTTGGTTTTGGTAATCCATGCCTATGGGTGTTGATTCTTACCCTCCCAGAAAGAGTCATATTTTCCTTTGTCTCTTTTGTGTCATTTGTCATAAGGATGAGAAATCATAAGATGAGAATCTCCATTTGTTTTGTGTTATGTCCTGAGTCAGCTAGGAGCCTGAGACATGAAGTGACAGGCAACTTTGTCCAAGCACGGCAGCTCTCAGGGAAGTCTGTCTTAATAAGGGTCACTGACCATAAAGGGCCTTTGTCATCTCTTTGCCTTCTTGCCTTGCTTGTGCTGGGAAAATTCTCATCCCAGTATCACCCTCCTAGTAAGGCCCATTTTTGGGTCTGTGATTTAACTTTTGGGAGATAGAGGTTTCTTTACCACCTGTGACAATGAAGGTCTTTCTTTTTATGTCATCTTCAGAGTGGCTCTGCATCTTGATGGAGCTATATTTCTTTGGGGACATCTCTTTTGAACATGGTTAAGCCATAAATGACTTACTGGTTTTGGGGTTTTTTAAAATTTGTTTTTGATAGGAGGTAATTAGTTTTATATATTTTTAATGGGGGTACTGGGGATTGAACCCAGGACCTTGTACATGCTAAGCACACTGTCTAGCACTGGCTATACCCTCCTCCCTGTCTTATTGGATTTAAGTGTAAAAAAGACATACTGGTTTGGAGTCACCAGCAAGAGAGCTCTCAATCTTAAATTAAACAAAATACTCTTATTGGTACCTATGGGAGACTATGTAGAAGAAGGAAAGAAGGCAAAGAAGGAAAGAGGAAAGAGGAAAGAAGGAAAGAAGGAAAATTAAAGAAATGAAGTAAGAAGAAAGAAAGAAAGAAAGAAAGAAAGAAAGAAAGAAAGAAAGAAAGAAAGAATCTGATATAGAACAAGAAAAACTCACTTCCTTAACAAGATTAGCAGGTGATTAGACTTAACAATGAAAGTCAGCAACTGCAGATGGCACTCAAACAGTTGTAAAACTTGTGTAAATATTGATAAATGGGAAATAGATTGGACAAAGACTCAGAAGATACACAGAAAATTTGGTTTATTGTTCCTTACTCTATAATCATACCATACCGGGTCTAGGCCTTCCCGTATGTTGGGCCTGGTCTATCCAAAAAAAAAAAAAAAAACAAAACCAAAAACCTACTGTTCTCTTAAAGAAAAGAAAAACGTTATAGTTATTACTCTAGATATCTGATAATAGGCAAATATGCCCCTGAGTTCCTTCTCAGATAAGACCTACAGTTCTTTCTCAGTCACTTGGAAATGTGAATCTTGCTATATTTTTGAAATATAAGCATGCAAAGAGATAATTGTTGGCTAAAGCAATAATGGAATAGGAAAAAAGAAAAAAAAAATGAAAAAGAGGGAGATTTTTAAACAGCAAACTGGTATTTGTTCTATAAGCTCCCTTGCCCCAAATTTTGTCCACAGCCTTCATAAGATTTCTATTAAAGACAGATAAAAATCTTAAAACTCGTCTCCATGGATATGGTAAAAGGCTTCAGCTATCCCACTGGGTAAATGTAACTTGTTGCATCTGTCTGTACGTCTATGTGGGCATGTTATGTATGTGTGATGTATTTCTCACTCTGGATGGTATTCCTAAAAACTAACTTGTAAAAAAAACTCAAATTAATTAGCTTAAAGAAAATGTTAAGCACATATAAATGAAGACTAGTCAAATAAGTTCATGTTATCTCTATGAGCTGTTTGAGATTATGTAACTGCAAATTCAACCTAAGAACAAAATGTACAATAAAAATGATTTGCTCAATGTGTGTCAACACGGCAGGAAAACAAAACCCACGCTTAACTTTTTAGATTCTTTATTTCTGTGATTTGTGCTACTTGCCTGGTTTGTCAACGAGAAAAATAACTTAAAGTGATGGTTAATTTTTTAAATCTCATGAAATCCTCATGGCAATTCCAGAGCAATTGTCAAGAATCCATGAATTAATTGGATGAAAGCGGGAGAAAACTCTGTAAATGAATTTTGCAGCCGTGATCATGTTTTATGAAATACGGCTGCCTGAAGAGAGTTCCCAAATCCTTTTTGTAACCTTAACCTTAAATGATGGCTTTTCATAAATATTGATATCGTTTCTAAATCAGAGAAAATACTGAAACACAAATTGCTAAACATAAGTATAAGTTTACCTACTTTGGCTTCTTATTATAGAGAAACTGAAAACATTTGGGTTAATAACATGTTCTTTTTGCCACGTTAAAAAACTGTACTATAAAAAGGCGTATGTCTCTAGACATTACAAAATGATATATTCCTCAATTTGCTAATTTACTGCACAATATCAATATGTGGCAGACAGTTCACAACTGCTTTGTTCTAACTTTTTTGGAAATTAGTGTTACTAAAGGTTAAGCATTCTAATCAATGTATGTAATGGAAACTACTAGAAATAATAAGGGTAAAGGAAAAAACTATGTGCAAAGTATCCAAGGGAAGTAAGATATATTTTGTAGGGAAAGGCATGAGGTATCAGGATGCGGTTTTGTTAATAGAAAGTAGAATCATTTTGTCCTAAGTTAGAGGTTATTCAGAGGCTGTTTTAGACGAGGACAAAAGAAAATGAAGGACCAAACCTACCTGAATATAGCAAGTTAGGAAAAGAGAGAAAATGAGTGAGAGAAAGAAAGAGAGAGGAGGCATTCCTGTCTTGTGTGGTCAAGTGAATGAAAATGGAATGAATTTATGCCATGGGTTTTTAAAATGAGCTTTAACAGCAATAGTGTGCCGATGCTAAACTAGAATTTAATTTTCTCTCTCTCGGTCAAAAGAAGAAAATTGTCCTGGATTATTGTGAAAGATTTTTCTTTACCTGTTAAGTAACTCGCCTGGGAAACAAGGTCCTGGGTCTTATCAAGATCACTAATCACATGTGCTCTATGATCTTCATCTGGTCTTTGATTACTTAAAAAGCCCAAGTCTTCTCAAAACTAAAAGAGATAAGTATTTTTTCCCAGGTGCGTTACTTCCTGTAACGCCTTTGAAAATTTTTATTGTCACTTTGGTTAAATACATAACTAAGTATTGTTTCATAACAGTTTGTGATCCTATTTAATCAAGGTTCAAACCTTTTGACATTTTCCGCTCAGCTTCTTGGTGCCTATCTCTTAACTATGCATCATCAGCAACGGTTGCCAGATGCTTGATGAAAGCCGCTATTGTGGAAGACAGATCTAAATAAACACTTGGAGAAGAGGAACTCAAAGGAAACAGAGGCAAGAAAAGAAGAAAGAAGAAAGAAGGAAATACAACTGTAATGAATATCTCAGAGAAGTAAGAGAAAATGTCACATCCATGGAACATGCAGGACTGCTGTATAATAAACAGAGAAGAAAAGAGGAGGCCTTGTGATGTAAAAATATTACCACGTTCATAAAACATTTAATAGAAAAGCCAAGAGTAAAATTAGAGAAATATTCCCAGAAATAGAATAAAAAGACAGATTAAGCACAGGAGAGAAAAGATGGGAAAAAAACCTGGAGAATAAAGAGATCAAACATCCAATTAATAGGAATTCTTAAAAGGAATACATAAAAAAAGTAAATGTAAGATAAATTCAGAAAACTGAAGGACACAGGTTTCCAGATAGAAAGGACCACCAAGTACCCAGAACTATAGTATAGAATAAAATACACGTCATGTACATCATCGTGAAATTTTAGAATATCAGGGATAAAGAGATTTTTAAAATTTAAGGCCAATGATGCTAAACCTAGGATCCTATATCCAATCAGTCAAGTGTGAGAAGAAAAAAACGAATGCATTCTGAGATATGCAAGCACAAAAAAATCTTCTCTCTGCACTCTTTCTCAGGAAGCCTCTGAAGGACACATTCCATTTAATAAGAGCCAATAGATAGAAGATGTGGGTCCCAGGAAACACGGCTCTAGCACAGGAGAGAGGAGAAGGAATCACACAGGTGTATGGAGGAGTGAAGCCTGACACTCACTGACACCTGTGCTACAGGCTAATCGAAGCCAATCCATGTTGTAGCAGGAGGGCATGGGCTCCATGTGGACGCTGGGGAAATCCAAACTTAAAGATGGCCTGGAGTGTCTGCACCTATTGAAGGGAGCTTGGCTGAGACTTCTGGTAATGAATTAAAACATAAATAAGTATATGGAAAACTAAGCAAACAGAAAACTAAGGCAATTATTAATTCTGAGAAAACCAAAAGCCTTGAGTGGAAATACAACCAAATTGTACCATCATATTAGACTCATCTGGGAGTGTTTGTGCCTGCGTGTAAAGGGGAAAAACAGAGCAGGGGGAGGTGAGAGAGAGCTAAACCTGCATTTTCCTGGGTAGAAATAAACAGAAAATATCCATGGTTGAAAACCAAGAAATGGTTGAATTACCCTGCTCCTAAGATATAAGGCAGTAATAACACTAGAGTGTAGTTAAAGAGCTGAAATTAGCTAAAGAAGTTAAAAAGGGGTTACCTCTGGTGTTAGGAATTAGATGTGAAAGGTTAGGGCTATTTTTCATCCTTAAATTTATGACATTTTGTATGACTTTTAAAAATATACACATGTATTTTGTGATGTAAAAAGTTTAAAAATATATTGTTTAAGAAAAAGAACTAAAAGACATACAACAAAATGTTCACAGTGGTTATTCATGAAGACTTTCCAAAATTTTTATTTATTCTGCATTATTTGGCATTTTCCAAGTTTTCTTCTCTCAGCATATATTATTACTTTTGCAATAAGCAAAATAATATTTATACACAACAGAGGAATGTGCAGAATCACTAAAAAAAAATGATGATTATTTGAAGTTCTCAACATTCCTCCAGGTATATTAACTCACCATATTTGTAGAAATATTCTGTCATTTAACATGATCTTTCTCCTGTGTAGAACTACTGTACCCCATCAGTGGTTTCTGAGATTTCAGTGGAATAAAGTTAAATATTAATTTTCCCTGAGCTTCAGGAGCTGCATAAAAATGAACTTATTTACAAAACAGAAACAGACTCACAGACACAGAAAACAAACTTATGGTTACCAAGGGGAAAAGGGTGGAGGGGTAAATTGGGAGTTTGAGATTTGTAGACACTCACAAATAAAATATATAAAATACATACATAAAATACATAAACCACAAGGTCCTACTGCAGAGCACAGGGAACTATATTCAATATACTGTAAGGGCCTCTAATGAAAAAGAATATGAAAAGGAACATATACATGTATAACTGAACCACTGGGCTGTACACCAGAAATCAACACAGCATAGTAATCTGACTGGACTTCAATTGAAAAGAAAAGAATACAAGCAGCACTGAGAAACAATCCATATGCTGGATGTGTAAACGACGGATGGTCAGTGGAAAGCTTGTGACACCTTTGTGAATTCTTTCTGAGTACCACTCTTTCTGTCATCTTTAAACTTCCAGGATCAATGCAATTAGAGCTTAAGCTACATCTCATTTCCCCTTTTCACAGTATAAGCAAATATTTCTCTTCCCGCTTTGGTCAACTCCCAAGAAAACCACTGGGCATTCAACGTTGAGAAATTACATGACGTGTAACTGATTTCTCAAACATGTGATGAAACATAATCTTGTTTGCAAAGAGACAGAAGTGTTCCCTTTTTAGTGACCGCTTTCCAGAAGAGTATTCTGAGTTCATTTCTCTATTAAGTGTGAATTTGGTGTAAGGTTCGGTATGGCCTTTTTATTTGTGCCAATGCAACTGCGTATTTGTTAAATTCTTTCATTGAGCTAGCAAACAATGATTTCAATCTGTAAATTAGCTCTGGTAACATCACAAAATGTTGGGTGAGGAGAGAAGAAACTGTTGCAAAGAGAGGAGTAAGGTCATGTACTTGGGGTGTATTTTTCGCCCTCTCGGCACACAATTTATTGCTGCCCTTAGCAAGTAAATGAGATAATACACTCACCTTCTTTCTCAGAACAATTTCAGCGCACAGTGACCTGCAGGTGCTGCCGCTCTCCCTGTGGCATCACTCCAGGCTGTTTCAGATGTCGCCACATGTCCTCTCCCCGCAGCCCCCCACCTCCTGTCACTGTGACACCTCTGTGACGTGACAGAGAAAACGGGTCTTAAGCTTCAAAGGGGGGCAAATTGTAGGCAGATAAATCTGTAAGAAACCAGTGGAAGATACTACCTAGTCAGTCCAGGCTGTTAGGTCATGTCCTCCAGGGCTGTCTTGGGGCTGACAGGCATCTGGGCTTGTCGGAGTTTGACATTTGTACAAATCTATGTTCTGCATTCAGGCAAATAGCGGGTAGAGAGAGAAATTTCCTTGGATCTGCTTCTTCTCAATTCCCTTCAGTTCAAAATAATCCTTATGCTGAAGGGGTGTATTTTTTGGTGGCATTTGGTGCTATTCATCTGTAGGTTTTATTACAAGTTTCCTTGCCTTATAAGGACCCCCTTATGTTCTAACACAGAAAGGTGAAGTAAGGCTTTGTCAACAAGGAGTTTTTAGGATTGCTGTTCCCATGAGCCATATTTACAACAGTAAAATATTAATTTAGAAATTAAAATTATACAATAGTAAACAAAGAAGTTAGTATAGGAATCTGGCTGAGCAGCGTGCTGCTGTGCTATGTCCCTGTGGAAACAACAGGCAGGGTGTCGTGTTCTTTTGTGGAAAGTGTATTTAAGGAAATTTTAACTGAAAAAGATGAAGACCCCAGAGCGAAGGCACATAAAACAATTTAATGAGAATGACTGTTATTCAAAGATGGGAGCTCGATTTCAGTTGCGTAAAATGTTCGTTCCATTTTTTTTTAATTTCTAGTCGCTCAAATTCATTACAAAACAGGAGGAAGTTTCTCTTTTGGCAGCAGTGCTAATCCAGATTGTTCCTGAGCAATAACTTTAAACAAGCTCATTTAATTATTTTCCGGCAGGTGATGTCTTGTGACATCAAATTATACCTCTTCAAACATAAGAAAGAAAACGTGTTAAGGCAGTTGGACCAATAAATGGCTCCTGTTTTTCCCGTATCTCAAGGGGTGGAGCTCCCGAACCCCCAGGAGTAAGGGAAGTCCAAAGGAGTTAAATACTGGGGCCGGCTCAGCCCCGGGCAGACTGCAGTCTGGGCACCTCAGTCACCATGAAGGCTCTCCTTGTGCTGGGGCTCGTCCTCCTCGCTGTCGCTGTGCAGGGCAAGGTCTGGGAGAGATGCGCGCTGGCCCGAAAGCTGAAGGAACTCGGAATGGATGGCTACAGGGGAGTCAGCCTGGCCAACTGTAAGTCATCTCTTGTTCGTCCTTCCAAATAGCTGGTGGGGGCGGAACGGATAGTAATGCAGGATGAATAATGAGAAAGGGACTTTGAGCGAATGGAGTTTTTAAAAACTCTCTTGGAAGGTTTGTACACTTAACAATGTTTAGAAATATCACCTTGTTCCTTTGGAATCAGATGTGCCAGGTGAAGGTTTGAGGATATGGGAGGGCAAAATTCCATACCTCTCTAAGCATGCCGGGCCCCATGCTTCCAGTGCCACTAAATTTGCGGGTTCGGTTCCCTCAGCGGCCCGCGTAAGGCTGGCTGAAAGGTACCTTTGGGCACCTGGGATGTCTCTGTCAGGCCCTTGGCATTTGAGTCCAGCCACGTCTAGTTTGGAACTTGGGTTCTGCAAGCCTAGAGTAATGCAGTATTTTTCTCCTTTCTAATCATGATGTTGGGGTTTTAACAGCAAATTTTAAAAATTCTGTGGAACTCTTTTTTTGGAGGGGGGGTAATTAGGTTTGCTTATTTATTTTTAATGGAGGTACTGAGGCCTGAACCCACAACCTCGTGCGTGCTAAGGACGCGCTCTACCACCGAGCTCTACCCTCCCCGCTGAACTAACACAGGGGCTGGTAGGACCCAACTTCCCCTCAGTCAGTGTTTGTATGAGGATCCCTGAAATGCAGCAGGAAAGGACGTTTCATTATTCTTACTCACTCTAGTTGATGAAGTAGTTTTCACTTTCTGCCACAGAATTCAAGCTGTGCCCGAAGTAAAAGTTGCTCTTGATTTTAGTCCAATTTTGTCGATGCAGTCACGGTATTTTTCAGGTTGAATTGAGACATTTCCCCTCAATAACTATTTCTGAGCAAATGAGCAGATGGCTGGTTGGATGGATGGATGGGTGGATGGAATAGTCTTCTGCATTTTACAGCTCTTGTCTGGGGTCTAATTTGACATCCAAATTCACCTTTAGATATCATAAGACAATTTCTTCCTCCCAGAAATTCCTTATTTTCCCCACTAAAAAGCACTTTTCCATCATCATCATATATCTACTGCTAAGCACAAATCCACTCAACAACTCTGTTGATTTTTCTCTTCTAGGCTGAATCTTACCTGAGGGATGGGAGCAGGGGAAGCGTAATAGAAAAACAACTAGTTTCATATTTTCTAAAGTATGTTGTCTTATTTCATTAGTATTACAAAATGATTTGATAGCAAAAGAATTCTCTTAAGGGCCCTTTAGCACTAAGGTGTTAAAATGCTTCACACGTAAAAGTCATCTTTATACTTACAAAGGCGTCAGTCATTAGTAAAAGTGAATTTGCCTGATACAACATGCTTTGCAATGTAAGTCACGTGGTGTTGCTGTTTACTACTAAAAGTAAGTTCTTTTCAGGGATGTGTTTGGCCAGATGGGAAAGTAGTTATAACACGAAAGCTAAAAACTACAACCGCGGCAGCGGAAGCACCGATTACGGGATATTTCAGATCAACAGCCGCTACTGGTGTAACGATGGCAAAACTCCAAAAGCAGTGAACGGCTGTGGCATCAACTGTAACGGTAAGACAAGATGACACTGAGTGTGGGCACGGGGACTGTCCTGTCATGTTTACAAGAACAGAGATTCAGAACAAACAAAAAGGCCTTGATGGGGTCACCAGGGACCTAGGAAACCTCCATCTCAACTTCCAGAAACTCTTTATTACCCTCCTCCTGATTCCTGAAGTAAGAACGTAAAGCGCTCCTATCATGAGAGGTTGCTGTTCTCTGATACACAGAGGTTTCTGGGGGGATCCATCAATTTACTGTGGCTGGACTGTCTGACTCTCTGTGCAGAACTATGCACTCCTCTGACTTACTCTGAGGAGGTTTGGGGATAATTTGGTGGCGTGGTCTTTTATTTTTTTTTCATCTATGGTCCTTTATTGAAAAAATGAGAGGATTAGTAGTTAACTAATCAAGGAGGAGGACTATGTGTGGCCCTTTTGTAAACATGGTTTTCACTTTTTATTATGAAATGTTCTAAATATACGGAAAATTAGAGAAATTAGTATAATACACAGAAATATATCCATCATGTCCTTTAACAGTTTTTAACATTTTGTCCTATTTACTTCTGTTATGTGTGTATATATATATATATATTTTTTTTGGTTGAATGATTTTAAAGTGAATTAGAAACATTATGACATTTAATCTCTAAATTCTTTAGTTCCTGTGCACAGTTCCTATATAATCACAGTCATTCTAACAAGCTAAGTTATGGATTTGTTTAATTGGGGTGAAACAAATATTCTATTGAGTTTATTTAAAAATAGAGGTCACATATGGAATCTCTTGTGCATAAAGTATTGAGGAAGTATTGCAAAATTTTATATTGTCAAATTTTTATTCATGTTTTGTTTTTTATGCTGTTAAATTTTTAAATATTAAATTGTCTAATAGAGAAGATGAAGATCTTAGAATATTCTTTTATATTCAGTTAACTTCTTTTTAAAAATATTTTGTATTATATAATAATTTGTGGTCCTTGAATGAAAATTCTTACTACCCAGAGATTTGTGACCACTGGTAACTTGGTATACACAAATTCTTTCAGGACACGTATGAAACGTGTCTATGAAGGTAAAGCGATGTCATGCACATATCTACCCACATACAAATGTGCAGGCAATGTGTTTTTTAACAAAAATGATATTGCTTTCTATATACTGCTCTATGGTTTGTTCTTTATCACAGAAAAGTATTTTTAAGTCAACAAATACCAATTCGTATTAGTTTTTAAAGATGAGTAGAATTCCACTACATAAATATTCTGTCATTCATCAGTGTAGCTCTTACTGGTGAGCTCTTAGGCTGTTCCCATTTTCCCCTTTATTAATTGCTGTGAGACACCTTGTGCATACATCTTCGAGTGTGTTTTTATTATTTCTTTAGGAACATCTTTCCAGTAGTCGAAATGCTGAGCAAAAATATGCTAGGCCAGTTTCTGTTTCTTCATTTGTTTAAAGTGTTTAGTAAAAGAAAAAATTCTATCACATTAGTTAATAATTCCAGAGCTTTCAATGACTTTGGTAAATGAGGAACAGAATGCTTTATTTCATGCCAAATGGGATGCAAGGAAGAAGATATTTTCCCTCCACATTCACAGATACGTAGACTCTTGAAAAGTCATTTGTGTTCTCTCTTCAGCTTAAGAGAATAAAACTGGCTGAAACTAAATTTAAAATGAAATTTCTATGACCGTTGTTTTCATTCCTCACCGTCTCTTTTTCAGTTTTGCTGCAAGATGACATCACTAAAGCCGTACAATGTGCGAAGAGGGTTGTCAGGGACCCACAAGGTGTTAGAGCATGGTATGTCTTTTTTTCCTTCCAGTTTTATTGAGATGTAATGGACATACAGCACCGGATAGTTTAAGGTATACGGCGTAATGATTTGACTTACATACATCACAGTAGGTTTAGTGAACATCCATCCCCTCAGACTGTTAGAGCAGGCAGACAGCTAGATGTGAGTAGAGAAGGGGGGGACACAGGCCAAATGGCAGGAATTGGAAAGTAAAGGAGGGGCCTGGGCCAAATGCAGGAAACCCTACATCATGTAAACAACAGGGGTCCCTGGGCAGAGAAAGAAAAGTTGGAACCTCTGGGCTGATAAGCAGTCACAAATTTAGGTGTGGCAAGCAACCAGGAGGTCCACAAAGAAAGGTGGGAAAAGGCAAGAACCTCCAGTGTCTAAATGTAACCTTTTGCTCATTATGCCCTCATTTCAATAAAATTAGCCTTGCAGATTAGAAATACCCATCATGCACCAACGCCATGACATTTCCCAGCCACACTAAATAAGGACAAAAATCCCTCCTCCCTTTGGGAAGGTGGAGTTGGGATGAAAATCAGGGAATACGACCCCAAACCCTAATCCCTGCAAGGAATATACTGCCCATTTATTTTCACACTCTATGTAACCGATCCGCCAAAGAAACTCTGGACAGTGGCTCATCTGAGCCTGCCCACTGCCCCATTGAGAGTGTACTCTCTGTCCCTTCTTTACTTTCTTAGCCTCTCATCTCTGAATTCTTTCTACCAGGAGACAAGAATCTAATCACCTGCAAAAATATGGATATAAAATTAAAGAAATAGAAGAAGAAAATTGTGTGTGTTGTCTTTAGGATTTATTCTCTAACAATTTTCATATATAACATGTAGCAGTTAATTATATATGTAATTTATTGTATTTATTATATATATAATTTATCAGGTTGTACATAACAGCTCCAGTATTTATCTTACTATAGCTGGAATTTGTAGTGACTTTTGACTGCCTTCATCCAACTCCCCCTGTCCCTCCTCCCCACCTCTCATCCCGCCCTCAATCCTCACCTCTGGTATCCACAAATCTCTTTTTCTGAGTTTTTTGTATGTGTGGTTTTGAAGTATAAGGCACCTTACCACACTCTGTTAGTTCCTGTTGCAAGCACGCTGTGTTTTAAGCATCAAAGGGGAGGTCTGGTTTGCCCTCCTGTTCTGAGACAAGTCAGAGAACATTTCCAAAGACCAAAGTGTGCTGCTGAGAACTGACAACTGCAGCTCCGGGTTTACGCGGAACAGTGTGTTACCTCGAAACGATCTACTTTAACTGATTCAGAATCTTACCCTTTTACTCCTCAATTTCTTTTAGCGGATTTCTAGGGTTTTTAAGATTCTCCGCACTCAAGTAGAGTTGATTTACAATGTTGTGTTAGCTTCTGGTAGATTAAGACACTAAGTGAACGCAGCTACGTTTCAATCTTACTCCTCTTGTTTCCTCTTTCTCTCCAGGGTGGCATGGAGAAATAAATGCCAAGGCCATGATCTCAGGAAGTATGTTGCGGGTTGCAGATTGTAACTGCGGAGTTTCCTTCTTCAGCTCGTTTTGTCTCTTTTTCATATCAAGGAAGTCATCATTTAAGTGACAGGTCATACTACCATTCTTTCAAGCAAATAATGTTTCTACAAAAGCAGGAGCATGTAGTCTTTTTTCTAAGAGGCTTAATATTTACTAACGTGTTTCTTGTTGGATATGAGGCCTACAGTGCTTTCGGTTGGCTAACAGAACTAATGCTGGTGAACATTTGTCTAAAATCATAATTATCAAACAGATCTGCAGCCCATTCAATTCTTAATCAAAGAAAGAACCCAGACTTAATCTTGAATGATACAAGTACTGGCCAATATTCAATGGAAATGTAACTCCAGAGTATCTTGAATGGATCTTAGGCAAAGTCCCACCAACATAGGCACGTGACGCCTTCATCTGTTCAGTCATCTTCAAAAACAGTAAACGATAACCACTGTTTGTTGGGTAATGTAACGTTTTAGAAGGGACAGAAGGCCAAATGGCTAATAATGAAGACAATCTGAATTAAGATTTTTGTTTCCAGTAAGTGTGAGGCCTTTGCTTTAACTGTTTTCTTAGAAAGGTTGCCTTTATGAAGCTTTAAAAATAAACACACAAGTTATATATCAATCTATTTTAGCCCTTTTAAAGAACTCCTTCATGCATCTTGCTGACCACGAAGAGAGATTAGATCAAGAAATAGAGAGAGAGTTTAGATGAGGGGTTACTTTTCCTTAATTTCATTAACTTCCTGCATTATGACTAAATTCAGAGGCAGATGAGCTTGCAAGTATGGAAATAATTGCTAATTAACCACAGATGAGAAATCACGCATGCTGTTAAAAAATACAAACACTATCATTAAAGGCTTTGCAATTCATATCTTGTCTTTCTTTTTTTAGACCCTTTTAGTGTCTTTGATGAAAAAAATATGTATGTATATATTTGGGGAAAATGATTTGGCACTTAAGTATTTGCTGTACCCAAACAGCTGGATAATGCTGTAGAGAAACCCCTGAGCATGCTGACAGGTCTCACTTGAAATTCATAACCACAGATCTCACATGGGCCCTCCAGTCCGCCCGGCCATCTGAGTCACTTCTCTGCAGCCCTCTATCTGAGTCCCCACTCTCCAAAATGACCAGCACTGTTTCACTTCTCCTCTCTTCAAAGTCCCAGCACTGTCCACTTCTCCTCTCTTCAAAGTCCCAGCACACATGCCCAACCACTCACCTTCTCCACGCTCTCATCTCAGTAGATGGCCGGCCGCAGGGTACCCTGGGAGAAGAGGAGCAACTCAGGCCAAGCCCTCCCCTCCCGGCCACCATAACAGAGGCCACATCTCCCCTGGGCCCCTCCCCTCTTCCTTCCCCGCTATAACTCGGTTGAAGGACCTCTGCTCCTGCCAGTGGCAGTGTCCCCACATGCAACCTCCATCGCAGCCCCCTCACTCCTCCAATTGAGGCTGAGTGTGTCCTGCATCCTGAGTTTCTCCCTCTTTGCTGGATCAGCCTCCTCATTGTGCAAACTGCCCCGGTAACCTTCCCTCTTACAAAGAACTCTCTGGTGACTCTACATAACCTGCAAGTACCACATCGTTCTCCGCTCCCTTTGACAGCAACACTTCTGGGACGAGATAACTCTATTCACCAAGTCCATGTCCTCACACCCTTTCTCTTTTGAACCCTTCCTAATCTGACTGCTCTCCTCACTCAGCTGAAGACTGCTCCAAGGTGACTCCTCCCATGACTCGTTGGGGCCAACTGTAGGGACCACCTGTTCTCTGTTTATCTTGCTTGATCTCTCAGCAGCATCGGACAAAGTGAGCCACTTCATCCTTCTAGAAAAGTCTTTCTCCCTCAGCTTCTCATTTACATCCTGCCTCTACGATGTGTTCTTCTCAGTCCTTCTTGGCTAGCTGTTTCTTCTGCAATTTAATTCCTAACTGTGTGAGTGCCCCCGGGCTCATGCCTGTAACCATTTGCTAGACTACATGTTTTTCTTATGTATTTGTCTCTTCTTGCTGATATATAAACTCTAAAAGAACAGAGGTTTTTTTTTCTCCCACTTTTTTAAAGACATTGAGGGTGGGAGGGTATAGCTCAAGTGGTAAGTGTGCATACTTCCACGTAGGAGGTCCTGGGTTCATCTTCAGTGGATCTTAGGCAGAGTCCCATCTATGTAGGCATGTGACGCCTTCATCTGTTCAGTCATCTTCAAAAACAGTAAACGATAACCACTGTTTGTTGTGCAAGGTAAAATTTTAAAAGGAACAGAATGCCAAATGGCTAAACGTGAAGACAATCTGAATTAAGAATTTTGTTCCTGGGTTCAGTGGAGGAGGTACTGGATTCCTCCACTGAAATAAGTAATTAAGTAAATAAACCTAATTACCTCCCACCCGCTAAAAAACAACAACAACAAAAAAAAAAAAAAAACAAAGGCATTGAAAGAATCTCAATATTTCCCCAAGTTTGCAAGTACAGTGGAGACTTTTATTTTTTCTGAACACTTTCAGAGTACATCACCAACATGGTACCCAGTGGCTCTGAGACCTTCAGTATGTAATTCCTGTATAACCTGAAAAAGTACATTCTAATCAGGACGTTAACACTGATCCATTAATACCAGCTAATCTTCAGATCCCATTCATTCTCATCTACTGTCCCCGTTTGTCCTTCTTAATAAAAAGATCTAATTCAGAATCATGTGGTGTACTTCGTTGTCATGTTTTTATCAGTTTCCTTTAATCTAGATCATTTCTTCAGTCTTTTCCTTGATTTTTATGATTTTAGCCCTGTTGAAGATGGCAAAGCAGCTGTGTTGTGAAAGGACCTGAGGGTTTCTGACGCTCTCCTGATCAGATCGGCCTGTGCATCCTTGGCAGGAACACCACACACGTGATGCCGTGCTCCTCTCCTTGGGTCTTCTCAGGTGGCACGAGGCTCTGAAACATTCTGTTAGTGATGATGTTCACTTTGATCGTTTGATTGAGGTGATATCTGCAAATCACCTCTGCTGTGAAGTATTTGGGAGAGGGTAAGGTACTTTGAGATTGCTCCTCATCAAATTTTCAATTAATGCATTTAATTATTATATCAAGTAGACCCCTGGCTTCCTATTATCAAATTATGATGAGGTATAATCCATCACCATCATGTATTCTGATGTGCACATTGTCCCTGATTTGGCCACTAGAGCCCCTGCAAGCTAGCTTCTCTGTTGGTTTCACACGTCCCCATCATGTTTTGAGCACTTGTTTTTGTTTTCTGGCACAAAATGTTCCAAGGTTCACCTTGTTCTTTTCCTATTTAAGCCTGGAATCAGCCTTTGATCCAGAGAGCCCTCATTCCTCATAGTGGAGAAGGGTATTTCACAAACAAGACCTGGGCACTAGGGTGTCACTGTTCCGCCAGGGGTTCTCCAGGGTCCAACCTTCAAGGTCTGGTGATGGGTCAGGGCACCTCAGAAGCAATCCAGACTCCAACTCCCAAACTCCCAGAGCAGCAGAGCTGAGAGAAACCCCTCTGAGGCCTTTTGGACCTTCACGGAGAGAAGGGCAGCTGTCCTCCAAAGGCCAGAGGATGGAGAGCGAGGCTGAAAGGGATCTCAGAGCACTGAAGAAAGAGGGCAGACTGAAGGGCAGAGCAAACTCCCCAGCAACCCAGCCAGCTGGCAGCTTGGCAGTAACGCAGGGGGATTCTGGGAATGGTGACATGGCTACGAAGCCCAGGTGCATCTCTGGGACCTTGTTAGTCCTCAGATCCCAGGCTCTGCTAAAGGGAAAGTCCTCATCCTACTCTCAAAGCAAATGGTGAACTAAATCAAACTAAAACCACAACACAGCCGCATGCAGTTCGATTACAGATCTAACTGACGTCCAACATCCTTACAGTGGAGATGCATCTGGAAATGCTCCTTGCTGAGTTACCATCTAAAGAAAGAAATCTATTTCTTTGAGATGTCAGTTTTATCTCTGGTTATTTAGTAAGCTTAAATTGTGTACATGTGCATGTATGTGTGTGTATCCAGACGGAAAAAAATCATCATACCTGCAGCCATATTACCATACATAAAATGACCTCAAAACGGATCACAGACCTAAGTGCGAAAACTAAAACTATTAAATATCTAGAAGAAAGCAAAGGAAAAAAAAATCTTTGGACCTTATATACAACACCAAAAGCACAACCCACGAAAGAACAAGCAGATAAATTCAATTTCATCAAAATTAAAAGTGGTTAACCTTCAAAAGATGATGTTAAAAGATGAAAACACAAGCTGCAGATCACAGTCTAGGAGACAATAATCAACAAGCAAATAACTGAAAAGTAACTTGTACCTAGAATATATAAAGGACTCTCAAAACTCAGCAGCAATGAGAAAACCAGCAAACCATTTTTTCAACGACAATAGTATTCATGTGTATTTTGTATTCTTTTTTAAAGTATATTTTTATTGAAGTATAATCAGTTTACAGTGTTGTGTTACCCTCTGGTGGACAGCACAATGCTTCAGTCATGTAGGAGCATACATACACTCGTTTCCATATTCTTTTTGACCATAAGTTACTATGAGATATTGAATGTAGTTCCCTGTGCCGTACTGTGTAAACTTGTTGTTTATCTATTTTATATATAATACTTAGTATCTGCAAATCTCGAACTCCCAATTTATCCCTTCCTGCACCCTTCCTCCACCTGGGAACCCTAAGTGTGTTTCCTATCTCTCTGAGTCTGTTCCTGTTTTGTAATTGAGTTTGTCCCGTTTTTAAGTTCCACAAACCATTTTTTTAATGAACAAAAGATTTCAGCAGGCATTTTATCAAAGGCCATACAGAGATGGTGAATGAACACATGAAAAAATGTTCAGCACCATTAGTCATTAGGGAAATGAAAATCGAAAGCAAAATGAGATACCACTATGCACCAGAATGGTTATCAAAACAGATAATGGATATCAGAGTGGTTAAAATTTACAAAGAACGACCATAGCATGTGTTGACAAGGATTGGTGGAACAGTTTGGCATATCTGAAAATGTCAAGCAAACACTTAACATGTGATCCAGGCATTTTATTCCTAGGTATTTACCCAAGAGAAAGAAAATATGTGTCCATAAAAATAAAAAGACTAGGACACAGATGTTCAAACAACTTTATTTGTAATAGCCAAAAGTTGGAAACAGCCTAAATGTCCATCAGCAGAAAAATGGGGTTTCAGATTGTGGTACAGCCATACAATGGAATATTGCTCAGCTACAAAAACAATGGACTGTTGCCAGCTGCCATCATATAGACGACTCTCAGAACAGCTATGCTGAGTTAAAGGAGTTTGACGACGAAGAGTAGACCCCGTGTGTTTCCACTCATATAAAACTCCAGTAAGTGCACGTTTACAGTGACAGAGGGCACACCAGTGGTTGCATGGAAACAGGAGGGTGAGGCTGAGCAGATGGAGAAATTACAAAAGGGTACAGAAATCTTTCGAGATGATAAATACAGGTTCACTGTCTTGGTGGGGGTCATCTCATGGGTATACACATAAGTCACAACTTACCCTTTTGGACAGACTTTAAATGTGTGAGGTTTGCTTTATGTATATTATACCTTAGAAAAGTTGTGTTTAGAAAAACAATGAGATACCACTTCTTACCCACCAGAGAGGCGCCAGTTAAAAGTTCTGTTAAGACTAAGAGTCTGGAGAGATGGGAACTTTCATCATTGCTGGTGGGAGTCTGAAGATGCACAAGTATTTTGCAAAACTGGTAAAATTAACTAAAGCTAAACAAACACCGATCCTATGACCCAACAATTCCATTGCTTGGATGAGACTCCAGAGAAAGGAGTGCATACGTCTGCCAAAAACATGTGTACATATGTTCATAGCAGTTTTACTCATATTTACCAAAAAAAGAAACATAATCCATCAATAGCAGAATGGATATTCTTTTTTCTCAAGATGGCTCTGGTAATTAGGGGTCTTTCCTTTCATATAAATTTTAGGCGAGTTCTGTGAAAACTGTCATGGTACTTCGATGGGGATTGCATTAAATCTGTAGGTTGCCTTGCGTGGTACAGACGCTTTAACAACAGCCATTCTTCCAATCCAAGAACACAGGATATCTTGCATCCTCTTCACTTTCCTTCCTCAATGCTCTGTGGTTTTCCGAGTGCAGGTCTTTCAAATTGTTGGTTAAGGTCACTCCCAGGCATTAAAGTCTTTTTGATGTGATTTTGAAGACGATTGTTCTCCTGCTTTCTCTTTCTGATAGTTCATCACTAGTGTACAGAAAAGCCCCAGATTTCTGTGTGTTTATCTTGTATCCTACAAGTTTACTGGATTAATTTATTAGTTTTAAAGTTGGTGAAGACTTTAGGGTTTTCTATACATAGTATCATGTCATGTGAATATAGTGACACTTTTACTTCTTTCCTTCTGACTTGGGATTAAGAGAAGTAAACTACTGTGCATAAAATAAATAAGCAACAAGGATAGATTGTACAGCACAGGGAGATATAGCCATTATTTTGTAATTACTTTAAATGGAATATAATCTATAAAATACTGAATCACTATGTTGTACACCTGAAAAAAATATTAATATTGTAAATCCGTCAATAAAAATTGAATGGCTACAGTGTGGTATGTTTATACAAAGTAATACTACACACAAAAAAATGAACTTCTACAAAGTGGTAACACATGAATGAATCTTAAAAACATCATGTGGAATGAGATAAGCACACATGAAGAAAATGCAGTCTTTCATTTCATTTTTATGAAGTTCAAAACAGAAAAAGCCCATAGTAATACAGATCAAAAGAGCGGCTAACTTTGGAGACGTCTTAATTGGAAGGAGGTATAATCTGATCTTCTGGGCTGCTGGATAAGTTCTATATGTTGATCTGTGTGTTGAGTGTACAGAAATATGTACAAAGCCCTTCACCTGGACCCCTAAAATTTGTCAAATTTACTCAAAGTGAGTATAGAAATGAGTAAATAGTTAAAGAGCAACGACAAATAAATGGACACCAGAATCCCATGATTTAAAGAGGGAGAGATGGGCAAGGAGGAACAAAGATGTGGAAAACATATTTTCAAGAAATTAGGCAACAGAAACTTCGTTCACCAAGGATTTGTAATCGCACAGGGTAGTCACCCTTGCTGCATCTCAGGAATTCTTAGTTGCTCTGAATTTCCCCCTCTGTAGTCCTGGTTGCTATATTTAGTTCCAGAAATACAGTGGAATGCTTTTTAAAAATTGGATTTCCTATTTATTACTATAAATGTTAGAGAAGTCAAACTCTGATATTTATGTTTCCCTTTTCTAACTTAGGAACTGAACAACTCCAGCCCAGACCTTTTTTCTAAGCTGAAGGATCCCAGGATCCAGCCGCCTACCACACTCATCCACCTGAATTTCAAACACAACATATTAAAAATTGGACTTAGCTCCTACCCAGCCTTTCCTCCTTTAAATTTATTCACTGTCCTGAATTCCCCATAACTGGCCTGCCAGAAACCCAAACATCCAGCTAGCTTTTTCCCTCTACCTTATCTCTCCTCATCCAAGCAATCAAAAAATTCTCCTGGTTCTCTGGTCCTTTGATATCTGTCTCATCTACCTCCTTGGCTTTGTATCTCCCACCTACTCCTATCTTGGTCTCTCATTATTTCTCTTGTAGACTGTAACAGCAACTTCTCATATGATGATTTGCAGTCCACAGTCCTCCTAAGAGACCAAAAAAAAACAATGAAAGTTTTTTAAAAAATTTTTGTGAAATAATGATGCATAATTCCACATATTTCATTTGCATATACAAAAAAGAATTAATTATTAAAGATCACCTAAGTGAGGTACTAAGGATTACTGAAATTTTGTATTAATTAACTAAAATTAGCACATTAATAGGATTTACTGATTAAACTATACCCTACAAGGAAGTCTGGCTGAATGCAGTGTTACTTTACATAAATAGTTAGAATTACCTCAATGTTCTGAAAAGATGCCTTGTTTCAGGGTCACAGTTTTCAGTTCCTGCTTTTTTGCTTTTTAATTATAATTTCCCATATATGTCCATTTATATCACAGTGCTTTAGGTTTATTTTATTTAAAGATCTTATATTTGTCTTATATTTAAAGATACATACATATTTTGATTCAAATATTAATCATTCACAACCCTAATGATCAAGAAGAGATGTGTATAGAATCCAATCAAATTTTGATTTTAAAAAAATGACATTTCATCCTAAAAGCTCAGTACTTTTTTCTCGGGAAAGCAGCAATGGTAGGATGAGGTAAGTTCTGGGGTCATTTCTCCCCCCTGCAAAGTAGAGCACAGTCAAGAGAGCTGGAAGATCACCACCCCTCTTACGTCTTGGCGTTAAGTCCTTGTTTCCTTCTCCCTCCCCAGCCAGTTTATACAATTTAAAATGGAATTCCCTTTGAATAGCTTAAAAATTCTTTTCCCCACTTGCCAAACTCTTCACTTACCCCCCACTTGAAAGGGAATTTCCAGAACATACCATGATCTCTCATATATCTCCCTTAAAAAAAAAAAAATCTCTGGAAGATTTTGCCCCAGCATTACATGTCTCGGTTTAGAAGTGACTCACATCATGTCCGCCCACAGCTCATTGACCAAAGTTAGCTACACAGCTCTCTCCCAGGTTCAAGGGACTAGGGAATTACAATCCTCCATGTGCCCAGAAGGAGAACCAAACGTGGGAAGCCCCTGTCACAAGTCTCCTACCCATCTGCCCACAAAAACAAAATCCTGTTCTTCCCCTAGTTCTCATTTAGCTGACATGCTGGGAAGCTTTCACTGTCTCTCCCCCACGGACTTCAGGTCCCCTCCATGCCCCATCAGCCCTCTGTGCAGACCAACATTAAAACAACTATTATATTGAATTGTAATTGTCGCTTTGAACGTCCTATAAAGGGAAACAGTCATGCCCTTTCACCTTGGTATCCTCAGCCTCAATACAGTGCATCTTACATAGAAAATATTCACCCAACTGTTATTATTTATTGGATTAATTAATGAACAAATTCCTAATGTTTATAACTAAATGTGACAGGGACCTCCTTCCACAATACAGCTCTTCATGTATAATTCCTTGACCATTACACTACACTCCCACCAACTGTGTAGCTGGTTCCCTTTTGTCCACACCCTCTCCGGCCTTTGTCATTGTGGACTTTCTAATGATGGCCATTCTGACTGGTGTGAGGTCATGCCTCATTGTAGTTTGGATTTGCACTTCTCTGATAATTAGCGATATAGAATGCACTTTTTAACGGTGAATTACCAACTTTATTGAATGTCTACGTTGTACACATGAATGTGCTCCTTTCTGAGAAGGCAGAGGAGAAGCCTTAAAGGACCATAAGCCTTCAAAGAGCTCATCAGGGTGAATATGAGGACAATGTGACAGCTCAACACAGGACAATGAAGGCGTACATGCCATGCGATCGGCATCTGTGTGTTACAAACCGCGAGTCCTCTGCGTTCAAGGTTGGCGTGCTCTGGATGCAGGGTGGGCTGGAGGGGAGACAAGCCGGAGGTAAGGCCATGTCAGCAGTCCCACCATGAAATTCAGGTCTAAAGCAGACTTCATTCACCAGAGTACATGGAGGACATCTGACTTGCAGAATTTCTTACACAAGGAAGATATTTTCAGTGCAGTGTTTCTGTATTCAGGTTTCTTTTATTCTCATTGTTTTTCACAAAAATTAGTAGTCATGTGTATGTATATGTGTGTGTGTAAATTTTTCTATTTTAGAAGATAGTATACTTCTTAGGAAACTTAAAATTATCTTAACTTCCTAGGTGCTAATACATCCATTCATTTTTTAGAAGGTTAGCACTTACCATTCAATGTCTGTATAACATTTCTAGCATGCTAAGTTACTCTTCACCTGAAAATCATTTTGAATCAGCCGTCAAGGAAACTATTTTCTAAGCTGACTGTGTAGACACTGACACCAGCCCTCACTGTCTCTGGGTCGGGACATTGTGAGATCCAGGTGTCAATGGTGCCGTGTGTGTGAGTTCAGCTCCTATTTGACTGAGTTGGAAATAGACCATTCCCATGCCAGCGAGCAGCCAGCTCACAGAGCTGTCACAGCGACGGGAGGTGGGGGGCTGCGGGGAGAGGACGTGTGGCGACATCTGCAACAGCCTGGAGTGATGCCACAGGGAGAGCGGCAGCACCTGCAGGTCACTGTGCGCTGAAATTGTTCTGAGTAAGAGGGTGAGTGTATTATCTCATTTACTTGCTAAGGGCAGCAATAAATTGTGTGTCGCGAGGGCAAAAAATACAACCCAAGTACATGACCTTACTCCTCTCTTTGCAACAGTTTCTTCTCTCCTCACCCAACATTTTGTGCTGTTACCAGAACTCATATATACATTGAAATCACTGTTTTCTAGCCCAGTGAAGGAAATTTAACAAATACACAGTTGCATTGGCACAAATAAAAAGACCATACTGTACCTTAAACCAAAGTCACACTTAATAGAGAAATGAAATCAGAATACTCTTCTGGAAAGCGGTCACTAAAAAGGGAACACTTCTGTCTCTTTGCAAACAAGATTATGTTTCATCATATGTTTGAGAAATCAGTTACACTTCATGTAATTTCTCAGTGTTGAATGCCCAATGGTTGTGTTGGGGCTTGACCACAGTGGGAAGCGAAATATTTGCTCATACTGTGAAAAGGGGAAATGAGATGCAGCTTAAGCTCTAACTGCATTGACCCTGGAAGTTTAAAGATGACAGAAAGAATGGTACTCAGAAAGAATTCACAAAGGTGTCACAAGCATTCCACAACCATCCGTTGTTTACACATCCAGCATATGGATTGTTTCTCAGTGCTGCTTGTATTCTTTTCTTTTCAATTGAAGTCCAGTCAGATTACTATGCTATGTTGATTTCTGGTGTACAGCCCAGTGGTTCAGTTATACATGTACATGTTCCTTTTCATATTCTTTTTCATTACAGGCCCTTACAGTATATTGAATATAGTTCCCTGTGCTCTGCAGTAGGACCTTGTGGTGTATGTATTTTATGTATAGTCATGAGTGTCTACAAATCTCAAACTCCCAATTTACCTTTCCACCCTTTTCCCCCTGGTAACCATAAGTTTGTTTTCTGTGTCTGTGAGTCTGTTTCTGTTTTGTAAATAAGTTCATTTTAATGCTGCTCCTGAAGCTCAGGGAAAATTAATATTTAACTTTATTCCACTAAAATCTGAGAAACCACTGATGGGGTACAGTAGTTCTACACAGGAGAAAGATCATGTTAAATGACAGAATATTCCTACATATACGGCTGAGTTGATACACATAGAGTAATGTTTAGGACTTCAAATAACCACCTTTTTTGTTTTTACTAATTCTGCACATTCCTCTGTGTGTGTATAATTATTTATTATTTTGCTTATTGCAAAAGTAAAAATACATGCTGAGAGAAGAAAACTTTGAAAATGCCAAAAAATGCAGAGTAAATAAAACTTCTGAAAAGTCTTCATGAATAACCACTGTGAACATTTCATTGTATGTCTTTTAGTTCTTTTTCTTACACAATATGTTTTTAAACTTTTAAATCACAAAATACATGTGCATATTTTAAAAAGTCATCTAAATTGTTTTAAGGTTAATGAGGAAAAATAGCCTTAACCTTTCTAATTTAATTCCCAACACCAGAGGTAACATCTTTTTAACTTCTTTAGCTATTTTTAGCTTCTTTAACTACACTCTAGTGTTACTGCCATATAGCTCAGGAGCAGGGTGATTCTACCATTTCTTCATTTTCAACCATGGATATTTTCTATTTATTTCTACCCAGGAAAATGCAGGTTTAGCTCTCTCTCACCTCCCCCTGCTCTGTTTTTCCCCTTTACACGCAGGCACAAACACTCCCAGATGAGTCTAATATGATGGTACAATTTGGTTGTATTTCCACTCAAGGCTTTAGGTTTTCTCAGAATTAATAATTGCCTTAGTTTTCTGTTTGCTTAGTTTTCCATATACTTATTTATGTTTTAATTCATTACCAGAAGTCTCAGCCAAGCTCCCTTCAATAGGTGCAGACACTCCAGGCCATCTTTAAGTTTGGATTTCCCCAGCGTCCACATGGAGCCCATCCCCTCCTGCTACAAGACGGATTGGCTTCGATTAGCCTGTAGCACAGGTGTCAGTGTCGGGCTTCACTCCTCCCTACACCTGTGTGATTCCTTCTCCTCTCTCCTGTGCTAGAGCCGTGTTTCCTGGAACCCACATCTTCTATCTTATTGGCTCTCTCTTAAATGGAAAGGGTCCTTCAGAGGCTTCGTGAGAAATGGTGCAGAAAGAAGTTTTTTTGGTCCCTGAGAATGTCTTTGTTTTTTTCTTCTCACACTTGACAGATTGTATATAAGAATCTAGGTTTAACATCGTTGGCCTTAAATTTTAAAATTCTCTTTATCCCTGAAATTCTAAAATTTCACGATAGTGTGCATGGTATGGATTTTATTCTATAGCAGTGTGCTGGGTACTTGGTGGTCATTTCTGTCTGGAAACCTGTGTCCCTCAGTTTTGTGAATTTATTTTACATTTCCTTTTTTTAATATTCCTTTTAAGAATTCTTATTAATTGGATGTTTGATCTATTTATTCTCCAGTTTATTTTTTTCATATTTTCTCTCCTGTTTTTAATCTCTGTCTTTTTATTCTATTTCTGGGAATATTTCTCTAATATTTCTCTTGGTTTTTCTATTAAATGTTTTATGAACGTGGTAATATTTTTACATCACAAGGGCTCCTCTTTTCTTCTCTGATTGTTTATTATACAGCAGTCCTGCATGTTCCATGGATGTGACATTTTCTCTTACTTCTCTGAGATATTCATTACAGTTGTATTTCCTTCTTTCTTCTTTTCTTGCCTCTGTTTCCTTTGAGTTCCTCTTCTCCAAGTGTTTATTCTGATCTGTCTTCCACAATAGCGGCTTTCATCAAGTATCTGGCAACTGTTGCTGTCTATGTATAATTAAGAGATAGGCACCAAGAAGCTGAGTGAAAAATGTCGAAAGGTTTGAACCTTGATTAAATAGGATCACATCTGTTATGAAACAATACTTAGTTATGTATTTCAAAGGCAAATACAGGAAGTAATGCACCTGGAAAAAAAGACTTATCTCTTTTAGTTTTGAGAAAACTTGGGCTTTTTAAGTAATCAAAGACCAGATGAAGATCATAAAGCACAAGTAATTAATGATCTCTATAAGACCCAGAATCCTTGTTTCCCAGGCGAGTTACTTAACAGGTAAAGAAAAATTTTTCACAATAATCTGGGATAATTTTGATCTTTTAACCAAGAGAAAAAATTAAATTCTAGTTTAGCATCGGCACACTATTGCTGTTAAAGCTCATTTAAAAAACCCATATCATAAATTCATTCCATTTTCATTCACTTGACCACACAGGACAGGAATCCCTCCTCTCTTTCTCTCTCTCACTCATTCTCTCTCTCTTTTCCTAACTTGCTGTATTCACGTAGGTTTGGTCGTTCATTTTCTTTTGTCCTGGTCTAAAACAAGCTCTAAATAATCTCTAACTTAGCACAAAATGATTCTACTTTCTCTTAACAAAACCGCATCCTGATACCTCATGCCTTTCCCTACCAACATATATCTTACTTCCCTTGGATACTTTGCACACAGTTTTTTCCTTTACCCTTATTATTTCTAGTAGTTTCCATTACATATATTGATTAGAGTGCTTAACCTTTAGTAACACAAATTCCCAAAAAAGTTGGGAGTAAGCAGTTGTGAACTGTCTGCCACATATTGATATTGTGTAGTAAATTAGCAAATTGAGGAATATATCATTTTGTAATGTCTAGAGACGTATGCCTTTTTATACTACAGTTTTTTAAAGTGGCAAAAAGAATATGTTATTAATGGACCCAAATGTCTTTAGTTTCTGTATAGTAAGAAGCCAAACACAGGTAAACTTAAACCTATGTTTAGCAATTAGTGTTTCAGTATTTTCTCTGATTTAGAAATGATATTGGTATTTAATGAATAGCCATCGTTTAAGGTTAAGGTTACAAAAAGGATTTGGGAACTCTCTTCAGGCAGCCGTATTTCATAAAACACGATCACGGCTGCAAAATTCATTTACAGAGTTTTCTCCCGCTTTCATCCAATTAATTCATGGATTCTTGACAATTGCTCTTGAATTGCCATGAGGATTTCATGAGATTTAAAAAATTAACCATCATTTTAAGTTATTTTTCTCGTTGACAAACCAGGCAAGAAGCACAAATCACAGAAACAAAGAATCTAAAAAGTTAAACATGGGTTTTGTTTTCCTGCTGTGTTGACATACATTGAGCAAATCATTTTTATTGTACATTTTGTTCTTAGGTTGAATTTGCAGTTACATAATCTCAAACACCTCGTAGAGATAACATGAACTTATTTGACTAGTCTTCATTTATATGTGCTTAACATTTTCTTTAAGCCAATTAAATTAAGCTTTTTTACAAGTTAGTTGTTAAGAGTAACATCGAGAGTAAGAAATATATCACATATACATAACATACACACAGAGGCGTACAGACAGATGCAAACCGATTTTATAGCTTTCATTTAAACATTTTAGCCGCATGTCAGGTACAATAGCACAAAACTCAGTAGCTTATAAAATAAGAGTTGGATCTAAATCGTGTTTCTGGCAGATGGAAGTTTACCCACTCAGATAGCTGAAGCCTTTTACCATATCCAGGGAGAAGAGTTTTTAAGATTTTTATTTGTCTTTAATAGAAATATACGAAAGGCTCTAGACAAAACTTGGGAAAAGAGAGCTTATAGAACAAATAGCAGTTTGCTTTTTAAAAAAATCTTTATTTTATTTTTCTTTTTCCTTTATTGTTCCTGTTCCATGGTTGTTTTTGCTAACAATTCTCTCTTTGGATGCTTACATTTCAAAGATAAATTATGATTAATAGTTCCAAGGGACTGAGGGAGAACTGTAGGTTTTACTTAAGAATGAAGTCAGGGGCATACTTGCCTAGTCTTAGATGTCTAGTGTAATTACTATAAACTTTTTCTTTCCTGTAAGAGAAGGGTAGTCCAAGAAATTTTTTTTGGTAGAACAGGCCCAGTGTGTGGAAGGCCTGGAACCAGTGGGGTGTGATTACAGAGTAAGGGACAACAAATCAAAATTTTCTGTGTATCTTCGGAGTCTTTGTCAAATCTATTTCCTGGTTATCAATATTTACCTAACTTTTACACCTGCTTCAGTGCCATCTGCGGTTCCTGACCTTTTTTCTAAGTCTCATCACCTCCTAATTTTGTTAAAGAAGTGTTTTGTTTTGTTTTTTTCTCTTTTCTCACAAGATGTTCTTCTGTATCAATTTCTCTCTCTTCTCTCTCTCTTTCTTTTTTTTCAACCTGGTCTTCCCATAGGTACCAATAAGGCATTTGTTTAAGACGAGAGCTCTCTTACTAGTGACTCTGAACAAGTAGGTCTTTTTTATGCTTAAAACCAATAAGCCAGGGAGGAGGGTAAAGCTCAGTGGTAGAGCATGTGCTTAGCATGCACAAGGTCCTGGGTTCAATCCCCAGTGCCTCCATTAAAAATAAATAAACTGAATTACCTCCAGCCACACACACACACACACAACAAACCCAAAACAATAAGCTGTTTATTGCTTAACCATGTCCACAAGAGGTGTCCTTAAAGAAATACAGCCCTTACAATGCAGAGCCACTCTGAAGACAACTTAAAAACCAAAGACCTTCATTGTCACAGGTGGCAAAGAAACCTCTACCTCCCACAAGTGAGACACCGTAAATCATGGACCCGCTAATCTGTGTTACCAGAAAGGTGATACTGGGATGAGAATTTTCCCAGCGCAAGAGAAGCAACGAAGGCATAGAGATGACACAGGCCCTTTATAGCCGGTGAACCTTTATTAAGACACACTTCCCTGAGAGCTGCCATGCTTGGACAAAGTTGCCTGTCACTTCATGTCTCAGGCTCCTAGCTGGCTCAGGACATAACACAAGACAAATGGAGATTCTCATCTTATGATTTCTCATCCTTATGACAAATGACACAAAACAGACAAAGGAAAATGTGACACTTTCTGGGAGGTTAAGAATCAACACCCATAGGCATGGATTACCAAAACCAAATTCAGCAAAGTCAGGATTCGAGAGCTATTTGTACAAATGTTTCCTCCTGCCATTGTGAATTTGGAGAAGAAGAGACAAGGAGAAATGTTTATCCTCCTCTTGACCTGTGCACTGCAAACAGAGATCTGGGAGACGATGTGCTTCAGAATTCCCACCTTCTGTGGGTCTGCTCTCAGTTACCCCATATCTCAGCTGTGGCCTCGCAGGAGAGTGGATTGTTCCAGCCTTTACTGTCCCATCCTCACCACCAGGAACTGTACAGGAGGGAAAAATAACTTTTCCTCCTACCCTTTTAGATTTTTGGTGGGCTCTATAACAAAAGAAAAACATAAACAAGTGTATTAACATGCGTGTCTCATATATACTTGGGAGAAATGCAAGGATGAGTGACTTAAAGAGGTGGCTGGAGCTCAGACCTACATAGCATCTTAACCAAACAACAATGTACTTTTACAACACTGACATGACAGAGAAAAAGGGTCTTAAGCTTCAAAAGGGGGCAAATTGTAGGCAGATAAATCTGTAACAAACCAGTGGAAGATAGTAGCTAGTCAGTCCAGGCTGTTAGGTCGTGTCCTCCAGGGCTGTCTTGGGGCCGACAGGCATCTGGGTTTGTTGATGTTTGATATTTGTACAAATCTATGTTCTGCATTCAGGCAAATAGCGGGTAGACAGAAATTTCCTTGGATGTGCTTCTTTTCAATTGCCTTCAGTTCAAAATAATCCTTATGCTGAAAGGGCGCAGTTTTTGGTGGCATTTGGTGCTATTCATCTGTAGGTTTTATTACAACTTTCCTTGCCTTATAAGGACTCCCTTATGTTCTACCACAGAAAAGTGAAGTAAGGCTTTGTCAAAAAGGAGTTGTTAGGATTGCTGTTCCCATGAGACATATTTACAACAGTAAAATATTAATTTAGAAATTAAAACTCTACAATAGTATCCAAAGAAGTTAGTATAGGAATCTGGCTGAGCAGCGTGCTGCTGAGCTATGTCCCTGTGGAAACAACAGGCAGGGTGTCGTGTTCTTTTGTGGAAAGTGTATTTAAGGAAATTTTAATTGAAAAAGATGAAGACCCCAGAGCGAAGGCACATAAAACAATTTAATGAGAATGAGTATTAATCAAAGATGGGAGCTCGTTTTCAGTTGCGTAAAATGTTCGTTCCATTTTTTTAAATTTCTAGTCGCTCAAATTCATTACGAAACAGGAGGAAGTTTCTCTTTTGGCAGCAGTGCTAATCCAGATTGTTCCTGAGCAATAACTTTAAACAAGTTCATTTCATTATTTTCCGGCAGGTGATGTCTTGTGACATCAAATTATACCTCTTCAAACATAAGAAAGAAAACGTGTTAAGGCAGTGGGCCAATAAATGGTTCCTGTTTCCCCCGAATCTCAAGGGGTGGAGCTCCCGAACCCCCAGGAGTAAGGGAAGTCCAAAGGAGTTAAATACTGGGGCCGGCTCTGCCCCGGGCAGACTGCAGTCCGGGCACCTCAGTCACCATGAAGGCTCTCCTTGTGCTGGGGCTCGTCCTCCTCGCTGTCGCTGTGCAGGGCAAGGTCTGGGAGAGATGCGCGCTGGCCCGAAAGCTGAAGGAACTCGGAATGAGTGGCTACAGGGGAGTCAGCCTGGCCAACTGTAAGTCATCTCTTGTTCGTCCTTCCAAATAGCTGCTGGGGGCGGAATGGATAGTAATGCAGGATGAATAATGAGAAAGGGACTTTGAGCGAATGGACTTTTTAAAAACTCTCTTGGAAGGTTTGTACACTTAACAACGTATAAAAATGTCACCTTGTTCCTTTAGAATCAGATGTACCAGCTGAAGGTTTGAGGGTATGGGAGAGCAAAACTCTATATCGCTCTAAGCATGCCAGGACCCATGCTTCCAGTGCCACTAAATTTGTGGGTTCGGTTCCCTCAGCGGCCCACGTAAGGCTGGCTGAAAGGTACTTTTGGGCACCTGGGATGTCTCTGTCAGGCCCTTGGCATTTGAGTCCAGCCATGTCTAGTTTGGAACTTGGGTTCTGCAAGCCTAGAGTAATGCAGTATTTTTCTCCTTTCTAATCATGATGTTGGGGTTTTAACAGCAAATTTTAAAAATTCTGTGGAACTCTTTTTTTGGAGGGGGGGTAATTAGGTTTACTTATTTATTTTTAATGGAGGTACTGAGGACTGAACCCACAACCTCGTGCATGCTAAGGACGCTCTCTACCACCGAGCTCTACCCTCCCCGCTGAACTAACACAGGGGCTGGTAGGACCCAACTTCCCCTCAGTCAGTGTTTGTATGAGGATCCCTGAAATGCAGCAGGAAAGGACGTTTCATTATTCTTACTCACTCTAGTTGATGAAGTAGTTTTCACTTTCTGCCACAGAATTCAAGCTGTGCCCGAAGTAAAAGTTACTCTTTATTTTAGTCTATGTTTGTCGATGTAGTTACTGTATTTTTCAGATTGAATTGAGACATTTCCCCTCAATTACTATTTCTGTGCGAATGAGCAGATGGCTGGTTGGATGGATGGATGGATGGAATAGTCTTCTCCATTCTACAGCTCTTATCTGGGGTCTAATTTGACATTCAAATTCACCTTTAGATATCGTAAGAAAATTCTTTCTCCCAGAAAATCTTTACTTTTCCTAATAAAATATATTTTTCCATCATCATTATGTATCTATTGCTAAGCACTAATCAACTCAAAAACTCTGTTGATTTTTCTCTTCTAGGCTGAATCTTACCTGAGGGATGGGAGTGGGGGAAGGGTAATGGCAATGGCAAAACAGCTAGTTTAATATTTTCTAAACTATGTTATCTTATTTCATTAGTATTACAAAATGATTTCATAACAAAAGATTTCTCTTAAGGGCCCTTTAGCACCAAAGGATTAAAATACTTTACACGTAAAAGTCATCTTTATACTTACAAAGGCGGTCAGTCATTAGTAAAATTGAATTTGCCTGATAGAACATGCTTTGCAATGTAAGTCACGTGGTGTTGCTGTTTACTACTAAAAGTAAGTTCTTTTCAGGGATGTGTTTGGCCAGATGGGAAAGTAATTATGACACGAAAGCTACAAACTTCAATCCCTCCAGCAGAAGCACTGATTATGGGATATTTCAGATCAACAGCCGCTACTGGTGTAACGATGGCAAAACTCCAAAAGCAGTGAATGGCTGTGGCATCAACTGCGACGGTAAGACAAGATGACACTGAGTGCGGGCACGGGGACTGTCCTGTCATGTTTACAAGAATAGAGATTCAGAACAAACAAAAAGGCCTTGATGTGGTCACCAGGGACCTAGGAAACCTCCATCTCAACTTCCAGAAACTCTTTATTACCCTCCTCCTGATTCCTGAAGTAAGAACGTAAAGCGCTCCTATCATGAGAGGTTGCTGTTCTCTGATACACAGAAGTTTCTGGAGGGATCCATCAATTTACTGTGGCTGGACTGTCTGACTCTCTGTGCAGAACTATGCACTCCTCTGACTTACTCTGAGGAGGTTTGGGGATAATTTGGTGGTTTGGTCTTTTTTTTTTTTTTAAATCTATAGTCCTTTATAGAAAATGAAACAATTAGTCGTTAACTAATCAAGGAAGAGGAATATGTGTGGTCCTTTTGTAAACATTGTTTTTACTTTTTATTATGAAATGTTCTAAATTATAGAAATTGGTATAATAAACAGCAATGTACCCATCATGTACTTTAACAGTTGCTAACATTTTGTCTTATTTACTTCTGTGTGTGTGTGTGTGTATATATTTTTTTTTGGCTGAGTGATTTTAAAGTGAATTAGAAGCATTATGACATTTAATTTCTAAATTCTTTAGTTTACACTTTCCAGAAATACAGTTCCTATATAATCATAGTCATTCTAACAAGCTAATTTATGGATTTGTTTAATTGGAGTGAAGCAAATATTCTACTGAGTTTATTTAAAATTAGAGAGAATGTGGAATCTTTTGTGTATAAAATTTTGAGAAGTATTGCAAAATTTTCTATTGTTAAATTTTTAAATGTTAAATTCTCTAATAGAGAAGATGAAGATCTTAGAATATTCTTTTATATTCAGTTAATTTATGTTTTAAAATATTTTGTATTATATAATAATTTGTGGTCATTGAATGAAAATTCTTACTACCCAGACATTTGTGACCACTGGTAACTTGGTATACACAAATTCTTTCAGGACATGTATCAAACTTGTCTATGAAAGATAAGCGATGTCATGCACGTATCTACCCACATACAAATGTGCAGGCAATGTGTGTTTTAACAAAAATGATACTGCATTCTATATACTGCTCTACGATTTGTTCTTTATCACATAAAATTATTTTTAAGTCAACAAATACCAATATGTATTATTTTTGAAAGATGAATAGAATTCCACTACATAAATATTCTGTCGTTTATCAGTCCAGCTCTTACTGGTAAGCTCTTAGGCTGTTTCCATTTTCCCCTTTTATTAATTGCTATGAGACACCTTGTGCATACATCTTTGAGTGTGTTTTTATTATTTCTTTAGGAATACTTTTCCAGTAGTCGAAATACTGAGCAAAAATATGCTAGGCCAGTTTCTGTTTGTTCATTTGTTTTAGAGTGTTTAGTTAAAAAAAAAGAAACATCTATCTATCATATTAGTTAATAATTCCATTTGCTTCCAATGACTTTGGAAAATGAGAAACAGAATGCTTTATTTCATGCCAAATGGGATGCAAGGAAGAAAAAGTTTTCTATCAACATTTGTAGATACATAGACTCTTGAAAAGTTATCTGTGTTCTCTCTTAGCTTACGAGAATAAAACTGGCTGAATGTTAAGTTAAAATGAAATTTCTATAACCGTTGTTTTCATTGCTCACTTTCTCTTTTTCAGTTTTGCTGCAAGATGACATCACCAAAGCTGTACAATGTGCAAAGAGGGTTGTCAGGGACCCACTAGGCATTAGAGCATGGTATGTTTTTTTTTTTCTTCCAGTTTTATTGAGATGTAATTGACATACAGCACTGGATAGTTTAAGGTATACGGCGTAATGATTTGACTTACATACATCACAGTAGGTTTAGTGAACATCCATCCCCTCAGACTGTTGGAGCAGGCAGACAGCTAGATGTGAGCAGAGAAGGGGGGACACAGGCCAAATGGCAGGAATTGGCAAGAAAAGGAGGGGCCGGGGCCAAATGCAGGAAACCCTACATCATGTAAACAACAGGGGTCCCTGGGCAGAGAAAGAAAAGTAGGAACCTCTGGGCTGATAAGCGGTCACAAATTTAGCTGTGGCAAGCAACCAGGAGGTCCACAAAGAAAGGTGGGAAAAGGCAAGAACCTCCAGTGTCTAAATGTAACCTTTTTTTCATTATGCCCTCATTTCAATAAAATTAGCCTTGCAGATTTAAGTACCCATCATGCACCAATGCCATGACATTTCCCAGCCACACTAAATAAGGACAAAAATCCCTCCTCCCTTTGGGAAGGTGGAGTTGGGATGAAGATCAGGGAATGGGACCCCAAACCCTTCCCCCCACAATGAATATTCTGCCCACTCATTTTCACACTTTATGTAACCGATCTGCCAGAGAAATCAGGGCAGTAACTTCCCTGAGACTGCCTGCTGTCCCCGTGAGAGTGTACTATCTGTCCCTTAGTAAATCCCCACTTTACTTTCTTAGCTTCTCATCTCTAATTCTTTCTACCAGGAGACAAGAACCTAATCACCTGCAAAAATATGGATACAAAATTAAAGGAACAGAAGATAAAATTTTTTGTGTGTGATGCTCTTAGGAGTTTCTCTCTTGACAATTTTCATATATAAAAACTAGCAGTTAGTTATATTTATCAGTTTGTACATAGCAACTCCAGTATTTATTTATCTTATAGCTGGAATTTGTAGTAACTTTTGACTGCCTTCATCCAACTCCCCCTGTCCCTCCTCCCCACCTCTCATCCCGCCCTCAACCCTCACCTCTGGTATCCACAAATCTCTTTTTCTGAGTTTTTTGTATGTGTGGTTTTGAAGTATAAGGCACCTACCACACTCTGTTAGTTCCTGTTGCAAGCATGCTGTGTTTTAAGCATCAAAGGGGAGATCTGGTTTGCCCTCCTGTTCTGAGACAAGTCAGAGAACATTGCCAAAGACCAAAGTGTGCTGCTGAGACCGGACAACTACAGCTCTGGGTTTACACTGAAAAGTGTGTTACCTCGAAATGCTCTACTTTAACTGATTCAGAATCTTACCCTTTTACTCCTCAATTTCTTTTAGTGGATTTCTGGACTTTTTAAGATTCTCCTCACTCAAGCAGAGTTGATTTACAATGTCGTGTTAGTTTCTGGTAGATTAAGACATTAAGTGAATGCAGCTACGTTTTAACCTTATTCCTGTTTGTTTCATCTTTCTATCCAGGGTGGCATGGAAAAACCACTGTGAGGGCCACGATGTGGAGCAGTATGTTGAGGGTTGTGATCTGTAACTGTGGAGTTTCCTTCTTCAGCTCGTTTTGTCTCTTTTTCACATCAAGGAAGTAGTAATTTAAGTGACAGGTCATACTACCATTCTTTCAAGCAAATAATGTTTCTACAAAAGCAGGAGCATGTAGTCTTTTTACTAAGAGGCGTAATATTTACTAACGTGTTTCTTGTTGGATATGAGGCCTACAGTGCTTTCGGTTGGCCAACAGAACTAATGCTGGTGAACATTTGTCTAAAATCATAATTATCAAATAGATCTGCAGCCCATTCAATTCTTAATCAAAGAAAGAACCCAGACTTAATCTTGAATGATACAAATACTGGCCAATATTCAATGGAAATGTAACTAAAGAGTATCTTGAATGGATCTTAGGCAAAGTCCCACAAACATAGGCACGTGACATCTTCATCTGTTCAGTCATCTTCAAAAACAGTAAACGATAACCACTGTTTGTTGGGTAATGTAACGCTTTAAAAGGGGCAGAAGACCAAATGGCTAAAAATGAAGACAATCTGAATTAAGATTTTTGTTTTCATTAAGTATGGCCTTTGGTTTAACTGTTTTCTTAGAAGGGTTGCGTTTACGAAGCTTTAAAAACAAACACACAAGTTATATATTAATCTATTTTAGCCCTTTTAAAGAACTCCTTCATGCATCTTGCTGATCACGAAGAGAGATTAGATCAAGAAATAGAGAGTTTAGATGAAGGGTTGCTTTTCCTTAACTTCATTAACTTCCTGTATTATGACTAAATTCAGAGGCAGATGAGCTTGCAAGTATGGAAATAATTGCTAATTAACCACAGATGTGAAATCACGCATGCTGTTAAAAAATACAATAACTATCATTAAAAGCTTTGCAATTCATACCTTGTCTTTCTTTTTTTAGACCCTTTTAGTGTCTTTGAAGAAAAAAATATGTATGTATATATTTGGGGAAAATGATTTGGCACTTTAGTATTTGCTGTACCCAAACAGCTGGATAATGCTGGAGAGAAACCCCTCAGCATGCTGACAGGTCTCACTTGAAATTCATAACCACAGATCTCACGTGGGCCCTCCAGTCCGCCCGGCCATCTGAGTCACTTCTCTGCAGCCCTCTATCTGAGTCCCCACTCTCCAAAGTGACCAGCACTGTTTCACTTCTCCTCTCTTCAAAGGCCCAGCACACATGCCCAACCACTCACCTTCTCCCCGCTTTCATCTCAGTAGATGGCCGGCCGCAGGGTACCCTGGGAGAAGAGGAGCAAATCAGGCCGAGCCCTCCCCTCCCGGCCACCATAGGAGAGGCCACATCTTCCCCTGGGCCCCTCCCCTCTTCCTTCCCCGCTATAACTTGGTTGAAGGGCCTCTGCCCCTGCCAGTGGCAGTGTCCCCACATGCAACCTCCACCACAGCCCCCTCACTCCTCCAATTGAGGCTGATTGTGTCCTGCATCCTGAGTTTCTCCCTCTTTGCTGGATCAGCCCCCTCATTGTGCAAACTGCCCCGGTAACCTTCCCTCTTACAAAGAACTCTCTGTTGACTCTACATAACCTGCAAGTACCACATTGTTCTCCGCTCCCTTTGACAGCAACACTTCTGGGACGAGATAACTCTATTCACCAATCCATGTCCTCACACCCTTTCTCTTTTCAACCCTTCCTAATCTGACTGCTCTCCTCACTCAGCTGAAGACTGCTCCAACATGACTCCTCCCATGACTCCTTGGGGCCAACTGTAGGGACCACCTGTTCTCTGTTCATCTTGCTTGATCTCTCAGCAGCATCGGACAAAGTGAGCCACTTCATCCTTCTAGAAAAGTCTTTCTCCCTCAGCTTCTCATTTACATCCTGCCTCACTGATGCCTTCTTCTCAGTCCTTGGTTGGCTGTTTGTCCGCTATTTAATTTCTAACTGTGGGAGGCCCCCGGGCTCATGCCTGTAACCATTTGCTAGACATGTTTTTCTTATGTATTTATTTGTCTTTTCTTGCTGAAATATAAATTCCAGAAGAATAGAGGCCCCCCCCCACTTTTTTTAAGACATTGAGAGAGGGGGGGTATAGCTCAAGTGGTAAGTGTGCATGCTTCCATGTAGGAGGTCCTGGGTTCATCTTCAGTGGATCTTAGGCAAAGTCCCATCTATGTAGGCATGTCACACCTGCATCTGTTCAGTCATCTTCAAAAACAGTAAACGATAACAACTGTTAGTTGCACAATGTAACATTTTAAAAGGAATAGAATGCCAAATGGCTAAAAATGAAGACAATGTGAATTGAGAATTTTGTTCCTGGGTTCAGTGGAGGAAGCCAGTACCTCCACTGAAATAAATAATTAAGTAAATAAACCTAATTACCTCCCACCCCTTAAAAAACCCAAAACAAACCAAAGACATTGACATACTCTCAACTTTTCCCAAAATTTACAAGTATATTAGAGACTTTTACTTTTCCTGAACAGTTTGAGAGTACTGTGCCAACATGGTGTCCAGTGGCTCTGAGTCCTTTGGTGTGTAAATCCTGTACAACCTCAAAACATCATACACATCAGTACGTTGACACTGATCCATTACTGCCACCTAATCATCAGATTCTATTCAGTTTCATCCACTGTCCCCGTTTGTCTTTCTTAATAAAAAGATCTAATTCAGAATCATGTGGTCTATTTGGGTGTCATGTTTTTTCAGTTTCCTTCCGTCTAGATCATTTCTTCAGTTTTTTTCCTTGCCTTTTATGATTTTAGCCCTTTTGAAGATGGTAGACCAGCTGTGTTGTAAAAGGACCTGAGGTTTTCTGACGCTCTCCTGATCAGATCGGCCTGTGCATTCTTGGCAGGAACACCACACACGTGATACCGTACTCCTCTCCTTGGGTCTTCTCAGGTGGCATGTGGTGTTGAAATGTTCTGTTAGTGATGACGTTCACTTTGATCATTTGATTAAGGTGATGTCTTCAAATCACCTCCGCTGTGAACTATTTGGGAGACGGTAAGGTACTTTGAGATTGCTCCTCATCAAATTTTCAATTAATGCATTTACTTATTATATCAAGCGGACCCCTGGCTTCCTATTATCAAATTATGATGAGGTATAATCCATCACCATCATGTATTCTGATGTGCACATTGTCCCTGATTTGGCCACTACAGCCCCTGCAAGCTAGCTTCTCTGTTGGTTTCACACGTCCCCATCATGTTTTGAGCACTTGTTTTTGTTTTCTGGCACAAAATGTTCCAAGGTTCACCTTGTTCTTTTCCTATTTAAGCCTGGAATCAGCCTTTGATCCAGAGAAGCCCTCATTCCTCATAGTGGAGAAGGGTATTTCACAAACAAGACCTGGGCACCAGGGTGTCACTGTTCCCAGGCCCCATCAATGGACAAAGCTACAGGATGTGCATATTTACACGATATTTATCTCTATGTCCATCTGTTTAAATTGAATTCACATAATACCTCCAATTCCAATCCTACACCACTAGGCTCATTCATATTTTCCCCTTTTCCATGTTGGTAACTGCTTTCTATGACAGTGAGAAACCTGGTACCTATTGTCCATATTGTCCTTAAAATGTATCCTTTATAGGTGCAAATCTACTTGTAAACTCTACTCTCGGTTCCTGGATTTGGACCCTGTTCATCATCTCAGTCCTTGCTGATTTCACGTCTGAAGGACGTCCTGAGCCCTGTGACCCTCAGGGATCCCCCAGACCGTCAGCCCCCAGGCTGTAAAGGAGTTGCTCATCCAAGAGGCGGGGATTGTTTCCTTTTGCTTTTACTGGTCTTTCGTTCCTCTCTCAGGTTGTAATGTTTCAATTTATTTCCCAGGTGACTCTGACAAAATTGCTGAAGAAGAAGCAATTGGAGAAGATTCAATTCTTTTCAACAGCTATGAGCTATTTCTCAACTCTGATTATGCATGAGATCGTCAAAGCTTCATCCTACAGTTACCGTATCAGACACTTGGGAGTAGATGTAAGTAACCTGTTTGCTTAGGGTATTTGATGCACCGCTGGAGTGGAGATCCAAGCACATAGCTCTGGTTACCAGCCACAGGCAGCTTGTGCCGTGGGCAGGGACAAGCACACGCATTAGGTTCATTGAGAGCACGTATGAAGAACTCTGGGAGAATTCTTAGAGGCAAAGTGTCAGCAGCACAGATTCATCCCCACCCTCCCACCATCTTGCTGAAGAGTCAACTGGGTTCAAGGCAGCTGTTTGTACTTTGAAACCATTTCCAAGAAAGGGATTCCATCTGCATACCCCTGCTTTTCGTAAGTTAAACCATTCAAAATTGCTGTTTTGTGGGGCAAAGTCAGGCAAATACTAACATGGTCAATATTTCCATCTAAGACACATAGAACGGTTGGGATTGGGGCAGATGACTCGTAATCAGTTAAGGAAACCAGTGCTCCCTGCCTGGGGCTCCGTGAGAATCCACACACCAGTGCTGGGGTCTTGGCTGGAGACCCCAGGTTTTCCCGCTTGTTAGTACTTCATGAAGAGTTGGCAAATGCTGGTAATTTCTAAATTGCGATACTTTTGATTCATATAGTATGAAAGGTGACTCAGTTACACACTCCCACACGCATGCAAATACAATGTGAACAATACTCACTTCTAAAACATTTAGAGAAGAAATCTTTTTTGGTAGATGAGAGAAAATGGCTGGATCTGGTGAACTGAGAGCAGACCACACAAAACATGCGTGCATACTCACTTTTCCCCTTGGTTTTTAAGTTCGGTTGTGTATTCTGGGGACTAAGGTAACTTTATAGCCTAACCAGTAAGACAAGTTACCTCCATGTACAACTGGAAGATGTATTACTGGGCCGGTGTCTGCACCGAGTCACATCTAAGGAAAGACAGTTCAGTAACTAACATTATTAAAAGCAAATTTATGTTTTTACTGGCTTCTCTTAGGCATATCTCAGAGGATAGAATCTATAACTTAAAGCAATACTTTTTAAAAATCTCTTTCCCCTGTTCCTCTCAATTCCCTTCCTCATTCTCATCTTGCTACCAAATGTCTACTTGAAGTCAAGCGCGTGATTCTTTCCTGCTTCTTTTCAGTTTCCCGCCTGTGTAGGAGGCCCAGACCTTGCTGCTCTCATCTGCCCATCCCTTCTCTCATAGACCGTTTCCTCTGACTTCTTCTCCCTCCTGTCCTGATGTTCACAGACCCCACTTCCTTCCAGAAAGCTTGTGCTCCTGGCCTGCTCCGCATCTTGCCACCTGCTGGGAGGGGACGTGTGGCTCCATCTCTCACTACTTTGGGGTGGGAATCTGTCCAGTTCTCAGATTATAAAGGAGAGTTCAGAAACTGACCCTAAAAGCAAAAATTCTTCCTTCAGAGAGAGAAGCTTGGAGGGTGTGGTAGACAGAATTCTAAGATGTCCCCTAGGACCCCTGCCTCCTGGGGTACATGCCCTGTGTAACTTCCGGGGCTGTCACCATGCCGGGGTTTACTCCTGTCATTAGGTTATGTTATATATATGTTGACTTAAGGGAGATCATTGCTTGACCTAATCAAGTGAGCACTTTAAAAGCAGAGGGTTTTTGCAAATATGAGGTTGGCATAGCTATGGACTGACTTATTTATGAGTGAGTGGAATACGATATAGAGTCCAAAAGTGGATCCTAGGATACATGATAATTTATATTTGAGTACAGCTGTGATTTTACCAAATGAAAAAGGGTCAGTAATGTATACAAGGTACCGACACTACCAGGTATCCTAGTGGAAGAAAATATAATCGGATCCTGCTCTTAAACCAATAAAAGAAAATTTCTAGACACATTACACACAGAAGTGTGGCAATAATAATAGTTTTATAGGTCCCGGGAGAAGATGGCGGAGTAGAAGGACGCTCGCAGGTCACCCTCTCCCACAAATACACCAAGACCCACATCTACAGACCCACTCAGCCAACCAGAGCACCTGTGGAACTCCGACAGAACATCGCCCTCTTCAAAAGATAAAGACGCCAAAAATCTGGTAGGAGAAAAGGAAAAAAGAAAGAACAAAAGGCAAAGCAGCGCGGGACCGGTCCCGCGGGGAGGGAGCGGCAAAGGAGGACTGGCGCTCGCTCGCTGGGTCTCCCCTCTCCAACTGAGAGGCCAGCGGGACGGAGGGGGAGCCTCCGAGGCTCGGATCTGTACAGAGCAGCCCTTGACTAACAGAACTAAGTTAAACGGGCACAGAGCGTCCCCCCGACACCCAGCCTGAGGCGCGGGCCGGCAGCGGCGGGCAGGGCCAGGCTGCACAAGCAGGGCGGAGGACGGAAGTGGCTGCACGGAGGCCGCCCCGCGGAACGCAAGGGGCTATGCGCCGTGGCTGTGGGTGCACAGGGCAGAACAACCTGGCCCTCCATAAAAAGCAAGGTTGATGTGCTCTCGGGGGAAGGGTGCACACCCCCATCTCTGAAAACCCGCGGAAAGTTTTCGGGGGAAGAGAGGCGGGGCTCAGGCACAGCCGCCATATCCTCCACGCTTAGCACTCAGGCGGGGGCGGGGGCGAAACCTGCATCCGCACCGAAGGGCTTAGCAGCCTCAAAGGCCAGTCTCAGTGAGACTGAAACTGGCCTGCAGCCCGGGGCAGATAGGATCCTTCCATCCTGGTCCCTCAGAGAACTTGCTCCACCAAGACAAACAAGGAGCTGGGTTTTGGCTCGGAGCAGGGACAGGGCTGTCCCTCGGTCTTCCCCAAGCCCACCCGCGGAGCGCCGACCAGGGCGGAGCGCGCAGCCGCACAGAGCAGCAGAGCTACCAGCGGCGCAGGTAGAGGGAGAGCGGTCCCCCCGCCTTTCGGGCAGGAACACAGCCCCTGACCGAGGTGCTGGGAGGGGGCACGACCCGCCCTCCTACCTGGCCAGTCTGCAACATCTGACTGCGGCATCCGGAAAGACAGCGCCCGCCTGCCCACAGCAGAGAGCTGCACCTGACCCAGTGTTAGGAGGAGGCGCGATCGGCTTGCCGACAGGTGCTGGGAGCAGCACAGAAGAGGGCGCCAACGGAGGGCCTCTGAAAACAGCAAGCTGAGCTTCCAAAACAGGACGAAGACAGAAAGACTTCACATTAAAAGCACACAGACTCCAGGAGAACACCGACAACCCCCCCCCACCTTTTTTTTTTAAATCTGTTTTTACCTGTTGTATTTTCTATTACTCTCTTAATCTTTACTTCTTAATTCATTTCTATTTCTCTTGGGTTTTGATGTCCTGCTATTGATTAGACACAGGTTTCAAATACATCTATTCATCTCCCCACCCCCCTTTTTTTGTAAAGGTTTCAAAAGGACGTCTCAACCCGATTAATACTCTGCTTCAACTCACTCTTCTATTATTCATTATACACTGTTTTCAAACCCTCTTTCTCCCTTCTTTTAAAATTCTTTCTCTCTCTCTATTTTTTTTTTCTTTTTTTCCTAAGTTCTATTCCTAAATAGGCATCAGATAGATAAAATCCTTAAGGACCAAAATAAACAACTGATACTCCATAAGCCACAGTGCCAAAGAGGTATGAGCAAGATGAAGAAGCAGAAAAGCCTTTCCCAATTAAAAGAACAAGAGAAATCCCCTGAAAGAAAGATCAACGAAGTAGACATAGATAGCCTACTAGATCAAGATTTCAAAAAAGGAGTGATCGAATTGCTGAAGGAATTAAAAGAGATAGTGTTTAGAGATATAAAATATGTCAAAAATGAAATTGAAGCTATAAAGAAGAGCCAAGTAGAATGGGTAAACTCATTGACAGAGATGAGGAATGATCTAACAGCTGGGCAAAGCCGACTAGATAATGCAGAGGAACGAATTAGTGATCTAGAAGACAGGGCAATAGAAAGCACCCATTCAGAAGAACTACAAGAGAAGCAAATAAAAAATAATGAAAATAGCATAAGGGACCTATGGGATAATATAAAGCGTCCCAATCTTCGCATAATAGGGGTCCCAGAAGGAGAAGAAAGATCAAAGGGGATTGAAAAGGTTTTTGAAGAAATCATGACTGAAAACTTCCCAAACTTAAAGAAGGAATCAGATATCCAAGTACAGGAAGCTCAGAGGGTCCCAAACAGGAAGAACCCAAATAGGCCCACACCAAGACATATCATAATCAAGATGGCCAGAGTCAAGGATAAAGAAATGATTCTAAAGGCAGCAAGAGAAAAGCAAAGAGTAAGCTACAAGGGAACCCCCATAAGGCTCTCAGCTGATTTCTCTACACAAACACTACAGGCCAGAAGGGAGTGGCAAGATATATTCAAAGCCCTGAATGAAAAAAAGATGCAGCCTAGGATCCTTTATCCAGCAAGGCTATCCTTGAGGATAGAAGGAGAAATAAAGAGTTTCACAGACAAAAAAAAGCTGCAGGAGTTTAGCAACACTAAACCCATGCTAAAAGAAATATTGAAAGGGCTACTCTAAATAGGAAAGCAGCAGGATGCTACAGAAATGAGAAACACACAACTGGAAAGTTGATAACTCATGAATTACAAATAAAGTAAACATGAAATTATAAAAGAAGACATACAAATCACTGAGAGTGGGAGAGGGAGGCAGGGAAATATAGAATATTTTTTTTCTTTCTTTTTTAAATTTTTTTTAACAGTAGGATGGGTTTGAGATCATGTTACTATCAGTTTAATAAAAACAGTTATAGTAATGGGTTGACAGATTTACAAAAAAGGGTAACCACAAGCCAAAAATTTACAAAGGACTCACAAAAATTAAATAAAATCCATGATAATACAAAGGAAAATTACCAAACCACAAAAGGAAGAAGAAAGGAACAAAGAGGATATACCAATTCAACTGCAAAGATAAGTTCAAAATGGCAATAAACACACATCTATCATTAATTACTGTAAATGTTAATGGACTAAATGCTCCAGTCAAAAGACACAGAGTGGCAGACTGGATAATAAAGCAAGAACCTTCAATATGCTGCATACAAGAGACCCACTTTAGGGAGAAGGACACATATAGATTGAGAGTGAAAGGATGGAAAAGGATATTCCATGCAAATGGAAAAGCCAAAAAAGCAGGTGTTGCAGTACTGATTTCAGACAAAATAAACTTTAAAACAAAGGCCATAAAGAAGGACATTTTATAATGATTAAAGGAGTGATACAAGATGAGGATATTACACTCGTTAATATATATGCACCCAATATAGGAGCACCTAAGTACATACAAGAATTACTAACAGAGATAAAGGGGGATATTGATGGGAATACAATCATAGTTGGAGATTTTAACACTGCATTAACATCACTAGACAGATCTTCCAGACAGAAAATAAACAAGGCAAGAGAGAAATTAAATACTACAATAGAAAAACTAGATTTGGTGGATATTTTCAGAGCATTACACCCCCCAAAAATAGGATATACATTCTTTTCAAGTGCACATGGAACATTTTCCAGGATCGATCATGTACTTGGGCACAAAAGAAACCTCAACAATTTTAAGAAGATAGAAATTATCTCAAGCATCTTTACTGACCACAATGCCATGAAACTGGAAATCAACAACAGAGAAACAAAGGAGAAAAAAAGGAAAGCATGGAGATTAAACAATATGTTATTGAAAAAACAATGGATCAATGAGGAAATCAAAGCTGAAATTAAAAAATACCTTGAGACAAATGATAACGAAAGCACAACCACTCAAAACCTATGGGACACAGCAAAGGCAGTGCTAAGAGGGAAGTTTATAGCGATACAGGCCTTCCTCAAAAAGAAGAACAATGTCAAAGAAACAATTTAACCCACCACCTGAATGAATTAGAAAAAGAAGAACAAAAAGCCCCAAAAAGCAGCAGAAGGAAGGAAATAATAAAGATCAGAGAGGAATTAAATACAATAGAGATTAACAAGACCATAGAAAAAATCAACCAAACCAAAAGCTGGTTTTTTGAACAAGTAAATAAAATCGACAAACCTCTGGCCAAACTCACAAAGAAGAAAAAAGAGAGAGCAGAAATTAGCAAAATAAGAAAGGAAAATGGAGAAATTACAACAAACAAAATAGAGATACAGAATATCATATGAGAATATTATGAAAAACTATATGGAACCAAACTGGATAACCTAGAGGAGATGGACAAGTTTCTGGAAACATACTGTCCACCAAAACTGAATCAAGAAGAATGTGAACGCTTGAACAATCCGATCACTAGAAAGGAGATAGAAATAGCAATTAAAAACCTCCCTACAAATAAAAGTCCAGGACCGGACGGCTTCACCGGGGAATTCTACCAAACATACAAAGAAGAACTCATACCAGTCCTTCTCAAACTCTTCCAGACGATTGAAAAGGAGGGAATACTCCCAAACTCATTCTATGAAGCCACCATCACCCTGATACCAAAACCAGGCAAAGACACTACAAAAAAAGAGAGTTATAGGCCAATATCACTGATGAACATAGACGCCAAAATCCTCACCAAAATTTTAGCAAATAGAATCCAACAACACATAAAAAAGATTATACATCATGACCAAGTGGGGTTCATCCCAGGGACACAAGGCTGCTTCAACATACGCAAATCAATCAGTGTAATACATCACATCAACAAGAGAAAGGACAAAAACCACATGATCATCTCAATCGATGCAGAAAAAGCATTTGATAAAATTCAACACCCATTTATGATAAAAACTCTCGCCAAAGTGGGTATAGAGGGAACATATCTCAACGTAATAAAAGCTATATATGACAAACCTACAGCCAGCATAGTACTCAACGGTGAAAAACTCAAAAGCTTCCCACTAAAATCGGGGACAAGACAAGGATGCCCACTATCACCACTCCTATTCAACATAGTCCTGGAAGTCCTAGCCACAGCAGTCAGGCAAGAGAAAGAAATAAAAGGGATCCAAATTGGAAAAGAAGAGGTAAAAGTGTCATTATATGCTGATGACATGCTACTATATATAGAAAACCCTAAAAGGTCCACACAAAAGCTGATTGAAGAATTCAGCAAGGTAGCAGGTTACAAAATTAACGTTCAAAAATCAGTTGCATTTCTTTACACTAACGAAAAATCAACAGAAGAAGAAAGTAAAGAAACAATCCCCTTTAAAATAGCACCCAAAGTAATAAAATATCTGGGAATAAATCTAACCAAGGAGGTGAAAGAATTATACACAGAAAACTATAAACCATTGATGAAGGAAATTAAAGAAGACTTTAAAAAATGGAAAGATATTCCATGCTCTTGGATTGGAAGAATCAATATTGTTAAAATGGTCACACTGCCCAAGGCAATCTACAGATTTAATGCAATCCCTATCCAATTACCCAGGACATATTTCACAGAACTAGAAAAAATCATAATAAAATTCATATGGAACCATCAAAGACCTAGAATTGCCAAAGCATTACTGAAGAGAAAGAAAGAGGCTGGAGGAATAACTCTCCCAGACTTCAGACAATACTATAGAGCTACAGTCATCAAGACAGCATGGTATTGGTACCAAAACAGACATATAGACCAATGGAATAGAATAGACAGCCCAGAAATGAACCCACAAACTTTTGGTCAACTCATCTTTGACAAAGGAGGCAAGAATATACATTGGAATAAAGACAGTCTCTTCAGCAAATGGTGTTGGGAAAATTGGACAGCAGCATGTAAAACAATGAAGCTAGAACACTCCCTTACACCATATACAAAAATCAACTCAAAATGGATCAAAGACTTAAACATAAGACAAGATACAATAAACCTCCTAGAGGAAAACATAGGCAAAACATTATCTGACATACATTTAAAATTTTTTCTCCTAGAAGAAATAAAAGCAAGAATATACAAATGGGACCTAATGAAACTTACAAGCTTCTGCACAGCAAAGGAAACCAGAAATAAAACAAGAAGAAAACCTACGGAATGGGAGAAAATTTTTGCAAGTGAAACCGACAAAGGCTTGATCTCCAGAATATATAAGCAGCTCATACGACTCAATAAGAAAAAAATAAACAACCCAATCCAAAAATGGGCAGAAGACCTAAACAAGCAATTCTCCAAGGAAGACATACAAATGATCAAAAAGCACCTGAAAAAATGCTCAGTATCACTAATTATCAGAGAAATGCAAATCAAAACTACAATGAGGTATCACCTCACACCAGTCAGAATGGCCGTCATTCAAAAGTCCACAAATGACAAATGCTGGAGAGGCTGTGGAGAAAGGGGAACCCTCCTACACTGCTGGTGGGAATGCAGTTTGGTGCAGCCACTATGGAAAACAGTGTGGAGATTCCTCAAAAGACTAGGAATAGACTTACCATGTGACCCAGCAATCCCACTCCTGGGCTGGTATCCAGAAGGAAATCTACTTCAGGATGACACCTGCACCCCAATGTTCATAGCAGCACTATTTACAATAGCCAAAACATGGAAACAGCCTAAATGTCCATCAACAGGTGACTGGATAAAGAAGAGGTGGTATATTTATTCAATGGAATACTACTCAGCCATAAAAACCGACAACATAATGCCATTTGCAGCAACATGGATGCTCCTAGAGAATGTCATTCTAAGTGAAGTAAGCAAGAAAGAGAAAGAAAAATACCATATGAGATCGCTCATATGTGGAATCTAAAAAACAAAAACAAAAACAAACAAACAAACAAAAACAAAGTGTAAATAAAGGACAGAAATAGACTCACAGACAGAGAATACAGACTTGTGGTTACCGGGGGGGTGGAGGGTGGGAAGGGATAGACTGGGATTTCAAAATTGTAGAATAGACTACACTGTATAGCACAGGGAAATATACACAAAATGTTATGATAACTCACAGAGAAAAAAATGTGACAATGAGTGTGTATATGTCCATGAATAACTGAAAAATTGTGCTGAACACTGGAATTTGACACAACATTGTAAAATGATTATAAATCAATAAAAAATGTTAAAAAAATAATAGTTTTATAATGTGATCTAGGGGACTATGAGTACAATGTCATGCGGGGGAGACCTTAACCAAGGTTGGAGACCCAGAAACTATTAAAAACATGTAAATATATTTGAGCCTCTAAAATTAAAATCTCATGGCAATGAAACCAAAGAAAAGTTGAAAAAAATGGTCAGTTCAGTGATTAATATCTATCATTTAAAAATGAGCTCTAAGAAGTGGATAAGAAAGATAAATAACCCCAAAGGAAAATTAATTTAAAAAATGAACTGGCAACTTAAGTAAGTGCAAATCACCAAGAAACGTATGAAGATGATACATTTCACAGAAATATGAGAATGCATATTAAAATAATAATACAATCTCTTTTCTCCAAAGAGGCTGGAAAAAATTTCTAGCCCTTATCTTTAATTGTTATTTTGGATTTGGAGAGATACACACTCCCAAATGTTGCTGATGGTGATAGGAATTGCTGTAACCTTTTAGAAATAAATCATTGAATAACTATTAAAATCAATATATATAATTTATAATTTTTAAACTGTAATCTATATAAATGCATAGTGTGCATTTGTTTATATTTATAGTATGTATTATTTGAAAAAAAAAAGAAACCACATGGCAAGCAAAGAAACCAAACAGAACACAGCAGGAGCTTTTCTCCAGTTGGTGACTGAGGAAGAGAGGGCAGAGATGCGGTCCCGCTGGCCTGGAAGAAGCAGCAACAGCATGTTGTGAACTACCTATGGGGGCCACGTGGCAAGGAATGATGGTGACTTCTAGGAGCTAAGAGAAACCCTTGACAAGGAAGTTGAGACCTCAGCCTGACAACCATTGGAACTGATCCTGACCAGCAACTTCAATGTGTTTGAAGTGGATTTTTCCCCCAGAGCATCCAGAAGGGAGCACGGCCTGGTTGACACTTTGATTTCAGCCTCATCAGACCCTGATAAGAGACCTCACCGTACCTTGGCTGGACATCTGACCTAGAGAATTGTGGGCTGGTAAGTGGGTGCTGTTTTAAGTCTCTAAGTCTGCAGTAATTTTTCACCAGGCAACTAGCCTAGAAAACTAACACAGAGGGAGAGTGAGGACAGGTGAGAAAGCTCAGACATGAATACCTCGTGTTTCTGTTCATAAATAATAGAAAGATTAGTGGTCACACAGTGCACAGGCTAAGGGCTGAATGGAGCGCTGATGGAGAGGGCTGCCGGAGGCCAGGCGAGGGGACCTGTGGCCTGGGGCAATGAGAAACGTGCCCTAGGAGAGGTGGACCATGTGTTTCCAATCATGGAAGGTGGAGTTTGGTAGCTAGAGAGAACAGGGAAAGCCTGCACAGCTTTCCAGACCACCGTGGAAAGAAGGATCTTCTTACGTCCTATTGGTGGTCCCATTCCATCAACAGCTTTTACAGTATTTTGTTGGTTCCTTGTTTACCCCAACTATTTTCAAGATCTCAGACTAGCTGTGATGTTGGCCTTTCCTGGTCATTGGATACTTAAAGCACTATTATTTTGACAGTGCCCTGAGCATGAACTTTTCCATTTACTGCTCAATGTTAAGGCAACCCCACCTGATACCAGCCCTCCTTGCCTGCCCTACCTTGGCCGAACGTCTGGCCACAGAGTTGAGGGTTAGATGGCAGGAGCCCCTGGTGAAGATGCCATAGGTTGTCACTGTTCTTACTGAGATTCGGTGGACTTTTTGGAATAAATATTTCTTAGTTAACTTTTCTTACTTTGTTTTATACTTTGGTCATTTCCCAGAATTTTAATTGTTTGCTTTTTGGCAATTTGGTCCAGTTTTATGTTGCTTTTTAAAGATTGCCAAACTATTCCCAAGGTCTCACTCTCAATTAAATTTTTAACTTCGGTTCACCTTGGCAAGCAGAGAGCTTGGTGGGCACATACAAGGATGTAGGTAGGTTGTGTGAACGAAAATACTGCAACCATATCAGTAAACAAAGAATGCTGAAACTAAGTCATCAGCGGCTGCCGCCACCCCCCAGTGGGGATGGGCCTGCAGCCCAGCCTCTGCAGCCACTTACAATGGTGCACTCTGAGCGGACTCAGAATAAGAAAGGACAGGATACTGGCCCTAGATGGCTAGATGCTTGTCAAAGGAATGAATTCAATGAGCCCAAATGTTTGCTTCTTCCCATACGTAGAAAAGCACTAAATTCTTTAACTTTAGATGCCTGGTTTTCTTTAGATAACAAGCAATCTTTTATTGTTCCAACTACCTGGTCTTTGTTGTAAAGCTCCTATATATCCTAGCTCCTCCCCTACCTCTTCGGAGAAGTCCCTCAGAGCCATCTGAGAGGCTATCATCCCGGCTCAAGTCCTCCCGCCAAATAAGACGTAACTCTCAACTTTTAGGCTGTGCATTTATTTCAGTCGACAGCTGACTATTATGGCAAAGCAAGAATTTATTGGATATACTGATAGTAAGGGAGAAAAGCTGAAGAAAAAGACACATAATTCCACATATTTCATTTGCATATACAAAAAGAATTAATTATTAAAGATCACCTAAGTGAGATAGTAACGATTACTGAAATTTTGTATTAATTAACTAAAATTAGCACATTAATAGGATTTACTGATTAAACTATACCCTACAAGGAAGTCTGGCTGAATGCAGTGTTACTTTACATAAATAGTTAGAATTACCTCAATGTTCTGAAAAGATGCCTTGTTGTCAGGGTCACAGTTTTCAGTTCCTGCTTTTTTGCTTTTTAATTATAATTTCCCATATATGTCCATTTATTTCAAGTGTTTTAGGTTTATTTTATTTAAAGATCTTATATTTGTCTTATATTTAAAGATACATACATATTTTGATTCAAATATTAATCATTCACAACCCTAATGATCAAGAAGATGTGTATAGAATCCAATCAAATTTTGGTTTTAAAAAAATGACATTTCATCCTAAAAGCTCAGTACTTTTTTCTCAGGAAAGCAGCAATGGTAGGATGAGGTAAGTTCTGGGGTCATTTCTCCCCCCTGCAAAGTGGAGCACAGTCAAGAGAGCTGGAAGATCACCACCCTCTTACGTCTTGGCATTAAGTCCTTGTTTCCTTCTCCCTCCCCAGCCAGTTTTTACAATTTAAAATGGAATTCCCTTTGAATAGCTTAAAAATTCTTTCCCCCACTTGCCAAACTCTTCACTTGCTCCCCACTTGAAAGGGAATTTCCAGAACATACCATGATCTCTCATATATCTCCCTTAAAAAAAAAAAATCTCTGGAAGATTTTGCCCCAGCATTACATGTCTCGGTTTAGAAGTGACTCACATCATGTCCGCCCACAGCTCATTGACCAAAGTTAGCTACACAGCTCTCTCCCAGGTTCAAGGGACTAGGGAATTACAATCCTCCATGTGCCCAGAAGGAGAACCAAACGTGGCAAGCCCCTGTCACAAGTCTCCCACCCAACTGCCCACAAAAACAAAATCCTGTTCTTCCCCTAGTTCTCATTTAGCTGACATGCTGGGAAGCTTTCACTGTCTCTCCCCCATGGACTTCAGGTCCCCTCCATGCCCCATCAGCCCTCTGTGCAGACCAACATTAAAACAACTATTATATTGAATTGTAATTGTCGCTTTGAACGTCCTATAAAGGGAAACAGTCATGCCCTTTCACCTTGGTATCCTCAGCCTCAATACAGTGCATCTTACATAGAAAATATTCAATCAGCTATTATTATTTATTGGATTAATTAATGAACAAATTCCTAATGTTTATAACTAAATGTGACAGGGACCTCCTGCCACAATACAGCCGTTCGTGTAGAATTCCTTGACCATTACGCTACACTCCCACCAACAGTGTAGCGGGTTCCCTTTTCTGCACACCCTCTCTGGCCTTTGTCATTTGTGGACTTTGTAATGATGGCCGTTCTGACTGGTGTGAGGTCATGCCTCATTGTAGTTTGGATTTGCACTTCTCTGATAATTAGCGATATAGAATGCACTTTTTAACGGTGAATTACCAACTTTATTGAATGTCTACGTTGTACACATGAATGTGCTCCTTTCTGAGAAGGCAGAGGAGAAGCCTTAAAGGACCATAAGCCTTCAAAGAGCTCATCAGGGTGAATATGAGGACAATGTGACAGCTCAGCACAGGACAGACAATGAAGTCGTACATGCCATGCGATCGGCATCTGTGTGTTACAAACCGCGAGTCCTCTGCATTCAAGGTTGGCGTGCTCTGGATGCAGGGTGGGCTGGAGGGGAGACAAGCCGGAGGTAAGGCCATGTCAGCAGTCCCACCATGAAATTCAGGTCTAAAGCAGACTTCATTCACCAGAGTACATGGAGGACATCTGACTTGCAGAATTTCTTACACAAGGAAGATATTTTCAGTGCAGTGTTTCTGTATTCAGGTTTCTTTTATTCTCATTGTTTTTCACAAAAATTAGTAGTCATATGTGTATGTATATGTGTGTGTGTAAATTTTTCTATTTTAGAAGATAGTATACTTCTTAGCAAACTTAAATTATCTTAACTTCCTAGGTGCTAATACATCCATTCATTTTTTAGAAGGTTAGCACTTACCATTCAATGTCTGTATAACATTTCTAGCATGCTAAGTTACTCTTCACCTGAAAATCATTTTGAATCAGCCGTCAAGGAAACTATTTTCTAAGATGAATGTGTAGACACTGACACCAGCCCTCACTGTCTCTGGGTTGGGACATTGTGAGATCCAGGTGTCAATGGTGCCGTGTGTGTGAGTTCAGCTTCTATTTGACTGAGTTGGAAATAGACCATTCCCATGCCAGCGAGCAGCCAGCTCACAGAGGTGTCACAGCGACGGGAGGTGGGGGGCTGTGGGGAGAGGACGTGTGGCGACATCTGCAACAGACTGGAGTGATGCCACAGGGAGAGCGGCAGCACCTGCAGGTCACTGTGCGCTGAAATTGTTCTGAGTAAGAGGGTGAGTGTATTATCTCATTTACTTGCTAAGGGCAGCAATAAACTGTTTGTCGAGAGGGCGAAAAATACAACTCAAGTACATGACCTTACTCCTCTCTTTGCAACAATTTCTTCTCTCATCCCTCAGCATTTTGTGATGTTACCAGAACTCATATATACATTGAAATCACTGTTTTCTAGCCCAGTGAAGGAAATTTAACAAATACACAGTTGCATTGGCACAAATAAAAAGACCATACTGTAACTTAAACCAAAGTCACACTTAATAGAGAAATGGAATCAGAATACTCTTGTGGAAAGCGGTCACGAAAAAGGGAACAATTCTGTCTCTTTGCAAACAAGATTATGTTTAATCATATGTTTGAGAAATCAGTTACACTTCATGTAATTTCTCAGTGTTGAATGCCCAATGGTTGTGTTGGGGCTTGACCAAAATGGGAAGAGAAAAATTTGTTCATACTGTGAAAAGGGGAAATGAGATGCAGCTTAAGCTCTAACTGCATTGACCCTGGAAGTTTAAAGATGACAGAAAGAATGGTACTCTGAAAGAATTCACAAAGGTATCACAAGCATTCCACAACCATCCGTCGTTTACACATCCAGCATATGGATTGTTTCTCAGTGCTGCTTGTATTCTTTTCTTTTCGATTGAAGTCCAGTCAGATTACTATGCTATGTTGATTTCTGGTGTACAGCCCAGTGGTTCAGTTATACATGTACATGTTCCTTTTCATATTCTTTTTCATTACAGGCCCTTACAGTATATTGAATATAGTTCCCTGTGCTCTGCAGTAGGACCTTGTGGTTTATGTATTTTATGTGTAGTCATGAGTATCTACAAATCTCAAACTCCCAATTTACCCCTCCACACGTTTACCCCTGGTAACCGTAAGTTTGTTTTCTGTGTCTGTGAATCTGTTTCTGTTTTGTAAATAAGTTCATTTTAATGCTGCTCCTGAAGCTCAGGGAAAATTAATATTTAACTTTATTCCATTGAAATCTGAGAAACCACTGATGGGGTACAGTAGTTCTACATAGGGGAAAGATCAAGTTAAATGACAGAATATTCCTACATATATGGCTGAGTTGATTCATACAGAGGAATGTTGAGGACTTCCAATAATCACCCTGTTTTTTCACTAATTCTGCACATTCCTCTGTGTGTGCATAATTATTTATTATTTTGCTAATTGCAAAAGTGATTATTTATATATGCTGAGAGAAGAAAATTTGGAAAATGCCAAAAAATGCAGAGTAAATAAAACTTCTGAAAAGTATTCATGAATAACCACTGTAAACATTTCAGTGTATGTTTTTTAGTTTTTTTTCTTACATAATATATTTTTAAACTTTTAAAATCACAAAATACATGTGTATAGTTTAAAAGTCATACAAAATGTCATAAATTTAAGGATGAAAAATAGCCCTAATCTTTCTTATCTAATTCCCGACACCAGAGGTAACACCTTTTTAACTTCTTTAGCTATTTTTAGCTTCTTTAAATACACTCTAGTGTTACTGCCATATAGCTCAGGAGCAGCATTATTCTATTACTTCTTGGTTTTCAACCATGGGTATTTTCTGTTTATTTCTACCCAGGAAAATGCAGGTTTAGCTCTCTCTCACCTCCCGCTGCCCTGTTTTTCCCCTTTACACGCAGGCACAAACACTCCCAGATGAGTCTAATATGATGGTACAATTTGGTTGTATTTCCACTCAAGGCTTTTGGTTTTCTCAGAATTAATAATTGCCTTAGTTTTCTGTTTGCTTAGTTTTCCATATACTTAGTTATGTTTTAATTCATTACCAGAAGTCTCAGCCAAGCTCCCTTCAATAGGTGCAGACACTCCAGGCCATCTTTAAGTTTGGATTTCCCCAGCGTCCACATGGAGCCCATCCCCTCCTGCTACAACATGGATTGGCTTCGATTAGCCTGTAGCACAGGTGTCAGTGAGTGTCAGGCTTCACTCCTCCATACACCTGTGTGATTCCTTCTCCTCTCTCCTGTGCTAGAGCCGTGTTTCCTGGAACCCACATCTTCTGTCTTATTGGCTCTGTTTTAAATGGAAAGTGTCCTTCAGAGGCTTCGTGAGAAATGGTGCAGAAGGAAGTTTTTTTGGTCCCTGAGAATGTCTTTGTTTTTTTCTTCTCACACTTGACAGATTGTATATAAGAATCTAGGTTTAACATCGTTGGCCTTAAATTTTAAAATTCTCTTTATCCCTGAAATTCTAAAATTTCACGATAGTGTGCATGATATGGATTTTATTCTATAGCATTGTGCTGGGTCCTTGGTGGTCATTTCTGTCTGGAAACCTGTGTCCCTCAGTTTTGTGAATTTATTTTATATTTCCTTTTTTTGTGTATTTTTTTTTAAGAACTCCTATTAATTGGATGTTTGATCTCTTTATTTTCCAGTTTATTTTTTTTCATATTTTCTCTCCTGTTTTTAATCTCTGTCTTTTTATTCTATTTCTGGGAATATTTCTCTAATATTTCTCTTCACTTTTCTATTAAATGTTTTATGAATGAGGTAATATTTTTACATCACAAGGGCTCCTCTTTTCTTCTCTGATTGTTTATTATACAGCATTCTTGCATGTTCCATGGATGTGATATTTTCTCTTACTTCTCTGAGATATTCATTATAATTATATTTCCTTCTTTCTTCTTTCTTCTTTTCTTGCCTCTGTTTCCTTTGAGTTCCTCTTCTCCAAGTGTTTATTTTGATCTGTCTTCCACAGTAGCGGCTTTCATCAAGTATCTGGCAACTGTTGCTGACTATGTATAATTAAGAGATAGGCACCAAGAAGCTGAGTGGAAAATGTCAAAAGGTTTGAACACTGATTAAATAGGATCACAAACTGTTATGAAACAATACTTAGTTATGTATTTAACCAAAGTGACAATAGAAGATATAAAAGGCAAATACAGGAAGTAACGCACCTGGAAAAAAATACTTATCTCTTTAAGTTTTGAGAAGACGTGGGTTTTTAAAGTAATCAATACCTGATGAATACCATAAAGCACATGTAATTAATGATGTTGATAAGACCCAGAATTATGTTTCCCAGGCAAGTTACTTAACAGGTAAATGAAAATCTTTCACAATAATCCAGGACAATTTTGTTCTTTTAACCAAGAGAAAAAATTAAATTCTCGTTTAGCATCGGCACAGTATTACTGTTAAAGCTCATTTAAAAACCCATATCATAAATTCATTCCATTTTCATTCGCTTGACCACACAAGACAGGAATCCCTCCTCTCTCTTTCTTTCTCTCACTCATTTTCTCTCTTTTCCTAACTTGCTATATTCATGTAGGTTTGGCCCTTTATTTTCTTTTTACCTGGTCTAACATAACCTCCAAATAACCTCTAACTTAGGACAAAATGATTCTACTTTCCTTTAACAAAACCTCATCCTGATACCTCATGCCTTTCCCTACAAAATATATCACACTTCCCTTGGATACTTTGCACACAGTTTTTTCCTTTACCCTTATTATTTCTAGTAGTTTCCATTACATATATTGATTAGAATGGTTAACCTTTAGTAACACAAATTTCCAAAAAAGTTGGGAGTAAGCAGTTGTGAACTGTCCGCCACATATTGGTACTGTGTAATAAATTAGCAAATTGAGGAATATATCATTTTGTAATGTCTATAGACATACGCCTTCTTATACTACAGTTTTTTAAAGTGGCAAAAAGAACATGTTATTAATGGACCTAAATGTCTTTAGTCTCTATAATAAGAAGAGAAAAGTAGGTAAACTTAAACCTATGTTTAACAATTAGTGTTGCAGTATTTTCTCTGATTTAGAAATGATATCAATATTTATGAAAAGCCATCATTTAAGGTTAAGGTTACAAAAAGGATTTGGGAACCCTCTTTAGGCAGCCGTATTTTATGAAACATGATCATGGCTGCAAAATTCATTCACAAAGTTTTCTCCCGCTTTCATCCATTTAATTCATGGGTTCTTGACAATTGCTCTGGAATTGCCATGAGGATTTCATGAGATTTAAAAAATTAACCATCATTTTAAGTTATTTTTCTCGTTGACAAACCAGGCAAGAAGCACAAATCACAGAAACAAAGAATCTAAAAAGTTAAGCGTGGGTTTTGTTTTCCTGCCGTGTTGACATACATTGAGCAAATCATTTTTATTGTACACTTTGGTCTTAGGTTGAATTTACAATTACATAATGTCAAACACCTCGTAGAGATAACATGAATTTATTTGACTAGTCTTAACTGATATGTGCTTACATTTCCTTTAAGCCAATTAAATTAAGCTTTTTTACAAGTTAGTTATTAAGAATACCATCCAGAGTGAGAAATATATCACATATACATAACATATACACATAGACCTACAGACAGATGCAAACAGATTTTATAGCTTTCATTTAAACATTTTAGCCACATGTCAGGTACAACAGTACAAAACTCAGTAGCTTATAAAATAAGAGTTGGATGTAAATGGTGTTTCTGGCAGATGGAACAAGTTAAGGTTACCCACTCAGATAGCTGAAGCCTTTTACCATATCCAGGGAGAAGAGTTTTTAAGATTTTTATTTGTTTAATAGAAATATACGAAGGCTCTAGACAAAACTGGGGAAAAGAGAGCTTACAGAATAAATAGCAGTTTACTTTTTTAAAATCTCTCTTTTCGTTTTCTTTTTTTTTTTTTTCCCCCTGTTCCATGGTTGCTTTTGCCAACAATTCTCTCTTTGGATGCTTACATTTCAAAGATAAATTATGGTTAATAGTTCCAACGGACTGAGGGAGAAGTGTAGGTTTTACTTAAGAATGAACTCAGGGGATATTTGCCTAGTCTTAGATGTCTAGTGTAATTACTATAAAGTTTTTCTTTCCTGTAAGAGAAGGGTAGTCCAAGAAATTTTTTTTGGTAGAACAGGCCCAATGTGTGGGAAGGTCTGGAACCAGTGGGGTGTGGTTACAGAGTAAGGGACAACAAATCAAAATTTTCTGTGTATCTTCTGAGTCTTTGTCAAATCTGTTTCCTGGTTATCAATATTTAGCTAAGTTTTACATCTGCTTCAGTGCCATCTGCGGTTCCTGACCTTTTTTCTAAGTCTCATCACCTCCTAATCTTGTTAAAGAAGTGTTTTGTTTTGTTTTTTTCTCTTTTCTCACAAGATGTTCTTCTGTATCAATTTCTCTCTCTTCTCTCTTTCTTTTTTTTCAACCTAGTCTTCCCATAGGTACCAATAAGGCATTTGTTTAAGACGAGAGCTCTCTTACTGGTGACTCCAAACAAGTAGGTCTTTTTTATGCTTAAAACCAATAAGCCAGGGAGGAGGGTAAAGCTCAGTGGTAGAGCATGTGCTTAGCATGCACAAGGTCCTGGGTTCAATCCCCAGTACCTCCATTAAAAATAAATAAACCGAATTACCTCCAGCCACACACACACACACACACACACACACACACACACACACACACACACACAAAACAAACCCAAAACAATAAGCTGTTTATGGCTTAACCATGTCCACAAGAAGTGTCCTTGTGAGCCCTCTCAATGCAGAGCCAGTCTGAAGATAGCTTAAAAAGCAAAGACGTTCATTGGCACAGGTGGCAAAGAAACCTCTACCTCCCACAAGTGAGACACCGTAAATCATGGACCCGCTAATCTGTGTTACCAGGAGGGTGATACTGGGATGAGAATTCTCCCAGCACAAGCAAGGCAAGAACGCAAAGAGATGACACAGGCCCCTTATGGTCAGTGACCCTTTATTAAGACACACTTCCCTGAGAGCTGCCATGCTTGGACAAAGTTGCCTGTCACTTCATGTCTCAGGCTCCTAGCTGGCTCAGGACATAACACAAGACAAATGCGGATTCTCATCTTATGATTTCTCATCCTTATGACAAATGACACAAAAGAGACAAAGGAAAATATGACTCTTTCTGGGAGGGTAAGAATCAACACCCATAGGCATGGATTATCAAAACCAAATTCACCAAAGTCAGGATTCGAGAGCTATTTGTACAAATGTTTCCTCCTGCCATTGTGAATTTGGAGAAGAGGAGACAAGGAGAAATGTTTATCCTCCTCTTGACCATGCACTGCAAACAGAGATCTGGGAGACGGATGTGTTTCAGAATTCTCACCTTCTGCGGGTCTGCTCTCAGTTGCCCCATATCTCAGCTGTGGTCTCGCAGGAGAGTGAATTGTTCCAGCCTGTACTGTCCTATCCTCACCACCAGGAACTGTACAGGAGGGAAAAATAACTTTTCCTCCTACCCCTTTAGATTTTTGGTGGTCTCTATAACAAAAGAAAAACATAAACAAGTGTATTAACATGCGTGTCTCATATATACTTGGGAGAAATGCAAGGATGAGTAACTCAAAGAGATGGCTGGAGCTCAGACCTACATAGTATTTTAACCAAAGAACAACATATTTTTACAAGAGTGACGTGACAGAGAAGAAGGGTCTTAAGCTTCAAAGGGTGGCAAATTGTAGGCAGATAAATCTGTAAGAAACCAGTGGAAGATACTAGCTAGTCAGTCCAGGCCGTTAGGTCGTGTCCTCCAGGGCTATCTTGGGGCCGATACACGTCTAGGCTTGTTGGTGTTTGACATTTGTACAAATCTATGTTCTGCATTCGGGCAAATAGCGGGTAGACAGAGAAATTTCCTTGGATCTGCTTCTTTTCAATTGCCTTCAGTTCAAAATAATCCTTATGCTGAAGGGGCGCAGTTTTTGGTGGCATTTTGTGCTATTCATCTGTAGGTTTTATTACAAGTTTCCTTGCCTTATAAGGACCCCCTTATGTTGTAACACAGAAAGGCGAAGTAAGGCTTTGTCAACAAGGAGTTGTTAGGATTGCTGTTCCCATGAGACATATTTACAACAGTAAAACATTAATTTAGAAATTAAAACTCTACAATAGTATCCAAAGAAGTTAATATAGGAATCTGGCTGAGCAGCGTGCTGTTGCGGTATGTCGTATTGAAACAACAGGAAGGGTGTCATGTTCTTTTGTTTATAGTGTATTTAAGGGAATTTTAATTGAAAAAGATGAAGTCCCCAGAGCGAAGGCACATAAAACAATTTAATGAGAATGAGTGTTAATCAAAGATTGGAACTCGTTTTCAGTTGCGTAAAATGTTCGTTCCATTTTTTTTTTTTAATTTATAGTTGCTCAAATTCATTACAAAACAGGAGGAAGTTTCTCTTTTGGCAGCAGTGCTAATCCAGATTGTTCCTGAGCAATAACTTTAAACAAGCTCATTTCATTATTTTCTGGCAGGTAAAGTCTTAGGATGTGAGAATATCCCTCTTCAAACATAAGAAAGAAAACGTGTTAAGGCAGTGGGCCAATAAACAGCTCCTGTTTCCCCCGTATCTCAAGGGGTGGAGCTCCCAAACCCCCAGGAGTAAGGGAAGTCCAAAGGAGTTAAATACTGGGGCCGACTCTGCCCCGGGCAGACTGCAGTCCGGGCACCTCAGTCACCATGAAGGCTCTCCTTGTGCTGGGGCTCGTCCTCCTCGCTGTCGCTGTGCAGGGCAAGGTCTGGGAGAGATGCGCGCTGGCCCGAAAGCTGAAGGAACTCGGAATGGATGGCTACAGGGGAGTCAGCCTGGCCAACTGTAAGTCATCTCTTGTTCGTCCTTCCAAATAGCTGGTGGGGGCGGAACGGATAGTAATGCAGGATGAATAAAGAGAAAGGGACTTTGAGTGAATGGACTTTTTAAAAACTCTCTTGGAAGGTTTGTACACTTAACAATGTTTAAAAATATCACCTTGTTTCTTTAGAATCAGATGTACCAGCTGAAGGTTTGAGGGTATGGGAGGGCAAAACTCTATATCACTCTAAGTAGGCCGGGACCCATGCTTCCAGTGCCACTAAATTTGCGGGTTCGGTTCCCTCAGCGGCCCACGTAAGGCTGGCTGAAAGGTACTTTTGGGCACCTGGGATGTCTCTGTCAGGCCCTTGGCATTTGAGTCCAGCCATGTCTAGTTTGGAACTTGGGTTCTGCAAGCCTAGAGTAATGCAGTATTTTTCTCCTTTCTAATCATGATGTTGGGGTTTTAACAGCAAATTTTAAAAATTCTGTGGAACTCTTTTTTTGGAGGGGGGGTAATTAGGTTTGCTTATTTATTTTTAATGGAGGTAATGAGGCCTGAACCCACAACCTCGTGCATGCTAAGGACACGCTCTACCACCGAGCTCTACCCTCCCCTCTGAACTAACACAGGGGCTGGTAGGACCCAACTTCCCCTCAGTCAGTGTTTGTATGAGGATCCCTGAAATGCAGCAGGAAAGGACGTTTCATTATTCTTACTCACTCTAGTTGATGAAGTAGTTTTCATTTTCTTCCACAGAATTCAAGCTGTGCCCGAAGTAAAAGTTACCCTTTATTTTAGTCCAATTTTGTCGATGTAGTTACTGTATTTTTCAGGTTGAATTCAGACATTTCCCCTCAATAAGTATTTCTGAGCGAATGAGCAGATGGCTGGTTGGATGGATGGATGGGTGGATGGAATAGTCTTCTGCATTTTACAGCTCTTGTCTGGGGTCTAATTTGACATCCAAATTCACTTTTAGATATCGTAAGAAAATTCTTTCTCCCAGAAATTCCTTACTTTTCCTACTAAAAAGCAGTTTTCCATCAGCGATGTGTATCTACTGCTAAGCACAAATCCATGCAACAACTCTTGATTTTTCTCTTCTAGGCTGAATCTTACCTGAGGGATGGGAGCAGGGGAAGTATAATAGAAAAAACAGCTAGTTTCATATTTTCTAAAGTATGTTATCTTATTTCATTAGTATTACAAAATGATTTGATAGCAAAAGAATTCTCTTAAGGGCCCTTTAGCACTAAGGTGTTAAAATGCTTTACACGTAAATGTCATCTTTATACGTACAAAGGCGTCAGTCATTAGTAAAATTGAATTTGCCTAATAGAACGTGCTTTGCCACGTAAGTCACGTGGTGTTCCTATTTACTACTGAAAATAAGTTCTTTTCAGGGATGTGTTTGACCAAATGGGAAAGTGATTATAATACGGATGCTACAAACTACAACCCCTCCAGCGAAAGCACCGATTATGGGATATTTCAGATCAACAGCCGCTACTGGTGTAACAACGGCAAAACTCCACATGCAGTGAACGGCTGTGGCATCAACTGTAACGGTAAGACAAGATGACACTGAGTGCGGCCCAGGGGTGTCCTGTCATGTTTACAAGAACAGAGATTCAGAACAAATTATAAAGCCTTGATGGGGTCATCAGGGACCTAGGAAACCTCCATCTCAAGTTCCAGAAACTCTTTATTACCCTCCTCCTGATTCCTGAAGTAAGAACGTAAAGCGCACCTATCATGAAAGGTTGCTGTTCTCTAATACACAGAAATTTCTGGAGGGATCCATCAATTTACTGTGGCTGGACTATCTGACTCTCTGTGCAGAACTATGCACTCCTCTGACTTACTCTGAGGAGCTTTAGGGATAATTTGGCGGTTCGGTCTTTTTTTTTTTTTTTTTTTTTAATCTATGGTCCTTTATTAGAAAATGAAAGGATTAGTAGTTAACTAATCAAGAAGGAGGAATATGTGTGGTCCTTTTGTAAACATTGTTTTTACTTTTTATCATGAAATGTTCTAAACATATAGAAAAATAGAGAAATTAGTATAATACACAGAAATATATTCGTGTTGTACTTTAACAGTTTTTAACATTTTGTCCTATTTACTTCTGTTATGTGTGTGTGTGTGTATATATATATACTATTTGTTGAGTGATTTTAAAGTGAATTAGAAACATTATGACATTTAATTACTAAAATCTTTAGGTTACACGTTCAAAATCTACAGTTCCTATATAATCATAGTCATTCTAACAAGCTAATTTGATTAATCGGGGTGAAGCAAATATTCTATAGAATTTATTTTAAAATAGAGATAACATGTGGAATCTCTTTTGCATAAAGTATTGGGGAAATACTGCAAACTTTATATTGTTAGATTTTTAAATGTTAAAATTTCTAATAGAGAAGATGAAGATCTAAGAATATTCTTTTGTATTCAGTTAATTTATTTTTTAAAATATTTTGTTTATATAATAATTTGTGGTCATTGAATGAAAATTCTTACTACCCAGCGATTTGTGACCACTGGTAACTTGGTATACACAAATTCTTTCAGGACATGTATCACACTTGTCTATGAAGGTAAAGCGATGTGATGCACATATCTACCCACATACAAATGTGCAGGCAATGTGTGTTTTAACAAAAATGATATTGCATTCTATATACTGCTCTATGGTTTGTTCTTTATCACATAAAATTATTTTTAAGTCAACAAATAACAATCTGTATTAGTTTTTAAAGATGACTAGAATTCCACTACATAAATATTCTGTCATTCATCAGTTCAGCTCTTACTGCTAAGCTCTTAGGCTGTTTCCATTTTCCCCTTTATTAATTGCAATGAGATACCTTGTGCATACTTCTTTATGTGTGTTTTTATTATTTCTTTTGGAATATTTTTCCAGTAGTCGAATTGCTGAGCAAAAATATGCTAGGCCAGTTTCTGTTTGTTCATTTGTTTTAGAGTGTTTAGTAAAAAAATGAAACATCCATCATATTAGTTAATAATTCCACAGTTTCCAATGACTTTGGAAAACGAGAAACAGAATGCTTTATTTCATGCCAAATGGGATGCGGGAAGAAAAAGTTTTCCCTCAACATTCACAGATACATAGATTCTTGAAAAGTAATTTGTGTTCTCTCCTTAGCTTAAAAGAATAAAACTGGCTGAAACTAAATTTAAACTGAAATTTCTATGACCGTTGTTTTCATTCCTCACTGTCTCTTTTTCAGTTTTGCTGGAAGATGACATCACTAAAGCTGTAGAATGTGCGAAGAGGGTTGTCAGGGACCCTCAAGGCGTTAGAGCATGGTATGTTTTTTTTTTTTCCTTCCAGTTTTATTGAGATGTAATGGACATACAGCACCGGATAGTTTAAGGTATACAGCGTAATGATTTGACTTACATACATCACAGTAGGTTTAGTGAACATCCATCCCCTCAGACTGTTGGAGCAGGCAGACAGCTAGATGTGAGCAGAGAAGGGGGGGACACAGGCCAAATGGCAGAACTTGGCAAGAAAAGCAGGGGCCAGGGCCAAATGCAGGAAACCCTACATCATGTAAACAACAGGGGTCCCTGGGCAGAGAAAGAAATGTAGGAACCTCTGGGCTGATAAGCGGTCACAAATTTAGGTGTGGCAAGCAACCAGGAGGTCCACAAAGAAAGGTGGGAAAAGGCAAGAACCTCCAGTGTCTAAATGTAATCTTTTGCTCATTATGCCCTCATTTCAATAAAATTAGCCTTGCAGGTTTAAGTACCCATCATGCACCAATGCCATGACATTTCCCAGCCACACTAAATAAGGACAAAAATCCCTCCTCCCTTTGGGAAGGTGGAGTTGGGATGAAAATCAGGGAATACGAACCCAAACCCTTCCCCCACAGTGAATATTCCGCCCACTCATTTTCACACTTTATGTAACCGATCTGCCAGAGAAATCAGGGCAGTAACTTCCCTGAGACTGCCTGCTGTCCCCGTGAGAGTGTACTATCTGTCCCTTAGTAAATCCTCACTTTACTTTCTTAGCTTCTCATCTCTAATTCTTTCTACCAGGAGACAAGAATCTAATCATCCTGCAAAAATATGGATACAAAATTAAAGGAACAGAAGATAAAATTTTTTGTGTGTGATGCTCTTAGGAGTTTCTCTCTTGACAATTTTCATATATAAAATCTAGCAGTTAGTTATATTTATCAGTTTGTACATAGCAAATCCAGTATTTATTTATCTTATAGCTGGAATTTGTAGTAACTTTTGACTGCCTTCATCCAGTTCCCCCTCTCCCTCCTCCCCACCTCTCATCCTGCCCTCAGCCCTCACCTCTGGTATCCACAAATCTCTTTTTCTGAGTTTTTTGTATGTGTGCTTTTGAAGTATAAGGCACCTACCACACTCTGTTAGTTCCTGTTGCAAGCATGCTGTGTTTTAAGCATCAAAGGGGAGATCTGGTTTGCCCTCCTGTTCTGAGACAAGTCAGAGAACATTGCCAAAGACCAAAGTGTGCTGCCAAGACCTGATGACTGCAGCTCTGGGTTTACGCTGAACAGTGTGTTACCTCGAAACGATCTACTTTAACTGATTCAGAATCTTACCCTTTTACTCCTCAATTTCTTTTAGTGGATTTCTGGACTTTTTAAGATTCTCCTCACTCAAGCAGAGTTGATTTACAATGTTGTGTTAGTTTCTGGTAGATTAAGACATTAAGTGAATGCAGCTACGTTTTAACCTTATTCCTGTTTGTTTCATCTTTCTCTTCAGGGTGGCATGGAAAAACCACTGTGAGGGCCACGATGTGGAGCAGTATGTTGAGGGTTGTGATCTGTAACTGTGGAGTTTCCTTCTTCAGCTCATTTTGTATCTTTTTCATCTTAAGGAAGTCGTTATTTCAGTGACCAGTCATACTACCATTCTTTCAAGCGTATAATGATTTCCTTAATTTCATTAACTTCCTGCATTATGACTAAATTCAGAGGCAGATGAGCTTGCAAGTATGGAAATAATTGCTAATTAACCACAGATGTGAAATCACGCATGCTGTTAAAAAAATACAAACACTCATTAAAAGCTTTGCAAGTCATACCTTGTCTTTCTTTTTTAGAAACTTTTAGTGTCTTTGACGAAAAAAATATGTATGTATATATTTGGGAAAAATGATTTGGCACTTAAGTATTTGCTGAATCCTCACCTGTACGCAAAGAGCTGGATATTGCTAGAGAGAAACCCCTGAGCATGCTGACAGGTCTCACTTGAAACTCATAACCACAGATCTCACGTGGGCCCTCCAGTCTCCCCGGCCACCTGAATCACTTCTCTGCAGCCCTCTGTCTGAGTCCCCACTCTCCAAAATGACCAGCACTGTTTCACTTCTCCTCTCTTCAAAGTCCCAGCACACACGCCCAACCACTCACCTTCTCCCCGCTCTCATCTCAGTAGATGATGGGCCATATGGTACCCTGGGAGAAGAGGAGCAACTCATGCCAAGCTCTCCCCTCCCGGCCACCATAACAGAGGCCACATCTCCCCTGGGCCCCTCCCCTCTTCCTTCCCCGCTATAACTCAGTTGAAGGACCTCTGCTCCTGCCAGTGGCAGTGTCCCCACATGCAACCTCCACCACAGCCCCCTCACTCCTGCAATTGAGGCTGAGTGTGTCCTGCATCCTGAGTTTCTCCCTCTTTGCTGGATCAGCCTCCTCATTGTGCAAACTGCCCCGGTATCCTTCCCTCTTACAAAGAACTCTCTGTTGACTCTACATAACCTGCAAGTACCACATTGTTCTCCGCTCCCTTTGACAGCAACACTTCTGGGACAAGATAACTCTATTCACCAAGTCCATGTCCTCACACCCTTTCTCTTTTCAACCCTTCCTAATCTGACTGCTCTCCTCACTCAGCTGAAGACTGCTCCAAGGTGACTCCTCCCATGACTCCTTGGGGCCAACTCTAGGGACCACCTGTTCTCTGTTTATCTTGCTTGATCTCTCAGCAGCATTGGACAAATTGAACCACTTCATCCTTCTAGAAAACTCTTTCTCCCTCAGCTTCTCATTTACACCCTGCCTCTCCGATGTCTTCTTCTCAGTCCTTGGCTGGCAGTTTGTCCGCTATTTAATTTCTAACTGTGGGTGTGCCCCCGGGCTCATGCTTGTAACCATTTGCTAGGCTACATGTTTTTCTTATGTATTTTTTTGTCTTTTCTTGCTGAAATATAAATTCCAAAAGAACAGAGCTTTTTTCCCCCACTTTTTTAAAGACATTGAGGGAAGGAGGGTATAGCTCAAGTGGTAGTGTGCATGCTTCCACGTAGGCGGTCCTGGGTTCATCTTCAGTGGATCTTAGGCAGAGTCCCATCTATGTAGGCATGTGACGCCTTCATCTGTTCAGTCATCTTCAAAAACAGTAAACGATAACCACTGTTTGTTGTGCAAGGTAAAATTTTAAAAGGAACGGAATGGCAAATAACTAAACGTGAAGACAATCTGAATTAAGAATTTTGTTCCTGGGTTCAGTGGAGGAGGTACTGGGTTCCTCCACTGAAATAAGTAATTAAGTAAATAAACCTAATTACTTCCCACCTGCTAAAAAAAAACAAAGACATTGAAATAATCTCAATCTTTCCCCAAATTTGCAAGTACAGTGGAGACTTTCATTTTTTCTGAACACTTCGAGAGTACATCACCAACATGGTGCCCAGTGGCTCTGAGTCCTTCAGTGTGTAATTCCTGCATAACCTCAAAGTATCATTCTGATCAGGACGTTAACACTGATCCATTACTGCCACCTAATCATCAGATCCCATTCATTGTCATCTACTCTCCCCGTTTGTCCTTCTTAATAAAAAGATCTAATTCAGAATAATGTGGTGTACTTGGGTGTCATGTTTTTATCAGTTTCCTTCCATCTAGATCATTTCTTCAGTCTTTTCTTTGACTTTTATCATTTTAGCCCTTTTGAAGATGGCAACCCAGCTGTGTTGTAAAAGCACCTGAGGGTTTTCTGACGCTCTCCTGATTGGATCGGCCTGTGCATCCTTGGCAGGAACACCACACACGTGATGCCGTGCTCCTCTCCTTGGGGCTTTTCAGGTGGCACGTGGTTCTGAAATGTTCTATTAGTGATGACGTTCACTTTGATCATTTGATTAAGGTGATATCTGCAAATCACCTCTGCTGTGAAGTATTTGGGAGAGGGTAAGTTACTTTGAGATTGCTCCTCATCAAATTTTCAATTAATGCATTTGATTATTATATCAAGCAGGCCCATGGCTTCCTATTATGAAATTATGATGAGCCATAATCCATCACTGTCATGCATTCTGTCATGCACACTGTCCCTGTTTTGGCCACTACAGTCCCTGCAATATAGCTTCTCTGTTATTTTCACACATCCCCATCATTTTTTGAGCACTTGTTTTTGTTTTCTGGCACAAAATGTTCCAAGGTTCCCCTGGTTCTCTTCCTGTTTCTGCCTGGAATCAGCCTTTGTTCCAAAGAGCCCTCATTCCTCATAGTGGAGAAGGGTATTTCGAAAACAAGACCTGGGCACTAGGGTGTCACTGTTCCCAGGCCCCATCAATGGACAAAGCTACAGGATGTGCATATTTACATGATATTTATCTCTATGCCTATCTGTTTAAATTGAATTGACATAATACCTCCAATTCCAATCCTACACCACTAGGCTCATTCTAATTTTCTCCTTTTCCATGTTGGTAACTGCTTTCCATGACAGTGAGAAACCTGGTACCCACTGTCTTTAATATCCTTTAAATGTATCCTCATTACATGCATGTATTTGACCAATTTGCCTGTATGTAACCAATCTCCCAACACTGCCACACCATGGAATAGATGCTCTCCCCTCAGGCTCTGATACCCCTCATTGGGCCATCTCTTCCCCCCACATCTGGACTCCCTCTTACTGTGCTTACATCTCTGACACACCATGCTGGACCACTCTCCTCATAGGAAGGAGGACAGAATTTTTTTTACTGTTGTTTACACCCACATTCCAAACACCTAGAACAGTGTCTGTAACATGATACATGCTCAATAGATATCAGTTGAATCGCTTTCTGATTACTTAGTATATTCCCCTACGTTGAGCATTCTGAGATTTTTCTTACTCTCGGAGCCCACATGATTGCAGTACAACAGCTTCTGGGATTCCAAGGGTCAGGTCTCAACTCACGTGAATGTAGAGCATAGACCTGCCACGTGAGGGCAGCAGAGGGCACCAACACAGGTTTAGCCTCAGGCTTTGAGGTTCTGGGATCATCTGGGTATGAATAAATGGGAAAGAAGATAGATTTATTCTTATCAGGATGTTTAGAGGCGTATGAAGATCTTGTCATGGTATAGGAGAGAGGCTTGAAGAGTGACAGCTCAGATGCAGAGATGGGATACATCCAAGAAGCACCAGGATAGCGCCACAGTGATGGCTGATGGAAGAAATAACCAGAGAATACGGCGAAAGTTGGTCAAAGGGGGAAAGCAATGTTTGTTGGAGATTTTCCTTAGTGTTTTTTGACAAATATCAAGTCGTATTTATACCTGTTATTTTAATACAATTAAGTTTCCAGACCAAATTTCTACCCTTATTCTGGGAGAAAACAAATTCAATATCAATATTTGATTATTTTTAAAAGAAACTCAATTCCATGTTCCTTAATTTCACCCCAGGATATTATTTGAAATGCAGAGTGATGTTCCAGATGATAACTGAGCTCTTCATGTGGCACTAATTATAACTAAGCCCTGAGCACATTTCTTGCACTTCTATTCAGCAGACTCATCTTAAAAATATTTTCTTAGAAGTTGCTATAATGTATATTAACTTATAATCGGGAGTGACTAAAGTCATTCATAGACACAATGTTTTTCAATTAAACACACATCTATTATACAAATTATATTTTATGAATTATATTTTAAATCAGTTTTAATTTTAACAATGTTATCAATTCTCGAGGTTTACAGAGTCAGATAGTTTTACAAGGTTTGTTCTGACAGATGTACCGCACAATTTCTCCTCCTTCACATGCAGCAATTTTCTACTGTTTTAGCTTAATGTTAATGATTTTGTATTTATTCTCATGCTTTAAGTATTAGGCTTATGTTGCTCCTTGATTTTTCCATTTTAAGATATTGTTTCCCACTGTTAAGTTCTATTTCCTCCTCCCCCATCTCCATCACACATGGCACCTTTCTCCAAAATCCATATTTATAATGTAAATATATACACACACACACACACACAACGTATATACATATACATATATATATGATCAATAATTGGTATTTACATAGTCATGCTTTCTTCTGTTATACAAGATTTTCCCTAGTGTTAATAACATCATGATTCTTAAATTGGCTTAGCTTTCGTATCTGTCATTAGTTCAACTCCCAAATGCTACGTCTTTTATTTTCCTTTATTGAGGTATAATTGATGTACAATATTATAGAACAACATAGTGATTGACAATTTTTAAAGGTTATATTTCATTTATAGTTATTATAAAATATTGGCTACACTCCCTGTGCTGTACAATAACTTCTCGTAGATTATTTATTTTATACATAGTAGCTTGTACTTCTTAATCTCCCACTCTTTAAGTTTTACATTTAATTCTCCTCTCAGGTCTTCAGACGCAGCTACAATTTCATCAATCTCATCTTTTTAAAGCAGTAATTCCCAAAGATTTCTGACCAAATCTAACTGGGACTGATTCCTGTCTGTGTCTAATACATGGCTATCATCCTGGGCTCTTTCTTTCAGCATCATTTTGGGATTCTCTTCTTTTCTCTCCATATTTGATATTCACTGTGTTCCCTGTTTTTCATAATTTCTTCCTTCTTATTTTATTCCCTCAGTTTGTTGGACCACATCTCCAGAGTCTCCTTGAGAAAGGGAACAAGAGAGGTACTTTTTTTGTTGTTGAGATTTTAGCATGTCTAAAGTCGTGTGTGTTCTATTCACACTCATACTGGGTTGCTAGTGGGCTGGGTATGGGACACTAAGTTGGAATTAATTTTCCTTCAGAATTTTGAAGGTGGCCCATTGCAGTGGGACCACCTGGGGAACAGCCTCTAGAGAACGCCATCGTTCCTTACATTCCAATGTTGCTCGTCAGCAAACTGAAGCCATTCTGATTTTGGAGTCTTTACAACCTGGAATTGTGTGGGATCTTCTCTTCATCCCCAGAGTTCTCAAAGTTCATCGTGACGTGCCTTGATGTGGATTTGCTGTCATCTTTATCCTGGGTGCTTGGAAGGCTCTTTCAGTTTGGAAACTCACAGTTTGCTGTGCTTCACTTTATGGTGCTCCTGCAGATATTGGTTTTTGTTTTTAACAAATTTAAGGTTTGTGGCAACCCAGGGCAGAGTGGAAATGGCTGATGGGGCCAAAAACTTGAGAAAGCAAGAAACAATGAGATTAAGAACACAGACTGAAGTATTTTAAAGTAGAAGATTCCCTCTTGAACAGAAGAGAAGAAAGGGAGGGTGGCTATCAGGCAAACCAAAGCTCGTGTTTAGGTCTGGGGGCACGGAGGTCTGTTTTCTCCGTGAAGTAAGATGCCAAGTCACCTGATCAGAATGAGAGGGTTGGCGGTTTGAAGAGACTAGCGAAAAGTTCTGAATAGCTTCTAGTTTAAAACAGAAGGAAAGGGAGGGCGAACCTCTTAATACTTCGCTTAAATTGGGGATCATTAATTTGGCACTGCGCTAACCTGCAAAGCCGTTAGAACCACAGAAGGGCAAAGAGGGGCCGGTTGTGTCACGTTACGGGCCTTAGAATCTGAACTGAGTGGAAAAGGTAGAAAGGAAACGAAAAGGGGAGCAAATAAAAGAAGAAATCAGCGCTTCAAGCTTGGAAGTCTGGGAGGTCTAGGGGGCTGGATGAAGACAAAGAAAAGCTGTCGGTGGCTGAGATTTCGCGAACTTCATTTTAGAATTGCAATGCTTTGGCGATGGCGAGGTATTGCCTCCAAAAGCCGATTTCTCGGTCATTAGGAAGCTAGGCGTTCTGTGGCGGTGACAGGCTGGCTGGAGATGCCCGGGCTCCTCAGACTCAAACGACCGAGATGTGCAGCGCCATGCGCGTGCGCACTGTGCGTAATGTGCGCGCGTGCGCGAGCTCGTCGGCGCCTGCGCACGACGTCGCCGTCGCCTCCGCTGCCGCTGCTACCGCCACTTGGGTTCAGCTCTCCACCGGCGCGGGGCTGAATGGGCTTCCGGGAAGCCGCCCGCCGTGAGGAATTGGCGGTTCCTCAGCGCCCCTAGCCTCAGTGACTCGCCCTCCGTCAGCCAGAAACCCTCCTCCTGGGCCCGCGCGGGAGGAGCGGGGCCTCTGAGGGGAGCGGCGAGCCCGCCGGCCCCGGTCTCTTTCCCTGGCGGCGGCAGCGGCTTTCTCCGTAGGACAATATGTTCAAGAGAATGGCCGAATTTGGGCCTGACTCCGGCGGGAGAGTGAAGGTCAGTGCCCGGCCCGCGCCCTCGCTCCGGGAGAGGCGCTCGCGCCCCGATTCCTCCCTGCGCGGCCGGGGACGGCCCGCTGGTTGCCTCTCGCGTCTTCTGGCCTCGGGATGGAACCGCGGTTTCCGGGAGGACGGCGAGTCAGAGCCCCAGAGGGAACATCACGGTTTCATTGGGCCCCAGCCTCGCGCGTCGCCGCCTTCCTTCCATCCCCGCCAAAAAATCAGATACCATCAGTGGTGCCCAGGGGAGAGCTGGACATTGTTGCCAAGAAACACGGGCTGGGAGGTCCCGGCTTGGTGCTCCTCCGCTGCCAGCCCAGGTCACCTGGAAACCGGGGCGGGGTGGGGGTCTGGGTGCCCACCTATTGTGAGAATAATAACAGTAGCAAGTTTTCGATACTCACTTACTGAGTAAGCCCAGTAGGTGAACGCTTTACCCGATTCTCTTATTCAGACCCTATAGCAACCTTACAAAGGCAGCATCAAACCCCCCTTCCCCCCAGTATTCACAAGTAACTGAAGAACCGAGGGAAGAAAAGTTCAGAAAACGTCCCCACGTTCATGGTGTTCATAAAGCCCGAAAGCTACAGCCGAAAAACTAACCAAGGCCTGCAAAGAACGTAACACTGCCCAGCACATAGGGAACATTGAGTCCATGTTAGCTTCTTTGTTTCTAGTAAAAGTTATCATAGAGCCTACCGTAGTGTTTGACACTGTGACACATTTCCTCCCACTTACATCCCCTGGCACGTTAACTTTTTACGACAGGACCAGCTGGTTCCGATAAAACACCTGTTTTACCCCTTCTGATTTTGATTGATCGCAGAAAGGAAATTTTTCTTTAAAAAGGAATCACCCACTTTTGCACCAATCTCTTCTCTATGTTACATTGTTTTCATGTGATTTTATACTGTGTATACAATTAGCATACACAGTGCTTTAGTACTTCTTGCAAAGTGGGAGTTCTTCGAAAGTTTAAAAAGCTTCCGAAATTTAATGGAAGGGGAGAGAGATGTCGGGTAAAATTCATAGTGCCATAAGCTTCATTAACATATACATTTGCCCATGCTTTGGGGCCAGGTTTTGGATTGATTCAGAAAGTACTGCTGAACAAAGTGTTACAACGCTAGATTTTGGAGACAAACTTAAAGAACTTTCTCTACTTGTAATCTTGTTGGGTTCTGAAAGTTTTCAAATCCAAAATGACTTGAGATCAGGTCTGTAGTCCTCAAAGCTTTTCCACCAAAAACGGGTGTGAGTTAGTCATGTAAAACTTTAAAATATGGGACATATTTCTCCTCCTTGCTGATTGTTATGTGGGCTTGTAAGCATCTTTTTACAATTTAGTTAAAGTTCATCCAGGTAGAGGGTGTTCTGAGGAACTCTGCAAGTTCCTAGCAACGCTGTAGCAGCTAGAGGATCTGTTAGCCACTCAGCATGGCAGTGCTCCTTCTGTGTGTTCATTCAAGCCTTGGAGCTGGGGCCCCAACTTTGGTTATCACAAAAATACCAATAGCACTGGCTGGGATTTTCTAAGTTCGCATCCAAACTGCTTCCCTTCTTCTGAACTAACTTTAGGCTAAAAGGTGTTGGGTTTATTTGTGAATTATCTAGTCAAAGTGAAAAGTTTTCCCATTTGTTCACCGCTCTTCCTCATTTCTTGCTAACCGCTGATTACACTGGCCCAGCACTTCTTACGTGTGATGTATCTGCTCTTTGACCTTCAGGTTATTACTGTTGAACAATTGATCTCAGATTCATGGGCAACATTCAGCTTTTTCTCTTCACTTGAAACTTTTCCTCTCTTCTTTCTGTTATAATCTGTTAAAACTCACTGCCTTTTACTCTTACCAGATGTGATGAGTAACATGTATGTACATCTTGGAACTGAGCACAGAAGTAGCAAACATTCCATCATCCAGTGTTTACCAAGCTCAGTCATCCAAGTGCCTCTTTATCATTATCTGAATCCAACTGTAATGTTTAACAGGTTGCCAATTTTTAAAGCCCTTTCCTATGCATTACGATTTTTGAAATTGTGGGTTTGAATTGCTAGTTATAGTTATGGTTTGTCTAATACAGATTAAAGTAAACACAATCAGTAATAAAGGGAAAATGTTTGCCCTTATTCTACCTAAAATCCTCTTCCAAACTGCCTTTAATTTTTGTGCTGTGCTTTAGAAAACACTGCTGTAAGATGAGAACGAAGGACATTACCAGCAGGTGATGGCAGTCAAAACTGATGACCATATCCAGACCTTACTTTAGTTTTTCACTAAAGACCCTTTTCTGTTTCTTAAAAAAAAAAAAAAGCTCTCAAAGTACTTTACATGATTTAAATAGACATTTTCAAAATGGGAACATTGTAATTAATCTAGTGTTATTTATGATAGTATGAAATAAGGATAATTGTCTGGAATTGATTTGTTGAGGGGAATCCATGGTTGGAGCAAACTTGGGTTGTTAGACTGCCTGCCATTCCTTAAAACAAGCTTTCAGAGCTCTCATTCTGTTCATTTGGGTAACAATACAATATTAATTGGTATTGAAATTATTTTTCTTTTAGGGGGTTACTATCGTTAAACCAATAGTTTATGGTAATGTTGCTCGATATTTTGGAAAGAAAAGAGGAGGATGGGCACACCCATCAGTGGACAGTATACGTGAAGCCATATAGAAATGAGGTAGGTACTTGTTTTTCCTGAAACTGTTTTGAAGCTACAGTTTGTTTTGCTTGAAGATAACTTGTAATATTATAGTAACCTAATAATAAAATTGACCCATTATAAACAAGTTGAAGGAATAAAGTAAAAGCTGTCATCTTCATATAATTGTTAGTAGAAATCAATTTTTCCAAATAACTTTTTTAATTAAAATTAAGTTATGGTAACAAGAAGTATGCTAGAAACTCAGTATGTCTTCCAATCACCACACCTTAAGGTAACCTAGTATATAATCAAGTGTTTCAGGAACAGTAAATTTAGGTGATAATTTGATAATAAGACCAGAGATTATAAAAGACAAAACTGTTATGTAATCTAGCTGCTGGTAATTTTATTTTGCTGCTGAATCTTCAGTGCCTGGAATGCAGCCAGTACATAGTAGGTATTCAGCAAAAACGCACTGAGTGAATGAACTATTGAAAACCCTTCATTCTGTATTTCAGTTATCATTGAGCCAACACAGTGGAAGCAAGAAGACTACTGAGAATTTATGTTATCATTGTAATCATTTGTCACTGTTTGGAAAGTCTGAAAAATCATTTAGAGATGTCATGACGAAGTGTTACTTAAAAGATGAAAACGGTGGCTAATAGCTCAGGGGTAAATTCACAGCTCGATAATGATGAAGGCAGTCTGCTTCAAACACTTTGGATTATATGTAGGAGACTAGAATTTTGGACATACATTTAATTTATCAAGGGGACACATTTTGTGAATGAATTTAATAAATATTCAAAATAATTCTATAAGTTTTAAGGGTGGAGATGCTGACTTATCATTCAGAATTTCTTCCAATACTGAAATACACTTTCTCCCCATGTAACCCCACAGTATGTTCAGTCACATTTAATAAATTAAGAGATTACAAATGTAGAGGTCAATGAGAGGAAGGGCAATATGCCACACATTAAATTGCCATGCAGAACCGTGACTGAACTGAGGGCAGCAAATAAAAAGATTAATGAACATTACTGTTGAATGTGACTTACTCTGTTTTGCATTTTCCTATTTCTCTATAATGAATTATTTTTGAAGAGGCCATCTTCACAGGGAGAATCCCTTTTATGTGCAAGAACTAATGAATATGTTTCTGTGCTTCACAATAAAATTAAGAAAAGGAGGGGTTTTATATCCAGCAGTTTTAGGTCGCTTAGTTTAGTTGACCTTTGTATGGTGTAGTTTTGTTCTTTTAAGTTGCTTAGTTCTTAGATTTGCTTTGGTTTACGTGGTTATTTCTATTAAAATTATTGGAAACGTACTGTGTTTCATGGAAAAATCAAAATTGATTTGAGTATTGTCTACAGAGATGTATAAAAACATTATTTGCAAAATAAGTGAATTAAGGACATGTAATTTTCTATACGTTATGAGTTATGAAAATTCAGCACAAGCTTCCTTTATTTAAAATAAAAAAAACTTCTGAGGTATAATTCATGTTTTTAGAAAATTGATTTCCATAAAATTTGAGGGGAAGTATATTTCATAAAATTAGTATATATACTCAGAGTATTTCTCTCCCAGTTTTATATGTGGATGGCAGAACTAATTAATTCCTCTGTATTTTAGGGTATGTAAGCGTATGTGAAGAAAATGCAATTTAAATTACATGAAAGCTATGGCAATCCTTTAAGAGGTACAGTAGTTTTTTGATTCATAACACATACATTTAAAAAGAGCTGGGAAACTGTATCAATAATTTACAATTTATAGTTGTTTTATGTTTTCTTTCTCTTAATTGTTACAAAGCCTCCATATGAAATTACTGAAACAGGTTGGGGTGAATTTGAAATAATCATCAAAATATTTTTCATTGATCCTAATGAAAGACCTGTGAGTAATGCTAATCTTTGCAAATGTAAAATGGGTATTTTCTTAGTAATTGTGAAAATGGAACAGTATCTAATGAATAGCTTGTTATATGTTGGCATTGTTATTCAGATATACTCTATCTAAGCTTATGGCGTGGTGTATCTTGCCGTGAGTTATGATTTTTCATTTTTAAGTGAAGTGCCTTTCAAAACTCTTCCATTTTTCAAGTATAAAAGGAAGGGATACAGTGTGAACAGTTATTTGAAAGAAATCATGGCAGTCATATGCTTACTACATCAAAAAGTTTAAAAGTCATTAGTATCCTTTGGTTATTAGTAATAAACAGGTTGAGTCCATAGGATCTCTGAAATGGGAATATCCAGTGTTTTAGTTAAAAGGCCTTGAAACAGTCTTACTGCTGTTTCAAACTCCCATCAGTCCTAGCAGCTTTATATCTTATTCATGAATCCTTATTTAAAACCACTGATGTTTTCATCTTTTGACCTCTTCTTCAGATTGTTACTTGATAATGTGAAAAGTCCCTTGAAGCTTTCGCTTTGACCCTTCAGCAGTTTGTGGGGCTGATGAGGGTACGAAGGCTCAGAGATGAAGCCACACGCTCAAAACACAGAGCTGATTGTGGCAGAGCTGGTTTTTGAGCCCAAGTATTTGCATTCAGACCTCACACTCTTGGGGGGGGGGGGGGCGGTTATTAGGTTTGTTCACTTATTTATTTACCGGAAGCACTAGGGATTGAACCCAGGACCTCAGGCATGCTAAGCGCATGCTCTACCACTGAGCTGTACCCTCCCCACTTAGACCTCACACTGCTTTAAATATAGCATTTGATGCATACACTTTATAATGAGTTTAGGTAACTTTTTGGAAAATTCTTTGAGGTTCTAAATAGGTTTCTGCAGCTTCAACATGAACTCTGATGTTTCACCAGCTAGGTTTTATTTTGCTCAAGTAATCGCACATCGTGCTACAAAGCTTTTCCTTTGATGTCTTAGCTGTATCTGTCTTTAAGTATTTTGAAGACGTGTTGCTCTTGCCAAAGTGAATTATCACTGAGTAACTTTTTGTTTATTATACTATTTTTGTAATAATCTTATTGTTACATTAGAGAAATTATCTTGCCCTCAGTGAGCATTTTAATATTGGTCATTCCTTTTGAAAGTATTAAATCTTTTTTCCCCACAGTAGATTTGTAAACTTTAATCTTCACAGAGTAACTGTCACCGTTAATCTAACTTCACTTGTATAATTAAAAGACTTCATGTCTTAGTGATTCCCCGGTTTAACTTCCATAGCTGTGTCTTGTGTGACTTTTATATACAGTCACTCTCTAGAGATGTTTTGTAACAGATCCTTACCCTCTTCAAAACATTTGTAGTTAGTAGATGTGGATGGATAGTAATACCTAATAGAAAAATAAAAGTACAGAGAATTTTGGTGATCTGCCACAGTAAGTTGTTGAGACAAGGTCCTGAATATGGTATGTTTACTAAATCAGTTACAGAAATGATGATGTCTCATGATGATGATGAAAACCATTGCACAGATACCATGTCTGTTTTTATTTCACAGGTAACCCTCTATCATTTATTAAAACTGTTTCAGTCAGACACCAATGCAATGCTGGGGAAGAAGACAGTGGTTTCAGAGTTCTGCGATGAAATGGTAAGCAGATTTAATGATGAGAGTTTGTAAAGCATCTTAAATGGTGCACTTTGAAGTTATTGGGCTTTTTTTTTCATTCTATCCCATTAGATATTTCAAGACCCAGCAGCGATGATGCAACAGTTATTAACCACATCTCGTCAGCTTACCTTAGGCGCCTGTAAGCATGAAACAGAATGTAAGTGCCATGAGCTCATAATTAACCCTGAAAAATAATGTATTCTTTAATGGTGAAAGGATTGTATGATTAGTGACTATTAAATTATAAGGCAAAATATGTATTGCTATATAGGAAGGATGTTTTAGATGGTTCTCAAAGTAGGCCTGCTTTCAGAATGGTAAAGACCCCTCACATACTGTGAAATACTGTTTGCCTTTTATTCACTAATTACATTTAAACATAGCTTTTCATTAATCTTGCTTAACCTGTCAGTCAATCATTTTCTCTTTACTAGTGTTTACTCACAAAATTGGTTTGAAGAACTTTGCATAACATTATTATAGTTTGCTATACTGTGACAGTTTTATATTAATTTTATATAGTTTTATATTAATGCTGAGATGGTGAAAACCAGAATGCCTCACTGCTAATCAGTCATGGTGTATTTTCCCTCTAAGCTGATGTGGCCTCAGAATCCACTGCACAGGATTTCATGCAACTATTGGCTGTCATTTGCAGTTGGCATTCAAGATGAAAATGAAACCTGTTTACCAACCCTGTGTTGATATTTGTCACCATTCCTTCGGTTATTTCTTTGATCTTTCATTCGTTTGAAGGGAGAAGGGAGTTATACCCCAAGTCTGGTATTCAAGGAGAGGTCTGGGCTAAAGATAAAAATTTGAAAGTTAATACAGAGATGGATTTGTAAATTGTGAGACCACATGGTATCATCAAAAGAGTGAGTAAAGATGGAAGAGTTCAAGACAGCCCTGAGCACTCCAGCACTTCAGCACTTAAAGATTATGAAGATGACCAACATGGGAAATTAAGAAAGAAAAATGAGTGTGAAGGGAGAAAAGCTAGGTGCATGTAATCCTAGAGCCAAGTGAAGAAAGTACATCAAGAAATAGTCATTAACTGTATCCAGTACCTCTGAAGTCAGGTAAGATGAGCCAGGAAATGGGTGACAGCAAGGTGGAGGTCCTTGGTGATCGTAATGGGGGCAGTTGAAGGAGAACAGTCAGGACAGAAGGTCAGTTGAAGTGGATCAAGAGAGAATGAGATGAGAGAAACTGGGGACAGGTGCAGTGGACAGCTGTGTCTTGGAGCTTGGCTGTGAAGGGAAAGTAGTCCTTGAAGCAGTAGCAGAAGCAGGATGTGAGGTCAAGAGGGCGGTGTTTTCCGGGGGAAATAGACCAGTTTATTTGTAGGCTGGGAGAAGGGATCTAGTAAATGGGAGTTGGGGACGAGAATGTACAGGAGAAACAGGTTGTTGTCTGACCATTAATGGTTATACATAGTGTTTTGTTTGTATTTTCATGAAACCCGTGACTCGGAGTTAAAAGATCTGAATACTGATTGTAATTTTGCCACTTGGTAGTTGTTTAAAACTTAAAATCACACTCATTTGAAATTTTTATGCTTCAGTTTGTACATCTGTAAAAGTATTTACCTGGTCTACTTTGTTGTGAACGTAAAGCAGCTACGTATGTGATCACTTTGCGAGGTCTGAAGCAATATGCTACCGTAATCTGTTACTGGTCATTTTCTTTCCATTATGGATCTTCTTTCTCCCATAAATGTGGCCAATTCTTAGAGGAAGCTTCTCTTTTAAAATTCAAGTGTCCACATTTTTGTGTTTTCAACAAAACTAATATTAATACATTTATGTATAATATAAATAATGTGTGTTATAAAAAGGTTTTTCTATACATTAATTTTGATTTGTTAAAGCTTTTGTATGGAGCTTTATAACCTTGGGAAGCTTTTATCAGTAAGTTGCATGTTTTGTATTATTTTCAGTTTATTTTCTCAACAGTATCAAATCCATAAGGAAGAAAAAGGTAATTCTGTAAATGGTATTGGCACAATAGATGAGCTTTCGGCAAGAAAACTTAATTTAGATCATTGCTTCATAGCAGTTACCAAAACAAATTCTAGTTTAATTAATGACAGTTAACCTGCTGTTTAAAAAATTAGAAAACAGACTGTCTTTCCTGGCTAGGGAAGAATTTCTAAATTTGAGGTGTTAAAAGAAATTATGTTAAAAGAAAGACAAACTTGATTTTGTTAAAAAGAACATAGGGTATAGGATATGCTTTATATTTTAAAAAGATAGATGTTTAGCATTGAGTTTTAGTTCTCATGATCACAGCGTGGCTGCTGCAGCTCCTGCTATTATAACTGTAGACCAAGGAAGAAGAAAGGAGAAGGACAAAGGGCAAAAGCTAAGAGTCAAAGAGTAATCCAGGTGAGATCCCGTTTAAATAGACTTCTCAGAAGCCTTTCTCACATACTTATCATTGGCCAGGACTGTTTCAGTGTTTCTTTCATCACCGTCAAATTCACTTTTCTCAGTTGAGCACTCAATTTTATGGACTTCTCCTTATTCTATGATGTTGTAGGAAAAGTGTGAGAGGGGAAATTTATGCTCATTAATTGAGACTCACACGGGGAAGGGAGGAGTGCTATGAATATCAAGCCATCTTATTTTCCATAAAACAAATAGCTAAAGAACCTAAGTTGAGTGGTTCCCTTTTCAGATTCTGCTTCATGCAGCTTGAATTCCAGCCAGAACTTGTCCTCCTTCTCCAGGTGCACAATGACAGATCTTGAAGCACATTTATAGCTGTCTTCAGCTTGGGCTTGCTTCTGTCTGACCTGGATGCCATTCCTTGTGAGTCCTATCTTCATGGATCTCTGACACAGCTCAATGTCAAGTCAAAACCGTACACACCAGGAGTGGTGCAACTGAACACTCCCATGGTCAAATTAAAGTGATCCTGCTGATTATACAGGCTTCCTTGAAAATAATGGGTTTGAGGGGCTTCAGGAGGGGTTCACTCAACTTTATGGAAAAGGCAGACTCTGATGGCGATGGGCACTTCTCTATAGCTCCAGGTAGCCCTCTTGGTCCCACTTCTCCTGGATAACTTTGAGGTCCTATACTCCAAGTTATATAGACAGAAGAAGGAAGGAATTCTGAACTCATGCATTTTATGATCAACGTATTTCTGTCTCCCTCCCTCCCATACACCCATTTTATGTTATGATCTATTCACTCTTAAGGGTTCTCTCTCTGTTCTATGGGAACAGCATTTGGTGCTTATTTTTATCATAGCTTTTACCTCCCTGAAGTGTAATCCCTTCCTTAAGCACTTGTATACGTAACTATACCTGTGCCTCATTCAAGTCCAGCTTGTAGTTACCTTTGAAAATATGTTTCCTGAATGCATTGAGTGCATGAATTGTTTTTCTTAACTTACAGCAAACAGAGCACAGTGCAGTAGTACTGAAACCGAGTTAAGCATCACAGTCACCTGTGAAACTCAAACAACATTATCAAACATTGTTATTTTCCATATTTTGATGATAGAAACTGAGGCACAGAGAAGTTAAGTGACTTGCTCGAGTTCACAGAGGTCGTAACTTCTAAAGCCAGGAATTGAGCAGAGGCATTTCAAGTCTTTAGCCCATGGACTTGTCCATAAACTATGAACACCTATAAGGAACAATGGGATTAATATGCTATATGTCTTTTTCCCTGAAGGGAGAAATAAGACCCAGGATGGGTATGAAGAGAGTTAGTGTAAAAGCTCCTTGGGCACCGTCTGTTCCTTTGTTACTAAAAACTGGCTGGTGAAGCAGCAGCACTGACAGCGCCAGCGAGCTTGGGAGAAATGTAGCATCTTTGGCACTGCCTCCAGGCCTAGTGAACCAAAATCTGCTTGTGCAAAATCTAGATGCATCTGAGCTGCCACTCTTCAAGCCCCTCTCTCCCACCTTGACCCATTCTTCACACACCTCTAAGTATCCTGGTAAGAATAAACCCATACTCTTTTCCGTTTATTTATACCAAACTGATCCCAGAACCTTGAAGCCTGAAGCTGCACCTGTGTTGGGGCCCTCTGCTGCCCTCCCGTGGCTGGTGTGTGCACTGTAGTCATGTAACTTGAGACCTGAGCCTTGGAATCATGTGTGCTTGGAGAGTAAGAAAAAATCTCAGAATGCTCAACATGAGGGAATATACTAAATAATCAGAAAGAGAGTCAATTGATATTTATTGAGCATGTATCATATTATAGACACTGCTCTAGGTGTTTGGAATGTGAATACAAACAGCAGAAGAAATGTCAGCCCTCCCTCCTGTAAGGATAGTGGCCCAGCACGGTGTGTCAGAGATGTAAGCACAGTAAGAGGGCGTCCAGATGTGGGGGAGGGATGGCCCAATGAGGGGTGTCAGAGCCTGCGTCGGGGGCATCTATTCCATGGCGTGCCAGTGCTGGGAGATTGATTACACACAGGCACATTGGTCAAATACGTGTATGTACTAAGAGGTAAGAGCCTAAATTGTGCTGGAAATTGTGCTGCCCCAGGAGTGTCTCCTGGCCTGAACTGGGTACCCTGTTGGGTGTTAGCTGGCGATACCAGACCAGTCCCTTGTGCCCCAGGAACTAACACAGAATTTTCAAATACATCCCTATAAGGAGGTGAGTTCCTGAGCCGAGTGCCAGGAATTGGGGCTGGACAGGAACAGGAGGTGGTGAAGGAGTGGATACACTGGCATGATGGCCAGAGCAGCTGGATCAGCGAGCTCAGCTGGAGGAGGGAAGGTTTGGAGCATATCCTCATATCCTCACTCCTGTTCCCTGCCTTTTCTAATTTTCCCTGATGTATTAGCATAAATCCTTGCACGTAAAGGATGCCATCTTCTTCACAGGATAGCTATAGAGCCAATCAATCCATAAATGCATAAATAGCAATTGATCATCTCCATCCATGCCTTTTTGCCTTGGCATCAACCAAATGGGCTGAAATCTGGGATGTGGATTTTGGTGACTTTAGGAACCATGGGAACCTTTCTCTTCTTGCTGGGAATGTCCTACTCTCAGACAAGAACAGATAGGGTTTTGATTTTTTTTTTTTTTTTCAGTTCCTTCCCTCCATTGAACATCAAAAGTTTCAAATGACACAAGACTATTTGGCTGTAAATGGAGAAACAGTACCAAACAAAATGAAATGAAAAAGCCAAAGGACAAACTGAAAATCCTAAATAAACCCTCAGTGTTGGTCTTGGGGTTTTACATGTATCAACCACATAGGAGACATGGTCAGTCCCATGTGCCCCCTCCTCTTGGGAACTTTGAGTAACAATACAGTCTTCTTTCAATGACATTAGCCGCACTGTGACATCATTCAGGCACCTCCATTGATTAAAATCCCACAGGGGCGATCAAGACAGACAGGCGCTTTCCATATGTGATCACATCTGACGCTCACATCTCCCAGGAGAGCGACCTCACAGCTTTAGAGCAGAGCCAGCACTGAACCTCAGGCTTTTCTGACTTAAAAGCCCGTGCTTTTAAAAGTATACCCTGACTCTGAGCTCCTTGACCCTGTGTTTGTCTTCTCGGTCTTCACCCTGGAAAGACTGGCCATGGAATCTCGGGATTGTAACTCAGGCAGGCTGCTGCTATGGACTGAATTGTGTCCTCCCCAAACTCATATGTGACTGTGTGTGGAGATAGGGCCTTTAAGGACATTACTGAGGCTAAATGAGGTCCTGAGGGTGCAGTCCCGATCCAAGGACATTGGTACCCTGACAAGAAGAGGAAGAGACACCAGAGCCATCGCTGCCATGCAAGGGCACAGTGAGAAGGCGGCTGTCATCAAGGCAGGAAGAGAGCTTTTGCTAGAACCTGGCCATGCTGGCACCTTGATCCTGGACTTCCAGCCTGTGGAACCATGAGAAAATAAAACTTAATTTGTTTGAACCATCCAGTCCATGGCACTTTGTTATGGCAGTTGGAGCTAAGACAGCCCTTACTCCATTTTTTCACCTTGGCACGTTGCTTCTCTTCTCTAAACCTTAGTTACCCATTTAACCATAAATAGACTTATTTGCAAAGTCACAATTCTCAAATGATGAACAACAGGTTTCAGTCCTGCTTCTGACTTAGTTGTAGAAAATCATAGAAGGTTATCACTCTCATATTAATAAGCCAGATACAGTTTTTAAAAATGCTTCATAGAGCTGAAGACACAAGTGAACATAGAAAGAAAAGAAACAAAGATATTCCAGAACATCAAGAGCAGTTTCGAGAAAATAAGAGACCAAAGCTGCTCTTATCAGTGGAGAAACAGCAGGAGGAAGGACCAACCCACCGGAGATGGATGTAAGGAGAAGCTGCTAAATTACAGTCAACACCTACTGGACATATAGGGGCTGGTGTGACAAATCAAGATTCCAAGGACACCCAGCCAGAGAGCAAGTCTGCACCCACCCCTTCACTCTCCCCTGTGAGTCCTACTCAGGAGAAGTGGGCAGGAGGTTGGGAGGAGAGAGGAAATGCTGAAAAAGATCCCCTCCTGTGGTGCGTGCAGCTTCTGCAGGTTTAAAGCAGCCACGCCCTGGAGGCAAGAGGAGCAGGGCAGGAGAGTGGAGGGAAATCCGCCAGGGGTTCTCCAGGGTCCAACCTTCAAAGTCTGGTGATGGGTCAGGAAACCTCAGAAGCAATCCAGACTCCAATCCCAAACTCCCAAACTCCCAGAGCAACAGAGCTGAGAGAAACCCCTCTGAGGCCTTTTGGACCTTCACGGAGAGAAGGGCAGCTGTCCTCCAAAGACCAGAGGATGGAGAGCGAGGCTGAAAGGGATCTCCGAGCTCGGAAGAAAGAGGGCAGACTGAAGGGCAGATCCAGCCGCCTACCACACTCATCCACCTGAATTTCAAACACAACATATTAATAATTGGACTTAGCTCCTACCCACTCTCTCCTCCTTCAAGTTCATTCACTGTCCTGAATTCCCCATAACTGGCCTGCCAGAAACCCAAACATCCAGCTAGCTTTTTCCCTCTACCTTATCTCTCGCCATCCAAGCAATCAAAAAATTCTCCCGGTTCTCTGGTCCTTTGATATCTGTCTCATCTACCTACTGGGCTCTGTATCTCCTGCCTTCTCCTATCTTGGTCATTCATTATTTCTCTTGTAGACTGTAACAGCAACTTCTCATATGATGATTTGCAGTCTACAGTCCCCCAAAGAGACCAAAAAAAAAAAAAACAATGAAAGTATTTAAAACTTTTTTGTGGGCTAATGGTGCATAATTCCACATATTTCATTTGCATATACAACAAAGGATTAACTATTAAAGATCACCTAAGTGAGGTACCAAGCATTACTGAAATTTTGTATTAATTAACTAAAATTAGCACATTAATAGGATTTACTGATTAAACTGTACCCTACTAGGAAGCCTGGCTGAATGCAGTGTTACTTATAGAAACAGTTGGAATCACCTCAATGTTCTGAAAAGATGCCTTTTTGTCAGGGTCATAGTTTTCAGTTCCTGCTTTTTTGCTTTTTAATTATAATTTTCCATATATGTCTATTTATATCACCATGCTTTGGTTTATTTATATGTAAAGATTTTATATTTAAAGATACATACATATTTTGATTCAAATATTAATCATTCACAACCCTAATGATCAAGAAAATGTGTATAGAATCCAATCAAATTTTGGTTTTAAAAAAATGACATTTCATCCTAAAAGCTCAGTACTTTTTTCTCGGGAAAGCAGCAATGGTAGGATGAGGTAAGTTCTGGGGTCATTTCTCCCCCCTGCAAAGTGGAGCACAGTCAAGAGAGCTGGAAGATCACCACCCTCTTACGTCTTGGCATTAAGTCCTCATTTCCTTCTCCCTCCCCAGCCAGTTTTTACAATTTAAAATGGAATTCCCTTTGAATAGCTTAAAAATTCTTTCCCCCACTTGCCAAACTCTTCACTTACTCCCCACTTGAAAGGGAATTTCCAGAACATACCATGATCTCTCATATATCTCCCTTAAAAAAAAAAAAATCTCTGGAAGATTTTGCCCCAGCATTACATGTCTCGGTTTAGAAGTGACTCACATCATGTCCGCCCACAGCTCATTGACCAAAGTTAGCTACACAGCTCTCTCCCAGGTTCAAGGGACTAGGGAATTACAATCCTCCATGTGCCCAGAAGGAGAACCAAACGTGGGAAGCCCCTGTCACAAGTCTTCCACCCAACTGCCCACAAAAACAAAATCTGTTCTTCCCCTAGTTCTCATTTAGCTGACATGCTGGGAAGCTTTCACTGTCTCTCCCCCACGGACTTCAGGTCCCCTCCATACCCCATCAGCCCTCTGTGCAGACCAACATTAAAACAACTATTATATTGAATTGTAATTGTCGCTTTGAACGTCCTATAAAGGGAAACAGTCATGCCCTTTCACCTTGGTATCCTCAGCCTCAATACAGTGCATCTTACATAGACAATATTCAATCAGCTATTATTATTTATTGGATTAATTAATGAACAAATTCCTAATGTTTATAACTAAATGTGACAGGGACCTCCTGCCACAATACAGCCGTTCGTGTAGAATTCCTTGACCATTACGCTACACTCCCACCAACAGTGTAGCGGGTTCCCTTTTCTGCACACCCTCTCCGGCTTTTGTCATTTGTGGACTTTGTAATGATGGCCGTTCTGACTGGTGTGAGGTCATGCCTCATTGTAGTTTGGATTTGCACTTCTCTGATAATTAGCGATATAGAATGCACTTTTTAACGGTGAATTACCAACTTTATTGAATGTCTACGTTGTACACATGAATGTGCTTCTTTCTGAGAAGGCAGAGGAGAAGCCTTAAAGGACCATAAGCCTTCAAAGAGCTCATCAGGGTGAATATGAGGACAATGTGACAGCTCAACACAGGACAATGAAGGCGTACATGCCATGCGATCGGCATCTGTGTGTTACAAACCACGAGTCCTCTGCGTTCAAGGTTGGCGTGCTCTGGATGCAGGGTGGGCTGGAGGGGAGACAAGCCGGAGGTAAGGCCATGTCAGCAGTCCCACCATGAAATTCAGGTCTAAAGCAGATTTCATTCACCAGAGTACATGGAGGACATCTGACTTGCAGAATTTCTTACACAAGGAAGATATTTTCAGTGCAGTGTTTCTGTATTCAGGTTTCTTTTATTCTCATTGTTTTTCACAAAAATTAGTAGTCATGTGTATGTATATGTGTGTGTGTAAATTTTTCTATTTTAGAAGATAGTATACTTCTTAGCAAACTTAAATTATCTTAACTTCCTAGGTGCTAATATATCCATTCATTTCTTAGAAGGTTAGCACTTACCATTCACTGTCTGTATAACATTTCTAGCATGCTAAGTTACTCTTCACCTGAAAATCATTTTGAATCAGCCGTCAAGGAAACTATTTTCTAAGATGAATGTGTAGACACTGACACCAGCCCTCATTGTCTCTGGGTTGGGACATTGTGAGATCCAGGTGTCAATGGTGCCGTGTGTGTGAGTTCAGCTCCTATTTGACTGAGTTGGAAATAGACCATTCCCATGCCAGCGAGCAGCCAGCTCACAGAGGTGTCACAGCGACGGGAGGTGGGGGGCTGTGGGGAGAGGACGTGTGGCGACATCTGCAACAGCTTGGAGTGATGCCACAGGGAGAGCGGCAGCACCTGCAGGTCACTGTGCGCTGAAATTGTTCTGAGTAAGAGGGTGAGTGTATTATCTCATTTACTTGCTAAGGGCAGCAATAAACTGTCGAGAGGGTGAAAAATACAACTCAAGTACATGACCTTACTCCTCTCTTTGCAACAATTTCTTCTCTCTTCCCTCAGCATTTTGTGATGTTACCAGAACTCATATATACATTGAAATCACTGTTTTCTAGCCCAGTGAAGGAAATTTAACAAATACACAGTTGCATTGGCACAAATAAACAGATCATACTGTACCTTAAACCAAAGTCACACTTAATAGAGAAATGAAATCAGAATACTCTTATGGAAAGCAGTCACTAAAAAGGAAACACTGCTGACTCTTCGCAAACAAGATTATGTTTCATTATATGTTTGAGAAATCAGTTACACTTCATGTAATTTCTCAGTGTTGAATGCCCAATGGTTGTGTTGGGGCTTGACCAAAATGGGAAGAGAAATATTTGTTCATACTGTGAAAAGGGGAAATGAGATCCAGCTTAAGCTCTAACTGCATTGATCCTGGAAGTTTAAAGATGACAGAAAGAATGGTACTCAGAAAGAATTCACAAAGGTGTCACAAGCATTCCACGACCATCCGACATTTACACATCCAGCATATGGATTGTTTCTCAGTGCTGCTTGTATTCTTTTCTTTTCAATTGAAGTCCAGTCAAATTACTATGCTGTGTTGATTTCTGGTGTACAGCCCAGTGGTTCAGTTATACATGTATATGATCCTTTTCATATTCTTTTTCATTACAGGCCCTTACAGTATATTGAATATAGTTCCCTGTGCTCTGCAGTAGGACCTTGTGGTTTATGTATTTTATGTATAGTCGTGAGTGTCTACAAATCTCAAACTCCCAATTTACCCCTGCACCCTTTTCCCCCTGGTGACCATAAGTTTGTTTTCTGTGTCTGTGAGTCTGTTTCTGTTTTGTAAATAAGTTCATTTTAATGCTGCTCCTGAAGCTCAGGGAAAATTAATATTTAACTTTATTCCATTGAAATGTGAGAAACCACTGATGGGGTACAATAGTTCTACACAGGAGAAAGATCAAGTTAAATGACAGAATATTCCTACATATATGGCTGAGTTGATACACATAGAAAAATGTTTAGGACTTCAAATAACCACCTTTTTTTTGTTTTTACTAATTCTGCACATTCCTCTGTGTGTGTATAATTATTTATTATTTTGCTTATTGCAAAAGTAAAAATATATGCTGAGAGAAGAAAACTTTGAAAATGCCAAAAAATACAGAGTAAATAAAACTTCTGAAAAGTCTTCATGAATAACCACTGTGAACATTTCATTGTATGTCTTTTAGTTGTTTTTCATACACAATATATTTTTAAACTTTTAAATCACAAAATACATGTGCATATTTTAAAAAGTCATCTAAATTGTTATAAGGTTAATGAGGAAAAATAGCCTTAACCTTTCTAATTTAATTCCCAACACCAGAGGTAACACCTTTTTAACTTCTTTAGCTATTTTTAGCTTCTTTAACTACACTCTAGTGTTACTGCCATATAGCTCAGGAGCAGGGTGATTCTACCATTTCTTCATTTTCAACCATGGATATTTTCTATTTATTTCTACCCAGGAAAATGCAGGTTTAGCTCTCTCTCACCTCCCCCTGCTCTGTTTTCCCCTTTACACACAGGCACAAACACTCCCAGATGAGTCTAATATGATGGTACAATTTGGCTGTATTTCCACTCAAGGCTTTTGGTTTTCTCAGAATTAATAATTGCCTTAGTTTTCTGTTTGCTTAGTTTTCCATATACTTATTTATGTTTTAATTCATTACCAGAAGTCTCAGCCAAGCTCCCTTCAATAGGTGCAGACACTCCAGGCCATCTTTAAGTTTGGATTTCCCCAGCGTCCACATGGAGCCCATCCCCTCCTGCTACAACATGGATTGGCTTCGATTAGCCTGTAGCACAGGTGTCAGTGAGTGTCAGGCTTCACTCCATACACCTGTGTGATTCCTTCTCCTCTCTCCTGTGCTAGAGCCGTGTTTCCTGGAACCCACATCTTCTATCTTATTGGCTCTCTTTTAAATGGAAAGTGTCCTTCAGAGGCTTCGTGAGAAACGGTGCAGAAAGAAGTTTTTTGGTCCCTGAGAATGTCTTTGTTTTTTTCTTCTCACACTTGACAGATTGTATATAAGAATCTAGGTTTAACATTGTTGGCCTTAAATTTTAAAATTCTCTTTATCCCTGAAATTCTAAAATTTCATGATAGTGTGCATGATATGGATTTTATTCTATAGCATTGTGCTGGGTCCTTGGTGGTCATTTCTGTCTGGAAATCTGTGTCCCTCAGTTTTGTGAATTTATTTTACATTTCCTTTTTTTAAATATTCCTTTTAAGAATTCTTATTAATTGGATGTTTGATCTCTTTATTCTCCAGTTTATTTTTTTTCATATTTTCTCTCCTGTTTTTAATCTCTGTCTTTTTATTGTATTTCTGGGAATATTTCTCTAATATTTCTCTTGGCTTTTCTATTAAATGTTTTATGAACGTGGTAATATTTTTACATCACAAGGGCTCCTCTTTTCTTCTCTGTTTATTATACAGCAGTCCTGCATGTTCCATGGATGTGACATTTTCTCTTACTTGTCTGAGATATTCATTACAGTTGTATTTTCTTCTTTCTTCTTTTCTTGCCTCTGTTTCCTTTGAGTTCCTCTTCTCCAAGTGTTTATTCTGATCTGTCTTCCACAATAGCGGCTTTCATCAAGTATCTGGCAACTGTTGCTGACTATGTATAATTAAGAGATAGGCACCAAGAAGCTGAGTGGAAAATGTCAAAAGGTTTGAACCTTGATTAAATAGGATCACAAACTGTTATGAAACAGTACTTAGTTATGTGTTTCAAAGGCAAATACAGGAAGTAATGCACCTGGAAAAAAAGACTTATCTCTTTTAGTTTTGAGAAAACTTGGGCTTTTTAAGTAACCAAAGACCAGATGAAGATCATAAAGCACAAGTAATTAATGATCTCTGTAAGACCCAGAATCCTTGTTTCCCAGGCGAGTTACTTAACAGGTAAAGAAAAATTTTTCACAGTAATCCAGGACAATTTTGATCTTTTAACCAAGAGAAAAAATTAAATTCTAGTTTAGCATCAGCACACTACTGCTGTTAAAGCTCATTTAAAAAACCCATATCATAAATTCATTCCATTTTCATTCACTTCACCACACAAGACAGGAATCCCTCCTCTCTTTCTCTCTCTCACTCATTCTCTCTCTCTTTTCCTAACTTGCTGTATTCACGTAGGTTTGGTCGTTCATTTTCTTTTGTCCTGGTCTAAAACAAGCTCTAAATAATCTCTAACTTAGGACAAAATGATTCTACTTTCTCTTAACAAAACCGCATCCTGATACCTCATGCCTTTCCCTACCAACATATATCTTACTTCCCTTGGATACTTTGCACACAGTTTTTTCCTTTACCCTTATTATTTCTAGTAGTTTCCATTACATATATTGATTAGAGTGCTTAACCTATAGTAACACAAATTCCCAAAAAAGTTGGGAGTAAGCAGTTGTGAACTGTCTGCCACATATTGATATTGTGTAGTAAATTAGCAAATTGAGGAATATATCATTTTGTAATGTCTAGAGACGTATGTCTTTTTATACTACAGTTTTTTAAAGTGGGAAAAAGAACATGTTATTAATGGACCCAAATGTCTTTAGTTTCTGTATAGTAAGAAGCCAAACACAGGTAAACTTAAACCTATGTTTAGCAATTAGTGTTTCAGTATTTTCTCTGATTTAGAAATGATATTGATATTTAATGAATAGCCATCGTTTAAGGTTAAGGTTACAAAAAGGATTTGGGAATTCTCTTCAGGCAGCCGTATTTTATAAAAGCCGTATTTTATAAAACACGTATTTTATAAAATTTTATTTTATATTTATTTGCAAAATTCATTTACAGAGTTTTCTCCCGCTTTCATCCATTTAATTCATGGGTTCTTGACAATTGTTCTTGAATTGCCATGAGGATTTCATGAGATTTAAAAAATTAACCATCATTTTAAGTTATTTTTCTCGTTGACAAACCAGGGAAGTAGCACAAATCACAGAAACAAAGAATCTAAAAAGCTAAGCATGGGTTTTCTTTTCCTGCCGTGTTGACATACATTGAGCAAATCATTTTTATTGTACATTTAGTTCTTATGTTGAATTTCCAGTTACAGAATCTCAAACACCTCGTAGAGATAACATGAACTTATTTGACTAATCTTCATTTATATGTGCTTATATTTTCTTTAAGCCAATTAAATTAAGCTTTTTTAGAAGTTAGTTGTTAAGAGTAACATCCAGATTGAGAAATATATCACATATACATAACATACACACATAGACGTACAGACAGATGCAAACAGATTTTATAGCTTTCATTTAAACATTTTAGCCGCATGTCAGGTACAACAGTACAAAACTCAGTAGCTTATAAAATAAGAGTTGGATCTAAATGGTGTTTCTGGCAGATGGAACAAGTTAAGGTTACCCACTCAGATAGCTGAAGCCTTTTACCATATACAGGGAGAAGAGTTTTTAAGATTTTTATTTGTCTTTAATAGAAATATACGAAGGCTCTAGACAAATCTTGGGAAAAGAGAGCTTATAGAACAAATAGCAGTTTGCTTTTTAAAAAAATCTGTATTTTCTTTTTCTTTTTCCTTTATTGTTCCTGTTCCATGGTTGCTTTTGCCAACAATTCTCTCTTTGGATGCTTACATTTCAAAGATAAATTATGGTTAATAGTTCCAACGGACTGAGGGAGAAGTGTAGGTTTTACTTAAGAATGAACTCAGGGGCATACTTGCCTAGTCTTAGATGTCTAGTGTAATTACTATAAACTTTTTCTTTCTTTTAAGAGAAGGGTAGTCCAAGAAATTTTTTTTGGTAGAACAGTCCCAATGTGTGGAAGGCCTGGAACCAGTGGGGTGTGATTACAGAGTAAGGGACAACAAATCAAAATTTTCTGTGTATCTTCTGAGTCTTTGTCAAATCTATTTCCTGGTTATCAATATTTACCTAACTTTTACACCTGCTTCAGTGCCATCTGCAGATCCTGACCTTTTTTCTAAGTTTGATCACTGCCTAATCTTGTTAAGGAAGTGTTTTGTTTTCTCTTTTCTCACAAGATGTTCTTCTGTATCAATTTCTCTCTCTTCTCTCTTTCTTTTTTTTCAACCTAGTCTTCCCATAGGTACCAATAAGGCATTTGTTTAAGACGAGAGCTCTCTTACTGGTGACTCCAAACAAGTAGGTCTTTTTTATGCTTAAAACCAATAAGCCAGGGAGGAGGGTAAAGCTCAGTGGTAGAGCATGTGCTTAGCATGCACAAGGTCCTGGGTTCAATCCCCAGTACCTCCATTAAAAATAAATAAACCGAATTATCTCCAGACACACACACACACACACACTCACACACACACACACACACACACACACACACACACACAAAACAAACCCAAAACAATAAGCTGTTTATGGCTTAACCATGTCCACAAGAAGTGTCCTTGTGAGCCCTCTCAATGCAGAGCCAGTCTGAAGACAACTTAAAAAGCAAAGACGTTCATTGGCACAGGTGGCAAAGAAACCTCTACCTCCCACAAGTGAGACACCGTAAATCATGGACCCGCTAATCTGTGTTACCAGGAGGGTGATACTGGGATGAGAATTTTCCCAGCACAAGCAAGGCAAGAAGGCAAAGAGATGACACAGGCCCCTTATGGTCGGTGACCCTTTATTAAGACACACTTCCCTGAGAGCTGCCATGCTTGGACAAAGTTGCCTGTCACTTCATGTCTCAGGCTGCTAGCTGGCTCAGGACATAACACAAGACAAATGCGGATTCTCATCTTATGATTTCTCATCCTTATGACAAATGACACAAAAGAGACAAAGGAAAATATGACTCTTTCTGGGAGGGTAAGAATCAACACCCATAGGCATGGATTACCAAAACCAAATTCACCAAAGTCAGGATTCGAGAGCTATTTGTACAAATGTTTCCTCCTGCCATTGTGAATTTGGAGAAAAGGAGACAAGGAGAAATGTTTATCCTCCTCTTGACCATGCACTGCAAACAGAGATCTGGGAGACGGATGTGCTTCAGAACTCTCACCTTCTGCGGGTCTGCTCTCAGTTACCCCATATCTCAGCTGTGATGTCGCAAGACAGTGGATTGTTCCAGCCTTTACTGTCCCATCCTCACCACCAGAAACTGTACAGTAGGGAAAAATAACTTTTCCTCCTACCATTTTAGATTTTTGGTGGCTCTATAACAAAAGAGAAAAATAAACAAGTGTATTAACATGCGTGTCTCATGTAAACTTGGAAGAAATGCAAGGATGAATAACTTAAAGAGGTGGTTGAAGCTCAGACCTACATAACATGTTAATCAAAGAACAATGTATTTTTACAAGAGTGGTATGACAGAGAAAAAGGGTCTTAAGCTTCAAAGGGGGGCAAATTGTAGGCAGATAAATCTGTAAGAAACCAGTGGAAGATACTAGCTAGTCAGTGCAGGCTGTTAGGTCGTGTCCTCCAGGGCTGTCTTGGGGCCGACAGGCATCTAGGCTTGTTGGAGTTTGACATTTGTACAAATCTATGTTCTGCATTCAGGCAAATAGCGGGTAGACAGAGAAATTTCCTTGGATCTGCTTCTTCTCAATTCCCTTCAGTTCAAAATAATCCTTATGCTGAAGGGGTGTATTTTTTGGTGGCATTTGGTGCTATTCATCTGTAGGTTTTATTACAAGTTTCCTTGCCTTATAAGGACCCCCTTATGTTGTAACACAGAAAGGCGAAGTAAGGCTTTGTCAACAAGGAGTTGTTAGGATTGCTGTTCCCATGAGCCATATTTACAACAGTAAAACATTAATTTAGAAATTAAAACTCTACAATAGTATCCAAAGAAGTTAGTATAGGAATCTGGCTGAGCAGTGTGCTGCTGCGCTATGTCCCTGTGGAAACAACAGGCAGGGTGTCATGTTCTTTTGTGGAAAGTGTATTTAAGGAAATTTTAACTGAAAAAGATGAAGACCCCAGAGCGAACGCACATAAAACAATTTAATGAGAATGAGTGTTAATCAAAGATGGGAGCTCGTTTTCAGTTGCGTAAAATGTTCGTTCCATTTTTTTAAATTTCTAGTCACTCAAATTCATTACGAAACAGGAGGAAGTTTCTCTTTTGGCAGCAGTGCTAATCCAGATTGTTCCTGAGCAATAACTTTAAACAAGCTCATTTCATTATTTTCCGGCAGGTGAGTCTTAGGATGCGAGAATATCCCTCTTCAAACATAAGAAAGAAAATATTTTAAGGCAGTGGGCCAATAAATGGTTCCTGTTTCCCCCGAATCTCAAGGGGTGGAGCTCCCGAACCCCCAGGAGTAAGGGAAGTCCAAAGGAGTTAAATACTGGGGCCGACTCTGCCCCGGGCAGACTGCAGTCCGGGCACCTCAGTCACCATGAAGGCTCTCCTTGTGCTGGGGCTCGTCCTCCTCGCTGTCGCTGTGCAGGGCAAGGTCTGGGAGAGATGCGCGCTGGCCCGAAAGCTGAAGGAACTCGGAATGGATGGCTACAGGGGAGTCAGCCTGGCCAACTGTAAGTCATCTCTTGTTCGTCCTTCCAAATAGCTGGTGGGGGCGGAACGGATAGTAATGCAGGATGAATAAAGAGAAAGGGACTTTGAGTGAATGGACTTTTTAAAAACTCTCTTGGAAGGTTTGTACACTTAACAATGTTTAAAAATATCACCTTGTTTCTTTAGAATCAGATGTACCAGCTGAAGGTTTGAGGGTATGGGAGGGCAAAACTCTATATCACTCTAAGTAGGCCGGGACCCATGCTTCCAGTGCCACTAAATTTGCGGGTTCGGTTCCCTCAGCGGCCCACGTAAGGCTGGCTGAAAGGTACTTTTGGGCACCTGGGATGTCTCTGTCAGGCCCTTGGCATTTGAGTCCAGCCATGTCTAGTTTGGAACTTGGGTTCTGCAAGCCTAGAGTAATGCAGTATTTTTCTCCTTTCTAATCATGATGTTGGGGTTTTAACAGCAAATTTTAAAAATTCTGTGGAACTCTTTTTTTGGAGGGGGGGTAATTAGGTTTGCTTATTTATTTTTAATGGAGGTACTGAGGACTGAACCCACAACCTCGTGCATGCTAAGGACACGCTCTACCACCGAGCTCTACCCTCCCCGCTGAACTAACACAGGGGCTAGTAGGACCCAACTTCCCCTCAGTCAGTGTTTGTATGAGGATCCCTGAAATGCAGCAGGAAAGGACGTTTCATTATTCTTACTCACTCTAGTTGATGAAGTAGTTTTCACTTTCTGCCACAGAATTCAAGCTGTGCCCAAAGTAAATGTTGCTCTTGATTTTAGTCCAATTTTGTCGATGTAGTCACGGTATTTTTCAGACTGAATTCAGACATTTCCCCTCAATAACTATTTCTGAGCAAATGAGCAGATGGCTGGTTGGACGGAAGGGTAGGTGGGTGGACAGAACAGTCTTCTCCATTCTACAGCTCTTGTCTGGGGTGTAGTTTGACATCCAAATTCACCTTTAGATATCATAAGAAAACTTCTTCCTCCCAGAAATTCCTTATTTTCCCCACTAAAAAGCACTCTTCCATCATCATCATATATCTACTGCTAAGCACAAATCCACTCAACAACTCTGTTGATTTTTCTCTTCTAGGCTGAATCTTACCTGAGGGATGGGAGCAGGGGAAGCGTAATAGAAAAACAACTAGTTTCATATTTTCTAAAGTATGTTATCTTGTTTCATTAGTATTACAAAATGATTTGATAGCAAAAGAATTCTCTTAAGGGCCCTTTAGCACTAAGGTGTTAAAATACTTTACACGTAAAAGTCATCTTTATACTTACAAAGGCGTCAGTCATTAGTAAAATTGAATTTGCCTGATAGAACATGCTTTGCAATGTAAGTCACGTGGTGTTACTGTTTACTACTAAAAGTAAGTTCTTTTCAGGGATGTGTTTGGCCAGATGGGAAAGTAGTTATAACACGAAAACTACAAACTACAACCGCGGCAGCGGAAGCACCGATTACGGGATATTTCAGATCAACAGCCGCTACTGGTGTAACGATGGCAAAACTCCAAAAGCAGTGAACGGCTGTGGCATCAACTGCGACGGTAAGACAAGATGACACTGAGTGTGGGCACAGGGACTGTCCTGTCATGTTTACAAGAACAGAGATTCAGAACAAACAAAAAGGCCTTGATGGGGTCACCAGGGACCTAGGAAACCTCCATCTCAACTTCCAGAAACTCTTTATTACCCTCCTCCTGATTCCTGAAGTAAGAACGTAAAGCGCTCCTATCATGAAAGGTTGCTGTTCTCTGATACACAGAGGTTTCTGGAGGGATCCATCAATTTACTGTGGCTGGACTGTCTGACTCTCTGTGCAGAACTATGCACTCCTCTGACTTACTCTGAGGAGGTTTAGGGATAATTTGGTGATTTGGTCTTTTTTTTTTTTTTTTTATATCTATAGTCCTTTATAGAAAATGAAACAATTAGTTGTTAACTAATCAAGGAAGAGAAATATGTGTGGTCCTTTTCTAACCATTGTTTTTACTTTTTATTATGAAATGTTCTAAATTATAGAAATTGGTATAATAAACAGCAATGTACCCATCATGTACTTTAACAGTTTTTGGCATTTTGTCTTATTTACTTCTCTCTGTGTGTGTGTGTATATATATATATATATATATATATTTTTTTTTTTTTGGCTGAGTGATTTTAAAGTGAATTAGAAGCATTATGACATTTAATTTCTAAATTCTTTAGTTTACACTTTCCAGAAATACAGTTCCTATATAATCATAGTCATTCTAACAAGCTAATTTATGGATTTGTTCAATTGGGGTGAAGCAAATATTCTACTGAGTTTATTTAAAATTAGAATGTGGAATCTTTTGTGTATACAATTTTGGAGAAGTATTGCAAAATTTTCTATTGTTAAATTTTTAAATATTAAATTTTCTAATAGAGAAGATGAATATCTTAGAATATTCTTTTATATTCAGTTAACTTCTGTTTTAAAATATTTTGTATTATATAATAATTTGTGGTCCTTGAATGAAAATTCTTACTACCCAGAGATTTGTGACCACTGCTAACTTGGTATACACAAATTCTTTCAGGACATGTATGGAACTTGTCTATGAAGGTAAAGCAGTGTCATGCACATATCTACCCACATACAAATGTGCAGGCAATGTGTGTTTTAACAAAAATGATATTGCTTTCTATATACTACTCTACGATTTGTTCTTTATCACATAAAATTATTTTTAAGTCACAAATACCAATATGTATTATTTTTTAAAGATGACTAGAATTCCACTACATAAATATTCTGTCATTTATCAGTCTAGCTCTTACTGGTAAGCTCTTAGGCTGTTTCCATTTTCCCCTTTTATTAATTGCTATGAGACACCTTGTGCATACATCTTTGCGTGTGTTTTTATTATTTCTTTAGGAATACTTTTCCAGTAGTAGAAATACTGAGCAAAAATATGCTGGGCCAGTTTCTGTTTCTTCATTTGTTTAAAGTGTTTAGTAAAAAAAAAGAAACATCTATCATATTAGTTAATAATTCCATTGCTTCCAATGACTTTGGAAAACGAGAAACAGAATGCTTTATTTCATGCCAAATGGGATACAAGGAAGAAAAAGTTTTCTCTCAACATTCGTAGATACATAGACTCTTGAAAGGTAATCTGTGTTCTCTCTTAGCTTAAGAGAATAAAACTGGCTGAATGTTAAGTTAAAATGAAATTTCTATAACCGTTGTTTTCATTCCTCACCGTCTCTTTTTCAGTTTTGCTGCAAGATGACATCACTAAAGCCGTACAATGTGCAAAGAGGGTTGTCAGGGACCCTCAAGGCATTAGAGCATGGTATGTTTTTTTTTCCTTCCAGTTTTATTGAGATGTAATTGACATACAGCACTGGATACTTTAAGGTATACAGCGTAATGATTTGACTTGCATACATCACAGTAGGTTTAGTGAACATCCATTCCTCAGACTGTTAGAGCAGGCAGATAGCTAGATGTGAGCAGAGAAGGGGGGACACAGGCCAAATGGCAGGGTTTGGCAGAAAAAGAAGGGTCCTGGGCCAAATGCAGGAAACCATACATCATGTAAACAACAGGGGTCCCTGGGCAGAGAAAGAAAAGTAGGAACCTCTGGGCTGATAAGGGGTCACAAATTTTAGAGTGACAAGTGGTTGGGAGGCTGACAAAGAAAGGTGGGAAAAGGCAAGAACCTCCAGTGTCCAAATGTAACTTTTTCTCATTATGCCCTCATTACAATAAAATTAGCCTTGCAGATTAGAAGTACCCATCATGCACCAACGCCATGATATTTCCCAGCCACACTAAATAAAGACAAAAATCCCTCCTCCCTTTGGGAAGGTGGAGTTGGGATGAAAATCAGAGAATAGGACCCCAAACCCTTCCCCCCACAGTGAATATTCCGCCCACTCATTTTCACACTCTATGTAACTGATCTGCCAGAGAAATCAGGGCAGTAACTTCCCTGAGACTGCCTGCTGTCCCCGTGAGAGTGTACTATCTGTCTCTTAGTAAATCCTCACTTTACTTTCTTAGCTTCTCATCTCTGAATTCTTTCTACCAGGAGGCAAGAACCTAATCACCTGCAGAAATATGGATACAAAATTAAAGGAACAGAAGATAAAGTTTTTTGTGTGTGATGCTCTTAGGAGTTTCTCTCTTGACAGTTTTCATATATAAAATGTAGCAGTTAATTATATTTATCAGTTTGTACATAACAGCTCCAGTATTTATCTTACTATAGTTGGAATTTGTAGTAACTTTTGACTGCCTTCATCCAATTCCCATCTTCTTCCTCCCCACCCCAACCCTCACCTCTGGTATCCACAAATCTCTTTTTCTGAGTTTTTTGTATGTGTGGTTTTGAAGTATAAGGCACCTACCACACTCTGTTAGTTCCTGTTGCAAGCATGCTGTGTTTTAAGCATCAAAGGGGAGGTCTGGTTTGCCCTCCTGTTCTGAGACAAGTCAGAGAACATTTCCAAAGACCAAACTGTGCTGCTGAGAATTGACGACTGCAGCTCTGGGTTTACGCTGAAAAGCGTGTTACCTCAAAACGATCTACTTTAACTGATTCAGAATCTTACCCTTTTACTCCTCAATTTCTTTTAGCGGATTTCTAGGGTTTTTAAGATTCTCTGCACTCAAGTAGAGTTGATTTACAATGTTGTGTTAGCTTCTCGTAGAGTATCACACTAAGTGAACGCACCTATGTTTTAACCTTATTTCTGCTTGTTTCATCTTTCTTTCCAGGGTGGCATGGAAAAATAAATGCCGAGGCCAAGATCTCAGGAAGTATGTTGTGGGTTGCAGATTGTAACTGCGGAGTTTCCTTCTTCAGCTCATTTTCTCTCTTTTTCATATCAAGGAAGTCATCATTTAAGTGACAGGTCATACTACCATTATTTCAAGCAAATAATGTTTCTACAAATGCAGGAGCATGTAGTCTTTTTTCTAAGAGGCTTAATATTTACTAACATGTTTCTTGTTGGATATGAGGCCTACAGTGCTTTCGGTTGGCTAACAGAACTAATGCTGGTGAACATTTGTCTAAAATCGTAATTATCAAATAGATCTGCAGCCCATTCAGTTCTTAATCAAAGAAAGAACCCAGACTTAATCTTGAATGATACAAGTACTGGCCAATATTCAATGGAAATGTAACTCCAGAGTATCTTGAATGGATCTTAGGCAAAGTCCCACCAACATAGGCACGTGACGCCTTCATCTGTTCAGCCATCGTCAAAAACAGTAAACGATAACCACTGTTTGTTGGGTAATGTAACGTTTTAAAAGGGACAGAAGGCCAAATGGCTAATAATGAAGACAATCTGAATTAAGATTTTTGTTTCCAGTAAGTGTGAGGCCTTTGCTTTAACTGTTTTCTTAGAAAGGTTGCATTTACGAAGCTTTAAAAATAAACACACAAGTTATATATCAATCTATTTTAGCCCTTTTAAAGAACTCCTTCATGCATCTTGCTGACCACTGAAGAGAGATTAGATCAAGAAATAGAGAGAGAGTTTAGATGAGGGGTTACTTTTCCTTAATTTCATTAACTTCCTGCATTATGACTAAATTCAGAGGCAGATGAGCTTGCAAGTATGGAAATAATTGCTAATTAACCACAGATGAGAAATCACACATGCTGTTAAAAAACACAAACACTATCATTAAAGGCTTTGCAAGTCATACCTTGTCTTTCTTTTTTTAGACCCATTTAGTGTCTTTGAAGAAAAAGATATGTATGTATATACTTGGGAAAAATGATTTGGCACTTAAGTATTTGCTGTATCCAAACACCTGGAAAATGCTAGAGAGAAACCCCTGAGCATGCTGACAGGTCTCACTTGAAATTCATAACCACAGATCTCATATGGGCCCTCCAGTCCGCCCGCCATCTGAGTCACTTCTCTGCAGCCCTCTGTCTGAGTCCCCACTCTCCAAAATGACCAGCACTGTTTCACTTCTCCTCTCTTCAAAGTCCCAGCACACACGCCCAACCACTCACCTTCTCCCCGCTCTCATCTCAGTAGATGGCTGGCCGCAGGATACCCTGGGAGAAGAGGAGCAACTCAGGCCAAGCCCTCCCCTCCCGGCCACCATAGGAGAGGCCACATCTTCCCTTGGGCCCCTCCCCTCTTCCTTCCCCGCTATAACTCGGTTGAAGGACCTCTGCTCCTGCCAGTGACAGTGTCCCCACATGCAACCTCCACCACAGCCCCCTCACTCCTCCAATTGAGGCTGAGTGTGTCCTGCATCCTGAGTTTCTCCCTCTTTGCTGGATCAGCCCCCTCATTGTGCAAACTGCCCCGGTATCCTTCCCTCTTACAAAGAACTCTCCGTTGACTCTACATAACCTGCAAGTACCACATCGTTCTCCGCTCCCTTTGACAGCAACACTTCTGGGACAAGATAACTCTATTCACCAAGTCCATGTCCTCACACCCTTTCTCTTTTCAACCCTTCCTAATCTGACTGCTCTCCTCACTCAGCTGAAGACTGCTCCAAGGTGACTCCTCCCATGACCCCTTGGGGCCAACTCTAGGGACCACCTGTTCTCTGTTCATCTTGCTTGATCTCTCAGCAGCATCTGACAAAGTGAGCCACTTCATCCTTCTAGAAAAGTCTTTCTCCCTCAGCTTCTCATTTACATCCTACCTCACCGATGCCTTCTCCTCAATCCCTGGCTGGCGATTTGTCCGCTATTTAATTTCTAATTTTGGGAGGGCCCCGGGCTCTATGCCTGTAACCATTTGCTAGACTACATGTTTTTCTTATGTATTTATTTGTGTCTTCTTGCTGAAATATAAATTCCAAAAGAACAGAGGCTTTCCCCCCCCCCCCACTTTTTAAAAGACATTGAGGGAGGGAGGGTATAGCTCAAGTGGTAAGTGTGCATGCTTCCACGTAGGAGGTCCTGGGTTCATCTTCAGTGGATCTTAGGCAGAGTCCCATCTATGTAGGCATGTGACGCCTTCATCTGTTCAGTCATCTTCAAAAACAGTAAACAATAACCACTGTTTGTTGCACAATGTAACATTTTAAAAGGAACAGAATGCCAAATGGCTAAAAGTGAAGACAATCTGAATTGAGAATTTTGTTCCTGGGTTCAGTGGAGGAACCCAGTACCTCCACTGAAATAAATAATTAACCAAATAAACCTAATTACTGCCCACCCTCTAAAAAAAAAAACCAAAAACAAAAAGTAAAGGCAATGAAATACTCTCAACTTTTCCCAAAATTTGCAAGTATATTAGAGACTTTTATTTTTTCTGAACACTTTTAGAGTACTGTGCCAACATGGTGCCCAGTGGCTCTGAGTCCTTCAGTGTGTAAATCCTACACAACCTCAAAACATCATACAAATCAGGACATTAACACTGATCCATTACTGCCACCTAATCATCAGATCCCATTCATTTTCATCTACTGTCCCTGTTTGTCCTTCTTAATAAAAAGATCTAATTCAGAATCATGTGGTGTATTTGGGTGTCATGTTTTTATCAGTTTCCTTCCATCTAGATCATTTCTTCAGTCTTTTCCTTGACTTTTATGATTTTAGCCCTGTTGAAGATGGCAAACCAGCTGTGTTGTAAAAGGACCTGAGGTTTTCTGACGCTCTCCTGATTAGATCAGCCTGTGCATCCTTGGCAGGAACACCACACATGTGATGCCGTGCTCCTCTCCTTGGGTCTTCTCAGGTGGCATGTGGTTTTGAAATGTTCTGTTAGTGATGACATTCACTTTGATTATTTGATTAAGGTGATGTCTGCAAGTCATCTCCGCTGTGAAGTATTTGGAAAAGGGTAAGTTACTTTGAGATTGTTCCTCATCAAATTTTCAATTAATGCATTTAATTATTATATCAAGTGGACCCCTGGCTTCCTATTATCAAATTATGATGAGCTATAATCCATCCCTGTCATGTATTCTGATGGGCACGTTGTCCCTGATTTGGCCACTAGAGCCCCTGCAAGCTAGCTTCTCTGTCATTTTGACACGTCCCCATCCTCTTTGAGCACTTGTTTTTGTTTTCTGGCACAAAATGTTCCAAGGTTCAGCTGGTTCTTTTCCTGTTTCAGCCTGGAATCAGCCTTTGCTCCAAAGAGCCCTCATTCCTCAGAGTGGAGAAGGGTATTTCACAAACAAGACCTGGGCACCAGGGTGTCACTGTTCCCAGGCCCCATCAATGGACAAAGCTACAGGATGTGCATATTTACACGATATTTATCTCTATGTCCATCTGTTTAAATTGAATTCACATAATACCTCCAATTCAAATCCTACCCCACTAGGCTCATTCATATTTTCCCCTTTTCCATGTTGGTAACTGCTTTCTATGACAGTGAGAAACCAGGTACCCATTGTTCATATTGTCCTTAAAATGTATCCTTTGTAGGTGCAAATCTACTGGTAACCTCTGCTCTGAGTTCCTGGATTTGGACCCTGTTCATCATCTCAGTCCTTGCTGATTTCACATCTGAAGGACGTCCTGAGCCCTGTGACCCTCAGGGATCCCCAAGCCCGTCAGCTCCCAGGCTCTACAGGAGTTGCCCATCCAAGAGGTGGGGATTGTTTCCTTTTGCTTTTACTGGTCTTTCCTTCCTCTCTCAAGTTGTAATGTTTCAACTTATTTCCCAGGTGACTCTGACAAAATTGCTGAAGCAAGACATTTCTTCTTTTGAACGGCTATGAGCTATTTCTCAACTCTGATTATGCATGAGATTGTCAAAGCTTCATCCTACAGTTACCGTATCAGACACTTGGGAGTAGATGTAAGTAACCTGTATGCTTAGGGTATTTGATGCACCGCTGGAGTGGAGATCCAAGCACATAGCTCTGGTTACCAGCCACAGGCAGCTTGTGCCATGGGCAGGGACAAGCGCACACATGAGGTTCACTGAGAGCACGTATGAAGAACTCTGGGAGAATTCTTAGGGGTCAAAGTGTCAGCAGCACATGATTCATCCCCACCCTCCTACCATCTTGCTGAAGAGTCATCTGGGTTCAAGGCAGCTGGTTGTACTTTGCAACCATCTCTAAGAACGGGATTCCATCTGCATACCACTGCTTTTCGTAGGTTAAACCATTCAAAATTGCTGTTTTGTGGGGCAAAGTCAGGCAAATACTAACATGGTCAATATTTCCATCTAAGACACGTAGAACGGTTGGGATTGGGGCAGATGACTCGTAATCAGTTAAGGAAACCAGTGCTCCCTGCCTGGGGCTCCATGAGAATCCACACACCAGTGCTGGGGTCTTGGCTGGAGACCCCGGGTTTTCCCGCTTGTTAGTGCTTCATGAAGAGTTGGCAAATCCTGTTAATTTCTAAATTGCAATACGTTTGATTCATATAGTATGAAAAGTGACTCAGTTACACACTCCCACATGCATGCAAATACAATGTGAACAATACTCACTTTTAGAATACTTAGAGAAGAAATCTTTTTTGGTAGATGAGAGAAAATGGCTGGATCTGGTGAACTGAGAGAGCAGACCACACAAAACATGCGTGCATACTCACTTTTTCCCTTGGTTTTTAAGTTCGGTCATGTATTCTGGGGACTAAGGTAACTTTATAGCCTAACCAGTAAGACAAGGTACCTCCATGTGCAACTGGAAGATGTATTACTGGGCCCAGTGTCTGCACCGAGTCACATCTAAGGAAAGACAGTTCAGTAACTAACATTATTAAAAGCAAATTTATGTTTTTACTGGCTTCTCTTAGGCATATCTCAGAGGATAGAATTTATAACTCAAAGCAGTACTTTTTAAAAATCTCTTTCCCCTGTTCCTCTCCATTCCCTTCCTCATTCTCGACTTGCTACCAAATATCTACTTGAAGTCAATCTCGTGATTCTTTCCTGCCTCTTTTCAGTTTCCTGCCCGTGTAGGAGGCCCAGACCTTGCCGCTGTCATCTGCCCATCCCTTCCCTCATAGACCGTTCCCTCTGACTTCTTCTTCCTCCAGTCCCGATGTTCACAGACCTCACTTCCTTCTGTGAAGGAGAAACCGGGCTGGTCTAACAAGATAACTCACAAGTTTAGGAATGTGAAGGAGAGGCTGGGCTGGGCTAACAAGATAACTCACAAATCTAAGTATCGGAATACTGATCTGAGTTCTGCTGTACTAACTTGTAAATCTAAGTTAATTAGTGTTGGTTTGCTGTTCATGTTTTTTGCTAGCCAGCTGGATTTTCAAAGATACATATCTGGCTTTGGAATGTTGGTTTGCTGCCTCCCCGCCTCCACTTTTGTGATGCTAATACTGCTAAAGCTGTTCCATGCCTATTGGCCGAATACCCCAAGCTTGTACTTTACCCTATAAAACCTCATGTGCATGTCTTGGAGGTGCTCAGAGCTTCGGAGCAGAAGCCCCTCTGAGCCCGCCGGCGTAATACATCTGAGTACTCCAACCTCCGAGTGGTGCTTGTTTCTTGACTGGCCTGTCGTTTCCATAACATTTCTGGAGGCCCCAGTGAGATACAACCACGCCGGCCCCTTGAGCCACTGGACTGGTGGCTCTGGCCGACCGGGGGACGGGATTCCACCAGCGAACGAGGTGGGGCCGCCCGACGGTATTCCGGGTTCTCCATCATGGTGGCAACTCGGCCCACGGGGTGGCTGGGCTACAACCAGAGCCAGACTCCATGGAGGGACGGACAGACTCACCAGGTGGCCGTCCGGACAAGGTAGGAACCCCTGGGAGGAATCAGGTCCTGTCCCAGTGGACAGAAGAGGAGGCGGATCCCCTCCTATAGGAAACAGGATACTGGGATTGGTGGGAGGACTGTTGTTAACCTCTGTGTGTGTGTGTGAGAATGAGCGGCCTCTGAAGCATGCTATCAGGCTCGAGTTTGTAGCTCCACGGCATTCTGCTACGGAGTTCAAGTGAGTCCCAACCTGCGGTTCCATGGTGACCTCATATGGCTCAGGGCGGTATCGGTCCCTCAGGGTCCTGATTGGAGTCAGCGGCTTATACTGACCTGCCAAAGCTAAGAGGCACCTTCGTCCCCGCGAAGGGAGCGGCCAGGCAGACGCAACGAAAACCTTCCCTTGTCTTGTCTGCGACACCAGCACAGGGTGGCTACACTGGGAGGACATAGACAGGACATAGAAAAGGACATAGACAGCCAGTGAGTCAACGCCCCTGTGCCCTCAGAGGCTAGGATGCTATTTCTTTGAAAAAGTCTCCTACCTGTTTCTGTCACAGAACACCCGAGACTTAGTGTTCCCCTACAGAACAGACCCAAGTAGTGCCTCTTTTGCCTACCCCCAGGCCCCCAGGACTCGAGTTTAGAAAACGAATTCCTTCAGGACCGGGCTCGCCCGGCCTTGGTGGTCCCTTTTCTAGTTCATTTGTTTTACCATCTGCCGTCAGTCCCACGCCCCTGATAAATTAGTTCAGAATATAGAGAGGATTTAATGAAGAAAGTCCCTGGAACTGCTTGAGGCCTTGAGCTCCAGAGACATCAGATGTGACTGGAACCCAGACTCCCTGACCAAATTAGCCTTCAAACAACTCAGACCCAGCAAGAGAGCGGTCTCTCTGGGAACTCCAGTGTTTTGAGGAGTGAAGAAAGAAAAGATATAAAGGCTACCTTCCCAAACATCTAAAAAATGGGAGGCTCTAAGTCGAAACCCACCACTCTAGAATGCATGATTAAGAATTTCAGAAAGGGGTTCTCAGGAGACTGTGGAATTCGAATGACCCCTGGCAGGCTCTGCACTTTGTGTGAACTTGAATGGCCGGCCTTTGGAGTCAGGTGGCCCTCAGGAGGAACTCTGGACCTAGCAACAGTGCGAGCGGTCTATCAAATAATCACTGGAACCGCAGGCCACCCAGATCAATTCCCTTACATTGACTCCTGGCTGAATATCGCCCAGACTCTACCCCCATGGATTCGGTTCTGCTCAAATGGACCTGGACAATGCAAGATATTAGCAGCCCAGCCAGTCCAGCCCAAAAAGACAGACAGAAAAGAGCCTATTTTCCAGGGAGACGCAGAAGACAGATATGCCTACCCCCTCCGTATGCCCCCAGGGCACCAACACCTCCCCAACCTGAGGACCCAGAGGCAGAGCCCAGACTCCAGCCTGAGCCGTAGGAAGGAGAGTCTGCTCAGCACAAGCCGGGAAGCCAGCACCACCGGCCCTCCAAATGCTGCTGCAGGAGACACAAGGGCCACAACAAGTTGGGGAAAATGGGACTGTTGAGTCCAGGCACCCCGTACTCTGCTACCAGTCCTTTAGCACTACAGCCCTTCTCAATTGGCACCCTCATACTCCTTCCTACTCTGAAAAGCCACCCAGCAGCAGCAGCAGCAGCAGCAGCCCCCCCCACCCCCAGCTCCAGCACCGCCTCCACCTCAGCCGCCTCCATGGCAACTGTCGGGGAACACCGGCCCCTGCCCAGTCCCGAAGCGATGCTGGGACAGCCTTGGGTCTCTGTTGCAAAGTCATGCAAATATTTGGTCTCTGTCCAGCCCATGATGATTTCTACTTGGTGGTATATGACTGTGATCAGGCTGTCAAGCCACAGGCTATGATTGACCTCGTAGAGTCTATCTTCCATTCTCACCGGCCCACCTGGGAAGATGTCCGCCAGCTGCTTCTGACTCTTCAATACAGAGAGGAGACGCATTCTCACTAAAACATGAAAATGGCTGCAGGGCTGAGCCCCTGGGGACACAATGGATGTTGAGGGATGGGCCATGACACATGCCCCTGACACCAGACCAGATTGGGACTTTAACACCCAAGAAGGAAGAGAAGCGCTGCGTGAGCACCGGGAGGCCATCCTACAAGGGCTAAGAGCAGGAGCCAAGAAGCCAACTAACATGTCTAAAATGACAACAGTGACCCAGAGGCCAGATGGAACCCCCACTGACTTCTATGAGAGGCTATGTGAAGCATTCCGAGTCTATACTCCTTTTGATCCTGAGGCCCAAGAAAACCAGCAGATGGTCAACGCTGCCTTCGTAGCCCAATCATGCCCAGATATACGCTGGAAACTCCAAAAACTGGATGGATTCGCAGGGATGAATGCTACACAGCTGCTGGAAGTTGCAAACAAAGTTTTTGTAAACCGAGAACGGGAAGCCCAATGAGAAGCAGACCAGCGAATGAAGCAGAAAGCCGCATTCCTTGCAGCAGCCCTGGGGAAAACAAGCTTCAGCCAGAATCCTGCACCACCCCGGAAGAGGGGACCCCGACCATGGATGCCCCTGGGCCGAGCACAGCGCGCATACTGCCGGGAGACAGGACACTGGAAGAACGAGTGTCCAAACAGAAAGGATGGGAAGAGAGCACCCCCAAAAGACCTACTTATCAGCTGGAGCCACCAGCCAGTAATCACATCAGACTGGCTGGGGACGACTCAGAATAGGAGAGACCAGGCTCCCTGCCCCTGGGCCCCCGGGAGCCCAAGGTCAAGATGTTTATAGGGGGCCAACCAATGACTTTTATGGTAGACACAGGAGCAGAGTATTCTGTGGTGACTCAACCTGTAGCCCCCTCACCAAGAAAAAGGTGACTATTATAGGGGCTAGTGGGGACTCAACTGCCCGCCATTTCTGCCAACCACGATCCTGTCAAATAGGGGGCCATCTAGTGACACATGCCGCTATTCACTGTTAGGGACCATATTTAGTGGTATTAACTACCCCTACAGCTGTTAAAGTTGCAGGAATCATCCCTTGGATCCACCACTCCAGGGTTAAGAGAGCGACTCCACCTCAGACAGAGGGTCCCTGGAAAATTGAGAGTGTCCAGGGAGACCCGCTCAAGATCAAGATCAAGAGGGACCAGAAAAGAATCGACAAGCCCTGCTCTAGCCACACCCGGAAGCTGGCTAGTCAACGCACGGCCGAAGCTTGAGGAAAGCTCAACGCAGCTGTTAAATGTATTTCTTTTGTGCTCCCTTGCCTCTTTCCTTGTTTGCTATACTAGTCTGCGTACTAGCAGTGCACCTGACTGGAACATAGGCCATGGAATCCTCGTAGCTATTTTATATCTTGTTATAATTAGTGCCATCACTGCAGCATCATGTCTAAGATAATCACAAGGCTGATGTTATTGACGCTAATGCCCTCACTCTCCTTGGCTGTACAATGCACCTGCATGGAACCGGGTGACAAATGGTCCATGTACCAACCGGTATTTTCAGCTTACAGGTGAATTCAGCCATGATCTCCGATGAATAGCAGAAACCCTGGGAACTCTGCAAAATCAGATTGACTCTTTGGCCGAGGTGATCTTACAAAACAGGAGGGGTCTGGACCTACTCAAGGCCAAAGAGGGGGGACTATGCCTCTTCCTAAAAGAAGAGTGCTGTTTTTAAGCCAATCAATCAGAAATTGTCAGAGGGATGACTCAAGAGTTACAAGACCGAGTAAAAAGAGAAAACATATTTTAGATAAAAGCCCATGGACAGGCCCCTGGGGCTGGACCTCCTGGCTGGCACTGTTCATAGGTCCCTTACTCCTGATTTTTGCAGTTCTGCTGTTTGGGCCCTGTGTCCTAAACTTCCTGACCCGCTTTGTCAGTGAGTGGATAGAGGCTATAAAACTTCAGATGTTAGCCTCCAATTATGAGCCCCTGCAACAGATAAGTGATGATGTTTACTCCAGCTAGGGTTGTGAAAGCATCAAGAGGGGGGAATGTGAAGGAGAAACCGGGCTGGTCTAACAAGATAACTCACAAATCTAAGTATTGGAATACTGATCAGAGTTCTGCTAGACTAACTTGTAAATCTAGGTTAATTAATGTTGGTTTACTGTTCATGTTTTTTTGCTAGCCAGCTGGGTTTTCAAAGATACGTATCTGGCTTTGGAATGTTGGTTTGCTGCCTCCCCGCCTCCACTTTTGTGATGCTAATGTTGCTAAAGCTGTCCCATGCCTATTGGCCGAATACCCCAAGCTTGTACTTTACCCTATAAAACCTCATGCGCACGTCTTGGAGGTGCTCAGAGCTTCGGAGCAGAAGCCCCTCTGAGCCCGCCGGTGTAATACATCTGAGTACTCCAACCCTCCGGGTGGTGCTTGTTTCTTGGCTGGCCTGTCGTTTCCGTAACACTTCCAGAAAGCTTCTGCTCCTGGCCTGCTCCACATCTTGCCACCTGCTGGGAGGGAACGTGTGGCTCCATCTCTCACTACTTTGGAATGGGAATCTGTCCAGTTCTCAGATTACAAAGGAGAGTCCAGAAACTGACCCTAAAAGCAAAACTTCTTCCTTCAGAGAGAGAAGCTTGGAGGGTGTGGTAGACAGAATTCTAAGATGTCCCCCAGGACCCCTGCCTCCTGGGGTACATGCCCTGTGTAACTTCCGGGGCTGTCACCATGCCAGAGTTTACTCCTGGGATTAGGTTATGTTATATATATGTTGACTTAAGGGAGATCATTGCTTGACCTAATCAAGTGAGCACTTTAAAAGCAGAGGGTTTTCACAAATATGAGGTTGGCACAGCTATGGACTGACTTATTTATGAGTGAGTGGAATATGATATAGAGTCCAAAAGTGGATCCTAGGATACATGATAATTTATATTTGAGTGAAGCTGTGATTTTACCAAATGAAAAAGGGTGAGAAATGTATGCAAGGTACCGACACTACCAGGTATCCTAGTGGAAGAAAATAAAATTGGATCCTGCTCTTAAACCAATAAAAGAAAATTTCTAGACACATTACACACAGAAGTGTGGCAATAATAATAGTTTTATAATGTGATCTACAGGACTATGAGTACAATGTCAGGCGGGGGAGACCTTAACCAAGGTTGGAGACCCAGAAACTATTAAAAACATGTAAATATATTTGAGCCTCTAAAATTAAAATCTCATGGCAATGAAACCAAAGAAAAGTTGAAAAAAATGGTCACTTCTGTGATTAATATCTATCATTTAAAAATGAGCCCGAAAAAGTGGACAAGAAAGAAAAGTAACCCCAAAGGAAAATTAATTAAAAAAATGAACTGACAACTTATGTAAGTGCAAATCACCAAGAAATGTATGAAGATGATAAATTTCACAGAAATATGAGCATGCATATTAAAATAATAATACAATCTCTTTCCTCCAAAGAGGCTGGAAAAAATTTCTAGCCCTTATCTTTAATTGTTATTTTGGATTTGGGGAGATACACACTCCCAAATGTTGCTGATGGTGATAGGAATTGCTGTAACCTTTTAGAAATAAATCATTGAATAACTATTAAAATCAATATATATAATTTATAATTTTTAAACTGTAATCTATATAAATGCATAGTGTGCATTTGTTTATATTTATAGTATGTATTATTTGAAAAAAAAAAAAGGAACTACATGGCAAGGAAAGAAACCAAACAGAACACAGCAGGAGCTTTTCTCCAGTTGGTGACTGAGGAAGAGAGGGCAGAGATGCGGTCCCGCTGGCCTGGAAGAAGAAGCAACAGCATGTTGTGAACCACCAATGGGGGCCACGTGGCAAGGAATGATGGTGACTTCTAGGAGCCAAGAGAAACCCTTGACAAGGAAGTTGAGACCTCAGCCTGACAACCATAGGAACTGATCTTGACCAGCAACTTCAATGTGTTTGGAAGTGGATTTTCCCCCCAGAGCATCCAGAAGGGAGCACAGCCTGGCTGACACCTTGATTTCAGCCTCATCAGACCCTGAGAAGAGACCTCACCATACCTTGGCTGGACATCTGACCTAGAGAATTGTGGGCTGGTAAGTGGGTGCTGTTTTAAGTCTCTAAGTCTGCAGTAATTTTTCACCAGGCAACTAGCCTAGAAAACTAACACAGAGGGAGAGTGAGGACAGGTGAGAAAGCTCAGACATGAATACCTCGTGTTTCTGTTCATAAATAATAGAAAGATTAGTGGTCACACAGTGCACAGGCTAAGGGCTGAATGGAGCGCTGATGGAGAGGGCTGATGGAGGCCAGGTGAGGGGACCTATAGCCTGGGACAATGAGAAACGTGCCCTAGGAGAGGTGGACCATGTGTATCCAATCATGGAAGGCGGAGTTTGGTAGCTAGAGAGAACAGGGAAAGCCTGCACAGCTTTCCAGACCACCGTGGATAATAAGGATCTTCTTAACGTCCTATTGGTGGTCCCATTCCATCAACAGCTTTTACAGTATTTTGTTGGTTCCTTGTTTACCCCAACTATTAAGATCTCAGACTAGCTGTGATGTTGGCCTTTCCTGGCCATTGGATACTTAAAACACTATTATTTTGACAGTGCCCTGAGCATGAACTTTTCCATTTACTGCTCAAAATTAAGGCAGCCCCACCTGATACCAGCCCTCCTTGCCTGCCCTACCTTGGCTGAACGTCTGGCCACAGAGTTGAGGGTTAGATGGCAGGAGCCCCTGGTGAAGATGCCATAGGTTGTCACTGTTCTTACTGAGATTCGGTGGACTTTTTGGAATAAATATTTCTTAGTTAACTTTCCTTACTTTGTTTTATACTTTGGTCATTTCCCAGAATTTTAATTGTTTGTTTTTTGGCAATTTTGTCCAGTTTTATGTTGCTTTTTAAAGATTGCCAAGCTATTCCCAAGGTCTCACTCTCAATTAAATTTTTAACTTCGGTTCACCTTGGCAAGCAGAGAGCTTGGTGGGCACATACAAGGATGTCAGTAGGTTGTGTGAATGAAAATACTGCAACCATATCAGTAAACAAAGAATGCTGAAACCAAGTCATCAGCGGCTGCCGCCACCCCTGAGTGGGGACGAGCCTGCAGCCCAGCCTCTGCAGCCACTCACAATGGTGCACTCTGAGCAGACTCAGAATAAGAAAGGACAGGATACTGGCCCTAGATGGCTAGATGCTTGTCAAAGGAATGAATTCAATGAGCCCAAATGTTTGCTTCCTCCCATACATAGAAAAGCACTAAATTCTTTAACTTTAGATGCCTGGTTTTCTTTAGATAACAAGCAATCTTTTATTGTTCCAACTACCTGGTCTTTGTTGTAAAGCTCCTATATATCCTAGCTCCTCCCCTACCTCTTCGGAGCAGTCCCTCAGAGCCATCTGAGAGGCTATCATCCTGGCTCAAGTCCTCCTGCCAAATAAAACATAACTCTCAACTTTTAGGCTGTGCATTTATTTCAGTTGACTGTTGATTATTATGGCAAAGCAAGAATTTATCGGATATATTGATAGTAAGGGAGAGAAGTTGAAGAAAAGACACCTGGGCTCTTAAATTAGGAGAAAAGCCTTTATTGTCCTATATTTAGACCTGATTTTATCACCTAAGTCACTTCTTCCCCCTGGGCCAATTTCCCAGTCTATAAAATTATGGGTTTAGAGTAAAGGAAATGAGAGTCTAGTCCATCTCATATTTCTGTTGTCCAGGAAGAGTCAGAGGTGGACTCTCAGGTGGTGTTAAAGAAATGACCAGGAGCAGGGGAATACCCCAGAGCTCGTCAGCCTAATGGGCCCAGGCTTGGCCATCGTAAGAAGAGATGCCTTCCTGGGGTGGGTGGACAGAGGTGTTCTCACTTGGGATGTCAACTTGTCAGCTGTCCTAAACGTATTTCAATGTTTAACTGTTCTGATTAAAAATTAACCCTGACTTCAGCCTCAAGAGTCCAGAAGATCAAATATTGAGACAAAACCAATCTATTAAACCATTTACCATAATGTTTCAAAATCAAGCAGACAAGCTAGTTATAGGACAGGTGAGGAGGTGGTCCGTGAAAAAGCTTCAATGCCTGGGGAAAAGGGAAGCGCTCTCTCCATGAGCATCGTGGGTAAGTGTTCTTAGCAATGTCTGTCAAGATGAAATCAACCCATTGTGTTGGTAAGTTGCACTTTCTGTTACAGAAACGACAGGCCAGTCAAGAAACAAGCACCACTCGGAGGGTTGGAGTACTCAGATGTATTACACCGGCGGGCTCAGAGGGGCTTCTGCTCCGAAGCTCTGAACACCTCCAAGACGTGCGCATGAGGTTTTATAGGGTAAAGTACAAGCTTGGGGTATTCGGCCAATAGGCATGGAACAGCTTTAGCAGCATTATCATCACAAAAGTGGAGGCAGGGAGGCAGCAAACCAACATTCCAAAGCCAGATATGTATCTTTGAAAACCCAGCTGGCTAGCAAAAAAACATGAACAGCAAACCAACACTAATTAACCTAGATTTACAAGTTAGTGCAGCAGAACTCAGATCAGTATTCCGATACCTAGACTTGTGAGTTATCTTGTTAGCCCAGCCAGCTTTTCCTTCACATTTCTTCTCTCTGCATGTGATTTCTATTATTATTATTATTATTATTTAAATTAGAACAACCCTGGAAGGCAGTTTCAGGTAATGCTGGCCAAAAAGAAAGGCATTTTCTCAAACCTGCCAATTGGATATTGCAAATAACGGAGAAGGAGTAGGTGTCACCTGGGAACCAAGACCTTTGCTTTCAATATGAAATTAATGTCCAGTCACTCAAATTAAATCAAGGCTATTATCACATAAACAAAAGAATGGATGCTAACAAAGTCCTTTATAGTTTCCAATTATGCATTAAAATTGAAAACTACAATGCTCATGATCAAACCAATAGTAAAACACACTGCTCTACATGTTAAAATTTCTTATTCTCTTTCTCCTTCTTGATATCTGTCTCTGTTACTGCCTTTCTTTGTCTTGATTTCACCCCCAAATGTGTTTCACTGTGACTATTGTGTGTTTACTGTTTATTCTCTTTGAGTCCCTTTTTAGCTCTCTCTTGATTATGTCCCACTTGAAATCCCTGTTCATTGTCTTCAAACTGTTGACTGAAATAAATGCACAGCCTTAAAGTTGAGAGTTATGTTTTATTTGGCGGGAGGACTCGAGCTGGGATGGCTCTCAGATCACTCTGGGGTACTGCTCTGAAGAGGTAGGGGAGGAGCTAGGATATATAGGAGCTTTACAACAAAGACCAGGTAGTTGGAACAATAAAAGATTATTTATTACCTAAAGAAAACCAGGCATCTCAAATTCAAGAATTTAGCGCTCTTTTATGTATGGGAGGGAGCAAACATTTGAGCTCATTGAATTCATTCCTTTGACAAGCATCTAGCTATCTAGGGCCAGTATCCTGTCCTTTCTTATTCTGAGTCCCCTCAGAGGGCACCACTGTGAGTGGCTGCAGAGGCTGGGCTGCAGGCCTGTCCTCACTGGGGGGTGGCGGCAGCCGCTGATGACTTGATGGCTTCAGCATTCTTTGTTTACTGATATGGTTTGCAGTATTTTTCGTTCACACAACTAATTTTACTCCTTTACTATTCAACAATATCAACTGATAAGACAGTAAAGTATATTTTGATAATATCTATTGTTATTAATTATTAATATGTAAAATTCCCAATCAATATTTTCAAAGCATTGTAGCTGTTTGCCAGCCCCGCCAGACACACACATACACCCTCATGCACATCTAGTTTTCACTTCTGTCTCTCAAATTTTCCCTGATTCCGCAGAGAACTGGAGTGAGTTTACATGAATTCACAAGTACTCACAGGACAATATAAACAGACAGAGGAGTATTGACTTTTAAAAGAAAAAAAAAACCTTTCATTATAGCAAAGCCCAAAACAAGTAGGCAAAAATAAAGACTGGAGAAAATAAGGTGTAGGTATCAAGACAGGTTTTGAAATTTAAATGAAAATTTGTATCCAAGCTTCATGATAAAGACGTAGTCACTTATGCAAATTGTTTTGTAACGTTTATGCCTACTTCTTAAAAATCATTTATGCAAATTATTTTTTGTGTACGAAGGTCACGCCTACTTCTTTCTTGAGGGTCTTGAACTTAGGGCAAAAGGAAATAATTTTCCTGGATTTTCATTTATGGATACTGAGTAAGTTAAACCACAAAGTCCTCATCAATTTTCCTACAATAAATTCAATGAAAGATTTCCTGTTACAGTTTATTGTCCTGGCCTTATAATTTTGAGAATAATGCTGGTTCATCTCAGCAAAATCAATTGAATATATCATTTTAATTTAGTTCCCTGGGTGGCCTTTGTGTGTTTATATGAATATGTGTGTGTATATGGAATGGAATGGGGGAGGCAGTGACTGTAAGCAAAAATTGTGGCCCACTTTTATCCACCAAGACATAGACAATCCAGCATCGTATTTGTGTGAAAGAACAAATCACCAGAGAGTCTGGATATGTGGGTTTCAATCCTGGTTTCATCCTCAAAACTTAAAAGCCTGGAGACAGTGTGAAGGAAAAGCTGGGCTGGTCTAACAAGATAACTCACAAGTTTAGGAATGTGAAGGAGAGGCTGGGCTGGGCTAACAAGATAACTCACAAATCTAAGTATCGGAATACTGATCTGAGTTCTGCTAGAGTAACTTGTAAATCTAGGTTAATTAGTGTTGGTTTGCTGTTCATGTTTTTTTGCTAGCCAGCTGGGTTTTCAAAGATACGTATCTGGCTTTGGAATGTTGGTTTGCTGCCTCCCCGCCTCCACTTTTGTGATGCTAATACTGCTAAAGCTGTTCCATGCCTATTGGCCGAATACCCCAAGCTTGTACTTTACCCTATAAAACCTCATGCGCACGTCTTGGAGGTGCTCAGAGCTTCGGGGCAGAAGCCCCTCTGAGCCCGCCGGCATAATACATCTGAGTACTCCAACCCTCCGAGTGGTGCTTGTTTCTTGACTGGCCTGTCGTTTCCGTAACAACAGTACAGCCATCACCTTTTCCAGGTCTCGGTTACCAAGCCCCTCACTGTTTCGTGGAGGAGTTTGGGAAACATGAAACACTGGAATGTGTCAAACTGTTCAAGATTCTCTCAGGGTTGTTTTTAAATTGTTTTGAGACGTGTCCTTCATTTTCATGTGATCGGTTGTTGAAACTCTTTGCATTAACATTCTCTCTAGTTTTAAAATCAGAATAGCACTTTGCTTGGAAGATAGCAATAAGAATAAAATTAATAAGAAATAACTCATAAAGAAATATGAATTATCTGCTAGACATCCATACAAAGACTATACACATATCTTCTTAAACTTTAAAACTATTAAACATGGCAAGCACATGCTCCCAGCATCATTCTGTAGATACAGCTGCTAGAGAAGTTAAGTGACTGACCTAAGATCACTCAGCATTAAGGTAGCAATGCTAGAATTTGAATCGACGTCCTCTGACTTTTAAAATACGCTCATAAATTAGTGTATTTCCTTTCATGACTTGTCTTCAGCTTTGGAAGAGCATCATTTGGATCATCAATTAAAGTCAAAAAGTGATTAATGTCTTGTTTGAATTAGAAAAGATATTCTAAAAGTTGTGATCACTGACTGGTACTTTAAGAATTGAAACCCTCTGCTTTCAAGAGTGTATGACTCATGTTAAAGTTGCTTGTGTTTCCTGTAGTTGTTGTGTATATTTGTAACCCCTGAAAGTTGATTACTGAGGGTTGGTAGAAGATTTAATGCTACCCTCAAGGACCTGGTAGTCTCATAAAGGGGGAAATACAACAGGTGCATTCATCGAAGCAAGTATAATGCAAGCAGATTGTTCTTATTGGTTTGATACTTCAAAGTGGAATGAAGGTGACTAAGTAAAAAATTTTAGGGTAGTGGGAAAGAGTAGTTGGCTAATTCAATATCTGGTATTTATTGGTTCATTCACCATCAAGGAACAATTCATCATATATCTTCTCTGTTCCAAGCCCATTCAAACAATAAAGCAATAAGTCAATATAGAATAAATGGGCAATTCAGGTGCTTATTCATCATAAGAACAAGATTACTCATCCAATTATTTAAAGGTGACTGCTCAACAGATGGCAGGAGGCTCTGAGTCCCCGAGAGAGAACCTCTGGGGTTCGCATGAGATTGGGAAAGCAGCATTGGTTTCAAATAGGATGGATTAGCTGATTTTCTTGGATTTTGTGCTCGCCATGAAATCATCTCAACTCAGCGTGCCTTCTGATCTTCTCTGGCTAAGTCACAGCATTGATACGTGTGGCATTTGGTGGAACTAAAGACCAAAATAACATCATTTTCTTGGAATTGTGAAAACGTGCAGCCACTTGACAAAATTTGTAAGACAGTCTCTTTATGGGAGGCTGATCCATCTCCCAGCTTACTTGAAACTTCATTCATTTTTCTTCTGCTTCAGGTTGCTGGATTTTAGCCCTATTTGTCCCATTACTTGTGGCCAATGTCAAGTCTTCAAAAGATGGTCAGCCGTGTGAACCTCATGGACCCCCAGGACCTCAAGGACCCAGAGGTCTTCCAGGGCCAATTGGACTTCCAGGTGAAAAAAAAAAAAAACCTAACTGCTCTATTGGCCTCTCATAGATTCTCTCTGATGGCAATGTTCATGGATTCACTGAGATCTTCCAGGTGATCTGATGAGAATACTGATCATTAAGGCAAGTCATTTCTTGGTAACAAATGACTACGCCCTCTTTTTCTCAACCCTGAAGAGTCGTAATGTTCTTCCACTAAGACAGCATCTAACTACCAAGAAATCTATATGTTAAAACAGCTCTTTGGACATGTGGGATGTGCAGTCCACGTTGAGACTAGGGCAGAGCACTCACACTGGTGTCGCACGGTGTAGGTGTGAGCTGAGCTTCATACATCAGGCACATGGGGCAGCAGATACATGGCTTCCTGGTCTCTTGTCTTCTGCTGAGAGGTACGCTGGGCTAAGCTCACGTGGCGATCCCATCCGCTTTGAACACTTGTACCAACCTTCTGAAGCAGTGGTTTTTGAAATCTGGCTGAGCATCACTCATCCACAGACTTGTTAACATTTAGCTTCCTAGTCTCCATCCTCAGAGATTCCTTGAAAGGCCCACAGTGTAGACTGGCATTGAATAATTGGGGGATTCGGGTGGGATGGTGTTCCACAACTGGGTCTAAGAAACAGGCATGTTTGGATACCACTGTTCAAAATTCCCATTTAATTCTGTTATGATATGATCCCTGGATTTGTCTGGGTAACTGCCAAGAGTGATCCTTAATATTCAGCCTTATGGTAAAGAAAAAACATGGCAGAACATGTTTAATGATCAATTCACATATTCATCATTTAATTATTCACTTGTTGAACATATTTTGAGTGCTAATTTGATGATTGATACTGAATATAGCATTTAGAAAGAAAATTCAGACCCTAGCTCCCAGTATGGATAAGGAAATAGTCACATAAAGGAGAGATTACAATTCTTTGTGGTAATTCTTTATAACCATGGTGACAATCAATACCAAATGTGGTACAAGGCGATAGAACTTTTCCAAATCTGGAGGACACAGGAGAACCTTCTGGAAGCAGTGATACTTGGGCTAGGCTTTGACCAGTGAGAAGAAAGAAGTTGGAGGGGAAGAGGGGTAGAAAGGAAGAAATAATTCATATACCGTACAAAATACAAAATCTTAAATTATATCATTCTATTTTGTTTGCTTGTTTATTTTGAAATTTAGGACTCCCAGGTGTACCAGGACCAAGAGGGAAAACTGGGTTACCTGGAGAGGTTGAGAAGTGCCCATCTCTACCTCAGTCTGCCTTTTCCGTCAAGCTGAATGGGTCTTTCCCGGGACCCTCCCAGCCCATTGTCTTCCAGGAAGCTCTGTACAACTGTCCCGGCCACTTTGACCTGGCCACGGGGGTGTTCACCTGCCACGTCCCCGGTGTGTACCACTTTGGCTTTGACATTGCCTTGTCTCAGAACGTTGTCAAGGTGGGTCTCCTACGGAATGCCACCCAGATCAGAGACAAACAGGCAGAGGCCAAGGATGGCCATGAGCATGCTTCAGGAAGTTCCATCCTGCAGCTGGAGAAAGGGGACAGGGTCTGGCTGGAGTCAATGCTAGACAAAGAAGAATCTGGAAAAGGAACGATTCAAACCGTGTTTTATGGATTTTTGATCAATGGAAATTAAGATGGCTTTGGGTTAGCTGCATAGTTCCCTCCCTCAAGTAACTCTGAATTTAAGAAAAGAAGCTTTCTACTCCTCTCATGCCAAGTATTTCCTCTAGAATTGTTAAAAGATGAACAGCTCACAAAATCAGTAATGGCCAAGTTGAACAAAATGAATGTATTACCAATCACTGAAATCAATAAAGACTCATGGTTCATCAACATTTCAACGATTTCTTTTTTGTGATTTCCCAACATTCAAGGTCCTGAGTGGCAAAAATGTAGGGGGGGGGGGAAAGATTGAGATAGGAAGCTGCCCAGCCAGATTCCTATTGAATACACCAGAAAAAGCCCCATTCCGTTCTTTTATTAAGCCTGCTTTTTTTTTTTTTTTTTTTTTTTGGTCTCTTCCAGGGGACAAAAACCTTGCTCAAAGTCTCAAATCTATTTTTGGAATTAAGGATATAAATATAGAAGTAAATATCTCTGGCAGAGATAGCAAGTTGGTTTAAAAGACCAAATGAAAATGCTTCCCATCTGATGATTTCCCAAAGGCATAACTGGGTGGGTGACGTGGCAATAGAGGCAGAGGGCCAAAGACAGAGGTGAGGGAATTTCTGTGGCTTCATAATTTTCAGGATCATTAATTTCCTTCAGGCTGTTAGTTCCTTACTCAATAATCCTTCTTCCAGCTAATTTCCATTCTAGCTAAGTTTGTTTGCATTGCCTCAATAAGCCCGATTACAAAAATGTAATTTGACGAGATTCTATTCCATTCAGGGTGACCGTAGAAAACACCATCTTTTCTGGTGAGATGTAAGTTCACGATACTTGCTGGAGTCGCATTTAAAATGGGAGCAATTCAACTGACTTGCAGTCTTTGGCCTCTGGCCTCTGCCCTTTGCTTTCTCCATTTCTCTATAAAGAATGAAGATGCGGTTCTTCCAGCCGCAACAACCATCTTGCAGGCATTAAACCAAAGCCACATAATATACGATGAAGCAGGATAAAAGTAATCAAGCTCTTTGTACATCGTGATGAGGATCTAAGCCAACCTTACACTACTGATGACTAGACTTTAAAAAATACTGGTGGGTTTTGCTTTTTTATTATTGAATTATAAACTTCAATATATATACTTCATGTATACTTTTCTACAGCTGAACTTTAGTAAAGTGCACAACTCTCAGGTACACAGCCTAATTAATTTTGTACACATACAAACATGGATACATCCAGATGACTGTAGAGAGCATTTCTATCGTCCCAGAAGTCTCCTTGGTGCTCTTCTGGCCCACAACCACATCTGCAGCGCTGAATCCATTATTCTGACTTTTAGCATCATCAACTATCTTGGCCTATTCTTGGACCTTATATGAGTGACATCATTCAATACAAAATCTTTTGTGTCTAGTGTTTTTCCACACATCATAATGTCTGTGAACTCTATGCACACTGTGGTAGCAGTAGTGTAGTATTTCATTGTATAGAAATGTATAGTGTTTCATTGTATGAATACACCACCATTTACTTACTTACTCTTCTGCTGATGGATATTTGAGTGGCTTTGTGATTGACCTTTTCATGAAAAACAATGAATTCAAAATCCACCTAATAAAGAGAAAACCCACAGGCCCCAAATGGTATCACTTGTGCTAAAGCCCATGACACCAAACCTAGATTTAGTACCTAACCTAGCTGCACTTTTGACCTTCCCCAGAAATGTAATCTTAATCAACCATTTGGGGATTTGCTGGTCAGCACCAATGAGGTAGTCTGTCCCGTGGTGCCACCTCCATCTTCCAAAGGAAGAAGAGGCAGTTTGCTTGATGAGATCTTCACCATTTCCTTCCCCCCAGAAGACGTCCTGGCTCCAAATAACCCTCTCCATTCTTCTGCTAATGGCTTCTTTGCCCCACCCTCCTTTCTACAAGAGCCTTCCATTTTGTACCATTTCTTGGAGCATCTTCTAGTTGCTAGATGGGATGCCACGTGATTCAGGAATCACCTACTAAAGCCAATTAGATCTTCAGATCTACTGATGGAATTTTGTGTTTTAACACATTGAAGCTGCTGTGTGTATCAATAATTTTTTTTCTTTTTTGTTGCTCGCAAGTATTTCATTATATGACATACCAGAGTTTGTTACCCATTCATTCACTCATTGAAGGCCATTTGGTTTGTTCCCAGTTTGGGGCTATAACAAATAAAACTGTTAGGAACTTTTATGCACAGATCTTTGCAAGAACATAGATTTTCATTTCTCTAGGATGAATACCCAGGAGTGGGCTTATTGATTGGTTTTTAGCATTCATCTCCCGTACGTCTTATTAGACTTTTGCATAAGTATTTCATTTTTTCACAGCCATAATATGTGGTATTGTGTATTTCATTTCTTTTTTTTTTTTTGAACATTTTTTTTTATTGAGTAATAGTCATTTTACAACGTTGTGTCAGTGTTTTTCATTTCTATTTCCAGTGGTTCACTTCTAGTATACAAAAATGTGACTGATGTGTGTGTGAGTGTGTGTGTGCGTGTGCTGACCTTGTGTCCTGCAACCTTGCCTAACTCACTGGTTAGCTCTAGAAGTTTCTTTTGTAGAGTCCTTGAAATTTTAACATAGACAATCATGTCATCTACAAATAGGGACAGATTTTTTCCCCATTCTGTGTGCCTTTTATTTCCTTTAACTGCTTTTTTGCATTGGGTAGGACTATGCTGAATAAGAGTGAGAGTAGACATCCTTACTTTTTTTTGATCTTAGGAGAATAGAATTTGGTCTTTGATGGTTAAGTACGATGCTAGCTATGGACTTTTTGTTGATAATCTTTATCAGATTGAGGAAATTCAATTTTATTCTCGGTTTGATGATAATTTTATCATGAATGGAAGTTGATTTTTGTTGAATGTTTTTATGCATCTATTGAGATGACCCTGAGGATTTTCTTCTTTAAACTGTTAATATTGTTGAGGTCTGCAGATTGCAACAGCCTTGTGTTCCTCAGTAAACCCTACTTGGTTGTGGTGTGTTATTCTGTTTATATATTGTCGGATTTCTTTTGCTAAAATTGTATTGAGGATATTTGCATCTATGTTCAGGAAGGATATGACTTCGTAGTTTTCTCTCTTAATATTATCTTTGTCTGATTTTGGTATCAGGACAATGCTGGTCTTAAAAAATGAGTTACGAATTGTCTTCTTTTTTTATTTTCTGAAGGAGAATTTTTAAGATTGTGTTTATTTCTTCTTCAAATGTTTGGTGAAATTTGTTAGTGAAATCATCTTGGTCTCGAGATTTTTTTTCAGAAGATTGATGATAACTTTAATTCATTTAACGGTCTTAGAGGTATTTATGCATTCCTAACTCTGCCAGTTCATGTCAGTCCAGGCCAGCTGAGGGATCTTTCCTGTCCTGGTAGTCTCCCTACTCATGCAAAACCTATATATTTTCTTCTGTGGCTATGCTTTCTCTAGGGTCTGTCATCTTCCTCACTTCTCTATGTAATTCTCCATCACTCTTCTTTCCTTAAAGAAATGAGCCAGTCCTTTTTTTGTTGGGTTAAATGAACAAGACTTATCCCTAAAAATGGGTAAGACTTGGTCTTATATGTAGGTATACACGTGAGACACATAATTAATAAACACTAGACCTCAGTAAATGTTACAGAGGAGGGATAAATAATTGAACAAGTAAGCTCAGAATCCCAAGTGATTCAATAACCATAGTGAAGTCAATAAGACTATCTGTGGGTTGGATAGCTTTCAAGTATACAAAACTGAGAAATTAGCTTATTTCTGGCCCCATTTATCTTTTTAAAGTGATACTATTTTAGTCATTCTACCTATCAACCCATGGGAGCTTTGCAAAATGTAAATATGGTCATACTATCCCCTGCTTAAAATCCTTTAATGATTTCCAATTTTCTTTAGGATGAAAACCAATCCTTTTGCTTGGCTTACGATGCTGTGCATGGCCTGTCTCCTCCATCCTTCTCCATTTGCATCTCAGTCTTTCCTTTATTTACAGCTCTAACTAAACAGCATTTTAGTCCACAAATGTGCAATGCTTGTAGCCACAGAGGGCCCCTGCACCTCCTATTAACTAGAGTCTACTTCTCCCCCACTTATCTGTACTTTCAAACCACCCTCAACAATGTTGACTAGTGAGAATGCTCATAGAATGGCTTCCTTAGAAAAGATGATTGAGCTGACTTGTGCAAATCCTTCCTTTGTTGGACTGTTAAAACATTATGATACTCTCCTTTTAATGTTCACCACATTTTTAATTTCATAATCATTACGAAGAGAAAATCTGGCAGTCAGAGAAAATAGCATATTACTTTTAAAGGAAAAAATAATAAAGGTTGGTGATTTATCCAAGGAAATTGTGAAATGTAGAAGACAATAGAAGTATACCTTTGCAGCGATGAAAGAAAATGATGATCAGCCTGGATTTGTACATCCAGTGAAAATATTCTTGAAAAATCATGGTGAAGAAGGAAACTCAGATTTACCTGAAGAAATAAAGAGCACCAGAAATAGTAAATTTGTGGAACCATGTGAAATATGTTGCTCATTTACTGACTTTAAAAAATAATTGTTGCAAACAAGAAAAACAATTATGTATTGTGATAGTTTGGAAGGTATGAAAACAAACATGACAGAAATACCAGCAAAGAATGAAAGGGGGGAAATGAAAATATACTGCTTTAAAGTTTTTATCTATTAAATGATGAGGTATAATATTTGTAATTATACTGTGATAAGTTGAAAATATATACTCTAAATGTTAGAAAAAGCATACTAAAACAATAAAATCAAAGGTAAAGATAATGAACCAGTAGTGGAGGTAAGTTTAAATCCTTAAAAAAAATTCTTAATTATTCAAAAAAAAAGATAGTTAAAGAAAAAAAGGAACAAATAACAAACAGAGCCTCTGTTTGAACATCAACTTGTACTTTACTCTGGTGAAAACCAGCTGAGGTCATTGGCCTCAGATAAGCCAAAAAATTAAATATTAAAGAAAACTGATTTATTAGAATATCTTCCCCGTACCTTTGAAAGGCAAACAAGTGGAAAAGGAACAGAACAGCTGAAGACATACTCATTACAGCAATTTCCGCCTCTACATCAGGATGCCTAGGGAAGGAGGACGGTCTCTCTCCATGGGAATTGTCGGTAAGTGTAACCAGTACTGACAGGTAAGGAACTGGACCCCCTCTGCTGGTACACAGAACTACCCAAAGTTCAGTCTCCTGTGATCACCTGCAGTTCTTTTTATTATCATAACAATTCCGAGACACGATTTTCCCATAACACTGGACAAAATGATAGATTCATTTCAGCCTTTCCAGTCTGATACGGCAAACAGAAAGGAGCGGAAGTGGAAGTTTTATGTGAGCCAAAGCTTGTGTCATCCAGATGTAAGTAGGTCTGCTGTATGTAAGTGAGTACAGGGGAATTATGGCTTCAATAAAGCCGAAGGGCAGATGATGCAAAATTTTTACGTATTTGACTATGGACTGTCAATGTGTTTTCTATGTCCATCCTCTGACACATAACCTAATGCTAATCCGCTGATCCTTACAATCAAGCAGGTCGGCGCTTGCAGGGTCTCTGAGCTTTTCTTTGCACGCATCTCGGATTCTGCCACTCACTTCCTCTCTCTACCCATCGGAGAGCTGCTGTCATTCTTCCTGTGTCACTTTCTCCTGTTTTGATCCCATTTTCAGTCCCTTCTACCTCCAGCTTTCCCCCGTAGTCTTCTTCTTGTCTCCTGAAAATGATCTAACTTCTTTCACTGTTAACTAATTACAATACGGAATTAAATTCTAATTTCTACAGTATTCAGTTTGAGTTCCTAGTCTTTATACTACAAAAGCAAAAAGATTTGGACATTTTCCATTCACATATCTAGTTATGATCTGCTACACTGTCCCGTCCTCCCTCTCGAATTTTTTTAAAACCACTTTCGTGAGGTATGATTCACATGCAAAAGACTACGTATTTAATGTATCCAACCTGATGAGTTTGGACATAATTATACACCTGCAAAGATGGGGGAGGACACGCTGAACTTTTTTTATGGAGTAATTGAGGCACCTTATGTGCAATCACAAAATAAATCAGAAAAAAGAGGGTGGGAAGGGATACAATGGGAGTACGAGATTCGCAGATACTAACTACTATATATTAAATAAACAACAAGTTTCTACTGTATAGCACAGGGAACTATATTCAGTATCTTTTAGTAATCTGTAATGAAAAAGAATATGAAAATGGAAAAAAATGAGAGAGTTTTATGGTATGCAAACAGTATCTCCATAAACAGTTTTTATAAAAAAGATGTTACCAGTTAAAAGGTTAACACTTAAACGACTACACATAACAAGTTGTTGCATCGATGTATCGTTGATGAGATGGATGGCAGTCTTCTGGGATAATTTCCCCTAGTGTTTACCCATAAGAGAGGCACCCGTCTTCATAGACTGTCTTCTCATGTCATGGAGTATTTCCCAAGATGAGTGATCTCTGAACTGGTTTTTAAGAATGAAAAGAAGTTTTCCGTGCAGATATAAGCAGTGAGTAGTAAATGAAACTTCCAATTGGCTTGTTTTTGAGGCAACACTGTGCTTAATTGTAAGCGCTACAAGTGCCCGACCATCATAGGGATGATACCACTGGGAGCATTTACTTAAAGAGACCGAAGCTTGGGTGTCCTAGAGAAAACCTCTAGGCCCTCAGAAGTTCAAGTTTCAATAAGCAGCATTAACATCCAATACAAGGGACCTATAGATCAACTTTGGCCCTGATTGTACCCCATCAAGGAGCAAGATGGGGGCAAGGGGAAAGCACTGATATGACTAAGCTCATACTTAGCTCTTGTGATTGGGAGAATTTGCTGCCCTAAACAGTGCTGGGAACATAATCCTTCAAGAGAAGCAGCACCAACTTTCAACTTCTGTGAACTTTTATCCATTGACCCCCTGCTCTAGGTGTCGGGATTTTAGCTTGGTCTGTCGTATCAGCCGTGGCCGATGTCAACTCTCCAGAAATTCAAGGGCCCTGTGATTCTCAAGGATATCCCGGACCTCCAGGGCCCCCCGGCCCCATGGGGCCTCCTGGCCCTCGAGGTGAGAAAACATTTTTCTCCACATTGCATTGGTCACTTCTTTCTCTCTGACTGAAATATCCATAAACCCAGTGGAAATTACCCAGGTGTTTCCCACAGTAACTGACTGAGACAATGATTTTCTGGAGGAAAATTACCGCAGACTTCCACTTCCAAGCACAGCTAAGCACCTAGGATCTTAAAACAGGTGACGAGGTTTTTACCCCAGAAAAACTTCAGGGATGAGTCCTGAAGACGCCACCATGTAAACCTAAATGACGGTTCAGATAGCTTTTAAATTGGTGCACTCTTTAAAGTGGCAGTTACTGTATGCTCACCCATAATTAATACGGGTACTGGTGAGTTTCCTGCAAATTCAAGGGCCAAATGGTATTGGAGACGACCATTGAGAATCAGGTGTTAGGAGATTTCCCCTCAAGTCTGAGAACTAGCTCTGCCATCTCAACCTTGCTGGAAACTATCCCAATTCGATCCTGCATCAGGAATTCCTAGCCTGATTGTGCATCACAATTATCTGTGGACGTTGTTTAATATGCAGTTTCCTGGATTCACCCCCCTGAAATTCTGATTCAGAAGGTCACTGCACTATTAGCCAAGGTACTGTATTATTCACAGTCTCCCCTGCAGACACTAGTGCACAGTCCAGCTCAGGAAACATCGCTCTAACATCCCCTTTTATCTCTGGAATGATCCAATTCCTAGATTTCCCTGTGCCAGTGTTTCCCGAGAGTCATCCTTAATTGGTGTTTGTGATAACAAAAAACATATGATCTACCTATGAAATCAACGGGAAGGGCAATTCAAGTGACTATCCAATCACTGCTTCTAAGAATATTCTGACTCTACCAACTCTACACTGGACACTGTGATGGTTTTGCGTTAGAAACAAAATTAAGTAGGTCATTGGCTCATAGTCTAACTAAGGAAGCAAAATAGGTACTTGATGGGGGAGATTGCTATCCAGGGTGGCAAATGCTATGATCAAAGTAGATGCTGGATTCTGCTACGGTGATGGCAGAGAGGAGAGAAAGACTTCCTGGGAAGAGTGATGCTTAAGATGATCCTTGAAGGGTGAGTGAGATTGGGAGGAGGAGCAGTGTGGAAAGAAATGTATGGGCTGTGAAATGCATGAACTTCAAAACTCCTCCAACCTCCTTCTGTTTACTTCGGTGTTAAGGGTTTTCAGGCTTTCCAGGACCAGTAGGGCTAACCGGGATTCCAGGAAACACTGAGGAGTGTCTACCCCCCGCCAAACCTGCCTTTGCAGTGAAGCGGAGTGATCCCCTCCCAGCCCCCTCCCAGCCCGTTGTCTTCAAGGAAGCCCTGCATAACGACCAGGACCACTTCAACCTCACCACGGGCGTGTTCACCTGCAGCGTCCCTGGCGTGTACCACTTTGGCTTTGACATCGAGCTGTTCCAGCATGCCCTGAAGTTAGGGCTCATGAAGAATGGCACCCAAGTCCTCGAGGAGGAAGCCAGGGCCGAGGATAATTATAGGCATGTTTCCGGAAATGTCATCTTGCAGCTGACCGCGGGAGACAGAGTCTGGCTGGAATCCGAGCAAGACACAGCAGAGACTGAGAAAGGATTGATTCAAAGCGTGTTCTTTGGGTATTTGCTCTATTGAAATTACACTGGCTAAGGGATAACAGGCACACTTAAATCCCTCAAGTGATCCTAAATTCTACAGAATACTTCCCTTTCCCCTTAGATATTTTTAAGTGAGACCATTGAATGAATACCATTAAGAATGCCCTGTTCACCAATGTGAATGCAACCCAAAGAACAATTAAGATTTATAATCCATTAACTGGTCAACAATTTCTTATTGAAACTCCATCACATTTCATGTACTCTGCTATATCCTAGAAACTTTGGGGAAGGGGTATGTCAGGAAACAATTACTGATCGGAAGCTGCCTACTGCTTGGAGGTGGGGGAAACAGGAAAGCCATTATTCCTGTTCTTGATTATGGCTGAAAATTTTTCACCTGATGGGGGGGGAAAACGTCTTGATCATAGCTCCCAATGAACAGATATTTACAGTGTGACATGGAGAGGAGCAAAAGGAAATAAAACTATATGTATTAAATATATGCTCTTTTCCAACCACTTCACCCTCAATAAATAGTTTCACCTGCCGTGTCTTAATTTACTTGGTACTCTATAATATCCAGAAACACTTCGAGGGAGGCATATCATTTTGCCAGTATTTTTGAGTTATTTCTGAAAAATTTCAACGAAGATTGGAGAGGATGTATTTTGTTTTTTTCCAAAGTTTTAGCTGTTTCTGAATATGAAATCTCTCCTCATGGTAAACAGCATAAGGAAGACACTTTATCCTTCCAAACCTCTTTCAAGATACATGTTCCCATTCAATTTTCCACCATCTTTATCACTATATAGGGATGAAAGGACATGAAAAATGCAAAACTGACTCTTGCTATTTTTGACTGCTACTGTGTGTGTGTGTGTGTGTCCAAGGGTGAGGGTAAAAATAACATTTCCCATCAATGGGAAAGAAACACATCTCTACTACTAATTTCCTTTTGCTGACAATGGTGGGAGAGAGAGGAAAGAGAGAGTAAAACATTGTAACATCTATTACTCAGAACTAACGATCTTTTGGTTAAACACTGACAGGGTTCTAGAGTATGGAAATGTTGACCAGGCCACACAGCGCTGTGGAAATTTACTTTCAATGTAATAGAAAGTACACACATCATTTGTCTCGCAAGAAATACAGACACACATGATTTTAGCAATGCGGGCAGCTGTCTGCCGCCCTGTTCCCTGGAGCGGCTGCCCAAAGCCCCTTTTGTCCCATTTGGATGAAGCTCTGGTGAACCGAGGGGTCAAAATCCAGAGGAGGTTTGTCCCTAGTCACAAGCCTACCCTCTACTGATAGACCTGTTGCCAGAAAATAGTCCAGTTACACCCTCAACTTTCTGGCACTCACATTTATACCATTTGTAGTTATTTGTCTGTATTAGAGTTAGCGGCACCACTTTAAAGTTCTTGATTTAAATAACAGATACAAAATAACTGATTAATTATGACAATCATAGGCAAACGCATAGATCATCCTAAAACACACACAATGGCCAATCATTACGTAGCTCGTTTACTGAACTGGCTTTTGGAAAATTGACTTTTGGTGAATTAGCCCCATATTTTTTCACCTGGCTGACCTGTTAGGAGGTCGCCTCTCTCTGCCGTCTTGATAAGAGGGTGAGCTTGCCTTGCACATGCCTTCAATGCTTGAGTAAAACATAATCAGGAGGGAAATCTTATTACTTATATACATCACCATTCCATATTTGAAGGACAGATTGTACCTTTTTCTATTACACATGGAAACTTTGCCAAGGGCTAGAAACCATTCTCTTGCCACTTCAAAGTATTACAGATAAAAGAAGTTGGGGAGAATATTTGGCAAAACTGTAAGGAAGTTGCTCCAAAGCACGTAAGAAGGGAACTGATGTAAAACAGTAAAAGCTGCATTGCTCCAAGTCTCTCCTCAATGCCTCTTAAATCTCAGTGATCCTGCGGCCCAAGGGGAAGAGAAGATGCAGCCATTCCCCAATGCAGGGCCTGCGTTGTCTCCACCCCGACGTTAATTTCTCCTCAGGATGAATATCAGTGGGAATATCTGTTACTTTTAAGGAAAATTCTACCATTAATCTATTGTGGTATGTTCTGTCCCCAAAAGTCTCAAGAAGCTGTTCACAGTACCTGCGTTAACCTATTTCCAGATCCATACTGGGAATGTCATAAACGTTTGATTCTTCCTTTCCAGTTTTATGTGCCTTACTTTTTTCCCTGCTTACCCCACGGCTGACATCTCCAGTGTGATACTGTTGCCGAATCCCGGTCTCTGTGCCCTGGCGCCAAATTGAAATCTGGGGACAAGAGTTTTGGGTGAAGCAGAAAAGAAGAGCTTTACTTCTTTGCCAGGCAAAGTAGGTCACAGCAGGCTAGCGTCTCAAGACTGTGAGCCCGATCAGGGGTGGGGTAGTAGCAAGAAACAGAGCTTCTGATAAACATCTGTGAACATGCAGGGGCTGCATTCTTTCCTCCTTGACACGATTGTACTGACATCAAGAAAACCTGGTGATGGGGCCACCTGGTTCTGTGGTTATCAGACCATGACCTCCGCCTCCAATGGTCCTTGGTCTGGTGTTTGTCTTCTGCACCTGGAGTTAACAAGTCATATCTCTAGACATTTCTGCACCTGGAACAAAGCATGCTGGAACAAAGAGGGATAGGGGAGGGCGCTAAAGAAACATGTGCAATTTAGAGTCAGGCTAGCAGGTGCTACAGCATGAGCGAAGACATTTTTGGTTACTAGTATCTGGGTACTTCAGAGAGGAGCTATGGCAGAGGATATGGGGGAGGCGTCTGCCCCGGGAAGGCCCCCCAGGGCCCAGGGGGCTCAGTTACAGTACTGAGTACTGGTGATTGTGGGCATATTATTCTGGTCCACTATCTGAAAGCTTACTTTTCCAGGGTGAAATGTTCTACATGTAAGATTTCAGTAGTCACTATCAGATTAAGAAAATTCTATTCTTTATTTCCTAACAGATTTAAAAATTATTAGTAAGTTCCAGTTTTTATCAAATGCTTTTATTGTCCTTTTAAATGACTATGTAATTGTCTCATTTAATTTGTAAATATGATAAAGGATTCCTCCAGCCAGGTAATGTGGGTTTAGGGATAAGCAGAAAGTATGATCTTGGTAGCTATGAGAAGAGTGATTCTTTTAATTGATTTTTTTTTTTTAACTGAAGTATAGTCAGTTACAATGTGTCAACTTCTGATGTACAGCATAATCTCCCAGGCATGCATATATATATAATATACTCATTTTCATATTTTTTCATTAAAGGTTATTACAAGATACTGAATATAGTTGCCTGTGCTGTACAGAAGAAATTTTTTTTAAATCTATTTTTGAGAAGAGTGATTTTTAAGTGTATAGGAATCTATTCACCAAAATTCCAAAGGAGGTAGAGTTATGGATGGTTAACAACTGAATTTTTGTCAATGGCAGGCAAGCAAAAATTCCGTGACCCATCTCTTGGCCTTGCCCATTAAAAACATTTCACATGCGACTCTCTGTGATCTTTCGCCTTTTGCTGTCTTGATACAGGAATAATGGAGAGCTTGTAAGTTACATGTCAAAGACGGCAGAGGCAAGAGAGGAAAGGAACCCGAACCCCAGAATCACTGTTTAGGAGAAATTCAACCTCCAGCCAACAATATCAATATTGGAACTTTAATGAGTGAGAAATAAATTTCTATTGAGTTAAGCAAGCCCTTTTAACCTGTTTCATTAGTTAGTGTTACCATGAAATCATACAATATTTCCCCAAGTTTTTGTAGCTTTGGAAGGAGGGGTCATTCTTTCATTATCGTAAGCGGAATAATGGCAACGTGTTTCACTTCAACCCCCTTTTGCTGTAAAAAGGACTTGACAGAATATGCAGAGTGAAGGATAGAAGAGGAAAGAATTGGAGGGATGAGGAAGGGCTCATGGTGGAAAGTGTCAGTTAGATGGAGAAGTAGCTTGGGTAAAGGGAGACCATGTGTGTGCTTCTCTTAGATAAAAGGGTTTCCATCCAACAGTAGGGTCTGGGGACAAGGAGACAGAGTGGCCTGGGTAATTATTAGAAGAGTGATTTTTAAGTGAAACAGATTTGACTTCTGGAACAGAGTTCTAAAGCCCAGTTCCTCTGTGATCAAATCTACCTGTTCCCTCCTATAAATGTAGAATCTATTTACCAAAATTCCAAAATGCTAAGGAAAAGTCCAAGAGGCCAAGATGTGGTGTGTACTTATTTGTTTGTTTGCTTGCTTCAGACAGCAGAGTCATAAGGGGTTTGTCTTTGTTATATGGAGGCTAGGAAACCAGAGAAATAGATGGTGAGTGTGGCTTGCTCGGGCTCCTCAGTTTCCACTGCAGCTTCTAGCCACACCGTTTCACCCACGCTCAGTGGAAGGGACAGCATGCCTGAGAGATTCCTGTACTCTTTGGTGGAGACCTGATGCTTTTCTAAGACAGGGTTCTTGTTCCTCATCAGCCAAATGGTCACCTTGCAGTGACGGAGCTCTACATCAAAGAGGAAAAGGTAATTTCCTGGCACCCTGCATATGAAGACCCCCGTATCCTCGTTTAAGTCTCTCTGAGCGTTGTACAGGACCTCTGTGAAGGTGACAGGCTTCGATGGTGAAGGCAGCTTGCCACTGAGCTTCACAGTGAAGGCTGACTTTCTGTTGCATGGGCATTTTACATTTTGTCCTCGAAGTCCTGGAAGTCCTGGGAAACCTGGGGCCCCTTGGGAAAATGGAGACAAGCCAGTAAGAAGTTCAGAGCATCCAATAGAAAGGTGGTACCTCAGTTGATCTGTGAAACCACCACTTTTTTTGTTATAACATCATGGTTAAGAGAGTGATCTTTGGTGTACGATTAAATGCTTACAAGTCACATCTCTGAAATTGGCTGGCTATGTGAACTTGCTAAAGTCAATTCAACTTTTGGGGCTGTATTTCTTCATCTGAAAATAATATTATTGACTTCTCATATGGCTATCGTGAAGTCTTAATGAGACTGCATTTAAAGTACTTACTATAGTGGCCAAAAACATTAAACCTTACAGAAGAACCTTTATGTCATGATCTCACTTATATGCGGAATCTAAAAAAGTTGAACACATAGAAGCAGAGAGTAGAACGGTGGTTGCCAGAGACTAAGGGTAGGGGGAAGGGGGAGATGTTGGTCAAAGGATACAGCGTTTCAATTATGCAGGATGAGTATGCTCTGGAGAGCTAACGGACAGCATGGTGACTATAGTTGACCAGATCCATTGAAAATTCCTGATTCTTGCTACACCGGATAGTGAGAATGCACATTATTCTACTTCTAGCTCCTCTCTTCATCCTGCCATTGCTCTCTTTCTTTCTTTTCTCCTTACTCAAATACATACAGAGGAGGGGAATGGGGAGATGTTGACCAAATGGGACAAAGCATCAGTTATGCAGGGTGAACGACTTTAGGAGATCTAACGGACAGCGTGGTGACTATAGCCAACAACACTGTATTGTATACTTGGAATTTACTAAGAGAGTAGATCTTAAATGTTCTCATCCCCCGCCACACACACAATGGTAACTATCTGAGGTGACAGATACGTTAACTAGTTGATTATGGTAATCATTTCACAAGGTATACATGTACCAAAACATCACCTTAAATATACACAATTTTTATTTGTCAGTTAAAGAAATCAACTGTTAAGAAAACATACATTAGCTATTATTAATTCTGTTGGCCCCGGTTGTTTGGTAGGATTCTGTACTTCCTGGGATACTTTTGGGAAATGGAACAGTACAGGGCGAACAATGTGATTTCTGATCCTATATGGATGTCAGTGATCCTATATATTATCTCACCCTGATTTGGGTGGGACTGATTCTTGTTAATGACTCTAATCTTACCAAGGATGATAAATAAAAGGGCCTGAGTGTCTAAGTCTGGGGACCAGAAAATCTTTAGATTACCAAATCTAATCCTTGTGGGTAATGACCAATGATAATGGCCCCACAAGAGACTACTCACGATTGTGAGCTTTCCTGAGCATCTCCTCTTGTCTAGTCTCATTAAGATGCAAAGGAGTCCTGGCACTCAGGACGGAATCTAGGAAGACTCCTGCTGCATGTTCAGGTGCTCACTGGGCACCATCCTTTTCACAATAACTAGGTTTAGGGCTCTAACTGCCCAATGAAATCCAGTTCTTCTGCTGGTGTGTGATGCCCTGCTAAATTTATAACCCCCTTTTTTCCTTACTGTTTATCAGACAGTCTGATTCATGATGCTGACTCTACTTAGCCCCTGCTCCCACCATGACTAACCCACGTGGGTCACAGTCCCCTGGTACTGGAACTGGGCCATTCTCCCTTGTCCCCTGTGATTTGGGCTCTGGCCACCCTGCCCTGGGACCCAAACCTACAGCTGATTATTTTTTCCACATTCTTTTCATCCTCAATGCCTCCTGAGCCTATGAGGATTATGGCTTCCCTGCCAAGAATACAAAATAAGAGGGAAGAAATACATGTCTCACCTATGGGACCAGGAAGCCCTCTCAGGCCTGGAGGTCCCGGAGATCCCGGTGCCCCGGGAGGTCCAGCACATCCTCCTTTCTCAAAGACAGCAGTTGCCACTAAGATGATGTTGACCAATATCCCGATACCTTGATTAGAGAAACAAAGAGAGGTTTTTTCCTCCATTTTGTTTTGTTTTGTTTTGTTTTTATATGAGGACAGGATAGGTAGAGTTGCAACCGGGTCCATAAAATGTATCATCTCTAGAATTAGACACGTGGACTCAGATGTCACCCTGACCCTTACTAGTAAACTGAGCATGTGACTCTCTGAACTTTAGATAGAATTTGTTAACCCCCCTTCATTATCATATAATATATAGTAATAATTTCTCAATTAAATGTGATTCTGAATCCTGGACCTTCAACCTCTGTTTTCATCCATCTTTGAACTGATAGCACGTAGTAAGCACTTAATAACATTTCTTGAATCATTAAACAGTTCCTTTTTGCTAGAGCATACTATATATTGAGTGCTTATCATGGAAAAAATATTGTGCTAGAAATACCATACGATCAAGTTTTCATGACATGACCAGTGTTTTTGCCGTAAGTGTCCTTGCCATGGACATCTTTGCTGCAAACATTTTGCCAGATAACTAATTGGCCGTAAGGCAATTTTGCCATAAAAGATGAAATAACTGGTTGACAGTTCGGTTTCATTTCTCCACTGATGCAGTAATCCCATTTTTGTATTACATAAATCTTAGCCCTTAAAATGGTCCATACAGAGACACGTAGGCATGGCAGTCTTAAAACAGTGGATGATAACAACTAGGTACATCGACTTGATGGAAAAAATGTGATAAAACTTCCTGGAAGTGTGGAATAAGAGAGTGTAAAGCCAGACTGCATACTATACTAGAAAATGATGACATATCAGCTTGCAAACCCCTGGGTGATCTGAAGGCAGAGCTGAACCCACATTTCCCATAGAACTTTGGAACGTTCATCAACGTTCCATGTGACATGTGACTATGCCAAGAACAACCCGTGTACAGGCTTTCACAACACAACACAAAGCTCAGTCATAAATATGCATCCTAGTATTTGGAAACTGATACCTCTCTTAACAAAGGAGAAAATTTTAGCAAAAAAAGAAAAAATGTAATGCCAAAAGAAGAGACAAATCAACAAGCAAAAAAAAAAAAAAGTGCAAAATATTATGAAAGACTTTTAAGACAAGTGCTTAGGTACAACTTACAGAGTACAATCAGTTATTTGCACAGTATTGTCATGAATCTACACAGCAGTTTTAATGTATTCAAATATTTTGTATGTCGCAATAAAGCCTCTTTCAATTTTGTTATTCGTTTCTTGTGTTTCATTAGGTCCTTTTTAATGACCCTCTTTTATTTTTCATTATTTTATCTTTTACAGCAAAATGGCCTTTTGGCCAATTAGTTATGGAGCAACCACGTTTGCAGAGGAAATACTTGTGGTCCAGTTGTCTATGGCAAAGAAGCTTATTGAGAAAGTGCCTAGAACCACTCATTATACCCCTGCAAGGTAAGGTGCCTATTTCATTTGACAGATTTGTAGCTTGGGATTCAAAGAGGCGGTTCTTATTCCTAACCAGATTGCTAGTTAGGTACAGCTGGTGACAAGATTCTACCTCCAGGCACTCTCAGTTAAGAATCAGCGTTCTTACCCATAAGTGATTCTAATTAGGTAATTAATTAGCTAGCCTCCTTGCCCTGTCGTTTCTCCAAACCCTCTGCCCTTGGCTTTGACTTTTCCAGCCAAGGCTTGCAGCACAGCAACCCACAAGAAGCATCATGAGTTAGATGGCATTCCCTCTCTGTGTTTATCCTCTCCCCCCAGAGCAATAATGTCAGAAAACCCATCTTTGGCACTCGGATATCCATACCCCTATTAATAAAATGATACCCTCCATCCACTCTCCTGCAAGTACTTGAATGAGGAGATCAGCCCCTCCCACAACCTGCGTCCATCTCCTACCAGCCATTCTCGGGACAAAGTCTTTCCTCTGGGGTGGGCTTCTCTCAGATTTCTTTCTGAAATGACTTGCTCTGTGTCTGAGGCTTGGGCCCCTGTCACCGTTCACCCTATCAAGGCCTTCACCATTTATAAAGTTGCTTCTTCAAATATTTACCCCTGGTGCAATCTGGGACAACAACAAAATTAATATTTAATGGCAAGGTGATTCGGGTCACCTGCTCTTTGGGAATCTGGATCCCAGCCTGGGTAGGGTTCTCAACTACAAGTCCTGTCATTTTCAGGTGTCCTTTCCAGCAGGTCTATCATGGGAGCAGCTGTCAACACATATAAGGCCAAAATAAGGGGTCCATTTCTCCTCTTGCTCTGACTTCTTTTTTTTTTTTTTAATTTTTTTAATTGAAATATATATATATATTTGCACTTTTTTGGTTTGCTTTGGTGGGGACGGAGTTAGGTTTGCTTAGTTACTTATTCATTTCTTAATGGAGGTACTGGGGATTGAACCCAGGACCTCATGCATGCTAAACACGGGCTCTACCACTGAACTTACAGCCTCCCCATGATTTCTTTTTGAAGACTTATTCCTTACATTTAACCACAGATTTGGAGTCATGCCAAACCATTTTCTGGACAGGAAGCCAAATGCAGGGCAGAAAGTCTAGAATGGAGGGCAATTTCCAATGAGAATAATGTGCAATGGGAAAGCAACAGTAATTCATTGATACATAATCGGATGGTCAAGCACATGTAAAGCATGCCGTGCTGATTAATCTTAGTTACTGTTTTAACACGCAGGTCACTTACCTCTTTTTATCCCTATAACAACCTTATAAGGAAAATATTTGCATTACATGTTATATTTTATACAAAGCAACACTCCATACTCTTGCTCATTACCCTTATTTTGTTCTTTCTGCCTGGAGTTCTTATGCCCCTGAACTTTGATGAACTCATCCATTTTCTAACGTTTGAATCAAACATCTCCTTTAGTATCTACATCAAATATACAAATGTCTGGGAAGAAGACATTCTTATAGGAAGAAGAAATTAGAAGTTAATTCTGAGTTGGGGTAGGGGATGACTCAGCATTGAACATGTAAAGTAGGTGAACTATGATTCAAAAGTGAATAATTTCTGGATGCTTTCCTGTAAACTCCTACTTGCCCAGAGTACAGGCCGAATAGCATATAGATGGCTGTCAAAAAGAAGAATAGAATTGCCCGACCGACCAGAAGACTGTGAATGACCCAGAACATGTAGGTGAATGAATCCTCTAACTTCACTTTAGGAATATTTTTGCAAGCAGAGTGTTGAACAGTTGTCATCTCTTCATTTAAATAAGATATAATGGGGATTTTTTTTTTTTTAAATCTATGCTGTACTAAAGACATATGTAACTGATGATAGTTAGGGATTTCTTCCATCAACTAAGGTTCGAACTTGACCTTATATATACTGAGGTGGGGGAACATTTATCTCATCTTCCCATGCAGGCTCCAAAATTCTGTTTGGAGAGAGTTCTTGTAAGGGAGAGTCCTTGCTACAAAAATGTATTTTGATGGGAGTTGCAGCCAGAACCAAGAGCACAGAGAAGAGAACTAACTGAACATGCATGTACCAGGCATGATTTTCAGACCACAAATATGATATTAAGAGTAGTTTTTTTGGTAGATTTTTTTTATCAAGTTGAGGAATTTCCCCTTTATTCCTAGTTTGCTGAGTTTTCATTATGAATGTGTGTTGAATTTTGTCAAGTTACTTTTCTGATCAATTGACATGATCACATGATTTTTCTGCTTTATTTTAAAGACTTGGTATATAATTAAAACATTTTTTTGCATTTTTTTCGATTTACAATGTTTTATTAGTTTCTGGTGTACAGCCAAATGATTCAGTTATATATACACATATTCTTTTTCATATTCTTTTTCCGTCCAGGTGACTACAAGCCATTGAATATAGTTCTCTGTGCTATACAGTAGATTGGTGATCAAGACACTGTGGTATTGGCAGAGGGATATGAACATACATCAGTGGAACATAAAAGAGTCTATGTATTAACCACAGATGACCGACACATTTTGTTTTTACAAAAGTACAAAACCAAATCAGTGGAGCACAGATAGAATATTCAACAAATGATGTTGGAACAATTGGTAGTCAAAAAAATTAATGTTAACCTAAACCTCACACCTTATTACAAATATTAACACTACATGGATGATAGATCCTAATGTAAAATGTAAATATGTATTACTTTTAGAAGAAAACATAGGAGAAAATCTTCCTGGCTTTAAGCTAGGTAGAGATCTTAGACATGATACCAAAAAGATAAATCATAAAATAAAAAAATTGATAAAATGGACTTTATGGAAAAGGAAAACTTTTGCTCCATAAGATACTAAGAGATTAAAAAGAAAAGCCACAGACTAGGAGTAAATGTTTGCAAATCTCCTAGCTGACAAAGAACTTGTATGGAGACTACGTAACAAATTCTTTAAACCTAACAGTAAGAAATCAAACAAGCCTATTGAACAGACATTTTGCCAGAGAGGATGTACAGATGGAAAATAGGAAAAAAAAAAAATAGAAAACAAGCACATTGAAAATTGTCCCAACATCATTAATCGTTAGGGAAATACAAATTAAAGCCAACATGGGATATCACTCCACATCTACTAGAACAGTTAAAATTTAAAAAAATACTAGTAATACAAAGATACAGAGCAGCTGGAACTCTCACATATTAGAAGGCATGTAAAATGGTACAGCTGCTCTGGAAAACAGTTTGGAAGCTCTGTATAAAGTTGAATATATTTATCATGCAAAACAGCAGTTCCAATCCTGGGTATTTATCCTAGAAAAATGAAAACACATTGTGTTTGGCAGAGTCGTGCCCCTGAAGGTTTCATGTCCAGCCTCCTGTTAGTGTGATTTTACCTCTGCGATTGTGTTTTGTTACGCGGCACGACTGATCTAACACAGGGACGTGATCCTGGATTGCCTGGACAGGCCTGATGTAATCACATGCGCCCTTATAAGCAGAAAAGGAAGGCAAGAGAGAAAGGTAGGCAAATGTTGTGAACGTGGGTAAGGGAAGTCTTCAAGAGCTAAGAATGGTCCTTGATTGATACCCTGAAAGAAAACAGGGACTTCAGACCTACAACCTCACGGCATGGGTTCTCCCAGAAGTCTGAATAAGCTTGGAAGTAGATTTTTCTCCTTCAGAAAGGACATATTGATTGTAGCCTACCGAAACTCTTGGCAGAGGACACAGCTGAGTTACATTATGCTCAGACTTCTGACCCATGGAAACCATGAGATCATAAATGGATGCTGTTTTAGCTGCTAAATTTGTGGCAATTTTTCACATCAAAAATCAAGAACCACCTAGGACTTGTAGCTTACATGCCTTTCCCACTGGCATCCCTTAATTCTCTAGCTTCTGTCTTTGTGAATGCCAAGGGAAAAACCCAAGCAAATAAACCCAAGGAACACCTCTGGTCCTATTCTGTAGGTTGGAGGAGGAACATGAGGAACTGGGTTCATATTCAGATGCTGGGATGGGCTGAAAGAGGAGTAGATCCAAGGCAGAGTCCATTTACTTCAGCAATCCAGATCCTGGTCTTGAGTCAACAACTCACTGCCTGAGGTCTATGGAGGGTAAGAAGCTAGTTTGGATGCCAATTTCCCTAAATCCTCTCTGGTTAAAAATTAACCCATCCATTAACCTCAGGAGAGATAAGAAATCAAATATTTAGTGAAATCAGTTGATTTAGTTAGCCCACCTGACTAAATCAATTGATCAAAATACAAACATACTTTGAAAGTCATCACCCGAAAACTTCGTTGCCTGAGAGAACACATACTTGTTCCCAGGTTCACTGGTTTGCAGGTCAGCAATAGCTTTACTGATTCAGGCGAGGCTGAGCTAACATTTGGTTGACCTCACTCCAGTACGTGAATGTGGATCAGTTCTGTTCCACGTGTCTCAATCTGGGGTCCACATTAAGGAGAAAAAATACAAGCCACCAAGGAAGAGGAACTCTCAAAGAGATCACTGGAGTTGAAGAAACAAGCCCAGCAATGCAAACATATTTCAAGCCTCTGCTTGGGTTATGTCTTCTAACATCTTTTTGCACAAAGTAAGTCTATGACCAAGCCCCAAAGTGCAAGAGTGTGGAAGTAATTCTGCTCCCTATGAGGCCATGGCAAGAGTGTGGATGTATCATACCACAGCTGAAGAGGGCAGAATCTTGGAACCAATAATTGAATTTATCCCCAGCCTGCCATCTTAGTCACAAATTTTAAAGTCTCTTCCACCTCCAAAAAAAAACTCTCCAAAAGCCTCACCGCCTCATAGCATCAGGCTGGAAGTCCATCTTGTGGTTTACATCGTCTTGATGCAGATGACTTTCATATGGGGACCTATGAATTAAAGAGACAAATTATCTTTTACTGTAGCCTATATATGATGGTAAACAGTGGTAGGAGAGTGAAGGACTCTCATTTAAAAATAGAAAGAAAGTGAAGTGCATATCAATTACTGATCCAAAGCAACTCTGAAACCCTTCTGGGCAACTGTTTCCAGGTCCTGCTACTCTGAGGATCCTTATTTAAGCAGGTAACTGCTCCGACTCCCTGAAAGGATCTCTCCAGTCTACTGCTCTCCATATGTTCTGGCTCTTCTTTCTGGGAGGTACTGTTTCCATTTCTGGCCCTGGACCCTTTGAAAGAGAGATTTGGAAAAAATTCTCTTCTTGGCAGCTGAACAGGCTGATCATCTGGTTCCTACTAGTAGAGAGTTGAGGGTCAGAAGACCACGTATATTGCAGTCTCAGAGTCTATTAATCCAGGCCGTGATGCTTTTGCTCATGCTGTTCTCAAAGGCGTTGTGGGTTTTCTACCCCTGAGCACAGTCAAATCCATGTGCTGCCAGCCCCATCCGTAATTCTCTGTCTTTAAATTTAATTTTGAGTATTTTGGTTGCATTTGGCTCTTATGAAAGCATAAAAAACTATCAGGGGGAGGGGAGGTCACACTCTGCCTAGCATAAGTGTATGGAAAAGGTGTGGATATAAAATATTAGAGGGAAGTAAATTGTTGTGACCAATAATAAGTAGTTACTTATTTGCGTGAACTAGATGTCTCCAGCTAGGCTAGATTTTAATTACAACTAGGATCATGTTGTATTTAATATTCAGATTATTAGGATTTTTTTTTTTCTCAAAGAAATCCTTTCCTTATCTATTCATGGGAGCCAAATTCTGTTTTATGTTCCTCAAGGCTCCCAGGGACCTTGGCTCCATCAAATAAATCATGCGTAATTATACTCTCACAGAAGCAGGAATGTTTGAGGTCATAACTGTGTGAAGAGTTGACCTGCCTTCATTGTCTAGATGCTTGAAATGCTGCAGAAGCCCAGTCAGTCCTCAGAGCCTGCAACAGTGCTTAATTTGTCCAATGTCCTAACTCCCATTTTCAGTGACCTTTCTTGGTAAGAAGAGCGAAGTCCTTTCTCACATGGTATGTATGTCTCAAATACGTATGTTCCCAGGCAGCATAACTTGGTTGGTTAAGTGTTCATGAGTTTGCATGCACAGCTGTGTAGACAAGTGACTTCATCTTTCAGTGCCTTGAGTTCTTCATCTATGAAATGGAGACGCTTGTAGTACGTACTTCCTAGGGTTGTTAGAATTAAGAAAGGTGATGCATCTCCCCAAGGCTTATAATCATTGAGGTATGTTCCAAATCAGATTGTCTTATTCCAGGGCCATTAAACTATATCATTGCATTATCCACTGCTTCTCTTTACTGTGAAGATAGAATCTCAGGCTACATGTATTTTTTTCCCTTCCAACAGTTGCTCAAGTTGGAACAGCTCCAAAAGTTCATGCCAAGTCCCTTCAAAAACCAAAATATATCCTGTTAAACTTGCCCTTTGAGAAATGGATGGATATATGTCATTGGTACATAATGTATAGGGACACTTTCAAAGATGAGTTGAACCTCCGTTTCTGTATATGTAGGTCTAACTTTTCAGGACAGCTTTTCTTCTTTCAAAGAAAATTAAGTCCCATCTCTACCTGGGAATTCATTACATAAGATTCATATTAACATAAAGGAAATGCCAGCACTGACCACGTGTCTGTCTTTCTTGCTTCTCTGATACAGGTGCCTGGATTTCGGTCATGTCTATGCTAATGGCTGTGGTGTCATCTGGAGATCCAGAAAATCCTGGGCTTTATGAAGTCCAAGGACCACCAGGGCCTTCTGGTCCCCCAGGTCCTCCTGGGTTTCCTGGCCTGCCTGGTGAGAAATATCTTTCTTCTGCTTCTTCCTAGATTTCTTATTATTTCATAGAAATGACCCTAGATGTATCTTATCTCACATGGTATGCAAAAATCAGACACAGCAGAGGTATAGACATACACAGGAACAATAAAATAATTAAGGTTTTTACTAGAATACACAGGAGACTATCTTCATGTCTTGGCTTAGGCAGAGTTTTCGTCAACAGGATATTACAAGCATTACTCTTAAGGGAATAAAATGATAACTTTAAGTTCATTAAACTCTATTGTATTTGGCCGTCTCTCACAAGCACAGAAAGGTGCCAGCCTTTATGTGTGTGTGTGTGGAAGAAGGAGAGGGTGATGACGCAGAACCAGCCGTGTGTAGAGCTTGAGAGATGCCCAATTAACAATGATTCTGAAGCCCAGGTAAGTGTCCACAAACCCCGCCTCCATCATTTAATCCTGGTATTTTTCCCTCGGGGGCACAGCCCTTCCTTCACAATTAAAGATGAGTTTAGTGATGTAAATGTCTCTGTGATGGGTGAACAATTGCTTACATTACAATAAAAATAAAATATGCTGATGAATCATTCTCTGAGCCACCTTTGATGAGGGAATGAATGGAGAGGAGGAGAGCGCTCAGAAATACTTCCTGTCGAAGGAGGGAGGTTTCTTTAAAAAATTAAAAACAGAACTACCATATGACCCAGCAATTCCACTCCTGGGTATATATCCATAAAAGCCCCCAAAACATTACTTTGAAGGATACATGCACCCCGATGTTCATAGCAGCGTTATTTACAATTGCCAAGATATGGAATCAAACCAAGTGTCCAACAACAGATGGACAGACAAAGATGTGGTGTGTATATGTATATAAACACACACACATGTATACAACTGATACTACTCAGCCATAAAAGCCATACAAAAGAACAAAATTTTACCATTTACAGCAACATGGATGGACCCGGAGGGCATTATGCTAAGTGAAAAGTCAGACGGAGAAAGACAAATACTGTATAGCGTCCCTTATGTGTGGAATCTAAAAAATACAGCAAACTAGTGAATATAACAACAAAAGAAGCAGACTCACAGATACAGGAAACAAGCTGGTGGCTACCAGTGGGGGAGCGGGGAGGGGCAGTGTGGGGTGAGGTGGTGGGAGGGACACACTCCTGGGTCTAAGATAGGTTACAAGGATGTACTGTACAACACGGGGAACAGAGCAATATTTTGTAATAACTAAATGGAGTGTAATCTGTAAAAACTGTGTAAAAATTAAAAATAAGGAGAAACTCCTTCTGCTCCGTCTTCCTCCTGGTTCACACTAGGCAAGTCCCATCCAGTAGTGTATGGGAACCCACATGAAGTCAACATACAGTGTTTCTGTTTTGTGGGTGGCAAGAACTTCTCTGCCTTCCTGGTCAATATTTTCTCTGTCTGCCCTATGGCTCTGCTGAATCCAAGTAATTTCCTCCCCTCAGAAAAGGGTCTGACATCCAAGGAAAAATATTTCTCCCTTTTCCCTCACCCTCCCCTCTTCTCTCTCCTTCCCTACTCAGTAGATTTGAACAGTGAGTCTCACACAGAATTAATGAGCAGCTACAGGATCCAGGTAAGTTTTGTTGTGGATTATTGAAACCAGTAAAGATTATATGTGAATCATTAGATCTTTAATCCATGTTTCACTGTTGGACTTGCGTCTGTTAGCCCTTGCTGCATAACAAAGCACACAAACACTGAGCAACTAAACATTTTTTCCTTTTCTACATCTGAAATTTGGGTATGATTCTGTGAAGACACCTCGCCTCTGTTCCATGTGGAACAATGGAATATTATTCAGGCAAGAAAAGAATAAATTACTGGCACATTCTGCTGTGTGGATGAACCTTGAAATGTGTGGTGCTAAGGGATAGAAGCCAGACACAAAGGGCCACATATTATATCATTAAATTTATATGAAATGCCCATAAAAGGCAAATCTATATAGACAGAAATAAATCAGTGGTTGCTAGGGGCTGACAGAAGGAGGAATTGGAGAGTGACTGCTAATGGGTCCAGAGTGTCTTTTGGCGGGGATGAAACTGTTCTGGAATTAAACAGCAGTGATGGTAGCAAGACTTTGTGAATAAAAAAAAAAACCAAAACATAAAACCCCCCACTTAATTGGCCACTTTATAAAGGTGATTTTATTATATTGGAATTACCTCAATTTTTTAAAAAAGGTGATGGTTGCTGTGAAATTAAAAAAAAAAATAGAATGGGTTAGGGGTTATGTAGAGTTGGTCGGGCATATGCAGCGTGCAATTTTAAATAGTCGTTCTTAGAAGAGAAATGTTAAGCAAGAATTTGGAAGACGTATGGGAGACAGTTCTGTTATCGTCTAGGAGAGGTTTTCCAGGCAAAGCGCAGGAGGGAGTGGACCTTTGGTGTTTGAAGAGGCCAGTGTGGCCGGACAGAGGAAGGAAGCTGGGAGTGCGGGGAAAGTTAGAAAGACGAGAAGGGTCAGATCCTGTGGGGTCTTGAAGGCCATTATCAGGACTTGGGTTTTTATTGTGAAGAAAATGGGAATCCACAGAAGGGGCTTGGAGCAGTGGAGTGACCTGATCTAACGTATAGTTTAAAGGATTAAGCTGTGGCCGTGCTGAGAAGCGTAGTAGTTATTGTATCAGGAGCCAAGGTGCTTTGGTACGAAGCACTGGGATGCTGAGAGAGAGAGAAATACTCTCCTCACTCCAATCTTTCCTGCAGAAACCGCCCCCTGACCAGTTTCTGCGCTGCCTCCCACAGTGGGCAGGGTCTGCCTGAGTTCAGGGAGAATGGTGCAAGCCTCCTGGGCCCCAGCACACCCCGAGGCGGCCCCCTCATCCTTCCACGCTAGAACAGGAATTCCTCTTTCTGGCACGGAAACCATATGCCAGCTTGGCTTTCTTAGGCAAAAAGGTCCCAGAATGGGAAACAGACATTACTTGACTCTCTGAATAAGAACTTGAAGCCATTCATTTCATGACCAGGTTGCCAGATGCTTACGTGTTTATCCCAAGCAAATAAAGGAAGACGTATCAATTCCTTGGACTTAATATTTATTCCTGCCTTTGGAAATGTGTCTGAGAACTAAGGGACCTAAAAGATGCTGTCTAGTACAACAGGGATCCACAGAGCGGCTCAATAATCAGTATGACACCTCTTCCCACCGCTTTCTCCTTTGGCTTCATTCTCCTTTGGGTCTTCATCTTCAGAGAATGTGATGGATGCCTGGGAGCGCCAAGGAGTTCTGCAGCATTTACATCAGCACCTCAAATCTGGCTGTCCTGGGGACTGATCGCCAGGGTCCTGCCAACTTCCCTGAAAGTGGCTCCTTGAAGAAGAACGATGGGGCATTGTGGGAAGCAGAGATGTCCCCTAGAAGGCAGTGGGGAGGATGGGAGGAGAAATTTCCTGGACAGCCAGGCAATTAACAGTAATTAGCCAAAGTCCTGTTTTCTTTGTGTTTTTTCTTTTTCCTTTGCTGATGATAGTTCTTTTTTGCAACATAAGATGGCTTCAAAAAATAAATTGCTGCTAAGAAAGGACCTCTGAAGAGTTTAGCAGGCAAGATAGAACTTAGAAAAACAGACTCTAAATTCTGTGTGTATATGTGTGTGTGTGTGTGTGTGTGTGTGAGAGAGAGAGAGAGAGAGAGAGAGAGAGAGCGCAGCCTGATGATTTGAGATCCTAATTTGGAATGACAGGTTCCCTCTTTCTCCTTCCCAGTCAGATTTTTTTCAATTTGTCCCAATTCAAGAAGATCTCCTAGAGCGGGATGCCCAACTGCCTTATACCTCGGGTGAGTCTTATCTCCCAAGAAAATGCTTGCTACAAACGGCTCGGAAATGAGCCTCTCCCCTTTGGTGGGTAAACAGCGCCGCCTAGTGTTCCACAGGGGAACTGCCGAGAAATGATCCTTTTTTAAAAATTGTATTCTTTATTTTTCAAATAAATGTCTTTGTTTTTATTTTATTTTATTTTTTAGTCCTTTTTTATTTATTTATTTATTTTAACTTTTTTATTGAGTTATAGTCATTTTACAATATTGTGTCAAATTCCAGTGTAGAGCACAATTTTTCATACGTGAACATACATATATTCATTGTCACATTTTTTTTTTTTTGCTGTGAACTACCACAAGATCTTGTATATATTTCCCAGTGCTATACAGTATAATCTTGTTTATCTTTTCTGCATATGCCTGTCAGTATCTGCAGATTTTGAACTCCCAGTCTGTCCCTTCCCATCCCCTGCCGCTTGGCAACCACAAGTTTGCACACCCAGTGTTCTGCAAGGGAACTGCCGAGCAACGATCCTTTGATGACTCCTTGCTCCATCACTCAATCAATTCCCAGGTGTACCAAGAGTATCTATTTTTTGGCTATGGTTAGGAAGGCTTCCACAGCTGTCCACACCTTTAACTGATGGATGGAGTTGTTTGTAGCAAGGGGGGAGTGGCATGAGAGGAAGCTAGAAAGGCAAGCAGAGGTGACGAAATGCACGCTAAGGTGAGACCCACACGGGCCTGCTGGTTATTTCCCCCAGCATCTCAAGCATTTTGGGTTTCTGTGACTCTGTCTATGCGGCTTCCTTTTCCCAGAATGCTTTCCGCGCCCACTCTGCCTTGCCGACGCCTACTCCTCTTGGGAGACTCAGCTGACGCATCCACCGCCTGCTCCTTGCAGCCCTGCGTGATCACCACCTGCTCATCCCTCGTGAAGTCAGCTACTAGTATATTTCTGCCCCCATCATGCCCTCCTCCCTGTACCACTAGATTGTGTGTTTCAATGTTTATATATTTGTTTTGCATGTGGACTCTAGGTCCTGGAGTGTGATGGATCATCTTATTAGTTTGTGTGTCCCCACGGTTTAGCAGGGAATTTTACGATTAATATTATGAGGTACATGAATTGAATGAAAGAATAAATGAATAGGGAAAATATACACATACTGTTGTGGGGGAATCAGATGAAAAGCCATTGGGGTAGGAAAATTAATGTCATCAGGAGAGAGGGAAGAAATACTGGAACTCGGAGGCTGGAGAGAGCTGAAAGCTAACAAGAAGTGACAGTAAGTTCTAGGAAAGGAACTCACTTCACCGCCAGAGAAAGAGCTATTTGTGTAATACGAAAATTAATCTAATAATAATCATTATCCTTATTATCTCAGAAGCACAAGAGAGCCACATAATGGCTTATGTGGGGATTAAAGGGCTGCAATTCAGAAGATCTCCGAAACCATTAGAGAAGATTCTAACTCTGCGTTGCACCAAAATGTAACATTTCTTGCTTGGAAATGTCTCAGTTAATGAACTTGTACCGAGCAGGACCCTATGGGACCTTCCCAGGATAGGCCCCTTCCCCATGTCCTCTGCTGTGGCCCCTCTCTGAAGTACCCAAATAATATTTCATGCATGTTTCCCTGAGTTTCTCAGATGCTAAAAGCCACCGCCACATGGAAGAAATTAACTACTTGATGATCATGAGCATGTGGCCCCCTGACCTTGGGGCGCCTACAGATCGATAAGGTTAACAGCTGTGTTACCTCAACATCAGCCATCAGAGAACTGAGCACAAGCTGCTCACATGCCCGGGACGCCCCTCCCTTCACCTGGCCTGTGCAAATGCGCAGCTGAAGCCCTCAGGGGAATTGAGGAGGGGGATTGGGCCACTCCTTCTCCTTGCTCCGCCCACCAATAAAACCTTTCTCTGCTCCAAACTCCCACGTTTCAGTCTGCTTGGCCTCAGGGTGCTTCAGGCACATGAACTCGTGGTTTGGTAGCAATTTGGGCAAAGCCAGTGTAGGAGTCTGTGCTCGTGGCAGGTGGATGCTGGCCAGGGGCAGCCCCTTCCCCGGGTCCCCAGCAGCTGCCGAGCTCACTTCGCTCAGGGCAACTGGGAGGGACTCTCCCCGACAGACAGACGCCAGCCGCCTTGCCCGGAGCTGTTTGGAGCCAAGAAACATCCGTCCAGTCCGTCTGGAGCTGCAGTCCATACTCAGTGTTGCCCTGGGGTGAGTCGCTCCAGCTTGCCCAGGCTGGGAATTCTCTCTGCTCCATCTGGGCTCAGTCCCTGTGGGAAGTGAGCCGCTCTGGGCTCATGGCGAGCTGCTTCGGGCTTGCTCTCTTTTGAGAGCTGGGCCAATCTGTTTGGAGGCCTCTGTCTGGGGGTGGAAGTGGAATCTTTAGACTACACCTTTGTGCAACCGTAGCTTATTTGCTGTTTGTGTCTCGGTGTGTATCGTTTAGGGGGAGCCATTCTGGCTTGCGCAGGATGGGAAATTCTACCCGGTTCACCTGGGCGCATTCCCCTCCAGGAAGCGAGCCAGTCTGGGCTCCCTGGAGCCGCTCTGAGTCTGTTCTCTTTGGGGAGATCTTTTGTTTGTGGGTCTCATGTTTGTTTATTGCTAGTGTATAGAAATGTGACTGATTTTTGTGTCATGTAACTTTGCTGAATTTGTTTATCAATTCTAAACGTTTTTTGGTGAAATCTTTACAATTTTCTACATATAAGATTATGACATCTGTGAACAGAGATAATTTGACTTCCTCCTTTCCGGTTTGGATGCCTTCTTTTTCTGGCCTATTTGCTCCGGCCTGGTCCTAGACTTCTAATACGGTGTTGAATGTAAGCGGTGAGAGGGGGAGTCCTTGTCTTATTTCAGGTTTTGGGAGGAAGGCCGTCTGTTTCTTACCACTAAGACGTTAGCTTCGTACGTGGGGACATTTTAATGTTGAGGAAGTCTGCTGCTATGACTAATTTGTTGAGGGTTTTTTTTTTTTTTATCATGAGTGTTTAATTGTGTCAAATGCCTTTTATGCATTAACTGAGATTATCTTGTGGGTTTTTTCCCCTTTAGTCTGTTAATCTGGTATATTTATATTGATTTTTCTGTGCTGAACTCTCATTCTAGGAATAAATCCCACTTGGTCATGATGTGTAATCCTTTTAATGTGCTATTGTATTTGGTTTGCTGAGCAATTTTGACTCCATAACTTGTGAAGGTTAATTTTTTTAAATATATTTTTATTGAAGTATAGTCAGTTTACAATGTTGTGTGAATTTCTGGTGTACAGCACAATGCTTCAGTCATATAGGAACATGCATATATTCATTTTCATATTCTTTTTCACTATAAGTTACTATAAGATACTGACTATAGTTCTCTGTGCTGTACAGTATAAACTTGTTGTTTATCTATTATATATATATTAGTTAGTATCTGCAAATCTCGAACTCCTGATTTATCCCTTCCCTCCCATGGTAACCATAAGTTTGTTTTCTATGTCTGTGAGTCTGTTTCTGTTTTGTAAATAAGTTTGTCTTTTTTTTTTAGATTCCACATATGAGTGATATCATATGGTATTTTTCTTTCTCTTTCTGGCTTACTTTACTTAGAATGATAATCTCCAGGTCCTTCCATGTTGCTCCAAATGGCATTATTTTATTCTTTTTTATGGCTGAGTAATATTCCACTGTATAATATACCACAGCTTCTTTATCCAGTCACCTGTCGATGGACATTTAGGTTGTTTCCGTCTTGGCTATTTTAAATGGTGCTGCTGTGAACCTTGGGGTGCATGTATCTTTTAAGGTTCCCTCTAGCTATATGGTGATGGTTAATTTTATGTGTTGACTTGACTGGGCCACAGGGTGCCCACACGCCCACAGGGTGTTTGGACAAACATTTTCTGGATGTATCTGTAAGAATGTTTCTGGATAACATTAACATTTGAGTAGCGCGACTGAGTAAAGCAGACTGGCCTGCCCACCATGGATGGGACTTATCCAACCAGTTAAGGTCTTAGTAGAACAAAAAAATCCGACCATCCCGTCAGTAAGAGGGAAATCCTCCTGTGTGCTGCCTTCAAGCTGGGACACCAATTTTTTTTCCTGCCTTTGGACTTGGACTATATCATTGGCTCTCCTGGATCTCCTGGCCTAGTGGCTGCAACTCTTAGGACTTGTCAGTCTCCAAAATTGTAGAGCCGATTCCTTATAAGAAATTTCTTTCTCCCCGTACACATATATCTTGTTGGTTTGATTTCCCTGGAGAACTCTAACACAATATTCATCAGGGATGAAGTCTATAGTTTCCTTTGCTTGTATCGTCTTTGTCTGGCTTTAGTATCAGGCTGATGCTGGCTTCATAAATTTAATTTGGAAATGTTTCATCCTCTTCAATTTTTTGGTAGAGTCTGAGGAGGATGGATGTTAGCTCTTTAAACATTTGTTAGAATTCTCCAGTGAAGCCACCTGTTCCTGGGTTTTTCTTTGCTGGGCGGGGAGTGGGGGGTAGTGATGACTGATTCAGTCTCCTTCCTAGTTATTGTTCTGTTCAGATTTTCTTTTTCTTCATTATTTAGTCTTGGTATATTGTGTGTTTTCAGAAATTTGTCCATTTTAATCTAAGCGTGGCATACAAATGTTCATAGTATTCTCTTATAATCCTTTTTATTTCTGTGGCACGGGTTGTAATGCCCTCTTTTATTTCTGGTTTGATTATTTGAGTCTTTTCTCTTTTTTTCTTAGTTAATCTGCCTAAGGATTTGTCAATTTTGTTAATCTTCTCAAAAGACCAATTCTTAGTTCGATTTTTTAAAATTGCTTTTCTATTCTCCATTACGTTGATCTCTGCTCTAATCTTTTTAATCTTCCTTCTGCTAGGCTTGGATTTAGTTTGTTCTTCTTTTTCTGGTTCCTTGAGATATAAAGTTAGGATGTTGACTTGAGAGAGTTCTTTGGTTGGCCCCTAGCCTGGTTGGATGCCAGGCCCTGGATGCTGCCGGCTGCTGTTTAGCGGGGCCTGGTTGGGGAACCCTAGGAGGTCCCCTCGGGGCTAGTGCTGGCTGATGGGTGGGCAGAGTCAGGATCCTGAAGACTGTGGGGCTGTTGCTCACCCACTGGCAGGTGAAGCCGGGTCCTGTGCTTAGTGCCAGGCTACCGGCAGTTAGAGCTGGTTCCTGGAGTCTGGCTGCGGGGCTCAGGGGTCCCAGAGCTCTCTTCAGATCGATGTGGGGAGGGCGGCATGCGGCGGGGAGCAGATCCTCACACAGTTGGGTATGGGGTCCAGGGTGTCCTGAAGGTTGCGTTGGCCTGCTAGTGGGCAGGCCAGCTGGTCCCAGGGTAGGGTCTGGCCTGTGTTGCAGGATCATAGTTTTGCTCCTGGTGTCTGCCCTTTGCTGGGTGAGACTGGTCTAGAGGCTTGTGCAGGCTTCCTGGTGGGAGGGGCTGGTGCCTGCCCACCGATGGGTAGAGCTGGGTCTTGGCCCTCTGGGGGGCAGGACCGTGTCCAGGGCCAGGTCTAGGGCTGGCTGTGGGCTCTGGGCTTTAGGCAGCCTGTCTACTGCTGGGTGAGGCTGTGTCCCTTCCCAGTTAGTCGTTTGGCCTGAGGCGTCCCAGCACTGCTGTCTGCAGGCTATTGGGTGGGGCCGGGTCTTGGCACGAATGAGCTGAATGTTCCCTGATATGATCATCACTCTCCAAGACCAGCACGTAGGCCTGGCCCAGACTCCTATCAAATTACTGCTTTTGCTCTGGGTTCCGGTGCACGCAAATTTGTCTCTTTCTCCCAGTCCTGCACGGCTCCTGCAATTCAGCCCCGCTGGCCTTCAAAGCCAAATGCTCTGGGGGCTCATCTTCCTGGTGCTGGACCCCCAGGCTGGGAAGCCCGAGGTGGGGCTCAGAACTCTCACTCCTGTGGGAGACCCTGCGCAATATAATTATTCTCCTGTTTGTGGGTCTCCCACCTGGGGGTATGGGATTTGATTATATCATGAGCCCGCCCCTCCTTCTCATATAGTTGTGGTTCCCTCTTTAAGCCTTTATTTGCAGAAGGACTTTTCTGGTAGCGTGTGGTCTTTTTCATCAGTGGTTCTGCAGAGAGTTGGGATTTTGGTGTGCTTGTGGGAGGAGGTGAGCTCTGCGTCTTTCTGTTCCACCAGCAAGGCCACTCTCCCAGTTCTTTGAATGTAAAGCATTTATAGCTATAAACTTCCCTCTTAGCCCTGATTTTGCTGCACCCCATCTCTGTATAGGTTTAAATTATTTTACAATTAATAATTGCAAATGCCTCTGCATTTGTTACTGCATTTATTCCTCGCAGCACATCAGGGAGGTCGAAAAGTTGAGAATCTATAGAGACAAGAAAAAATATAGCTCAATTTATTCAGTACATTTCTAATGATCATGTGCCTTTAATGAGGCGAGTCCAGGATTCAAATCGAGGTCTGTTGACTTCACCCCAGTGCACTTCTCACTGTAGCTCTGTGCTCTCTTCCAGCCGAGCCTCGAGAAATCTCTAAGTATTCTAAAGTTCTTAAAAGATGTGACGTTCCTGAGGGATAATCTCAGTCCACAAACAGAACTCTGGACCATTATGGGAGGCTCCCACCTGTAGCTCCTTCTTTCCCGGTCACCTCGTGTTAGGTTAATATTCTTGAACCAAAGAGTTCTTAAGACCTCTCCTTTAACCAAAACTTCTTGGTCAGCTTTTTAAATATTTCTTTATTTTCCTGAAATTCAAGTCACCATCATTCACCTATACGCCAATGACAATAAATGCCCACTGCACATCCTCTGTCTTTTTTTCTTGGTCCTGCCTCCAAGCGTACTATTCTTTGCCTGGAATGCCCCTCCCTCCTACCCCAGTGTGCACAAACTCTATCCATCTTCCACGACCCAGTTCGTAGATCAATTCTTTTAAGTCTTCACTGATTCCAGTGTTTGCAAGTAACCTCTCCCCTCTTCCAAGTACCCAAGCTAGTACATCCTAGCTTCTCCTTTCTCAGGATACTTACATCTCTCTGCCTTATTGTCTATACCTGTCATGAGCTCCTTGAATGCAAGGTTCAAAATAAATACTAGCTATAATGTAATGGGTGCTTACTGTGTGCTAGGCACTGGGCATACAATAATACTTCATTTGCTCATATGGTCCTTTTACCAACCCAGAGATGTAGGAACTATTAGTTCTGTTTATAGACAAGGACAGTGAAATTGTGAAAGGTTAAGGAGCTTGGCCAGGGTTATACGGTGTAGCAGAGATGACAGCTGCCGTCTGCAGACTTCATGTTCCACTGCCGTAACGCAGAGTGATGGCTGGGAGGCAGGTATTCAGCCTGTGATCATTTCCCAGCCTGCCTCGCATCCAAGTGGGACACATGACTAGTTCTCACCAATAAAGTCCAAGTGGAAGGGATGTGTGTCACTTCCAGGCTAACGCACTAAAGGAGCGGGTGTGCTTTCTACACACTCTGCCTTTACCTGCCGTCTGAATACCGAGGACTCTAAGAAGGACCCAGGAAATGGAAAACTCCTGAAACTCGCTCTCAGTACACCCACCAAACAGAAATAACCACACAAAACCATCACATTAAGTGTGAAAAACTTATTAAGTCACTGAGTTTTGAGAGTTTAGACAGCAGTTGGCATTATCTTAACTAATTCAAACAGCTAATGAGAGGTGGAACTTGGATTCCAACCCAGGGAAGCTCATGTTAGAGGCTATAATTTTGATTAAAGGAACAATGTGAAGACATGAACCTATGAGATCCAAAATCTGCACTTTCAATCACTAAAAGCTAATGTCTCTCCTAATCTTGTCAAAGAACCACCTTTACAAGGATTACCTGAGGTGCCTGTAAGAGATAAAGACATAGGACCTCACCCCAGATTTTCTGAATTAAAATCTCTAGAGCTTATGACAATTATCTGCATTACTTACAATCTCCTCAGGAAAACTGGGTGTGAGCTAAATGTTGTAAAACTCTTTTCTGTGCTATACTGTCTCCTTCCAAATAGTTAGCGTGGTGCTCTGCACAGAGTGGGGGTCCAGCAGGACTGTGTAAATCAGTGAACAAAAGTCTGAGCCAGTTAGGAGTTTATCTGGAAAGGAACCTCAGACCTTCCATATCTTCCTGATTCCAATCCAGCGCGGTTTCCCTAAGCCCAGCTGGATGGCACTCCTTAGGGTTCTTTCTGGAGTTAGGAAAGCATTAAACCATTGCCACAAAGGGCCTTCTGCTCTTTTTGATTCTGGAGGCCACCTTTCAAACCACCAGAACTCAGACCCCATGCCCACTGGACTTGCTGTCCGCCCTGCCCTCGAAGCAGGTAATTAGTCTGAAGCTCAGGGTAGCAGTTAAGGTCCAACTCCCCCCACTGTCACCAGGGACAGTTTTGGGAATCCCAAGGGCATCTTTCATGAAGGATTCTCCTCTAACAGCCTTAGTCCTGAGAAAACAACTTTGAGATTACTTTCTGATCAAAGTCCACTATAACTTTGATTCTTGTTGTAGGACCGATGGCTGCTAGGGTCATCCAATGGTTGGTGGATTTGATTCAGCCTTGAATTCTGCTACAGTGGGCTCTGGGGAGAAGTGCTCACCTCTCTTAATGGAAGAGGACAGAGAAAGGCCTTAGGACTTGTGAGGTCGCACACAGCTGAGGCAGCGTGGAATTTATTGGGTTTGCTGCCAGCTCAAGCCATTTTCTCGAAATGACTGTCTCTCTGGGGAGAGAGGTTACGCTAATATTGTTAGAAGCTCGGAGGTTAGGTTATAAAACAATAATGCCTGTTTTGTTAACTTTAGTTTTTGTTTTATTTAATTTTTTAAAATTGAAGTATAGTCAGTTACAATGTGTCAGTTTCTGGTGTACAGCACAATGTCCCAGTCGTGCGTTTGCACACATATATTCGTTTTTTATATTCTTTTTCATTAAAGGTTATTACAAGATATTGAAGATAGTTCCCTGTGCTATACAGAAGAAATCTGTTTTTTAATCTATTTTTATATATAGTGATGAATATTTGCAAATCTCAAACTCCCTGTCTTGTTTTAAAAGCTGTTTAAAACGTGGAAAAATCAAGGAAGAAAAAAACATCAAATAAAAAGACTGAAGGAAGAGCGGGAGGTGGAGTGGAGAGTCCGCACAGAAAAAGAGCAAATAGATAAAAGAACTTGATATGGTGAAGGGGGCGGGAACAGAGGTCCTGCCTTCCTCCTTTTTCATTTGAAGAGAGTGTGGGCGTAAGCTTTTTGCTGTTCTGATCACCCCAAATTGTTGATGACCCTGGGTTTTCTTCCTGCTCTGAACCTAAAACAGGTAGTTAGGTCTTACCACCTTAGAGGGTTTTGAATTGCCTGGGCATGGCACTGAGGCTGTGCGTAGACTGTGCTGAGTCAGGTGCTGTTTAGCAGACGATCAGCCACAGAAAAAGTCGATCTCTGCGTCTTGTACATTTCAACGACCCACGCTGGCTCCTGCCTCTCCTCTCCTCATCTCCTGGAAATCCTTCAGCTGAAGCCTTCATGCTCCTTCTCTTAGAAACACAGCTGCATGTAATCCCTTGCTATTTCCAGGACAGATTTGGCCGGCTGTGGGTAGAGCAAGGCTTCTAGGCTCTGATCTGCCCTATTCTCTCCTCTACTCCCACAGGAGGGAGACCCTGAAAACCTGGAAGGTCGGGGGGGACCCTGGATTCCACTCCCCACCACACCTTCCCCACCACACACACCTAGAAGCAGAAGTGTCAAGCATCCTCCTACTGTTAAGAAACTTACTAAAATTATAAGGTACATCTCCCTTCTGCTCAGTACTTTGCCCTTATGAAATAGGGAGGGGAAGAACAAAAAGGAATTAATCAAAAAGACTCCTTTGTCATGTATTAACATGGCGGAAGTGTCACACTTCAGGAAACGTTGTCCCAGGTCCCAGGGTCCACCGTGACCTGAATTGAGGGCCAGCAAACTCCCGGGTGCCGGCTAAGTAATGCGTCTGATCTCGGCCTGCAGGCCTTGTTGAAGGCAGTTCAGATTGTGACACTTGTTAGCAATGGGACAAGGGAAGCTGGTGTTTGGAAGAACCAGGAGAGGTAGGTCACAGGCTTCGCAGGCTGCCAGTCCCTGTCAAAAGAAGACAGTCAGGCCCGCCAGCCAAAAGAAATGAATCAGAATGATTATTCAGAGTCATTTGTCTGGAGGAGAAGGGGGAGAGATTGCTTTCTTCTCTGGCAGCAAATGCTTAGGTGAGTGTGGCCCCTGCTGGGCAGGGGAGCTCCTGCCAGGTAGCTGGCTGGAAACCCGCATAATTCCATACTCCATGCTTCCCAGTGAAGTCCCCTCAGCATTGGTTGTCAGCGATGTCAAATGGCTCGTTGAGAAAGCTTCTGCTCAGCCTCCTGACAGGAGACACTGCCTTCCTGCATCTGCTTGGTGGTCAGGGCACAGGGGTCCCTAGGCAGTGTCACCTTGTGCTCTCCAGGTATTAGCTCATGAGATCCTTATAAAAAACCATATGAGGTAGCATCTTCTTTGATCCCCATTTGACAGATGAGGGCACCGAGGCACAGAGAGCCTGGGTAACTTGCCTGACATCACACAGCCAGCAAGTAGCAGAGCAGGATTTAACCCAGGTTATTTGGCTCACTAGTCAGTGCTCTTAACTCCTGGACCACGCTTCCCTGCAGTGGTCCCCTTCCGCTCAGGGGGAGCCCCCGTCCCAAAGACAAGCCCAAGCAAACACGGTGGGACCTTAAGAGAAATGCTGTGTCCTCTAGTCCCACCATCAGGGCTTCAGAAATATTGTCTGGATATGGGAGCCCCTCCCCCACTTGCATTATCTAATTTGGTCTTCGTGACAACCCTGCTGGTTATACATTCTCTCCATTTTACAACTGGGAAAACTGAGGTGCAGTAAGTTGTGGAGCTTGGACTTGACCCCCAAACTGGCTCTTAAAAATACATATACTCTTTTCCCACCATACAGAGCATTGGATCTACACGGTGATATTACAGATGAGTTATTAATGATCACAAGTGAGGTGCTTGGGGCCAGGCATGGACGGAAAGACCAGTTTGCTGCAGTTCTAACTGGAACGTAAACCTAGGGGCTGGCTGCATTCCTGCTCTGCTTCCTTTTTAAAATTTTTTTATTGAAGTATGGTTGATTTACAAATTATGTTAACTTCTGGTGCACAGCTTAGTGATTCAGTCATACATAATGTATACATTCTTTCTCATGTTCTTTATCATTATAGGTTATTACAAGATATTGAATATAGTTCCCTGTGCTATACAGTAGGACCTTGTTGTTTATCTATTTTATATATAGTAGTTTGTATCTATTAATTGCAAACTCATTTATCCCTTTCTCCAACTTCCCCCTTGGTAACCACAACTTGTCTTTTATTTCTGTGAGTCTGTCTTTGTTTTGTAAATAAGTTCATTTGTGCCATTTTTTAAGATTCCACATATAAATTATATATGATATTTGTCTTTCTCTGACTTCCCTTAGTTTGATTACCTATAGGTCCATCTGTGTTGCTGCAAATGGCATTATTTGATTCTTTTTTATGGCTGAGTAGTATTGCATTCTTAATCTAGTCATCTGATGATGGACATTTAGGTTGTTTCCATGCCTTGGCTATTGTAAATAGTGCTGCTATGAACATTGGGGTGCATGCATCTTTTCAAATTAGAGTTCCCTCCAGATATGTGCCCAGGAGTCAGGTTGCTGGGTCACAGGGCAAGCCTATTTTTAGTTTTCTAAGAAATCTCCATACTGTTTTCCATAGTGGCTGTACCAAACTACATTCCCACCAACAGCCTGAACTGCTTCCTTACTACACTTTCTGCCTCTTGGTTCTTTTGTCTGTCAATTTTCCATTTGCTCACAGTCAGTGAGGATTTCCCTCAAATGCATTCTTCTTCTCCAAACTTAATAATGATGACAGTAATAATGGTAACTTCAACATATTCCTATCCATCCAGTGGGTGTTTATTTAAGTACTTGTTAGAAGTGCTCACTTATCAGGATGGCTGGCTTTGAATACTGGCCCCACCACCTGTTAGCTATGTGACCATCAGCAAGTTACTTAACCTCTCTGTGCCTCAGTTCTTTGTTGTAAAGGTAAAGTGGAATTGTATGTGTGAAGTATGTAGAGCAGTGCTCAGCACAAAAGTAGGAGCTCAATAAATGTTAGAGTTATTTTTAGCATTCACCAATTGTAGTGCTAGGTACCGGTGACACAGATAAAAGAGAGAAGCAGACGACTGGATAAAGAAGATGTGGTATATTTACACAGTGGAATACTATTCACCCATAAAAACAACAACATGATGCCATTTGCAGCAACATGGATGTCCCTGGAGAATGTCATTCTAAGTGAATTAAGCCAGAAAGAGAAAGAAAAATACCATATGAGATTGCTCATATGTGAAACCTAAAAAAATTAATGAACATAAATACAAAACAGAAACAGACTCACAGACATAGAATACAAACTTGTGGTTGCTGGGGGGAGGAGGGTGGGAAGGGACAGACTGGGAGTTCGAAATTTGTAGATACTGACAGGTATATATAGAATAGAGAAACAAGATTATACTGTATAGCACAGGGGAGAGAGAGAAAGGGAGAGAGACTGGGCTGGGATGGAGCCCCCTGCACAATGCTGGGAGCCTCGAAGTGCTGTTCCATCTGTGAAAAGGAGATCAACTTCATTCTCCAGCTCAGGCTAGTTTCTATATAACGGTGAATGAGAAAAAGTCATCATGAAAAACAGAAATGTCAAGCCTGAAGCATGGATGGTAGGTGATCTGAATTCACTGAATTCACATTATTACCATAATTCAGAGAACTCCAAGAAGGAAGTAAAGGCAAATTTTATTTTGGAATTACTGTGACTACAAGGATCTTAGCAGCTACAAATTCAAAACCACTCTGTAAGCACACTTCCAACATACACAGGCCTCCCACAGGGAAGAAGAAACATCATATGAACATAAATTCCCATCTAAAATTGCAAACTAAACAACAGAATTATTATGAGGGAAATTCAGGTAATAAAGAGGAGAATTAGTACTCACACGACATGGGAAAAAAGAAAATAACCCAAAAAAATACAAAATAATATGTAAAATAGAGAGACGAAAAAGACAAAACAAGTCATAAAAAGTAAGGAGCATGAGTGAAAAAATAATACATGTATTTGAAAAATAATTAAATGAAAATTTGAAGACTAAAACAGTAGAGTCATTAAAATTGAAAACAGTATGGTGGATTTAAATGGAAGATTTGATATAGTTGAAAAAGGAATCAGTAAACTGGAAGGAAATGAAGCTGATTGTGTCACAGAGAAATAAAATTATGAGCTATTTTAATGAGGACATAAAAAGGTGCAAGAATACATCTAGTAGAATTTCAGAAAGAGGATATGAATATTGAAGCAGAGAACAGAAAGGATGGGGGAGAGGCAATATTTGAAGAGATAACAGCTGCGATATTGTCTGAAATGAACAAAGATGGCTTGAAAAGGCACACTAAATCCTGAGAAGAACAAATAAAACCCAATCCATAAAACTTCATCACAGTAAAACTCCTGAACATCAGAGACAAAAAGAAACCATAAAAGCAACGAGAGAGAAAACAAGGCTACCCTATAAAAGAACTATGAGTAGATTGATAGGAGAGTTCTTTACAAACAACAGAGACTGGAGAACTGAAGAATGATCCCTTCAAAGTTCTTAAGTAAAATAACTGATGTCCTGGAACTTAACGCTGGCTCTCTCGTGTGCAAGCGCAGTGGCGAGGCACTGCACTGGTGAGCATCCTAGAGCAGTTAGTTCCAAGCCTTGCCCTCCTGGAGCAGCAAATTAAAAGGACCCTGGAAATCAGAGCGTAAGCCACTGACCTAGAATTCCCCCAAAGTAAAAATAAACATTTTTTTCTTTCTAGAAAAAGAAAGGAAGCTCATGGCAGATAAGTTTGTGCTGATTTTAGGTTCTTAACTTACTCCAACCTCTGAGAGTCAATCCCTTCTCAGACACGGGCTGGGCTCAGATTATGGGCAGGTGACTGAACTGGCCTGGGAGGCTCTGATGGAAGACACCCATAGTTGTCTGGACTGCTCAGGAGAACACTGAAGTTGTCATAGATCTCAAACAGTTTACAAGGTACTGAATGAAACAGACAAGTTCACAATCACTATGAAGAGTGTGCTCTGAAGGAGAGAGTTGGGGTGTCTGTCTCCTCATTGTCTGTAGTTCAGATCTAGCTTGACATCCTAGGTGTTTCTCCATCCTGTCCTGTTACATAATGTTTCACTGCTCTCCAAACCAATCCCTCCAAAAGATTCGGCTGCTCATTAACCCTTGAAAACAAGTCATATCTGAAGAACTGTGCATTCAATAAATATCGGTTGTTTGCTGGTTGATTCATTGACTGGTTGAATAGACAAAAGCAATTCATATATTCTTCGGTCTTGGCATCTCAGCTGTGCTAAACCACTCTTGACAGATTGTAACAGCAGCTTGCACACAGACAGATCTCCACGATACCAACCATGTGCCCTGCCCTTCAAGTTGTGACAACTTTCACTGATGGAGGATAGTACGGTAAAGGGTTTAGACACAAGTTTTGGAGCTGGGTTTCCTAGGATCCAATTCCGATTCTACCACTAGCTCTGTGACCTTGGGTAAGATATTTAATTGCTTTATGCCTCAACACCAAACTATAGGAATAAAATTAAGACATAGCTCATAGAGTACTTACAAGAACTTAATGAAGCAATATGTGTAATGTTGAAATATTCCTGATACACGGCACATGCTCAGTGGAAGTTAGCATGAATTCCTCTTGTTTTATTAACACTGAGATCGCACAGAACAAGGAAGAAATATTTGCTGTTCAACTAATATGTTATTTCAGTAAGGGAAGAGCATCTAAATGAAGATTTGGAGAGGACCATAAGATCTTCCAATTTTCTTTAATTCTACACTGACTCACAAAAATGTTGAACTATCAAGACTAGACATCAGGTCTCTTGATTTTCAGTCTACCACTCATTCTATTAACTCTAGCACTGGTACAACCCCAGGCTCCTGGCTCATAACTAGCAACTTTCATCACTTTGCTACTATGAATACAACAACAGCTCTAATTAATCCTTACACTATGATTACTGCAATCATTACTACAACCATAATTAATATGGCTGCTGTTCTTTCCTCACTACCTGACTACTAGAAACCATCTGTACACCTGTCTTGTGCTGGACACTTAAAAAAAAGTGTCCTCTCTAATCATTACAGCAACTCTGCAAGAATGGTATTTATCTCCTCATTTTTACTGATGAGGAAAATGTCTAAAAAATTTGCTCACCACTTATAGCCGGTGAGCAGAAGCGTCAGGATTCAAACCTAGATCCCTCCACCTCCCAAGACCACGCCTTTCCCTCCTCACCAATCTGCTTCTCAACTGAAAATGCGTTTGAACACAACAGAACAGATTTTTACCAGAGTTTTACAGCTGTGTCTCAGCCTGCAAAGCAGATTGCTGCCGGTTGCCGAGCCTGGTGATCGGTGCCCATTTGTCAAAATGCCAATGTTATATTAGTGATGGAGAAAAAGTGGCTTTTTCTATATCGTACAGATGCTGTGTTCCAAGAACTGTAACAGCATCAAAATGGGGTACACCCACTGACATGCATTGTTTCCCGCAAATGACAAAATTGTGCACGTCCTCTGGGGACCAAAGGCAAGGATGAACTCTGTCATGATCACCTGCAGGGAAAAAGAGGGGAAAAAAAATAACCAAGATAAAACCACCATGCATCTGTGAGTCTGGTAGTGGATGGCCTGAAGATTAGTTTAAGTCCCGTTTTGCTTCTGGTGTTTGGAAAGCCTTGACCCTTCAGCTTTCTCACTTTGGCTCCTCCCTTCTAGCTCTTGTCATGGTTATTTTGATGAAATGCATCCTACATGATGGCCTCACTGGAATCTAATTGACAGAAACACAAAGCAGTAAATAGGAGAAGGAAGGTGTGCGGCGTGGAAGCCGCAGATGAATGGGGCCCATTGGAAAGGCGGGGTGAAAAATGAGAGAGTGATGGTAGTCATTTCCCAGGGTGCTTGACTTACACTCATAAGTCTTCTAGGACTTGGCGATCGTGCTTCAAAATGATGGAGAAAAATGAGAAAGTGGCTGCACACCAAATGCAACCCAGCTTTCCGAGAGCAGGAAGCCGGAGCCCACACTCGTGCCCCGTGTGGTGTATCTGTGCACCATTCATCACCTGGGCAGGGGATTCGCTGGCCTTGGAAACTTCTGCAGAGCTTCAAGTTAGGACGTGCTTTGAATGCAGAGTTACTACAACTCATTTAAATTCTCACTTTTCTAAGAGTTGTTGACCCTTATCAGGAATTGGTTTTCTAAGGCAGGTTCAGACACTGAGCATGCAAAGAAGGAGGAGGAATTCTGAAGGGCTCTAAGGAGAGAGAACACAATGAGGGTGGAGGGGAGGCGTGGTAAATGTCCAGATAGAGGAAGTTACTTAAGTCAGATTGTTAACAGCTTACGAGGTGGTGATGGTGGTGATGATGATGATGGAGATGATGGGGATGATGACGGTGATGAGATAATGATGGACATGATGATAATGGAGATGATGATGATGGAGATGATGATGATGATGGAGAGGATGATGATAAAATAATAGCAGTGACCACTTGCAGAGCATTTATTCTATGCCAAGCCTCTGCTAGGAACCTCCATATGTGACAGGTGTCATATATTTTCTCGCCCATCCAGACCTCCCTCTGGCCTCCATTCTACATCCCATGTTTTTAGTCATCCCTCTGTTTTTATTTGTTTGGCCTCAGGTTTGAAAAGTCTAGGTTGTGTGGAGCCCCAGGGGACAGAGAATGCATGAGCAGATTTCCTTGGCTAGAGGCAGGATTGCAGATGAGAAAAGAGATCCCAGACTAGGATGAAGAGACGGTATCAGACGGGGCACAAAGATTTGGTCTCTAAGAAAAGAGTCTCATAGCTGGACACCCCTGAGAGATGGTTGTACTAATTTTCTAAGGCTGGCCTAACAATACAAAAGGTCTTGCTCATGCTACGTGTCTACCACATGTCAGCAAGGAGTCTCTGCTCAGCATGGTTGCTCAGGGGTCCAGTTGCTGACGCCTCCATCCTAATGTTTCCTTGTACAATTACCAAGGGAGAATGAGACTGTGGCATATGGAACACTGACTCTTCTTTTCCTCTTAGTTCTTGGACTTGATTGATTGATTGATTAAAGTATAGTTGATTTACAATGTTCTGTTAGTTTCTGGTATACAACATTTTGATTCAGTTACATATATATATTTCATATTTATTGTTATAGATTATTGATATATATATAGGGTATATGGAGCTATGTATATTTCACATCTTTATCCAATCACCTGTCGATGGACATTTAGGTTGTTTCTATGTCTTGGCTATTGTAAATAGTGCTGCTGTGAACACTGGGGTGCATGTATCTATTTTTATTTATTTTTATTGAAGTATAGTTGATTTACAATGTTAATTTCTGGTGTATAGCATAGTGATTCATATATATATATTCCTTTCTATATTCTTTTTCATTATAGGCCATTACAAGGTATTTAATATAGTTCCCTGTTCTATACAGTAGTACCTTGTATTTTATATATTTTATATATAGTAGTTAGTATCTGCAAATCCCAGGCTCCCAATTTATCCTTCCCCACCCACTCTCCCCACTGGTAATCATAAGTTTGTTTTCTGTGTCTGTTAGTCTGTCTCTGCTTTGTAAATGATTTCATTTGTGTCCTTTTTTTTTTTTTTCTAAGATTCCACATATAAGTTATATCATGTGGTACTTTTCTTTCTCTTTCTGGCTTACTTCACTTAGTATGACAATCTCCAGGTCTGCCCATGTTGCTGCAAATGGCATGATTTTGTTCTTTTTTATGGCTGAGTACTATTCCATTATATAAATATACCACAACTTCTTTATCCAGTCATCTGTTGCTGGACATTTAGGTTGCTTCCATATCTTGGCTATCGTAAATAGTGCTGCTATGAGCATGGGGGTGCATGTATCTTTTTGATTTAGAGCTTCCTCTGCATATATGTCCAAGAGTGGGATTGCTGGATTATGGAGTAAATCTAGTCTTAGTTTTTTGAGGACTCTCCCTTCTCTTTTCCTTAGTGGCTGCACCAAATTGTGTTCCTACCAACAGTGTAAGAGGGTTCCCTTTTCTCCACACCCTTTCTAGGATTTATCATTTGTGGACTTTTTAATGATGGCCATTCTGACTGGTGTGAGGTGATACTTCATTGTAGTTTTAGTTTGCATTTCTCTGATAATTAGTGATACTGAGCATCTTTTCACGTGCCTGTTGGCCATCTGGATATCTTCATTGGAAAAATGTCTGTTTAGATCTCCTGACCTTTTTTTCATTGAGTTGTTTGCTTTTTTGTTATTGAGTTGTGTAAGCTGTTTATATATTCTGGAAATTAAACCCTTGTTAGTCATATTGTTTGCAAATATTTTCTCCCATTCTGTAGGTTGTCATTTTGTTTATATATCCTTTACCTTGCAAAAGCTTTTAAGTTTAATTATTTCCCATTTGTTTATTTTTGCTTTTACTTCTCTTGCCTAGGTAAACTGACCTAGGAGAACATTGCTACAATTTATGTCACAGAATGTTTTGCCTATGTTTTCTTCTAGATGGTTTATCAAGTCCTGTCTTATGTTTAAGTCTTTAAGATGTTTTGAGTTTATTTTTGTGTATGGTGTGAGGGATTGTTCTAACTTCATTGATTTACACATGCCTGTCCAGTTTTCCCAACAGCACTGACTGAAGAGATTGTCTTTTCTCCATTGTATATTCTTGCCTCCTTTATTGAAGATTAACTGTAGGCGTGTGGGTTTATTTGAGCTATCTATTCAGTTCCATTGATCCATATGTCTGTTTTTATGCCACCTCCATGCTGTTTTGATTACTCTGGCTTTGTAATATTGTCTGATGTCTGGAGAGGTATGCCTCCAGCTTCATTATTTTTCTTCAGTATTGCTTTGGCAATTCTGGGTCTTTTGTGATTCCATATAAATTTTAGGATTATTTGTCAAACACTGACTCTTAATGCTCCTACCAGGAAGCAACACAAGCCATGCCTGCTTACATTTCACTGGGCAATATGCATCACATAGTCACTCCTGTCTTCAAAGGGGCCAACCCTGCCATGTGTCTGGAAGAGAGAAAGTAGAAATGTTCAGTGAAGAGCACTAGTGACACCACACATGCCCAGCACTTAGTGACAACATAAAGGAAGCTGAGAAACCCAAATGGTCTGAGATTATCGTCCTAACACAGGAGACTTAAAGTAAGAAAACCAAGTTCCAATAAAATTAAGTAATGGTATTCAGAAAAATGCCTGAGTTTCCCAACTGAGATTTGTACACACTACACATAAATTATTTCATCAAATAATCACAAAAATTTTTGAGGTGAATATTTTTATTCCTGTTTTATAGATGAGGAAACTGAGCTTAGTAAAGTTAACTAACTTGCATGAGAACACTAATAAATGCTACAGGTGGGATTTGAACCCTTGTCTGCTTGACTCCAGAACCTTTTCAAGTTTATTCATTCATTCAGTAGTTACCTACCGAGAGCCAACTATATGTCAGGTGCTATTACGGAGCTAGAAATACAGCAGTGAACAAGGCAGGTCTCTCCTGCATGAAGCACACATTTTAGAGGAAGGAGAGGAAGTACAGAATAAAATCCAAGTAAACAATTACATAAGCAAGAAAATATCAGGTAACAACATTATGATAAAAAGGAAATGGGATTTTATGATAGAGTGGCTACTTTGAGGAGGTGATATTTGAGTTCAGGTCTGAATGAGAAGAAACCACCCATGTGAGTGCTTGAAGGAAAAGTCATTTGGGGAAAAAAAGAAACAGTTCCAAGGCCACAAGGTCAGGACAAACTTGGAACACTTGAGAAACAAAAGGATCTCTCATGTAGTTACAGTCAGATGTCGGCTGGGGCTGCAGTCATATGAAAGCTCCAGTAGATGGATGTCCAAGATGGTTCACTCTTATGGCTGGCAGTGGATGGTAGCTATTCACTAGGAGCTCAACTGGGGCTCCACCTGAGCCCCTCTACCCTATATATGGCTTCTTGCAGTGGCATGAAATTCTCACAGCGTGATGGTGGTGTTCCAACAGGGAGTATACAAAACCGAACATTCCAAGAGGCAGCAAGCAGAAACTAGCTTGAAATTAGCACAGAGTCACTTCCACAATATTCTACTGGTCAAAGCAATGACAAGGGCTGGCCCGATTCCAGAGGGTTTCCCTGGGTTGAATAGTGTTCCCCAAATTCATTCCCATGCAGAATCTCAGAATGGGACCTTGTTTTATGGGGTCTTGGCTGATGTCATGAGTTAAGTTAAAATGAAGTCATTGGATTGGAGTGAGCCCTAAATTCAATAACTAGCATCCTATAAGAGTTAAGACAAAGATTCAGATACAGGGGAGAAACTCATGTGGTGATAGAAGCAGAGATTGGAGAGATGCCATCATAAGCCAAGGAACACCAAGGGTTGTCAGCAACCACCAGAGGCTAGGGGAGAGGCAGGGCACATCCTCCCTCAGAGCCCCCAGCAGGAGCCAACCCTGCTGACACCTTGATTTGTGACTTATGGACCTCCAGAACTGTGAGAAAACAAATTCCTGTTGTTCTAAGCCTCCCAAATTGTGGTAAGTTGTTACAGCAGAAAACTAATGCATGAATGGAAAAATAGACTCCACCTCCTGATGAGAGTGTGTTAAAGTCACATAGCAGAAGAGAAGAATGATGGGAGATGCTGTCAAGCCTATTTTTGGAAAATACAATTTGCTGTTACCGTTCGTATCCCCAAACAGTAATAGCCTCAGCCACTGTCAGCTTGGTTCCCTGTCCCTTTAGCAATTCATATGTTCTGTTTCTATGTATGACCCATGGTGTGTGTGCATGTGTGTGTGTGTGTATTCCTTGCTGTCTCAGTCTCTTCTTTGGCAAGTGTTGGGGTGTGAAAAAACCAGCAACATTTTCCCATGCGTTAGGGCTACAACTGACACCTCAACCTGCAAGTTCCACTGTTTTTTTTTTTTTTTTTTCTGCCAGACAGAATATTAGATTTTTTTTCTTAGCAGGATGTAAAGATCAAGGTAAAGATTTGACAGTTTCTGAGCTCCTGTCATGGCTGAGATCAAGGAACCATGATTAACCACCCAGGAGTTGGTGGATACTGCTGCGACTCCTTCCCACAGGGCACCAGGGCCACTCCAGCCCAGAGCTAGAGGGAGACCACAGGAACTGGGCACATGTGGCAGCTCTTGCAGGTATGAAAAGACAGAGCGTGTCCCAAACACTGGAAAGAGAGACTTTATACGAGCATCCCGTGCCTTCTGAACATGCCTCAGGAATTTGTTCTCCAGCTGTTTACCAGGAATCTGAGATTTAAGGCTTGATGCTTAAAGACCATCAAATTATGGGCATCTCATTGTCACGTGAGACAGTGGATATGGACAAGCTTTGAAAAATGTAACAAATATAAGACAGCAGAGATTACTATGACTGGTTAGAGTTAGACGATGATAATCTTCTAGTCCAACTCAACAAATCCTCCCACCACACTTTTCCACTAATGGGGAACTTACTACATATAAACACATTATAGATCCAGCCATCAGGGGCAAGGAAGCTTCCTATCTGTCCAGATAATTTAGTGGCAGGCTGATGAGGTGGAGAGAAAGTCATCCACGAGATAACAAAATCCCATGCTTTTGCCATGCATGGATGTAGGAATTAAATATACCTCCTGCATGATGAGAAGCCCAAGTTTGGAACTGAAAAATAAAATTAGTCCAAGATAGTTGAAACCACAGGGTTCAAGAAGAAATATATGTAAACCTACCATGAAGGAACATTTTCATAATTCTGTGGTAATAGTTCTCTCCTTCCAGCTCAAAACAAAAAGGAAATGTGAACAAATCATGTTTACACTGAGTTTCCTAGGGGGGGAAAATGACAAAATACATGAGCAAATGACCTGTCACGAGAACATGTGATAATAGAAAAATGATCATCCCCTTACCCAAAGCTGGAACTAATAAATAATGTCAAAAGAGCTGTGAGTATGTTTAAAATGAGTAAAGTAATAAGAAAAATACTAATAAATGGGAGATGCCCCCGCCAAAACAAGCTGTTTCAAGTTTTACAAAATAGCAACAAATAGAACTTTAAGAAATGAAAACATAGCAACTGAAATTAAAAACTTAGAGGTTGGGGTAAAAATCAAATTAGATACAGCTATAGAGAGAATGAGCAAACTGGAAAAATTATCCAGAATGCAACAAAAGGAGGTAGACAGAAAATACGAAATAAAAAGTTAGAGACGTTGAGGATAGAATGAGAGGGTCAAAAATACATCTTGAGCTTGTAAGTGGCTAACCAAGGAACCTAAAAATATGTAAGGCAAAAACTGACATAATTACAAAGAAAAAGTAACAAATCCATAATCGCTGAGTTTCTAAGATATCACTTCTGAAATGAATAGATTGAACAGACCAAGGATTAGTAGCATTTGGAACATTCAAACAACCTAATAAGCAAACTTGAGACAAATAGAGAAATTCACCACCAAAGAGAATAAATGTGTGTTCTAGCTCATAAGAAACCATTGCAAAAATTGACCGCAAAATAGTCCTTAAATAAAACTTAGCAAACACCAAAGAATAAATATTTTGCAGTGCCATTAAATTAGAAATTAATAACAAAATATAAACTGCTAAAGCCACACTTGAAATGGACAATATACATCTTTATGATTCATGGTTTGTGAAAAATTTGCAATGAGGATTAGAAAATATTAAGACTATTATAGCAATGAAACCAGTACATACAGAAGACTTTATGACATTGCTAAAGCAGTACCTTGTGGGAAATTTATAACTGTAAATTCATGTATTGAGAGACAAGGAAGACTGAAAATAATTTAGGAAGCTGTTACAATCAAGAGGATGAAAGAGAAAGCCTAGAATAATTCCCAAAGAGAATAGAATGGAAGAAATGAAACAGTAAGAGTGAAGATTAATGAAATAGAAAACAAACAGTAAGATCCACCAAGTCAAAGTTACCCTTAAGGGAGTAATAAATAAAGTATCTGTTTAAAAAAAGAAGAGAGAAAGAAGGCAAGAATTGACCTTAGTAGGAGTGAAAAAGAGGGACAGATCTGTATATTTATTAAACTATAAGAGATCACTATGCTGTACTAAAAATTATTATTCTATTTATGCTGGAATTAAGGGGAAGCGTAAACACCTAGTAAAATTTCTGGGTCAAAGAGTGTACATACATACTGTCAGCCGCATTTCCAAAATAATTAGAATAATTTACATTCCTACCAACAGTGGATGATTGTGCTCATTTATCTACAGGCTTGCCAGCATTTAGTATCAACTGGTTGGAGTTTTGTTTTTGTTTCAAGTTTTTTTTTTTTTTTCTTTTTGGCAACCATGTGAAATATCATAGTCATTTTAACTTACACTTCTCTGGTTATCAGTAAGTTAACAATATCTCTATGTGTTCTGTGAGTTGCCCTTTCAAAATTTTGTACCTTTTAGTCTTGTACTGTTTGCATTTTTCTTTAGATTTGTAGAAGCTTATTATTATTTCCAGACACCAGTCTAATGTCACTTAATACATAGCAAATTTCTCCTGATACAGGAGAAAATATATCTGCAAGTCATTTTGTGAGCATATGTTTTAATTTCTAGAGAATAGATGCCTAAGAGTGGACAGTCTGGATCATAATATAGATATGCGTCGAATTTTATAAGCAACTGACAAACCATTCTCCAAAATGGTCATATCATTTTACATTCCCACCAGCAATGTATGAGTTTCCATTGCTCCCCATCATCACCAGCTTTTGATTTTATCTGTCCTTTTTATTTTTGTCATGATAGTGGGTTTGAAATATCCTCTCTTGTGATTTATTTTTAAATTTTCCTGAAGACTAATAATATTTGCATACTGCCCATTCATAAATATTTTCAAGTGTCTTTTGATGTCTTTGCCTATTTTTATTGGATATTTGCCTTTTTATTATTGATTTGAAAGACTTCTTTATATTCTTATATTTGAGATAGGAACTCTTTTTCATTTTTTTCCAAAATAATATCCAATTGTTCTTGCACCATTTGTTAAAAAGACCCTCTGTCTTCCTTTGAATTGACTTGGTACCCTGACCAAAAGTCAATTCACCATATATGTGTGGGTACACCTCTGGACTATTATGTTCCATTGATCTAGTTGTCTCTCCTCATGTCAATAATGCAGTCTTGAAGTCAAGTTGTGTAAATCTGCCAATTTTCCCCTTAGTTTTCAATATTGCTTTGGCTCTTCAAAATTCCTTGTGTTTACATGTAAAAATTTTAGAATAAGCTTGTCAATGAGGTTTTGATTGATGTTGCATTGGACTTGTAGATAAGTTTGGGGAGGGTGTATATTCTTACTTGTTGATCAAAAAGCCGTCGACTTGGATGAACCCTTTTCTTGTCCATTTCTAACCCACCCTAGGTCTCGGCACTACTTGTTTTCTGCTTTTTCTGTGCCTGGACCCCCTGTACTCTTCACTTTGTCATCCAGTTAAGCTCAGCTTTGTACCAATAGCTCTTGCTTTGATGCCTTACGTCTCCTCTAATAACCAATTCATAACTTCTTTCCAAGTTCACTGGTTCGTCTCCTTCTTCCTGGGTGAGTTATCCTTAGACTATCTGCTCAGTGTTTTGACCTCTCTGTCTTGGGAACTAGGCACTCTCATTTCCAGTTTCCATGGGATGCCTTGTACTCCTGGGAATAGCCATGTTGTGAAGTCTCCCAACAGCTAAATGTGGTCTACACCCCGTTGTGTGGTAAAGCTTCTTCGTAACTCTCTGGTTTCCTCACTTAAACTCACTATCTTGCGCTCCTGCTTCAGCCATACTGAGCCCTTAGTAGCTCCAAGAACATACGTGCTGTCTCTCAAATCTGGACTCTTTTTTTTTTTTTTTACATAGACTTTATTTTTTTAGAGCAGTTTCAGGTCTACAGCAGAATTGACCAGAAAGTACAGAGTTCCCATAAAGCCCTCCCCACCCACACATATATACTTCCCTACCCTCAACATCCCTCATCAGTGTGGCATATTTGGAATGATCGATGAACCAACATGGGCTCATTATTATCAAAGTCCATAGTTTACATTAGGGTTCACTCTTGATGTACATTCTGTAGGTTTTGACAAATGCATAATGACATGTAGCCACCACTATAGTATCATACAGAATAATTCATCACCCTAAAAATCCCTTGTGCTTCATCTGCTCATCCCTCCCTCCCCCCTCCCCCAAGCCCCTGGAAACCACGATCTTTTTACTGTCTCTGTAGCTGTGCGTTTTCCAGAATGTCATTTGGTTGGAATCATACAGTTTGTAGCCTTTTCAGACTGGCTTCTTTGATTAAATCTGGAGTGTTGCACATCCTATTACTGCCACCTCAACAATATGTCCCCCAGACACACCCACTCCCCATCCTGTTAGTTTAGGGACCTTCCCTGATTCTTCAAGGCTGGTTGAGATGTTTCTTCTCTGAGCTCTCATAACAACAGCTTGCATTTCCTCAAAGCAGCACTTATCGCATGGTGCCCCCTGAAAGCAGGAACTGGGTCTTTCTCACTGTTGAATTTCCAGTACTTAGTACAGTGCCTGGCACAGACAAAGCTCTCCATCAATATTAGATCAGGGAATGAATAACGAGTAGACACTGTCAGTACCTCCATGTGTACTCTTCGTGGGTGGGAACCCTGACTCACTTACGGTACATGTGGAGGAGACAGGTGACTCATTCTGCCCCCAGCACTTGTTAAAAATATTCATTATCCAAAGTCACTTTATATGCACTGATCAATCTCCTAATCTTAATGCACTTCCCAAGTAGATTTCTTAACTGAAACAGAAATGTGTTGGCTGGATGATACTTATTGGGAAACAGATTCACACTGTAAATGAGTATTTTGGCTTCTACTTTTTAAAGCAATCTTATATAATTTTGGTTGACATGGATACAATCTCAGAACTCCTTCTGGGAACTGAAAGAATTAAGTTTTCCTTTTTTTTTTCATATGTACATTCCCCAAGGAGGACATCTCCCATTTCTTATGTTTTCCCCACAGGATCTAAATGATTGTAGAAGACCTCGATGGTGTTCAATAAACATAAGTTGAATTTAACGATTAACAAGGCAGCAAACTAAACTCTAGGAACATGGATTAGTTTGCTAGGGCTGTTGTGACAAAGTGCTGCAAACTGGGTGGCTTATGGACAGAAATACATGATCTCATAGTTCTGGAGGCTGGAAGTCTGATATGGTGGCAGAGTTGGCTCTTCCTGAGGGCTGTGCAGAAGAATCTGCTCCACGCCTCTCTCCTAGCTTCTGGTGGTTTGCTGGCAATCTTCGGCAATCTTAAACAAGCATCGCGCTGATTTCTGCCTTCATCTCCACATGGCGTTCTCCCTGTGTGTATCTCTGTGTCCAAGTTTCCCGTTTTATAAGGACGCTAGTCCTGTTGGATTAGGGGCCCATCCTACTCCAGAATGACCTTGTCTAAACATGTCTAGTTACACCTGCAATGACCCTATTCCCTGCAATGCAAATAGTCACATTCTCAGGTACCTGGCATTAGAGCATCAGCAGGTGATTTTTGAGGAGGTAGACCTAGACACCTACCACTTACAGACTGTGAGCTTTCTAGCATCTCAAAAGCTCTGAGCCCCAATTTTATTCATCCTTCATTTAACCAGGCTTTACTAAGCTCTCTGTTTTAAACCAAGCACTGTCTAAGATACCAGGGATATAATATTGAGCAAAACAGATACAGTCACCACCTTCATAAAGCATGTAATCCAGTGGGGAGTAAAGATAATTAAACAAGCATTAACAAGAAATTGAGAAAATGCCATGAGGTAGAAATCATAGAATTAAATGGGAACATAGAGCAGAATTATCTGTCAATCCTTGTTTGGGGACTGGGGTGGAGAGTTGTGAAGACTTCCCCAGAGAAGTGACATTCAAAGTAAACACTGATAGATTTGTAGCATCCAGGTGAGGAGACTGGAGAACCAAGCTTGTAGGGTTATCAGGAAGATTAAATTGCATAAAGTCATTTATCTAACTGTTACCTGCATGCTCCCACTTACCCCTATGGAGTCACCTCCTTTGGAATCTACTGTCATTTATAGAACTGCTTACTGTGTGTCAGGCTCTGGGCTGGCTTCCCACATCTTATCTAATTTCTTTAAGGCAACCTCATGAAGACAACATTTAAAGTGCCATCATATTTTAAAAAGTGATGACAAGACCACTCTCTCACTTGGGGCTAAATTATGCAAATTTGCCATTGACTCAAAAGTAGTTCTTTGAAACATAAAAGTAATGAAAATTATAATGATATTATAAATACAAGTTGTGGAAAGTTCTCCATACAGTAGAGTGAAGAGAAATTCAAAATAACATTATAAATGTAACTTATGGAAAGGTCTCCATACAACACAGAGTGAAGAATAAATCTTCAGCCAAAAAAGTTTAAATGCAAAATGTTATAATAAGTATCTGGAAATGTGTTTTATTGAATGTGCAATTCATTTGCTTCTACTGCTGGCCAGGGAACTGTCAGTTTTGAATCCTTGCAAATACTGGCAGATAGCTATAGAGATGCAGCATTTTCAAATAAAATAGTGACCTCTTTGGTAATCCAGTCATGTTTTCTCCCCTGAAGGCCTTGCTCCAAATAATGCTTGCTAGTAGAAGTGAGTTGTATTTCCAAATGTAGAAAAGAGTCCAAAACTATAGAGGCATTATTCAAAATACGTACCAGGCACACCACTGCTGAAATGCTTGTTGAACTAGTCAAAAAGTTAGTGAAATTTTTGCAAAATTCCTTCATCAAATAACACTTTCCAATATTACACTTTATCAACTGTAAAAAGATTGTGAAGAGAGATTACTAGGTGTACATTTCCAGCATATACTTTGCTTTACATGTAGCTTAACCCACTTATATGCAGAACATGAGTCAGCTCCTTGAATATGTGTAGTGCATGTGTTATGGAACCAAACTGGGGTCCAACCGCCCCCTCGCAGTAAAGCCAATCTCCTGACCCCAGGTTGTGGTGAAGGAAAGTACGGCATTTATTGCAGGCGCCAAGCAAGGAGAACAGGCAGCTAGTGCTTAGAAGACCCAAACTCCCTGAAGGCTCTCAGGGAAAGGTTTTTAAAGACAGGGTGAGGGAAGGGGGTTGTGGAGTGCATGATCAGCTTGTGGACGTTCTTTTGATTGGTTGGTGGTGACGTAATTGGGAGTCAATACATCAACCTTCTGGTTCCAACTGGTCTGGGTCTACATGCTTGTGGGCAGCACACAGTTAACTTCTTCCATCTGGTGGGGTTTCAGCATCTGCAAAAGAGCTCAAAGGACATGGCTCAGAATATTGTCACCTATTTCTCCGAATATTTTATTCCCAGAGGCTAATCAGCAGCCAACAATATGCTTCTCAATCTTGATCCAAGGTTGGAAAAAACTGGAGGTTTTTACCATGATGAATAATAGCCAATTTCTGTGCATATTTTCAGGGTGATGTGTTGAGAAATAGTTGGTGAATACAAAACTCTATTTTTTCATACTGACACATAGGAGTTGATACAAACAAATTCTTCTCTTATTTTTAAGTTAGGCATAAAAAGAAAACATTTCTCTGTGACTTGATTACTTCAATTACTTAGAATGCACTGCTGTATTTCAAAATTGGAGTCAGTATCTTGAATAAACTGAATCTATCATTTCAGACCAAAAGGATTATAATTTCTAATGTTCAGAACAAGATACTAGAAATTCTTAAGACCAAATGGTAAAGAAATTCTTCAACCCTTATTTGTTTTTAAACATTTTTTATTGATTTATAATCATTTTACAATGTTGTGTCAAATTCCTCTTCAGTCCTTACGGCTAATATTTTTCTTCCATTGTCAGAGGAAGAAACTGATGATACATTATTGATAATGTTTGAAAAGTCAAATTGAAATGCTGCCATAAACCATATTTTTCAGAGATGCATTCAACCCAAGAATGAATTGTATTCATCTTTCAAGTTGAAAGATTAGTTGAAAGTTAAAACTTTGCCTATGATGTATGCATGTCTGATGAACATAGGAAAGCAATCTTCAGTGATAAATCTGTCCTTTCTGGATCAATGTTTTATCTGAATATCCAGAATTATCTAAGCATCCTTACAATTATGATTTGGGATCTTCCAATTTAGAAGGAGTAAAGAGTAAGGAAATCTACTGATTGTGGAACTTGGACATGTGTTGAGCTATTCATTATCAAACTGGCTATAGGTAACCCCAAATCAGTGCCTTGTGTGCAGCAAATGCCCATGAAGTGCTCTGCAAATGCTGAGAAATTGAGAAGCATTGTGCTAGAAATTCTGACTAGTTTTCTGTCTCCTCTTAAAGCCCCTACTCCTGGAATAAGGAATTACCCTGAATCACAGACTGTTGACTAAGTTAACATCAGTCCTCATTTTTGCCATTTCTTTTTTCCCCAGGGTTGGAACCCCATCACTGATTTTTGACCCATCACTCAATCTGGTTTCTCACTGTTGCTCACTACCTGGACTCTGGATACTCTACCATATTGAATATCCTGGAGCCAACTGCTCCAGCTTCTGCAGTCAGATAGCCTAGGATGTTCGTCTGAGTGTGGCACTTGGGTGCTTCTTCCGGAGCTTGTTGTTAAGAAATACACACTTCTTTCTTACTCTTGATGGGTCTCTCCGCCTGGAGGTAGCACAACTACTACAACACACCTGGCTTTAACTACTCCCATTTATGAGATTTGTGGTTTTTGAAGAAGAAACTGGGCATGAGTAACCCACTGCCTTCCTCCTCTGTTTCCTCTCGGGACCGTGCCAAACATGGAACAGGGGCTGCTCTCACATGGGCAATCCAGCCAGTGTCCGACATGACCTGTGACAAGGTGGATGAATCTGTCTGTCATAGGGCTCAGTATTAGGGATTCAGCTGGCCTGCATGTCACATTTACCAATATCACCTTTTCTTGGTAGTAAAAGTGGTAATTTTGTTCTTCCTTAACCTAGTATTTTCACATCTCTCACCCCGTTCAAAGGGTTAGAAAAAGGGTGCTATTACTTAGCTTTGCTCAAACTCCAAAACTGGCCTCTGTTTCCAGATCAGTTTCCCCCATTGCTGTCCCACCTGGGTGACAGGAACCTGTACAGCCTTTCAGCTCATTCCTTCTCCCCACCAGCTGGGAAACAAAATGCCCGGGCCTCAGAGAAGCTCGCTGCGGTAAGACTGCCAAGGAGTCAGCAGCCTCTGTCTAGGTGACTTCACCAGTTATGAAAACATGTAACAAGTTCCAGCCAGTCCATATATCCCCACCTTGTTCGTAAGCTGTTGGAGTCCATTTCCAAGCTCTTGCTGAAATCCAAGTGCATTCCCACCAAACTGGTAAAAGCATCCAAAAATACAGTGAGGCTAGTTCATTCTGAATTATTAGAGCAAATGCTGTTAGACTGATGGTAAAGCTAAATCTTACATATTTTTATAACTTCTGTGTCTGGCATGTGGGGACGAAGAATGTCACCTGTCTTATCAGTAAACATAGGATGTCATGGCCATCAAGCCATCAGCGACTGTAGCTGCCCCTTCTTGCACCCTGAGGGGCTTCAGGATGGAGAAAAGCAGGACAGTCACTCTAGACAAGGTGCATATCAAAGAAATGACTTCAATGAACCCAAGTTCTTGCATCTTCCCATACATAGAAAAGTGCTAAATTCAGTAACTTGAGATGTCTGTTTTTTTTAAATAGTAATCTTTTGAAGTTTTGACTACCTGTTTTTTTTGCAAAAACTTCTTTATATCCTGGCTCTTCCCTTGCCTCTTTTGAGCAATCCCTCAGAGCTATCCAAGAGGTTGCCTCCTGGGCTTAAGTCCTCAGCAAGTCCGCCGAATAAAACGTAATTCTCAACTTCTAGGTTGTGCATTTTATTTTTCAGTTGACACATGTATACATACTCAATCAATGTTTTGACAAGTGAATAAATTAATTAATCAAATAAACATTGCTGACTCCTAATAATTATCTTTTTAAGTTATAAATGTTTACCATATTTTAAATAATTCCCTCAGTTTTTTTTTCTTGTTCTAGTTTCAAACTCATTAATATGTATTTCTAGAAGCCCTCTTTCTTACTGTTTTGGTAAAACTAAGCAACATTTACCTTCCCCCAGTCTTCCAGCCTAAGTCTCCTCCATCATTTCTTAAAGAGCAGAAATGTCAACTTCATCAACATAAGATACATTTTATTAATACATTCTGTGCCCTGGGATGTAATTATTCTGGTTCTGGGAATTTAAAGCACATTAAGTGCTCTTTTATTATTATCTTTCATCTTCAGGGAAGTGTCTGCTGAAAGATAGCATTTCTACCATTTATTGTTAGAATTATTCCCCTTGGCTGTGAAGCAAAGTAGGAGTTGAATCATTTACTTTTCTCTCTTTCATGTGCTCACATTCTAAGATCTGCCTTATGAAGTGAGTCTGTGCCTTTCTCTGTTTCCTTTGTAGTATTATTTACAATTTTGCCAGCCACTGCTTTTCCGGGCAATATTCTTTTGGTTTCAGTAATTTGTCATCATTGTTTGGCTATGATTCCCTCCCTCTGGAGTTTGTACGTAGGCTTCTTTTTTATAAACAGAGCCCAGGAGACACTTTCTAAGGTCACTCCCTTTCTCTGAGAGCCCACTGCCAGATTTAGGGTTTGTGCAAGGTCATCATTCTCCTAGACCATAGTTGACTGGACAAAGGATGGACCCCTGAGAAATCAGACTCTCTCTCTCTCTCAGGAATTTGGAGCTAAGACTGAATTGGTATTTTCACTTGGGTTGGCTACCTGAATGGAGAGATTGGGACCTCCGAGGTTGTGAAATTGATACAGGAAAATGGGGCACGAGCAAATGGCCATGTGCCAGGTCCCAAGTGAGTCCCTGGGACATGCCCTGTCAAGTGAGGGTCCTAGGCTTTGCACAGGAAAGAATTCAAGAGTGAGCTATAGTTGAGTAAAAGATTTATTCAGAGAGATGCACACCCCATAGACAGAATGTAGGCCATCTCCGAAAGCCAGAGAGGCCACGAGGTCTTGGGGTGGTTGAAGGAAAAGAAGATGCACCCTACATAGACAGAGTGTGAGCTGTCTCTGAAGGCACAAGAGGGGACAGAGGGGCCTAGATGATAAACATTTCACAGGTAGAATGTGGGCCGTCTTATTCAGAAGGGACAGTGGCCATGAAGTGCTGGTGGGGGTTAGTTTTTATGGGCAGGGTAATATCACATGCTAACAAGTGGGAGGATTATTCCAACTAGTTTGGGGAAGGGGCTGGGATTCCCAGGTATTGGACTGTCACCCACTTTTTGACCTTTTATGGTCAGCCTCGGAACTGTAGTGGTGCCTGTGGGAGTGCCATTTAGCATGCTATTGTATTACGATGAGCGTATATGAAGGGCAAAGTCTACTGGGAGTCAAATCTCCTGCCATTTTGGCCCTCAAGTTCTACTGGGAGTTGAACTTTTGCCGTCTTATTGCTAATTGTGTCGTTCTTTTAGTGGTTATGTCCTGCCCTCTTCCCTCCTATCTCAAAATGGAGGATCATTGGACTGTACACAATGAGTTGGTAAGAGAGGAGAATGGACAAATCATAGAATGAATGAGAGACAGTGAATCAAGGAGATGAACTCCTGATGACTTTCCAGGTCCTAGCCAATCAGGGCAGCATTCTTTTTTGAAATTCCAATTTGTGTTCTTGCTTGTCCCTGCTCCCATTTCCTTGACTGTCCATGTTACAGGGTAGAAGGCAAGAGCTGCTTGAAGAACACAGAGAAGTGCAGGGCTGTGGGTTGAGCCAGGCCATCTGGTTTGGAAGGATCTTGCACCACTTCCTGGCTGTGAACCTGGGCGGATGACTTACTCCCCCTGTTGTCCCATCTGTAAAATAGGGGTAACACTGCCTATCTCGTACAGTTAGTGTGACGATTAAGTTAACTAGAAGTATAATATCCTTAGAACAATTACCATCATGTCATAAAGGAACTGATAAGTATGTGCAAGTTATTTTTATTATCTTAGTTTTTATCCAAAGCCTGAAACTATTTGAAGAGCAGGACTATAAGCCCCTAGGGGTGAAATGAGGGAGTGGAGCACCTTGGAGGACATAGTGTGTGTTGGGTGGAGCAGACCAGGTAGAGGGTAGAGATTAGGATGGCCTGGAAGAGCAGTGCTTCATGCCAAACTCTGAAGCAGTGTCTGAGAATGGACTGACCCACAGAGGGAAGGGCTGCCTCCTGAGTCTGAAGCAGAAGCAGGACTCTGCTCCCAGCTTCACTGGAGCTCCCCGTGCTCAGAGGATGGCAGGGATGTCAGACTGCTAGCAGCTTCCCAGTTCCCATTCTTTCCTTCTTCTTTAAGAAAAGAATGCTAAATTATATCTGGCCATCCATGTAAAAGTGGCTGGATTTTTTTTTTTTTAACATGAGAGGGAAAACAGACTTCTATTTTAAGCCATTGTTCTTTTTGTACACAGCCATATTGATTTCTATCTGATTCAGCAAGAAAGTAACTGAGCTTCCAGACCTGAAGTACAGACGAGGATGATAGGGAAAATGACTAGAACAATGGGAGAAATGACTAGGACAATGGGAAAAATGGAACAACAGATGGAAACTGAGACTTGCTGACCAGAGACTGGAGAGACTTCCACTATTCTCTGGTGCCCCTTGGACAAAAGTGGGCAAGGATGTCCCCAAATAACCAAGATTTTATATCCCTCCAACCTGGCAAAATGAATCACAACAAGGTGTACGCTGATGTAGTATTTCTTGCATATCTGAGTTTATTGTTTGAGATTCAAGACCACTAGAGAGCCTTAGCTGCCCTTGGATTTTGTGATTTAGCCCAGAATCCTTTTTAATATATTCTCTTTATTTGGTTTTTCTAAAGTTAATTCAAAGTGATTTGTTACTCGCACCCCAAAGGGCCCCACCTAAGACACAGACCCTTTGTGGGCAGCCACGTTAATTTCTTAAGGTGTCTCTTTCTTTCATCTCTGGCTAAGAATATTTTAAATTGTACTGTCAGATTTCATTTTTAGGATCTTCTGTCTTAGCTGTGCTGCTTTTTGGAAGAGTCAGTTCCTGGGATCAGGTCTATTTTTTTTTTTTCCTTTTTGCCTCACATTTGACATCCGCATTATCAAAGATTATAGCCTGGGGAGACGGGTGGAGGGGCTTCCTCCCTTCACCCCATGCTGACTTGTTTCTTTGGGTTCATTGTCATTTCCAGACAAGCACTCAGTGGTTCCTTATTGATCTAAATCAAGTCCAGAATTGCAGTTCTTGCTGCTTCCTCTGCCAGCTGAGCAGGCAACTGTCAGCAAGGCAAGTCAAGAATTTATCAGCTGTAATTCTTCCAGCAGAATTAATCTACTGAGAGATGCGTGGCTCTTTTCATCTTTCAAATATGGTTTTTACACATCTAGAGGACAAGGAAAGAGATTCCTAGGCATGGTGTGGATAACACCTATGGGGACTGCCTTTGTTATTTAAACCTTTCACAGATCCCGGGCGTTCTTGGAAATTGGTTGACTGTTAAAACAAACTGAAGCTAACCCCTGGAGAGAAGTAGTTGGAAAGAACACAGAAATAAGCACCAGGAGTGGGAAACTCAAAACCCCTACTTTACCACTGATTGACTCTGTGATCCTATACAAGCCACTCTAACTGGCTGGGCTGTACTCTTTCCATGTAAAAGGGAGATAGCTATCTCTCTTCTGGAGAGCTCACAAAATTGTCTGGTGCCAGTGCTTAGAAACATCAGCAAGTTCTGTTGAAGTGTATATTATTATCATTATCTTAATGTGCCCCAAACCCCAGCCACCAACTCCCATGTGAAATCTTGTCCCAGCCACACAAAAGGAGGGAGAGAAAGGAAACTAGCATCTATTGAACACCAAGTACTATGCTAAGGATATTGGCTGTGCATTTTCATTTAACTTTCCCATCAGTGTTGCTGAAACACGGCCTCCATACCCTGCTTACTGAATTGAGACTCGAGGACAGAGTTTTGGATGAAGTAGAAAAGGCAGCTTTATTTCTTTGCCAGGCAAAGGAGGTCACAGTGCGCTAATGCCTCTAAGACTGTGAGCCTACTGGGGAGAGAAGGCAGGGGGCTTTATAGTAAAATTCAAAATTTCAAGGGGTAGAGCTAGTTTCCTTAGAGATTGCATATAGGGTAACACATTTTTGCAAAGTTATTCTTGTTTTTGCAGATACAGCAGTCCCCTTCCCTCTGCTGGTTATGAAGTTCACCTCCAGCTTTGGGACTCTCTTAACATTCTTGTACCTAGAAAAAAGGATGCATAGGAAGGGACTCCACGGAAAAGAGCTCTAGAGAAAACTCATGCAGTTTAAAGCCAGGTTGATAAATGCTTTTAGCCTTTTAAGCAGGCTGAGGCCTGCAGCTCAAACAACAGGATACAAGGAAACCACAAGGAGTCAGGAGCAGGGCACTGGGGGCAAAAGCAGGGAACTGAGCATGATCCCTACATACAACACCAGCAACACAAGGGGGTTGGGAGGACCACCAAGCCTCCCTCCTCTCCAGCCTAACCCTGGTCAGCAAGAGCATGAGAAAAATCCCTTAAACCATTATATAGCTAAGCAGTTACAAACACCATTGTAGATATCGGATGGTCACTGATGCCAATAGGGTCCTGCTCGGTTACATTGGCCCAATGCTTCATATATTAAGGTATATTTCTGTGTTCACTTTGCAAACAAGGTTCTGGGAGTTTAAGCAATTACTTGCTCAAAGTCTTATAATTGATAATTCTCAGAGACAAAATTTAAGGCCCGCGTTTACACCAAAGCTGGTGCGTGTTTATATATCCTGTACACACAGAGGCCATTGGACAGGGAGGTGAGGAAATGAATAGTTGGAATCCCAAGGTTATCTTTTTTATGACATATACTTTTGTTTCCTTCAGTAATTGCAGTATCTTTATGGCATGACATGAATTTATGGAAATGGAACTCCAGAGAATTTACAGCAGTAGCGAATATAAGCTCAATTTACAATAACTAATCTTTCAACTGTCATCCAGGAACTCAGGCCTTCAGTTCATGTCAGTCCTCTGCCCAAAGCCCTGCAATGGTTTCTTAGCCCACTGTCAGTGAAAGCCAGAGTCTCACAACAGCTTCCCTGGGCCCTGTGTGTTCGTCCCCTCCCATCCTTACTTCCTGGTCCTCAGTGCTTATCACTCTTTCCCAGCCCACTCTGCTCCAGCCCTCCTTGTCTTCTTACTAATCCTCTAGGCTGCCAAGGATTCTGCTGCCCCAGGGCCTTTGCACCAGCTGTTTTGTCCTACCTGACTGCTCTTGCTCTTTCCCAGAGGTCCACACATCTTACTCTCTCACTTCAAGTCTCTGAACTTATCAGCGAGGCCTTCCCTGACCACCCTTTGACATTACAGATACCCTCTCTCCCAGCAGCCTTCCCACATCTTTAAGAAGCCCCTTTTTCCTTGCCATAAGGAAGAAACAGAATTTCCCAGGAAATAACATTTCTCCCTTGAAGACACAGAAAGTCTTTTGTCAACTGGAAGGAAAAAAAAGCACAACATGAGAGTTGTGAGTTAAGTTTTATTTGGGGCAAAATGAGGGCGATAGCCTGGGAGATGCATCTCGGACAGCTCTGAGGAACTGCTCCAAAGAGGCAGGGAGGAACGTCAGTGTTATCTATGATTTTAGTGAAGGGGACCTGTACAGTCAAGCAGACATTCAGGCAGACTCACAAGGAGCAGATGTCACTGTCAATGATTTTAGTGCTTTTCTAAATATGAGGGGATACAAGAATTCAGGCTCATAAAATCTTCTCCTGAAAATATCTATCTGCAGGCCTGTTCCACCAGTTTTCTCTGAGCACAGAGTGCCTCATTCCTGATCTCCACCCTGAACTCCTTCAGGATGTATTGAAGGTCAATGGCTGCAGTGGCTCATGACTTCATCCTTGTAGAAGTGGATGGCAAGTACCAATTTTTAGTTGGCACTTTTAACAGCCCTTGTCAGCATGGGATCAGGAACAGCTTTAGAAAGCATTGCAATAAATTCTTCCATTTTACAGATGAGGAAAGGAAGGCTCAGAGAGGGGGAAATGATTTGTTTGAGAATGAGAAGCTGGGCAGAGATGGGTCTGAAGAGAGAATGCAAGTTCATTCATGTATTTAATCATCTAACAAATATCTATTTAGGACACACTACATGTTACAGTCTTGAGTTACTCTGGTGAATATAACCAGTGTCAGTTCTTACCTACCGCTAGAGCCTACCCCTATCAGCCTTATGGGACAAGTCATTATATAAACAAATGAGAATTCAGCTATGACAGGTGTCACAAGGGAAGAGCACTTGGTGCGATGAGAACATTGTCTGGGGGTTTGACTTGAGCAGGGAGTTCAATGAACACTTTCTTGAGGGAATGGTGCCTCTAGAGCTGAGAACTGAGGGATGAGTGACAGGTAGCTGATGGAGGAGCCAAGGGCCTTTCAGGCAGTTAGGTAGAGTGTGGTCTGAGATGAGGTGAGAAATGGGGGTGGAGGTTAGAGTCTACAGCACTCTATAAGCCATGATAAGAAATTTTATCTTTATCCTAAGAGATACTGAAAGGTTTATCTGATTCCTATTTCCATTGCTTACCCCTAATCACACTGTCAAATAATGTTAAGGATAAGTAATAGAGGAGGCAGATTCAATTTCTATTTATATCCATGAACCACCCAAAGGGCAAAAAAATAAACTTGGAAAGACATTCCTTCCATCCCTTGCCACATCCTATTTTCCTGGCCACCTAGGCAGTCAAATGCCTCCTGTTTCTCTGCAAGCCTGGTTTGTGTGCACTGTACACGTGCATGATGTCTTGATATTCCTGGTGCAGGGATAACCAAGCTTTATTCTAGTTAATTTCATTTATTTCCAAGTAATTTATCCACCTGGGTTATTTGATCTGCAATTACTTTCTGTCAGGGTGCCCAAAATAATGGCCATCCCAACTTCTCAATGCAATGCAGTTGCATGATATTGCATGATGGTAATGCAATGTCTCCTGGTGTTATGAAGTCCCACTCTCTGGTTCCAGAATGTAGAGAAGACCCAGGGGCACCATTATTAGCCACTTTGAAGGTTTGTGATGTAACCTGCTTGCTTGTTTAAATATTGCTCATCAGTAAGCATCATGTCCTTCTGGCATCTGGGGACTTTGCTGACCCTGGAGTGACTGTCCCTCTCAGAGCTAGTTTCCATATGCAAATCAGCCAGTCCAAAGCTCACATCCCTGCCACCTCTTAGACTCTGAGCCACTTCTCTGCTCCAGTCACTGTAGGGCCAGGTACCAGACAAGGAGAGAAGCCCTGACCCCAGAGCCAACAAACTGTTCACACTGGCCAATCCTGAGCCTGCCTCCCCTGCCTCACCCGTTCCTTCCCCTGGAAGAATAATGGCTCTTACTTACACTTTCCTCCTCCTCCTTCTGCCTCCTGGCCAATCCTGGTGCTTCCCTGTGTGGCCCAGCATGGTGTGCTGAGCCCCCTCCTCTTGGGAACACTGGCTAACAAACCCTCTTTTCAATGACCATCATCTCCTGATCTGTTGGCCTCATCATTCCTGAATAATAATCAAACCAACATTTTAAGACCTCTTCCTCAGACTCTTCTTTCATTCCTTTCTGAGAAATCCCATGTGAAATCGCTCGGGTCTCCTTGGGCTTGTGCTAGTGGACAGGCACGAGCTCTGGAGCCTGGCAGACCCGAGTTGACAGCCCTGCTGTGCCCCTTAGCAGCTGCGAGACTGCGGGCCTCTAGCGTCACCTCCTTGACCCTTTCTTCCCGTGCACAAAAGCGGGGATCGTAGCATCTGTGTCACAGGGCTGGTTGAGGATTAAATGAGACAGCACAGGAGCCAGTACATGTGGCTGCTTTCGTGCACATTAGTCCCCTCGTCCCTTCAGCAGTCTAGAGCCACCTTTGCTGTCTCTGTTCTGTCTGCTCATTTTTGTTTTTTTTGTTCAGTCAACCAGGAATCTTGAAGAGAATCCATGGATGATTTATTATAAGCTTTTCAACCTTTGCTTCTTTTATTTGTCAACCTCCAGCATACCAGAGCCTTTTCTTTTCCCCTTTGTAAAGCCCCTGCCGACGCTGACAGGTTCTGAGAGTGGGTTTTTGATGAACCGCTTGGATCCAGCACCCACTCCAGCTGCTTCTCTCACGCCAATGGCTCATCAAAGGGTTATCCCAAGACCACGGGCCTTGGAGCCAGGCCTGGGTTCCAGCGCTGACTCTGCTTCTTATGTAGACCTGGGCTTTTTTTTTTTTTTTTTCACTGAAGTATATTTGATTGACAATTTTGTGTTTATTTCAGGTGTACAGCAAAGTGATTCAGTTATACATTATATATATATATATATATTTCTTCTTATTATAGGTTATTCTAAGATATTGAATATAGTTCCCTGTGCTTTACAATAGAACCTTGTTTATCTATTTTATATATAGTAGTTTGTATCTGTTAATCCCAAACTCCTAATTTATCCCTCCACCCTCCCTTTTCCCCTCTGGTAACCATAAGTTTGCTTTCAATGTCTATGAGTCTATCTCTATTTTGTGAGTAAGTTCATTTGTATCACTTTTTAGATTCCACATATAAGTGATATCATATGATATCTGTCTTTCTCTGTCTGACTTACTTCACTTAGTATGATAATCTCTATGTCCATCCATGTTGCTGCAAATGGCATTAGTTCATCCCTTTTATGGCTGAGTAATATTCCATTTTATATATATATACATCACAAATTCTTTATCCAATCATCTGTCGATGGACAGATTGCTTACATGTTTTGGCTATTGTAAACAGTGCTGTTATGAACATTGAGGTGCATATATCTTTTCAAATTAGAATTTTCATCTTTTCTGGATATATGTCTAAGAGTAGGATTACAAGATCATATGGTAACTCTATATTTAGGTTTTTAAGAAACCTCCATACTGGCCTCCATAGTGGCTGCACCAATTTACATTCTGACTAACTGTGTAGGAGGGTTCCTTTTTGTCCACATCCTTTCCAGCATTTATTTTTTGTAGACTTTTTGGTGACGGCCATTGTGACCAGTGTGACATGATACCTCACTATAGTTTTGATTTGCATTTCTTGAATAACTAGTGATGTTGAGCATCTTTTCCTGTGCCTGTTGGCCATCTGTAGGTCTTCTTTGAAGAAATGTCTACTTAGGTCATCTGCCCATTCTTCTATTTAATTTTATTTTTTTATATTGAGCTGTATAAGTTGTTTGTGTATCTTGGAAATTAATCCCTTGATGGTTGCCTCATTTGCAAGTATTTCCCCCCATTCTGTAGCTTGCTTTTTTGTTTTGTTTGTGGTTTTCTTTGCTGTGCAAAATTTGTAAGTTTAATTAGGTCTCATTTGTTTATTTTTATTTTTATTTCCATTACTCTAGGAGATGGATCAAAAAAAATTGTTGTGGTTTATGTCAAAGAGCGTTCTGCCTTTGTTTTCCTGTAGGAGTTTTATGGTGCCCAGTCTTATATTTAGGTCTTTAATCTATTTTGAGTTTATTTTTGTATATGGTGTAAGAGAATGTTCTAATTTCATTCTTTTACAGGTAGCTGTCCAGTTTTCCCACCATTACTTATGGAAGAGACTGTCTTCATTGTATATTCTTACATCCTTTGTTGTGGTTTAATGGACCATGGATGCGTGGGTTTATTTCTGGACTTTCTGTCCTGTTCCATTGATCCATGTGTCTGTTTTTGTGCCACTACCATACTGTTTTGATGACTGTAGCTTTGTAGTATAGTTTGAAGTCAGGGACGGTAATTTCTCCAGTTCTGTTGATTTTTCCTCAAGACTGTTTGGCTATTCAGGACTTTTTGTGTTTCCATACAAATTTTGAAATTATTTGTTCTAGTTCTGTAAAAAAATGACATTGGTAACTTGGTAAGTATTGCATTCGATCTGTAGACTGCATATAACCTGGGCACTTTGGTTAACCACTCTAAGCTTTAACTTTCTCACTTGTAAAATCAGGATAAAAATGTACATGCTGCCCGTATCTCAAGAGTGTTTTGTGAGTTATACGGGACGATGTATATGAAAAGTGTAAAGTGATGTAACATCAGGAAGGACTATAATTAAAAATACGAGAGGCAACTGGGGTTGGCCCTCTGTTTTTCCTCTTCTGTGTATCTTGCACTTCCCTCTGTACTTCCTGGCAGCCCTATATCCTATCCCCATCCATCCCATCTCTTCTCCCTCCCACCTCTCTCCGCCTGGTGCCTTTCAGAGTCCAGCCTTAAGGACCTTCTTTCTCCATTCTTGCAAGGATTTGTAGAGGAAACATCTGTGAAAGGGGGCAGAGAAACCACAGGGAACATGGAAGGAAAAGAAAGGATCAACTTTGTGTGTGTATGTGTGTGTGCATGCACGTGCAGCTGTGTACACTGACTGTGTCCCAGGTACTGTCTCATGTAAACTTCTTAACCCTGGAAGGTAGATCCTTAGTGTCATCACTTTACAAATGAGGACATGGAGTCTCAGAAAAGGACAGTAACTTGCTGGGTAGTGGCCCATCCTTGATGCAAAATGAGAACTTTTTTGAGTCTGAGCTCTTGACTACTTATATATATATATTGCTCCCCAGGCACTAAATATTTACTGAGCATCTACTATGTGCTGGGCACAGTGCTCGGTGCTGGGATACAATTTCTTTCTAAAGGAAAACAATTTCCAAAGGACCACCTTCAGATCACATTATAAAAATGACCTCCTTCAGCCAATACAGGGAGGAAACACCTGCCTTGGAGCCAGTACTTGGTGTTCATTTCTTCTCACAACTGACGCTGGTGGTTTCTTTGTGCCCATCCTCTGCAGCAAACAGGGAGCTCCTGCTCATGCCTTCTTTCAGTGCCTGTGGGGCTGAATGTTTGTTGTTGCCTTTAATTAAGAAAAAAGGAACCCCCCCCCCCCAGGAAGAGAATGAACACAAGGGAACAAGAGAAAAGATGGTGACAGAAGAGCTCGGGGGTAAAGATGTCTGGGATAGAAGGGAGAGACTTCTCCTTTTAGAAACATCAGTGTTTTCAAAATAAAGTGTTAGTGTCCAGTGCATGTGGGTACCACACCTGCATTGCCCAAGCCTGGCATTGCCCAAAGTGAGAGCCGTACCATCTCTGAGTCATCTTGGAATGTGCAGCAAGCGTGTCCTGAGCTCGCCTTTGTGTGCCGGACAGTGTGCCAGGGATGGGACGCGGTGATGCCCCCTTCTCCCGAGTAATGTCTAGTCTAGCCTGGAGGACGGAGACCCCCTAGCAGGGATGGTGACCACTTGGTTGTGCCAACTGGAGGTTCCTCCACGTGATGTTGTCACTGATTCTCTCACAGCTTTTCTTCCATTTTATCTTCTGTCTTGATGAAGGTTTTGCAATGTCTAAACTCCCAGAGAACAAGGAGTATTGGAACTTCTGGAAGTGCTTTGGGTTCCGTATCAGACCCTCTTCTGTATCTACATTCACTCCTAAGGTGATCTCAGGGTACTGCTGACCGAAGGCATTGGGACCATTTTTCTGTGTCCCAAATTCAAATTGTGATTCAAAAGTGGCTCCCAGAGAACGTGTGAAAAGTGTTATTTCTTTTATTAAAAAATACAAAAAAGAAAAAAAAAAAGGAACCAAACCCAAGACATAATACAAAACAAAATGAAAGAAGGATTAAAAAACCAAATAAACCCGAACAAAAACTCAAGGCAGTAGTTGGTTCTAGAATTTCAGTGAGGTCGCTATGTATCTGATGTCCTGTCAGCGTGCCCAGGTGCGAAGGAAATGAGATTAGAGTCTGTCTTAGCAGGAGGAGGGAGAGGTTTCCCCGCTGGCTCTGAAGGAGTAAATCACCATGTGGTGGAGAGAGCCACGTGGCAGGAAAGGGCAGGTGCCCCCTGGGTACTGAGGAGGGCCCTGAGCCAGCAGCCAGCGAGAAAGTAGGGCTCTCAGCCCTGCAGCCACAAGAACAGAGTTCTTCCAACAGTGAACTTGGAAGAGGAGCCTGAGTTCCAGGTGAGAAACAGCAAAGCTGGCACCTGACTGCAGCCTCGGGAGACCCTGATCAGAGGGCCCAGCTAACCCACCGCTGGACTCCTGACCCACAGAAACTATTAGATAATATGTGTATGTTGGGTTAAGCCACCTAGTTTGTGCTAAGTTGTTATATATTAATAGAAAATGGACACCCCACCCCAAAAATATTGAATGCACATGAAGGATCTGTTATAATTGCATGCTGTTTCATCCCTGGTCAGGGATGCCATAAAGCACGGTGGTCAAGAACGTGAACCCTGGGCCAACCTGCCTGGGTTCAAATTCCAGCTTTGCTACTTACTGTGTGACTTTGGGCAAATTACTTAACCTCCCTGTGCCTGAATTGCCCCTTTCTGAGATGGGTCTAGTGATAGTACCTACCTTCGATTACTACTTAAACTAACTTAACTACTGAACTCACTACACACAGAATACTTAGAACTGTGACTGGTGCGTAGCAAGGACCACCCCAGTGCTTTCTGACATTATCAGCAAGTCGAAACCAAAACAATTTGTGTTCAGAGACACAGGAGATCTACTGCTCCACATTGTAGACATAGAAACTGAGCTCCCGAGAGAGAGGTGTTTTGTTCAAGGTCAGAGGCGTGGTTCTAAATTTGTAAACTACATTTAATCCTGAAGGTAAAGGCTCTCAGAATCCACAGGCTAAAAGTCATATTGTAACCTATTCATGGAGAAATCAAGTCTAAATCAGGTTCAAGAAAAACAGGGCGGTTTCAGGCGTCTCCATGCTGGTAAACGAGTTTGCCTTCTTGTTCTCCAGGCTAGTGATGTCCTCCTTCAGGTGGGACAGAAACTCTCTCCTTGATCAAACCTTATTCCGGCTGCTCAGAGCCTTCTCTTCAACTAGGTCCCCATCCTGCCTTTGGGCAGCCCAGCCCAGTCTTAGCAAAGAGTCCTCCTATGTCCATTTAGTAAGAACCATCCCGCTGCACTGTTGATATCTGATCACTCTTGATATCTGATCAAATTCTTCACCCCCTACCTTTTGATGTGGAAGTCCTTGACTCGCCTTCACCCAGAATCCTGCTAAGTGGGTTTAGCAAGAATCCCCCAACTCTTGCCTCCTCTTAGTCATTTTCCATCCACCAGTCCCCTCCATTCTGCCTGTTGTCTACAAATCTCCCCTGTACTCAGAGTTGAGCCCAGTCTCTCCCCACTATCGTGAGTGTCTTGACAGCTACAGCAATAGTCTTGAGTCAATCAATAATTTTTCTTTACCAGTTGTCATCTGTCTTGGAAAGTGAGTAAGTCTCCAGGCTCCCATCACACCCTGGGCTTCCTCTCCCTTTATCCCCCTGTAGAATGCTACCATTCATATACTTCTCGGCCTTCCCCACTGGACTGGGGGTCCGTGAGGGCAAGACCTATGTCTTACTTATCTTTGAATTATTACCACTTGGCACAGTGGCTGAACTTTAATAATTTTTTTTTTAAGTGAACCAATCACTTGCTTAAGTTGGGGGCTTTCTGCAGTCTCTAGTGATGACTGCTGGACATGCTGTCAGGGCTGCACAAATGTTTGGAAAGAGCTGACTGAGTCTTAAAGCTGTGAAGAGACTCTACTGTGTGCGCTCCGTTGACCAGCAGCGTCTGTAGCACGTGGCAGTTTGTTAGAAGTGCAGACTCTCAGGCTGTACATACTGAATCAGAGTTTGGTAAGATCCTCACAACTGATTCATAAGCACATTAAAGTTTGAGAAGCACTGGTATTAACCAAACCAAACCAAACTATCCTCAACGACTAGGTTTTTTCTTACTATTAAGTTTCTTTCAAAAGTGAAGATTCTGAATCCCTGGGAAACAGTGCAATTGACAGCTGACAACGTCATGAGCTTTGGAGCACATAGACCTGAGTTCAGTTTTCAGGGCTCTTATTTAACCTGTCTGAGCTTCTGCTCCGTCCCTTCTCTTTAAAATGGGGATAATACCTGCATCATACTTTCTGTTGCTGATTAAATAAGATAAAGTATGTTGTACGCTGTTCGGCAAATGTTTGTCCCATTCCCCTCCTTCCCAGCTCCGGACTCACCGTTGCCGGCATTACTCAGGATGGTTCATGACAACCAAGCAGCAGGAGCAAAGGACCTAGGCTCTAAGGAGGGGGAGCATGTTTCACCCCACGCTCTTTGCCCCCCTGTCCCATACTCACTTCACTTCCATCCACCAAAGCCAAGAGAACAGTCCTTGGAGACGGGAGTGTTTGAGGTGTGGCCCCATCAATGACTTCCTCTCACCGATCCCCAGTTTCCTCACTTAGGGAAAGAACAACCCCTCCCTTCATGAGATTCCAACAGGCAACAGAAGTAACAGTTCAGCCCACCAGCACGTGCGTGCTTCACACGTGGTAGCCGTGACTGGTTACCGGGAGCTCTGAACATCGTTGTCAGAGGACATGCTTAAACAGGGTCTTCGTCAGCTTCCTCTATTAGATAGATGTAGGTTTTTATGTTTGGATTTTACGTTTTATGTGCTGTATCACTCAGAGTTGCTATGCTATTTAATATTAACAAACTTGAAAAGTCACATGTACATAGATATCTATTTTCTGAATTGCCCTGAGTAAGTATACCTACTTCTCATTCAAAACACTAAGCCAGCGAAACACCTGTCTGTACTCTTCAAAAATATCCCTGTCATAAGGTGCAAAAAAGGACCAAGGCGTTGTTCCTGATGAGAGACTATGAGCAACTAAAATGCATTATATCTTGGACTGGATCTTGGAATCAGGGTTGGGGGTTAGGGGTGTGAATGATGGGGGTCACTGATACCAAGACGTGGCTAGAATAATTGGTGAACTCTGAATGGAGACTGTGTATTAGATGATGGTATCATCTCAATGTTAAATTTTTTGAATTTGATCATTGCACTGGGGTTCTACAAGAGAATGTCTTTGTTTTAAAAAAAAAATACATGCTAAAATAATCAGGTTTTAAAAGGGCATGACATATACAATTCACTCTCAAATGTCTCAGAAAAAATATTATAGGCAGAGAGATAGGAAGCATTTGTGGCCCAATGTTAATGATTGCTGAACCTAAATGAAGGATCTGCGAAAGTTTTTTGTAGTCCTCTTGCCACTCTTCTGCAATCTAAGTTTAAAAATGAACTAAAATGTTCACATGCGTGTAATAAGATGAAATTTATCTTGGCACAGTCCGTTTATTTTTCTGCTAACTGGCTCAATCTGCATGACGTGAAAGCAGACTGTGCCTGGTGTCCTGTCAGATTCGTGTGCCCGTCACGGAGCAGGTGCTCAGTTATGTGAGATCCAGGAGAAATGATGGAGAGTGCCATGAAACTGCCCCGGTGCCACTGCAGCCCAGGCTTTCTTCCTTCGGAACCACCACAGCAGAACTTACCCGGGACTCTGTTGAAGAGACTGCTCTGGGCAGGCTCTGTCAATCATTTCATGACATCGTCCCGGCCTCCCTGATCAGATGGTCTGGGTACCACACCTTGGGAAACACTTTCTCAGCACAGACTGACCTTCTTTCATTACAGAAGATACTGTTTCTTAAGACTATCTGAGTGGGTTGGAAGAAACCAATGACCAAATCCATCAAATATTCACTCAAAATCCCACGTCTTGGTGGCGCCCCCTTAGTCTCCTTCCAGATCTCAAAAATCATTCCTTGAAATTATAAACTGAACTTGAAATTACTTACTAGAACATTTTTGTTAAATGAAGGAGGACAAAGACTCTGGTATCCCCAACACTAGATCCTATGGGGCTGAAACTTCCTAGGATGCCTTCGGTAGATAACCAACATTTCCTAAACTCTAATGGCATTAAGTTGGAAAATAAACCCTTAGCATTAAAAGCAAGGGATAAAAAAGCCTGTGACCATGAACTGCATGAAGATATGACTGTATATGCACAGTAGCCAAGCTGAATTCAGTATCACATGAGGAGACAACAGCATATAGGGGAAAGACATTGGTTTCTGATGTTAGCCATATCTTGGTTCCAATTCCAGCCCCTCCATTAACAACCCGTGTGATTTCGGGTAAAAGGCATAATTTCTCTCCGAGCTGGTTGGTTCCATTAGCTAAATAGTAGGGGTACTAATGCCTTCCTTATATTACAACGTTGCTGTGAGGACCTGCCGGTGCCAACTCCCATAGAAGTCCTGGCTCAGTAAATGGCCACTCCGACTGTCTTCACCAAGAGTGTGCAGGCGCCGTGTCAGAGTGGATTTCAATCACGTTTCTCCCACTAACACAGAGCTCCCTAAAGGCCTGGTGACCACAAATGAGGCCTTAACTCAAAGACAGTAGAGTCTTTGAAAGGAATCAAATTAAAGTAGGGTCTGTCCTTTCAGGATGGGGTACAAAGAAGCTATTAGTCAGTTCGGCAAATGCGTCCTCTGTTAATCAGCTCAGCGCAGAGAGATCACTTTGAAGCAGTGTGCCGACTTGAGGTCTGAGGGGGAGCTGGAAGCTTAGTGCCTCTACCTGTGCCCCGTCATCTAGGAAATAACCCAGGAGAAGCATTTGGGGAGTCCGTTACCGCCCCCTAGAGTTGATCCCAGCTACCTACACGTGGTGGTAGGTTGCCAGGTTCCGTCTCAAATGAGTTTTCAGAACCCGTGGGCACAGTGAGACTTGGAGCCTGGAGGAGAGGGTGCTGTCTAGGCTGTGTGTGTAACTGGATGGATGGTGAAGGAGGACTAGGAATCTCATAACCTTCCTGCATCAGTTCAGATCCTCTTGTCTGCCAATATTTAATATGTGTTCCTTTTTCATGGGGGAAGACAGCCTCATGACAGGTTATGTGGCTTTGGGTTTAACAAGTAGGCTTGAATTTAAATTCTGGTTCTGCCATGAGGAAGTTACTTAATTTCCCAGAGTTCAGTTTCCTCATCAATAGACAGTAATATCCCCTTTGTTTTGCAAGAATTTGATGAGCTAATGTACCCAAATATCCTTTCATAGGGGTTACTCAATAAATCTCAGCTCTCCCGAACACTGAATACTATGGGGGCTAAATGAGAGACTCCTTTCCTTCCTTCCAGCTGAAAGCCGAGATGGTACTGGTTTACTTAAGCATGAAAACATCGGTGCGCCCCATTTATAGGCTTGTTTTACCCTAGGGAACCGATATGAAGGAGTCAACATCTGTAGCAGCTACTCCTGCCCATGTGGCCGCAGCTCCCCACACGGGAGCGGGGGCTGGCGACGAGCTGCTGTCCCCAGCGTAAGTTCTGGGAACTCATGCTGTTGGCTCTGCAGACCTCAGCCTCCACTGGGTTGGCAGCTTCTGTGTTGAACTTGGGCCCCAGACAATATCTGAGCTCTAGCCTTAAGTGAGAGGGGCTTCAGGGTGCCAGGCACCTGTTTTTGGGGAAAGAGGTTTTCTCCTGTTGGTTTCCGGGTTTAATAAATTCAGTGTACATGAAGCTACATCATCTTCCAATTTATACCTATTGTCTCAGAGTAAATAGCACCTTCTTTCATTTGCGGAAGTGGCCCATTTGGATGATGCATTATATGATCGCAGCTATAACTAGAGAAACTCAAGGGAAACCCAGGTGGCTGGCCATGAAAAATTAAAAAAAAAAAGGCTTTAGGGAATTTAAAATTGATTTTCCACACCGAGAAACTAGGGCTACTGGCCTATTTTCACTTGGCTCAGTTAGCTGGTAGTGATTAATTTAAAAACTGTATCAGTGCATCTGTTAGCAGTGGTCTTCTCTAGAAAAGGAAGTCTGAGTGCCTGTGTGTGTGCATGTGCGTGTGCACAGGGAGGAGGAAGGGGCTGTGGTGCGCTGGTAGATGTGTGACAACTGGCTCTTAGGCTGGTGGTGCCCTGACTTGTGGTGTTTTCTGGTTTCCATGGTGAAAACACTCCGATCATGGATGATTTCATGCTACGTGGGTGACGTCACTGAACCCAGGAGTAGCAATGAGACGTGCACCCAAAGTCCTTGTGACCTGGTCTGTGCTGGCTCCGCCCACCAGTGGACAAGGGGGACTTTCACATGGACTTTGAAGCCTTTAGTGATGCCTCACTTTTACAGTATTCATGCATACCTTTTGTAATAACAAATGCTGTATATATGTAATGTATGCCTATGATAGATTCATACACACACACGTATGTAAATTTATGTAGATCGGTGTGAGGATTTGTCCTAACGGTTTTCCTAAAATTTTCAGTAAATTTGAGCGAATGCACTTGAGTGCCCTGAGGGCCTCTTATAATCAGGCTGCCCCGGCATTTCCTGATTTATCAGGACCATCACTACGATTTACCATGCTAGCCCACATCAAGTATTGGAAACATCTGGCTTTGGTCTTGAGACAGAAGCTAAATGGAAAACGTGAAAACACTTTGCAGGTTGGAGCATGAAGTGAGATCTAACCTCAGGCAAGGAGCATAAGAGGTTCAAGTTCCAATGAGGAGAAAACACAGTGGGAGAAGAGAAAGTGTAAGGTTGCCGTTTATCGACTTTGCTCTCCACACCGCAGTGTGTCCGGGAGCTCCTGACAAGAGCGGGTGGGGACGGGGGAAGAAACAGTTGGGACTTCCGTTTATTGACTGCAGCGTTTGCTGGTCACCCTGCAACTCGACACACACAGCCCGGAGGAGAGGAGGGCACTGCCTCTTGTTCTCATCAATGTAAACACGACATTAATATCGAAGATTCAAGAAAATGGGTAAAAAGTCCAGTGTCCCCTCAATCTGTGTCACGGCGAAGGTGCCTGCCTACCCTGGGCCAGGTCGCAGAGGGAACCTGAGGTCGTGACCTCGTCCCAGCTTCAGCGAAGCCGATGCCAACACCACAGGAGCCCAATACATTCTTCCCGAAGGTCTCCAAGTGGACTTGTGACTCTTCGGGACTGGGCTCGCATGAACGATGAAAGTTCTTCTAAAGGCCTGCGAGGTTCGTACCTTTTGCGTGCGTGGAAACTGTCCCTTTAAAGCCCTTTCCCCGTGAGTCAGTCATAGCCAATAGAAAACGTGACCGGTTGTGAAACAGCTGGTCTTTGTATATCCACAGTCCCAATCACCGCCCCTGGATCCTGCAGAGTAGGGAATTCAAGGTCCCGGGGCACTCGGTGATCATCCCGAAGAAGGCTACCCATGTTTAAATAGTGGCCGAGGACTCCTGGCCTCCTTGCTGGGCCACTGCTGACAGAGGGATGTTCACCGAGGCAGCTGACTCTCCTTCAGAGCCTTAAAAGATCAGGTTTTCTATTTGGGATTCCCAGACCCAAACCAAACAAAGAAATAAAAATTCCCCAAAACAAAACAAGGGTGACCTTGAGGATGAAGAACCAACCTAATCCGACCTCCAGGTCCTGCCAGGTACAGTGTCCCCACTGGGTTTTGCCAAATAGTTGGTTCCGATCATTGGTGTGCCCTCCCCTGGGATACTCAACTAAATTTCAGGGCAAAGAAGAAAGTTTTCTCTGAAGAAGAGACATTTTTGCTTTTATTTCCCGGGATGGCTGCCCACCCCCACCCCCACCCCCACCCCACCTTCCCCTTTTTTTAAAAGCAATGAGGACATCCTAAAGACCTGCTTGGTCATCTGGCTTTGTGGAAGGATAACCCTTTTGCTCCGTCTCACCCCTCTGTGCCCCATCTCTCGGAGAGACCATGTGGATGGGCTGTTTTTCCCACACTCTGGGAATGACAGGTTGTGGGCCGGAGAGGGATTGGCCGGATCCTTGTCCCAGATCTCTGTAGAGAGGGCAGCTCTGTTGGGCCAAAGAGACAAACAAAAACGAACCAAAAAAGCAATGCTCCATTTGAGTTTCAAGACTGGGCCCCATGCAGCACGGGGCTCTCCCACTGCAGAATGTCTCCCTGGTGCCAGGCCTCTTGGTGCTAGCTGTTGTTCTCGGCCGTGAGATATTTGAGGGCGGCAAAGCCGTAGCGGCGGGACATGTCCTGCTGAAACTCTTCCTTCAGGGTTTTGAGACAGATGCGGTATTGCTTGTTGGACCGGAACTTGGTGATGTCGAAGCTGGGGGCGTGAGGCATGTGGATCATGTATGCGTTGGGCAGCACGATGAATTCATACTCCTGGGAGAAGACGAGAGTAGCGTGAGCGCCTGTATGAGGGACGCGCAGGCGGAAGACCGCTTGACTAAGTGAAGGAATGATGTGAGTGACACCAAGAAACAGGGCAGCACCATGGAGAGCGCAACCACATGCAGGGGGACAGCTCAGGGCTGTCTCCATGACCTTGGACACATTACCTGGCTTCCCTGAGCCTGGGTTTTCTCCTCTATAAAGTAAAGGGAATAATACCTACCTTGCGAGATGACCAATAATGTATGGCTCATGCTGGGCAGAGCTTAGGGCCCATAACAGGTTCTTGATAAATGAGAGTACACACCCACGTGTTTGCTCTAGAATGACACGAGCCATGCGAGAGTCTCTTGTGCAATTAAATGATGTCTGTTTATGTGACTTCTCACAGAGTTTGATGAGATTTGACAGATTAGTACAAAAGAGGGGGCACTAAAAGAAAGGGGGAAAAAACAAAAACTCCACTGGACTGAAGCTTATCAAGGACAAAACAGACAAAGCAAACAAAAAGCCCCAACAAACAACAAACTGAAAACCCAAATTCCCACCCACACAGCCTTATTACAAGTCCCACCATCAAATGGTGTTCTCCACTTTGCAGAATATAGAAACTCAGATCAAAAATGAATGGCCTCTGAGGAGCCAAAATAGGGGGTGTAAATTTAGGATGTGTCACTCAAAGGAGAACCAGCACACTTGTACTCAGAATCCACGTACTCTAATTTCAGGACAGCATGTCTGGTAAACCTTGGTTATCTAGTTTTGCAGCCCAGAGCAGATCAGAATCAACTCAGCAAGGGAAAAATCAGGATAGGGAAAGGCAGCTGTTACAGATGGAGGAATGCTGACAGCAGCAAGAAATGACAGCTGATGGTGAGGAAGGAGTGAGAAAAGCCATGAAATGAAAATGCAAGCACTCCCGGAGCTTGGCTGTCTGGGACACTTCACGTGGGGACAGAGAGCCTTTCCGATCCCACTAGCCCCTGTAGGTGTGGCTGGATTACCTCTCAGGGGTGTACGTCCCTAACTCACTGGAAGGGGTAAAATTATGTTTAGCATGTGCTACTGGCAAAGCAAGGAAAAGAGGCAACACATTTTCAAGTGTTCTGTCAAAACTGTCGAAAACAAATAAAAGCCCAGGTCTCAGTGCTGGAAGAATTAACCTGGTGGAACCAGTTCGCCTCACCATACTGCCGGACTCACGAAGATTACGACATTTCTTTCCAGCAGAAAGTAAGGCAGACTCAGCGTTTCTGTCTGTGAGCATCACGGGACCACCCCCAAGGATTATTGGAAACATGGATACGAAAGGTCATGCTCTCTGTTGTTTAACGGGAACACTCTTCCACAACCTTCTATCTCCATCACTGGTTTGCAACCCTAGATATTTATTCAGGTCACCTGGGGCTGCTCTCAAACACCCTGGAACTGTTGGAAAGTTCTCCAGGTGACTCTCAGGGCCGCCAGCACTGAGCATCCATTGCTTCTCCTGACTTTGGGATGGTCCTGTTGAGGAATACTTGCACTGTGCTCTGAGAGGAGGTGCCTTGGAGAACAGCGTTCCAAGAGACCAAAGGGTGGGGTTGAGGGGCTCAGGCATCCTTCTCTTGGCTGAACCAGGGCAGCTTTGCTCCTGTTTGTTTGACACAGGGGTTGCCAGGCCGCAGTGTGTCTGGCCAGCCACATGCTTTTGTAAGTAAAGTTTTATTGGAACATAGTTACAGTGGTTGTTGAGAAACCAGCTGTAACTGAACTACAACGGCAGAGCTGAGTGGTTGAAAAGGATGCCTGAAGGCCCCACAAAGCCCTCCCAACTTACTATCTGGACCTTTAGAAAAAGGCACTGCAGACCCCTGGTTTAACCTACTAGAACCCTGCAGGAGGTTTCTTTTGAAGTAGGTGCTCAGCAAGTATGAGCTGAATGAAAGGTTTCATGATTAAATGCAGCCTGAAACTCATCCGTCTCTCAGTTACAGGGTAGAATCAGTAGCTTCGCCTTAGCTGCATGCTTTGTGTCACTGATATGAAACTCCCAGAATGCTCTGTGTCAATTATGTGACTCACAGACCCAGTGATGAATGGTCCTCATTTGCTCGTCTTCATCCCTGGGTTGCATGAAGAAGGGGGGGGGGGCGGTGAAATGGTTTGTCCCAGGACACTCACATTTGCCTGAGTCCTGGCTGGGAACCAACTCTCACCCAAGGTAGAAGAAAGAGTTTGGGGATCTGCAGCGCTGAGGGTTAGTACTGCCACGTTCCCCCTCTAGGTCCCTGAACACATCTTGTTCCCTCTCAGTCCCTGCCTTCTCATCTCCAAGGCCCTTTCAGCGCTAAGATCCAGGCCTCTCCTTCCCCCCCCCCCCCCGAGCACGAGGTCCAACGTTCTACTCTTCTCACCTGCGCATCCAGTTCCATGATGTGAGCCACCTTGTTCCAGCCAAAGCCCACAAACCTCCGGTCGTACTCAGGACAGTCCCGTCTCACGACAACATACGGCTCGAAATCGGCCTCCCACTCAACCCGGTAAGGCGTGGTGGCGGTCCGCCACTTGGCGAAGTTTGTGGGTGCGTGGCCTTTTGTCCAGACGTGGTACCTGGGACATACAGAGAAAAAGCCGTTGGGTGGAGGGACGGGAGCTGAGCTCCGAATGCTGCTGGTTTGGAGGACAAAGAGGTGTGTGCTGATACAGCCCTTGCTGGGGTTTGGGTTGAGTCCCCACTTTGGGCAGAGATGCAGCTGCTTCCTTATTTTGCTGCTTCACGCTGAGGCTGGATGTCCTCTGGACCCGCAGGTGGGCTTCCAGTAAGTTGTGTTATTGGGGGAGGTGACCAGACTGGGAGGATGCAGGCACTGGAACCTGCCACTCCACCAATTCAGCAGCTCCTACCACAACCAAGGTCACTTCAGTGGAAGGACAACACAAGGCTGAGTAATGCCACATTCACGAAGGGTGAAAAGGAAGGACATTGTGAGTTGTTGGGAGTGGTTCAAAAATCGGGCCGGGAAGGAGGTGATTTTCCATTTGTGAACAGGCAGTCTGGCCACCTGACACCTTTCACTGAACCGGCCTGGCACAAGGACAGCGGTGGATACGCATTAGGTTTAGAGCGCAGCACAGTGGAGCCACTGGACCAGGGTTCAAACATCACCTCCTCCTCTTAGGCGCTGAGGACCTCCGACTGCAGAGCATCTAAACCAGGCTTTAGTTTCCTCCTGTGTCCACCAGCGAACTGCTGAGGGGCTTAAATGAGAAAGTGGAAAGAGATTGGCCCGGTGCTGGGAGGCGGGGGGGCGGGGTATTCCACAAATGCCGGCTCCCTGCCACCCAGTCCAGCAAGGTGGTTAAAAACACTGGTTCTGGTGGGATTCGGGGCCTGTCTGGGTCTGCGCTGCCCCTTGACAGATGCAGAGGAGTCACCTACCTCCTCTGTGGTTGTGCTTCTTTCTGCTGGTGACACAGAATGGTCCCTACTTCGTGGATTTATGACCATTTTGCAAATTAATTCATACAAAGTACTTAGAGCGATGTCTGATATACAGTAACAGCCTCAGAATATAAAGATATTCTCACGATTTCCCCTGGTTTGTTCTGAGACATGTCGACTCATGGGTGATCTTACTGTCAGTGGTACCAATAGCCATCTTATTTGTCCTCCTTTTCTAGAACCTGAATTCTTGGCCTGTTCTCATGTGAAAAAGAGGAAGAAGAGAAGGAAAGAGCAGGGGCAGCTAGGTCAGCTCTGTTCCCCTGGGTGGGCAGGCAGCTTCTGTGGGCTCAGCCTGGAGACTGACGGCACACCCAGTGGCCGGTCAGCACAGAACAAGTGGAGGTTGCAGTTACCTTGCCGTTAACTAAAACAAGCCACAGCCTGAAAATTGCTCCAAGGAACCTACTTTCAGACCAGTCGACACTGGTTCTCTAGGACTTGCTCTCTGAGGCCATCAACATCAGCCTCCCAAAAAAACCAGTGATGAGCGAGGTTTCCTGGGCACGCTTTGTAGGACGCTGCTATAGAAGAGACTTGGGGCACCGTGCTTTGAGCAGAGGTGCTCAGACTTGGGTGTGTATCAGGATCCACTGGAGGGCTATTTTGTAACAGTCAGATTGCTAGGTTCCACCCGCCGAGTTTCTGATCCAGCAGGTCTGGGATGAGGGTTGAGACCCTGATGCTTCTAACAAGTTCCCAGGAAGACGCTGATGCTAGTGGTCCAGGGACAACACTCTGAGAACCACTGCCCTGGAGGACGTGGATGGTGTGGATGGTTTCTCATTCCAGGTGCGGTGGGGAGTAGGTTCCAGCTGCTGGAAAGCATTAAGAGTTCATCATTTGGAGGGAAGGTGACAAAAGCAATTTCTCAGAGAGAAGGTATGTAATTTAGCACTTGGCGTGGCGGCTGGCAAGCTGTTGGCCGGAGCAGCAATCATGAACACAGCAGGCCAAACCCCAGCTCTCACGCCCACGAAGTTGGCCTTGAAATGAGTTCTTAAATCACCTGGGGATGGAGATGGAAGGAAGGATGCCTTGGAAATTTGCCAGGTGGTCAGTCATCAGGCTACATCCAAAGTCTCCATTTTTGCATGCCTCTTCAACACAGGTAAGAAAATTCAGGACTTGATCAGAGATCTGACAGTACTTTGGTTAGGATTATAGGCTCGGCAGCTCCTCAGACCTGGGCTGAATCCAGGCTCTGACTGGCTGTGTGGCTTGGAACAGTCAGTTAGCCTCTTAGAGCCTCAGTTTCTTTATCTGCAAAATGGGGACAATGTATCTGCCTCAAGGATTTGTGATGAGGATTTAATGGACTGATCACAGGGCCTGACACGTGTTAAGCACTCAGTAAGTGGTAGTTATTATTTCTTCCCGAAAAGAAAGCAGGATTGGCTGGTGGGGTATTAACTCTTTCAGGCTACTTTCCAGAATTCTGGATGGAGAAAGAAGGCTGGAGTTTAAGTCCTGGCTCCCCCAGGACCCCCAACTCTTCAGTTTCTTTATCTGAATGAAAGGTGAAAAGGGATCATCTCTGAATTGTTGAATGAATAACCTATCTTATAAAGATATTTTCACAAAATAATGTCTGTTTGAAAAAACCTTCTAGAAGCTTCTAGTAACTTAATGGTATGAAAACCGAAGTTATTATTGTGATCTTTTCAATAAAATTCAGCTTGCCTAGAATTGTATGTTTTTTAGCTCAAAGGGAGTGCTGGCCATTCTCACACTGTTCAAGATGGAAGCCTCTCTTTAAAACAGGAGCCGATGGAAGACATGGCTCTCCCTTTGGACTGCTCTGCCAGGAGACCCCCAGGATTCCTGCTTCCTGCAGGGGCGCCACACTGAGTGTTGGCAGCCTGTCCCCAGGAGCCAGAACCCTTTCCCACCTGTGCAGTTGTACTGACTCCCTGGGCACTGTGGACAGGAGGCAGGATAACTCCTCTGAGATGGTTGTGCAGGACTTAGGAGTCTAGGAAACCAGGAAAATGAGGGGTTTGTTTGAGACTGTCACTTGGGCAAGAGGAAAGGCAGCTTCCACAGTGGCTGCATCCACTGATGACTTGGAGTCACCCTGATGACTTGAGTTGTTGAAGCTACAGCTGCCTGGCCCAGGTTTGAGGACCTCGGAGAACAGACCGCTCACAAAGAAGGGAAAAAAAAAAAAAAAAAAGGAAGGAAAAGGCAGAAGGCCACCATGGCGCTCACACGATGAAACCCACTTACCAGATGAGTGAGCGGACAAGCAAACCAAAGAGAGGACTCAAGAGGTGGGAGATGCGGCAGAACCTGAGCTGAGGGAAGTACAAAAGGAGATGAGCTGAACCCCCCGCCCAGCACTCCTGTCCCTCCACCTGGACCCGGGTCTGTCACAATTGTACAGAAAGCACGTGGCAGGTGGGAAGAGAAAGGCTGTGCCAAGCACACAGTTTGAGGCCAGTGGTGCTTTTCTTGGCCTTAAGATGGCCTAACGCTGGTGACAAAGGGCTTCGGGCACCCCCGGGGGGGTGCCAGTGAGGGATGCTCACCTGAATGTGAAGAGAGTCCCCATGTCCAGCATTGACAGCAACTCTGCCTTCGACTTGGGGAAAGAGAGCCGGTAACGCAGCGTCTCGAATGCGGGGACGATCATCGCCTTCTTGGTGTTGGCGAGGTCGAGCTGGATGACAGACTTCCTGGAAAGAGAGGGCAGGCAGACACATGGTCCTGGGGTTGCCAGGCGAAGGCCTTCCCCACACCAGGGCGGGGAGGTGGTTGGCACAGGGAGGGGTGGGAGAGAAAGCCTGAGTCAGCCTCTCGGTTCAAACATGGGGAAACCGAGGCCCCGGGAGGCCAGGCAGCTGGTCCAGCACCACCAGAGCGCCCCGCTGTCTCTGGGCCAGAGGGCGGGGCCTTCCTGGGGAGTGGACAGAGGGGCCGGGACCCTCCCTCACTTCTGCAGTGTGTGCCCGCTGGAGACAAGTGCAGGAGCCAGGTGTCGGGGATTCACTGGAGAGCAGTCTGCTAGGACCACTGGGCTGGCCGCACACTCCTAGTCCACCCCCCAGCCACAAGGGAGGACTGGACATCTATCTACCTCATGGGATCATGACCAACCCGGGCATTTGTGGGTCCCCTCTCTGTGACTCTTCAATCTTTTGACTCTTCCAGATTTCGGGCTTTCAAACTAGCCAGACAGAGCCTGCGCAGCCCGCATCCTACACGTACAGCCCCGGTATCACACTTACGGGTGGGAAGGTCTCCATCCTCTCACTCACTCCTGCCTTTGGACCTGGCCCTCTGCTCCTGGGAGACCCAGCTCTTGCCTTCCGGATTTGTCTGCCATCGCCCAGCTCTGTGGCCATCATTTAAAGGGAAGAAAGGCCAGAAGGGTCACAGAACATGAGGCTTGGCATAAACACAGGCAAGAAATAAATCCTGGCTCTGTCACTTTCGAAATCTGGCCATATTGTGCAAGGAATTTAGTTTCTCCCGACCTCAGGTGCTTCCCTAAAATGGGGCCATAACATCTCCCTTCTGAGCTGCGGGAGAGACTGGACAAGGTAACAGGAATTCTAATACTGGGAGGTAAACCCAGCACACGGCAGGCGTGAAGCAACAAGTGGTCCCTATCACACTGCAGGGCTGTCCTGTTCCCTGGCTTGATCTTCCAGGATCTCTTTTGACCGTGGCTTTGGTACTTCATGCTGGCATCCTGCTGTGACCACTGACCCTCGGGGTCTCAGGCCAGCCGAGCTGTCTGTTCATTATCTTTGAAATAGAGACAGCAGAGGTCTTCCCGGGTAACGCAAGGCATTGAAGGCATTTTGCAAAACTACTGGAGGCAGCAGCCCTCTGTAGTCGTACAATTGCTTATTGCTGTCACTTCTCAAAGTCACTTTGCTCAACAGAACTTGGAGCCTGTGTGTACGCAGGGGCCGGGGCTGGTCTGCAAGGAGCAGTCATGCTCCAAGGAAGTCACTGCGTTGATCCAGGCCAGCGTGGGACGAGAACAGAGTGGCAGCTCAAGGAGAACCATCGCAAGGTTTGGTATCAACACGTGGTGAGGGGGGATTCTGGAGCAGGTCAGAACCAGGACGGGTCTCTGAAACAACCCTTGGTGAAGCGATCAGCAGCTCCCCGTGCAGAAGCGCTGGTTGAGAGGGACTGAAGTCGACGTTAGAATCCTCCAAGCACCATCTGTAGTCCACCCTTTACAATTATGCTTAAGTTAATTAGATACCATGTGATATATGGCCCTCAGGCCACTATTTCCCGGGAATTCCATAAAGGATGAGACCAAGATGGGATCTGGGTGAGCTTGTCTCAGCCAGTGGGAGGACCAAAGGTCTGAGTCAGCCTGTTCTGGCCTGCGTTCCTCTCTTTCTTTGTCTTTCTCTGGACAGTAACTTCATGGTTTTCAAACACCCCAGGTTCCCTCGTCCACAGCCAGGCAATCTCTTTCATATAAACCCTACATGAGACACGGGCAGAGCTGGGGCTGGTCACCCTCCCCCCAGGAAAGGTCTGTACCTTATTTATTGATCATGCGTGTTGGGGATGGGACATAGGGGTCTAAAGAAGATCCTTGGATCAAGATGACAAAGCCCTTGGGGAGAGGAGGGAAGGTGTCCCAGGGCTGATGGGCAGGGGTTATGCATTCAACAATCACCAAGCACCGACTTTGTGCCAGGCACTGTGCTAGGGAACGAAACAGCCAAAGCTTCCTCCTGCCTGGTGATTACATTCTTGTCTTAAATGTCTCAAGATGCTAAATTGGGGTCCAAGACTGCATTTGCAGCTAATTATTTTAAGATCTGATTGCTTTGGAAATGGGTGGGAGGCAATGGAAGGGAGTGGCAAGTCCTACACACACACACACACACACACACACACACACACACACACACACACACACACTCTCTCTCTCTCTCTCTCTCTCTCTCTCTCTCTCTCTCTCTCTCTCTCTCTCTCCCTCTCTCCCTCTCTCTCTCCCCCTCTCTCTCTCTCTCTCTCTCTCTCTCTCTCTCGATATGGAAGTCTACATGTGGCTGTCTCTAGCTATGTAAATCTCAAATTACTATTACAATCAAGGTTATTACAGAAGCCACTTCTTGGAGTAGAAGATAATTCCTTCTCTCATGGCCCCTGTACACGGGGGCAGCTTTGATCTTTGCTGTCCCACATGAAGCCCTGGCCAGGGCCGTGTGTTCAGGTGTAGACACTCAGGCTGAGCAAGTCAGTTTCTCTTGGAAATTTGAACAGATGCAGACACGAGATCACAGAGCTGACTGGCACTAACATCGAGCAGAACTCCAGAAGCTTCTGAAGCTCTGCTGCAGAGGGGTCCGGAGCTGCCCGGGGTTAATTACTGTCTCAAGTAGTGGTTTTCCAGATCCAGCTTTGCTTTTGTAAGATACAGCATGCAGGAATTTATCCCCTTTGATTTCTTTTCATTTTAATTAAGTGTCTAGCACTGGTTTTGGTTGCTTACGACCAAACCACCAGCATATCTCAGGCCCAGAGTCACCAGACCCAGTCGGCAGCATGCCTTACGAAATCGAGTCCTAGAAAGCCTTATTTCCTTCTGCAGAGGGAGTCAGATTCTGGAGTGTGTTCTGCAAATTCCCTTTAATCTCACTGAAACGCAAACTGCTGCGAAGATGGATTTGTCACTAGATTGGTCCATTTCAGCCTCAGTTCAAGGAGGTTTTGATACTGATGCCCTGAACAGGCCCCCCCACCCCATGAAGTCGTTTCAGCCATAAAGTGGTTTCAGGGCCCCGACTCTGAGCACGTCTGTTCACTGAGGTGGTAACTGGCATCCTGAGCTTTCCTGCACCGTGTCCCGCTCGCATATCCTTCCTGGGCTGGGGCCTGTTGACCACCTAGGGCTGCAAGGTTGGCGGCCACCATTAACCTGGAAAGCAAGCCCTGCAGGGGATGGAGTGTTTCAAGTGCAGAATCTTCTGGGAGCTGAGGGGCAGTGTGGTGAGGTGGGAGGGCCCGACTGGGGGCCATCCCCGACAGGCTGAGCAGCTCTCTCAGAGTGGTTCATCCAGAGTCATCACACAGAAGATTCTGGAAGGCAGTCTCGTGTAGTAGTGATCAGACAAACTGGGTTTCTAGCTTTGGCTCCACCACTCGTCTTGGGCAAGTCACTTGGACCCTTCTGAGTCTCAGAGTTCTCGCGCGTGTTAAGTATTTTGATGAGAGAGAGCACACGTGCGTGTGGAAGCGCTTGGTGTGACGCCTGGCGCACACGGGGCGCTGAGTACTTGATGGTACATGATGGTCGCTGCCTGTGATGGTTAACTTTCTGTGTCAGTGGGGCTGGGCCATGACGCCCAGCTGGGTGGTCAAACACTCGCTTAGATGTTGCTGCGAAGGTATTTTGTGGATGTGAGTTATATTTAGAATCAGCTGATTTTATGTCAAAGCTCTTACTCTTAATAAAGTGGGTGGCCCTCATCCCATCAGCTGAAGACTTTAAGAGCAAAAATTGAGCTCTCCTGGAAGAGAAGGAATTCTGCTTCAAACCTGTAGCACAGAACTCCTGCCTGAGTTTCCGGCCTGCTGGCCTGCTCTGTGGGTTTCAGACTTGCCGGTCATCACAGTTCCTCAGGACAACTTCCTCTCCATCCACCCAACCATCCTGTGGCTCTGCTTCTCTGCAGAATCCTCACTGACACACTTGCCCTTGTCTAAGACCCTTTCAAAAATATCCACAAACCCACTACAATCTTTTTGGGCTGAGGATTCAGGTTTCTTAAAAGAAACCTTAGGTACCTACTGAAGCCACTCAGAATCCTGCGGGCACCATGGGGGGCGCCGTGACCTGGAGGCAGCCAGCCCTGGGTTCCAGTGCAGCCTGCCACCCTGTCTTATGACCCTGGGGACATTGCCAAACCTTTGGTAGCCACAGGTCCTCCATCTGTAAAGTAGAGATAATACTCCCGTCTTACCGACCAGAATCGCTGTGAGGATGGAAGGAAACAATCCCTCTAGAGCTGGACAGTGTCTGACTCAGAATAACGGGTAAACGAGCTTGCTGTCCCGTTCCTGGCTCCGCTCAGGGGTGGGCCTGGCACGAGGGAATGGGGGAGGGGGAGGGATTCCAAAAAGGCCACCAACTGCATACAACCAGGACCGGTTTCCGGCTTGCCGGCCTGCTTGTCTATGGGAAACAGAGTTTGTTAGATTTCAGGCTCCAGCCAGGTCCCCGAGTCCTTCTTCGGGTCAAAAACAACTGAGGCGTTTCTGCCGGGGACCTCCATCCCTTCCAGCCTGGTGGAGCTGACCAGGCGGACCCGCGAGCTGGCCATGACGATCTTCAAGTCCCCCGCTCTCCGCTCCTGTGCATCTTTCCGCCCCTGCGGTAATGCGGGCGCTGCCACGTGGGATGGCCAGATAGTCTGACGTTTCAAGAGGAGCCAACTAAAATGATTTTCAGCCTCAGCCTCTCCTCAGTTTTCTCAAGGATGCAGATAATTCAGAGCCTTCTTCGCTCCTACCTGGTAAAACCAATGGGCGCAGCAGGGGTGTGTGAGTGGGCGGCAAGGTTTCCAAAGCCAACCGAGGGGGAGGATGTGGGCAGAGACCGCAGGCTTCCATGGGGCTCAGCGCTAAGTGCAAGAAACAGCGCGCAAGGGTACATTGTGAGGTAGCTGGGCTTCCCGGTGCTTAAAATGACCAAACTCCAAGACCGATCCAGGCTGCTGGCTGCGTGTGTACAACCCTGTGTGCATACACACCCCCCCTCCCTCTCTCTCTTTCTAACCCCATCCTTTGCCCGAGAGGCGGGTCTCTGCCACCAGGAAAAGAGCCCAGTTTCCTGGCATGAAGAGACTATGAGAAAGTGTCTCTGAGAAAGCAGGCACAAGGAGGCCCTGTGACATCACCTCATCAGCAGTGAGGACGAGGGCTGAGGCTGGGCGGCGGGGGTCTGCAGCCCGCCGTGTCTGTGTCTGTAAAGATGGTGGGGTTAACAGCATTCCTCTCAGAGGGTGCTTGTGAGGCTCGCGTGGGTTCCTGCACGTCAGGTGCTTCCTCTGGGCCTGGCAGGTGATAAGCACCTGGTATGGGTTGGCCATCAGCCAAGCTGCCGCCCACTTTCTCGGGCCAGCTTGACCACGGTCACAAAGGCGGGACCTTCCCACTCAGTCCTCTCACTGGTTCATTTCCTCGCCGTTCCACTCTGTGCCGGGCACTGCTGAAGCACTTGGGATTCCCTGGTCGGGAGAACAGGCAGGGATCCCTGTCCTCGTGGGGCTGACATTTTGGTGGGTGGGTGAGGAGACAGCCCATGAGAACAAACAGTGACTCGCACAGTATGCTGGAAAGTGAGGGTTGCTGAGAGAGAATGGAGCTGGATGTGGGATGTCAGGAACGCCAGAGGTGGGGAAAGGATTGTAAATTTAAAGTGGTCCAGGCAGGGATCTCAGGGAGAAGAGAATATTGAAGCAAACACCTGAGCAGGTGAGGGAGCAGGTCACGCGGTGATGTGGGGTGAGAGCTTTCTGGGCTAAGGAAGCAGCCAGGGCACAGGCCCTAATGACACGAGCACAATAAGGAACAGAGAGGCACTGGGGGACGGAGGGAGCGAGCAGCTCACGCAGGGTCTTGGAGATCACTGAAGGGTGCAGCGGGCAGAAGTCCCACCTCCTCCAAAGATACCCACCCCCGAATCCAAGAAACCTGCAGGTATCTGACCTTACATGGCAAAGGGACTCTGTTGATGCACTTAAGGATGCTGAGATGAGAAGGTTTTCCTGGATTATTCAGGTGGGCTCAGGGTGATAGTAAGGATCCTTAAAAGGGGGAGGTAGAGAGTCAGAGCCAGAGAAGGAGATAGGATGACAGAAGCAGAGCTTGGAGTGATGTGGCCATGCGCCAAGGGATGTACATGGCCTCTGGATGGCCAGGAAACAGACTCTCCCGCCGAGCCTCCAGAGAGAACGCAGCCTGCTGACACCTTGGTTTTGACCTCCACGAGACTCTTTCCAGGGTCCTTACAGCAGCAACAGGAGACTAACCCAAACTCTTTAAGGTGGGGAGTGGGCGATCTGTTTTCCGTGTTAGAAGACTCGCTCGACTGCTGCGTTGACAGCCGACGGTGGTGTCACACGGGGAGAGGCTGGGAGACGGGTCAGGAGCCCCTGCGGTAATGCGGGCGCTGCCATGTGGGATGGCCAGATACTCTGACGTTTCAAGAGGAGCCAACTAAAATGATTTTCAACACACGTGAGGCTGGGTGTCTCGAAGGGGACGCCCGTTTGAAGAGGGGCTGAGCAGTGAGAAGAAGGGCATGATCACTCATCTGACGATGGAGAGTCTCTCCCGACCCCACCACTTCACTAATTGTGTAATCACAGGCAATTTTTTTTAGCTCTCTGCTTTTTGTTTCCTTATCTTGATGATAATAAATACTTCACAGGCTTGGTTATTAAGAGAACTAAGATAATACATTCATCATTTAGTGAATATTGATGAAGCCAGACATAGATATTGAATCTGGAGCAGAGTGGACAGATGCAACCCCTGCTCTGACAGAGCCTGAAGTGGGGTCGGGGGTCAGGGACAGAGACAGACGTGCAAGGGTCTCTGGTGTAGAGCGGGGCTCTACTGAGAAGCAGGAGTTAGCCAGTCAGGAGAGGGGGTTCGAGGTATTTGCAAAGCTCTGGAAGCAAGAAAGCATGCAGGATTTGGGGGAACTGAATTTCTTAGAACATGAGCAGGGCGAACAAGGCCACAGGTGGAAATGACCTTGAAGGGCAGGGAAGGGCGCATGTGCATGTACAAGTGTGCGTGTGGCCCGAGAAGCCCCCGGGTCTCCAGCAGCCCTCCTCCCCCTCTTCTGCCTGGCTTCAAAGAGAAGTGTGACTTTCAACCAGAGCAAGAGAAAATCATCTGAAAAACACCTCTCGGGACTGAGCAACCTATATCAGGCGGAGAGGGCGGAGCGGGCAGAGCTAAGCCGTGCTTGTCATTTGCACCGACAGCTGGAGGCCGAGTGGGTCCCAGCCCGTCCCAGCCCTGTCTTCCCAGCCCTGCCCACGGAGGCCAGGTAACACGGTCTGCTCAGATTCCATTCCATTTGCACAGGAAACGAGTTCCCAGAAGACAGGCTTCCAGGAGGTGTGCGGGGACGACAGCCAAGTGTTGCAAAGAAGGGAGATGTGGTTGCCTACAGGGAGTGTCACCACAAGGCAGACACCACAGATGAGGTCAGAGATGGGCAGGGCTATCTGAGAGCCAGGAGGCTCCCGGGCCCCAGCAAGACTGGGTAGTTCCCACACTGAGGACATTAACACCTCCGGAGGGAGAGGCTGTCCGGCAGGGAGGGGCAGGGAGGGGCAGGGAGGAAAGAGAAGCTAAGAATGAACTTTCAGGGCAAACGAATGCAAGACAAAGGCAAAGCTGATTTTCCCAGCTGTGTTCTATGTCAGGCTCACATGCAGCTCTCGACATCTCTATTCATCCTGATTTAATTACCCACCGCCCAGACTTTTAGCAATCGTGGCTACGCATCAGGGGGAGCGTTCCATGTGCTGGCCCTAGGTGGGCTGCGGGCTGGGTGGTTACTGGGAAGGGGGGGTCAACCTGAGCTCCGCAGTGGGGCAGCCTGCCCGGATTCGGGCCCTACCTGGACACTGACCACCTCACACTCTCCAGCAAGTTCTATCTTTGTGCCATAGTCTTCTCAGGGATACTCTCAGGAGCTGGGCTGTGGGGTTCTGTACAGATTAAATGGAATATCTCATGCGGAAGTTAAGACAGCTCTCTAATGCAGAGAATGCACTCGATAAATGCAGCCTGTGAGTATGGTCTCGGCCAGCATGATGATGGTGGGGATGCGCCCATCCGGCCGCTGGATCGCTAAACAGGTTAAGCACGGAACACCTTTGATAAGCCCAGGATGAGCGAGCTGTCTGCTTAGCAATGCCGCGCCCGTGGGCATGTTATTTCGCCGAAGCATCCTCACCTGTTAAATGAACCGTGCAGAGGTTAAACAACAAAATACAGGCGAGAGAGCTTGCATCGGTGCTCGGCGTATAGTACGCGCTCGATAAATGTTAAATGTTACGGTAGAATTAAAGTGATGAATTCACACCAGGAAATGCCACCTGGTCATGTCCCTCATCGAGCAGCCAGTCGGCCTCGCTTGGCGCCACCTGTCCCTGGCCTTGTTCACAGTTCTGCCCTCATTCAATCAGTATTTATAGAGCAGGTATTATGTGCCCCGGGGGACATGACGGGGGAGGGAGGGTAGACGGCATCCTGGAAAGAACCCAAGACAAATGGAATGCGTCAGTCCGGTACGCTGTCAGGATACAGTCTCGACCAACGTGGTGTGTGTGTCCCCGAGAAAGCCAGGCAACGTTAGCAAAGCAAAGCAGAGAGGTTTACAGCTTCGAGCGCTGAACAAAGATGAAGGTTCTGCAGGGTTAGTGACAGAGGCGAGAAACCAGCCCCAGCCTCGTGATGCGGGAAGTCCCAGCTGAGGGCGGCTGCCTAGGCCTCTGCCATCCTGGGGACACGCCACGGTCTTTCACGCCCTCACACCTCTTACTCCTTCAAGCCCAACCTCAGCCATCACCTGCCTTCAAGGCATCCCCTGCCCTCCCACACAGGGTCATCTTCTCGTGCGTCTGAGCTGCTCTGTCTTGTGTCTCTGTTCTGAGTTACTCCATCCTTTATCTTTTACTGTATCTTGATGGATCACGAGAACAGCAGCAGCACCTGCAGCTGGAGCGCCCCCTGGAAGGCAAACCCCGGGAGGGCAGGAACCCAGCCCCCGGCACAGAGCCTGGCCGCGGCAGACGCGCCATGTGCACCCCTGGAATGTAGACTGTTCCAGGCATTGTGCCAGCTGCTTTCCCAATACTATATTACATTGGATCTTGCCAGAACCTTAAGAGGGAAGAAATAATATGATTCCCATTTTATAGATGGAGACAGTTGGAGGGGTTAAGCACCTTTCCCAAGGTCACATAAATGCTGAGTAAGGAGTACTCAGCATGCACTCAGATGCCAAGTTGAAATGTGGGTCCGAGTGATTCCGGGGCCAGCTCACCGCCTGGCACACAGCAGGTGCTCACTCAGTATTCTTTGGAATGAATATGAGTATATAGTTTCTTATTTCATAGGGAGAAAAACCGAGATGGTTACTGGAAGTTACCAGGCTGTGTGGCAGGTGGCAGAGTTTGCAGTGGGGGTGGAGGGAGGGTCATGGGCGGGAGCCCAGCAAAGGAGTACTGTTCAGAGTGCAGTGAACGGAGCAAAGCACAGAAAATTAACCCCTGCTGAGCACCGACTCTACCCCTGCAAGAAGCTATTATTAGCCCCTGTACTAACTGAGGAAACGGGACTGGGGAGACTGAGGCAGCCGCCCCAAGTCACATCCTGGACAAGGGTGGCAAAACTTGGGTTCAAGTGCAGGTCTGCGTGACTTCCGCCACACCTGCTGAATCTCCATTGACATTTCTGAAACCAAGAGTGAAAGCTGCACATCGACAAGCTCATTTTTTAGAAGAAACAGGTGAAGGGGTGGGAGGGAGGGTTGAGTGAAACTCTGTAGCTATGTCCATGCATATAACTGATTTCATTATTTTCCAATTGATAATAATATTAGCTGGTTGCTAAGCAATCGTGCAGGGAGGCTCTGATGCTGAACTTTTTTTTTTGGTAACCAAGTAGGCTCCGAACAAAAAAGTGATACTGGCAAGTGTTTGGGGGGGGGGGTCTGGTCAAAGGGCTGCCAGTCGGCCTGCTTCGGTATCCTGGGGTTTGAGATGGATCTAGCCCCTTCCATTAGTGAGCAGGCTGTTGCAGAGGGGAGCCCACCTTCCCCTGCTGACACCAACAGTTAACCTCTCCGGGGCCTCTGTCCGGTCACCTGTAATAACACTGACCTCATAGAGGGGCGTGAGGAACAGAGCTGATTTACACCAACAGCTGGCAGGGTTGCTGGCCAAGGTAAGGGCTCGATAAATTGCAACTATCATTGTTAGCAGTAATATTTTAACAGAGCTTGGGTGGAGTATTTTGCTGGATATCCACGCTGAAGAAGTCAGTCTGCTGGAGCCCTGGGGGGGGGGGTGTCTCACAGCTGCCATCGCAAACTGTACTCTGAGCCACATCCCAACCAACGCCGTAACCCTGGTCACAAATATACCTACTTTTAGTGTCTGGATCAGAAACAAATCTACCCACTCACAGGGGAAGTTTTTCCTTAAGCCAACAGAGAGCCAATATGGTTATCTGCCTATGATAAAGGACAGCGCATGCTTATTTGGGACTTCTGATAGAATCGTTTTCCTTACCACTTCTCAAAATTCTGGCACCTAGGAATCATCGAGGTCAGAGGTCACAAACTGGTCTGGAGTTGGGGTGGGACGGTTCCATTCATCCTGAAGACATGCGCAACAGTGTTTGAATTCTTTTTTAAGTTACTTGTCAACACTAAAAACCAAAACATGAGCATCTAGATTTCTAGCTCCTCTTGAAAAATACAGAGACCTTGGCCCCCTACCCTCTCCAGAGCAATGATTCTGCAACTGCAGCGAACAGATGGCAGCTGCCTGAGATGAGGGTTCTGATCTCCTATTCTTGGCTCCTTTAGGCCAAGGTCCTTGCCCCAGCAAGCATCTAGGTTTGTGACTCCTGACAGAAGTCCATGTCTTCATTTTACAATGAGGACACAGGTTGAAATAAACAGGATTGTTGGAAGTCACACAGTTCCTTACAGCACAGGGTGTGAGCGGGAGCCAGGATTCCTGGGTTGCAGCCGATGCCCTGTCCACCATAAAACACAAAGTCAACGCCATGACATCCTGTTCAATCCAGGAAGGACATGGGTACACCAAACCAAGAGTAGGGGCCGGCATGAGAAACAGACCAAAGTAGGCAAAGACTTCCAGGTACAGGCTTTTGTAAGTCTCAGGTGGCAACATTTGAAAGAGGTTCCTTGTTTTCCCTTCCAAAGCTCAGCCTCCTTTGCAGACAGTTAATGATTTCCACTGCAGAATCTCTCTCTGGTCCATCTACCTGTCTCTGCTGCTCCATGCACTGGGCCTCCAGCGTCTCGCACCAGAATGACTGCAACAGTTCCCTAACTCATCTCTTCTAGCCCTACTGACTGCGATCCTTCCCTGATGCAGCAGGAATGCCCTTCCTTAAATGCACAGCTAATCAAGCCATTCTCTCAGCGACTTTCCATTGGCCTGCCCTGCCTCATAAAATCCCAAGTCCTAGCATATTATGAGAAGTCCTGCGGGACCCACCTGGCTTACATTTCTGGCCACATCATCTCCTGCTGTCCTCCCCATCAGGGCTCCGGCCACCTTGCTTCCCTGGAATGGACCTCTCTACTGGAACATCACCCCCTCTCCTGGTTCACTCCAGCTCAGCCTTCAGGTCTCCACTTAGATCTCTCTAGACCATCCTTTCCCAGACTGCCTCCATCCCAGATTAGGTTCATAACACTGGGACGGGACACCCCACTCACAGTAGCTAAAGAATCTGTGTCTTAAATATTCCTGTTGGTCTAAAGCTCTGGGACTCACAGATCCCATGTGCTTCACAGATACGGGGGTCCCTAAGATGACTTGTGAATATCCACTAAGCAAATGGATACTGTGGATGGAAGAGAAGAAAAACTCCGAAAGTCCCACTACCTTTTCACTCTAGACGGGAAGTCAGTTCGCTTCTCTGGGCACTTAAGCACATGTGCACATAACTGAGAAGTGGACAAAATCAGGTATTCTCCACTCAGGGCCTCTGCACGTCTACAGGGCCCGGGAAAAAAGTAATGGAGTGTTCGGGGCAATTCGCAGTATTTCAAAACGCTCAAGGGAAACCATACACCTTCCTGTGATAAGGTAGCTGAGACCAACTCAAAGTTCAGGTGACTGCAGGAAGGAAATGCTAATTAACGGGCAATACCACTTACCTCGCGGTGGGTAAGGTCACGATAGGCAGTTAATGACATCTTCCGTCAATCAAACGTAGGGAGACAGCATAGAACACAGCCTGTTCCTGTGCCATGCTTCTCACATCGTTAAGCCCAAGAGGCAAGACAATCAAATCGTCTTTGATGGGGGAGGAGAGCCCACAGACTTTTAAGATGGGGCTATTCACCTTCGACTAGCTGGAGGGAAGTCTCCTCGAGTGCTCTGCAGAAGAGCCCCGGAAGGGTGGAGGATGGGCTGTGTTCCAACCCTGAAGCCTCTCTCCTGCAGGTCGGGGGCAGCCCTCACCCCCGCCACCTGTTTGCTTGGGAGCTCCGTCATCATCCCACAAACTGCTGACCATTCAGAATTTACAGGAATCCGGGGCTGAGAGCACCCTCTGGCCACACGGGGGCACCCTCACTCCACACACTGGGATCCCAAGGCCCAGTTGGAGCCGGAGCTGGAGGACTGCTCCATTCCTGGAGCCCTGCAGGGTCAGGAGTTGGGGATCCTGGTGCTCCGTGCCACAGTCTAGGCTCTTTGGGAAGCCACCTCTCACCCTCCCTGACTGAGGGTTATGCTGCCCAGGGGTCGATCACCTGCTGTTCTTCACAGAGACATGCTGGAAGGGACTCCACCGGCTCACAGGGGAGAGACTGATGCTCTGAAATCCCAAGATAACCCCGGAAGGAAAGCTGACTCAGACAGTGGACAGAGAATACAGGGCAGAGATGGAGCTCACATCACACCCGCGCCCTGGCTTGAGTGCAAGTTTAGAGACTCCTGTAGAAGCTCTTTGAAGAGTGAGAGTGACAGACTGAGAGACAGAGACAGACAGGAACACACACAGAAAGAGGGAAGTGGGAAGGGCAAGAGAACTGGAGAGAAAGAATTCAGACCCTGCCCTGTTTGGGACAGTCAGGAACCCCAGAGCAGGCAGACAAGTACGACGCGTACAGGGCAGCCTGCAGACCTGGGGTCTGCCAGACACTGGCTCAAATCCTAGAGCAGCCTGAGAATGTAGATTCCTTTGCTTCTCTGGGCCTCACTGTTCCCCACAATAAAAGGGGGGCTGGTAACCATGCCTGCCTTTTGGGCTGGATGTGTGGTCCCAGCAGGACAATTAATCTGTGCAAACCACCCCTCATGGTACCCAGGATCAGGCAGGCAGGCACTCACTTGGGAGCAGACCTAACTCACACTGACAACAATGATAAAAGATTAAAGAACATTGGCCATTTACATCTTGTGATTTAAGTTTGCTCGCGTGGGGACCTTTGGGCTAGATGAATTCTACGGCCCCTTCCAGTCTGGGTGATTTGTTATGCAATAATAATGCCTCTCCCCACACAGCCATCGAGGCTGTTCACAAGCAGGGAGCTTGCTCTCCAGCTGTTGGATGCCCGCCTCTCCACGTGGGAAGAGTTGGAAAGGGTCACCGAGCACCCCAGAGGCAGAGGCCATAGTGATTAAGCACATGACCCCGGAGTCAGGCAGGTGGACCCCGGCTCCCACGTTGGTAGGTGAGCAGCCCTGGCATCACAGCTCCCCATCTCCCTCCTACAGTCTCCCGTTGGGAAAATAAAGATATAATAATAATAATAATACCGCCAGTGGCAGGGACTGCAAGGGGAGGGACTGAAATCCTGCTCGGCACGTGTTCGGAACAGTGCCCGGCACGCTGCAAGCACGTCCGTAAATGTTAGCTGCCACCACCACTCTGATTCGTTTTACTAGAATAGGCAGTAGTGATCTTTTAGAAGGGTTAGACGAAGGTAGTCTGACCCAAAACTGGAAGAGGGACGATCTGTTTTCATAGACGCTATAGAAAGAGCATTAGACTGGGAGACAAGAGCTGTTTCCTAGACCAAGCCCTGCCGCTGCCGCTGCATGGAGGCGAACCCGGGTTTTGGTCTGCTCATCAGAAAGATGAAGATGTGCGTTTGCGTAAGGGTCCTCCAAACCTGGCAGTCAAGGGCCGTCATCTCTGGGTGGACTTGGCCCGTTATTGTCACCATCTGGGTCCCGGCTGCCCCATTTATCGCGGGGGCGTTGGACTAGACGGCGACCCTAAGGGGAGTTCCGGCCCCGCCCCGCCCGAGCCTGCGTCCCCGCGGGGCCTCACCTGAGGTACTCATAGAGCCCGTACATGGGCAGGAAGTCGATGTCGGACAGGAACATGTAGGGCGTGCCCGCGTGCTTCATGGCCACGTTGCGCAGCAGGTTCACGGGGTAGAACTGGCCCTCCTTGTACACGATGTGGTAGGCCACGTTGTGGCGGCCCATGAGCACCTCGGAGCCCTGCGCGTAGCGGAGGAACTGCTGGGCCTCGGCGTCCGACAGGTAGAGGGCCAGGCTGATGGGGCCCTCCCAGTGCTTGCAGATGGCCTCGAGCATCTGGAGCCTGCAGGAGATGGGAAACGTGACACACCCGCGCATCACGCGCATCACCCCGCGTGCGTCCGCGCATCACCCGCGTGGCGTCCCCGCATCACCCGCGCATCCGCTAGCCCCCTGGGAGACCGCCATCTCCCTCAGCACTTGGTTAGCCAGCTCCAAATCCAAACCTCTGCCCTAAACATCAACCACTGTGTGATGGCGGCAAATCACCAAACCTCAGTTCCTTTGCCTATAAAATGAGCACAAAAACACTCACCTTTCTGCTACTAGTCTTTGCTTCCAGCTAAATGTGAAAATCTTGATGTGACATTGAGCGTCACATCCCACTATACGCCTTTTCTTTTCAGACTCGTCTTTTCAGCAGCGGGTGGGGAAGAATATACTAAATGATGTAAAGATCCCCTTCCAGCTTGAAACTCCCTACCTCTCCTTCTGTCTCAGCAAAGATGAACAGTAGCCCTACTGTGCCCCTAAAGCAGGGACCAGCCGTAGGAGATTTAGCGAAATTAAGGCCATGAGTTACAAGGAGCATTAAAACAAGCAGTAAAGACAAGAGACATAATGACAATTACCGACTCATTACCACACTCCAGACACTTTGCAGAATTCTCCCCCCAAACCCTGTGCCCCTGCTGTCATTCCCCCCATCTTCCTAATCAAGTAATTGGGGCTCTAGGTGTCCAGGCCCCTTTGGTTCTCGAACTTGGGCCAAATGTGTATAGACAGGACTTCGGAGACAGTGAGAAGAAAATACTACTGGGTGTTTGGCAAAGGGAACGGGTAAAAAAAGTGAATGTTGGGGACAAAAGTGAGCCTGGAGTGACGGTGTCTTCATTTTTCAGAGCCCTCACTGCTCCAGAGCGCCAGGCAAGGCCACCTGAGAGGCGCTGAGCCAAGGAGAGCAGGGGAAGAATGGAGCCCAAAGGAGAAAACAAGAGGTGTGTCCAACAGAGAAGGTCCTGCAAAAATGTTTCAAGAGGAATCTATAAAGATTTTCCCCCCAGAGGCATTAGAAGTGCCTGGTACACAAAATCTATGGTTAAGAAACAGCAAAAGCCTATTTCAATTTTTTTCCCCTACCCAGCAAGAGGTACAGAATCAGCAGCCTCCCGGCCAGCAAGCCCACTTTATTCGGACAATTACCAGGAAACAGACCCCATGCATTTCCACGCTTCTAAACAAAAGAAAATGGGCACACCCGTCCTGTGTCAATGGACTTTCGTGATGGACGTTCAGTTTCCTCTCATTCTGTGAGTGGGTATTGCCTAGACTGGCTTCCTGTTTCACTAAGGATTAAGATATTCATCAGGCTAAAATGCCCTCCATTTCTCATACTTTATGACACTTGTTCATCAAAGTGACCAGAGTCAGTTTTTAAAGCGGCACTACATTCACCACAAGGCTTGATTTCATGAAATTTGTGTTCAGCCTCTGCTACGAGGGCCCTGGTTTCTGCTGGGCTCCGAGAATCGGGGATGCTGAGTTATCCCACCAGCACCTCAGTTTCCTTGTCTGCAAAGAGGGAGGACCCTGAACTCAGAAGAGAGAGCTGTTTCGACAAATTCTCTGAGATCCAGAGAGGACAGGGCAAGGATCATTTCTAACGAGTGGACGTCAGAGCTGCTGGAGGGAGCGGGATGTCGGAGGCACGTGGGGCTGTGATTGAGAGGTCAGCTTCTGCTGTGGGTTCTCCCAGTGATGTGGTTTTTGACTCTGTGTCTTGAGTTTTCCAAGCAGGGAGCAAGCCCCGCCTGGTCCAGCCTGTCTTCCCACCTCTGTGAAGACTTTAGAGTGAGAACAGAGACACAGAGCACTTAGGTTTCTCAGGAGAGAGGTGCTGCTGCTGTGACGAACATCACATCCATGTGGATATTACACGAAAGGGTGCCCGATGTTTCGTGGAAACTCAGTGAGCAAAAACTAATGATGGCACAACCACGTCTGCTCCTGCCACCAGCCCCAAACTCTCTATTCTCCCTTAGAACCAAGCTTTCCGCCAGGACCCGAACACCGGTGACAAACTGAGGTCCACAATCATGATGATAATACATAAAATGCGATCACGATGCAATAAATCCCCACCATTCATCTGCGGCTCATGACGTGCCGGCCACATTTTGGCTGTTACCACTTTAAACAGTCACAGTGATGCTACAGACAGAGTGGAGACGCTCATCCCTGCTTTACAGGTGAGGGCGCTCAAGGATGAAGCGACTTCCTTCAAGTTACGTAGCTCCCAAGTGAGGAGCTGGACTCACTCCCAGGTCTGCCTGACGCCAGTGCCCGGGACCCAGACCACGATTCAAAAGGAACTGGTTTCTGGTGGAGAAAGATGTCCTCGTCACCTGTCTCCCCAAACAGGAATGCATTCTTCTCTGGCTGTCCAATTCTTTCTCTTCCTTCCTCCTCCTCCTCCCCAGGCTCTCTGGGGGGTCTCCCTCCATGATCCCCCGTGCTCTCCATCCTTCTGGTTGTCTCTCATAACACCTGTCCCTCAAGTCCCCGCGCAGCTCTTGTTGACGCTAAGTTTTGTGCCGAGTCTTTCTTTGGTCTCTCACGAAGGAAGAAAAAGCGCCTGGCCCAGCAAGGACCTGGGCCAAGGGAGACTGTTTCAAGAGACAAAGATTAATTCTACAACTATAGGATTATCAGTTTGGAAAGAATCTTGGAGACTTTTCATCTGATGATACCACTGTTATGAAGAAAGAGCTCAGCCTCAGAGAGGGGAGACTTGCGGGAAAGCTCATGATGGACAAGAGGAAGGCCTGACACCAGGACCCCCAGGCCTGATGCTCTGTCCCGTGCTGTCTCCCTCCCCTACACTGGGAAGAGGAGGGCAGAGGCTCAGGAATGGCCCGAGAGAGGTCTGGAAGATCCAGAAAGAGGCCCGACTTACCCCAGGGAGTCCTACCAAGACAGGAAGTACCACACGGTCTGGGCAGGAGCAAAGGAGCAGGCAGGGAGATGGTCGAGTCCAAAACCTCAAAGACTGGGATTGGAAGGAATTCTAGAATGTCAGTCGGCCCAAGCAGCCCGGGCAGGTGGCCACTCAGCCTCTGCTGGAATGGGGAACCCACTCCCTCCAAGGCAGACATCTCCAACCTGGTGCATGAGCAAGGCAGGCAGGCTGCAGGTACAGACAGCAACAATGGGTTCTGGGCTCAGACAGAACTGGGTTTGAACTCTGAGGGCGTCAGCATCCCCAGGATTACATGTCCATATTTGCATATCAGGGGTAACAACACCTTTGTGCATTACAGAATGGCTACGAGTCATTCCTCCCCCTCTCGTCTCACCCTGTGGTAGCACCCTCCCCAACACTGATTCTGGGCTGGCCTTGCGACTTGCTTTTGATCCATGGGATGTTAGGGAACACGATGCAAGCAGAGGCATTAAAAAGTGCTTGTTGTGGTGGTGGGGGGGTGCCCCCAGCTGCCCTTGGAACTTTGTGACCACCACCATGTGAACAAGTCTCCTTACTCACCCCTATCAATGTCTGGCACAAATCGAAAATGCAGCAGGTACCCAGGACATGAGAGCTGTAATTTCCCCCTCAGGTTCCAATTCTGCCTTTCAGACATGCACTCAGCCTAGAGATAACTCCTGAGTATCGGCAAGGTGCAGGTATCGGGCTGGGCCCTAGCACAAACAAGAAACACAAGGTTCTTGCACTTTTGAAGTGTCTTTCCAGTGGGGGGAGGAGATAACAAATCAAGGTAAGTTCGGGGTGAACGAAGGGCTAGAGAGGCAGCAGAACCGGACACGGGACGCAGGGCGAGGGCTGCCCAGGGAAGGCCAGACGGAGAAGTCACCGCGAGACCCGCACAATGAGAAGGATCGGCCTTGGGAGAGCCTGGATGAAAAACTTTCCAAGAAGATAGAACAGCCCGTGGGATCGAGCAGAGTTTAGCACGTTCAAGGAAGAAGAGACAGGACCAGTGTGGACAGCAGATGGGCAAGGGAGGAGGAAGAGGAGAGCTGGGCGGTGGGCGGGTGCTCGGTCATGGAGGGGTGGGTCTGCGAGACCACAGTGGGCAGCTCTGATATTATTCTAAAGGCAATGTGAAATCATCAGAGAGTTCTAATAATGCGACTTGATGGAAAGATTTTTAAAATATCACCCTGGCTGTTACATGAGGAAGGGAGTCCCTTTCCCTCTCTAGCAGGCTGGGGCTCATGCGGGAGGCTTATGACATCAGAGTCCTGGGCCTCCCTCTAGGGATACTTGTTGGGCGGGTCTGGGGTGAGGCCTGAGAATCTGTATTCTCACAGACTCCCGAGTGATGGTGCATGGCCGGCTGGAGCAGCCTGGCTCTACAGGATGGGACCTGTTGGCTCAGTTCACAGTCTCTCCCCTCGAGTCGCAGAAGACAGACAGAAGGCCCCTCCCTCCGCCACACGATTCCCTGGAACTCCCGTTAGGGCTTGAACAACTTCGTCCAAGGGCAGGAGAGAGCAGGCGCCTCCTGGTCAGCTGGCCAGGCTGCGGTGGCCAGGATCCCTCCTGGCCAGCCCGCTCTGTCCTTTCACCCATTCTCATCCGCCTCTGGGATGGGAGGGAAGCCTCCGTCCCTCCCAAGGAGCAGGGCGGGGAGCAGACCTGCCGGCCCCATGGCTGCGGCAGGCGAGGCTACATTTATGCCTTCCGAACGGAATTCTAGAGGGAACTGGGCACTGCCTGCTGGCTCTCCTAATTTGCTGTGGCACTCACGTAGGGCCTACTTCTGACTCAAAGGTTTACAAACACACTTGAAATGTTTCTTCAATTAAAAATCAATCCAACAGGCACCATTCAGCCTGCCGCATCATAATTGGGTGTGTGGGATGGGGGAGAAGGGAGATTTCCATCGTCTTCATCAGTTTGCGGTACTGCTTTATAATGTTGGATTATGTCCTGCTAAGCATCTCTTGTTAGGGCGTGGAACTCCTTGGGTTCTCAGAGGTATTGTCCAGTTGGCAGTACTTGTCACAACATGTTAGGGGGGAACATGCGCCTGCCGTGCTTGGGGATGTGTGTGCTTGGAGGGGAAGGCATCTGAGGTTAGTGTTTGCAGCAGATGGGAGAGGGGCCAGCTAGCTGTGAGGGGAGGTCCTGCCGGGTCTCCTGCAGCCTTGGCCAGGAGGATGCTTCGGGCTGGATGTCTTTGGACAGGAGAGGCCCTGTCCTGCCTTATCCTTTTGCTGATAACAAGCGCCTGAAGAAGGATGGATTTGGGTTGTTAATAATTAAACATTTTTTTTCCTTCTGATTATAAATTCTGGGTAGCAAATCCCACAGCCAGCATAAAGGTAGAACATTAAGGGAAGAAGAGAAGCTAATATTTTTGGCACACCTGCTTCTCATGGGGCATTTTCCAGCCTCTTACTTTATAAAACTGAGTGATCTGTGAACTTGACCATATTACTGCCATTTCACAGATAAGTAGAGTGAGGCTCAAAAACCCTAAGTACCTTGCCCAAATTCACATGGCTAGTAAGTGGTACAACTCGACTTTGAACCTAGGTCTTTTTTTCTCCCCCTACATCACTTTACCTCCCCTAAACACCTGCCTTGTGCAGACGCTGTGGTCAGACGTCTGGATCTAGCAAGTATTTACTGACTGCAAGGTTAAGTGCCAAGGGTTTTCACAGACAGTCTCATGTTTTCTCCCGAGTTTGGAGAGTTTGGAGGTAGCCACTGGCCACTGATCTTGATGCAGAATGTCTTGGGGATACACTGAATGTGTAATAGGAGGCATGAATGGGACCAAGGAAGCCCAGGATGCTCTGAAAGATGGGAACCTGGGATTACAGGGAACTCACGCACCTGGGCAGATCAGAATGTCTGAGCTTCAGGTGCCTCGTCTCAGGGGGCTGAGGTACACTAGGCTTGGTGGGGGAGAGCGTGGGCACCTAGACTGACAAGGAAGCTTAGGGGTAACGTGGGACACGGGTCAAGGTCAGTCCCTCGTGGATTCTCCCTGAGAGCCTGACAGGTCTGAGCTGAAGGACTGGTCACCTCTCTTGGTTTCCCCACACCCCGCCTACCCGGCCAAGTTCATTTGCTCTCCTCTTCCTCACCTACACCCTAAGCACCCACACTCACGTCCATGTGTTCCCCAGGGGGCCCCGTGTCCTCTCTGTTCCAGGGACACTCTCCATGTGGTGGCGCAGGAGACCTCCTTCTCTCCCTATGAGCCTTCTACTGTCAGTCTCCTGGGCCTCTACCTCCCTCGGGAACAATCCCTGTATCTTCCTTTCTCTGCCCTGACCAGGACGGGGGTTTCCTGCCAGGGGTTCTCAGCCTCTCCCTGTCGTCAGCACCTGCTTCCTGCCTCTAGCAGCCAGAAGTTGAAGCTGACCCCGAGACTCCTGCCCCGCTGGTGTATCTGCCCTGCATCACCCCTCCCATGAGTGCGAGCAGAACCCAGAACACGATGGGAAATCACTCCTGTGATTCCGTGATACAACAGACTGGAGAGATTCTCCCGCTGGCTTTGAAGAAGGAAGCTGCTACGCTCAGAGGGCCACACAACCAGGACCTGAGGGTGGCCCCCAGCCAACAAGGAAACGGGACCTGCATCCTAGAGGTGAATTCTGCCCAACCCTGAATGAGCCCAGAAGTGCACCGACTCCCAGACGAGATCGCAGCCCAGACAACACCTGGACTTCAGGCCTGAGACCCCAGGCAGAGAGCCTGCTGACACGTGTCCAGGCTCCTGATTCACGACACCGTCAGACAAATGTATGTTCCTTGCACTGTGGGATCTGTGGTGACTTATTAACCAACAATACAAAACTAACACGTGGTCTGAGCCCTGAATACACTAGTTATTCCTTGAAGGCAGGACTAGTCTTCTATATTCGCAGCCCCACAGGAGCCTAGGCACGCACACACCAGTAACAGATGCTTACGGACTGTCTGCTGAGCGATCACGGGAATTTTGGAGATGAGAAAACTGCGGCCGTGCGAAGGGAAAGACCTTGCTTGCGATGACACAGCAGGTGGAGGACGGAGCTGGTGCTACCTCTAAGCTCGCCCCTTTGTCCCATCGTGTGTCTGTCACCTGCTACCGTCAGCAAGTTCTCTGAGTTTCTGCACAGGCGTCTTGGAAGCTGTGCATCTCGAGGAAACCGCCAGCCCAGGGAGCTATTTAATTCCGCGAGCCGTCATTGGCTAATGAGCAGCGGGACCCGCCTCCACAGCCACGCCCAGCGCCCACCACGCCCAACGCGCATCACTCCCTGACGCCTCCGGAGGCCAGGTTCCGCGCTCTCCCCAGGACCCCCAGCCTGCTTCCTCTCTGGGAGCCTCTTCGTGTCCGAGTGCGGGTTCCTTCATCTGTCTGCGAGTTCTTCAGTCATTCATGACTAGGAATGAGCGACATTTACTGAACACTTACTAAGTGTGCCAGCAGTTTCCAAGCATTAACTCATTTATAAACCTAAAACCACCCCCATGGGCTCTCATCCATAGGCTGGACAGGCATCTCCAAAGTGGTTCAAAGACAGAATGAGACGAACTCCCTTCCTAACTGTGGGAATTGAAGGGGAAAGACCTGAAGGAAACTGGGGCCAGGACGGCTCCTGTGGGCCACGTGTACCTTGCAGGGGAAGCTGGCCAGCCGAGGTGGCCAGAAGGCACAGGACAGCCAAGTATAGAAACACTGCACTAAATGGCTTTGAATCCATTCACCTCCTGGCAGCCAGAGGGATGTTTTCAAAAACGTAAATCAGAGTATAAAACTTCATGTAAATTTCTACAGTAAGTTCTCACCACACTTAGAATAAAATAGAAATATTTTATGCATTTCTAATGTTTACAATCTTCATCTTATGCCACTTTCCTTTCAAGCCCCTAAGATGCTTCAGCCACACTGGCCTATTAGGTGTTTGAGTATGCAAGGCCCTTCCTACCACAGGGCATTTGCACTTGCTATTTCAGCTGGCTGGAAAACTCTTCTCAGCAATTCACATGCTGGACTCCTTTTCTCATCCTCAGGTCTCTGTAGAAATGTCCCCTCCTTAGAAAGATTTCCCCCAACCATGCCACCTAAAGAGGGTCCCTCACTTTGACATTGTTATGGTCTGTCTCTGTTCCTTCAAAGTACTTATCACAATTATAATCATTTGACTCAATTATTTCTTGTTATACCACCAGTTCCATTCTCAAATCAGGCTGCACATGGCAAATTTAAAACAACGCAAGGTCTCCACCCCACAAAGACTCTTACTGGTTTGCAGTGGAGCCTGGCCATGAGTTTGTTTTTAAATGCCCCTCAGGTGATTCAGTTTGTCCCCAGTCAAGGTCAAGAATCAGTGCAATACACTGTAAGCCACACAGGGGTGGGGATCATGTCAGTATTTCCTGATAAAAGCTCAAGGAATGATCCTTGCATCAACATGCGTATAAGGAAGAGAAACAGCAACTGCTTTCCAACAGCAATTGTGGGTCCAGTCCATGTGTCTCCCTCTAATACACCTCCCCCTTGCCTTGAGGGAATTTGAGTACAGCTCTAATTTTTAGAATCAATTCTTCCTCCATCTTCAAAACAAACCACCACCACCAGAACATTAGAGCCCTTGGTTTCCGGTGCTGGAGAGGAATGAAGCATAAGCCCTACCTTATCAGCTTCAAAGTTCTAAGCCTGTGAGGCTGTCTCTCCCTTCTCCAATCAACTGGGTGAAGGGCAGGAGCGAGGGCACGGTGTGAGGATGGGGGGCCGTCTGCCATACCTGTCCATGGAGAGCTGGGCGACCAGGGTGACATCCGTGCTGTCTGAAGCAGGCTCATACTCATAGTGCAAGAAGTACAGGTGGGTTCGGTGGACGGTGAAACGCTCTCGCCGGAACTCGTAACACAGGTCATCCTCATCCAGCTCAGAAAGCTGTTTCTGGAGCTGAAAGGTAGGAAAGAGGGTTTGGGAACAAGAAGGAAATCCCCAAAGGGGCCAGTCCATTGTGCCTTGTCCTCCCCTTAGTCTTTTACCCATCGGACGTTATTGATGGGCCAAACGTAGGAGGACAGGATCCTGTTTTCATTTTCCTCTGCAATTTAATCTGATTTCAAAGAGGTAATGATAAAGGGCAGCTGCTTCACCATCAGAGAATGAGACCTTCTGAGCTGAGAGTGATGGTGGCAGCACTGACAAATACATAAGCAACCACAAACTCCCTATACACACAAAAAACATTTTCCTTGACAACCCAGCACAATAATTTTAAGTAACGGGGGAAACTGGCTAAGAACACAGTAATGAAAACCTTTGTGTGATGCTTTTCTCTCCCTAGAACTACAGGACTTCAATCTCTGCACTAGGCATTGGAAAGAAACACAAAACAAACCTATAAACAAACAAACAAATCTTCTCCTTTATTTTCATCCAAGTTCAATCAGTCTCAGTACCCACTCTTCTAACACTCTGAAGTCTTTTACTTCATTAATCTGCTGGTACAAGTTCTTTATTCAGTTCTACTATTCTCCTTCTTACCCAACTAGTGAAAGAATGAACTGTCCTGATAACAGAGAACTACGAACTTAGCATTTCACATAAGCAGATACAGATATACAGGTTTCCAGATCTGCCAATACGCAGTCACCCAATTTACAACTCTCTCATGTAAACCTCACCATATCCCTCCCAGGCAGGTGTGACCATGCCTGTTTTACAGGTTAAGAGCTGCAATGAAACAGTGAAAGAACTCTGACAGTGATGGAAATTAGATCAGTGGATGTGCAGTAGCAGAATGAATGGACTGGGAAGAGGCAGGAGAGAAGCCTTTCAGGTGACGGAAACATTTTATGTTGTGATCAAAGTGATGGTTATAGGGGTGTACACATTTGTGAAAGCATGTGCACACTTAGAATGGGTGGATTTATCAAATGCAAATCGTATTTCAATAACATTTATTTAAAGAAAATAATAATTTGCCAAAGGCCACATGGTTGCTTCCAATATATCTTCTGTTACATGAGCCTTGTCCATCACATAATGGCATATAGTTGAATATAGATTAAAGTTTATGTGTCTAGAGTTATTAGCCTGGTTAAATGCAACAGAACATTTCCCCAAGAAGAAGATATATATATATATTTAAATCTCCAAACCAATAGTGTAGTAATCAACAAGAAAGTATATCCACTCACTTCTTTATGACCTTCTATCAGTTAAGACCATTGCCTTGATGGATTGAGCTATAGCGTTATTTCTTAAGACATTTGCTCTGCAGATGACTGCGTTCATCACTAATTCTTCACCCTGTCCCACATCCTTTCCCTTTGTCATGTGGCTTTCGGTGCTGCTTCCTACAGAGGCAGAGCCTGTTTCCCTAAACCCTGAATCAGGGCTGGACTTGTGACTCGCTTTGGCAAACAGAATGGAGGGGAAGACGCTGCCTGAGTCCTGAGGCCAGGCCTCAAGATGAAGTGCCTGCTTCTTGAGAAAATGCCTGGGCTAACCCTCCAGCGGAGGAGTGCCCCCTGGAGCAGAGAGGAGTCTCTGGCTGCCCCAGGCACGTGAGCGAGCCCAGCCATGATCAGCAGAGCTGTCTCCAAAACCCTTCTCACGGTACACCACCGAGCTTTTTATGGATTTTGAGCACTAGATAACTGATAATGTCATTGGCATTTTGCGCGAGTACTTATTCATTATGTGAGCCTCCCCCACATTTCACAGGGCAATTAGCCTCTTGGGCTCCAGCCCATTCTTTAGACAGGCCATGGACAACTCCAAATGCACCCGTATTTTTCCAAATGCCACTTGGGGAATTGGTCGTGATCCAGGGATCTAGGAGACATTCTCAGCTACCTTTAACATTTTTCACTTTTAAAAAGGATGCAAGCAGGGATACTCTTCAGCTTTCAAATCCAATTCAGTGTCCTTGCCCATGTGAAGATTCTCACTGTGCCAACAGGGTAACTGATTTAAAGGCCAGGAAACTGGAATTCTCATTCCATCTAGAAACTTAGAGCCAGGTGGCCTCTTCTGACCTGCAGGATTAAACTCAGTATCTTCTGACCTGCAGGGATAAACCCAGATCCTTGCTGACAGTCATATGCTCTCTCTCTGACTCATCAATCCCCGTCCATCCCGACCACATACTCTATCCTCACACCAGTGGTCCTCCCTCTGCCCCCCAGACTTGCCTTTCCTCCCTTACCTCCATGACTGCACATCTTCCCTCTCCACCCTGCCCTCTCTCGCTCACCTGCTCTTCTCCGGCTGGGGACCTTCTATTTCCCTTTCAAAATTCAGCATCAATGGTACCTTCTCTGTGAAACCTTTACAGGCTCCGCCAGGTAGGGCTAGGCCATTTCTTCTCTGTGCCTCAAGAGAGCACTCAATTCATAAATCCACCAAAGCAGTTGTCCGTTTGCACTGAAATTATTTAAGGGTAACTTCTCTGGCGAGACTGGGACACTTTACCACTGTCCCCAGCACCGTGTCCACTGCATGACAGGTACTCAGTGTGCATGAGAAAGATCTGCTGCACATGAGGAGGCTGCAGTCACTGTGACAGCCTGGCCTTATCATTTTCCCTTTGTATCCTCTAATGTTATACCTTGAAGGGGATCATTCTTTTAATTCTTTCTTTTTTTTTTAATTGAAGTGTAGTCAATTCACAATGTTGGTTCCAGGTGTACAGCGAAGTGATTCAGTTATACACAGACATACATACTCATACATATTTTCAGATTCTTTTCCATGACAGCTCATTACAAGAAACTGAATATAGTTCCCTGTGCTATACAGCAGGTCTTTGTTGTTTATCTGTGTTATATACAGTAGTATGTATCTGTTAATCCCAAACTCCTAATCTATCCCTCCCCCCCTTTCCCCTCTGGTAACCTCAGTTTGTTTTCTATGTCTGTGAGTCTATTTATGGTTTGTAAATAAAATTTGTATTTTTTTTTTTTAGATTCCATGTATAAGCGAAATCATGCTATTTGTCTTTCTCTGTTTGACTTACTTCACTTAGTATGATAATCTCTAGGTCCATCCATGTTGCTGCAGTTGGCTGTTATTTTACTCTTTTTTATGGCTGAGTAGTATTTCACACATATATATGTATATATATACATACACATACACATATATACACACACACACACCACATCTTCTTTTTCCAGTCATCTGTTGATGGACATTTAAGTTGCTTCCATGTCTTGACTACTGTAAATAGTGCTCTGAAAATTGAGATGCATGTGTCTTGTTGAGTTAAGAGCTTTTGCCAAATATATGCTCAGGAGTGGGACTGCTGGATCATATGGTAATTCTATTATTAGTTTTTAAAGGAACCTCCATAGTGTCCTCCAGAGTGGCTGCACCAATTAACACAGCCACCAACAGTGTAGGAGGGTTGAAGAGGGTCATTCTTAAGCCCATTAGTTGCTCCTATATTTGTAGGTCAAGGGTCTGTAATGCCTGAAAAGGATTTGGACAGCAAACAAGCACGTGCCTAGCTCCATGCAAGGTGCTGGGAGGGCTTGATTCCCTTCCCTTTGAGCCCTCTGGTGATCCAGGGATCTAGGAGACACTCAGGCTCATTTGACAGTTGAGAAAGCAGTTTTGAGATCTGGAGGTCACCTGGAGAGGTCAACTCTGGGTCTGTGTCAAGAAGCAGACACAGGACTGGGGCTGAGGTTACCGCTTCTGTCCCACTCCTCCCTGTGTGATCTCGGGTGAGTGGGTACATTGTTTAACCCTCCAGAGCTTCAATTTGCTCAACTGTAAAATGGGGGTAACACAGTGGCTCCCTCATGCCATGGCAGGAGGATTCCAGGAGATACTGCATCTGAACACAGCGTTTATAGAGTGACTCAACAGATGTCATCTTCCACAGTGGCTGCTCTCACAATTAGGAAAGGGCTCCAGGGACAGCTGGTAGACCCTCCCAGCTAGGGCAGGCCAGACCTTAATAGCTCTTAGGAGCACTGTCATTGGCCACTGTTCCTTTTCTTAACATGGCAACAAGAAAATCCAATAGAGGCTTGCCGGGCACGCAAGATGTGCGTGATGTTCTGGGTTATCCCTTATCCTAGGTGGATTGCTGGATGTCCTGAAACGTCACCTGAAGGAGAAGGCATGGCAAGGGTCTGGAAGGCCAGGAAGGAGGGGCTGGACGGGGCTGGCTAGTCTTCTGTTTCATGAGTATCGCAGACAGTCCTTGGGCCCAAGGATGCCTGGAAACCACAGTGCTGCCTGCCGGCAGGACACGTAAGCAACTGATACCACCTTCCCTTTCTCTCCCAACCTGCCAAAGAACACAAGCAATTATTCCCTTTTAGAGAATAAACAGCTGCCAAGTTCTTTGCAAAAGCAGGACAGTTTGGCAGGGTGGCACCTGTTTTGTGTTGTGCTTTTAATATGCCGAGAGGAGTGCGTGGCTTTCAGTCGAATGAAGAGGAAGAGGGAAAGTGTGAGAAACTGTGTGGATGTGTGACAGTGAGCACGGCCAGGCACGTACGTGTGGAGCAAAGGGTCTTCTCTGATGAGATTTCAAAGAAGCTGTTTATCCTCCTCATGTGAGAGAGAAAATTAGTGACCAGAACATGAGAAATGCATGTGTTACGGGGGTCTCTCCTCTCCCTTACCCAAACACAGGCACATTCCAAGGTAAAGAGCTCTGAGAGCTGTTTTCTGAAAAGCACCCATATAGTGGGCTCCTAAAGGCAGGAGCTGTATCCCATCCATCTCTGAATCTGCTGAACCCAGACCGTGGAGCGTACCTTATATGCCCAGCAAGCATGTTCTTGTCACCCTGGCATGTTAAGAAAGGTAACAGTGGCCAATGAAAGTGCTCCCAGAGCTACCAAGGTATGGCCTGCCCTAGCTGGGAGGGTCTACCAGCAGTCCCCGGGGATAAGTAGCCTCCACCTATGAACTTCATGGTACCAATGTGGTTCCATAGCAACCACATCCTGAGGTCACCTGTGGCCATCGCAGTGCTTAAGGGATAGGGTCTAGGGAACACTGTTGTCCATTGACCACACTGAGTGCTGCGGAAAACACAACAGCTATGACGTCAGACGTATGACGTCAGGGTCTATGGGACTCTGGACCAACCAGATGCCTTTCTTGAGCTTTGATGTGATGTTTATTATCCACCTGGTGGTTTGCACCTTTGCTCTAATATGGACCGAGCACCTGCTATGTGCCAGGTGTTGTGCTAAATCAGGTACATTGCTTTCTTAATTTAATCCTTCAGCCCAGATCTCTGTTTAACGGAGGAAGAAACTGGGGCTTAGAAGTTGTCAGCAGTCTCCCCGTTACAGCTAGAGAGAGGCAGTCTGGATTGCAAATCCAGTCTTCGGACCTCACACCAGGGACATTTCACAGCACAATTACTTTTCTCCTGGGGGATGGATGTGCAGATCAGATGAGCTGGCGGAAGAGACAACGCTGCATGAACAAAGCAGGCCATAAAAATGCATATGCAGTATGATCCCAAAACAGCCAAAAGACAAACAAACAGAAAATGCGCACAGAAAATAGACCAAAGGGAACGCATTACAATGTTAACAAAGCTTTTCTCTGAGTGGTGGATTCACAGATGAATTTTATTGTCTTCTTTACACTTTTCTGTACTTTAGTAATCCCTTGCAATTTTCTCAAATGAGCAAATGGATGTACAAGGGCTTTGTAAACTGTAGAGCGCGACGCACACCGAAGCAATGTTATGATGATTACGTTATGTACCCTTTCCACATTCTCATCTAGGACTGCTTATTGCCGACCGACTGCATGGCTGATGTTATCTCAAGGGGGAGACCTGAGCGGCTTAAAACCTGCCTCTTTTTTTCACGCAGGTAATTTCTCCAGGGAGGTGGCTGAGCTGGACGGGGTGGTGGCTTTTGCTGGTGGGGTCTGAATGCTCCCCTACTCCACACTCCAGTCACGCCGGGAGCAAGCAGGGGGCTCCCGACAAGCAAGTTACAGAAACAAAAGGCAGATTTCTCCTGAGATAAAATGCATTTGCTAAATTGCTTCTTTGGGCAGCCGGCTGAGGCATAGGCGATTTGGACTCAAGGGAAAATGGCCTTTAAGCAGGCTGCATTTATTTCTTCCTGTCCTTAAGGACAGTGGTCTAGATTGACCTCTGAGCTGGCAGAGATGACTGATGGCTGGTCAGAGATGCTGGCTGGTCATGCCTGAGGGCTGAGAGGGGCTGGAAGTGAGTCCCTGGGCTCTGGCCTAATGGACTTCTGTTCAAAGTCAGGAAACACTATGGGGATAACTGGTCACTAAGACCTGATTCCTCCGACATTCATTTTCCATGTGACCTTGAGCGAGTCATTTCTCCCAAGAGCAAGACAAAGAGGTGGGCTTCCAGGCGCAGGTGCTCCCTTGGGCAGGTAATGGGCACTTTCTCATTCACGCTCACATCGTCTCCACAGGTTACAGACTGCTACCAGCCCTAGGGACGAAGATGGTCATCATCTGAAAGGCTGAGCCGCTTGTTCAAGGTCATGCAATGAATGAACAGAGCAACCAAGATTCTTACCCAGGTGTGTTTCCCCTGAGTTCTTGTACATCGTCAAGCCACTACACTGCCTTGTTCATCAGCCTCTGGGGATCTTTCTAGTTCTAGTGCTGGACTGCATGAGGACTGAGTCCTGTGTTCCCCTCGGCGTGCTCAGCAGTGTTCACGTCCTCGGGTCTTCCCGGTAGCACAGCACAGCCTTTCCAACCTTCCTGCAGTTAAGGGTAACTGTGTGGCCAAGTTCGGATCAGTGGAATGTGGGCAGATTCTGACTGCTACAGGAAACACTTTTAGGACTGTCTCATGCACAGTCTTCACTTTGTCACCCAGAGCAAGAGCCTCCAGTAGAGGATGCTCTGTGAAGGGCAGAGCCACAGGCTGGAAGGGGTCTGGGCCCTGAGTCTGGAGAAAAGCCACGTGCCAATCGGGAACACCCACCTGGACTTCGTGTGAGTCAAGAACTACCAGCCTGCCAAGCCCTTTTTACAATTGCTTGTGTTACCTTAACTAACACAGCTACTTGCACTCTTCGAGCTGGTAAGTGATGAAGACAGTACAACAGACTAAGTAAGGCGTCTCTGAGGCCATCTTTCTTCTTAGGTCATGTGTCCTTCTGATGCCTTAGAATAATGGGTAGAAACATCTGGTGGGTAAGATTACAACACTCAAGAGTGTTGCTTTACACTTTCAGTTTCCACGGTCAGTGGCCTCGACATCTATGTCTTCATCTGTTCCTCCCAGCATCTGCATGAGACAGGCAGGGCTGGCCTCTTGCCCCCAGGTGATGGATGAGGAAAGCGGGACATAAGGGATGCGCTCAGAAGAGCTGGGGCTCTAACTCACGTCTCCTGGAACCTAATTCGGGGCTCTTCCCCGTGGTTTCCACGAAGCGGTTAAGTTTTATTAAACCACACGGATAGGTACAGAGAGATTACTAGCTCATTGGTTGCCTGCTGTGTGTATTAATCAACAACGTTCCAGGAACCCCAAACACTGTTTTCCAAGGAAGCCAGACAATGGGCCGCTTTCATTCTTTCGTAGGAGGGGAGAGGCATGGGCGTAGGACCATTCAGTGAAGGTTTAGAGAGGGTCCGCCCAGCACTGACTGAGGCTCTGAGGAAACAAAGCAAAAGGCACAGGGTCCACCCTCCCAGGTATCAGTACATCACACACAGTTAATAAGCCCTGCTCTAGGAATGGGGAATGAACGCCAGTTTCTGCACTTTAATTGTTCATATAGTCTGGGTCGGGGAACAAAGAAGCCAGTTAGCAATTATAAAACTGTGCATCCGTAACACAAACAAAACTCAAGTCAGTGAAGGATGTGCTATGTGCTACACTGATCTAAGCTCCTGACCTGTCTTATCTTACTCAGTCCTACCTGACTCCCATTTTACAGATGACAAAACTGAGGCTCAGAGAGTTTAAGGAAGTGGCCTGAAATCCCATAGGTAGTATTCCTAACATTTTACGTGATGCAGTCTTGTTCCAGAGCTGCCTTCTTATGTACCACACAAGGAGCCAGTGAGAGGAGGAAGGTTCAGCCAAAAGGAGAAGAGGGCGGGGGGCCGCTCTAAGATGCACTGGGGGTAGAGCCCCTGCCACGTGTGGATAGATTACAGCTGGAGCCTAGGGGCACGAGGGAGGGATGTGTGCCAGGTGGATTGTGCCCGTGGCCTCAGACATATCTCGTGAGGTTCCTAACCCTGTGTCTCTTTCCTTTATCCCCTCCGCGGGCCATCCGGGCAAAGGCTGGGATGCTTCTGGCTGTGATACCGAACACGCCACGGAGGGTCACTGGAGGCTAGCCTTGGCAGCCTGTCGTGGGACTCCGGGCGCTGTCCACCCCGGGCTCCACTGCCCACTGCGTGATTAAAGAGCTGGTGACATGCGGCTCGCACGTGAGAGCAATAACGCGTTCCGGTTTTTCTCCGGGGCTTCTCTGGGATCCAGCTATTTGCACAGAGCCATCTGCTCCCTGGCATTGCTGTACAGAGCGGTGCTGTAAAGTCTTTGCAGGATCTGTTTATATGTGTCTTATTTTTAACTTGTAATTGAGCCATGGTGGTGCCGTTGTCTTTTCTTCCCAGTGGGCTTAGTACCCGTGACCCCACAGGCAGCCCATCACCCTTGTAGCAAGAGGGGTGGAGCTTGGAAGCCTTCATTTCGTCCTTGGAAAACAAGGCATTCGGGATGAGCTTTCTGGCCAACGCTCGTAACGAGACCTCCTCTGGCCTGCAGCCCCTTCAACCCTCCTCCCAGCCTGGGCTGGGCTTGTTCACAGACCACTTTACAGGTGGGAAAACTGAGGCTCATGGAAGGCAAGAGTTATGCTCAAAGTCCAAGATCTCGTCCTGGGGCCAGGTTTTCTGATTTTAAGTCAGGGATCTTTCCAGCACACCACAAATGCTTCAAGACAAGGACTTGTAATTGTTCATTTGTGCAACAAAATTTACCCAGCACGGACCTGGCAGTCTTTCACAGACATACAGATACACTGGTGAATGAAAGAGAGAAACATCCCTGCCATCCCAGAGCTTACATTCCGGTTGGAGAGACGGAATCAACAAAATAAGCCCAGAATACAGGACATTCTTTGGTTGGTGGTAAGTGCAATGGAGAATAAAGGCAGGGGCTCTGGGGGACGGCAGTGCTGGGGTTGGGGCAAGCGCTGTAATTTTAGATCAGGGAGTGTTCTCAGTGACTGAGAAAAGACTACTCAGCTATGGGTCAAGCTTGACAACCAGTTCCAGAGTGCCACCAACTTGCTCTCTGATTTCAATTCTCTGAGCCTCCACGTCCTCCTCTAAAAAATAACAATAAAAACTGCCTGGCAGGGTTTGTAAAGAGGAAGAACAAGGATATAAACAGAAGCCATGAGAAGAATCAGCGGAATGACTTGTGGTTCCCATTATGTTTATTTTAAATAGGGAGCTACATCCCCTTGAGAAGCCTGGCTCTGGTCTGCCCTTTCAAAGTTAGGTAGTTTCCCATCATGGCCCCACCATTTAGGAGCTGCTTGACTCTGAGCATGTGACATCTCTTCTGAGCGTCGGTTTCCTTATCCCTGAAAGGTGACTAGTGATGCCTACTTTCCTCAATTGTGGTGAAGATTAAAGTTGCATCTCCCCTTTTCTTTCCCTGCAGGAAGCAAGTCTCTCATCATCAAAGGCTAGAAGAAGCAGAGAAAGGTCTTAGAGCAGCACAGAGAGCTGTCCAGTGTGGGAGAGAACAGTGACTAATGTCTAGTATACGGATGCCCAACGGACTTCCGCATCTCCTGTGTCATCGCTTGGAGACTGTTAACTGGTTCTCTGGAGTGCAGTCTGGGCGAGGATACTGGGGTTGGGGCTGAGCCCAGATGGATGACTAGGGTCATCAACTAGTGATGTCTGCTGCGGGCACGGGATGAGGAGATGCTAATCTGCAGACACTGTCTAGTGACATTAGCTGAGCCCAGACGGATGACTTGGGTCATCAACTAGTGATGTCTGCTGTGGGCATGGGATGAGGAGGTGCTAAGTTTTCAGACACTGTCTAGTGACTTATATATAAGTGTGAAAACTCACTAGTGTTCAGTATTTTGTTTTCACTTTTTGGACTTTTGCTATGTTTCATAATTTAACTTCTAACATGACAGTGGATAATTCTTTTACCATTGGCCTTTCTGGCTTTAATACCATTGGCTTTTCTTTTTCTGGCCACCAGGGGAAGAATAAACAGGGAGATGAGCCCAGAAAGGGTTGTTCACGAGCTGATGAACTGAAAGTGACAGCTGTCAGGAAGGAATCTGCAGAATAAGCAGGCAAAGAGTCCGAGGCCATTTCCTGCCACGATAAACTGCATCTTCCCTCCTCTGGCCAATTCCCGCCCCCTCGGCCGACTCAGTGCAACTTTAGTCATCAAAAATTGCAAATTGAGTTTAGTGCGCTTTGGTTACTAAGGAAGGGCGTGCACTTTAGCCAGATTCCCATCCATCTGGGAAAATATAAAACATCTGTAATGACATACATGTGAATGGTTTGACATTTAAAAAGGTAAGCTTCCTTTACCTGGAAAGTTCCCTGAGGTGGAGCAAGGGAATTTTATTATCTTGATGATAAAGCAGCCCTTTATAAATACAATGCTCAGGGGAGGGTTACAGGCTTCCGAACAACACACTGAATGAAAGCATGCTACCCTATCTGCTGGGCTGGTGGGGATCATAGCGGGTGTCCTTATTTTTCACTGTTCCGAAGGACAGGACTCGGATGAATGGATTCTTTCCAGAAGGGAGGACTGCACCTCAGCACGAAGAATCGGTTAACATCTGGAGCTTCCCAACAGCGTAGTTAAGCTGTTGGAGGTGGTGAGCTCTCTGTCTTTGGGAAGATTCCAGCAGAAGCCAGATGCAAGCCTGTTAGGGAGGCTGTAGGAGGATTTTCGCATGGATGAGGAGGTGGAGGATATCCGTGATTATCCAGCTGTGTTCTGTGGGGTCCCAGGGCTTCTTGGATTTGCCTGAGGGGGCTGGGATGCTGAGGAAGCGGGAGGGAAATGCTCATGCATGGCATTCTAGCCTCCAGTGCTCCTCCAATCAAATTATAGCAACTAATGCCTATAGGGATGCTTGCCGTATTCCATAGACTAACTCACTGGTCCTAGAGAGAGATGCCCAGACAAACTATGGGGCAGGAGAGGCCAGACCCCATCAGCGACTGTCATTCTGCACCACAGTTGGAGCCTGAGTTCTCCCAAACAAAACCATCTCGATTTGGAGCAAGGCTCAAAAATGGAGTCTGCTCCTTACTGAAGAGTTGAATCCCCTGACTTCCTGATCTTAGGCCTCCCATTCTTTTCTTTTTTCTTTTCTTTCTTCCTCTCTCTTCTTGGCATAAAGGCCAACCAAATGGCCTCTCCCCCCTACTCAGAGTCTCCTAATTGTGGGGAAACCTACCTGGCATTGTTGGATCCAGAGCAAGTGTGACAGCCCCTCCCACGTTTTAGACACAGATTTCTAAGTGACTCTGCCAAGCCTTCCCAGAAAAAATTTTTAAAAACTGAACACCCATTTGTGGAACAACGGATTATGATCACACAGGTCGGGCAATGTGGTTTGTGGAAAAAACCCAACTCTGTGAACGCCGTGTTCCTGGCACCGAGTCCCATTTTTGGTGATTTAACATAAGTTATCCATGAAGCATTATGATACTGGCATTGCTGTCCCCGGTTATTTATCAGATGGTGAGGCTGGGGCTCAGAGCATTCACGTGACTTCTCTGAGGGCCTGAGTCCAGTATGCCCCGAGGCTGGGGTGGGCCGGGGTGCTCCAGGACTTGGGAAGGTGGGTAGGGGGAGCCTGGGATGTACACAGTGGCACAGGAAGGTGGGGGTGGGGGCTGAGTGTCAAGGGGAGGGTGTTTGGGAGGACGGCTGCGGTGAGCCTCCGAGAAGGCTGCTCTCCTTCACGGGCCTGCGGTACCCAGACATGCCCTCCCACCATCTCTGACACCGGTTTGCGGCAAGCCTCTTCTGCAGGGCCTGGGCCAGCCTCTAATTCCAACCACAGCATCCTGCACAGCGCCCGGCAGATGACTGGCTTTCATGCCTGCCTCCTGAGCACGTAAATGCAGCCACAGATTCCGAGAAGGACCCCGGAAGACTTCTCCCCTCTGATGACCCACCAGGGAAGTGGATGAGTCATTTCTCAAGGGATCTCCCCAACCCCCTGTAACCATAAGTTTGTCCTCTATGTCTGTGAGTCTGTTTCTGTTTTGTTAAAAATGTTCATTTGTGTCTTTTGGTGTGTGTGTGTGTGTGATTCCACATATAAGTGATATTATGTGGTATTTTTCTTTCTCTTTCTGGCTTACTTCACCTAGAATGACAATCTCCAGTTCCAGACTTGGAGATATTACCTACCATATATAACATAGATAAGCAAGAAGGTCCTACTGTAGAGCACAGGGAACTATATTCAGTATCTTGTAGTAACCTATAATGAAAAAGAACATATGTAGGTATATGGATGACTGAAACACTATGCTGTTCACCAGAAATTGACATAACACTGTAGACTGACTAAACTTCAATAAAAAAAAAGATTAAAACAAAAAGGGGAGAGTCCGCTTCCTAAGGTCCTGAGCAGTGCACCCCAGGAACTCACCCATAAGGACAGTAACTGACAGCATCACCCTGCAAGGCTTTTTATTTGAGCCTCTTCTGTGGGTGGGGTGGGGGGAGCAGGAAAAGAGTTTATATTTAATGTTTGGGAAAAACGTGCTGAATGTGCACTCCAATATTGATGATGATGATGATGACAAAGACTGATCTGAGTAAAGAGAACTGATGGGAAACCCAGAAGGACACAGTGTCTGTCGAGACCTCTAAGTGCTTCCCGGAATCGGAGACAGAGGTCAAGTGCTTAATGGTTTTCTTGCCTCTACTGTCAGTGGTAAAGAAGGGCAGGTCCCAAGGAAGGCATGGAGGGTGATGCGGAGAAGGGTCGGAGCCAGAGAAGACTCCACTGGGACCCGGGGGCCAAATGACAGACAGCAGGGGTGGCTGTGTGACCAGTCATCCTGATAAAGGGCCAGGTGGGTGTGTGCCTGCACAGCTTCCACACACGCCCTCCCCTGCCACTGGAGCCTAAGAGAATTTCCCTGACACCTGAGATAAGAACAGTCATAAAACAAAATTCTGACTCTCTGATCCACTTCCAGGCTCTGCCCAGTCTGCCTCCTGCCTACCTGCTGCTCAGCATCTCCCATGCTCCTCCCTCCCCACCAACCCCTGGGCACACAGGCCACCCTTCAGTTCTTCACTTCCAACCTGCCCTGCCTCAGGACCTTTGCACCAGTGACTTTCTCCACCTGAAATGTACTTCCTTTGCTCTTCCCCCGCCCCCCGCTTTACTGATAAAATATTACACACACTGAAAACTACTTTGGGAATTTGGACATATGTGTATACTCATGTTACTATCACCACATTCACGGTGATAAACATATCCATCACCTCCAAAAGTTTCTTTCTTTTTTTTTTCTGGTAAGACCACTTAACATGAGATCTACCCTCTTAAAATTTTTTAAGTGCACAATATCCTATTAACTATAAGTGCTATGTTGTAGAAGAGATCTCTGGAACTTACTCATCTTGTATCCTGTAACTTTGGACCCACTGACCACAACTCCCCATTTCCCCTGGTAGCCCCCACTCTGTTGCCTACATCTATCTGTTGGACTATTTCCAATGCCTCATATATGAAGAATCACACAGTACTTCTCCTTCTGTGACTGACTTACTTCACTTAGCGCCATGTCTCCCAGGCCTATCCATGTTATCACAAATGGTAAGATTTCTTTCTTTCTTAAGAGTGAATGATAATTCATTGTATGTGTGTGTATATATATGTATATACATTTCCTTTATCCATTCACCTGTCAATGGATACTGAGGTTATTTCCATAGCTTGGCTATTAAGTATACTGCTGTACCATGGATGGACCTAGGGATGATCATATCAAGTAAAGTAAGTCAGACAGAGAAAGACAAATATCAAATGGTATCGCTTATATGTGGAATCTAAAAAAAAAGTTACAAATGAACTTACTTGCAAACTGGAAATGGACTCACAGACAGAAAACAAACTATGGTTACCAAAGGGGAAAAGGGTGGGGATAAATTAGGAGTTTGAGATTAACATATACACAGTATTATATATAAAATAGATAAACAACAAGGACCTACTGTAGAGCACAGGGAACTATATAGAGTATCTTGTGATAACCTATGATGGAAAAGAATTTGAAAAAGAATGGATACACATGTCTGTGTAAAACTGAACCACTCTGCTGTACACCTAAAACTAACACGACACTGTCAGTCAACTATACGTTAACAAAAATAAATTTAAAGAAAAGAATACTGCTACAGTGAATATGAAAATGTGGATATTGCTTCAGGATCCTGATTTCAATTCTTTAGGGCATGTACCCCGAAGCGGGATTGCTGGATCATACGATAGTTCTATTGTGAATTTTTTGAGGAAACTCCGTACTGTTTTCCATAGCAGCTACACCATTTTACATTCCACCAACAGCACACAAGGTTCCAATTTGTCCACATCCTCGCCAGCTCCTGGCATCTTTGGTTTTTTTTTTTCATAATAGCTGTCTTAACAGGTGTGAGAGGAGATACCACACTGTGGCTTTGATTCGCATTTCCCTGATCTCCTCCTCTTCCAAGGCTGTCTCTTTCTTATATCTGGGTCTCAGGTTAAGTGTCACCTCCTCAGAGAAGTCCTCCCTGACCCCTGAAACCAGCTGCTCACTAATATGTCACTATATAGCAATTGCCACCTGCTGATAATTTTTCCTATAGTTCGTCTAGTTATTAATTGTGTCTCCCTCACTGGAATATCCACACCATGAGAGCAGGGACCATTGTCCTTTTTCACCTATGAATCCTCAGTGCTCAGAATGAGGCAGCCTTCAGTAAATGTTTGTTGACTGACTGAATGAACCAACTACCTTCTGTATCTAATACTGAGGGTCAAGAAAAGGGCAGGGAGGAAATATTTATCAAGCCTGTAACATATGGCAGATGCTGAGCTAGGTGCTTGACATGCAATTTCTCACTAAAGTCTCAGAACGCCCCTATTACAGTTTTTTCTTATCTCTATCCGACAGTTGAGGACACTGAAGCACAGAGAGGTTGAGTAACTTGACCCAGGACACACAGGGGGAAACTGGAAGAGATTAATGGCAAACCTGGGTCAGCCTGACCCCACATGCCCTGCATCGTTCACTGTAGTGTCCTCCTTCCCCACATCCTGCTCCTCAGAACTTCAAATCAGTCTCAACTTTGCTCTTACATGCTGTGTGCCCATGAGCAACCTGCTTAACCTCTCTGTGCATCAAATAAGATATAACACATGAAAAAATTCTAAACAGTGGTGACACAGGACAACACAGTAAATGTCAGCTATGCCTGTGACCACTTACCTAACACGTTCTTCACCCATGCCAACCCCTAATGGAGCCAGTTACTTGTGAAAATCTTTTTGTACCACCCCATGCACTGACCCTGAACCCCGGGTCTCTCATGTGGGTGCTGTGTCCCCAAAGACCTCAGAGACTCCTGGCTGGGGAGAGACACTGTCTGCTCTTCCACTGGTGTTTTCGCTCATCCTGACTCCTCTGCTTGGAAACTCCCTGCTTACTTCACCTCGTCTGGGCGGAGCAGACCTCCTCTGCGTCCACAGTGATGAGCACGGAAGTGACCTGCTGGTGTGCCCGGCCCCCCCACGAGACGGTGGGCTCCCAGGGCAGGGATGGCATCTGGTAGGAGCCTGGGGTGTAGCCTGGAGTACGGGGGGTCCCCAGCAGACCAGCAGACAGGCCGCCCCTGCGTGGCCGAGCCCCAGGGCCACTTACGTTTTCACTGTTGACGTCAGCCTCGCTGGGGCAGCCGAACAGCTCCCGGCGCAGGAGGTTCCCGTCGTACTCCAGGAAGGTCAGGTAGAGGTTGCGGAAGAACTCCACGTGCTTGTTCTTCACCCGAAGCTTCTTGGGGGAGTTCCAGTGAATGACCTGGCAGGGTGATCAGGAGGCGGTCAGGCCGGGGGGACCTGGGCTGGTGGGAAGCCACAGCTGGGCACTGGTCTCAGTGCTCTTTGGGGGTTGCTCATTCATTCATTCACTCACTCACTTATTCAACATTTAGGCTAGAGGGGTTTAGAGCCAGGGACGCTAAGGCCAGACTGCCTGGGGTCAAATCCTGGCTCTGCTCTAGACAGTGATTTACTTTGGGGCAAATTACTTAATGTCTCTGTGCCTTGGTTTTCCCATCTGTGAAATGGGAATGGTAACAGCTCCCACCTAGGCCAGTGCTTAAGCTTTGATCTCTCAGCCCCAAACCTGCTTGGTGACGCTGAAGCCAGGATTCTACAAACTCTGCTTCTGCTTTGCTAGTCACTCCTTGTTAGATGCTGCCAACGGGGCCACGAGAGGGAGACAGAGTCTGGAGGAGGAAAAAGGATCGCACTCCTGCCTGTTGCTTCCTGTTCCCGTGAGCATCTCCCTATCTCCTTTCTTCCCGCTGGCAGCGAAACCCATTCTGCAGTTTTCCCAAAACTGAGAACCTGCATCATGGTCTTCTGTCCCCCCGGCCAGTGCTGCTGCCCCTGGAGCTGCCTGCTGATCCTGCCTCAGATGGAGTGCGGGTTCCAGCCCCACGCTGTAATAATCATAATCCCCACCTCCTCCCTCTGTTCCTTCAGCTCCAGGGGTGGGAACTGCTCCTTGCAAATTTTCTATTTTTGCTGTTACAGTTACCAAGTGAACACTTCATGTCTAGTTACCATTTTCAAAGATTAAATTCTCTGTTCAAATAATTGGTATGGTTTCTGCCACCAGTCTGACTGACGGATGCACTGTCTCACAGAGCGCTGCAAAAAATCAACTCATCAATACACGTAAAACATGTAAGTAGTGCCTGGCATAGGATGAGCACTCCATACATGCTGCCTCCCACTATTAAGTGCCTGCAGTCTACCGAGCTAGGAGATGGCCAGGGGCCCCTGTTGGCAGTGTCTGCCCTTGGCAGGCTCACGGTCTGCTGGGGAGACACGTCCCTAAACAGGCGACAGAAGGCAATCGTGGAGGGAGGGTCAAGGAGAAGTGGCGGTTCTAGGATGCTCAGAAGGTGATGCCTGTGCTGGGGCTTGAAGGACCAGCAGGGGCTTCCTGGGGAGACCGGGCCTGGCCGGGGTGGGTGGGAGACGTAGCTGGGGAGATCCTGGCCCCGGGACCATGTTCTGAACTCAGATTGCATCACTGGGGATTTTTAAGGAGGGGGGAATGAGTAACTCTGGGTTTTAGGAAGATTTCTCTGATTGTAACAGTGAGGATGGGAGTCGTGGGGAGGGAGAGCCCAAAGTGGGGCCCAGGACCCCAGTTCTGAGTCAGCGGTCATGTCCAGGGGGCGGTGCTCACCCCCTTGGCTGGGGAGTCATCTCTGAGTGGACTGCCTCTTGTTCCACACTGTTTTATGCCCACTGTCTTCTTTTAACCCTCACGATGACCCCAATGGGGAATGCAATTTTAAAGATGAAGAAACTATGGAGAAGGAACTTGCCCAGGGCCACAAAGCTGGTAAATGCTGGAGGTCGGATTCAAACATAGATCAGAATAAATCTGATTCAAAAGCCTTCTCTTCTCTGCTCTGCAGAGAACAGGAGAAACCAGGTTCTGAAGACTTCTGTCTCATGCTTAGTTACACTACAAAAGGGGCAACACGGCTGTCCCCCCGCCCCCTCGGCTCTCCCCCCCCGCCCCCTCGGCCCCCCCCCCCCGCTCCCTCGGCTCTCCCCTCGCCCCCTTGGGGCCCCTATGGCCCTTACTCTCTCCTCCCAGGGTGGGAGGGAAAGCCTCTCTGACAGTCCAGGCTGAGGAGGGGAACTGGGCGTCCAGAGCCTCCTGGTGCCTCCTTCAGCCTCACTCTGTCTGTGGGAGCCTGAACAGGGCCTGCCATCCAGAGAGAGGTCTGAGACCTATGTCCCTCTGCCCTCTCTCCGGGTCCCAGGGACGTGCGGCAGTGACGGCCCTTGAAGCCAGCTGGGTGAGCACTGCTCTGTAAGACCAAGGCCCTCTCTCAGGGCAGAGTGAATAGTGGGAAGCCTATCGGGTCCAAACCACACCCCAGCTCTCCCGTAATCAGCGATGTGGCAGGCGAGAATTCTACCATTGAACCACCAATGCTAGCGACGGTGGAACAGCAGAGCAAGAACCCGGGACATCAGACCAGCCGAGGTTTGAATCCCAGCTGTGCTCCGCGTGCGCTGGGTGCATCCCTGGGCACCCTGTTGCTTTTCCTGGAGTCCCTATTTCCTCACGTGCAAGGTAGGGTCATAACCCTCACCTTCACAAAGTGGTTAAGAGAGGGTAAAACAAATGCTTGGCGCATGGCCTGCAGGTCAGGGGGATCCCATCTCTGTGGGCGCTCTTCCCCCTCAAGGATGGGGTTTTCCAGGCTTCCCCCCATCAGCCTGTACCACGTGTGCTCTGCCTCCTTTCGCTCCTGCCTGCAGGAGGTCCACTGCCACAGTGGGGAAGGGAGCAGGCGTCGAGCACTCAAGAGAGGGCAGAGAGGGCCGTCGGATCCTCCTTGGACCAAGGCCACTTCGCAGCATTTGCATTTCAGGGAAGGATGACCGTACAAGGGTGTGATTCTCTTCCTGAGCCCTTGGAAGGGTGCAAGAGGGAAGGGGAGAGAGGACTCCCTGCGAATACACCCGAGCCAGGCAGGAGAAGGTGCTGGGCCACGCATTAAAATAATTGCATGTGAGCTGGTGTCACTCACACCCCGTGGGGATCACATCTTTGCTGGGAAAGATTCGGTGCTTGCCAAGTGCTGAGGCAGCAGGCAGGCTGATGGATGTGCTCCTGACTCAGGGAACCTGGACTTCTTTGACAGGGAGAAGCTTAAACTAAGGGGAAGTCAGAGTGAGCCCATGGGTCCCCAGACAAACAAATTGCACACAAATCTGCCAGGCACTCTGGAGACACTGTGTCATTAAATGCTCCAAATGAGCCCATTTGAATTTCACTGTCCATTTTACAAAGATGGTACTTGGCACGCCCATATATGTCACAGCTGGGAAGTTGCAGAGCGGAGACCCAAAGCCAGCTCTGAACCCGAAAGCTCAGGTTCCTAACCACTCTGGTGTTCCGTGTCAACGGCTGAGCACTTCACAGACAGGAAGAGGGAGGTCTGCAGGGGAGAGAGAGGCGGCTTGCCCAGGATCACATGGTGAGTGTGGGCCAGGCTAAAGCTGGGAGGACGACGCAGCTCTCCTGGTGCTCCCCGCCCGCTCCAGGCATCTCTGATTCCACTGCGCCTCAACAGGCTATGTCTGCCTAGGGATCTGGGCTTGCGTCTCGCCTACAGGAAAATGCTGGGGTTTTACAAAAAGCAGCAAAGGTTAAAGGAAGGTAGGGGGAGAGGGTGGCGGGGTCACTGGCAGACCAGGGGGGCTTTTGGAAAACCCTATAAACCTGGCTGTCCTGTGACAGATATGCCCACTCAAAGTCTATTAATGTATATTCAGATTTACCTTTTCCATCTCGTTTTTAATCATCATGACGTAGAACACTCCATCCCCCTGTGCTAGGCTCTAGAGAAGTCAGTAAAAACTATTGTTTATCTAATATCCATTATATGCTAGACATAGGCAAGGATTGTTGTCGTATGTGTCTGTGTGTGTGTTTTCGTATTCAATCCTCAAAATAACCTGCTAGGGTTGTTTCTATTTTCACCTCCGTTTTACAGACGATATAATCAGGGTCATTCAGTGAGCAAGCAGCCAATCTGAATACAAAATCAGGCCTCTTGTGCTCCCAAATCTTTTTCTTTCTACCACATCATTCGTTCATGCAACAAATAGTAGAATGAGCACCGGTCACGATGTGCCAGGCACTGGCAGGGGCTGTGACTGCCAAGATGAACACAGGAGAGCAAGACCCTCTTTCTGGAACTGACGACTGAGGGGAAGAGGCAGATGCTGAAAAACCATCCGATTTCAATTATAAGTATAACGTGTGCTTTTAAAGTGATGGTCAAGAGAAGTTGTTGGTGATTGTCTCTGGGCTGGGCTACTGCAGGTGTAGACAAACCAAGGCCCAGAGGGAGAAAGCAGAGTGCTTCGAGGCACAGCACAGGGGGACGTCGTGCCCGGCTCTGTCTCCCGGGGCACTGCCGCTCCCACTACACCACAAGCCTGCCTCTGAGAAACAGACTCAGCATTAAGATGGCTGATAATTTGATCAGTGCATGTCTGACTGCTGAGAAATGTCATTTCCTGGTCCCTCGAGGGACAGAGTCACCCATCATCGCTGGCTTGGGGGCAGCAAGCTGGTGGTGCAGGTGACATATACTGACAAGCTTTCACATCGAGATGGAGTGAAGATGGGAAGGTGCCTGAAATACATTTTCTCAAGGAGCTGGGAAGTACATGTGAGTCTATGAGGCTGGTGATGAAAACTGGTCATAACTTATTCCACTGGCTGGGACACATTAGCACAGGAATCATAATAATAATTATTATTAATATTAGCAGGGAACATATATTGGATGTTTGCTCAGTGCCAAGCACTGCTCCGAGCACTTCATCTGTCAAGCTCATTAATTCTTTACTCAATACTACCAGTGATGTCTTCATTATCCCGTCTTCCAGCTAAAGAAAGTTCAGCAAATTGCCCCAAGCTATACAGCTAGAAAGTGGGAGAGTCAGGATTCGAACCCAAAGAGGGAGAGGCATTAGGAATTTCTCTTGTTTTTCCCAGGTCTGTAATCATCAAATGGCTCTGTTTATAGCAATGAACATGAGATTTTCAGAAGATCACAGAACAGGAATGAAACCTACTCTCTCCTCCCCAATACAGGGGCCGCACCCACCCCTGGGACAGGAAGGCTGCCAGGTGTCTTAGGACTTCTCAGATACACGGGCTGAACCTCCAGCTTGGAAAGAAGCACAGAGGGAGGCATCCAGGTTGCATGGCAGGTGGGCTGCAGAAGCTGCCAGGCATCAGGGCCCCCAGGGGTGTGATCTGATTGGATCTGAAATATCCGTAAAGACTGAGTATATGTGCAGACCTGGAGTCAGCCTGCAATGAGCCTGAGAAATTGATGGAAATTGACTACTGTCCAGGAAACTTAAGCATCATCTGGGAAGACAGCAGAAGCCAATGTGATTAAAGGAGAAAAAAGAAACTCTGTCACCCATCAAGGGTGAAGGAAAAAGCATTTCAAAGACAGAAACAAGACCTTGGTACAAGGACAAGGCTATGGGAAGAGTTGAGCCAAAACTTTGGCTTCTAAAGTACTTGGAACCCAGTGGATTCATAAAAATAATTCATACTGCAAAAGTGCTAAGAAATCAGAACCTGTGTGCAGGTGTCAGGTGAATAAGAAAATGGAGTTTATGTGTTCCAAATGCCTGAGATAAGAGATATTTGGGAAATGAGTGTGTGTCTCAAGACCTCCACTGACTTTCTTGGCTCATAGAATAAACTATCCTTCTTAGACTGGCAGCGAAGCCTCTTGCAAACTGGCTCCCACCTACAATTCCAATTCTAACTTCAAGCTAAAAGAACTTTCTGGCATTTCTTGAACCTGTCTTCCATGACTCAGTGCTTTTGTCTGTGCCTTTCCTCCTTCCCTGCCCCCTAGAATATCCTTATTTCTTCTGTACCACATGAATGCTTGCTGAGCTCAAATGTACTTCTTTTGTAAATCTTTATATGATCACTCACGCCAGAATGTTGCCTCCCAGTATGTCTTTCCACCCTATTCTTCATTACTGAACAGAGCATTAACTTTGTAGTTGCAAAATCTCTAGCCCCTGTGAATGGTTCACAATGCATTTAAGATCCCAGCAATCGTGATGCTTCTATGCTCTGATTTCCCAGACTCCCTTGAAGCTAGGGGTGGCCATGTGACCCAGGGTTGCTCAAAAAGACACATGGTGAAGTATATATTTGATTTCTTAGTCATGAGGTTCAGATAAGGCACTCTCTTCCTCCACCCTACTTATTTTTCTGTTGTGAACAAAGATGTAATGACTGGAACCATGACAGCCATCCTGTGACTATGAGGGAGAGGTCAATATATTACTGATCTATAAATCAATTCTATAGCCACTTACTCTAGAACTCTTAGCTAAGAAATTCAAAGCCCCTATTTTATTGCAAACCACTCCAAATTGGGTTTTCTGATTCTCATTGTAAGCATTCCTCATATAACAGCTGAGGCAATTGCTGGGCCCATTCTCAGAGCTCTAAACACTCTTGCACTTAACTCTATTACAGAACTCATTGCATGCTCTTGTAATTATTTATTTACATGCCTGTATCTGGCAGCATTGGGATGTGACTTTCTGGGCTGGCGGGGACCCGGACTTATAATTCTTCCTGAGTGCAGTACGCCTGGCAAGTAGTTAGTATTCAATAGCTGCCCTTTGGTTCAAGAATGGAAATCATGATGATGACATTCTTAATAATCCTTACATCCTGTCTGTCTACAGCAAATCAGTTATAAAAGCCCTATTAATGTGGGCTCTAGGATGGAGAAACACATTCCCCCTTTCTTTCTGTAAGGGCCAGTTTGTCATTTTCTCTTGAAGGAGTTTGAGCTTCCTCTGCTCTTCCTTTGTTTCATATTTCAAGGAGAAGGACAATAGACTCACAGGTCCCTTTCCTTGTCACCCTCAGGATTACGATGCACAGTAGAAAGGGATGACAGACACGCCTACATCCCAGCTCCTGCTCTTATCTGCTCGGTGGCCGGCACTTTGCTGCCTAGCATCACAGAGATGGTCCTTCACCTATAAAAGGGACATGACAGCAACTGCCTTGCCATTTGTGGTCAAGACCAGGACTAATGTGTTGATGGGCATGATGGCATTTCACATGTGCTCATTAAACTGCAAAAAATTCTGGCTTTAGACTTCATGAGACCTTACCGACTAGGAAGTCTGGATGAAAACAGAGAAGGAAAGAGGAAGAAAAAAGAATTTAAATGAGGGACTGCAGGTGTGGCAGCCCAGGGCAGAAGGGGAGGATGGATACCGACAGCACTGCCTAGAGGGGACACCACGCCAGGGGCAGGCACCTCCTGGCTGGACCTCAAGGAGAGGCCTGGAGGGGCACTGTTCAGGAAGGTAAGCGGTATGGAGGGTTAAGACACTAGGCAGAGACTGGAGAGCGCTAACAGGCAGGGGAGTGAGGCAAATCTCCCCCTCGCTTCTTCCCAACTCGGTCACCCAAACAGCCTAATGTATTTGAACCTCTATTTTCCATCTGTTAAAAGGAAACGCTGATAACACCTGCCTCAGAGGCTCAACGAGACGAGAGACGTAAAGGCTTTCAGCATGGAGCAGACTGGCGTTCAGCATGCGTGGGTCTCTGGAAAATACACAGTCCGTTCCCATGGGCTCTCCTCCAAAATGACACTGTCTCTCAGTCTGTATTTAAAACCTAGACTGTTGGTTCCCTGAATGCAAGACCTGTGTCTGTCCCGCTTGCATTCACAGTGACAGGCGTGGTCAGTGTTTGCCGACTGCCAGCGGAATCCACTCCACTTTTTCCCTTCTTCATCAACTGCTAAAGATTCCATTCTACATCACTCCCTTCTCCTTTCCCACCCCTGACAATTACCAGGGAGCGGCTATTAAATAAAAACAGTGTCCCTGATGCTCAAGACTTCAAGCCACAAATGCCCTGGGACCCTTTGCCTCCTTTTACAAGGGTTCCTGTTGCTCCTTGGTTTTTACAAGTTCAACGGGAAAAAAAAAAAATTCCCAGACAAAAATGCATCATTACCTAGGAAAGAGGAAGAAAACAAATGCAAGTCAGTGATGATTTAGTTCCCTCATCTGGAAAATAAAGAGACTTAGGCCAGTGCATGCATCGGAAGCCCTGTCCTATAGCCTGTCATTTTTTGCTCCGTCATCTGTAACATTTCTCATTTTTCTCTGCCTGAGGTGGTAGAGGTTGAGGAGAGGAAAAAATTGACACCAGGAAAATGGAATCTCCAATAACACTCAGGGCTGGGAGGGTCATGCATCTGAGAAGACTCAGCTCTACTTTCCCATGTTCAATGTTTTGGGGTTTTTTTGTTTTTCTGTAAGATGGGGGTAGCAATCAATTTGAACTGGATTCTGGTACGTCTGAAGACTTCCTGATGGACCTCTGAGAGAAGGAAGTGGGAAAGTGATGCATTCAGCACAAGGACCATCCATGAAGCTGCCTGATGGTCATCTGACCTATGGGCGGTAGCAAGCCCTGCGTGCTTCCTCTATGGCATGAATTACCAAGACTCTAGTCACTTTCACAGAATCCCCACAGGGTCCTCCTGGGAGTGTCTCCACTGATCTCTGGACACGGAGGACAGAGGGAAGTGGGTTCCATCTCGAGAGATCAGCATGGATTTCTTAGCTGAGGGATTCCACCAAGGCTGCTTGATAAGCCAGTTTGGCGAGATGTCAATAACATCCCTGGGGGGGTGGGCACCCTATGACTGCCTGCTTGGAAACTCCTGCAAAGGCAGCTGGCTTCCAGGATCCCAGCAGGCACCTTCTGTAGGGGCCTAATGTCGCTTTTCTGTGCACCGTGCACCTCTCCTTCACAGAACCAGACCCTGCCTTCCTCCCGCAATTCTAACAGGGCTATCAGTCAGGCCTAACCTGCCAGAGCTCGGGCACAGGACTCAGGCTGACCAGTGAGTCATTCCTGACCATTGTGGGCACGCGTCCCATGAAGGGTCCACAGAGTTGTTTTCCAGAGTCGCTGCAGGCAAGAGAGTCTTTCTCTTCAGTGTGAGATCATGTGTCCTACTCTTTTTTTTTAATTGAAGTATAGTCAGTTTACAAGGCAGTGTTAATTTGTGGTGTACAGCACAGTGGTTCAGTTACACATATATATGTTCCTTTTCATATTCGTTTTCTTTATAGGCCATTACAAGGTATTGAATACAGTTCCCTGTGCTCTACAGTAGGATCTTGTTGTTTATCTATTTTATATATAGATATATATATATCTACAAATCTCGAACTCCTGAACTTAAAAACAATGGTTAGATGCCACGAGGTAGGTGCAAAGCCTTAACCGTAGGCATGTTGTCAGGCCCAAGGGCCTCTTCCATCTTTGTCAAGGGGAGTGCTAACCTTCTCTCCTTTCACACAGCACCCTAGTCACTTTTACATGACCTGGCCTAGCTTTCTTCACAGCACGTTTTATTGCCTGAAATGACCGATTTGATCACTTGTTTCCTTGTTTGGTATCTGTATCCTGGACTAGAATGTAAGCTCAGGAGAGCGGGGCCTGCACCGGCTGCTTCCCTACATTCAACCAGTACTTGGAACAGTGCCCGGCTCGCAGCAAGAGTGCAAGTGTGCATATATGTACCTGCTGGATGACGAAGCTCTCCCTACTGGCTGGGGGGCTGCCTGAAGTCACCCCGCTGTGACAGAGAACAGCAGAGGCAGCAAGAAAGAGAGACAGAGAGAGAAGGAGAGAGTGAGGGATCTGAGCACCCAGATCTAACTGTGCCAATGCAGAGGGCAGGATACAGAGCCCTCACATGCTGACATGGACTGGGGCATAAAGGTGCCTGGCTATGTTTGTATCTACTGTAGTGCATTTACTAATATGACTTAATAATAATAATATATAACTAAAATAAATGTCACACATTGCACCCAAAGTGCAAAATAAATACACATGAGTCCACGGGGCTATGAATAAATGATTTAAGAAATAAATATAAATAGGGGAAAGAGACAGAGAAGAACCCCAACAATATGTGTCACTTCTACCCCCTCCCCAGGAAGTGAAGCTTAACCTCCTCATTTCAAGTGTGGGGTGGATATAGTGCCTCACTTCCAGAAAAGGAAGTAGGAAGGGAAACACAGTAACTTCACAGTGGAGAAAGAAGCCTGGAAAACACCCCCTTAGCGAAGGAAAGATGGTTGGTCAGCATCCTTAGTGGTACCGTGTGTGAGGCCAGGTCCTTGCCAGTGGGGTGTGATGGGGAAGGCACTTCACTACTGAGATATTCTTCCCGCAAACCCAAAACCTCAGTCTAGCCATGAGAAAATATATTGGACCAACCACATTTGAGGGATGTTTTATAAGCTGCCTGACCAGTGCACAACTCGGAACTATCAAGGTCAGTCATGGAAAACAAAGAAAGACCGAAACTGTCAGAGACCAGAGGAGACCAAGGACGCAGGAAAAGCTGGGGAAATGCGGCTAGAGCCCAGTGCTGAGGAACAGCGACCCACCGATGCTGGTTTGTCAGTTCTGGGAAATTCGCCATCGTTACACAAGATGTTAACATCAGGGGAAACTGGATGAGGGGGATGTGCGACTCTGTGCACTACTTTTACAATTTTTCTGCAAGTGTAAAATTCTTCCAAGTACAAGTGTATATTAAAAACAACAGCAAAAAAAGAGTTCTACAAAGGGATGACAGACGGAGAACGTTAGTAACACAAGCTCATGTGGCCAGCAAGGCGGCAGTTCGGCTGACGCCTCTGCTCCTAACATGAGCTCTTCCCAGGCTACACACCCACGTGTAGAAATGCCTATCTAATTCGATCTGACAAGAAGATGATGGAAAATACTAAATTCTCAAGACGATTTCAGAAATGGATGTACAACCACAACTGTTACGGAAGAACTTCACCCCAAGTGTGTATGATACCTTGAGATGTTACTTAATGTCAGTACAGAGATGCATGATTGGCAAGATATTGAAAAACAAAGCACCCAGAATAGGAAGACAAGCCTCCACCGATTTTTGATGACGTTTCAAGTCTTGGCGATAGCCAGTCTCGAACTTTACAACGTCTCACTAAACCCCGTGAAAAAGAGTTTTGCAGTCTCTTTGGAGATTTCATACATCAAAACGAAAGATAATAAAATTGAGTAAGGAAAATACTGGTTTTTCCTGCCCTGGCAAGAACGGCTGGGAAAATGCACAAAGGATAATGTGCTAACAAACGAACTAAATTCCTCTGTCAGCAGATATTGTGGGAAGAGTCCTAGAAAACAAATGATGAAAGCCTGAAGAAACTAGTATCAGAACAAATCACATGGGAGATTTGCTATAGACTTAAATCGGAAAGTACAGAGGATTCGTCATCTCATGACGTTTGCAAGATTCTGTTTAGAAAATGAAATCCACAAAGGACATCTTTCCAATGAGCAATAAAGAAAAGATGTCCTGGAGAAGTTATGTTCTGAGCAGTGAATTCCTCCTTTAATGATGGTAACGTTTTATGGAGAGTGCAGATGTGGAAGCACTGAAGGTACAGTTGCTTTAACTGGAACAACAAAAGGGTTCCGAGAAAGGTCACAGAGGAGGCACCCCGTACTGAATTCCTTTACTGTATCACCGATAGGCAAGTTTGCGAGGAAACACTGGAAGCCACAGTGTATCAGTACTATTAGATGTCACAGATTTGGTTAACTTTCTGAAGACAAGACGGAAAATATCATAGGATTTTTACAATGCTTTCTAATGACATGAAGAATGACACTGAAAATCTTCTGTCCAACAGACAGCTTCGCTGGTTAACTCATGGCAAAGGACTCACAATACACGGCATACGCAAAGATGATGTATGCAGTTTGTTACGGAAAAATGGTTCTTGGCGGCAGGCTATCTCATGCTTTTAGAAAACAAAAATTCACACCTGAATCTGGATCCTTCAGTGCAAGGGTCATGAACAGAAAACTAACTACTTTTAGAAAGAACCTGTGATACAGATGGAGCTTTTAGGAAATAAATGTTTGAAATCGTTTTCATCATTATTAGGATTTTGAGGTAAAAAAACAATGTTTGCTACCAAAACCCTCATTTCCGCATTCTTCAAAACTTCAGGGGTTGATGTCTACGATAACCAAATATTGCTTAATTGGTGCTTTTCTTTCTCCAAATCCTTTTCTTCTTTCTAGAGCCCAGATTATTGAGGAAAGGGTGTCCTACAGCGGGCTTCTAAGAAGCCTGTCCCACAAGGCATGCCATGACCACAGGTCACAGGTCTGTGTGCTGACATGGAGTACGTGGGGGAAATGGGGAGAATCAATAAAATTGCTCAGATTTCCTTGCTGCAGGACTTCAGAATATGGTATATGGCAGAGTTTATAGTACACAGAACTCCCCTCTCTCCATCCCCTCTCCAGCTCCCTCTGTTTTAATGAAACCCATTAACAGTTCTTAGAACTGCTTGGACACATGCTCCACCAAATGCTACTGCCAGGCAAATTTTCCAGAGCCATCACCTTGCTTCTAGGAATCTTGTTGATGTTTCCAGGAATACAGGCATCTGAGCTCCATCACATATGCGTCATAAAGCCAGTGATGGATAACTCAAATCAGTAACACCAGAAGAAGATAAGTTCCAAAAATTACCAAATGAGCCAAGAACGAGTGAGTGTTGAGAAAAGACAGAAGACTAAAGCTGAAACCACCCAGAGTCCCCTCCGCGGGGCGGGCCATTCTCCAGCACAATGTGTGGGCACAGGACTATGCGCGACATGCCAGTGCCTGACCTTGGGAAGCCACCTCCCTCTTCCGGTCCCTGTTTCCAGTCTGTGAAATGAGAGCATTAGCATGCACAAGGAAGAAGACCCCTTGTCTACGTGTTTTGCCTACCAGCTGACTGAAAATTACCCCGAGAGACTGAGCGGGGACAACCCTGATGGATGATTAATAATAACACTAGGCTTAATTCACGTTTCATAGCCTGGAACTAATGCATCACCTCTTTTGATCTTTGCATCTCCTCTGTTGAGTGGTGATCACTTCCCTGCTTTTCAGGGGAGGACAAGGTGAAGAGAGGTTAAGTAACCGAATGACAGCCCTGCAGCCTGGCGCACAGTGGGTGCTGTGCAGTTTGCTGGGAGATGGGCGATCCCAAGGCATGAGCCGCAGAACGACTGGTGCCAAAAGACAGGCTACTTGGACAGAAGCCAGCTGCCTCATATTTAATCCCGGGACTCCTCGGGTTTAGCAACCGCAGCAGAGACAATAAAACACTTAGAGCCCTCGGACTTGGGTCACGCGATGAAATTAAACAGGCACTGGCCTGAAGGAAAGAGGGGTCTAGTTGGAAGGTGGTAATTCTAGATTTTAGCTCTTCTCCCCCAAAGCAACTGTTTTTTTCTTCTTCCATCCATCCTAATCCTCCAGGATCAACCTTACCATTCATCATTCTTATTACCCTCTCTCTGGTTTCCCCTGCCTCATTTCTCACTGCAGCAGGCATTTCTAAGGCATGCTCGGTATGCAAATTCACGGTAGCCCCTCATCTTCCTCAAAAGATGCGGAACCTGACACCTTTTAAGTATTATAAAATGTTTTAAATCTTGAGTTATGCGCTACTCCGCTTATGCAAATGCTACAGATTGCCTCCAGGAACATACATCATTTCCCCCCACACGGATGGCATGTTTTCTCTTGCTTTCTCTTCTCTCCTTCAGGGTTTTTCTTTTCCGTGCACTCAGTTCCCAGTCTGTGAATGGATGGCAGTCAAAAATTCAGCCTTCGCACCTGCTGCTTAAAAATCAAACATTCTTTCGAGGAGATAATGTTATATTAAGGGTCTCTGTTCTGGGGTTAGCCCTTGAAAACCCATTTAATTTCAATAGGGCTCATATAGAAGAAACCTATAGAATCATTACCTCCCATAAGACGAAACCCTGGGAAAATATATTCTGGTGGGAACTCAACCCCATGTCAGAAGAAAGAGCTCTGGACTTGGAGTAAGACAGACAAGCGCTCAAATTTCAGCTGTGTGATTCTGGGCAAGGAAGTGACAAATCCAAATGATTCTTAATTTTCTGACTTATGAAACAGACTGAACAATATTCACCTCGTGAGTAATCTTTTGTAAAGATCAGGTGACGCCACGTTTGGAACTTCATCCCTACCCAGTCTACCTGGAATGCTCCATTTCATCCTTTGAGGTCCTGGCCCCAGCTTGCTTCCCCTGAGATGTGTTTCCTGTCCATCCCTGACAGGGATTGGTGCATTTGGGCAGGTGGTTTTGTAGCAATGGGGTGGACGCCGTTGCTTGCCTACCCAGCCCCCGGTTCACTCTTTCTAACTTGCATGTGAGTTTCCACCCCCTGATCTCCAGGGGCATGTTGGGGAGGAAGAGGGGGAGGACTGGGGAGAGGAGCAGCAAGCGTGTTTCAGGAGTGACGTGAGGGCAGAAGAGGGTGAATAGTGAGTTTCACCCTCAACCTCCTATAGAACCTCCTATCATACTTCGGTCTAAACCCGGGTCCTCTTCCTGCTGTCAGCCCCCTTCACTTCCCGACTTCACAGCTCTTAGCAGGTTGCATTGGGATTTTCTGTTTCCTTACGGGTTAATTCTCAATAGCCTGTGATCTTCCCGAGGGCAAGAACCATGACTTACACAGCCCTAGGCTCCACTGACTCTTACAGACCCGAGGATGGACCCCTCTGCTTGCCACATCCTGGCCACTGCCCAGCCTTTCTGCCCAGAGCTTCCTTTTCTAACAGTCTGCAGAAGACTCAAGGGCCAGGGCACTGCTTTCTGGAATCTCTCCCAATCTCCTTCCTCTAAGCCAGCACACAGCTCCTTTGCTGGTCTCCTGAGTCTGTGCTCCTGGTGAAGGAATAAAAAGATGCTCCTTTGGGTCCTTCTCTTTTAATTTAAGACTCCGCCAGGGAAGGCTGAGTCATCCAGCTTTAGGATTGAAGAGATAAAAATGAAGGTCTTTGCAACATGAAAGACCGAGGTAAAGTCAAGTGCATTTCTCTGGCGCACTCAAGGGGCCTGGCTGAGAATGGGGCCAAGAATAATGGCTTCCATTTTATCGAGAATTTTGTAACTGAGCCTGAGAGGTTAAGTGATTTACTCAAGTCCTTCAGCTGGTAAGAGGCAGAACTGTCATTAGAATTTACAGGATGGCTTGGCTCCAGAAGCCTGTATTTTTGGCTCCTGCCTCCTCAATGAAACCACTTCTCCCCTTCCACGGTCTCTTAACCAACCTATACTTAGCACGGAGTTCTCGGCCGACACCCAGGGCATGCTAGATGCCCGAGGTGGGCAGACTCCTCTGTAGCAGGAAGTGGGATCACAATTGAGCTCCATGCTACCAGGAGGGAGCTGTGTTTGTTACCAGATGGGTTTTTATGCCACCTGTCCTTCAAACATAATCAGAAATGTAATGAAATAGTCTTTGAATTAGGTGAGAGTTGCTATTTCCATGAAAGGCAAGCTAAACGTTCTGGAACAACTCGATAAAAAGAAGTTCCTAAAAAAAAAAAAATTGGCTATCGGATTAGGCATGGTCGAGAGGACTATGAAAAGGGAAATGCAGGACTGTCCTTCAGTTGCTTTGTGAGAGCCGTTAAATTCTTGTTCGGCTGGAAAGGGCCCTGAGAACCACAGAGGAGGCATGAGGAGAGAGAGCCGTAAGTGTTCATACGGTACAATCTGCAGACAAAAAGACCTGGCTCTGGATTTGCCCCCAAAGACAGGCCAATCAAGGTTAACATATTTTTAGGATTCTTGCTTACGCTGACATTTTCCATCAGCTGACCCAGCGCAGGTCCCTCTGGGTCCCGCAGGTGGGTTTCTCAGGTTGGCTACCCTTTGGAGCAACAGAGCATGAGCTGATGGAGAGCAGAGTTCAGGCACCTCTGGATTCTCCCTAGGGAGGAACACAATCCGCCAGCAAAGAGGAGGCTCCTCATAGATGCTGAGCACCAGGAATGAAATAAGATAAAGGACAGGAGGAAGAAGAGAAGGCAGACAGTAAGAAGAAAAAGACAAAGATACACCTTGACCTGGAATCTGAAGACCAGGTTGCCCTGGAGGGACTGACAGACATGCTGTGTTCTTGGACCAGCCCTTCAGGCTCCTTGTCAATGTCCAGACCCTGACAGGACCCAGAGGGTGGGGCTCAGGCCTGCTAACCTCCCTCCCTCGTCCCTTAATCCTCGCCCCACCTCCAGGGCAGTTCCCCTTTTATACAGCGCCTGTATTTTAGGGTTCTGCATCAGATTTTGTTAGATAAGATTTTAGTGGGTAAAATGATCTCTGGATTCTTTTTTAGGTTTATCTACAAAGATACAGATCAAACTTGGTTTAACTCTTATCTTCACGGTTTTGCCATTTGATGGAAATTCCTCTACTTACACAGAGAACAGGCTGCCAAAGAGAGTCCACTGATTATGTTGTTGGATGGGTTCAAAGTGACATCAATTAAGCAACACTTAAGCGATGCCAAAGAGGCACAGCCACCTGCTGCGCCAACGCGTAAGCTCTATGGGACCGATAGTTTGTCTGTTCAGCCTCCTGTGGCATCACTGGGGCCTGTAACGGTGCCTGGCATACAGTAACCACTCAGTAAATTCGGGGGCATGAACACTTCGGCGTGCGTGTGGTGGGCGATGGGACTCACACTTGGAGACCAAGTTCTGTCGGCATCTACAAAAGCTGGAAGTTGGAAGTTCACAAATGAGGAGTCTCCTCTCATTTATGATGCTTCTTCTTTCCCTTTTTGTAGCTGCCAATTTAGAGGCTCTCAGATGTCATGCCAAATCTCCTGGCTTATGACTGGTTTCTTTAGTGGAACGCACACTAATTCTCCTAAGAACAATCAATTTCACAAGACACTTGCCAAGGTCCCTCCACCACCACTCCCAGTTTTTTTTTTTTATTACAATAAAATATACATATAATATACCATTTTAAAGTGTATAGTTCAGTGTCCTTAAGTACATTCACCCTGTTACGCAACCATCACCACGAGGCATCTCCGGGACTTTTTCACCATCCTAGACTGAAACTCCCCACCCTAGTAATCTTTATTCTACTTTCTCTGTCCATGAACTTGACCATTCTAGGTATCTCATATAAGTGGAATCATACAATATTTGTCCCTCTGTGTTTGGAGTATTTCGCTGAGCACGTCTTCAAAGGTCATCCCTGGTGTAGCGTATATCGGAATTTCCTCCCTTCATAAGAACCTGCCGAGGTTTTTAGTTGCACTGATTATTGTGGCAATTTTTTGTTTCTATTTTTGATATGGAAATGAGACTAGAAAGTTTAAAAGCCTTCTGTGCCCCTGCCTAGTCAAACAAGGTCATTTATTATGAGGACACAGGGCCTGGCTTCAATCTGTCGCCATTTGCCCCCAGAAAGGCATCCGCCTCTCAATGTTCGACCGATTACATCCAAACCCCAGACTGTAAAACAGGTACTCCTTCAATTTTATAACACGGTGCCAAAGTGTTCTTCCAATTTGCTTGTTTCCGCTCACACGCCTATCCACAGTACAGGAGGGTTCCTAGTGGTAAGTGAGACTTGATGGTACCACCCTTCCAATTTGGTGGATGCGAAATTATCTGTGGTCTTAATTTTCACTTCCCTGATTAACAAAGAGGTTGCACATCTTTTCAAGTGTTTGTTGGTCATTTTCTCTGTAATTCTGTGAAATGACTTTTTGTCTTTTACACATTTTTCTTAATAATAATAAAGAATTTTTCTATACTTTGTTTACTAGTCCTTCGTTAGTTGTTTGTTGAAACTTTTCTCTTTTTGATGCCACTTTGATGGAGTTATTAATTTCACTGTGGTTTAACTTACTGAACTTTCGCTTACAACGTATGCTTTGGGTGTCTAAGTTGAATAAATTCTTCCCTATCCTGAGGTCATAGGCTAATTTCCTAATTTTTAAAAGGTGTTTAATTTGGCCTTTCACTTTTAAGTCTCTTATCGATCAGGGTAAGTTTTGTGCGTGTGTGAGACAGGGACCCATTTTCATTTTTTCAACATAGATAATCAGATGTTTCCATACCATTTAGGGAAAATTGTACCCTCTCTCCAGTGGCCAGCAATGCCACCACTGAATACTGCAAATTTCCATCAGTGTGTGGGCGCCCTTGGGCTCTCCACTCTTTTCTTTTAATTATTTAGCACAACCCTAAGCAAACGCTCAGCCAAAGTTTGCTGTAGGTTTTCAGAAGATACTCTTTATAAGAGTTTTTGTCACAGATGAATATCTAATTTTATCAAATAATTTTCCTGCGTCTATTTAGATAATTATATGGTATTTCTCCTTTAAACCCTTAACATGCTAAATGACACTTGTGGATTTTTCAATGTTAGATCACCCTTTGTCTTTCCTGCAATAAACCCGACTTGGCCATGATGTATTATCTATTTTACACATGGCTGGATTCGGTCTGCTAATATTTTGCTTAAGATTTCTGCATCAGTATTTATGCGTGCGACAGGCCTGCAATTTTCCTTTCTTGTAATCTCCTTGTCTGGTTTTGGTATCAAGGATATCCTGGCCTCATTGAATTAGTTAAAAAGGTTCTTTTCCTATTCTTTGGAAAAGCTGACTTAAAATTGGAAATATCTTTTGATTAAAAGAAACCAGTAGAATGTCTCTCTTCTCACTATCTAGAGCTTCTGTCTTCTTTGGAAGAAGGTTTAATGACTAGAAAATAATCCAGACCTTGTATTTTTTTTTTCCTGAAGTCAGTTTTGGTAAATTACACATTTCTAGGAATATGTTCCTTTCACCGTTTTCAAACATACTGATACAATTTTGTTCACAGTATTCTCTTATTCTCTCCTATAATTCTGCTTTCTCTCTTCGATCGAAAGTTCCACAAGTGAGAGACATGTGTTTGCTTTAGTCTTTGTTGTATTCCTAGAACTCAGAAGAATCACTGGCTCAGAAACATTTAGACAATGAATAATGTATGTCTCCTGATTGATTTATTGGTGAATTCGCTTGCTTTTTCTCAATGAGTCCCGCTGCAGCTTTGTCTGTTTCATGGTCCCTTTTGAATTTGTTGAAGAATTTGTTGATCAGTTTCTGTTCCTGTCTTATGTTTTGCCTCTTACTTTCTTTGAATTTATTCTAATGTTCTTCATATATCATTGTAAGTTATAAACTTGGCTTCTTAACTTGCAGGCTTTCTTTTAATATAAGCATTTAAGGCTGTCAGTTTCCCTGTATGTTCCTTTCATTCTACTAATTTTGACATGTACTGTTTTTATTTTCATTCAGCTCTAAGTACTTTTCGGCTTCAATTTTGATTTCTATTTAGAACCATGAGCTACTTAGTATAATTCTTTGAAATGTACTGAGACTTGTTTGACGGTCTAGCACGTGGTTTTCAATAAACATCCCGTGAGAGCTTAAGAAGGCCATATATCTCTGTCAGGCACAAAGTTCTTTATTTGTCCAATAAATCAGAATTTTTAACTGTGTACTTCAAATCTTCCATATTTTTAAAATCTTTTTTTTTTCATGTTTGATCTTCCAATATTTGAAAAGAATATGTTAAAATATTCTACTAGGATAGTAGAACTGTCAGTCTCCCTCTGGAGTTGTGTTCAGCTCTGCATATATATACACGACAGTGGGACATGCACACGAGTTTATAACTCTTGTATCTTCTTGGTGAACTTTTTGTTTTTAAGTCGTGACCATCTTTATACCTATCAATGCTTCGTCTGTATCAAGATAAGTTACCCAGTTCTCTTTTGGATGATAATTGCCTGATATTCTTTTCCCACAATTTTACCGTCAACCTTTCTAGGTTGTTTTGTATCAGGCATGTCTCTTGCAGACAGCGTAGTTGGATACCGTTTCCTATCCAATCTGACAACTTATCTTCTCACAGGCAAAATTAGTTTATTTGGTTATTGATATATTTGGACTTAAATTTATCATTTTCATTTCCCGTTTTCTATTTCCCCCTACTTTTCCTATACGTTTATTTGTTTTTTTTTCTTTTCTTCTATTATAGTTTTTCTTTTAAATGATTGAGGTATTTTGGTTGGTTGTTTTGGTTTTTCTTATTCTATTCCACCCTGTCCTATTTTCCAATTCTTTTAGATCTTAACCTTGAAATGTTAGCATGCATAGCTAGCTTAGCAGCTAATATCTTATCCCCCTTTTCAACAAAACAATGATTTCAAGAGTGAAATCTTCAATTTAATTCTCATCACTTCCCTCCTGACTTACATGATGTCACTGTCTGACATTTTAGGTACAACCTTTGTAAACCCCCAAATTATATTATTACTATTATTACTACTATCGCTACATTTAGAAGCTGTTCAGAGTTCCAACATATTTCTAATTTGTTTGTTAGACATTCCTTCTTGAAACAAGAATCATTTCCCAAAGGATTCCAAAGTACATCGTTTGGAAGTTTTTTTGCATAAGTTGGTGGTAAATTTTCTTTATTTCTGCTCATCTAGGTCCTCTCTTCATGCTTGAAAGACTGTTAGTTTAGGTATAAAACTTGTTGTTATTGTGTCTGAGCATATTAAAGATGTTTTTCTACTCTTTTCTGGCTTCCACTGCTGCTGCTAAGAACTCTCATGATGCACATGGAATTTTTTTTTTTTTTTTTTTTTTTTTTTTGTAGATAATCTATCTTCTCTCTCTGGCTATTTTTAAAATAATTTTTCTTTAAGGTGCTGTAATTTCACTACTATGGGTCTAAAAATGGCTTTCTCTTTATTGAAACTGCTTGGGAAACACAATTCTTCTTGTATCTATGAATATCTTCAACAGTTCTGAAAAATTTCCATTCACCATCCCATCCAATGATGACTTGCTTCCAATTTTCTCTATTATCTCCTTCTGATAATCTAACTAGACATATCCCAATATCTTAACTTCTCCCTGTTCTTCCATCTCTTTCTTTTTTTTTTCAGTGTGCTGTGTTTTGGGGAATTTCTTCAGCTCTCTCTTCCCATTTACTAAATCTCTCTTCAGCTGGGTCTAATCTACTGCTTAACACATTCATTTAATTTGTAAATTCAGTAATTATATTATTCACTTCTAAAAGTCCTAGTTGATCTAAATAGGCATATTCACCTTCGCAGATCTCTTGTTCCTCCACTCTACTTTCAATATTCTTTTTTTATTTCTCATGCAATACAAATGCTTCTATTATGTTCTATGCCCAATGAGTCTAATACTTGCAGCCTTTGAGATTTAATTCTCTAGCCTGCAGTTTCTGCTCTCTCTCATGGTAGCTTATTTCCTTGTGTGTACAGTGACTACTGAGGACTCGTTTTTCTAGAAACTCTCCCTAAAGAATTCTGAAGTCTTGTTTTTGAGAGTATTCTTCCAGAGCAGATTTCTGTTTGTTTCTTCCAAGGGCCTGGGAATTTTTCATTTTTCTTTCCTTGTATTCCTGCCCCAACACATATAATTTTAGCCCCCCTCTCCCCTGCAAATAATATGGGCACAGGCTTGAGATTAGAAATTCTCAGGGGAAATATTTCTCCTTTGTTCCACTAAAAGCAAAGAATGGAACAGGCAACAATCTCTCTTGTCTTCTACACCATGGGGGTTTGAACTGTTTATCCACTGAATATATCACTTTTCATGGATCCTAACTTTATGCTAAGGTCTTCTAATTGTCTTTTTTCCTGTTGGGGCCCAAGTTCCCACACATAGCATTTCAATAGAATGGGTATACATACTGTTTGCCTGATTTTGATTGAGGCCTGTTATCCCAGCGGAACTCATGACAGCACTCCCTTGTTTGAACAGTAATTATACAGTTACCTTCCTTTAAAGCAGGCTTCCAGCTACAGGGATCTGCAAATACCCAGAAAATCTCAGATGCCCCTGCTTTTTGCTCAACCTTCTGTAGTTACTTTACCACTGCTTTCTGGCCTCTGCTGACTTCATGTACTTTATTGGACTGATCAACTATGCTCTCAAAACATTAACAAAATTTTTGTATGCAGCATTTTAGGTGTTCCTTATCGGGTTGGTTTTATGTTCCTCCCCTCTGAACTTCTAGTTCATGATACTGTTGGGAAGAGTCCCATGTATTTCATCTATTTTCCTGATGTTTAACAAGTATGTGACATTATGCAGGAACTGCATAAATGCTAATTGAAAGAATAAATGATGGAAGCACTTTCTTTTTAAATATTTTCTAATATATTGTAATAAACTTCAAGTACATTAAAAAAAAGTTCTTTCTTTTTGACTCTGTGATTTCACTCCTGAGAAGGTGTGAACTTTGAGCTGTTTGTTACAACACCATTTATATCTGTGAAAGTCTGAAAACAACTAAGGTAACAAGAATGACTAAGCAGTGGAAAAATACAAAATACCATGTGTATTGTGACAATAAATGAGACATAATACACACACAATGTGGAAATGGACCAGAAACCCTAGAAAAGACTGACTGATTAGAAAAGGAAGGTTTGGGGTCCATTTTCCTTTTTAAAACTTGCAATTATTGTTACCATGTGGTCTCCTGGACAATGGACATAAGTTTTAGGTGAAATAAACTCTCTATGGATACATACATCTACTTCCGCTCTATTACAGCCAGAGGGCAAATACACTTGGCATCAGACAGGCCTGGGTTCAAATCTTTGATCTGTCACTTAATTAGATGAGGTCAGTTCCTCACTTCTTCTCTACTATAGGGAGGGATTTCTGATACAGCCCTTAACTCTGGGCTCAGCCATACAGTTACTTTGGCCAATCGGATATCAGCAAAAAGGCCTCAAGGTTTCCTTGTGTGCTTTATGGCTTCCTCTCCTGCCTCTGCCTCACCATGAGAACAAGCCAGACTGGCCTGCTGATGGGACATGGGAGACACTGGAGGAGAACCAAGTTGCCCCAGCCACCAGCCAATCCATCTGGTTAAGGCAGAAACTATTAGACACCACTCAGCCAACCTGTAGACTCATCACGGTTGTTGATTTAAGCCCCTATTAGAACAGTTTGTTACACAGCATTATCTATGGCAGTAGATAACTGATACACTCCGCCACCTTCATCTATCTACTGCCAGGCCCTGCCACTATGTTTGGTACCTAGAGACCAAGGATGAAGGCTTTTCTGTCCCTGTCCCTTCTCCTTGAGGTAGAATGAAGACATTTATACGTCTCACTTCAATCCACAACCATCAGAGCAACTGCCATTTTTCTTTTTTTATACATTTATTTCCTTACGTGTTTCTCTGCTCTTCTATGCCAAGAATGATTTGAAAGTAGAAAACAAGTGATTCATATCTGTATCTATGGCACCTGGCACAGAGAAGGCCCTCAGCAAATGTTTTTGTTTGAATTAAATGACTGGATTTGGGGAGCTGACATGATCCAAAACAGCCAGCAGCAGGTGGCTGAAAGAATGACCACACATGCTGGCTCTTATGCTGGGAAGCCTTATCCCTTCCAGAAAGCCCAAACAAGACAGAGAGACAAAAACAAAACAAAGAAGAAAAGCACATTCTTTCTGCTCTTCTGCACCTTTCTCTCTCCCCACGATGCACACAGCACTCCAAGCCACTCACCCCCCTCGAAGGGTGCTGCCCCATCCCTCTGCCACCACTGGTCCTCACTCTACCTGGGGGATGAGCGGGCGCCCACCGGGGCCTTCCTTACTCTACCTTTAGATCAGACACGTCTCTGTAGCACTGCTCGGAGCGGGTGTGGTCCGACAGCTGCACGTTCCAGAAGCAGGGGAGCTGATACACAAGGAAGGGGTTTTGTTTGATGACAGCGTTGAAAATATCCTGGAGGATAAAAGCCAGAGACACAGTCAAAACAGTCAGATGGGTTCAGGTTGGGAGGCTGGCTCTCACGGCACCGCATCTCCTGCGCAATCTCTCTTGAGCCTCCTGCTCTGAACAGTCTGGCTTGCGCTGCAGGGCATTTTCCTTGCCTTTCCTCTCTAGAAACCAAGCAATAATGTTTGGATAGAGATGGGGGAAATGTCCCACGCTGACCTGAAGCTCCTGGGTCCTGCTGGCGTCAGCCAGCATCACGCAGCAAAGGGATGTGGGGGGGGGGGGCGGACAGGGAGCACCTTTTCCACCCAAGCTGGCATGTAATAAATGACGTCACTTCTCTGTCCCTCTTCTCGCTTCACCCAGGAGCCCCTGTCATCCATCCTGAGCCTCCAGGAGAGGAAACTGCGTGATGACAAGTTGCTCTGCTCATTCAGGGCCTGAGACAAACGACGGATACTGCTTCAGCAGCATTTCCTGGGGCTTTGGGTGGACTCAATGATGGATGTGCCAGGGGTCCCTGTGCCAGGGTGCCCGAGTACACACTACTCCCCATTTCCAAATCCAGCTCTGACTTTTCTAGGGAAGCCTTTCCAGCTCTTCTCCAAGCTCCCACACGAGGCCGTACTTATTAACCAGCTGCTGACAGGTGGTGCTGGGAGGTGAATTACGGGCCTTCGCGGAAGGAGATGGCTGAATAAACTATCCTCATTGGACATGGACATGCAATTGCTAGCTTTTGGGGATACACTCAAGTCATTGTGCCCTGACTTGAAATATGACAATGGAGGACAATTTTCCCCTCAGGTTTAAAACAGCTACCTGGGTAATTTTTAACTCATTCATTATACCGTATCTCATGTTTGAAAAAGGAAATGAGTTTCTGGCTGCTTGGGAAGTACTGAACAGTAACAATGCTAAAGAAAAAGAAAAGTGAAGTAGCCCTACAGAGTTTCTTGTTTCCTCTGGATGAGAAAACTTTGCAAGAATTCAATGAATCACACAAGTGAATGATGAACAAAAACACAGAGGGTGAGCTTGCTTTTTGGTTGAACAGGAAAGGATAAAAGGCAGAGAACTCAGAGAAATCTCTGCACTTCAAGATGGTCATTTATACCATGCGAAACTCAAAATCTAAATATGTGACCCTGGTAGGTTCAAGGCCAAAGGCTCAGGCCCCCACATCTCTTAGCAAAAATGAGATATGGGGTTTTGATGAATTTATGTTCATCATTTAGCAAAGTTCATGGGCTTTTTCAGATTGCATGGATTAAAAGCTAGTTTCACCAGCCAAGGAGGTTTTCCCTTCTATTTAAATACATTTCCCTTGAGGATGGAGTCTTTGTATAAGAGCTAAGCAAAAGGATCTGCTTTAAAAGTTCGATTTTATTTGCCAGAAAGCCAAATGAAATCTTGTCTGGGAAATACACCTTGGCATTCAGGAATCTCAGGGGGCAGGCACTGCGCCTCCTACACCGAGATGAAGATGGCCACCTCCTCTTAACACACCAAATTATCATTTACTTATAAGACTGCTTCAATAAACCAGGAGCTCTCTGAGGCCAAGGACTGTGTCCTTCATTTATCTCTGTAATCCTATTTCTGAACACAGTCCCTGGCAGGCACAGTGAGCGGGGAAAGTCTGCTGAACCAACAAATGAATGAACCAGGGGAATGAACTAAGGAGAGTGTGCTGTTGTCACAGGCTGGGAAGTATAAGGCCGATCTATCCACATAAACAGTCACAAAGCAGCTGGAAAAGCCATGCAGACCCAGCTACTTGCAAGTCTGGGAAACAGCCCCGGGTGCTCAGGAAGAACGGTACCTTCTAACCTGGCCACTCACCTGGTCAGCTAAGGATGTGGAGAGCATGCCCATGAGCTCCCTCTCTGCAGTCAGCCTCCACATCTGCTCCCACTTCATCTTCCGCAGCTTATCCAGAAGCAGCAGGATCACCCCTGGAGGGAGGGGAAAGTGACAGTGAGAGAGAGAGAGCCAGGCATCCCCGCCCACATGTTTGGGAGACGAACACACCTGGGTTCAACCCAGGGCTCTGCCAGTTGCTCAGTATGAGACACTAAACCATCTCTTTGAAACATCCTCATCACAGTGGGGACACGGATAGAGACCTCAAGGGCTGCTGTAAGGACCAAGTGAGGTGGGCAAAGGAGCCCTGCACTTGCCGGAGATGGATGGTGCTGATGGCAGCACCTGGTGAAAGTACTGGCTGCCACCGAACTCCACACGTCACGATGGTGACAGGTTTATGTTATGCACATTCTACCACCATCACTCCCCCCCCACCCAAAAAAGCCGAGCATTGCACCTGACACACAGTATGTCCCTGCAAGCATAGATTCTCTCCTGTTTTCCCCAGATACGTGACAACCTACATAGGGTGAGCTGATGGATGGTGTTTGTACATCACATGCCATTTATCTTTACAGGGAAAAAAAAGCAGATCCTCTCTGACTTTATTCTCGGCAGGTCTTTGCCAATTTGCTTTATACAGACTGACGAGACATAAGAGCTCATTTCAGTGCTCCTGATTTCAATAGCCTTCTTTGGCCCAACACAATCAACACAGATGTAAACTACAGTGAAGGCTATGCTGACACTGGGTATTCAAGGTGCGCACCAAGACCCTCTGGGTTTATAAGAAACTGACCGAGGCCACTTCCCCCCTCCTCTCCACCTTCTTTTCCGAGGTTAGTTTTTATGGGGAGGGTCCTGGGTGAATGGGGGACTTGGGTAGGAAGGGAAATTACACTTGCATATTTTTAAAAAATGTTAAAACAACCAAATGGATTATTCTAGTGAATATAACCATAGAAGTCTAAAAAGAAAAAAAAAATGTTGGCTTCGTCCAATGGCTTAGGAGCAAATGTCTTCTAGTAGGTCGGTGAGCGCAGCCAGCAGAAGCAGAGAGCAGAGAAAGCACACGGACAGATGAGAGGATGTCCCTGCAGGCCACTGCAGTTAATTTGGTGGCTGGCATGGTGGCACCCGTGGGCGCCCACATCAATCCCGCTTAGGAGGCTGAGCTCAGCAGAACAGTCAGTGGAGAAAACTCCAGGCAGTTGAAAAATGATCTTAGTTGGTACCTGGTACATACATTTCTAAGACTGTTGGAAAGAAACTGATTCCCCAAATCACACATAAATGTCAACACGGAGACTTTTTTTTAAAACTTATTGCAGTAGCACATACTTGGAGAAAAAGTATATTCACCATTTAGTGAAAAGTGTTTGGTCAGGTAGAGTTGAAATTTAAAAAAAAAATACATATATGGTTATGGGAAGAATGGGATAATATCAGAGATCTGAACTTGTAAGTCAGAAGAGCAAATCATATCCACTGCATGTCTCCCTTGTGCTTTGTTAGGTTCTTTTGCACGTTGATCAGCTAGACAGTGTCACCCTTATTTTGTAGGTGGGGAAACTGAGGAGGGGCTAAGTCAGACACTTAAACTTTTTCCTTTTCTGACTTTTGGTTTGTAAAAGGAGGAAAATGCTACTTACCCTGCAAACTCAGAAAGCTGCCTCGCCCCCTAGCAGGAGGCTAGTAAATGTTTACCCAGCAGCTCTCCCGGGAGGGGAAAAAACCCAAAACCTGATTTGTAGTGTTTGCCTATTCCTATGGTGCAAATACTCCCACTGTGGCCAATTTCAAGCTACCGATGTGATGTCGTCAAGCAAGCAGTTGGGAAGAAAAGCGCCCAACTGGCCCTCCTGAGCTCAGGGGAGCGAGGTCCAGCACACCACTGAAAGTGTTCCCCAGACGCAGAAGGAATTTTAGAAACAGCGAAATTCACCACAAGGGTGTTATCTGATTGCTTCTTTGGGGGAGAAAGGGAAGGAAAATGTACAAAGTTACAAAACAAGAGAATATAGTGATGGCTTCCAAAGAATAGATTCCAGTCACCCATGTGAAGGAAAATTTCATTAAATCTTATTGCAGAAACCAATTTTAATTAGATTTAGTGTTAGGGATAGATGCTCCAATATACAGAAACAGTGAGGGGTGGGGGTGAAGCTCTAAACAACGATGAAAGACATTTATGCATATTTTGAAGCCTCTAGAGGAGTGAGGAGCAGATCTTCCAGTCTCTGGAGATGGAGCTGAGAACTGAGGTTTTAAAATGGTGTTAAGACTTGGCACATCCTAAGTGGCAGACATGATTCCACACCGTTTGCCAGGCTCGTTGAAAAGAGAGGGGGTGCCCAGAACAGAAGACTACAGTCAGCAATGTGAGGTCATTCGCTCAGGCACCCAGCTATCCCCTTGGTGTGATTTTAATGTAATTTTTAAAAAGCATGAACTATTTCAAACCAACAGAAAACTACAGAAACTGACAGGACAAATCCTTACCGCCCTGATTCAGTAAGTGCTGATCTATTGTCATATTTGCTGTTTATAATAAAACGTCCCAAGTAAATGAAAAACTCCTCCATCTCAGTCAAGCCCTCCCTTCCCCAAGGGTAGCCAGCATCCTGGAGAGACTAGGTCTCATTTCTCTGCATGTGTTTTAATTTTTATTCTCTATGTACATATTAATAAACAATATATGGTGTTTTTAGTATGTTTTATAGTGCACATTTTCTATTCTAACTTACTTTTCACCTGATGTTACGGCTTTAAGATTTAACCGTGTTAAGATTTCAGTATCCTGTTTATTCATCGTAATCACTTGATTTGCTGCATAACTATACCACAATTTATTTGCGCATCTCCCCTGCAGAAGGAAGTTCTGGCTGTTTCCTGTGTTCCTGCCCTTATAAACAACGCAGCAATAAATATCCTAATGCCAATTCATCGGGCACAGTTCTGAGAGCTTTGGTGGGGTAGAGCCTCCAAAGTTGTGCAAGGATTGCTGGGTTGGTGGTGCTATCTGTCCAGAAACATCTCAGAATTGTTCCATCTTCCTTCTCTCTTACACCCAGGCCACCGACAAAGACCCATGGATTCTATGTTTAAAATGCCTCTCATGTCTCTTCTTTAACTCACTCATTCAATAGTTATGTATCGAGCCCCTATGATGTGCAACCTAACTGAAACTTGCTTTTTAAAAACTGTATTGTGGTAACACCAGCTTATGGCATTATGTAGGTTTCATGTGTGCAGCATTATACAAACATGAAGAAACAAAGAACAGAGTACGGGTTATCAGCAGGGGAAGGGGCAGTGGAGAGAGGGCGAAATGGGTAACGGGGGTCAACTTCAGGTGATGGATGGAAGCTAAAGCTCTCAGCTGGTAAGCACACTGCAGTATACACAGAAGGGGAAATATAATGTATATACAATTCATTTTAGAGGTGTGTTTTGAGTATCTCCTACAATTCTTTTCACTGAGTTAACTGGGGGCTTAGCAGTTTGTAAAACACAGTCCTTGTTCTTGGGGAGCAAGGCCTAACAGGGAAGGGAGACGGGGAACCAAGAATATGCAAAACAATGACAGATGCGAGATGTGGTTAAGAACCACGGGAGTCAGGGACAAGGGAATCGACTGCCATCTGGGGGTCGGGAAAGCATTAGGGAAAAGCTTCCTGAACTAACCGATGTCGAAACTGAAACCTAAAAGATACAGAGGATTACACACGTGAAGGTCAAGCAAGACAGACGTCTCCCTTCAGGGCTGTGAATGTCAATCAGGCAGGAGGCATTTTCTACCACGTTTGAACAGCAGACCTTAAAAGCTAATGATCCATTTCCCTCTCTTCTCCCCAAAAGATGAAAATTAAGGAGGCTGCATAAAGTTGTCCAGCATGGGTGAAAACATTTGTCTTTGCTCATAAATCTTTAATTAACCACAGGTTATTTATATAATAAATATCCCCGTATCCTGACACTGAGGCAGAAGCATGAATGCCTGAAACAAGGCATCTTTGTCGCCGTCACAGGAGGGAGCGCAGGGAACACAGAAACTCTGCTGGACTTGGAACCACAAGCCCTGGGTTTAAGTCCTGACTGCAATATCTCTGGAAAAAAAGTCACTGGGATTCTGAGTCCCAGTGCTTTATTTGTACTATGGGGACAAATCCACATAAATTCCAAGATGATTATAAGGACTTAAAAATTATATCTTTAACAGTATCTGGTGTAGGACATGGTTTATGATGTCCTACCTTGAAGTAAAGATTCCATGACATTAAAAAATAAAAGTGCACAACATTGTAAAGTGATTATAAATCAATAAAAAATGTTAAAAAAAAATAAAAGTGCCTCATACAGGATGAATAGTACTCAATATTGCAAAATATTGATTGACTTGAGGAGTATTAATTGAGAATGCATGTCCATACCCGATCATTCATCTACAAGCCTGAATTCACTGGTCTTTCTAAGAATCTTAAAAATCCCCTGTGCACCTGGAATGCATTGGACACTTAAAACCTGTCAAATATTGCCAGATCTGTATTCCTTCTCAGTCTTCTGTCCACAGTCAGCTTAGGTATCACCACCAGCATGATTAGGATGTCCCCTGGGGTTACCGCATGTGGCAGCTAAACGGGTACAACCCACAGGGAAGAAAAAACAATAATGAGGGACAGAAGATCCACCCCAAGGACCGTCACGTGCACAAATTATGTTCTTGAGCAGCTAAGGAGTCTGTCTGCTTAGACTAACAAATATGACCACACGGATTCGTACTTGTGGGAGAAACTGCCTGTTTCTTCAAAGGTTGGGAGTGTGTACCCAGATGGTACAAGAGCTGAAAAACAACATTTCTGGGAGAAATAAAAACTCCAACCACTTCTCGACCTCACTCATACCCTAATTAACGATCGTGAAGGCCTTTGGAAACAGGAAGTGGTCCATACATGCTTATAAATAACTGTTACAGAAAGTAACAGAAACCACACTCTTCCCTAAGGTGCCTAGTTCTCACTCACGGAACTTGCTTCATTTCCACCAGAATTAATACACATTACGTGCCCGCCTGCAATGTGGGAACAGGCTGTGTGAGCGAACGCTGGTGAAGATGATGAGTGGCTCCTTCTGACACGGGACCCTTTCAAGTTGGAACAACACAGCTTTGCTCTGGAATGCATGCCCCACATCAGATGCTGACACGGCTCTCCTGCTGTCAGGGGGGGCGGGGGTGCCCAAAAGCTTGACTCTGGCCTTTGCTGCTGCGCGATCTGTGCATTTCCATACTTGCTGTCGGGGTCTCGGGTCTGGGAGCAGCACGCCTTGAATTTGAAGGCCCTCCCAATGGAGCTGTATGGCCTTACCTCCAGCTGCTGTGCTGGGAGTGTGAGAGACCAACGAGACCAACACTAAATAAATAAATGAATAAATAAATTAAAAATCAAAGGCTTCTCCTGTGAACATCTGGTCCAGTGGTGGGGCGTTTCATCTGTGGATCAGAGGGTAGTGTTTCTTCTTCTCAAACTGAATATGTAGTAACAGCTCGGTAGCCAGGATGGCCGGGAAAGGATGCTGGATGCCGAAGCCAAGAGGAGAGAGAGAATCACGTGCTTTTTTTTTTTTAAAATGGGCCAGATACTGACTTCTCCCAATGCAACCGCAAAAGTGAGAACAGACTAAAAATGGTGACAATGTTGCTGATTGTTCCTACTATTTATTAAGAAACTGCTGTATCCTAAAGACGCGGTGCATTACGCGGGAGACCCCAGATTTCTCCTGGTTCAGTCTTGGGAGATTGTACCTTTCTAAGAAATTGTCCATTTCTTCTGGGCTGTCCATCTTCCTGGCGTACTGCTGCATATAGTAGCCTCTCAGGATCCTCTGTGCTTCTGTGGTGTCGGTTGTAACTTCTCCTTTTTCATTTCTCATTTTATTGATTTGGGCTCCTTTTTTTTTTTTTTTTCTTGGTGAGTGACTAAAGGTTTATCAACTTGGTCCATCTTTTCAAAGAACCAGCTTTTAGCTTCATTGACCTTTTTGATTGTTTTGGTAGTCTCTATTTCGTTTATTTCTGCTCTGATCTGTGTGATTTCTTTCTGTCTGTTAACTTTCAGTTTTATTTGTTTTTTCTCTAGTTGCTTTAGGCGTAAGGTTAGGCTATTTGAGATTTCTTTTGTTTCCTGAGGTAAGCTTGGATCGCTATAAACTTCACTCTTAGAACTGCTTTTGCTGTGTCCCAGAGGTTTTGGATCACTGTATTTTTGTTTTCCTTTGTCTCTAGGTATTTTTTTTAAATTTCTCCTTTGATTTCTTCAGTGATCCATCACTTATTTATTAGCATGTTGTTTCGCATCTACATGGTTGTGTTTTTTGCAGTTGATTTCTAGTCTCATAGTGTTGTGGTTGGAGAAGATGCTTGATGTGACTTCAATTTTGTTAAATTTACTGAGGCTCATTTTGTGTCATAGCGTGTGATCTATCCTGGAGAATGTTCCACGTGCCATTGACAGGAAAGTGTCTCAAGCTGCTTTCACATGGAGCGCTCTGTCAATATCAACTAAGTCCATCTGGTCTAATGTGTCAATAAAGAATTATGTTTGGATTCCTTTTTCTTTTCTGTGTGTATCTCTATCTCTGTTATAGATTTTTGGTTTCTGGTTACCATGAAGTCTTAGTATAGTGGTCTATATACACGTGTGATTGGAAAAACCGGCTGTTTAAGATGAGATTCTGTCGCTCTTTTCTTTCTTTTTTTTCCCACGTAGCCTGCTTCCATTCTTCAGCCAAGCTAAAAAATTATAGACAGGACTGGCTGGGTCAATTCAGATCACGTGCTTCTTCTATTCAGAAGAAGAAACTGAGGTCCAAAAGTGGCTACCTGACACCTTCAGACCAATTCAGAGCAGGTTTCAGATTAAACCTTTTATCCTGAACTCAGTGTTTTGCACAGTGTGTTCCATGCTATTCAGCGGGATGTCAACAGGTGTTGTGGGAAGCAGGGCTGGCTAAGTTAAATAAGTTTAGGAGATAGTGAGTTAAATAAAATTACACAGTGTTGGATTTATCAATGTGCATGGCAAATCTCCAAGGTGGTTACTGCATCCAATACTTTCTAGATTTATTTACCAGGACCTCTTCCTCTCTCTCCCCCAGGAAATGGGTAGAATATTGCCTTTTGCTTCACTGGAGTCCTCTCTGGCTTCCATCTGCATTTTTTCAGCTCTCCAGCTACATTGCAAGGGCTGATAGATGAAAATGAAGATCTGTTCCTTGGTCCTTTAACATTTCCTGTGGCTTTGCTGTTTGGACCCAGAGAAACAAAACTCTAACTGGGCACTGAGCGGGCTGCTGTGCAGGAGGATCTGGGGAAGATGCAGACTCTCATCTTGGCAATGTTTACGACAATGACCCACATAATTTCGACTTTCCCCTCTTCTGCTTTGAAGCACTAGAGTTCTCTTCTTATGCCTGATGACCCAGTGAGTGAGTTTATTAAAATTAGAGGTGAGTTTATTAAAATTAACCTAATTTAAAATCTCCTGCTGATTTTACTGAGTATTCATTTTGGATCATATAAATTAAAAGGTTCTACTTCTTGCTTTTTAAATGTTTTCCTTCTTGAAAGCTCTATATCAGAGAGAGAAAACAGAAATCCTTCCATCTGAAGCCTTCTCTGACTTTGCTGGGATTTCTGAAAATGTGGATGGATAGAGTATATAGGGCTGCTCAGATCTTATAAAAGCCTGGTGGTCATTCACTCACTCACTCATTCATGTATTCAATAAAGATCTATCAAGGGACTGTTACCTGCCAGGCACTAGGTGTACAGAGATGGAAAAAATGGTGGTCCCTGCTCTCAAGAGTTTGAAGATGCTATGGGGACTGAAGTAGAAAGAGGTGCGTTCTGGGCAGGCAGGGTTGGCTCAGAAGGAGCGTGGGTTTGGATCTCATGCTGTGGAGAGTGGTCCTTTAAGAGAAGAAAATTTCACCCTTCTTCCTCTCCCTGGACAGACCGTACTTGGCCAAGACTGTGATAGGACTAAGAACATAAAGGGTTTGGTGGCTGGCAAATACTTCTTAGCCAGGACTTTTATAAAAATTTTTTATTGATGTATACTCAGTAAATTGGCACACTGTTGTGTCAGTTTCTGGTGTACAGCATGATGTTTCAGTCATACCCATATATACATCTATTTCTTCTCATATTCTTTTACATTATAGGTTACTACTAGATATTGAATATAGTTCTCTGTGCTATCCAGTAGAATCTTGTGGTTTCTCTATTTTATATATAGTAGTTAGTATCTGCAAATCTCGAAAGCCCAATTTATCCCTTCCCACAGTCATCTTTTTACTGAAGTACAACATACATCCAGAAAAGCACAGAGCCTAAGTGCACAGTCTGAGGAATTTTCATAAAGTGAACTCACCTTTGTACCTAGAACCCACACCAAGAAACAGAATGTCGCTAACAGACCAGAACCCCCCTTAAAATCCCTCTACAGGGATTTTGTCCTGCCATTATCACCAGTTTTGTTTTATCAGTTTCTGAATTATAGTTCCATTGAATCTTGCAGTATGCACCCTTTTTGTGGCCTTTTGGCTCAAAACCACGTCTGTGAAATCCATTCATATTACGCACGTCGTTGCAGTCTGTTCATTCAATGCTGCATCATTACCTTGCCTAAGAATGTAGCTCGCCCTAGTTATCCATTATATTGCTGATGGACACTTGGGTTGTTGCCAGTTTTGAAAGCTGTGATAAATCAGTCTAGAACATGTCTTTTGGTGTCACATGTATGCATCACTGTTGGATGCAAACCTAGGGGTGGAATTTTGGGGTCATAGGGAGTGCCTGTGTCCAGCTTAAGTAGATATTGCCAAGTGGTTCTTCCTGTTCACACTCCCACTGGTTGTCCAGAGAGTTCCTCCTGGTCCAGGCTCCCACTAAGAACTAGCACTGCCTGCCTTTTGCATTTTAGATTTTTCGGTCTGTATATAGCAGTTTCACGTTATGTATTTAAATCTGCGTATTTAAAGACTCACGAAGCTCAGATCCTTTTCTGATGCGAGTTGCCCAGCTGGGCACCCTCTTTCAGGCAGTGTCTTTTGCTCATTTTTTCTATCATGATGAGTGCCCTTTTTTTGTTGTTTTGCAGGAGTTCTTTATATATATTCATCTGGTCAAAACCCACCGCTTGGTGCTGGCTGGACTTTCCTCAGTGGGCAGTGCTCACTGCCTATTGTGCTAGTTTTGGGTGGAATCAAAGAATATTAAGCTCGAAGAAACCCCAGAAGGTTATCAGATCCATGTCCCCCACCATCACTTCCCTAAGGAAACAGGCGAAGTGGGCAGGTCAAGGTAAAATAACTAACACAAAGTAAACTAAGTTCAGGAGCCCCTCAGACCCCACCTTCCCCCCACGCTTTACTTCACTTCTTCCTCCAGCTCTCCAGTCCTTTCTAGTCAATCTGTTTAAAGTCATCTCAGCTTCCCTCCGCCCTTCTAGGCTCATCTGCCCAATGAGGGGGGTGATTCCTGGTCAACTGTGCAGACCTGAGGCAATTCTACAAATAGTTGCTCTTAACCCAAGAGAGGCTTGCAAGTAAGAAGTTTAGGAGAAGTGCTGTCATGAGTTGAACTGAGCACCACAAGTCAAGATAAGTTCAAGTCCAACCCCGGGGACCTGTGAATGGGGTGTTATTTGGAAACAGGGTCTTTGCAGACATAATCACGTGAGGAAGAGCCATGCTAAATTAAGGAGAGCCCTCATCCCTCAATGACTGGTGTCCTTAGAAGTGGAGAAGGGAAACAAACAGACACAGAAGGAAGAAGACCATGGTTAGCTTTCCATATGCTGTCGGATGCCTCTCTAGGATGTCCCAAATGAAGATGGAGGCAGACATAGGAGTGATGCTGTCATAAGCCAGGAAGCCGGCAGAGGCAAGCAAGGAGACTCCCTTAGTGGCTTCTGGCCAACACCTTGATTTTGGACTTCTAGCCTCCTGAACTGTGAAAGGATGAATTTCTGTCTAAGAGACAAGTTAGTGGTACTTGACTACAGCGGTCCTAGGGAACTGACAAGTATCAAGACCCCACATCCACCTGCTTCCTCTAAAATAAACACAGAAGATTCCCCAGCACCCTAAGCTGCTGTCCTGGCCCAAACTTACTACTGCCATTTCCCAGATTTGGACACATTTCCACATAACCATTAAATCATAGACGAAAAGTGATTTTGCCCATTTTAGACAGCAAGTGATAAGAAAAACACAAGGCAGAAACCATGCTCCCTGGTCTGTGGTTCCATCTCTCCTCCCACCCAGAAAACCCACCAGGAGATCGAATCTGTTACAGGACCAGCTCTGAGACAACACAGCCTTTCATGGTCAGTCCATCAGAAAGCAGGAGATAACAGACACTAAGCAAAGACATTCTGGCCACTCCCAGGCCACCACAGTTAAGGGAGTTAATAAAGACTCTAGCCTGTTTCTTCCAGTAAAAAAAAAAAATTTCTGAATCCATATGGGGGAAAAATATAGAGTGTCCAAGATTTTGGTCTTAAAGTGACCACTGAACAACATGGAGCCCATTATGATGCTTAGAAAACCCAGAGGTGGATGCAAGAGGAGAGGAAGGACGGCACCACAGAGCCTGCCTGGGGGTCCGAGCCCCACAGGCTTTCTATCAGGTACTGAAAAATACCTACTCCCTGAACAGAAGTCAGATCTGTAACCGGCTTGTTGGCATGGAGACAGTAATTTTTTTTTTTTAACAAATAATGAGCCTGTGTCTCCCTACCGGTCTGGCTGGATGCTTCACTGCACGAAATGATGTCTCATTTGCTCACCAGGAAGGGCGAGACGGCTCGGATGGCCGAGCAACGCAGACCAGCTGAACGGGTGCTAGCGCCTGACTGAACGCTGAGCTAATGGACTATGGGAACAGAACGGCGAGGAGCATTTCTGCGATTTCAGACTTAAACAGAGTGAACCCGCATGGAAGGGTACACTCTGCACCTTTCAACCGTTCACTCGCTCACACGCTCCACGAAGAAGCAGGCGTTGGAAGAACAGCTGGTGAGGGATGTAGGGCTCACAGCCTTCGCAGACCGAATCGCCGGGGATCCCTGGTCGCTGCTTCCCAGCTGGAAGCGTCACATCAGACTGGACTGGGGAGGGAGGTGGGTGTAACCTGCTCTGTGCACTCTCGAGATGGGAGGTGCTCCCCACAGTGCCCGTCTTCCCTCCCCAGCACCTTCCACTGGGCAGCCACCCTCCGTGGTTCTCTTCTCACAAGTTTCTGGCAGCATTAGCTCTTCTCTTTGTATCTTGCTATGGGCTGAACTGTATCCCTCACAAATTCACACGTGGGAGTCCTGACCCCTACGCAGGACTTTGGGATGTGATTGTATTTGGAGATCGTGTCTTTAAAGAGGTGTTAAGTTAATAGTGGGGGAGGGTATAGCTCAGTGGTAGAGCGTTGTGCTCAGCATGCATGAGGTCATGGGTTCGATCCCCAGTACCTCCATTAAATAAAATAATAATAATAATCACAAATAAAAATAATAAATAAAATAAAAATAATAAATAAAAATAATAATAAATAAATAAATCTGATTATCTCCACCCTCCCTCAAAGCAACAACAGCAAAAAAGAGGTGCTAAGTTAAAATGAGGCCATTCATGTAGGCCCTGATCTGGCATGTCCAGTAACTGTAAGAGGCCACCTGGACAGACAGGTACTGGAGGATGACCATGTGACAACACAGGGAGAAGACAGTCATTTTATGAGAGAAGAACAGAGGCCTCAGAAGGAACCAACCCTTGATCTTGGACTTCCAGCCTCCAGAATCATAAGAAAGTGAATTTCCCCTGTGGAAGCCTCCTGTCTGTGGTGCTAAGTACCACACTGACACGCATCTCCGGGCCCAGAGCTGGTACCAGCTCGCTGCGTCCGCTAGTCTCCCTGCTGGTACCGTCAATGCTGTTCTACTCACCCCACAAACAGCCGCTTCATGAAAACACCTCGAATTATTGGACGAGGTGATGGGGTCCTGACTCTTACATGCATGTTATTTCACTTAATCCCCTGGGCTGCTCTCGGGACACTGGGATGATTACACTTAGTTTACAAATGAGGAAACTGAGTCTCAGAGAGATCACACAGCTGGGGTTTCTTCCTGAGCTGCTGACTCTGGTAGGCCTGCGGCACACGGCACAGACGAGCCGCCTCCCTGAATCAGAGGCCACGGGGTGGGAAGGACCCTTAGACAGCATCTATCTCCTCTATTTGTAGATGGGGAAACCGGGACCCAGAGAAGTGAGCTCAGTCTCCTGAAGTCAGCACGCGTCCGCGGTGGCAGCACCGGGACTTGAATGGAAGGTCTTCTGACAGCAGCTTTGCTACTTTTTGTGGCTTCCTTGACTGGTTCGAGGATGATGGCAAGAACAGAGTCCCCTCTCCAGTCCCGTACTCGGATCTCCTGGGGACCCGCCACAAAGGTGACGGGCAAGGGTCCAGCGTCAGTCCCCATGTCAGCTCCATGCTTACTAGCTGCATGACCTTGGCCCAGTGACCTGAGGACTGCCCTGCGGCTCAGTGCACTCTTCCGTACAACAGGTGTTAGTAATGACTCAGAGAACCGTGCTAAGGGCTAAATAAGACAGAACACAACACTCAGCACAGTGACTGACACAAAGGCTGGTCTCAGTGAAATAATGAGCCATTGTTATGACTTGGGGCAGATTTTTTTAAAACCCAAACTAAGTTCCTATTCACCTGGAGGCACTGAACTCACCACTCAGAAGCTGAGTACTAATAAATGATGACACTAACAGCGCTAATAATAACGAGGACACTGCACAAAGGACGCCCATCACCTCTGCTCCTTATGACATCCCAGAAATACCGAGTAAGTAACCAAGATGCTAAGAACCTGGATTCAAACACAGTTTAGCCCAGACTCACACTAGCAATTCACATTTTCTAATACCGTTGTCAATAAGATGACGCGACCAGTACAGGAAACTTGGCTGTGGAAAAGCACTACGCAACCCCGTCTACATGGGTGATGTTAAGACATACAGTCAGTGTAGACATGTGCAGGCAGACCCGTGTTTGACCGATTCTGCACCCACAGCTTCCAAAAGTCTGCAGTGCACAGTAGGTCTACTCAAGACAAGCACAATGACCTGCATTGATGCAGAACTCGAGTGAATTCGGGGGACGTGGGTCTACCAAGAGCAAATGCCTAGAGCGGAGGAGGGGCTGGAGGTGGCTCTTCTATGAATGCGATTCCCTATTGTACCGAGGCCGACTTCATTGGGACATTTCAATGGGATAAGTAGGCAGTTCTGTCTCCTTATTTCCCAGCACAACCATAGTTCTAGAGGAGGCTTTGGATCTGGCCAGGTGCTGGCACTGTAATGCTGTCAAGACTTGGAGGCCCGAGATGCAGGCAATCCTGGATCCATTACTTGTTTTCTGTAGAACCTGGGGCACGTGAGTGACTGTGAACTCCTCTTGCCTAGACTGTGAAATGGGTATGGTGATGCTACCTTTATTTCTCCATCCAACCAATACCTGTGGAGGGTCTCCTAGGTCCCAGAACCCCTTCTGAAAACAGAAATCCTTACCCTCGGGGAGGCTTTATGCTAAGAGAAGACAATAAACAAAGGAAGTAGGTTAAACATATAGGATGATGCGTGACGACAATGATAAAGCAGAGAAAGGCAGGAGGACTCAGGTGCGGGACCTGGGGACATTTGCAACGGGTGGTCAGCAAAAGCTTCTCTGGGAAGGGGATCCTCTGTAAGCAAAGGCGTGCAGGAGGCGAGGGAGCCTGCCACGCTGATACGGGGCCAGAACTCCGTTGGAATCAGCTACAAGTGCAAAGGCCCTGAGCGAGCTGATATATGGCAGGAACCGTGAGCAGCGCTGCCTCCCGGGCTGCGGTGAAAGTTAAACAAGATAATAATCCATTTGAAATATCACATTCATAACAAGTGCTCAATAAATGTTAGCTAGGACTATTAACATTATTCCTGTGGGCACACACAGGCCCCCCACCTACTGGAAAGCGATGCTGGCAGGCAAGGAGGCCGTGGTAACCCTTTGGGGTCTGAACCTTCGCTAATGAACGGGCTATCTGCTCTCCGCCAGCCTGATCTGTTTCGCGGGAGAGGATTTCCTGTAAATTGGATTAGTGGGGCGTGCACTGAGTGCTGGGGAGAATGGAGAACTAAATCCAGCTTTGTGGTGGTGTCAGTCATTTTAAAAGATTGTGCAAAATTATCCCTGGTTCAAGCTTTCCGGCAAGAGTGATCAATGTCCTTCCCTTGATAACTTTTCCAGCGTTCAATAACACAGAAAGAAGGGAAGGGAGAAGGTGGAGCCAACTGCCTTATCCTTTGAAGGAGCTCTTTAAGGCAGGGTGAAGTTCCTCCCCTGGAGACTTATTTCTGCTTCTGTTAAGTGGGGGAGGGGAGGCGTGGTGAACACAGGGCCGGTCGGCAATTCTCCAGGGTGACTTCTCAGGAATCCTGATAACCAAAGAGGACCTCAGATGGATGGACTCCATATTGGGAGGGTGGGAATCAGAAAATAAAGGAATTTGCTGGCTTCCTCGTGTTGCGTTTACGGACATGCAGTCACCCTAAGCTAGGCTTCCTCCCCCCACCTTCGGGCCTTTTTATAATTGGATCTCTTCAAAACCCACTTTGAATCTCTTTAAAATCACAGAATTATACTTTAAAAGGCAAAGAATCAACCAAACCCACAGAAAATGAGATCAGATTTGAGGTTACCAGAGGCAGGGGACACAGGGAGGTACAAACTTCCAGTTGCAAGAAAACGCCACGCTAGGGATGTAATATACAAGATAAACATTGCTAACACTGCGGTATGTCGCATACGAGAGTTGTTAAGAGAGTAAATCCTAAGAGTTCTCGTTCCAAGGAAACATTTTTTTCTTTTTCTTTTATGTTGTATCCATAAGAGATGATGGATGTTCACTAAATGTGTGCTAATCATTTTGTGACGTACGTTAAGTCAAGTCATTATGGTGCACACCCTAAACTGATACAGCGCTATATGTCCATTGTATCTCAATAAAACTAGAATGAAAAATCATGACATTCTGAGTTCTAATTTAGCTAAATAGAATTTGCTCTTTTCCCCTTAGGCTTCCGTCTGCCGCTGACTTGCTCTATTCCTCATCCTCCCCAGCCTCCTCTTTAGATGCCTTCCTGCCTGGACCCTGCGGCACAGCTGGCCACCTCCCACCCCCTCTCCACCTGGAAGCTACTCCCTTGTACTAGTCATCTTGCTGCTCGGCAGTCCCCTTCTAGGTGCTGAGTTCTCCAGGGCAGGGATGGTGTCATCCTTGGAAACACCAGTGCCTTTGGCAGGCCTGGCAGACAGACTCAGAGAATGTTTATGACTGAGTTGATAAATAAATGAATGAATTCAGAAACAAGACAGAGGCCTTGCCCAGAGGCATCTAACAGAAGCTCAATTAATATTTGCTGAATGACTAATTGTCAAATGGGCTCTGATACATGCAAATGAGTTGGTTAAAGACAGAGGTCCTAGAGACAGGGGGGAGCCCAGTTAGCTTGTCCTGGATGGGTGGGGGTGGGGTGGGATAGGGTGGGACCTGTCCAGCCCCCGCTTGTAGCCAGGACAGATCAGGCCAGGAAGTCAAGACGCCACTCTTGTGTTAAATGACTGTCCATCTCCCAGTCATAGCCAAGATGTCACAGACTTGGCAGCGGTAAGTTCTCTCTGGCCTACCTTCTCAGCCCACTTGCTAATACCTTTGGGCCAGAGCAGGAGTTGGAAAGAGCTGGGGTGTGCAGTCAGGCAGACCTGGGTCTGGATCTGGCCTCTGACACTTCCTGGCTGTGTGATGCTGGAACAGTCACTTCACTTCTCTGTTCTCATCTGTGAAATAGGGGCAACAATACAACTCTTTTCTCCAGAGGCAAGTTTCCCTTGGGGATAATTCTACCGTGTACAGAAGTCTGTGGACCTTTTCCTCATACACAGGCTTTTCACTTTAATTATAGCAAGTTTTGGAGTGTACCTGTTGGTGACAGTTCCAAAAAAGGGAGGAAATGGGAGAGTAAGGTGGTAAGATAAACCAGTAGAAGGTTCTGGAACAGCCATGCTCCACACTCCAGAGCCATCTGGACTATCCCACCTGTGTGCTGGAAGGAGCCGTGGGGGCCAGAGAGAGGGGTGGGGAGATGATGCAGACATCTCTGTAAGGAATACTGAATGGCTGATGAAGTCCACTTCGTTCCATCATCTAAGTCACTGCTGGAACACAGAATTAGGCATGTGTCCCTCACTGTCCTACAATCATATGAACATTTGGAGAGAGGATCAGACATGGGTGGGGGGTGACTCTTAGTGTCCAAACCCAGCATAGCAAAGCACCAATAAACAGCTTACTGAAATGCGCGGGGGGGGGGGGGGATGTCCTGTAAAATTTGTACTGAATGAGAAGTGATAAAAAGGAATTAATTATTACTAATTAATAATGTACAAGAGATCACCGAAGTTCTCAGCTGGGGGCGGTCTTTACCACTAAGTTACGGAACAAAACCCAAACTCCAGATCATCCTATCACAGCCCGGGCAGCTCTGGCCTAACTCCCCAGTGTCAAGTTTCCCCTGCCCCTCCCCCTGCGGTCAGTTCCAGAACAAGGCAAACGAGTGCCAATATCGGGGTTAGTTTCCAGGCTCAGCCCGTGGCCAGTTTCAACGTACCCTTCAGGTCTCAGCTGAAACATCACCTCCGCAGAGCGGTCTGTCCCTATGATCCCCACCAGTCCTGGTTAATGACTTTAGGGAGTAATCACAACCTGTAACTCCCTCCTTCACAGGCAGGGCGTGAAGATTTCAACGGATCTCATGCAATTTTGCCCTTCCTTCAATGTCTAGGTTGGAAATTACATCTGCCTACAATTAAGGTGGGTGAAAGTAACCAATATTTACTGAGCACTAGTTCTAGATCAGTGGGTTTTGTGTAATGTTTACAACAGCTTGTTCGATCCTCACAACCGCCTAGTCATGGTATCTTCTTTTTTCCATTTTCCCGGAGCGGAAAGCCAAGTGGCACAGGGAAGATCCTGAGCCCAGTCTGCTGCATTCCCCCAAACACGCACTTTCTGCTAATCTGCAAGCTTTCACTAGGAACTTCTTCTTAAAGGGCCCGATCGTATATATTTTTCGGCCTGGTGACCCAAAAAATCTCTGTTGCACCTACTCAATGTCTGCCATTTTAGCTCCAAAGCAGCCACAGACAAAACAAAAATGGATGGTGTGTCTGTGTGTCAATCAGTCTTCATTGCTGGACACTGAAATTTGAATTTCATGACAGTGTCCAGTGTCACAAAGCATACTTATCTTTGGATTTTTCTCAATTATTAAAAAAATGTAAAAACCCTTCCTCGCTTGAGACAAACAAAAGCAGGTCGTGGCTAAACCTGGCAGGAACCGACCCCTGCCAGAAATAGGTAAACCTTCACAAGGAAGATATTACATCGACCTTGAATAAGATTAAGATTTAAATGTTCCCTCGGTATATTTGGCTGCTGCTCCAACTTGATGATGGGGATGGGTTTTTTTTGTTTTTTTTTTTTGAAGACAAGAGCCATGTTTTCTACTTTTTTTGTTGCCTCCCTTGGGCACAGCTGAAGATGAGCCAGTCTGTACCGTGCTGGGCACATGGTCTGTGCTGAAACAGGGGGGTCCGAGGAGCAAAGAGGCAACGTGGGCTCAGAGATGGGCGGCTGCTCTCAGATAATTGTCTGAGCAGAGACTCCCTGACTCATAGCAGGTCCCACAGGGCTCTGCTAACCGATTTCAGCATCGCTGGTGCCATTCTGATTCAAATACAGCTGCCCTGCTGTGCGGAAATGTCAAATATGCTCTAAAAGGAGATTGGGCAATTGAGGGCTCAGGGGGACAAGGCGGGGGAGGGGGAGGACAGATGTTCCAGCATAAAGGTGGTTTGCCAGGAACAGCTCTCAAGGAGACGGACTGGGAGGCTGGAGTCTCTCTTTCTCTCTATGATGTCACTCACTTTTTTTTTTCTTTTGCAGAGCTCTGTCAGTCCCAGGGAAAGTACAGGATCATAATCCAGGCAACAACAGAGGTGCAAATCAACCACTGGAGGGGCATCCCTGCAGCCCCTCTTCCCTGTGGCCCCAGGGCTTTCTCCATCTGGGAGTTTACGCATCATGATCTCTTGCAATTGCTCTGAAGGTTGTTTTTTTTTAAGGTTTGTTTTATTTAACTTTACTGAGGAATTATTGATACGTAAGATTGTATATAAAGTGTGCAACATGATGATCTGATATACACATACCCTGCAGAGCTATTATCAAGATCAAGGTAATTAATACATTCATCACTTTACATAGTTAAACCAGGTAACTTCCTGAAGGCGTTTAAATCAGTATCTTGAAGAGACATCTGCACACCCACGTTCACTGCAGCATTATTCTCAACCTACACGCCCTTTGAGGTTGAATGGACAAAGAAAATGTGATATATATACACATTTTACATATTATGTAAGATTTTGAAAAATTGTGTAAACCTTTCCAAAAAATGTAGGGAGAACTGAATGAGATAAAGCAGAAAAAGGACTTAGCACAGGGCTTGGCACAAAGTAAATGCTCAATGTCAGTTGGTGATATGAACACAATACTGGGCCCTCGATTCATGGATGGTTATAAAATGGTCCACATGGGCTAAGAAAGTAGGTCCTGTGTTTTGGGGAAGGGGCTGGACAAATCCCCTGCAGCAGGTCTTAGCAACCGCCCTATCAATCTCCAGCACTGCAGCTCTGAGAAGACACCGGCAGGCAGGCAGGCAGGCGTCAGCACTGCGCCCTGTGGTTACCAGCTCTGCTAACTTCTGCGGTCAATTAGCCTCTCTGTGCCTCTTTGGCGCCTCTAAAATGGGGATTACGTGAGCTAATGCACATGAATGCGTGAGTCAAATTGAAGAGATGGGTACTGTGAACTTGAGAGACCTCCAGGGAATCAGATGCCTCTTCTCACCATAAATATGTCTTCAGGGAAACCGTGCACTGAATGAATACTTGATTATTTTCTTTACGGCAGTTAGATTGAGGATCGCACCCTCCCTTCTCTCCCTTCCACTGCAAACGCAACAGCACAGGCATCTGGGTGGCTGGGTCACGGCTCCTGTTAGCTCTGACCATGCCAAGACTTGAGTGAGTGACACCGAAACCATGGGTCAGCAGAGTCGGGGCAGAAACACTGTCAGGAAACTCTTACCCCTTGTGTCCACTAATGGGTCAGGTCAGTTCACTTAGTCCCAGCGCTGAAATGCCAGAGCCAGGTAGAGTTACCCAGAGCAAGAAAAGGGCTCTGCTTCACTTGGCCACTGGTCTGTCATTCACAGCTTCAAAGCCCTGGCTGGACCTCTTAGCCAGAGACCATTTGCCTACGTCGCATAAGGCTAAAACTAGGTTCTGTGTCTGGCGGTTTGTGCTGCTAGAGCAAAATCTCATGGACTATGTAGTTTATGCAACAGAAATTAACTGTCAGAGTTCTGGAAGCTGGAAGTCCAAGATCCAGGTACTTGCACGGTTGCTTTCCAGCGATGAGTTCTCTGCCCAGCGAGCAGAAGGTTACTTTTTCACTGTGATCACATGGTGGAGGAGAGAGCAAGCTCTCTGATGTCTCCTCTTACAAGGGCACTAATCCCACCCCGGGGGCCCCACCCTCCTGACTTCATCTAAACCTCATCACCTCTCAAAGGCCCCGTTTCCAAATACCATCACATTGCGGGGGTCAGGCTTCAACATATAAATTTGGAGGGGTACAATTCAGTCCATAGCAGGTTTCCATTAAGTCATTACTCTGCAAAATACTGATTTTTATGCAACATACAGATTGTGTTCCCAGCACAGTAAACAAATAAGCTAAATACATACACACACATGCACACTTATTTAATTTTAAAACAGTTTACTTTTAAATATTAGTTCTATTTTTACCTATCTGACCTCTGACACATTTGGCATTTTCTAAAACATAAAAATTTAACATTTCTATACTGTTTGATACAGAAGTACCATTTCTTAGAATTCACTGCATCAGCAGAATGTAAAGGATGTTTGTGGGTGGTGTTGCTTATAACTGGTGGGTGGTGGAGAATCTCGGAACAACTAAAAGACCAATTAAGAGGAAATGAAATAAATTATGGTCCATTCATCAAATGGAAAAGAAAACTATGCAGTTCTTAAAAAGAAAAAAGAAAATACTATATGTATCAATGTAAAAGATACCCAACATCTTATCCTTAAGTAAGCAGAGCATAAAATAATTAAAAAGGAGATGCATATACAGAGAGAAACAGGTCATTACACACGTGGAAAGACAAGAGTATACTGCAAACTTGTAACAGTATTTAACTCTGTGGAACGTGATGGAGAAAGGGGTTTTGTATATTTGTATATTTCAGTGGTATATTTTGGTGGTATGCTGATTAAGGTTTAACAGGATCTCTAGACAGAAAAGCCCTGATGTATACGTAGCGTTTGCCCATTTCCATGGTGTAAATACTCCCACCATGGCAGATTTCAAGCTACCAACATAGTGACTGCCAGAACTGGGAAACCACCTGCAGTCGCACGTCATCACGCAGTGCTTCCTGCCCACAGCCACCACAGCAGATGGAAATAAAGTTAAGAGCAGAGATAACAGCAAAATGATTAGGAGGTCATGAGCTTTGAGTATTCCTTTGCTTTCAAAACTATTTAATGGTAAGTTTAGATAATTTGATTTTTAATACTGGCTGTGTTTAACAATCAGACCTCTCCCATTTCTTGAAAGTTCAACAATAGGTTCTCACAATCCCAGGCTATCGCTGCATTTCTACACTATTTGTCCTTTACAACAAATGTGGATAAGGACTGCTGTCAATAGTTTTTTTAATATGTAATTTTTAAAAAACGTCCTATCTTTAGCAGTCATCTAACAATGTTAGAACACCTGGCAAAGTCTATAATGGAATTTTTTGTTTTTGTTTTGTTTTGTCTTTTTTTTTGGTGGTGGTGGGGCGATGGAAGTAATCATGTTTATTTTTATTGGAGGTACTGGGGATTGAATCCAGAACCTTGTGTATGCTAAGCATGCACTCTACCACTTGACCTATACCCTCCCCTCCCCCATAATGGAATTTTAAAAGCAACTGGACCACTCTTTCTGAAGGGTCTACTGTGTGCCAACTTCTGCAAAAAGAGCTACAGTTTAACTGCAGGCACTTAATACACTTCTATATGGACTTTTTATGCATATACATTAAATGTGTACCTTACGATACCTCCACTTGTCCCCTGAAACACTCCGACCTACGTATCAAGCCTTGAGGCTTTTTGAAACTGCTCACCAGCCTCTCAACATGAAGACAAAGTGAGCCCCATGGATGAAGGAGGGTGCCCATCATAGGCTTCGGGGAGAAGAGGTTTCTGGCTGCAGGAATGAGGAATGGCTGGGAGGGGCAGGTGGTAGCACTTTATTAACAAAGTGGCAGCAGCACTGATGACACGTGCGCTCACGTGTTACAAAGATGCTGCCGCCGACCATTTTGTTCCCCTTTACAGTATCTGTACCTTTCATCTGATTAGCAAAATTGTGACATTTCAGGAAAGTCATTTATGCCAGACTGGATGACTGTGTACCTGCAAAATTCACATGTGGAACCCCCAGTGTGATGGTATTAGGGGGTGGGGCCTTTAGGAGGTACTTGGGTCATTCAGATGGAGCCCTCATGAACGGAATCAGTGCCCTTATCCAAGAGACCCCACAGAGCTCCCCAGCCCCTTCCACCATGTGAGAACACAGCAAGAAAAGTGCCGTCCACGAACCAGGAGTGAGCTCTCACCAGACCTCGATCTTGGACTTCAGTCCCTGGAAGTGTGAGGAATGCATTTCCGTGGTTTACAAGCCCCCAGCCTATCGCATTCTGCCAGGGCAGCTTGGAGGGGCTACGACAGCATCCTGACTCTCAGTTCACAGGAGAGGATGCCGGGGCTTGGAGAGGTGGCTTGACTGCCTTAAGTCCAGGATGCACAGCCGTCAGGGACAAACCCAGGGGGAGCGGCCAGTGTTTAGTTTTCCAGTCTGACAGATGCGGCTGCTCTAGCTCACCTGGACAGCTGTGGGGCAGGCCCAGCTCGGTGGGAAAGTTTTGTTTTTGCTTTCAGTTTCTTTTTGTTTCACTTTTCACCTGTCCAGCATGCAGAAGCCTTGTGATTTACTTAGCAAAGAGGGAGGACAATCTTGAGACTATTGTCAGAACTACCCAGGAAATAGAATTGCTTATACGAAAAACAGTTCACATGAAAAGGTCTCAGAGGGAGGGAAGAAGCTGGGAGCAGTCTCCTTGCACTTAGGGACATTCTCTCCCACGAGACCGGGTGGGGAAGTGGGAACGAGGACGGGGGACTCTTCTAGAACAGTGGCTTTGGCTCCGGAGGGCGGTGACCTTGCCATCTTTTCAGTATGCAGCTGGGAAAACTCCTGAGCAGCTAAGTTTAGTTAATTAGAGGCCACCCACCAAGTCCGATGAGCAGGGGGAAACTCGCACTTGGCTGCCTCGTCAGGGTCCATCAGGCGACCCAGTGCCACTGAGGGCAGTGCGGTGGGAGAGGTGCCCTGGGCCTGCTGATGGAGCTTTTGCATCGTGTTTGAATAGTGTGCACCTCTTGGCTCAGGGACAAGACATAAATGGAGACAATAACAAGGGAAGAGGATGCTGGATGAGGGTGGTTTCTCCCTGAGGCCAGGAGTGCAGCCATGCATTGCTTAAACCCCCGCTGCTGCTGGATAAAGCTGAACTGCCTCTCTGGCACCCAGACCTTGACCTGTCCAGCTCCCAGCCTCACTGCTTACCTGGCACGCACCTCCGCTCCATCTCTACGGCTGTGCCAGGAGTCTTAACTACCATTTCCTGAGGGCTTCCTGGTTTCCAGGTATTTCCATTTACTTAATCTTTCCAGCAATCCTGTGAGTCTGTATTGACACATCTATGTTACAGATGAGGAAAGTCAGGTCAAAAAACTCCAAAAGAATAAACAAATGGAAAACCTAAAACAAAGATGAAGCGATCTGTCCAAGGCCACCCACTCTCCTAGGCAGGAGGGAGGCAGAGTTTGGGCACTTCAGCACGCCCTGTATCCCAGGCCTAGACTCCACACGTGATTAAACTAAATGGACAAACTATCTGTTGTCTCTTGACCCTGCCAAGTATTTCCACCCCTCCTGCTTTGTTGTCTTGGAACATCCAACCCACCCTCCCCACCTGCAGCCCTCCTGGCTCTGATACCCTTCTCAGTGGTTCCAAGCAGACCTCCACACCCTAGCTCTCCTTTTGTGGACGTGCCCCTCCATCACAGCAGCTGGCCGCATTGCACGTAATTGTCCGTAATCTCTGATCTTTGAGTCTACGGTGGACCCCCTGCAGGGGGCCGGGGCTGATGGTGGTGCCAGCAGAGACTACATCTTATTTTCAATTTCTACTCATGGTGCAGGGCCCCATGGCAGGTGGCTGGTACCTGCTGAGGGCTTGGCCTGCTGAGTAGGCAACACTGTAAGACTCGGGAATACAGAATGTTTCCCACGAGCAGCTTCCCCCAGCTCTCTGCCACGCCCAGAAAGGCAGTGGTGCAGAAAGCTGGAACTCACGTATTCATTCAACAATTACTTATTGAGAGCTTTGCATGTTGATGGGGACTTAGGAGTAAACAAAGCAAGATCCTTGCCCTTAAGGAGACTGGTCTTGGTGGGGAAAGACAGAGAGGTGTGTTTCCTCTTGCTACCACAACAAATTACCTTAGTAGCTTAAAACATATCAATTTATTATTTCACAGTTGTATAGGTCAGAAATCTAGGGGCTGGGCTGGGTTCTCTGCTTAGACTCTCACAAGGTCAAAATCAAGGTGTCAGCCAGCCTGGATATTATCTGGAGGCTCTGGGTGAGAATCCAGTCCAAGCTCATCCGGTTGTTGGCAGAATTCAGTTCCTCGCGGCTGTAGGACTGAGCTCCCCACCTTCTTGCTGACTGTCAGCTGGGAGGCTTTACTGGCTCCTAAAGGCCACCTGCATTCCTCGTCACTCTGTCTTCTCCGTCTCCACACTAGTAACAGCACAGTGAGTCTCCCTCGTACTTCCAACTGACTTCCCCTCTGCCACAGCCTGTTCTGCTTTCAGACAGAGGATGCTCTCTGCCTTTAGGGAGTCCTGTGATTAGACTGGGCCCATCGGATAATCCAAGATTATCTCCCTATTTTAGGGTCCATAATTACAGCTGCAAAGTCTCTTTTGCCACATAATATAACATAATCTCAGGTTCCAGGGATTAAGGTGTGGACATCTTGGGCGGGGGGCGGGGTGGGCATTCTGCCTACCAAATAGGCAGCAGGAGAATCAACAACATTTTATTTAATTTTTACATGTGATATTTTTATTTGATTCATATGTTTTATGATGTTGATGGGAAGTGCCATGAAGAATAATAAATCAGAGGAGGGGGACTGAGGGTGCTACTTTGGATCAGACGGTCCGGGAAGCCCACTGTGAGGACATGACACCTGAGCAGACTGGAGGAAGTAACATGATTGGGGGTTGGAGCAGCTGGCAGAGGCCTGAAGCCTGGGGTGGGAATGCAACAGTCAGGAGGCGAGCACGGCTGAACAGGGTGCCCAGGGAAGAGTAGGGGCCACGAGGGACCACGTGTCTGGAGAATTTAGCCAAGACCAGCCCAGGAGGACTCTTTTTCCAGGATGCTGTGCTTTGCCCGGATGCACTCCGGGCTACAAGTGGCTTTTACAAACCCTAGAGCTGAGGCAGGAGAACAGGACAAGATGCAAGGCCCTAAAGCATGTTAATTGAGTCAGAGAGTTCACAGGGCATGCAGGGAAGAATCTGATGGCGTTCTGACTCTGAACACTTGGAGAATCCAATAAATGCGTACAGAGCGTCGGTGAGGGGTTAATCACCTGCGGCTTGGCGAAGGCCCGTTTGATGTCTCTGAGCAGGGGGTCGGGGGTATGACCATGTGAGAGGAATGCAGACATCCAGGTCCACTCCTGCTCGGGGATCTCTGCACTTCCCCCCCTCTGCCTAGGATGCAACTGTTCTGGATCTCAGCCTGGCTGCCAACTCCCCTTCCATCAGCACTCAAGTGTTATTCTCTCAGAAAACCCTTCTGTAAAAAATGGCTCTTTCTAGAAGACTCCGATTCCCTGCCATGCTTCCCAGCCATCACATTTTGTCAGGGTTTCCCAGACTCAGAACTACTGATGTTTTGGGCTGGGAAGTTCTTCACTGTAGGAGACTCTCCTGCTCATTGCAGGATGGGTGGCAGCCTCCCTGGCTTCTACTCACTAAATGCCAGTAGCATCTCCCTGGTTATGATAACTAAAAATGTCTCCGGACACTGCCAGCGTCCCCTGGGGCACCAAATCTGCCACCGCTGTTCTGCTACTGTCTTCAAAACACCATCTTCCAAAATTATTCATTTCATTCAACAACAAATACTTACTCATTGCCTAACATACGCCAGACATGATTCTAGGTACAGGAGACAAAGCGGGAAAATTGACTGACAGAATTATAACCTCTGAGGAACTTATCCTCATGGAAAGAAACAGAAAATTAAGAAGAAAATGGGCAAACTGATCTTAGGTCAGATGGCGATGATCTTATGGTCGGATGGAGAAGAATGAGGCAGGGAAGGGGGCAGAGCGAGGCTGTAGCTTGGAGACTGAGAGGCTCACAGGTTTAAATAGGTGAGTTCTAGGCACAGCAGGGAAGAAAGAATGGCTGGAGCCGGGTGAGTGCGGGAGCCCAGGAGGAGATGGTACCACAGGACACGGGGAAAACGGCTTCTCTCCCACAACAACAAGGACCTCCCATGAACAGGGCTCCTTTTTGTCTTGGTCAGTGGCATCCCAGGGCCTAGAAAGGTGCCTGGTGAATATGTGCCTAATGAATGGACAAGTGGATGGTGAGCGCTGGGAGGGAGTGCTCAGCCCTGGGGGTCCTCACCGGACAAAAGACAGAGTTACTGTCAAAAACGCCGAACAGCCCCACCTGTCCGCCCTGCCTGTGAACCTCAAACATGAAAGGAAAGAGAAAGTACTAACAGCGGACATGTGTTGACCTAGACATTGTCCCAAGTACTTTTCAAATCCGATCTCATTTCTTCTTCAAAGCAACCCTTTTTAGAGGGAAACCCTTCTTGTCCTGATACGGTAACTAAAGAAAAGACTGCTAGTTGCCCAGAATCCTGGAGCCGGGACTCGAACCCAGGATAGTTCACCTCCAGAACATAAGTGATGCTGTCTGTTAATAGGAAAAACGAAACAGGAGCTCCCAGGGCACAGAGGGACCAACACTGTAAGAGGCTGAACTTCCTGTAGTCTCTTTTTCTACCTTTTAACAGATGACAACAGGCAACTGCTGCGGCATTTCCTGAGTGTGACTACATGCCCACTCTTGTCTTACCACATTAAATGTACTCTCTTACCTTGCTGACCTATAGCAATCCTCCGTGAGGTAGAAACCCCAGCCATCTCCATTCCATATATGAATAAACTGGGGCTCAGAGAATCAGAGAGGTGCAGGGAACCAGAAGAGAAGACTGGGAGGCACCGTTTGCTTTCTTTCCCCTAGATAGCTAAGGGGTCGTCAGGTGGACGAGGGAGCAGATTTATTCCATGTGAACCCACAAGGGCCAACAGAGACTCTGGTTCAGGACAGGAAGTGGACAAGCTTTGGATAAAATCACCGAACTTTAGAAAAAAGTTAAGTGGGGATTCCTGAAAATTTGACTTACCCTATGATCTAGCAGTATCTGTAGGAAACTCTAATTCAAAAAGATACGTGCACCCCAGTATCCACAGCAGCACTGTATTCAAGAGGCAAGACTATGGAAGAAACCTGAATGTCCATCGACAGATGACTGGATAAAGAAGTTGTGGTACGTACACAAACACACACACACACACACAGAATGGAATGCTACTCAGCCCTAAAAAAGAATGAAATAATGCCAATTGCAGCAACATGGATGGACCTGGAGATCATTATACTAAGTGATGGAAACCAGAAAGAGAAAAATGGAGTATGATATCATTTATATATGGAATCCCAAAAAGTGACACAAATGAACTTATTTACAAAACAGAAACAGACTCACAGACATAGAAAACAAACTTACGGTTACCAGGGGGAAGAGGGGAGAGTGGAGGGATAAATTGGGGGTCTGAGATTTGCAGATACTAACTACTATATATAAAATAGATAAACAACAGGGTCCTACTGGGTAACACAGGGAACTATACCCAATATCTTGTAATAACCTATAATGAAAAAGAATATGAAAAGGAATATATATACGTACATATAACTGAATCACTATACTGTACACCGGAAATTAACACAACATTGTAAACTGATCATCCTTCAATTAAAATTAAAAAAGTTAAGCAGAGAGAAGTAGCTGGACGGGAGGACAGCTGAGTAGACTTCGGGCAGACTGAATCCTCCCCGGGAGCAGGGAGCACTCTCTTAGGCACTGACCCCAAATTCCAGAGGGCTCTTGGGCACGTCATGGCTTTGCATGTGAGTCAGCCTGCTGGACGTCTGCCTTGGATTCATGACTCTCGGGGCGGACAGAACCCCTTCTCAGGACTGACCAGCACGATGAAGGGTATTCCTGCCCCTCGCATGGGGCCCCCTGGACATCCATGTTATACTTGTATATAATTGTTACAACTAGCTGAGCCTGGGAAAAATACTACTTACAAAACAATGTGCTTTCTTTGGGGCATGATTTAATAGACACTGAACTTGGAATACAAATCAAGAAGAGATGGTACTTCCTGCTAGAGTTGTTCACTAGTTTGGAAAACGTCTCACAGACAGCAAACACCGCTCATGGAATTTGTTCTGCCAGTCTCCCATCAGGACCGTCCTGCTTGGCAGCAGTCACACTGCAGACGGCTCTGTCCCAAACACAGGCACAGAAGCACCCACCACTTCATTCACTGCATTATGTCTTCGACTGCAGCCGGGAGTGAGCAATGACATGCTGTGGCCAATATATTTTCTAGTAAATTAATTTCCTTTTTTTTTCTTTATATCAGAGCACAGGCACCTTATTGATTTTTTTTTTTTGAAATTACATTGGTAAACAGTGTCACACAGGTAATCTTTGAATTTTATTCCAGGATTATAAAAGAGGCACTCCAAACATGTTAGCAAAAAACGGGGCAAGGCCACTGGCTGAATGAACAGAAGGCATTTTCATTATTTTTGCGGTTGACCTTAAGTTGAGAACTCAAATGAAGTCAAAGAAAATGACACAAAGATTGGCCTCCCTAAGATAAAACTCACCATAGATAAAGTCTGTGTTTTTAGGCTCAGTAAATCTACCACAGGAGTGTGGAATGGGGAACCTTCAGCTGGACGGTCATGCAAAGAGTTTTCAGCTGAACTCAAGTTCAGTTGGAGCTTGATGGGCAAACGAGCACGAAAGCCGGTCTAGGAGGCTAGTGTGCATCAGAACACGTAGGGAGCGTGTTTAAAATACGGTTACCTGGCCTCGTCTTTAAAGACTCAGATTCGGTCTCTTGGGGTTGGGGCCAGAAGCATGACATCTTAAACAGGCATTTTAAGTGATGCAGAAAAGTGGGCAGAAGTGTCCAGGTGGAGGCGTGAGACCCTCGTAGTTTGATAAGAGCCAGAGTATGTCATTCAGGTTGGAAAGGTTTGGAGGGTTGCTGGCTGGTGACCGGCTTCAGATACATAACGACACGTAGGATGCTGATTAAGAAAGTGCAATGATATGGTGTGTACATCCTTACAGTAGAAAAATGAATGAGAAGCTACGGTACAAAAGAGAGTAGACACTTCTGTTCAGTGTGGTGTCAGATGAACTGTTCCTAGAGTAGCGAGCATCTTCCATAGGGATTATTCTACAAACTCTTTATTTAAATATTTCTAAGCCAAGGGCTTGGGATACAGAGCTCAAAAAGTGATAACCCCCGACCCCAGAATTAATGTACGGGCAGTTCTTCCTAAACTTGTTTCAAGGATCAAGTTAAGAGTGGGGAATGCTACTGGGTTTAACAGCTTTACTTCTGGGCTTTCCAGGATCTCTAATATGCCAACACGCACTTTGAATCTCCAAGGGAGAGATGCAATATGCAGATTTCTCAACCTTTTCTGTCCCCAGTTTCTGATCACGTATTCCCATCTCCTGCGATGTCCTCTAGAATTCATCCAGAAAATGCTGGTCCAGGGAGGGTGACTGCAGGGCTAACGTTCAACTCCGCATCTCAACCATGCTAGAGGCTCAAGTTGTACTGAACTTATTTGTAGACATGCAAATTCTCCTCTCCTAGACAATCATCTTCTTGAAGGAAGGTTCTTGGGATCACATTTTAAAAAATCATTTTTTTACCCCAAATAACAGGCAGTTCGTAGCATGTGCTGAATGAACAAACTACATTTCAGTCTGGTTGATCCGGACGTAATTCTTACAGGCGGAAATCATCCAGTCACAGTACGCCTTCAGAGCATGAAGAGATCTTAGTTCTTGGCCCAAGAGACAAGGAAGGCTCGGGGAAATGAAAACATTTGTCCAGGGTTGCAGAAGGCTGGGTGTCAGAGGCAGGGCCGAGGGCGGGCCTCCACCCGACACTTGGAGTTACCCCACTAAAGCTATTTCCTTAACAGTTCTTCAGCAAGTTGTCCAAAGTTGGCCCCTTTAATCCCCCTATAGAATTCGCCACAGTGTCTGACTTTACCATGAATTACCTTCCACTTACTTCTTCATGGCCCCGTTTGCTCAAACCTCAGAGGTGAGTCAGTCCTTGAATGTCCCAATTTTGTTGTTCTGCAGATAAGGATTCCTAGAGAAACTCTCTCTCCCTCCCTGGAGAGCCAGGTCTCCATCTGCCTGTCTCTGGCCTAATTTGGGGACTGAAAAGGAACAGGATGCATTTTCTTTTTAAATTGTTTCTTAAAAAGCATCCTCTGGTTAATATCATGTCCTGAATGTGTCTCAGGGAGGAGGCAGCCTCTCCTTGAGAAGCCCCCGGGATCCAGCACGAGCAAACCTCTCCTGAACTCGCCATCTTCCCCCTTCTGACCTGCCTTCCCGCACTCGTTCTCCAAACACCTGCTGCTGTCAGCGCTCCCCACCCCCTTCTCTTCTGTGCTGCTGTTTGTTTTTAAGATATTCGCCGTCAGCATATGACCTGAAGTAGGTTGAATCTTTCTGAGACTGTCATCATCTTGGTTTTGTTTGTTTATTTGTTTAAAGTCCTGCAGACAGCTGAGTGCTGCGTGAATGACAGCTGCTCGCACCAGGACACGATACATTGACAGAATGGTCGGGAATGGACACCTCTCTGTGCAAGAATGTGGGAGTTACCCTTTATTTCACCTGAACGGAGATGGCAAGGACCCTGTTCTGGCATCTGCCAGGTGGTTCACAGCTGCTGTGGCTTACCAGCTCCCTTAATACGGAATTAAGTTGTAAACTGCTCCAGAAAGACGGGAGTTGGGTGAGTGGGCGAGGTGGGCAGATCTCTGATCTTTTAGGGCCCTGTGGGCTGCGTGCAAGCAGACTGGGAAAGAAAAACAAAGAAGAGGGGGAAACTGGCTGGCTCTTTGAAGGTGAATGTCTACCATCCAAGATAATTCTAGCAATTAACCAAGATGATGCACTGGGAGGTACCTAGAAGGGTGCCTGGTGAATGCAGCTGAATCTGGTAAATGGGGCTGAATCTGAATTTCTTGAAAACTGGTTCTCAGCTAAGCTGTGGTTAGGAGGAGAAAGAAAAACAATAACCAACTTCCAAAAGCACTTAGGTTTACCAGTGCCCTGTAGCTACACCACCACGTGGGAGCCTCACCGCGGGCTCGGGGAGGACCACCATTCCCAGATTACAGATGAAGAACCCAGGGCTTGACACTTGAGCAGCTTCCCAGAGGCACAAGGCGGAAAAGCGACTGGTCATGAAGGCAGAGCCTCCAAGTCAAACATTTCATGCTTTTTCTGGGGATTTTCAAAGTAGAACACGGCTGATAGACACACTAAATTTGTCATTTTTTTTGCATCTAAAATAATATGAAAAGTTAACATTTTCCAGGTAGTGGAGAGAGAAAAACTGCAAGGTGGCTGCATTATATTTGGGGAAAAGCAAAATACGTACTGGTTCTTTCTGACCCTAGGGCTGAGGAAGCCTTAGCAAACCCTAGGCAATCAGGTCGCCACCGTTTTTAAAGCAGGTGGATTCCATTGCCTGATAGACTGAGCGGCAGAAAAATGCAACAGGGACACAGGCTAAGCTCATTAAACAGGTGACCTTGCTAATCCTCGCACGCTGGGTGCCGGTGTTATTTAACTCATTTCACAAGGGAGAGGAGCAAGTTTCAAGGAGGTGAAGCGACTTGGACCCAGGAGACTAAATGGCTGAATTGCAACCTAACCTGGACCTGCTTCGGTTTCCTAGCACCAAGCTCAAGGCTCCACATGGGGCTTGGCTGGACATACCCCTTCTGGAGGCTTGAGATGCTCTGGGATTTAGGGGGCAGGTTCCCTCCAGGGCCGTCCTCGATGCCCCTGAGAATCTAAGCGTCTGGATGACTCATCCACGGATCAGGGCGCAATCCTCAGTCTTAAAATAACAAATCCCCATCGTGAAAGCCAATGCATTTTGATGTCGCATAAATCCTTTCCTAATGATCATTTGGTGTCACTGGCTTATTTAAACGGACACATCCCTTCTAACAGGGCTCTTTCCTATCTGCTCTGCCCTTTTAGAAGCAGCAAGGGAGGTAACTCACGGCCTTGGCATATCGAGTAGGAGCTGGAGAGGGTCGAGGTCCCTGTACGTCTCCTGACCTCACGTGCTGAGACGAGGAGTAGCGGGAGGGGACGTGCCATTTAGGTCATAATAAATTCCCTAGCGTGCTCCATTTTTCTTCCATCTGCAAACCCGGATTGATGACCGGCGGTTTTTGTCTGACGCAGATAACCATGACCCCAGTGCTGTGTCCTGGAGGCACTGCGGTTTATCTCCACGTGACATTTTCTTTCATTCTATATTGCAGAAGATGGGAACTAAACACACACCAGGGTTTACCTGAGATGCCCCTTCTCTCCCACCCGACAAACATGAGTGTCTCTGGCTTACGAAAGCCTGGAGTGGATGTGCCAGAATCTGGGCACAGGAGATCAACGCGGGGTGGTCATTTACTGATCAAAGGGGACACAGGGAGCCCTCCCACTGGCCCCGGTGGGCCCCTAAAGGGTCCAACCTCAAATGCACTGAAAAAACAGTTCCTGGGGAAGCTGGCTGGAATGGGAAACAGGTGCCACGTTTCATCAGAGCAGAGCCTTGGACCTTCTGCTCCAGAAACATCTGGAGGCTTCCTATAGGGCAGAATCCTGGGCCCCTGCCCAGACGTTTCAAGGGGCAGAGTCCAGGATTCCACAGTTTTAAAAAGTATTCTTGAAAGCCACTCAAGTGCAAGCTAGGAAGGTTAGTAGTTAACAGCAGCCTTACTTTTCAGATGACAACTCTCTAAGCTTGAGCATCCTGGGTATAAAACAGAGACAAGAATCGCACCTGCCTCAAGAGGTAAGATTACCACCTTGAATGCACCCAGCACAGTGCCTGGCCAGCCCTTAGCTGGTATGCAGAGGCACTGCCTTACCCATAATTAAGACACAGAAATACCTCCAAACCGGCTAATCAGAGCTGCTGCTCTGAGCCCCTGAACTCAGGCACTCCCCAGAGCTCCCCTCCATCCAGCAACTCAAGGGTTAAGGCCCAGCCCAGCAGGGGAGCCTCGGGGATGCAGCTGTGGGTCTACTAAGGGCTGGTGGTTAAAATTCTTCAACTGCAACCTCTACAGGCTTCCAGTAATGCCTGGTAGGCATTGCGGGGAAGAATTACATCCCATGAGGCACGCCTGGATGTTCTGTCCAATATCAGCATGTCCACCAACTCAAAGGCCGGCCTTCAATACAGGGCTCCCTGACCTCTGGCTGCTCAGGACCTTGACCTGGACCTTTCTTTCCTTGTCTGATTCCAGCTTTGACCCCATTTGGACCGGATCTCTGAACTTTCCCTTCTGGAAGTTTGACTCTCATCCTTTTTCCTGCGGCCTCTGGGGCCCTGTGTTTGCGTCTGACTTCTGGGGAATCCGACCCTCAGCTCTCAGAGGTGACTCTTTGGCTCTTCCTACTATAGAATGACCTTAGCCTCCAGGACAGGCTGCTACCTGTCACCTTCAGGTGGTGCCATCCCCAGAGCCCTGCTCCAACCCAGTACCACCGGTCTCAGGTGCCAAGTTCCAGCCCTTCTTGGCCTCACCTACCCTACGGCTCCCTGAGCTCCAATTCTAGTCCTGATACAGATCACAGGTCTGCATCCTTTGAGAACAGGGTATGAAAGAAGTGGCAAAGAGGATGGAGGGGAAGAGGCAGGATCGAGAGGCAAAGGTAGGGATCAAAGGTGGAGGTCAAGGGTAGACAGTGGTGGGACCCGAGCCTACAGAGAGGGAGGTAGTTCTAGTTTCACTGTTTCTCTGCTCCATGAGGTCATGGGCTGTGTCTGGGGCACTAGTATAGAGCCCAGTGCACAGGAAGCATCAGACAGGCAGGAGATGAACAAAGAATGAATGAATGAATGAAGGATGGTATCAAGAGAGAAAGAAAAGAGGAGATACACATTTGAAGTAGCAACAAGGTAGAAAATAGATCTGACTTCAGACACATGGTGTTTAGGGGCTGTGGTACGCCATAGTGCCAGTTACCAAATATTTCTGCCTTCTCTCCTTTCAGGGACATGGTAGAGTTGCACTTGGCCACACCCATTAAAGGTGGGCATGACCACATGACATGCTTTAGCCAATGAACTGTTAGCAGAATTTATGTCATTCTGACCCGAAACTTTAAGAGTCAATAGCGGATGACTGGATAAAAAAGTCCTCAGACACACACACATATATACAATGGAATACTACTCAGCCATAAAAAAGAATGAAATAATGCCATTTGCAGCAACATGGATGGACCTGGAGAATGTCATACAAGTGAAGTAAGCCAGAAAAAGAAAGAAAAAAACCATATGATATGACTTACATGTGCAATCTTTAAAAAATGAGACAAATGAACTTACTTACAAAACAGAAACAGACTTACAGACATAGAAAACAATCTTATGGTTACTGAGGGGAAAAGGGGTGGGAAGAGATAAACTGGGAATTTGAGATTTGCAGATATTAACTCCTATATATAAAATAGATAAACAACAAGTTTCTACTGGATAGCATAGGGAACTATATTCAATATCTCTTAGTAACCTATAATGAAAAAGAATATGAAAATGAATATATGTATGTACATGTATGACTGAAATATTATGCTGTACACCAGAAATTTACACATTGTAAACTGACTACACTTCCATTAAAAAAAAAAAGTCAATAGGACATTGGCTACTTTCCTCCCTATACAAAGAAGACGAATCCTGACTGTTCATGGTGCACGCAGATCCTGGGGACCTAAAAGGGGCAGAATGATCTCTAGGAGTCAAGCAACCTACAGGGCATACTCGCAAAGACGCTCAGTGGATCTGGGACTGAAGGTCGGTCAGGGGAGGGGCTTTCTGGTGAGAATGGCACCGACTGCCAGGCCCAGTACCTATATGCCTGTAGCTGCAGCTCTAAGCAAGAACCAGAAGGCCAACAGCCTATGTACCGTCCACCGCAGAACTCAGGCAACCAGGCGGCCTTCTCCCACGCTGTGGCCCACCGCCTCTCCCCAAGGAAGGAGCACTGAGTCCTCACATCGCTCTTTGCAACCCCCACCCCCTCCCCAGCAAGCCACCCTCAGGACTCACCTGTGTTGTAGCCCCTCCCAAGGGCAGGCCAAGGCCGGTGATTTTTCCACAGGTTTCCAAGGTACCAATCACTCTGGTTCTCTACCAGGCCCAGGACCTGCTGACCTGTGAAGTACAGAGGATGCAGAGGTCTTAAAAGAAGCCCAGCCACGTGGAACAGTGAGTACTGAACAGGAGCCGTGACAACAGCAAGTCATCATAACACAGCTTTCGTTATTGGGAGCTTTTACGACGCGCCAGGCCCTGACCTAAGCGCATACTTTGTATTAATGTGTTTAATTCTCACACTTAGGCAGCCCACCTATTTTCATTATCCCCATTTTACAGAGAAGAAATGGCGGTTGCCCAGGGTAGTTAGTTAACTTGCCCAAGGCCACCCAGTTAATCTGTGATAAAGCCAGAATCCCAAACCATCCATCCATCCATCTATCCCTCCCTCCCTCCCTCAACTCATGCAACATATTTATTTACTGACACAGTCTTCTTCAAATGTTCCAGTTCACTATTTCCTAATGTATAGTAATTTATTGGCTTTCGGAGCATGAGCGGAGATAATTTTCCCACTCAGCGAGGAAGAAAGGACCCCTGGTTAACGAGAAGGGAGCACCCAGAGAAGAGCCACCTTCCCGCAGCGTTTTTACTCTCACGTCCACTTCATCTCGTGCCAAGAAGCATCATCTCAAGGCAGGAGTGTTTTCTAGGGGAACAACTGCTTCTGTGTCCCCAGAGCTCAGCTTTGACGTTGGCCTCACTCTCTCGTGTACTGAGGCCAACGTCGAAGGTATGAGTCAGGCCTCTCGGTCAATTTCTTAGCATCTCAGCACCTCGGGTGAGTGAGCCACTCACCCCAATTTCTTAGAGCGTTAATGTTTCTGGGCTCAGGACTTCTAAGTAGGGCAAGAAGGCATCAGAATCAACTATCTTCCGTTAAGACAACCCTGTCATGCCAGGTGCAGGAGGCATTTCTTGCAACTATTATCAACAGCATTTTACAGAGTAGGACACTGAGGCTCTCGTAGGACTGTGATTTACATAACTAGTGGTGGAGCCAGGGGATGAATCTACACTTATCTGACACCCAGATCCTTTCCACCGTCTCAAAGCATTATTGCTTACCTATATGACAAATGTTTAAGGTAGAAGTTATAAATACATATTTTACAGGAAGAGAAACCAAGGCTCAAAGTTTAAACAACTTGTTAAAGGTCACAGGACTAACAGTCATTGTCATCCACAGCTAACTGATGCCTTCTGGAGCTCAGATCCTTACACCGTTGGCCAGCCTGAGAAAGAAAGCCCTTTCTGACCGCATGGAAGCCCCGAAGCATGTGAAGAAAACACAGCGGTTCTCCGGGAACACCACGCTGGGTGAAACAGAACCTCCTTGGTGTGATGACAGCTCCCTGAAATGATGGTGTGTGGGTTTGGTGTAATTTATTTGATCAATTTATCGAGCTCCCATCTAAATCATCACTCCAACACAAACACATAAATTGGAGGCATAGGAAAAATACTACCACCCACTTTGTCATCGCATATGATCACATTCAGAACTTGTAGAATCCCTCAGAAAAACAGATCACCGATTCAGGACGCGCAAGAGCCAATCAATTCCGCCCGCAACAAGCTTGGGACGTTCAGTGCACAACAGTTAGATCTGAAAGGCATGGGGCCCTCAGCATAGAAAGCCGTGCGCTGAGTCCTGATGCAATGACCTCACTGGAGAGCCCATTTAATAAACCCCACTGCGAGGCTGGGATGCAGAGAGGATGTGGGGTCCTTGGGGGAGCAGGTTCATTATCACCGATGACCCCTGGTTGGCGCTGCCACGTTGGTTTTGGTAGGGTGACGGGTGTCACATGCTCACAACCGACAAAGGGGAATGACTGTTTCATTGACTTTAGGGTGGCCACCTGACTTTCAGGAAGGACACTCTTCAGCTGTCTGAAAGTCCACACTCCACATTCTGACATTCCATGAATTGTGTTCTTTCAGACGAATTCTCTAACAGCCACATGAAAAGGGACAGTTCTCCTGCTCGCGTTCCCACCTCTGTGTTTTCCTGGCACTGCTCTCGCGTGGTAGGGATTGCCTTTGCCCCCTGCCGCCCCCACCGGTAATCCTTTCAGGCCCATCTCTAGCACGGAGCCGCCTGCGAATTCCCGCCTGAGATGGTGGCATCTCTACCTAGAGCATCCTCCCGGTATTCCTGCCATCAGTTGACTTACGTCCTGTCAAGGACAGAGTGGGTGACATTCGGGCACACACACGCTGCTCATCTGTAAACGTCCATCCCGCCATTCGTCCAAGGGCAAGGACTCCGTAATATCTAACACACTCAGAGGCATTAATAAATATCTGCTAAATAAATGACATTCGCTGCATAAACCTCTCCTGACTGGAGACCACTTATGTCAGTGCTTAAGTGTATCCACATCCCTGAGGCTGCAAAGCGTTGCACCCTCTCCCCATCCCCCAATGTCACCCCATTCTCCCACTCAGCTGTGGGATCTTTGGCATCTTCCTTGCCTACATGGAAAACGGCAGGCAGCGCTTGAAAGCATTTTCTATATCAGTTGCTCTACTGGAAGGCTTGAACTCAAGGTCTTAATCTCCGGAGAAGGAGTAATTTGCCTGGTTAACCTTAAGGCATGTTATCTCAGAGAACAGCAACCAAGTTTCCCTTCTCTCAGTTTGCACCGTGGCTGCATTTCCTAGGACGGGGGCACACAGCCCTTTCACGTCTGCCAGTCCTCTTCAAGGTTAAGAAAACAAAATCCTTACTTTGCCCCAAGAGAGCTGAAAGGTTACTATCCATTGGTTGAGAAAGCAAAATGATAAACAGCTGCTAAGACTTCATTTTGGCTTTTTTTTTTGTATGAAGTCATCAGCGGCTCTGTTGATGATCAAAATGATGGCTGGGGTCTGTGTCCGTGGACAGGGAGCCACATGCAAGCAGCGTAGCCGGAGGTGAAGACTGGAACCAGATTGCCTGCTTCCGATTCCTAGCCCTCCACTTCTTTAGCTGTGTATCCTTGAGAAAACGACTTAACCTCTCTCTGCCTCCGTATCTAACTCTTACAGCTGTTGTGACTTCGCACATTTAAATGACTTCACACGTGTAAGGGCTAATCATAGGGGCTGGGACACATTAAGCACTATGTAAGTAATGGCTCTTTTTAAAAATATCATCATTCAAGCTCATCCGTCAGCTTTTGGAAGACAGCGAGCCCATCCACGTGGTTTTCTTTTTGGAGGTCATCAAGCACAACAATGAGGTCCTTCTAAAACCTTGTTTCTCTAGGTGTGGTCTGAGGACCATCTGCTACGAAAACACCTGGGCTTCTTGTTAAAAATGCAGACGCCCGGGCCTCGACTAGGAAGTTAACTGTGACCTGGAGGCTGCCTTCCCCTACATCTCTGGTTTTGTGAAGGAGGGATTTCCTGGCGTCTTACCCCAACCTTTCTCTCCCATAAGGATGCGGAAGGAGTGACCTGACCCGGTTAGTTGCAGAGAGAATTGAGTTTAGGTAGCTTAGCCCCTTCCTTCATCCTTCTCCCAGGAGCCAGCGTGCCGGCAGGGCACCACCCTGAATCAGTTTTCTGTGGCAGGACCCCTCCAGACGAGATGGCAGATGCCCCACACCTCCTGGGATGGGGTGGGCGATGCCGGCTCTGGGTTGGGTATTACGAATAGAGGCACCCACTGCAGATACACATCTGAGTCAAACCCTCCAATATAACTTTTATGAGCAAAATAACGTGATATTTTGTTCTCATTCCTTTATCTTATCTCAAAGGATCCCGGACTGTAGGAGTAATATCACATATGAATTCCCTCCTCACACAACACTTCTAAATAAGAATTCTGGCTCTTGGGTTGAGTAATCAGCATTAAAAAAAATCCCCAGGTTGGGGAGAGGGTACAGCTCTGTGGTAGAGTGGCTGCTTAGCATGCATGAGGTCCTGGGTTCTATCCCCAGTACTTCCATTAAAAAAAAATCCCCAGGTAATCTGGATGCACATTAAACTTTGAGAATTACTGATTAGGGCCTGGAAGCTCTGTCCTTGCTACAGTCAGTGGTCATGTTCACCTGCAGGGTCCTTAGCACACTCAGTCGGTGTCTAAAAATTGCACATAAACCAGCAGAATTCAGTGGCAATCTCCAATGCTACACTTCTTGAGGAAAAGTGGTGAAGAAGATGAATGGCAGAGCCAGACTGCCCAGGTTCAAATCCTGGCTCCTCACATAGCAAGCAGCTGTGTGACCTTGGACAAGTTACTTAACCTCTCTGTGCCTGTTTCGTCATTCACTAATAACATGGGATTGACAAAAAGTTCATACCTCAGAATTAAACATTTTTTTCTCTAGGCACAAGTTAATCTGTGAAAAAGAAGCTGTGTTCTTTGCTTATTCAAACGTCTCCATTAACAGTACATGGAAAATAGTAAAATGTCCAGTGGGTCTTTGCTGTTAGCATTATGCCCAGAATTCCCTGGCCCTGCACTCTGCCCCATGTGCCTGTATTCAGGCATCTGCAATCTCATCAGCCCCCTCCCTGCCTTTGCTGACACAATCCTTACTCTGCCCAGACTCTGGTTCAGTGTAAATATCGACTGAGGGTCTGCTGTGTGTCAGATACCACACAAAATACTAAGGAATCAGTGACAAATAAAACATAGCCAGCACCCTAGAGGCAGTTAGGAGGAGACAGATAGACAATTATGAAGCAGCGAGGTACATGCAGTGACAGAAACACTGGTAAGTCAGACGAATGGAGGGCAGGGAGTAATGGATTCGACGGGGGAAAGTGGGCGATGCCTGCTTCCCATCCCCTCCCCCGCCCCCGCCGGAGGCATCCACACAGCCCCTGCCGCACTGCGGGCTGCACCTGCCCCTTCCACACAGACCTCCAAACTGCCAAGCCCCCCCAGAGTTTTTCTGATAACAGTGCTGTCCTGTAACACCCTTCTAGGCATAGTGTCCCCTCTGGTCCCCGGTGACAGCACATATGAGACACATTATCTTTTGCAGCTCTGCCAATCCAGCTCATCAGCCAGGTGGCATTGACACCCTGGTCTCCAAAGTCCAAAGCCTTAATCTTGACGATGCAAACACTTCGGGGCTTGTCACCCTATTAAGAGGTAAAATCCCAGGGACTCCTCCTGGGGAGATGACCAGGTGTGCTGCCTCCCTCTGCATTCCACACCGCCTGTCTCCTCTTCTTAGGAGTTGTTATCATAAAACACTAGGACGAACAGAAAAGGCTTTGTCACTGTTTTCCATGCTGGCCCGGTGGTTATGATTAAATGCACTGTTTCCCGTCTTCCTTACTCGAGGCGCAAGTTAACTTATGAAAATGAAGCTGTCTTCTTTGCTTATTCATGCATCACCACTAACAGCCAGACAAGAGCGAACAAGCTTGCTATTCTGCTGGGGCCCTGGTGTTGGTGTCACCAGCCAGTAGACGGATGGCTCCAGACGGGGAACTCCCCTGGCTCCCGCCTTCCGCAGCTTTTGGCTCAAGGCAGGGTTCCTGCCACTCAGGAGGTGAGGCTCCGGGGGAGCCGGGAATGATGATGGTTCCGCGTGAGACACTGGACGTGGAAAGGGCAGGCAAGGTATTCGCTCGCCAGGTGTGCGGAAGGCAGCATGGTAAATCAGAAAGACAAAGGGTTTTAAAACCAGGCAAAACAGGGTTCCAGCTCCAGCTCTGTATTGCTTGACCAAGGCGTAACTTCTCTGAGTCTCAATCTCCTTATTGTAAAAAGGCAAGGATAGAATCTCCCACCTGTCTCCGAGAATGGGTGTGCAGATCCAAGAAGATAATGTGTGCAAACCCCCGGGCTGGTGATGGATGCTCGACTGAAGGCATTTCTCTCCTTCCCTTTCGTGATGGCCATTGTTCATAAAGTCTAAGTGTTCCTATTCCAGCACTGACACTAGCTGTACAGACCGGACTCTGCAAAATGTGGCCGACTGCTCCCCCAACTCCCACCCTGCTGGCTCTTCCCACTGCTCCCCTGAAACTTCTGGAAGCCTTTAGTTTCTGTGACACTAGTCTCCCGGCTCTGAACATTCCTTCCCCACCTCCTTCATGCGACTCCTCTCTGCCTCCCCTTCAATGCTCGGCTCCCCAACTCCCATCCCTGGCCCCCTCTTTTTACTGTACATTTTATCCCTGGATGATGGACTCCACTCCAAGGGCTCCACATACCACCGGTAGGGGGAGAACCCCCCCATCTCCACCTCAGACTACTTTCCAGAGCTTCTTATTCTTAAATCTAGCTATCTGCTCACCATCTTCATTTGACTGTTTCCGCAACAACCTTCAACTCAAACTGTTCAAAGTCAAATCCACAATTTTCTCCTCCTAAAAAACGCCCTGAGTCCTGCCCATTCTGCTGGTTGGGAGCATCGATTTCCAACTTGTCACCAAAGCTAGAACCTTTGACTCCACCCTGACACCTTCCTCTCCTCCTATATCTCATCACTGCTGCAATCAACTCCTACACATCTTACCTGCTGGTTGTCAAACTCATCCCCTTCCTAGCTCTTCCATCCTTGCCCTCATCATCTCTCCTTCTCTGAGACCTTAGGAGAGTCACACCTGATCACCTTTCCCTCAGGGAGGGCCCTGTGCCATTCCATTTTGCTTTACTCAGCCCTAGAAATATTTTAAAAGCTCAAATTTAATGATTTTGCTTCCCTGATGGAAAAGTTTAATGCTTCTGGGGCCCAGCTGAGTGTGGATGGATGGATAGATGGATGGATGGATAGACGGATGAATAAATGGATGAATGAATGAAAAAGAAACATTATTTATAACCCATCAACCCAGCCCATCTGGAGAACTCTATGTCAGTGAGGTGGAGGATGGTACTAGTTAACCATTCCAGGTAAACTCCAGGAGCAGGTAGCTCTAGCGCGGATCATGGATGCTTCTAGTGCTTTTCCCCACGCCCAGGAAAGCTCCAGGGTGCACAGAGGGAGTGTGCCAATCCCAGCTGTGTATCAAACCAGCTGTCCTTATATACCAGCAGGCGAATTTGAAAATGTGATAACCGGGGGCTGTACTAGGTCTGAGCAGAGAAAGCAACAATGCTCTTCCAACCTTGTATTTATTCTATTAAGTTCTTTTAAAATAGAAAAGCCTTTAATGGTACCATTCAATGCATGTCTGAGTGCAGGATGCCTGTACTAAGGAAAACACAGAGTATCGCATTACTGTTTACTAAACATCTGAAAAGTACTGCTCCACAGGCAGAGGTGCCCCCGGCTAGTGGGTGCAGAATAATAAAACATCTCCTGAGAAGATGCAGCATTAAAGGGGATTTAAACAGCCCTGAATGGGTTGAAAAGGGCTGTTTCTGAACTTGCACGTCTCACCGCTCCCACTTTCCCGGTTTGGCTCCAGCTAAATGCACCCTGGGCATCACAGAAGTCTGTATGAGCTGCGGAGGGCTTAGTAATTATTCTGGGACCACCGAGTTTGATAGGTGAAGCCCAGAGAAAGGAATGAGGTGTTGAGGAACACGCCGGCGACGCAAGAGCCGGGACTCCACCACCAACTCTACGCTCCACGTCTTTCCTGTGCATGAGGTTCCCTAACGTGGCCTCCTCTTCTCTCCTTGAACTTTAATATGATTCTCACCTAGTTCAAATTCAAGCTCTTCTATGCGTGAATGGTAATCCTGGGCAAATTCTCAGCGCCTCAGTTTCCTCCTCTGTAAAATAGTAAAGATACCTATTTCCGCGGGCATCACTGGGGCTCTTAACCAGGTTGATGCACCCTGCGTTTATACAGCATGTCCTTGAGTTGGAAGCCATGGGCTCTAGTTAAAAAGGTCCTGCTGTCAATCATTTTGCCTCCTGGAGGCTGCTTGATGAAGCTCCCCGACCCCTCCAGTTTATTCCTTGTTCAGCCAACCCTGATTTCATTTGGAGAAAAACACTCCACCCTCACTGACCTCTGTAGCTGAGAGATAATCCCTTCTGGGAGGAATTAGAATCAGTGTCACTCTGAAAGGTAGAATTAGGCTTTACAAGTGAAGATTGAAGGAAAATAGATTTTGCTTATTACAAGCCAGACCACTGGAGTTCACCACAACAGAAATGAGCTGCATTTCCAGGGAGGAGCTTCCGAGCACCGGAAGAGTTCCAGACGAGGCTGCGTGATCAGCCCCGACCAGCAAGTATTCACCACATCCCTGCTGCGACCTGGGCCATGCGCCAACTGCTGGAGACACGCACTGAAGGAAACGGACCTAGTCCTGACTTTTCCGATTGTATGACCTCTACAAAAAGCTTCTCAAATGGTTTGGCTGCCGCCTGCCAGGTCCCAGCTGGACTTCCCTGAAGCAGATTCTCCTGGGGTGAAGCCGGGGGTATTTCTCTGCAAAGGGCAGCTCTATGAATGCCGATGCACGGCAGGCTTGGGGACCTTTGGGAGCGGAAAGTCACCTGAGCAGGCATGCTGTGGGAGGGGGCTTATCTGTACTGAGCAGAACTCCGGATTTGATGACCTCAAAGCTCCCTTCCGGCCTGATCATGAGGTCTCTTTATTCTAGGCCAGCAATGCCTTTTCTCAACATCCTCTCAAGCTGGACCATCCCACCCACGTTAGTTTTGCACGTGTGCTGTGTGTGTGTGCGCACAGCGGGCCCCGAGGGGAGCCTGTTGTCTCAGGGAAGCCCCTGCTCTGTGAGCACGTTGCCCAGGCACCATGATATGTGCTTTCTTTGCCTCATCTCCGAACCCCTTACAACAACCCCACAAGGTGGGCACAGGGCTCATCTCTCAGAAGGCAAACTGAGGTTTAGGGAGGGAAAGTCAATGTCAGAGACATGTGGCTAAGGACCTCAGAGCTGGAGTTGTGTTCAGGTCTCTCTGTTGCAAAAGCCCATGTTTTACACCAAGACTCGTGGTTAGGAACAATCTGCAGGGCGTTTCTCTCTCCAGGGGAGGGGCTGCAGCGGGTAAAGCTCCGAAGGGCACAGACAGAATGGGCGGAAAGGCTCTCAAGGTGTATTTCATCAGCCCACCTGTTCCTGCCCCGGGCGCCTCCTGGGGCTGCAGGCAGGGGTCTGGGGCTCTGCAGGGTCCTCTGGTCCCCATCGGGCACTCTGAGTCCAAGTTCCTTCAGCCTTTATCCCAGGGCACCGAGCTGAGAGCGCAGCCCACCCAGGGGCACCGAGGGAGAACAGAGAAGGCAGGCCTGAGACTCAGAAAAGAGCCTCCGGATGACGATTCTATCTGGCGAGATGTAGGAACAAGTGTCCCCACCCCCCAAGTCAGCCCCGAGCGGGCCCCCGTCAGCTTAACTTACGTTCAAAAACGCCTGCTCCATCTCAAATAATGATTTCTCTCCTCTTCCTTCCGTGATCTTTGGTCTCGGGGAATGGGAAAAACTAAAAAGGGACAGACGCGGAGCCAGCCGCTGGGCTCTCTTCCAAGGCTGCTTTCATCACACGGGCTCCCAGGATGCTGGCTCCTTCACCTCTTAGACGCGGCCTCAGCTCGGGGAGCAGAGCCGGCCTGGACCCGGCTGTCACCTCCATCCGTGGGCTTCTTGGATCTGCCTCTTTTTAAAAACACAATCGGTGGGCGTCTCTCAGATCCTTCACTCTCAGACACTCCTTGAATCAGTAATAACCGTGCTTGGGAGCAGTCCTCTAACCTTCCTAGTGGGGTTGCAGAAAAAGCACCTCTTGCAGGATTTGAAGGGCAACGTTCAGGATCTGGCTTTTCCAATTATGAACTGTGCGACCTGGGCCCAAAGGACTCAATTTTGGGGTGCGTAGGAGACTGTGAGGGCTGCTCTAACCCATCGCCACAGACTGGCGGCTTAAACAGCAGACACCTGTGTTCTCACAGTTCTGGAGGCTGAGAAGTTTGCGATCAAGATTTGGGCAGGCTGTTCCTTCCGAGGTCTCTCTCCTGGGCCTGTACACGGCCATCTTCTCCCTGGGTCTTCACAGGGTCACCCCTCCGTGTGTCTTTGTCTTAATCACCTCTTCTTACAAGAACACTATTCATTTCATGTTAGGCCCGTTCTAATGACCTCATTTTACCAAATTCTCTCTCTCTAAAGATCCTAACTCCAGGTACAGTCACATTCTGAGGCATTGCGGGTTACGACTTCAACGTATGAACTTTGGGGGAACGTAACTCAGCCACACCACAGGGCAAGGTCACCAACCACTCACACTGACAAATGTGGAGCCGTGACTCTGAAAGGACTGAGAGGGAGGGGTCCAGAGCGAGGTCAGGGTCCACAAGGGGACGACGGCCAGGAGGTCGTCTGAAGAAATAAGGATTACATTGAGGTCTGAAGGAAGGTGTTTAGGGTGTCAAGGCCGGGGGAACAGTGTGTGTTAAAACCTTGCCGTGGGAAGCTTGGTAAGGACGAGCGCTGAGCTGTCACAGAAGGAGATTTGGTGCTTGCTCCTGCTTCCTGGCACGGAGCTCCTAAAATCCTTGGAATTTCCTGAGTGATAAGAACATCTTTTGTTCTAATGAGGAAATCCTTTGGCAGCCCCTTCACGATGGCTTCAGGATGCAGGCTGGTTGCCAGAAGAGCCAAGCTTTGATGGGAAGAATGGAACATTCGGCTCCAGCTCCACCCCCTCCCGCCTCCAGGGGAGAGGCGGGAGGGGCTGGAGCCTGAGTTCACTGCTGATGGCCAGTGACTGTCAACCATGCCTACATGATGAAGCCCCCATGCAAACCCCTAAACGACAGGCTGCAGAGAGCTTCTGAGAGGGGGAGCACACGGAGGTTCTGGGAGGGCGGTGGGTCGCAGAGGGGATGGTCCACCCCTCATACCCTGCCTGGTGCATCTTTTCCATGTGGCCGGGCCTGAATTGCATCTTTCATAATAAACCAGTGGCAGTAAGTAAAGCACCTTCCTGAGTTCCATGAGTCCTTCTAGCAAAGTAGCAAACCTACCTGGGAGGGGGGGTCTTGGAAACCCCCGACTTTGGAGCCGAGTTGAACAGAAGCGTGGGTAACCCAGGGACCCAACATTTGAGACTAGTGTCTGAAGTATATGCAGTCTTGCGGGTCTGAGTCCCTAACCCGCGGGGTCTGATGCTGACAGCAGGCGGTAGGGAAAGACTCTCACCTGGTGTTTTCAGAGAACAGGAGAATTAATGGGTGTCAGGGGAATACACCCCTCAAAGGACTAAAGGCCAGTGTGACTGAGACACACAGACCACGGGGAGGAGGGTGAGCTGGCAGTGGGGTGACGAGGCTGAAGCTGGCAGGGCGTGCCTGCGGGGCCCAGAAGGAGGTCTCTCCAGGTGGGACACACAAGGGTCTTAGGCAGGCAGGACCATCCTGTTGCACAGCTTGGGAGCACCATTTGCAAAGAAGACAGTGGGAACAGCGCCCCTCGGAGTAGCAGTATGGTGGCGCTGTAAGTAAGCAGCCAATGAGATAAGGATTCTATTCTGAAAAGAACATTCTTGCTGCTGTCCGGGAAAGGAACAACGGATGATTTGTGGGGTTAGAAACCAAGGGTTTCACTTTTCTTCTTTTCTTTAAGAAAGATCACGTTAGAGACACACAAGCCTGGACAGGAGGGGAGAGGTTAGTGCTGTACACACACATCACAGTCATCAAACATCTCCTGAGGGACCTGTGTGCAGGTGACGTGCTCGGGCCAAGCGCCACACCGAGAGGCAGAAATGAGAGCGCTCACCTCCCCTGCACCTGGTAAGGGGATGGGTCGTGTGGGAAAAGGGTGCAGACTCCACTGCTCTTGTAACCCCAGGTGTCCCGGGGCTCAGCACAGTGCGGACGGCATCCAAGGGCTCCCTTCCTGCTCGCTGAATGTTCATGTCGGAAAAACAACAACTTAGCTTGTGTTTGGACCCAATCAGGCTCCAAGAAAGAGGTGGTAGGGGCGACTTTAAGAAATCATTAAGGTACGTGTCCTGGGGGATGCAGAAGAGGTGCTGCTGGGTGTCACTAAGGAGCAGGCAGACCGCACCAAAACAAAAGGTGCAACACAAATCAGCACAGGCAGGAGGGGAGGGAGGCGAGGAAGAGAGTATACGAGGGGGGCATTCTCAGGCAGGACCACTCACTCGTGCATGCTCTGGAGTCAAGGTGGGGAAAGACATGGAATAATAATACAATAATATAACGTATCCAGCCATGAAAAGGAACGAAGTATGATACTTGCCATAGCCTGGATGAACCTCACACACATTGTGCTCGATCAAAGAAGCCACACACAAAAGATCACATACTATATGATTCCTCTTATATGATATGTCCAGAACAGGCAAGTCCGTAAAGACAGAAAGCAGATTAGAGGTTAACAGGAGATGGTTGGAGGGGAGATGTGGAATGATGATTTGATGAGGACAGGGTGATTAAAAAAAATCTTAAAACTAGAGAGAGGAGTCAACTGCATCATGTTGTAAATAACTCAACACCACTGAAACTGCACATTGAAAAATAGCTACTTACATAAAATTGTGTAAATTTCACCTTAACAGAAAATGATCACCACATAGCGAGCAGGGAGGTAATCACTGGAATAGGCCAGTAATAATTTTACAAAGTTTGCCCTACTGAGTCCTTGCTACAAATGCTGGGGTGCCCCGGGCTCCCTCACTCCCCCGGGCTCTCCTGGCCTCCAGCCTCCCCAGCCTCTCCGTGTCCTTGGCAATCTCCTCCAGGCCCTTGCTTTAAATACCACCTATACGTTGACAACTTCAAAATTTATTATCTCCGGTCTGCCCTCTACACTGAGTTCCAGAACCATAAATTCAACTGCCCACCTGACACCTCTACTTTGAACATCTAATAGGCACCTCAGGCTTAAATAGCCCAAATTGAAATCTTGATTTTTTTTCTCTTCCCGAACTGTGTCATCCAGGTCAGGAAAGAACAGCTCCCTCTCTCAATCTGCCCAGTTGCTTAGACTAGAAATTATGGAGTCCTTCTTCCCCAAGCTTTAACAAAGTACAATATAATTCAATACATTCATCCATCTTAGGTGCAGTTTGAGAAATTTTGGTAGTTGTGCACAGCCAGGTAACTACCATCACCATCAGATACAGAACTATTCCAACAGCATACTATTTTTGAGATTTATCTGAATTGTTACATGTATTATTATCACATGCTTTTTCATAGCTGAGGGTATTTCAACATATGGATAGAACATAATTTGGGTGGAATCAAGAGTTCTGTTTTGCTGGTTACGTCTGAGATCCAAACGGCAGATCTGGATCTTAAATGATATTTGAGAACACAAGCTCATCCACAGGAGAGGCGAATGGAGAAGACGGCCAAGGTGGAGGGCTGGGCCCTCCCAGCGCTTAGCTGTTGAACAAAGGAGGAGGAGAAGCCAGGGAAGGAGTCTTCCACAATGAGGACGTGCATGCTGCCCCCAGCCCTGTAAAGCACAGAAGGTCTCCACGTGGTGTTGCGTCAAGTGGAGCCAACGGGATCCTAGACTGTCACTGTGTTAGATCTCTCTAGACCAGAAATTTGCAGGCAAGGCACCTTGACTCCAAAGCCCATATTTACCACCATTTAATTACAGCTGCCACCACCCTTCCTTCACCAGATGATCTCTCTGTGGTGAGTTTCGTAACTGACCTCCTTAGCATCCTCAGTGAGAAACCAGTCTCCTCTCACTGACTCTGGGTTGAAATGCCTGGTACACATGCGTCATGATGTGTATTCTTGCATGAGAGAAACCAGTGCCGGTCTTTCCCCTGGGTGGGGAGCCAGCGCACTTGTGAAGAAGGGCGAGCCCCAAACCACACGCATCCTCGTCAGTGACCTGAGCACAGCCGCTCAGGCAAGAAGGCTGTGCCCGTGTTCAGCGAGGCCCCTCTGTGTTGCGGGAAACTCCTGCATTGAGGATGCGGCTTTCATACTTTGGTAAAAACCTGGTGCGGCAGCACGGCACAGGGTATCAGAGGTGCAAGGGCCTGGGGGATATCTGGGACCAAGATTTTCGTCTGAGTGATGAGACAGCTGAAGCAGAGAGAGGGCTTGTGGCCGACCCGAGGCCACGTGGTGAGGACGCGCTCCTCCTTCGCACTGTGCTGTTGCCTTTGCCGGCACACAGCATGAATCGAGCACCTGCTATTTGCCAGCCACTGGACTAAGAAAGGAGGAGACACTTTCGTAGGCACCATGAGGCTCCCTGACGTTTTAGCATTTTATAGTCCATTTTGCAGAAGTCAGTTCAGATGTTCCAAGACCAACAGTAATAGAAGTATCATATCCTAGGATGCCTAGAGGACAATTGCCAAGATGGGTTGGCTGGGAAAGCTCTAAGGGGAAGGGACACTATGAGCTGAGCCCGGGAGGGAACCACTAACATTTATTTAGTACCTCTTAGGTACCATGCTAGGCACTTAACCCTGTAACCAAACTGCAAGGCTCAGGGATGGAAGGTAACTTGCCCAGTTTTGCACAGCTAAGTGGTAAATGATGGAATGGGATCCGAGTGTGACCCTGAAGCCTCAATGCTGTTTTACTGGGATGAAATTAAAGGAGAAGGAGAAGAGAGAAGATTAAAAGAAGTTGCTGCATCTCAGAGATGTCAGAGACAGCAAGCAAGAGCGATCAGATGCTGAGAACTTACGCGAGGATGATTTGTGAATTTGGCACAGGTTCACTGCCTTTGGGGACATCTCACTATACAGTGACAACTCAACCAACAGGTAAGCAGATGCAGGGGGAAGAGCTGGGCTGCACTGTGCACCGAATGCATGAGTACCGGGCCTTGCGCTAGACCCGGGGTACCAAACCTAGAGGTAAGACAGGGTTCTCCGCCTTGGAAAGGCTGCGGTTTCATCAAGGAGACAAAGCACCTGACCAAAAAGATGGGAAGGCGTGTTAGAGAGGCACGCTAACAAAGGCAGACTTTAAAAGGAAATCTGAAAGCCATATAAATAGGAGATGTTAATACAATCAAAAATACTACACCGGGAAAAACCTTAGAGATCATCTCAGCCAATCTTTTCACCGTACAACAGATCAAACAGCTGCGGCAAGGGGAGATGACGTTCTCAAGATCACGCAGCCGAGGAAGGACCAGAACCCTTGTTTCTTAACAAAATTGTGCTTCTCAGCTGGCTCCATGTCAACTTGGAAATGAAGGCTGCTGAAATTAACAGCTGGAATTGGGTGTACAGATGGAGCTTGGCTTCCTTCAGGCCCTGATACAGACTGCTCTCACCCAACATGCCCACGTGCTGAGCAGCGAACGTGCCGCATGAACCGCTGCGGGTTCTGCTCGTGAAGCCACCCTGCGTAAGCCTGCTCACTGCCATTCTCCCGGGAGACAGTCCTCTCTTAGCAAGCCAAGGACAACACACCCGTAATAGTCAACTAATGGTATTCTCCTGGCATGGCATTCAATCACCAACCATAACAACACACAAGACCTTGCCTCTTAACAGTTTTGATATCCTTTCTGATAGAGACTACGTGGAGGTTTCCAAGTTCAAGGTAGAAAATAATTTCGTCTGGCAAAGTTACAGAGATGGTCGGTTGGTCAGTGGTGGTGGAGAGCAAAAGGCAGGGATGCATGTGTATGTGAGGACCACTGGGCAGTCACTTTTAATAAGGAGCCAGAGACTGCATTTCAATTTAAATTCACCCATCCATCCATCTATCCACCCATCATCCATCATCCACCCACCCATCTATCCATTCATCCACCTACCATCCATCCATCATCCATCCACCCATCCCTCCATCCATCAGCCATCCATACATCCATCCACTCATGCATTCATCCAAGTGCCAATTATGTGCCAAGGACTGTTCTGGGCTCTGAGCCATAAACAACAACAACAACAAAGCCCCAAACTCAACAGTCCCTGTCTCAGCAGCACATTCGTTCTAGTGGGGGAGCTAGACCACAAGTAGACGTATAAGAAAAGGCCAAGTGGTGCTAAGACATACCAGGAAAGTAAAACAGGTGAAGGGATGGAGAGTGATGGGGGCAGGGCTCTCCACTAGAGAAGATGGGGGGCGGTTGGGAAAGCATAGCTGAGGTGACATTTGAGGAGAAAGGAAATTTTCCCTGCTCAGTGGGATGCCAAGGAAGGAGGAGAGAGTGTTGGATGAACAGGGAGGCTCCGGGGCCAAGGCCTCCAGGAAAGGCACTGTGGGGGCTGCTCGGGCGCACCTGTCCCAGGTGAGTGGCTGCATAAAAAAGCTGTTGTCGCCGGCTCGATCTGGAAAAGGTCACCGATTTTGTAGGGAGTGGCGGGTGGAAGTCGGCCTGGGATGACATTTGTTCCTTATTTAGGGCTCGGGGCTGCCTGAGAATGAATAGGTCAGGAAGGCATGTGGCTGCGTGGGGCATATGTCAGAGTCACATTTCAGACCCATCGGAGGAGGGGAAGAAAGCCCGACTCAGGGAGAGACGGAAAACTGCAGAAAAATGACCCTCCCTCGGCCCAGAGGTTTAGCGGTTCGAGAGGGACTCCCTTCAAGGTGGCTTCAGCTTTCCCGTCCTGTTTCCTTAGTCAAAATGACAACCATTTCAATTCATTTATATCATAGCTTCCAAAATGCTCTTTTTCCTTTCTCTAGAAATTAACTCTGGATAATCTGCTAGGTAGGACCTTCCAGACGCCCAGCAGAGTTGAGTCACAGTGTCAGACTGTCCGAAGGCCAGCAGGGGAATCGCAGGCTTCTGTGCACCTGAGCCGCACCCTCTGCTCCTGCGGTCAAGTCCCGTGTGCAGCCTCCTGCTTGTCCCTCTGGACGCTGAGCAGAAGATCCTCATAAGACGCTCCACTGCATGCATATATAGCAGGGGTGCTGCTGAGAACACTGCCCCCTGCAGGGCTAGGTCGGTATTCCTTCTGGGAGGTCCCAGGTGAGAAACTCCTTTCAAAACTAAACAACAGGATTAACACGAGTCCACTGAAAGTAAACGATAGATGTTCTTTTGGAGCAAGAAACCTCTAACTGACTGAGCAGACTGCCAAAAAGCTCAGAGGTCAACTTTAAAGACAGAGTTCATACATTACCGTATCTCTTCTGAAAAGTTGCCTAAAATCTTTTATAAAATAAAGTAGGCTACACATGAGTAACAAATGACACTGAGTATTTGTACAAACAGTGCTATTAGATCCCTGTCTGTTTAAACATCTTACATGGTCTCTGTGACTTGCTGTACGTGAGTTTTTGAAAACGATTTTCCCATTTTCCAGCTTCTAGTCGTGGGCCAGGGACAAGCTGACTTCACTGTCACCATACAAAGGTCTGGGACTGTCTGAGAGCTCAGGCTTTGAGATGCTGTCTTTTCGCTGAATTCCAAACGTGGGCAGCTACACATGCTTAGTCTAGCCTCCCAGAGAGCAACCACAATGACCCCACCCTGGTGGTGGAGTCTATAAAGCTACAGCTCATGCACAGAGAGTCAAACACAGCCCAGGAGAGAAGAGCTCAGCCTTATCACCCAGGGACCAGGCCCTGCACATTAACCTGGACCCGGACTCATCTGACCAGCAGCCTCTTCATTCTGTCTCTGTGTCTGTCTGTCTGTCTGTCTGTCTGTCTCTCTCTCCTGGATCCTGGTTTGTTCATTGGTTCTAGCTAAACTCACACAGGAGTTACTTTGTTCTGACCTCCAGTCCCTATGACCAAACATTTCACTTCCCGAAGTTTCTACTACATGTCTGGGTTTTCTCAAAACCTGAAAAATGGGGAAAACGAGTCATCTTATCCTTTTCCCACAGCAGTTTGAACAGGCATCAGAGGCTCTCTTCACTGAAACACACTTAATGCATGCACTGGATTAAGCAACTGAAATAACATGAAGGGTCAGATTTGCAGGGACCAGAGCTCCTTCCTAGTGTCAAGTGATCACGAGGCACGAGGAAGGCGGAGAGGAGCCAGGACGGCCAGCGTCACGCCCCATTCCTCCCCACGCTGGAGATGAGATGTAACATACAAGGCCTCTGAGCTACGAATCTGCCATTACTACACTAAAGGCAGCTGTGTCACCCAACACGCCCCTATTTTATACTCCAGCACTCACACTATTTATGTGCTGCTGTCCAGGGAGCCATGTCCCATAAACCCACTGATTAGAGTGTTTACCATACGCTATGGACTGAATATTTGTGCCCCAGCCCCAAATTCATGCGCTGAAATGTAATCCCTAAGCTGATGCCACTTGGAGGTGTGGCCTTTAGCAGAGGGTTAGGTCATAATGGCGGAGCGTCATGAACGGGATCAATGTTCTTATAAAGGAGACCCCTGAGAGGTCCTTAGGCCCTTCCCCTTCCTGAAGACACAGCCAGAAGACAGCCATCCATGAACCAAGAAGGAGATCCTCACCAGACACCAAATCTGTTGGCGCCTTGATCTTGGACTTCCCAGCCTCCAGAACTGTGAGAAGTAAATTTGCCTTGTTTCTAAGTCACCCAGTCTAAGGTACTGCGTTACCGCAGTCCATGTGAACTAAGACACCCTACCAATTGTAGACAGACCAGGTCCGGGCTGCTAAAAGTGATCCATGGATAAGAACTCTCTCCTGGTAGGCACTGTGAGTGTGTCTGACAAAAGGTCCACCATCGTTACATTAATAAGACGACCAGGTCACCTTTCTTTCTTTCCTGGGTCCAGAAAGGGAGGGACTGGATTGCACTCTATACTGACTGAAGCACACAGCATGCAGAGCAAAGTCCACCCGGAGCCTTGCTCCAGCACGTCCCCCCACCCCGTCTCTGGCCCCTCACCCATCAGGCTGTGTGTTTACCAAGGGCAAGTGGTAGTTGCTTCTCAACCTGTTTACGCCAGCTCTTGGTGTGGCAATTAAGTCTGCTAAGTAAATATTATGTAAGTGGATTAGTGATGAGTGTGATAAGAGGGTTATTGCTCTGAAAAACTGAACTGAATTCTTGAAAAGATAAAAGATTTGATAAGGGTGAGTGCTGAAAAAAATGCTATTGAATTAGACAACTCAGAAAGGTGGTGAAAATCTAGCTGGATTCTGCATTCTTGTGCTTGAAGGATGCCTTTAAATATTAACTCTGCTTTCCATAACTGGAATTGGAAATAATGTCATTAATATTAATGTTATATTATGTTATGTTATATATACGTATATTAATATTAATATAACATTAAGGGTATAGGCGATGTAAGGAAAATGCCACATAACTCTGACCCAAAGTGGACTCCGACTCAAAGAAGAAGCTGTGGCTCTAACATACCTCCATTTGGGGCAATTCTCCTACCATACAGTGATGATTCGTTTGCATGTTTGTTTGTAGATTATGGCCAGATTCGTGACAGTCTGAGCAGTTACTGTGGACAGTGTCAGAAATAAGCAAGGAGAGCTGAGTTCTAGGCCAGGCCCAATTGCTCTGAGACCCTGCCCTCCACTTCTGGGAAAGATTTCCAGGAGGTAATCCCAAAGGCCCCACTGAGTTCTGACAGTCTCGGAGTCTATGGCCGTCAATTATTTCATAGCTGCTTAAGACCCAGATGTAATCACTAACCCACCTGAACCCAAAAACCTCCCGTACGATCCAAGAACTCTGACCTACCTTATTTGCTGCATCAATAGCTCCCACATTGGGTGCTTTTCTCATCTTTCTTAGAGACAGGCAGATTTTAGAAATAGCACTGTCTTAATAGTTTCAAACATAAAGTTCTGTGTTTTGCCTGGGACTTCTACATCTATGCCTAAATCAAAGTGTAGACGAGTCCCAAAGATCTTATAAAGTCCTCTTTGTCATTGTACCTGACGTTTTCCATTTCAATTAACTTCCCACTGAGGTGTCACTGAATGAAAGGCATCAGAGAAATGGAGGGATCTGTTATAAACGCAACTTTTTAGTCCCTGAGAGATGCTAATTCCATTCCATTTATGTGGTTTGTGATTGATGGGGACCCAGTAACTTAGGTGTAGGGCTCCTCATGATGAATCATTTTAAAGGGCCTCTACATGGGGGCAGCTGCAGCTCTGATCTGAGGGGACCCAACACGCTGTCCGGTCACCTTTTGTAGATTTCGAATCCTGTGCCAGGTGAGAACTGGGAAGCCAAAGGGAGCCAGAGCAAGATGCAGACTGGGAACAGGAGATATGATCAAGTCAAACTTCCGGAATGTACGCAGCTTGGGCAGAGAGAAGCTGCTTTCCTTGCACGCTTGCAGTCTGGAAACTTCTGTAGCCTGGGGTGTGTGTGCAGAGACAGAAGGCTGGTCTTGACTTGTATGCAGAGTGAGTGTACATCAGGTTTGCTCAACAGGAGAAAATATGAAAATAATCCTTGTCCTATTTATCCTTTGAGTTTTTAAGAACCGTAACGGCAACAGCAAAAAATAACAAACAGAAGTGTCCAGTAGACCCTGTACAGGGCACTTAAGTTTTCCGATCACCTTAGAAGATAGATATTATTACCTTCCACTTAACAGAAGTGGAAACTGAGGCTCAGAAAAATCGAAGAGTCTTGCCTGTGGTCATGCTGCTAGTAAGTTGTAGAGCTGGGATTCAAAACTAGGTCTTCCTGACTCCAGATGTGCATGCCTCTTGAACTGTTTAGCATCTCCTTCCAAAGTGGATCTAGGGATGTGGTCCACTAGATCTACTAGACGTGAAAGTCTATGCAAAGCTTCCTGGACAGGGTTTGGTACAGCTTGAGATTGTGTAAGACTGGGACCTGACCTTTAGAAAAGTTGTCTCCTACGCAGAAACCTTCCTGTCCAGGGAAGAGGGTTGAAATTCTCTGACTTTTGTGCTCTACCTGTTAATTCAGAAAGCCCACTCTATACCCTCAATAGGACTGGAGAACAATGCAGGGGGATGCTCGCTCTGTAAGCTGGACCACCGGTGGCTCTGAGTCCATGCACTAGGCAGACATTAGCAAGGGCTGGGGACCCTTACACCACAGGGTAGGCCAAGTCACGTGACCTTGCTACACGCACAGTGAGAAGACGGCTGCCTTCGGATTCCCCTGGGGTGTTCAGAGACATGGAATGACGGTGATGCTGGGTTGCTTACAGACCAGGAAGCTAACTGCAGCAGTCAGAGGATAAGAGGGAATATTAAGGGGGAAAAAAAAAGCAATTTCCTCCTCTATAAAGCCTTCCCCAACTTTGTGAGCCAAATTTAGCTCTTCCATTGCTTCTGGACCATGTCTTCATTATAATAATTATCTCTTGGCAGTAGAGGGCATCAGGAGCCTCTGGGGAGGTTTTTAAAAAATATATGTAGTTGGCCCCCATCTCATGAGATTCGAATTTGCTAAGTCTGGGTTGGACCAGAGAATTTGAATTTTTAAAGTGCTCCCTAAGTACATGCCTATCGGACACTATGGAGAGCAATATATCCTGAAAAATAAAATAAAACACTGGTAGAGAACGACTAAAAATGTTGGATCAAAAAAAGGTGATGTATATATATGTATGTGTGTGTGTGTGTGTGTGTGTGTGTCTCTGTGTGTGTAGGAAAAAGATGAATAGACAAGAAAATGAGGTACAACTTCAGAATTAGTAAGGAAATTTAATAAGAAAGGGCAAATCCAGAGAGAAAAGCAAACTGAAGACAGTAGCAATGCCAAGGCTGCAGAACCTGCCTCTTGTTAGTGTCATGAAGCATTTGTTTCAATGAGCCAAATACAGGAAAAGGAGAAGACTAGCACTTTGCAAAAGCAACCTGGAGAATAAAGCATAAATCCAGAATCCCCCCAAAGTCAGACCCCTGGTGGGTGAAGTGGTCGAATGCCAGCCCCATAGAAGAAGACGGTAAGAAACTTGTCTTGGCTTTGGATCCGGGTGAAAGACAATGACACAGAGGTCTCCACTGAGAATATTTTAACCCTAGGCCCATCCTCAGGTAGTCTGGGGGCCAGAGTTCAGTGGTATCGTTTTGGTCTGAAAGCCACTGTGAAACTTGTTGCTTGGCAGAAGCAAATACAAATCCTCTCTTGAGGTCTGTGTTTTAAAACCTGGCCTCCAAGAATTCCCACAGATGAATTTCCAAGAAACATGAACTCACACCACACGCACACGCACACACATACACACAGTCACAAACACAAAATCTATCAGGAAACAAACCGTGCAGAAGTAATCATGAATTCGACCCCAAAAGACTGATCATTGGAATTATTATATACAGAACACAAGGCAGATGTGTTTAATATATTTAAATAAATCACAAGAAATAGGTGGTGGTTTTAAATACATCCCCAAATGCTTGAATTCTCTTTGTGCGAACAGGTAGAGTCTAATCTCCCTCCCACGGAATGATTCGTTTTAGTGATTTAATTCTGATGAACAGAATGTGACAGAAGTGATGCTATATGACTTCTGAATTCAGGTGATAAAAAAGGATACAACCTCTGGCTGGTTCATTCTCTATCTGCCTGGTTCATTCATAGTCTCTCTCTCTCTCGCTCTCATTGTTTACTCATTTGTCATGAAGATACTCAAGATACACTGTGGATAAGCCTCCAGTGAGGGAAAATAAAGCCACTGGCCTACAGCAGCCACCCACTTGCCAGCTAGGTCAGTGTATCTTAAAAGTCAATTATCCAGTCTCCTCAAAAAACAGTGTTGGAAAAACTGGATGACCACATGCAGAAATATGAAATTAGATCCCGATCTTACACTCCTCAAAAAAATTAATTCAAAATGGATTAAGGATTTACATATAAAAAGTGAAACTGTAAAACTCCTAGAAGAAAACATGGGAAAAGCTTCTTGACACTGATCTTGGCAAAGGGTTTTCTGGATATGACACCAAAAATATAGGCAACAGAAGCAAAAAATAAATGGAGGGGACTCTTATTGAATGATTAAGCTTCTGCACAGTGAAAGAAACAATGAACAAAATGAAAACACAACTTATGAAATGGGAGAAAATATTTGCAAATCATATATCTGATAAGGGGTTAATGTCCAAAATATATAAAGACTTGATACAGTTCAATAGCAAAACAAACAAAACAAACCAAAACAAAACAAAACAAAACGTCTGATTAAAAAATGGGCAGAGGACTGAATAGACATTTTTCCAAAGAAGACATCTAAGGTACATGAAAACTACCGAACATTTCTAATCGTCAGGGAAATGCAAAAGAAAACCACAGTCAGATACCACCTCATACCTCTCAGAATGGCTATTATAAAAAAGATAAGAGACAGTAAGTGTTGGCAAGAATGCAGATAAAAGGGAACCCTTGTGCATTGTTGGTGGGAATGCAAATTGGTGCAGCCACTAAAAGACAGTATGGAGGTTCCTCACAAAATTAACAGTAGAACTATCATACGATTGAGCAATCCCACTTCTTGGTATATATCCGAAAGAACTGAAAACAGAATCTCAAAGAGATATCTGCTTTCCCATGTTCACTGTAGCACTATTCACAACAGCCAAGACATGGAAAAAACCGAAATGTACATTGATGGATGAATGGATAAAAAAATATGTCACACACACACACAGGACTATTATTCAGCCATAAAATGAGGGAAATCTTGCCGTTTGTGACAATACAGATGGACCCTGAAGGCATTATGCTAAATAAGTCAGAGAGAGAAAAATAAATACTGTATAATAGTGCTTATATGTGGAATCTGAAAAAAGCCAAACTCATAGAAACAGAGAGTAGAATGGTGTTAACCAGGGGCTGGAAGGCGGGGGAAATTGGGAGACATTGGTCAAAAGGTATAAACTTCCTGTTATAAGAATGAATGAAAAAGTTCTGAGGATCTAACATACAGCATGGTGATTACATAAGTTAATAATACAGCATTATATATTGGAAAATTGCTGAGAGAGTCAACCTTAAATGTTGTGACCACAAAAAGAAATGGTAATAACATGACAAAATGGACGTATTATCTGACACAATGGTGGTGATCATTTCCCAATATATAAGTGCACTAAATCAACATGTTGTAGACCTTAAACTTACACAATGCTGTAAGTCAATTATATCTCAATGAAGCTGAAAACAAAACAAACAAAAACCAAAATACAAACACCGTAACACAGTATCATTTTTATGTGAAAAAAGTCAGTTATCCAGCCCAAGATGACATATGACTGCAACTGCATGAGAGGTGCCACAAGAGAATGATCTAGCTGAGCCCTTCCTGAATTTCTATCTAATGGAAATCTTATGACCTAATAAAGTGACTTGTTTGAATTCTAAACTTCACTGTTAGAACACTAAATTTTACTATAGTTTGTTATGCATGACTAGATAACTATACAGGCTCCAAAAAGTACAACAAAGAACAAGAAAAGTGTCAAAAATGACCAGGCATATTTGAAAAGGAACCAAGTAAAAGGGGCAGAAGTGAAAAGTGACTGACAGCTGACTTATCAGCAGACACAATGTAAGCGCTAAGAGAGTGGAATAATGTCTTCGATGTGCTGAGAGGAAGTAACTGTCAACCTAGGACTGTAGATCCAGTGAAAACACCTCTCAGGGTGGCAGAATAAAGACTTTTTCCCAGAGAATCAAAGCCAGATTTTACCAGTAGCAGACACTCACTACAGGAAATTTTAAAAGATATATTTCGGGAAGAAGGAAAATGATCCCAGAAGGAAAAGTCTGAAATGTGAGAAAGAACAGTCAGAAAAGAGGCAATTTACAGATAAAAACATACCAAGCAAAAATCAACAATGCTGTGTAATGAATGAAAACAGAACCAAAACAAAGTAAACAAGCATATTGTAAATAACAGGCACATAATTCAGGAGGAGGTGATGGTGGATAAAGCATTCTAAAGTTCTCACACTGTTTAGGAGAAGGAAGATGCTCATTTCAAACTTTAAGTTAAATACTCAGGTTAAGATCCCTAGTATGTAACTTTCAACCTAGAAGAGGTTAAAATTGGGATGAGACATAGAAACCCAAAATCAATCCATAGGAGGTAAGAAAGGAGAAATGAGGAACTATGGGACAAACACGAAGCACAAAATCAAATGGCAGAACTAACACCAACTGTATTGGTAACAGCCACCTAGATAAATAAACCAGAATTCCTGGGAGAAAGACAGATATTTATACAGAATTGATTTTTTAAAAATCCAGCTACATGTCATTTAAAAGAAAGAATATTGAAGATAAAAAGATGAAAAATATCTAAAAGGCAAATATGAAACATGGCAATTAATTAAAATTCCAAGGTAAAAGACATTACTAGAGGTGTTCTCTACATTATGAAAAAAACTGAAGTCTATCAATGAATTATTAGAATCAGTAAGATTAGTAGGCTTAGTAGGTTTCAGGATGACAAAAGTTAATTGCCTTTTCATGTACCAGCAATAAGTAAAAAATACACTAAAATATCATTTGCAATGTCAATAAAATACATTAGGTACTAGAAATACATCTAACAAAAGATGTGTGACTTTTATGGGGAACATTGTAAAATGTTATTGGAAGATACTAAGGAACAAACCAAAAGAATAACAAATCATGCTTATAGATAAGACTCATTATCATAAAGATAACAATTCTCATCAAAGTGATTTATGGATATAGAGTCCATAAAATTCCAATCTAAATCTCAACACGTGTGTGTGCACATACATGCATAGAACGTGACAAACTTACTCTAAAATGTGTATTTTGGGGAATACAAGACTGATAATTCATTGTGCTATATACTTACATACACTGTATTTCTGTTATAGTTCAATTTTTTAAAGTTTTTGAAAAGGGAGGAGAACAGGTGAGGGGACCAGCACGATCAGCGATGTAGATTTATTAGAAAGCTATAATAATATAAAGATAATGTGGTACTGACAAAGGGATATATGCACTCATTCAGCTTAAATGCCTCCTCCTCCAGAGAAGCCTTCCTCCATGGCCCTCTCTCCAAATCAGCCCCCAGATTCTTACTCTCTGATTCTCAGTCTCTTATGTTCCCTTCTCAGCACCCATCATGTCTCGTTCTTCTCTTGCCTGCTCTCTTTCCTCTCTCTTCCACACTTGGACAGGAGTTTTTTGGGGGAGGCCATGAGTTATTATGTATCCAGAGCCCAGTAGTGTCTGGAATATAGTAAGTGCTCAATAAATATTTGTTGAAGGAAAAAAAAAAGAAAGCTTGGATTAAAACTGAAGGTATTCCCTAGATGAACCATGAACTTAACTATGATCCCAGATGTTTCTCCTTTCCTCATTTAAATACCTGCTTTCCCAAGGAAAGAACACTTCCATGTAACAAAAGGGCAGCAGAACCACCAGCCCTCGCCTCGCTCTCCCCTGATTTTCCTCTGTTCTCCCCACTCTGCCACACACAGACCTTTAGAGGTCATTCTCTCACCCTGATCCTATTTTTTCATCACTTCTAAAGGAATGATATTATTGTTTCAATGGTCTCTTCCATGCTCCAAGGGGCAGGTGCCAACTCCAAGGAAAAGCCTGGAGTCACCCTCCCTTCCTTCAGCCACCCTTCTTTGCCCACTGACCCCGTGGCTGTCTCTGAATCTGTACAAATTGTGACACTCAGCTCAATGTGCTCAGTACTGAGATGATGCTCAGAGGGAAAGAATAATTCAAAGGAAACTGCTGGCGCATAGCAACCTGGTGATTATTAGAAAAAGTCTTCTAATCTCATCCACCATTTTCCTAATTAACTAGTCCCTTTTCCCCTTAACTGATGCATTTTCCTTTTTTAAATTTTAATTTATTACAGCTCATTCATAAAGAGGCAGAATCCAAAGAGAAGGCCTTCTGAGTTTTGTTCAAAGGTGTCAGGTTTAAAAGCAAATAAGGTGAAGGATTAACAGAAGGTTCAAGTTTCATTAAGTAGATGTGTTGATGTTACCGGAAAGTAAAGTACAGAGGGCCAAGCCTTTCCATCCTTGGGAACACAGCGCCGCCCGTAATGAATTCTGCACAGCATCGCTTTCAACTGTGTGATATTTCATTCATTGATTTTATTGTCAAACGAAAAGGCACTGGTTCCAAGTGGCATTTAGTGAGACAGACGGGGAGTGACCCAGACTTCATTACTTGGTGCTCGCTCTCTGGGTAATTTTAATGCTACGTGGGCAGAAAGTAACAGAAAAGCAGGGTGCTCTGGTTCCAACATCTGGAACGGCTCTGGTTTAATTCCAAGCTGCCAAAAACCTCACTCTTCAGGTCCAGCTGTCTGTGCAGACTGGCGTAGCTCAGCCTAGCCTCTCTTGTGTCGTGGTGAGGCTCCAACGGGAGACCCCACATGCAGCCCATCTTACCAGCTGTAGCAAAAGGTGAGGAATCTGACAATAACACCTGGGAAGCATCCTATCGAATGGAATTAGCCCGTTTCCTAAAGCGTGGAGATGCTGATGACTGCACCAAACACAGGACCGCAGTCTGGGCTTTGATCCTGTCACCCTCAGCAGAAAGGTCCTCTTTGCTGAGGACTTAGCTACTCACTCCTATCAAATCTCTTCCGAGTTTCAGTCACATGTCACCAACTCCAATCCAGACACCCCACTAGGCTGCTACTCAAATTTCGACATATCAAGAACCCAAACTCCTAACTTTTCTAACACGGTCAACAGTTTTAGGCAACACTTGTGGGGCCTTGAACTCAACGGATTATCAAATTCTGATCAATAATCCCTTTGCGAAAAAGAAAGACAAAAAGCCGTAACATTGACTGATTATTTCCTAGAAACAGGAGCTCTGTGCACATTATCTGTTTTATTTCTGCCCACTAGCTCTCTGGGGTACAGATCTTAACCCCCATTTTTAAGGGTGAGGAAACTGAGGTTGAGAGCTGAAGCTGCTTGTCTGGGGGCAGACAGCTAGAAAGCGGCGGAGCCAGGATTCAAACTCAGGCTTGTGACACCATAAAGCTCAGTTCTATTACCCAAAGCTACCTCCTGAAGCATCTCATGGAGTCTCACCTCTTCTCATCTTCCCGAGTGATGGCCTGTGAGCCCAGATCGCCATCCAGACCTGCCCCCGACTGGACCCTTTCTCCAGCTCACACTACTGCCAGATCGCTCGTCCTGTAATACCACGTTCACTGTTTATCATTCCCCGGGAGCTGCGAGTTCCCTTAATTAGAAACCACAGTATTTCACTGGGCTTTTGAAAAGGAAGACAGGTTCTCTCTTGCTGACAGCTTCCAGCCTAAACGCCTTGGCTTGGCTTCCACCTGCCGATACAACCTTCAAGGGAACGCCTACTCTGTCTGAGGCACGTGTGTTCCAGGTCCTGGGACTATAAACCTGAATGGACAGTCTCTGACCTTAAAGATCTCAGAATCTGCTGCTTTTGTTCCAAGTTCCCCTCCTTGTCAATACATGCAAGTGCTTGGTCTCAGCTCCCTTTGGGCATCCCTTCCCTCACCTCCCAGGAAGAGCCCTCACTCCCCTCCAAAATCTTCCCCACGTTTCCAGGTCTAGTTTGAGTTTCACTTCTTCCGCAAGGGGGAGCAGGCCCTTCCACCCCCCACCCCACAAGGTACATCCCACACACCTAATGTGCAATGTAGATTCGGTTCCACAAACACCCACTGTGTACAAGGCAGTGCAGTGTTGTGGCAGCACCGCTGGGGGATATGAGTCAGTGATTTTCTGGTTGGTGGGACCTTGGCCAAGTCACCCCCTCCCACTGAGCCTCAGGTCACACTGTGAAACAGGGATAGTAGCAGGTGGTCGTGAGGACTGTACCGTCAGCCTGTCTCCGTGGGCTCTGTGTCTGGGGATTTAACCAACCTCAGAAAATCTCTCCCCGCCCCGCCAAATTCCAGAAAGTTCTAAAGGGCAAAATTTGAATTTGCCATGCACAGGGAACTATTTACATAACATTTACATTGTTTTAGGTATTATAAATAATCTAGAGATGATTTAAAGTATGTGGAGGTGATGCAAACACTACAGCATTTTATATCAGGGACTTGAATACCGGAGGATTTTGGTATCTGCAGGGAATCCTGGAACCAATCCCCCACGGATACCAAGGGATCACTCTATATGATAATGTTTCTACAAGTGACTTATAAATGTGATGAGATTCAACATTTGAGCCTTTCTTCTAGCAACGAGACATGGATTTTGGAAAGTCCAAAAGCAATCCCATCAATATGAAAACAATAATAATGATTGTATTTTATTATTTTATGTTATTATCATTGTCCCTGCTGTTGCTTCTAGAACAATACAAAGCACCTGCTCACATTCTCAATGAGTTTCTTCAATAATTTCTTCCAGGTCTCTTTTTCTCTAATTTCAAGTGTCTTATCCATCTCATTTCCCATCACTGAGTCTCACTCAGAAAAAATTGCGAATATGTAACCTATTAAATAACTGGGCTGAGAGTAAACACAGGACCACTCAGGAAACTCTTCCACTCCAGCAGGTATGGGTCTTCGCTCCTTCCCTCCCTCCCGTCGCCAGGCCAGAGGACAAAAAGAGGCTGAAGCCACTGGGCTGATTTTATGGTCCCCAGAAGAGAAGTGGAGGCTCAGCTGAGAGCCCGGAGAAGGCATGGGGGAAGATCCACCCCACCTATCAGCTGCAGCTGGAGGCGAGCAGACACTCCCAGCTTCATGCCACAGGTCATTTCACAGCTGATCCTTTCAGGTGGCTTTATATGTCCGAGCGTTCCTTAAACTGTTTGGAGACAAAGGTGGTAGCTGGTGGCGAGCTTTTCCAAGCATTCTCTTGGGTGTTGTACACAATGAAAATTTCAACAGTTTGTACTTGATGAAGGAGGAGAAAAAAAACAACAAGGAGAAGAGAAAAGAACAGTAGAAGGGTCCAGCTGTACTTTATCTCTTCTTAAATATTTATTTCTTCTCAAATTTTTGCTATGACTGAAGGATGCTATTGGCTAAATGGAGAAGGCGAAGTCATGGGATGATCAATATTTTGCAGTCTATGGGGCAATTCCACACGACAAAGAATTGTCTCCCACCTCTTAGGGCTCTCAAATACCTCATGAGATACTCACTTGAGTGAAAAGGATGCCAATAATCATTTGTATATAAAATCTAAGTCATAGTCTACATCCAAACTCCAAACATTTGTTTCTGCAAATGGTCACATATGCTGAATTTTCTAGCAATGCACTGCTGCATGAGTGGAGGGAAGACGGTACTGTGTTTTGTTTGGAATTTTACCAAGAGTTGTCCGTCATCTAGTGAAATAATGACAACAGCAGCCATGCCGCTTGGAATACGTGAGCCACCGATACAACCACACCTGTTTCGGTCTGCACGTGTGACAGTCACACGCATGGGAAATCGCCCTGCGGATGCTCGCCTGGGATGACCCCAGCACTGCTCGGGTGGCCAGGCCGAGCACTAGGGTGACTAACTGTCCTGAGGGCATTCCCGGATGTAGGGCTTTTATGCAAAGTTGGCAAAGTTCCAGGCAAAGTGGGATGAGCTGGACACCCTAGTAACATGAACCTACTAAAGTACACTGTGGTTTCAAAATCATACCACCTATTTTTCTTTATGCCCCTAAACCCACAGTGCCTGGCACATGACAATTACTGAAAAAATATTATTCAGAGAATGGGAGGCGAGGGAGAAAAGAAAAAAAGAAGAGGGCATTTTCTCAGAGTTACACAAATGTTACCCCACATTCATGGTCCTCTCTTCAAATGTGTGGCTGGTACCAAGGCACAGCTTCCCATCACCCTACAATCTGAAGACATCCCATCTTTTCACCATTTTCTGCCAAGTAGCACCCCAGCACATCTTCGCAGGGGGCGAGTAGGTTGGCCAGGCTTCCGCAAAGGAATCCTAGTATGACAGCATCACAGACTTTCACGGAAACTTCAACGCCATGAAATCTGAATAATCGTTTTTACCCAAAGGGCCTCAGATGTGTATTTTTGGCCATTGTGTTTAGCCTGTCGTTTAAAAGGTAATGTCACTCCACAGGTGACACCCTTTGTTACGATTCCTGAGACATAATAGCTACCGAGTCGCCTTTGGAAAGCTTTGTGTAGTGACATTGCCTCCCTTCCGCCTCTATGTGTATGAATCTGAGAGCACGCTCTATGACGTGGAGACACAAATATCTTCTGCGTTTTTGATAAGTGACCCTGAGTCTCCCCTTGAGCATCTGCTTTGAGATAATAAGCAGTAACTAGAAAACAGTCCTCTGGTAGATTGAGTTGTGGTTACAAGAGGAAGTCAACCACAGCTTACAGGAGAGGAAGGTGTGTGGAACAGGAGCAGGATGCTGCGGGTGAGCTGATGTCCCCAGGGGAAACTCAGCTGTCAGCAAGACGCAACAGCTCCTGCACCCAAAACACAGCTGCTCACTTGCAAGCTCGAAGCAATTCTGTTCAAGGGAGAACTGGATGAAAAAGCAGACAGACAAATGGGAGTGAGAAGCCAGGGACATCTGTTTCTGAAAGTAACTTTTGGACTTACCGAGACCTCACGCCCTCTAATGCAAGCCACACCTCTCTTTATATGCACCCACCTTTGGGAACCATAAAGCGTTTGACCAGTAGCAGCAGAAGATCTGAATTGTGGGATTGGGAATGGTAAAGTCGACCCACTGGAACAGAGCTCTGGGATGTAAAACAGTGTTGTTAGAAGTTTGCTCTGAAATCTTGCCCAATCCAAATTCGAAGGTGGGGACTGGAGCTGGACCACCAGGGTTCAAATTCCTATTTCATCCCTTCCTTCTTCCGTCACCCAACCGGTCAAGGCCAAGTTGCATACTTCAAAACTGGCCGCCTCATTTGTTTGGTAAGGATGATAATAACAGAATTTACATTATAGAGATTGCTCTGAACACCAATCAAGGAGATAAAAATGTTTAGTCCGGTTCCTGGTCCATTCTGGATACTGAGTATCAGTTACCCATTATTATTATTTTTTTTTTACAACTTTATTAAGATATAATTACACAACTGAACAATTAGCCATTCTTTGAAATCCCATTTCTGTCACCCATACACCATCTAGAACCCACAGCTTGAATAGGTGCTATTAGAGAATGTTTTCACTTAAACAAGGTCATCATTTCATGCCTGTTCTGCGCCATACCTTCACCCCCAGGGAATAACTGGTAGTAATTATGCAGACCCCAATTCACGGCAAGGTCCTGAACAAAAAGGGGCAGAATCAGAGACTAAAATGGCGGTATCAGGGCACGGATAACACACAGGATTTCCGTCATCAAGCTTCAGTGACATTGCTCAGAAATGCATCATGGTGTGCCACCCTGCTGTTAGGGACTAGTGTTTGCATCCCTCCAAGGGTCTTTTATGAAGCCCTTACAGCAGTGTGAGGGGTTTCAGAGATGGGGGCTTTGGGAGGCAATTAGGGTTAGATGAAGTTATGAGGGCAGGCCTGCTCTGATGGGGTTAGTGCCTTTATAATAACCTTATACGAGACACCAGAGAGCATGCGTTCCCTGCCCCCACCCCACCGCTCCCACCTCCCCCGCACATACGAAGAAGAGCTCACAGGAGCCCAGAGTAACCTGGCGATCACTGCAAAGCCAAGAGAAGAGGTGTCATAAGAAACCTGCCTCGCTGGCACTTTCATCCTGGACTTCCCAGCCTCCAGAACTGTGAGAAAATAAATATTTAAGCCACCTGGTCTACGGTATTTTGTTAGGCAGCCGGAACAGACTAACACACCTGCTACTCCTCAGCTTAGCTTGTTTGAAACGAAGGCCAGTGGGGATGCTCGCGGCTGCCTAGGACACAGGGAACAATTTCCTGTCTTATGAGCCTGTCACAAGCTCTCTTTTCTCAGGTCCCGTAGAAATAACTTTCCTGGAAAAAGTTTTCAAAGAGATGAAAAAGACGCGCTAAGAGCTTTGCTGTGACTTTCAGTTTTCAAAGTGCCACTGGTGCCAGGGGAATGCTGTTAGGAGTACCCTTAGAAAAAGCCCCACCTGGGGCTGGAGAAATCCTGACACTTGAGTGTATAGATTCTTCCTTCTTAATACGAATCAGGAGGGGATCAAAGGACTGTAATTATGACACTTAAGCAGAAGTCAGGCAAGACCAATGGGTCCCTTCCAAGAAAGCATTTACTTGTCAGTTGTAAGGAAAGGGGACTTTCTGCAATCTCCCAAGGGCCCTTTGTTGGAAGTTTCTATTTGATAATTACACCATCTAAAGATTCTTTGTCAAAAATCTCTCTTTATTTAGAAACCATGCAGGCTTGCTCTTTTGGTTCAACAAAAGATTGGGGAAAATTGTGCCCATCAGTCTCCCCAGTAAGGTTTAAAAAAAAAAAGCTGTTTATCCTCACTGGACCTTATTTCATGTCCAAGAAAAATCACAGAAGAGCTCAGAACATCCTCCCAGAAGCCAGTCCTCAGTCAGGCACAACTCCCCCAGCCACAGACCCACATCACCATCCCCACTCTCGAAAGGTCAGTGAGACCCTCCAGTCCTGGGGCTCAGTTGAATAAGCCCCCCTTTAAGCAATGGACTAGAAGCAGTAGGGCTATGACCTAGGTATTGCTAAGAATTGCAGTAAATCCGTAATAAATGGAAAATTCAAGCCTTGACCACCACTTGTCTCTTGAAGTTTTGCACAGTCCATTTTATAGCAATAACTGTCCAAATGCCCAGAGAAAGGATCCCACATTGTTAGAGTCTAAATTACTCACCCTCTGCCTCCCCTAAACCTCCTTCTCCATTTCTCTGACACCCAGCATCTCCATTCCTGCACCTGAGTCACAGGTCCTGTGACTTCTTTTTCCCGGAATCCCTCTTGTAAGTCTACGACCATTTCTTCTACCTTCTTTGGGGTCAAGGTCAAGGCTCATTTCACTCACCCACTCATACCTTAATTAAATTCTAACTATGACAAGTCAGTGGGCACTGGGAAGAGGGCAAGGAAACTGACCTCTCTTTACAGTCCAGAGAGAGGCGAGAGCACGGACCACGGGTGCCGTTCTTGGAGCAGCAGCTCCATCAGAAGCTGGTTAAATAATACTTCCCAAACTGGCTTCCATGGGACACCAGTGGCACATGGCACCGTGTGTTTGTCTACACCTGCTGCAATTTCTTCTTCGAGTGTCACAGTTCATGGAGGTGCACTGAAGGCACGGAAGAGCTTCCTCCTTCAACCTGTTTAACCCAGCATCCCCCCAAGGCATTTAACCACCGACACCTATTAACATCTTGTGTTCAGCAAAACAGTCTGGGACACAGCGCTGCATTACAAAGCAGGATGGAATGATTGCTGGGAGAGGACATCAAACAAAGTGCCAAAGGGTCCCCTCCCCTCCAGGCTGCTTTCCTAATGGCAGGAGGATGAAGACGTCAGACAGTTCTGTTTGGGAACTCGGTTTAGCAGGTCGATACCTGCGACCTTGGCCAAGCCAATTAATCTCTCTGAACCACAATTTCGTCATCTGTGAAAACAACCATTCTAGTTGTCAGAGGATTCTGTGAAAATTAAGTGAGATAGCGCATGGAATCCTCTGGTACGATGCCTGGGAGGGATCTACCAGGCGTCAGTGGGTTTGTTTCTTCCCCTTTTTATTTCATGGGATTCCTGGAATAGGGACAGTCTGCGTCACTGACTTGGCACTTAAAAGTGTGAGTGAGTATCGCTGGCCATCTTCTCCTGGGAATGCTCCTTGCGGCTTAGACCTTGGGTGTCCTGAGATTGACATCTTTCATTTAACCCCCAGGATGGATCAAGTGGCTCAACGTGTGGCATCAAGGATTTTACCAATTTCTCCAAGGAGCCTTACTATCTGCATGCTGACACGCAAGGTCAGCAGTGATTTGCTCCGGGAAACTTAACTATTCCTCAGTCTGCTTTTGGCAGCATGGTGACATTTCCTGACTTATTTATGTGCCTGATTTCTGAACAATGAACACACCTTTCCTCCCAGAGCAGGTGAGCTACCACAGCAGGAATTAGATAATGGCAGATGCCTCTGTGGTCAGGAAAGAGGTGACCTGCAGCTGGCGGGGGATGCTCCCAGTGCACTCCTTGGTGCCCTGCAGTTGTGCCTGGCACAGCACTTAGGACAGCTCTGACCTCGTCTCATTTCCCCACCAGCCTCTATGCTCTTTCAGAATAGAAGTAGGGTCTTGGTTTATGGGTGTCCTCCCCTGCCCAGCACAGCCCCTGGCCCCTGATGAACACCCAGTAAATGGTAGATGGATGGAAGGATAGGAAAAAAGGAGGAAGGAAAAGAAGGAACGAGGGAATGAACTGCCCTCAATGCTCCTGGAACATAAACTCCGTAAAAACAGCGCCTTTGTCCCTTGTTAGCAGCTTCTGTGTCCAATGGGACTAGAACAGTGCCTGGCACTCAAAAGAACTAAGTAAATATTTGTTGAGTGAGGAGATGAATGACTGAATAAATTCAGCCAAGCAACCATTTGGAAAACTGGCTATAAAGGATGACTACTCGCTGACACACCGAATTGCTCTCAGATTGCTTCCTGATCTGTTTATCCCCCTCAAATTATTAGGGTATTTTAATATTTATGCAATTCAAAATAAGTGGTGGGGGACAGTAACAAAAATGAATATCTCCTGTGGGCTAAGCAATGTACAAAATTCAGGGAACGCAACAAGACAAGGTCCTTGCCCTCCATGAGCTACGGAGACCTTGGGTACTGCCTGAACCGAACCCAGCGGGGAGACAGCACACGGGGAGAAGGAACAGCACCCCCATGGCTTCAAGGGTCAGGGAGCAGGGCTGCACCATCCCAGCGAGGGACAGAAAGGCAGAGAGTGACAGCATCAATTAATCCCTTAGTGATCCCAATGTCAGAAGTATAAGCCTTTTATGATACAGTAAAACAATTTTTATGGGTTTTTCCCATCCGTTTCATGTCTTGAAGTATTTTTTAATCAAAACGGATAAGAACAAGGAGTCACGTGGGTATAAATCTCTTGCTCGTTTCTCTGGTTCTCTGGCCAGGGAGGACAGGTGAGCCCCACAGAGCCCACAGCAGACTTTTCTGTCTCCCTGGCAGTATTTTCCAGAAGGAAGTCCTATTCCAGTTGTAGAGAGCTGGGCCTTGCTTTTAAACAATGAACACATTCTCCAAAGGCTGCACATAAAAGGTATCTCAGTAAATCAAATCTCATGTTTCCAATAGCTTTAGATGTATAGTACCTCCATTTCCAATGACAAAACAAAAACATCTTCCTTGCGTGAAATGTGCAAAACAGAAAAAAGTATAAACAAGAAAATAAAAATTACTTGTAATGTTATCACCTACAGGCAATATTAGAATGTAATCAGACTTTAATCCCATGTTCAGATATACAGATATATATATATATATTTTTTTTTGACAAAAATAGGATAATGGTAGAATTATTACACAATCCACTTTTGCAGCTGATCTATAAATGTGTCACCGACATCTACTCATGGCAAGAGTCTAAGTTTCATTTACCAGTTCCAAAATACTCTGTTGCATGAACCCACCAAAATGTAACAAGTCCTTGTTTTCAGAAGTTGGATTTGTTTAAAATATTTTCTTATCATAAATAATAATAAGACCTCCTTGTTCCCATCTCTTATAACTTCCTAGCAATGAAACGGCTACATCATACAGACGCGTATTTTAAAAATTAGATACGTTTTATCCAACTGTCCTGCAAAAAATGCTTTTGCAATTTATACTACTTCCAGCAAGAAGGGTTGACATTTTTCTTATCTTTACTGTCACTGAAACTATGTAGACAAAGTACTGCCAGTGCTTAATTCCAGTTTCATTTTTAATTTTTTGATTACTTGGGATGTAGAATTCTTCACGTGTCAGTTGACTTGTTTCCTTCTCATGGGAGGAGCAAACCGTGTCCTTTGCCTATCCTTCTCATTTTTCTTTATTGATTTGTAAAAACATTTTACATATTGAAATATTGATCCATTATTTTTCATCTGTGATGTGCATTTTCCGTAGAGCGTTCTTTTGATGTATAGTTAATTTACAATGTTGTATGAGTTTCCTGTGTAGAGCACAGTGATTCAGTTATATGCATATATACTTTTACATATTCTTTTATATTATAGGCCATTACAAGATATTAAATATAGTTCCCTGTGTTATACAGTAGGATCCTGTTGTTTATCTGTTTTATATATAGTACTTCATATCTGCTAATCCCAAAGGAGTGGTTTGTTTCAGTACTTTTTTAAAAAATGGTGTTTTCTTTCCTCTCCTCATCCATCCTCCCAATTTTTCATTTGTAGTGTTCTTGTCTCCTTATTTGTCAAATAGTTACTGGGAAAATAATACTCTAGCAAGAGAGACAAAACACCCTTCACTGCAGGTGTATCACTGATTTATCTGTTGGATGATCAAAGGAGTTTCCTGAAGGTGGTAAACCTTGCCCCTCAAAGCCACCAGCAACCCAAGCAGAAGCTGGCAATTAATGTAGAAATGGGTCCTAGAGAAACCACACCAGCGCTCTTAGCAAAGTCAGCCCGTGGCAGCCTCCTCTGGGACAACAAACTTTTGAGTGCCCTGGAGGTCACAGACAGCTGAGCTAAAAGACCCCTGTCCGACTTTGAGGGTGGGGAAGCATCCTGGGAAGCTGGCTCCGTTGTTCTGACCGTGGCCGTACCAGGAGGCTGAGCACTGGAGGGGCTCCAGGTGGATGGTGGGGGCAGGTCTGGTGCCCTTTTCCTGCGATGCTGGGAAATTAGCAAAGCAGAGATGGCACGTGAGACAGGACAGGGCTGGGCCGTCTTGAGGCAAACCAACCCCTCCCTGCAGCACCAGACACCGTCCCTTTTCATCTCTTTCAGGCTGTGGTTCTGCCTCTCATGTCCTATTTATGAATATTGCTTCCCCTCTACATTTCGATTGCAGAATTTCGATCTTTTTGAAAGTCTTGGCTGGTCGGCATTAGGTTCAGGTCACCCTCCAGCATTAAGGGTTATGTGGTAGCAACCAGAGGGCCAGTAACGCTGCTGCCGGAGCACAGAGAGAAACGCCCCCCGACAGGGGAAGGTCACTTTCAGAGGGCACCAAACTCTTCTTAGAAAAGATGGCATTTTTACTTCCAGAATCACCTTGCAGATCCAAGAGCTCATTAAATTAATTAGTATTAAACATCAATATATTTACTTGTTACGTATTAATGGAAATGCTTTCTTATATAACCAGCAGTCCAGCAAAGTTTGGGGCTACCTTGGGAACTTGACGAGGAAAGGATGGACGGTAAGGGATGAGGACAGTGAAGAGGCAGGTGAGAAATTGTGGGATGGAAGCTCTCGGCACTTAAATAAAGAGGGAGGTAGGTGAGAGTGGGCAGGGAAGGAGCTGGGGGAACTAGAGCGGAGGGGACTGCACAGGATAATAGATGCTTATAATGATCGCTGATGGTCTTAATTATAACCACGAGGCACTAAGATCCAGCCTTGTTAAAGAACAATTAAATTATCTTCAGTTAGTTAAACTGATGGAGGCAGGGCAGTGGGCCACTGGCTTTGAGAATTCTCGTCAGAAACGGGGATGGCACACCAAAAGGTTGGAGAGCTGAAAGGCGCAACCCTCTGGGAGAGGCAGGGGAGATGCGCCTGTCTTCCAGGGACGCCACACTCCCTGTGAATTTCAGTCTGCTGAAATGGGTGCAGTCATCACGGTGGTTTGGAAGGTAAGACCCACGGCCAAGATGGGGGCAATTTACTTTTCTCTTAACCCTCAAGCACATTTGAAGAGACAGTGGGTGTTAAGCTTGGAAAGCAGTGATCTGGGCTGACGATCATCGCCTCGCCCCTACAATTACATTTGTGTCTCTAGAGACACCCTTCAGAGATGGCCAAAGACATCTCTTTCCTCGAAGACGCTCTTCGCCAAATAAAGAGACTGGGATAATGGGCAATTTGGGGAGATTCTGATGTCCCTACGTTTAAAAAATTAGTTACTGCATTTCCACTGTTTCTTTCACTTTATCAAACCTTCTAACAAAATCAGTAAATATTTATGGGGCTAAGTGCTACGGGTGAGACAAAGAAAAATGAGCCACAGTACCTAACCTTGAAGAGTTTCAACCTAATGACTATTTAAGAGTCTCCCCCACCGAAAACCAATGTCATCACGATTTAAGTGCAGGAACAGAACTTACTCAATAAATCTTGCTGTGAATCATACTTGGAAAGAGAATAATGTTTTCTGGAAAACAAACATTAAAGGATGATAAATTCCTCTTTCCCATCTTCTCAGAGTTTCTGCATCTAAAGGTGGAAGCAATGTTAAAGGGCCAGAGGACTCTCACATCTTAAACTGAGGAGGGAAGGGAGGGCAAGAAGGCTCTGCGTGAGCCTCAACGTAGAGGCTCAGGAACTCCTCTCTTGCTGACTTTAAGGGTCATCGCAATGGTTGCTCTTTCCTTCTCCCAAATTCTTTTAGTTAAACCTGTCAACAGGCGCTGTGCCAGGACTAAAAGCTGTGCCCCCATTTGGTTATTCCTGTTCAATCTCTCTCTTCCTCTGCACCCCTGCATCTCTCACTCACACCCATGTTAGCTTGCTGTCACTTCTCTACAGTGATATTCCCCCCCCCACAATATAATCAATGACTCATTGTTTTCTTTTTTTTTTTTAATTACAAAAGGAATATATATTCCTTGTAGGAAAGAAAAAATACACAAAACAGACATCATTGTAATCCTATGAATTAGGGATCAGCACTGTTAACGTTTTAGTGGATATTCATTGACTTTTTGTCAAGTAGATGCTTTTTTATTTTTTTAAAATCTTGTCCCGATTTCTGCCAAATTATTGAATGTGGGTTTTAAGTTAAGCCACCATCCATATTCAACCATCAGCTCAAGGGCTACATGACCAGCGAGGCCTCTCTGACCCACACCCCCCACGTCCCACAGAGACCCCTCTCCCCGGGCGCCCTGGTGCTCCCAGCCTCCCCAGTGCTGACTGGCTTTTCACCAAGGCAGGCAGCATCACCTAACACACATCTCTGTGCGTTTTCCCTGGGACAATGCGAGCTCCATGAGGACAGCGATTTTTGTCTGTTCTGTTTGTTGCTCTCTCCCCGATGCCCAAGGACAAAGGATGCTGAAGGCATAAATCCAGATTATCTGGAGAAAAGCAAATGCTTCTCTTTGCCAACAGTAAAGAACTGTTAGGAACAAATGACGGTGTTCGCACATTTGCTCCCTGGCACTCCAGCCAGCAAAGGGGACAGGGGACAGGAAGAGAACAGGAGGCCTGCAGCCAGTGCGGGCTTCGCTGCTAAATTTTGGACTGAGCTTGAGTGCGTGGCTTGTCTGCCCTGCGCCCGTCTCCTCGCTAATGTGAATGAGAGGGCTGGGTGCACCTGACGCCCAAAGGCTCTTCCATCTCCGTATCCTTTGATGTTATACAGACTCCAAGGAGGAAACAACATGAACTGAAAGCAAGCAGGGTGCGTGTCTGACCACGACCACCCCACCCAACCCACCTTCTTCCACTGGCAAGGCACTTGACAGTTTACAACGTGCTTTCATTTAGATTAGCTCATTCATTTTATCTATTGTCTCATCAGCCTGAGATGCCCAAACGGAGCATCCAAACCAAGCATGGAGGGCACCCGAGACGCCATGACAGAGTCAGCAGGACCAAACAGAAGAGGCAGGGAGAGACAGCTGGCCAAGACTGAGAAACCCCATCAACGAGATTAAATGTAACTTCAGAGAGAGAGAGAAAAAGCGCACCAAGAGGCAGGGAAGCGAATTTCATACAATTCATCCACATCTCCCTTAAATACTCCTGAGGCAGCTGTCACATTGCACTAATCCCACAGGGCTTATACGAACTGAACGGGTGTCCGTCTAATCCTGGCGCCCCCCCCCCGCCCCTCTGATAGGGAGCAGGGACCTGGGCGGGTTTCTCCAGCTCCCACTCCTCAAACCTGGCTGCAGGATCTTCAGAAAGCTGCGGCTATAACTCCCGTAACTCATTTGGGAGAATATATCGAGATCCCTATCAAATCTGTCTACTGGGTTATATAACTGTATCTTATTGTAATTCTGTGACTTTTATCAAAAGGCTGATCTGAATTGCAGACGCAAATATTCCTTTTCACATTCTCTCCGGATGAGTGATTGCAGTCTGAGTTTATTTTCCGGTCCTTTTAGATGGCTGTAGGCTTGCAGGAGCAAACACTTTTTTTTTTTTTTTAAAAAGGAAAAGTGCTTTAGGGCAACAGTAGATTTATGCTCATCAAATGATTCACTCATTCACCTGTTCATCCATTCGCCAGATAGTTATGGGACGTCTCCTATTGAGGAGACACTGATCCAGGCAATGCTGGTAAAGCATCTCACTCAAACTGGAGAGAAGGAGGCAGTTCACTGGAGCTGGGAGTTAGGCACCTGTCTCCTGTCCTCATCACAGGTCTGCCGAATCCCCTAGGACCCAACTCCAGTTAGAGATGGAGGCCATCAATTCCCCTCGCTCTGATTTATACTAGTCTGATGGTTTCTCTGAAGCAGCCTACCAGCTTTCTCCTTTTCTCTTCCAAGTCCTTTCCTCCAACACACACCCCTCTGGCTGCTTTTCTGGCTATGAGTTACCCAAGTCGGGACCTTTGGAGAGCACTTCGTTTTATAGGCCTTTCCCTCTGGTTGCCAAGCTGGTATAATCAGAGAGAGTGCCTATCCGTCTTGCAGGGTCAGTATATGGATTGAATTGGGAGATGCATGAATGGGCTGCAGAAGACGCAGTGTCTGTGCTGGTGCTGTGAAGAGGTGACCTCATTCAGCAGAGTAGGGTGGTAAAATGCACTGAAATCTGGAAAACCGGTTTGCTTTTTGGCTTTCTATACAGGAAAGCACAAACAGACTGGGGTGAGGAACCTCTGTTCTGTTATTCACTGGCTGCAGGACCGTCTCAGGTACTTGATTTAAAATTCTATGTCAGTTTCCTTATCTGCGAAACGGAGATAATGCTATCTCCCCTTTGGGGTTACTGCGAGGATTAAGTGAATGCCACTTTATTGAGCGTTTATTATGAGCCAGCCAGCCTGTGAAGCACTTTTACAAATAGCATCTTATTTAACCCGAGTTGTTCTAACTCATATTAGCCCCTGATCAAGGAGAAAGACTGCCATTTCTCTTTCCCAGGAAAAGGGTTTTTCTGGAGCAGTTAGGATAGTCCTGGGCTTAAATACCTCAATGGTGCCCAAAAGATGTGGTGAAATTTCAGAGTCGATTCAAACATCTAGAGTTGTGCCGTCTGATACCATAGCCACCAGCCACATGTAGCTACTTCAATTTAAATGAATCAAAATTAGATTAAATTAAAATTTCCTTCTCTAGTTATAGCTGTCACATCTCAAGTGCTTAATGACCAATGTGGTTAGTGACTACCTTACTGAACAGCACAGACAATTGTTTCCACCACTGCAGAAGGTTCTACTGGACAGCACTGGGAGATGGGGAGTAAGTTATGAGAGGAGAAATGGAAAAGTCAACAGGCGGGCATGAGGGTCAATTACATAGCGGCACGTGAAATTTCGGCATGCTTTAAGTAATCTGCCAGGGCCAAGCGGGCGAGGCTGTCCTCATTTGTGGGTTGTCCTGACAAAGCGCTTTGGGGGCATTTAATGGTTTTATAGGACAGACTGAGTAGCTATGGTTACTAACAGTTCAGCATCATTCAGCACCAGAGCTGTGACATTTTCAGATCTTTCACTGATTAGCAAAAATAAAAACATTTTTAAAAAGTCATACAGGATCCATTCCTACAAGCCAAATAGCTCCCCTACTATCTGCCCTGACTGCTAAATTCAGATAATCTAGCGTCATTTCCGAAAAGCAAGGAGTCACCGGTCTAGGGTCAACCTGGAGTAGACCAGTGCTCTGACATGCTCCCAGCCTCCCTCAGGCTGCACCCAGTGCTCCTGGTAAAATGCAAATGTGATCACAAAGATTCCACAAAGGACTCTGTTCTCTAGAGTGCTTATCACAAGCCTGGGCCTGAGACAGGATCCCCTGCACAACCGAACTGCGGACTCAGCCAAATCCACCACCATCACTCCTCCAGCCCGCCGCCCTCACCGCCCCTTCTCTATCCGATACCCCGGGGGCAGCCTCATTCATTAATTCAATTCAGCAAATATTTATCAAACACTGCTACATGCAGGACCCTGTACTAGGCACTAGAGATGGAGCGGTGAAGAAAACAGAAAACAAGAACAGATCCCTGTGTCATGGAGCTTACGCTGTAATAGGAGAGGACAGGCAGCAGATACATAAAGATATTAAGACACACAGGATGCCAAATGGGGATCGGTGTTACAGAGGCCAGAAAATGGGTGGTGGGGTCCTTTTGTTATATCCAGCTACTACATCAATTATTAAGTCCTTTGAAACTGTCATTCATTCACACAGTGAAGTTTCACGGAACACTCACCATGTGCTGTGTCATGCACACTGGGACTAGACAATCAACGAAACAGACAAATGCTCTGACCGTCAGAAGGAGCTCACATTCTGGTGGCAGAGAGAGACGACAGACAAGGTGATGCTGTCGTAGTTCAGATGAAGGTAAGTGCCAAGGAGGAAACGGAAGGAGAAGGAAGATGGGAGCACACAGATGGGGCTGGGGTACGGGACGTCCCACTTACAGGGAAGGTCGCTGCGTCTGGACATGCAGAGACTACAGACAGGCATGTCTTATGGATGCTGGGATGTACTTTCTCCACCGTGCGCACATGGCCACCTCCCCCTCCAAGCCCTGATCGCAATGGTACTTAGAGCTTTTCTGATCCTCTCTCAACTGGGTCCTCCCGTTACGTTGCAAATAGCCTTGATTTACCTAATATCATGCGCTATTACATTATGTGTATGTATTTAGGCATATGTTAGTCCTGCTAGGTTCACGTGGATAAACGAGGAGGGCAGGGACCCTATCCTATCAGGCCTCATTTACTCACTCCAGAAGCTTTCAAGGAACACCAACTGCAAAGCCTGCCCGGCTTCCCTACCTTAGAGAATGAAAGAAAAATCCCTGCCCTTTTGTCTTTATTTGAAAAAGATGGCTTTTCTCTCCACCTCACTCATCTACTACCAAGGACTGACGTGCCATTCCAATGAAAAGATAGATAGTGTTCACAACAGCGCCGAGAACATGGAAACTTCTCAGGACATAGCTACCATTATTACGAATCGAAATTAATTTCTGTGGAGCCACAATCATCCATGTACTGTTATCCAGGAGGTTAATGAAATGCTTCTGGTGTTAGTCCCTAACTAGAGTGAGCTGAGGCCAGCACAGTGGGTGCAACAGGTCCTGGGAGTTCTGCACAGCTGTCTGCGATGCCTTCAGGGACGAAGTGAGTTAGAGGTGGTTACTGACCGTCTCCATCACCTCCATCATTCTTCACACCCAAATATGGTTGGGAGGCTTCTTGTCTTCAGAGCCTATGGCACTGACATTTCGGTGGCCCTCTGCCCCCGAGCTTCATAAACTTCCTTCCTCCGCTGCCGCCAACTTCCTGGGCACCCTTCCTTGCTAGTCTCAGGTTTCTTCTCTTTTGTGTTGTCTATATATTGTCCTTTAGAAACTGCAAAGAATCTCAGCAGCTCACCAGATCAACCTGAGACTGGTACCTACACCTACCTCAGTGGCTGTGGCACCACCCTGGGGCAGATCCGTCTCTGGGTCTCAGAATGTTTTGGTCAAGAGGGGACAGCTCCAGCTCTCAAGGCAGTTAAGAGAATCATAACTTCACACCACAGGCATGCAGTTTCTGGAATTATTACCAGCGCCATGGTTGTTCCGTGTCTACTTCTAAGCTTAGGGACTTCCGGAAGCTTGGGGGCACGAAAATACTCTTTCTAAATAGCTGGCCATCTCCTCTGTGCGGTTATGTAAGACGCAGCGCAAGAATTATTAATTAGACCCAAGCAGGAACTATGTTTTTATATATAGCTGCATGTGGGTGGAAAGAGACTGAGGTCACTAGACCTGCATCCGTGGAGGGTCAGACAGAACTGCTGATAAAAGTAGTTAAAAAGATGAATGCGTGTTCTCAACTGAGCTATCCCAGCCAGCCAGGACTCAATAATTTAAAAGACAATGCCGGGCGCTCATTTCAAGGTGAGAGAAAACTCTGAAGATGGAAGAATCTTCTCAAAACTTCCTTTTAATTAAAGTGTTGCTTGGCTGCATTTCCCCCGAGCTCAGGTCTTTGTCTGTGAAGAGGAAATCACACAGGGCTTTGCCTGGACAATAAGCCACTTAATTTGAACTTGGAACTCAATCACAAGGTTCATAGCCCCGTTTCTGTGCCCAGCATTGGGGAGGTATGAAAAGCTTTCAGATAGTATGAATCCATTCGTCTTGTTGGCTATCGCTGCCTGCGTGGTTGAAACTAAGCAAAATTGTCCGAATGACACAGAAAAGCAGCAGCATTCAAGATGTGGCAGAATTACTATGAAATGCAGACAAGGTCGGGGCAAAAGGAAAGTATTCCAGAGGCAGCTGGAATGCGAAGCGTCTGCTGAAATGGAGCCCGACCCACTGAAGGGGAACAGGGCTCAACAGACGGCAAGAGTCTCGTGGGATATCTGACAACTAGAAAGACGCAAAAGATGCTGCGTTCTGAACACAGCGGGTACCAGAGAAGTGCTGCGGTACACACTGCGTGACGGCAGAAAAGAGAAGAAGCAGGTGGATGAACAGGTAAGAGCAAGACTGATGGGGACTGATCAGCCACTGGCAGGTGACAGATGAGCCAATGTGTCACCAAGGGAGAGGTGAGGGAAAGGCACCCAGAAACTCCAAGCTCCAGACAAAGCCTCCGTATCTGGGAGGCGCACGGGGCCAGGAGCTCGGACTGCAGATTCCAAGGCCCAGGGAGCAGAGCCACTCAGCTTCCCACTTCCTCAACGCCAAGCTAAGCCAGTGGAGGGTGGGGAGTTGTCCTGGGCGTCACCCACCCACTGGGACCTGTGCTCTACTTTCACACAGGTCATCTCCTTTGATGCAGCCCCAATTCATCCACGTGGAAAGCAGTGCCATCTTGACTTCACAGCAGGGGAAACTGAGTCTCTAAGTAACACACTCCGGCTACACAGCAAGCAGGAAGCAGAGCCGGGACTTGCGGCTGACCTGCTCGAAGGCCCAGGCTGTGCGTCCCCAGAGCTCTGCGGATTCTGTCACTAACACCATCCCAAAGATCCCCTGAGGAGGAATATACGGCCCCCGTGAGTCTGTTCCTGAATCAGCGAGTGATTTCTTTGACGTCTCAATTTTTATCTTAATCATTTGTATGCATTTAAAAATTTATCTTGTAATATACTTGTGTTTTAACAGAAAAATAACGTTTTAAATTACCACAGGGAAGGGCATACTGTCCTTGTCCTGGGGTCTTGGAACAGTGTCCAGCATAATAGCAAGTCCCCAAGGGGAGAAGGGAGGGCAGTGGCGGGGTGGGTGACGGGCCCTCTGTCTTAAAGGCAACACAGTCTACCGCACTGCCTGCTCACGTCTCATTTTCAGGCAAAGTGGGAAATATCAAAGTATCCGATCAAAGCCAAAATTACGTTTACTGGCTGGGTGAGTGAGGAGACTAGCAGGGCTCCGGTGAGTAACGTGTGTGGAACTCTCCTATATTGAGAAACGACCCCTCCGTGCTGCCATCCTGGTGAAAATCATCTCTGCCCGAGTGCGTGTCCCCGTTGGCGTGGTCTTTTCGTACACGCCCACATCTGTAAGTGTCTTTTGTGGAAGTGACATGATTTCCTGGCTTGATGGAAATGACAGTTGACTCTGAGTGCTGGTCCAGGTATTGGCCAAAGGGAGGTACATGCGTTGTCCCCAACTAGCCCCTCTCAACAACCCTGTGGAGTAGGCAGTACTGTCATATACGTTCTGCAGATGAGGAAACTGAGGACAGAGTGGTAGAACCACTTGCCCGAGGTGACCCAGGCTAGGACATCTTGAGGCTCGGATTCATATCCACGTAATTGGACTCGGGGGCCTTCATTTTAACCAGAGGCCCCGGGAGGTCCACATTTGCATAGCACCAAGCTAATAAATACCAGTGCCCGTTCTTTTGACACAATTAAGAAGCTCTCCTAACCTGTTCGCTGACCAGGGCCCTCTGTCTTCGGACTGGGTAGCAGGCATGAGATGCTTTCTGTTTGCAGAGGGCACAGCGGTTGCTCAACCCCTTCTAAAGGTTCCCATCTAAAAGATGCTACTCTGAGCATGGTGATGCCCGTTCTCAGTTTAACACGGGCACAAGGGTAAACACTCATGTGAAGCCTGCTTTCTAACCTCTTCAGCCCGGGAGCCAAGTTTGCATATTAGATAATCTGCAGACACTAGCGATGCTTACAGCTCTAGAGAAGCCTGCTGAGAGGAGACAGTGTTGCACAGTGGTCAGACATCAGCCTTGAAGACAGACAGCCCCGGGTGTAGATCTGGAAGTTTCCCACTTACAGGCTGCAGGCTTCTGAGCACTGAATCTAACCAACACATCTCAGGATTCCCCCTCCCGTCAAATGGAGATAGCAAACTTGCCTCTCGGGGATGCTGCAAAGTGCAGTGGAGATGCGCTTCCCTTGGTTAAATGCTGCCTGATGGGTTGTGCCAATGACTGAAACGGCTGAGCTGCTGGTAAAATACAACACAGATTAACATATGTCAAAGTGTTCAGCACAGTGCCTGACACAGAGCGAGTGTCCCGTCAGCGGTAGATGATGATGACGATGATAACTGCATCAAAATATTAAGATGCTGTGCCGCTATTTACATTTTCAGTTGGTCAGTAACATCCATGCCTCGTGCATCTGTATCTTTTTAACTGTTACAAACTGCTTTCCCACCAGTTTTTCCAATTGATAATCACAACTTTCCTCACAGGTAGGTAGCTCCACTAATATAATCATTTTGCAGGTGAGCAACGTGAGATTAAAGACGTGACATTGTAAACTGACTATACTTCAATTATATATATATATATATATATATAAAATAAAAATTTTTAAAAAAGAACTTGCTTCAAGGCACTAGGTTAGTCATAGTTGCTGCAACGAAGACCAGGAATTGGGTTCTCTTTCTCTCTGCCACTACTGCTTTGAAAACACCTGCAGGTTATGTAAAATCACAGCGAAGAGAGCTAATCGGCTTCACCAGGACTACACTGCAAGCCCATGAGAAGCCAGGAAACTGCCCTTCATCCCCTCCCCGTGCTGCCTTCAGGCAGACGACTGTGCCTTGGGGTTCCAGGGGGTGAGCCAGACTCCACTCACAGATGCTATCCAAGCCCCACGTCGAGGGACAGCTGCGGATTTACTCTCTTCTCTCTGTCCCCTGTGTCCAGTTCATCAGGAAGTTCTCCGTGAACCAGCCCCGACTCCCCCTCCTCCACCTGCTATACGTCAGGGACCACGGCTTCCTTTCTCTTCACCGAACATCCCAAATTCTCTCCGGCTTCTGCAAATGCCCTTGTCTGCTTAGATCACTCCTCCTCTTGCAAGGGATGGTGTCTTCTCTGAGCTGAACCTTCTCCTCCTCTGTGACTTTGAATGCGAACCTCCTACCCCTCAGCGTCCCTCAATCTCTTAGCCTGTGGCTCCCCTCTCATCCCTCACAGCACATCGCCATCTGAGTTATCTCGCCTGGGTATGGTCTGTTTCCCCCACCTGGAAATCTAAGACAACCCCCGGGACTGTCTTGTTCACTTTGTGAAGTACATGGAATTTAGCGTAAAAAAGAAAAATTTGCATGCCTACCAGTACCTAGGTGCCTGGGAGAGATCAAAACTGAAGTTTGTGTTTCAGTACAACCGAACAGCTGAAGCTGTTAAGAGACCACGGTCATGGCAAGCTCTAACCTGATCTAACGCGATGCTCTTTCTTCCTTCCTAGCCAATGAACAGCTCTGTACAAACCCGTGAACTTACTCCATCCTATGCAAAGCAGTTTTCAAACTCCATCTCTGATCCCACCTTCCCCTTTTGCACTTAAAAACTCTCAACTTTTCTCCCTGCCATCTGTTCCGTAAACTTTTTTTTTCACTGGTGTGTGTTCCCTTGCATGGCAAGTAAGTAAATAATAAATTCAACTTTGATTTCTTTTTTGTTTGTTTGTTTTTATGATGTCTTTTTGTTTATTTGTTTGCTTTTGTCACTGAAGTATTCTGAGATACGTGGAGAAGGACCCAAACCCCAGGCTCAAGAACAAGACTGCCAAGTTCAGACCTTTCTTCTGCTATTTTCTTAGACAAATGAAGTAACCAGCCGATGCCTCAGTTTCTTCGATATAAACTAAGGACCGTGATAAAACGCCGGCCTCGTGGTGACTGTCCCAGAGTAAGGGCTACGGAAGTGCCAGGTGTCATAAGCATTCTGCGCGATGTCTAAAAAGCGCCCTGTACTTCAGCGGAGATGATTCATGCAGGATCACTGCCAGAAGCAGAGGGCTGTATTCCTGTCAGTTTCTCAATGTCGTAAAACATACCACGTGCGCAGTACCTGGTGCACACAGAAGAGGAACTCTTCTTCCAGAGCAAGGCGTGAATATCAATGCAATGTATTACTGATCACTTCCAAGTTTTTACTAACACTCTGCTCAATAACTGAACTGAATACAGTTAACGAGCAGAGCGTTCAGATCCTCGACCTCAGCTGATGCCCACGGCACAAAGCGAGGCTTACAGGGTGCTCATTTTACAGATGGGAAAGCTGAGGGTCCGAGACAGAACTGACTTGTCTCTGGCCCCACCTTGCGGGCGGTCAAGTGTAACTTTCTCGCTGATGGCATTTTCTCTAAACCTCAAATAAAGGGGAACAATCCTTCTAGTGGAACTGTTCTCTTAAAATAATTTCGAGAACTCCTCAGAAGGACTTAGTAGGAAGAAAACAAGCTATGATTAGGATATTTTCCTCTTCAGAATAGTCATCTGGGAGGCTGGTTATGTAGATTAATGATGTTGCTGTGTTAAAGTTACTGTTACAACAGCCGAGTGTCTTAGAACTGCCCTCAGATCCTAAAGCATGTTCTCAACACCTAAGAGCTGGCATACCTTTCAGGGAGTTGACTTCATTTTCATGAAAAGCCAAGCACCTCATGCACCTCTAAACCTTGTCAATAAGATGGGTAGTAAAGGAAGATAATAAAGATTTTAAAAATTTATTTACATAAAACCCACCATAAAACAGAGACTTGTGAGGTTTAAATGTAATTTTGAATATGACTCTAGGGATGATGGACATCCAAAGTAGCCTCTTTGATATGCCATTTTGCCTGTTGTCCTTCCACAGAATTAGGCTACTGCTTTGTAGCAGGGTGGACTCTGGGGTCAGAGTGGACCCCAAGCCCAGGGCTGTCTGCCCTGAATGTGGTGTTGGAATTCAAGGGAGATGCTTTGTTGAAGGCTAGGGCTCACAGCCTCCTCCTATCTCCTCTCTTCTCCCATTTTGCGGCCACCGTTCAGTTTAGTTAACTGTCATCCCTGCTCAAAGTGTGGACCCTGTCTGAGTAAGGCAATCAGCATAATCACTGATTTAACTATAACAACTGGCTAAGGGGTGGGCCAGGGATCGAGATGGTACACAGTGAAATTTAGGACCTTTCCTCCTCCAGAGGTCAATGAGGAAGCCTGCAGCCCAAGGAGTGGAGGGAAATCATCTGCTACTCAAAGGGCAGGTGCCTGAGGACAAGGATGTAAAGCCATGTACTAAGTTAGGTGCTGCGAGGGAGAGGCTTCTCTCTAAAGACCATTACATTTAAGCTTTGGAACACTTTAGGCAGCAAAGGAATTAGGAAGGCACTTACTTTAACTCAGTCTCTCCAAACCCCTAATCTTACCTGTCCAATTATAGGAACAAACACTCTTTGAAAACCATGATGTTGACAATTAAAGCAAGGGGGAAGTGTTGTTAAAGTGCAGAGTGTCCCATGGGAGACCATTTGGATATACAAACTGTACAGAATGTTTCTTTTAAAGTCCCATAGCTTCCTGGCTTATAAGATGGTTAAGCGCATGTGCTTGCATCATTCGGCCTGATTCTAACTGCAGATGGTTATGCAACTTCGGGCCAACTACTTAACCTCCCTGAAGCTTTGTGTCCTCATCCGTAAAATGGGAATTAAAAGAAAAAGTCTGCGTACCCTCTTATACTGTTGGTAGGAATAGAGTTTGGTGCAGTCGCTATGGAAAAGAGTATGGAGATTTCTTTAAAAACTAAAAATAGACTTACCTATGATCCAGCAATCCCACTCCTGGGCATATATCTGGAGAAACCTCTAATTTGAAAAGATACATGCACCCCAATGTTTATAGCAGCACTATTTACAATAGCCAAGACATGGAAGCAAACTAAATGTCCATCGACAGATGACTGGATAAAGAAAATTTTATATCACACACACACACACAATGGAATGCTACTCAGCCATAAAAAAGAAGTAAATAAGGCCTTTTGCAGCAACATGGATGGACCTGGAGATTGTTATACTAAGTGAAGTAAGTCAGAACAAGAAAGACAAATATTACATGATACCACTTATAAGTGGAATCTAAAAAATGACACAAATGAACTTATTTACGAAACAGAAAGAGACTCGCAGACATAGAAAACAAACTTATGGTTACCAAAGAGGAAAGGCAGGGGGAGGGATAAATTGGGAGTTCCAGATTTGCAAATATTAACTATTATATATAAAATAGATAAACAACAAGATCCTAGTGTACAGCACAGGGAACTATATTCAATATCTGTTGTAACCTCTAATGAAAAAGAATATACATATGTGTGCATATATTTATGTATAACTGAATCACTACACTGTACACCAGAAACTAACGTAACACTGTAAATCAAATAAATTCCAATTAGAAAACAAAACAAAACTACCTTTCCTTACATGATTGTTGGGAGATTAAATAAGGCAGGAAGCCGTTAGTCTAATGATCAGCTTTACCAATAAATGGAATGTCTTATTACTAGTGTTATTAATACTATTACTATTATTGCTTTAGCACTTGCTAACAGAGGCCAATCCAAGAGACTGGCTTAATGGAAATTCACAGTGAAATGAAAGGAAGAGTTACCATGCCTAGAGGGGCTGGAGGAGGGTCACATGTCCTCAGCAGAGACTCGAGCACAGGGGAGAGGGGCAGACTGTCACCACCGGACCACTGAAAAGATGGAGGCTTCTGGGGGAGCCCACAGAAGGCTTCCCGGCCCAGCCCGGGACCCTGCACTGACGCTTGGAACATAAAGAGAAATCAAGCGACTGGGGGGTGGGGGGTGGTTGTGACACTTCAAAGAAGCCCCAGGGCTGCACTGGAGAGGTACAGGATTGAAAATGATACATTAAAGAGCTGGACTCAGAAGGCGAGTGGATTAGAGCCACTCTCCAAGTCAGGGATGAAGCTAATGAGGCTCTTCTTGTCACCATCTGTAAGTTTATTACTTATACTTCAAAGGCAGCGAGCGGCAGAGGGGCTGGGGAGCGGTGCTGTTCCTCATGACAGCAGGAGCGGGAAACAGACGATGCTGACTTGGAGAGAGGGTGGGAGGTGGCCCCTGTGTCAGCTGCAGAAGGAGCCAAGCCCCAGAGGGGGCAGTAGTCTGGATGCATGCACCTGTGACGATCAGTCCCGGCAGTGGTCACAAGGTGGGAGGAAGACGAGAGGATTAATTCACTTTAGTGCAGAGCAGGAGATGGGCTGGTTTCCCTCTGACTGCTTGCTGGCGGCCCTCAGCTCTGATCTCACACACACTGGGTTTCTTTCCTGGAACTGGTAGGAAGGGCTCCAAGTCCTTCTTAATCTCAACCTGCTCGACACCTGGCTGTCCATCATGGCGTATTCACATTGAACACGGCGGTCCAGACGTGGCAGCGGGCGGCTCGTCCACTCGCCCAGGCGTGATGTAGATGGTGCCCTCCTCCCAGCGTCAAGCAAGGCATATTCGGCAGTTTGTAATTACAGGGCAAGAAACAGGTACTTGTTCCATCACTGGATACTGGTTGAGTGCTTACTGCTGTGTGCCTGGTGCTGGGGATGCGATCAATGAGCAATGGCCACCCGGGCCCTGCCCTCCTGGAGCTTATAGGCTGGGGGGTGGGGCGATATGGACATTAATCAGAGAATCACACAACTGCAGATAAATGTAAAATGACAGCCGTGATAGGTGCTACAACAGGGCAATGTGCGATGTCTGTGTGTAGGCGCAAAATCAGAGGAACGTATCTGCACACGTGAGGGTCTTCTGAAGCAGTGATGACAGGGCTGAGGTTGTAATGCTACGCAGGATCAACCAAGAAAGGCGGAGAGGTTGGCCTAGAAACACTGGGAAGAAAGTTCCAGTATGAGGGAAGAGCATGTGTAAAGGCCCGGAGGTGGAAGGGAGAATGATTCACTCCAGAAACACAGAACACCAGTCTTCCTAGAGTGAACCAGGGAGAGGAGAGGGGAAGAGGAAGGCAGGCAGGTGTGGATTTTGTCTGTATTGTTCAGTGCTTACCCCTTTGGTTCCTGCTCTGTGCTTTGACAGCACATAGTGGGAGTTCAAGCAGAAATGCTGAGTGAATAAGAGTGCCTACTATGCGCTAGGCTCTGTGCCAGGCTTTTCTATCCTGTACCTCATGGAATCCTTTAATTCACTAATTCTGACCAAATCATTCTATTGACGGAGAAAGAATAATTGAAAAACCCAAAGATACAGCAGTGGCGAGTCCCAGAGTTGAGCCCTCCAGCAGGTACGCTTCAGGAAGTTTCCTGCTTTGTGCAATGCAGTAAAAAGTCACCAGGTGGGTTACTGAACTAGAAAGATGAGCTGGGGAAGGTTCGCCCAGGACACCTAAGACATGATTCCTGCACTCAAAAAAGCAGTCAAAAACAGCGACTGAAGACGGTGCGATCACTCTGGGAAATGGTTTGGCAGTTCCTCAAAATGCTACATATGGCATCACTACATGACCCAGAAATTCCACTCGTAGGTACAGACCAAGAGAAACGAAAACATATGTGCATGTCAAAACCTGTACACAAGTACTCACGGTAGCATTATTTATAATAATCAACAAGTGGTAACAACCGAAATGTCCATCAGCTGATGAATGGATAAACAAAATGTGATATATGCACACAACGGAACACCATGCAGCCATAAAGAGGAATGGAATCCAGGTCCTGGCTACAACAGGGATGAACCTTGAAAACGTAACGCTAAGTCAAAGAAGTCCGTCACAAAAGGTCATATGTTGTATAAATCCATTTATGTGAAACATTCAAAATAGGCAAATCCATACAGACAAAGCAGATTAGCAGTTACTTAGCACTGGAGGGGCAGAGAAATGGGAGTGCCTGCTCGTGGGTACAGATTTCTTTCTGGAATGCTGAAAAAGTTCTAAACTTAGATTGTGGTGCTGGTCACACAACTCTATGAATACACTAACGTCACTGAATAGTACTCCAGATATAAATGGGCAAATTTTACAGTACCTGAACTACATTTGAAAAAAAAATAATAGTAAGAGTTCAAATATTAGAGTCCACCAGATGGGATTTTGAGCCCTCGTTCAATGAATCGCTGAGCCACGTGGAAGCCTTGTCGTGCTGAGAGTGTGTCTTTTTCGGCATCATCTGTTGGTTCCTGTCATTTGGAATCAATTTCCTTTCTCTTCCCTCACTTACCAATGCTTAATAAAAGAAGGATCTGACAACAACTTTGCCCCTGGGGCAACCTGCCCTCTGCTCTACAAAGCACCGGCCATTCTACACTGGCTCTAATGAGGACGCTGCCCTCCTTGCCAGGGGGTCCTCTAGTCCCAGATACCCCAGGGCCCTGACCATAGGAAGAGCTGAATGTCCACGCCAGGGCAGAAGGACCCTCTCTGCTTTACAATTATGCGCCGTTCTCGCTCGATTGTAAGACTCACTGCAATGCATTCTTCCTGCCACCTGCCTGACCCTCCTCTGGGTTTAGATCCTCCCTGAAGGGAGAATGGGTCTCACTGCAAAAAATAAAACAAAAAACCTCCTCTCCTCTCAGGATGCCTTGAACATAGTACATGCTGTGTGAAATATATTTATTTTGAATCAGAGAAAGAGATACTCTTCCTACTCAGGGCTGGGAGGCAGCTGCTGCTTCTGAAACAATTTTCCATTTAAACCTAGCAATAAATGACAACTCTGGAGCAGGAAGAGAAAGCACACAGCTCCTGAGGCCAGAGCTCAAGCCCCCAAAGGGCAGGACTTTGGCATTAAGGGCATACGTGTGCGGACGTGTCCTGGAGGAGACCCCTCCCTCTGCCCAGGCTGGACTCCACCTGCAAAATCCCCCTCGGGAAGGGGCTGAGAACAGTATAATGCAGCGGGACAAAGAAGCCCTGTGGTCCCAAATAGATCTCCTTCATTAGTAAAAATTCCAGTAGGATTTCTGGGCTCTCTGGCTTCTGATTAGCAAGCTGCTAGAATCATCTGTCTGAACAACAAAGGTTATGAGCACAGACTGCAGGACTTTGCGCCAGACACTGGGGAGAAGGTACTAGAACAATGGTCTCTGTTCTCGGGGTCCTCACAGGCTGAAAGGACCAGGAGTGAGGAGTCAGAAAGAGATCGGGAATTGACAATGATGAGGGTGTCACAGAATTGACAATTACAAGAGTGTCACAGGTGTGATCCTTGTAAACACAGAGGGCTGGGAGTACCTAGCTGTGTGACCCCCAAGGGAAACCTTAAGAATGAGCTGGAATTTAGCAGGCTGATGAGAGGCACATCTTGGGCACGGGTGTCAGCTTTTGCAAAGGCAACAGAGACCTGAGAGCTTGTGAGCCTAGCCAACCACAAACAGTTCTGTGTGCAGGTACCTAAGGCTGATGGGCAGCCTAGAGAGGAGCCTTACACATCTGGCCCAGGATGCTGACGGTCCTTCAGTGCATGTGCAGAGGAGCGAAACTGCGACACCGGCTACAGCGTGGATGGGTCCTAAAGACTTTATGCACAAAGCCAGTCACAAAAGGACAAATACTGTACAACTCCACGGAGAGGAGATACTTCTTGTAGCCAAATTCATAGAGATAGAAAGTTAAAGGGTGGCTGCCAGGGCTGGGGGAAGCGGGGCATGAGCAGTTAGTGTTTAATGGCCACAGAGTTTTAGTTTGGGAAGATTGATGGATGGGCGCGATGGTGGCACAACCCTGTGAAAGTACTTAATGCCAGTGAATTGAACATGTAAATGGTTAAAATGCTGGTTTTTGTTATGTATATTTTACCACAAAAAAAAAATTTTAAAGGATATACCCCGGAAGCGTGGTATTCTGATGGACACATGTCCAGGACCACCCTTCTCTCATCTATGGAAGTTCAGAAATTTCAGCCTGTTTTGCACTGATGCAGTAGAGGAACCCAGCACCTGTGGGATAATCTAGCAGTTTTCAGTAGCTGTCACCTCTTGAAAGAGGTGAACCTTCCAATTACAAAATTTCCCCCTTATCCCCTAGGTTTTTTTTTTTTTTTTTTTTTTAAAACAAATGTCCCTAATTTTATCCCTTTGGGTTGAGGGAAGAAAGGCGACAGCTGAAACAGCCAGGCTTCCTTTTGATAACTTGCTCCTTCTCCTAATTAACAAGACCCTGCACAACTAAACATCTGCCAACTTCAAAAACTTTCACAGTGATGAGCTTTGATCACGGTGGAGTACACGGTATCTGTGCTGAACAGAAGAACTGCACACAGCCAAAATCAGACATCGTTCGCTCCAACTCCACTCAACTCAATTCAGCCCTGTTGAAGATTGTTGGGAGAGTCAACCCCAGGCCAGTAAGACACAGTCATTGCCAACTGGGAGGTGCGCCATGGGCTCCCCTCTTCCAGCACACACCACGTTCGCGGACAAACGGATGGGAGTGGCACGTTAAATTCTATCCTTAAATGTTTAACGTTTCTTAGAAGAGTTTTCTAAAACCTACCTTTGATAACTCTAAATTTTACATATTTGATTTCTATTTGAAAATGACCCTTTCTTGATTTTCCTTCTGTCTCTTTGGGTGTATTCTCACAAAATTCAGAGAGAACAGTCATTTTGTGAGCTCATCCAACAAGTGCTGTCATGCTGTTACACCACTTCATGCTTCCTGAAGAAAGTGACAAGGTATATCCTGCCACGGCTTTAGTCACTTATACAGTGACTTACAGTTACTTGTAACTGTGGGTGCATCCAAACGGTTGATTCACACCCTTCGCTTACACCCCGACTGAACTGTCTCACTCTAGCAAGCATTAAGAAAACACCACCACGTGTTACTACTTCACGCGATCTTGTCTCAAGAGAAGTGCCAATCCCACCGTGTTGGTGTTTGAATGTAAAAGACAAACATGGCAGGAAAAACTCAGAGTCAATTCAAATGGTGGGGATGTCTTTGAACCACAACCGTTCTCCTCTCTGGAGTCATTAGTGCTAATTACTAACAACTACCCTGGTGATGAGCGCTGGCAGTCACTTAGCTGCTAATTGGCTTCAATTTACCGCTCTGATTGTGTGGTCACAGGTATGTATTCGCTTGGGGAGCGAAGAAAAAGAGCAAGGATGGCAGGTCTTAGGCTGTTCTTACAAAAGGTATCACCTGCCTGAAATGTTCTGCCCAACCCACTGGGTCTTAAACTTCCCCACGTGTCCGAGTCACTGGGAAGGTTACTGAAGCACAGGACTGCAGCCACCCCGCCTCCCGCCACCAGGAAATTCTGATTCAGCAGGTCTGGGGCGGAGCCCAAGAATGTGACTATCTAACAAGTTCCCAAGTGGTGCTGATGCTGCGGGCCCTGGGCCACCTGTTGAGAACCACTGGCCTCACCACGACTCTCCTAACCTCAGCCGAAGCAGCAGATTCTGCCTCTCCTGCCTCGGGTGTCCCACCCCCGGAACAGGGTCACAGCGGCCACCCCCCCACAACACTGCACAGTGGGCAGAGCTATATTTAACAGGGGGCCGTCCACTGAAAGGCGGGGATGCTAGAAATGCATTGTCTGCCTGCCCCCAACCTAACGGGGCATTTTACAGTCTCTCTATTCTGCTTTTCATTGACATGAAGTGAATCACAAAGAGACCAAAGGAGAAGCGGGCTTCAGTTACTCTGAGGACTTGGCAAATAGGAAAAAAAAAAAAAAAACGTCCTGTGCTTCACTGGGAGGACCCATCCCCTACTGTCTCTTTAGGAACATTTTCAACCCAAAGATGTGTGAATGTGTGAATACAATAACAAAGTAAAATAATTACTCTGGCCCCTATCTAACAGGTTAGGGAATAAACTGAAGGAATTGTTCCATTCAGCAAACCACCACAAGCACACAACGTGCAAGGAATAAAGGGTATAAATGCGGGCGTACTCACTGCCATCTCTTAAGCACCCCACACCCAAGCAGTGTCAAGGTGTGAGTCCTGGCCCCTGCGGCCCCCGTGGCAGGGCCAGTGATGCAAGCAAATGCGGACACAGCAACCGCTGGGCTCCACACTCCCTCTGGGCACTTGGCACGCATCTGCTTATTTAATCACCAGCACAACCCTGTGAGTTAGGAACTTTTAAAGACCAGGAAACTGAGCCACAGAGAGGCTAGACAACTTGGCTAATGCCACTCTGCTAATAGAAGATGGAGGTCAGATGTGTGCCCATGCTCCCCGGCCCCGGAGGCATGCACGCACCACTGTGCTGTCATGGGGACACTCTGCTGGTGAGCGACATCGCCCATGTGCTGACGGATACAAAGACCAAAGCCTGCAGAAGGTTACAAATGCATGTAGCGTTTGAGCTGAAGTCTGTGCTGCACACCCAGGGCTCTCTGATGATGGGCACTCCAGAAAGCAGGCCAGGCTCACACACAGAAGCATGCAAAACAGGGTGGAGGGGCCGTGACAGCACAAGAGTGTCAAGCCAGCCATCACACACAAGGCGACTTTCTTCCCCTTCGGCTGATGGGTTATTAAATGACTAATGAGACCGATCTGGAGGAGCCAGATTTTTGCTCCCATTTGGACAGATGTTTCCACATGTGGCAGCTGCACTCGGGTATCTTCACATGCAGCTTTTACGGCTCCTTGTTCCTTACGCTGACGGTGCCACGCACGGGAGTCGTACCTGTGTGTGCCCTCCCTTGTGCCTGTACATGGAGTGGTCCGGAAGCTTCACACCTTTCATGCTAATAGTTGAGCCTCCTTTACACTGTTGAGGAGGCCTGAAGGTTTTGACGCAGACAGCGCTGGTGGCGTTTCCCTGGCATTTAAAGAGGTTTTCTCCATGTTATCCACGTTGCTACTACAGACAGCAAAAGCAGGAATCAGCTTTGCATCATAAATCCCAGAGCATCTCTGGCTGTTATCATAGTTCTCAAATAGGCTAGGGATTTAGGTGAATTAAGTTTCACCACTGAGATTAATTCCATAAAGAGAGGACGACTCCAGTCTAGAGCAGGGATGTTTGCAAGCCCGTACGGCAGGGGTGGAACGTTCCACCGTGGAGAAGGGCGCGGTACAAGGGACGCGTTCACATGGAGCATATCTTCTCGCCTCCTAACCGTCTCCATGGCATCCTGCATCTCATGTGAGGCCACTTCCGCCTCTCCATCTTGGTAAGACAAATCTGAATGATGTCACGGTTGCTTTTTCCCTGCGAAACAGAATGTCATTTTTCTACTTAGCGGCCAGCCTTTCCTCCTTCGACTCCACCAGAGGAGATGCTTTTGTCAAACTGTCCAACTGTAACGGCCACCCACACACGCGGATGGGACCACAGTGCATGGAATGATGCACTATTCCATCTAATCTCTTTATTTCACAGGTAGGAAAACTAAAACCCAGGAAACGGAATCATTTTCTTGCCAGTTGGCAGCAGGTCATACAATTAAAATAATTCTTTTGAAAACCACTATTTTTCCCTTTTGATCAAAACCACCCTGTTCAAGAAAAAAAATCAGTCATGGGCAGAACTTCATTACGAGAGAAAAACATTATTAAATTTACCTCTGCTCAGGCTCTCTCTGACATCGTCTGTTGCGCTATGAAGTGGCCCAAGCCTTTTAAGGAGAAAACTGACGATATACATTAAGAACCTTAAGAAAATTCAAATCCTTTGACCCAGAAATTACATTCTGCTAATTTATAGGAAATAATGACTCTGAAAGAAGGAACGCCACATGCTAAAGAAATTCAACAAAGTCTTAATTAAATCTAGCAAAAAAAAAAAAAAAGTCAGAAACATCCTGACTGGCCAAAAATAAGAAGAATGTCTTAAAATAATGATGATGATGTGTCACTAGATGGAACATGACCCAGCCAGGGAAAATGAGAGTTATGAAGATCAGGCATGTTGAGTGAAAATAAAAAGCAAGAACCAGAATTGCAACTATCTTTAAAAAGGGGCAGAAAAATAAATTGGGAGTAACTGATCAAATAGTGGTGATCTCCAGCTAGCGGGAGAGGTAAGATTTCAGTCTCTCCCCTGATTTTCTCCAGTCCCTGACATATTCTGTGATGTGCATGCTTTATTCTATAATAAGAAAGCATATTAGCTGTTTTTTAAAATACCATTTTTAAAATGCCAGAGCCAGATGTGCTGTTTCACTCCATCCAAGGCTTTTGCAAAAAGAGATGCCTAACACCCGAGGATCCCAGAGGATGCAAACCCTGCATCCAGATGCCTCTGTGGGTGACACACAGGTAGGAACTCAGGCTGTCAGGACATGTTCTGATGGGACCATTAATCAAATGCTCACATAAAAGTAAGTAATATCAAAGAGAAGGCCCTGCAGGAGACGAGCCTTTCTGCAGAAAAGGAGTCATGTGCTGGCTCAGGAAAAAAATAAAAATTAAAAAAGGCTTGTTGCAAATGCAGCTGGTTAGTAAGATTAATGAAAGGAGAGGCCACTTCGCATGGCGGTCAATCTTCAATAATTTAAGGGTAATCGAGACTAATTTCAAGGCAATAGGAAAAGCTACCCATGTCCAAATTTTGGCTGGGATTCCTCTGTGCGCTAAATGGGCTAACTCACAGGGCAAGTCCAGCACTCTGGTTCCTATTGCAGGCTGTCACAGGGCCAGGGCCTGAGTCTTACAAATGGCAGGTGGACGACACAGACCAGAAGCAAGAAACGGGTGCTCCCGCCCCGGGAAATTCTAAGTGGTGCAGACAGAGGAGCAGAGCCAGGAGGGGGGCAGGGAGAGGCAGCTTGCAAATGGAAATAAAAGAAACACCATGCAAACGAGGAAAGGAAGTAAAATCTCCCTGGATTACAACACGACTGCTAGGATTCTTGCATCGGAAGGGGCAGGAGTTCTGGGCCTGGAGCACTCCAACATGCGAAAAAGCAGCCGGTCCCAGGGGCTAGAACCCTGGCCGCAAGGTTGCAGTGAAGCGTAGAAAGCTCTGGACACCTGAAAGCTGGTGTGTGTGTGTGTGCGTGCATTGTGTGTGCGTGAGCGCGTGCGCACGCCCCAGTGATTATGCCTATGTTCATAGGCACAGGTATATACACATAGACTTACGTGCACAGATATAATATATATTCATATACACATTATACGGGCATATTTCATTCTATTGCACTTAGCAGATACTGCATTTTGTACAGACTGAAAGCTTGTGGCAACCCTGTGTGGAGGGAGTCTACTGGGGTTATTTTTCCAAAAGCATCTGCTCACTTCATGTCTCTGTCACATTTTGGTAATCCTCGCAATATTTCACACTTCTTCATTATCATTATATTTGTTACGGTAATCTGCGATCACTGATCTCTGACATTGCCACTACGACTCACTGAAGGCTCAGCTGATGGTTAGCATCTTTTTAGCGATAAAGTATTTTTTAATCATACTTCTTTTTTTTAAGGCATAATGCTGTGGCATACTTAATAGACTACAGGAGCGTGTAAACATAATTTTTATATGCCCTGGGAAACCAAAAATTCATGTGGCTTGCTTTATTGCAGTATTGGCTTCATTGCAGTCGTCTGGAACCCGCCTGCGATATCTCCGAGGTGAGCCCGGACCAACGTACAGATGCAGACGTCTCTGACAGCCACACTCGGTCGGCCAGTCTACACGTGGAGGAGAGACAGTCATCCGCGTTCCAACACTATTGAAACTGAGTCCGAAACAAACACTTCACTTTATCAAAGGGACAGCCGAGGTCCAGAGAAAGTGACCTGCCCAGGGTCACTGAGGCTGTGATAACACGGAGGAACAGACAGCGTCACGTGACCAGCATGGACCAGGCCCTGGCTGTCGACTGAAGGAAAAAAAAAAAAAAAGCACAACCTAAAAATTGAAAGTTATGCTTTATTTGGAGAACTTTCTGAGGACTTCGAGTCCGGGAGACAGCCCCTTCGGTCTGAGATTCTGCTCCGAAGACATAGGGGAGCCAGGATATGTAATAGTTCTTGCAACAAAGACTCGGTAGTCGGAATATCAAAAGATCACTGTTAATTAAAGAAAGCCAGACATCTCCAGTTAAGGAAGTTAGTGCTTTTCTATGCATGGGAAGAGGCAGAATTCTGGGCTCATCGAGATCATTCCTTTGCTCTGCATCTTAGCTATTTAGGGCCGGTGTTCTGTTCTTCCACATCCCGAGTCCCCTCAGGGGGCACTGCTGGGGGTGGCAGCAGAGGCTGAGGACTTGGCAGGGGGCTGCCTGCTTGCCTGCCTCCCGAGTTCCCCTCGGGCTCACCGTCGGGGCTGCCACAGGGCTAGGAGCTTTACGTGCAGTGTCTCCTTGGTGGCAGATGGGCTTCCTACCCTTAACCCTCCAGACGAGGACAAAAACAAAACCAGACTGACCTTGAGAAGTTACTTGCTCAAGGTCTCAGCAAACAGTAGAGCCGAGATTGGCCCTCATGCAGGGTGACCTCGGAGCACAAGCTCTTGATCCCAGAGTCACTCTTGGTGGTGGTGAGGCCTGGACACCCACCTGGGTCTCTAGACCCTGGGTCCCAGCGCTCCTTCCTTCACAGCGTCCGTTACAAGCGGCTTTGCCAGTTTTCACTGATCCATCTGGACCTCGACAGACAGGAAGCCCACCCAGCCAGGAGGCTCCTCCTGGCCATCTACGTAAACAAGCCCCAGAGGACAGGGGCTTGGTTTGTTGGTGTCCACTGCTGTTTCTGGAGGGGTCGAAAGAATCCCTGGCTTGTGGTAAGTGCTCAACACATGCTGTTGAATGTATGAATTGATTTTGACAGCGATCAGAGAACAGGAAGCCAGGACTGTCTTTTCCAGAATGTTGGCACTGAGAGCAAGTCCAGGCTCACCCAGCACACGTTCAGGAGGGAGACTCAGAAGAGAGGCCTTCGTTTTACAGACTGGAGAACCCAGGAGAGGGGGTGGCGGTCCCGTCACCACGGTTCAGCTAGCACCGCTCGCCGCACGACAGGCCAATAAACCGAGAGATGAGCTGTTGGGGCCAGGAATAGCAACTTTATTCAGAAAGCCAGCAGACCAAGAAGATGACGGACTAATGTCCTAGAGAACCATCTTGCCTGAGTTAGAATTCAGGCTTCTTTTACGCTAAAGAGGGAGGGACTAAAGTCAAACATTCTCTGGTTTCAGTCAGCCTCCGGGGAGGCGATGTGTTCATTTCTTCCTGTCTGCAGCCATTCACAGGTGGGCCTGGTCAGGATGTTTCCTGCGAGCTAAGCAAAGGTATTTTAGCTTAATGCTCATTACCTGGGAGGCAGGTTCCCAGAGATTGGCCATTATGCATAATTTAAGCTTATAGCTGACATCCCTTTAGTGATTAACTTGTAGCAAAAGCAATAGAATCCAAAGGTTAGAGTTAAAACAAAACAAAACAAAACAAAACAGACCCAACATGGAGTCGGATTTGTTCTTCCCAATTACAGTCCTTTGACTTAATCTGCCCAGAAGGCAGTGCTCAGGAAGAAAAGGACTTAGCCTCCTGATGGGCAGGCCTGTGCAGCTGCCACCACGCCGGCATGTCCCAAGGTACCCCTCCCGGATCAGTGGTGTCCTGTGATGAGGCCTGGTGAACTCGTTTCTTGTGGCCTAGTAAGTTTGTAGGATGCAATGTGTATTAGCATACGCAGGGCTCTCAGAGTCCTGAGGTCAAGAATCGGGTTCCCTGGTCTAACCCACAGCCCCTCAGAGTCCTGCTACACAGCAGCTGTCAACACGCCTTAGAAAGGAGTGTGTTTTACAGACAGAAAACAAACTGTGGTTACCAGGGGGAAAGGGGGGGAGGGAGAGAGAGATTAAGAGTTTGGGATTAACAGATACACATCACTATATATAAAATAGATAAACAACAAGGTCCTACTGTATAGCACCGGGAACTATATTCAATATCTTATAATAAGCCATAATGGAAAAGAAACTGAAAAAATATATATATAACTGAACTGCTCTGCTGGGCACCTATAACTAACATTGTAAATTGACTACATTTCAATAAAAAATAAAAATAATAAAAGGAAGTAGTGTGTTTTAGCAGATTCTCAAAAATCAGTGATGAATTCAGCCTCTGTCACTACAAGGCCCTTTCTCTGTTTCACGGTCAGGGTCCTGAATCTTACAAACGGCATCCAGAGTGGAGACCAGGAGGAAGGACATGCTTCTGCCCGAGAAGGGCAGGGATAAGCAGGTGGAGTTGACAGCAAACCCTCCCCATTTCCGTGCCCCTGGGCTTGCCTCCGGCAGCCGGCAAAAAGCCCCCCGACCTGCGTCCTCCGCACGCACCTGTGGGCCACAGTGTACGCCCCGCAAGGCGCTGGCTCTAAAGAGAGCAGGGAGCCGTGCCAACCGAGTCCCAGCCCTCTAACACCTTACGCTTCGCTGGGTGAAAACAGCAACAAATAATAAAAGAGGAAATATATAATGAAAGTCCCATCTCTGCTGCAAAGGGTGCAGGGAGGGTGAGCAGGGAGGCTAGGTGTCACTGCTAAATGACCTCTGAGCAGAAACCCAGGGGAAAGGGGGCAGTGAGCTCCAAGGCGATCTGGAGACACAGTCTTCCAGGCAGAGGAATGGCAGGTACGAAGCCATGACGCAGGAGTGTGCCGGGCGTGTGCCTGGTGTGATGAAGGCACGGCGGGCGAGAAGCCCCGGGGGCTGAAGTGCAGTGACGATGAGGAGCCCCACATCCCAGCATCCCTGCCACGGCCGGCTTCAGGGTCCTGTAACCTGCGTGGCCACTCGGGGCCCCATGCTGAGAAGAACCCTGCTTGGGTCAGCGCTCTGCTGTCACCATTCTGGAATTCATAACAACTTCTGTAAAAGGGCCCCGCATTTACTCTCACCCTGGACCCCACCAATGACAAAGTTGGTCCAGCCCCTGGCTCTTCCATTCACAGAGGACTGACCAAGATTACCCTCAAGAACAAGGCCTGTATTAACCGGGGGCAGGGCCCCAGCTTTCTTCTGTGTAAGCACCTTTGTCCCCATTTACCAGAGAGTGATGACAAGAATCCCACAGAAGTGCCCATGGGGACACCATCATTTTCTTTTTAAATGTTTATTGGAGCCTCAAAAAAAAAAAAAAAAAACACTCTTGTGTTGGGGCCTGGGCCTCCAGAATGCTGCCAACTCTCCTGTCTACATTAATAGTGGGAGTGGACGTGTGGATAATTCAGAAGAGCTGATGAGCACGCCCGGCTCTGGAAGGTGGCGTGTGGCTTTCCTTTCTGCGTGTTCTCCTGAGTGGTGAACAGGTCCTGACTTACCGTCTGGAGGCCACACAGCCTGAGCCACAGGAGGGCCAACTCTAGGTTACTTTGGGAGCCCACCACAGGATGAAAAGCTGGGGAGTGGTTACAAGTGCATCCTTCATTGCCAGCTCCCCTTCCTCCACCACTGCCAGTCAAGTATGATGGACACGCTCTAACCTCTGGGACAGTTTCCCTCTGAGACAATGACGACCTCTGTGGAGCAGTTCCACCAAAAAAAAATGCACCTAATACACAATGAATTTTCTGCACGACTTCTGAGGAGGGTCTGAGAATTGTCGTAGTCTGTCCGTGGACCCCAGATAAGGCGGCCTGATTTGGGAATGGGGTTGCCTGCAGGGAGCTGGCCCAGCCCCTGCCCTGCGTGTGCATCAGACACGTGCTGTGTACCCTAAGGGGGAAGAGGTAGGTCAGGGTCGATAACGGTGGCTTCCTCTGGAGAAATGAGGCCACAAAGCTGGACCCCAGAGATCAGAGTCTAGACATTACGAGTGGAATTAAATGAGACCAAAAGTTCATGTCCCTTGCTGTCTTAGATAACTCCAACCCCTACCGACTTTGCTGTGATGGAGGGCTCCCTCTTCCCAAGGCAGTGGGATCCAAGGAGAGACCTGAAGAAACAGAGCCAAGAAGACAGCCACGGGGTAGCTTTAAGCCTCAGGCTAGGGAGCCAGCGTCACGGCGAACGTGTACTGGGCACTCTTTGCTAAGTGCCATTCTAAGTAGCAGAGACGCACTCATGTGAGTCTCACACGAGCTTTGTGAGTCAGATAGTGGTGTTACCATCCCCATTTTACAGATGAGGAAACTGGGGCCACTCAAGTTAACTCACCTGCTCCAAGCCACACAGCCAGTAAGCAGCAGACTCAGACCTGAGCCCAGGCAGATGGGGCCTCCCCATTCGTGTTGACCATTTCCACATCCTGTGTACTGTTTACCCGCCGGGGCCCCCCCAGGCCAGCCAGCCACAGGCAGTCCCCGGGGACAGGAGCCAACGAGTGAGAAGTGAGTCTGTAGTAAAGAAAGTGCCAGACCTACCCTGGGGGACCTGCCGGGGGACTGGGATGTGGTGGTGGTCGTCGGTAAAGGTTTAGACTCTGATTGCGCTCTGATACACCCAGCAAGAAGCACACAGACGTGCAAACGTGCAAATGGTAAACCCCACTTAGTCAGCTACTTACAACGTTTCTAGGAAAAGAAAAAGAGACGGTTTCGCTTATAAACAGATACCACGGTCAAAGGATACTTGGGTTTTTGGTTTTCTGCAGGAAGGAAGAACCCCATGGATATGCGGAGGATGGTGAGTGAAAACCCAAGACTGAAGAGTTTCTCACTTAGCACAGTGATCTCTGGCCCCTGAGCTGCCCACACGTGGAGGACACACACCCCCCAGAGCAGGACTCACCCCAAAGGAGACCGGCTAAGGCTCGGATCCGGTCCCAGAGACTGGAAGTGCCACTGGGCTTGGGATTTGCAAGTTACACTTTAAAAATCCACTTGTGCCAGAAGGGGGCACTGTTACCTCTGAAACCCGCCTTCCGCTACAGGCCCTGAGGCTGGTTACCTGAGTTGATAAAAATCAAGCAGACCCTGCAGATCCTGCAGGTCCCATATCAGATTCCACTTTATCAGACTCCAAGCTCCCGGTCTCCCACCCCTGAGGAGTTTACCTCCTAGATCAAAAAAAAAAAAAAAAAAAAAGAAAAAGAAAAAGAAAAAGAAAAAGAAAAAGAAAAAGAAAAAGAAAAAGAAAAAGAAAAAGAAAAAGAAAAAAGATTCCTTCCTAGATTTTCTCTAAATCACTGCTATTTTTACATCCCCGACTGAAGGAAGGCTGTCACTTAACCAAAAAAAAGAAACTTTATATTTTAGAAGCAAAGGAAAAAAAAAAAAAAAGAAGAAGAAGGTCTTTTTACAGGTCTGGTCTGGACTGGCTACATCACCAATCCACATTCTGTTTTTAATTTGGGCATAAAAGAGAACGTTTACAAGTTTTCTTAAGGAAAGGGGATTTGCATCTTCCTGATATTCATTTAAAGAGCATTCTCTTCTGAGGGTTAAAAAGTTGCTCTGGCTGGCTTCCTCTTGTAGCCAAAGAGAGCTAAGAGACTAAGAAACAGTCCACCTATTACAGTGCTTCTTAAACTGCTGTGGGTCTGAGATGCACGTGCGGAGTTGATAAAATATTCTTCCCTGGATCCCACAGTTGTGCAGAAAGGACCCTCCAGGCTCCTGTTTCCAACAAGCATCACAGGTAACTCAGGCCTTTCTGTGCAGAACACAGACTGGGTTATCTGTAGCTCACGGCCCTGTGCACACCACCCGCCTGGACACAGGGCAGAACCACGGTCAGTTCCCTGACTGCTTCCACATCTCTGAATTCTAATCCCAGCAGGCTCTGCCTGACTCCCTAATGTTTTCTGCATCTTCCTGCACTGGCTTCAGCAACGCTCTGTGAAACACAGCCTGACAGAAGTTGGTGGGCTGCTGAGCAAAACACAAGGCATTGTTCTGTGACTTGTTCTGTTTGAGCTTCTCTTCCCTTATTTGTAAAAGGACACCTACTTCCCTTCCTTGGTAATTTAGGGAAGGCACACCAACCTTCCCATTTTATTCTCATCATTGCACTTATCAGTGATCTCCTGCCTTTTTCACATGCGTCCCCCTTTGCTGAAGGGAAAACTTGAATTTGAGGCATCTGTCCCCAGCACCTAGCAAAGTGGAGTCTTGAGGATTTACTGGTACTGTCTGCCTAACTGAAAAATATGATATTCTGCTGGCTTTGAACTATAAGTTATCTCAGGACATGGTGAAAAGGAAGCACAGAGGGGGCATTTGTGGTTCTGAGAAATTTTGTCCCAGAAGTAGGACACTGTATCAGTTAGCACTGCTGTGTAACAAATCACCCCACACATAGTGGCTTGAAGGTGCTGATGGGCAATGTGGCCTGACTCAGCTGGGCTGCTCTGGATCTGGCTGGGTATGACTGATCTCTTGGCTGGTCCTGCTCAGCATCTCCCCTCAGCTGGTGCATCAGCTGGCACTAGCTACTATATGATGGCTTTGCCAGCCCTCATAAGACAGCTCAGGTGACAGGGGCTTCGATCTGCATGGTCCCCCACCCTCTGACAGGCTCGCCCAGGCTTGTTCATATCATGGCAGAAGGCTTCCAAGAGCAGCAGGACGGTGAGCCCCAGTGCAAGCACTCTCAGGTCTCTGCATGTAGCATGTTGTCTCCTGTCCCATTCGCTGAAACAAGTGACAAGGGCTGCCCAGATTCTTCTTCTTGATGGGAGGGGCTGCAAAGCCATGGTCCAGGGCACAGGCATAGGGAGGGGAAGAACTTTTGGCCATTTTTGCAAATGTGCACACATGTTCACGAGCATATGCACGTACTGTTTTCTACTCATATCCCGCAGGAAAGTACTCGCAGTATGTCTGCAAGGGGAGCTGGGAAGTGTTTTCCTGTCTGCTAAGCCACTTTCCAGCTGCATCTGTATTAGTGTGGAAGGGGAAAATGAATCTTGGTGAACAGTTAGCCGCCTCTATTTCAGGAATTTTGTCAAGACTGCCAAATAGGAGTCTGTAGCAGGCTGTACCCATTTGTGTTCCCACCAGCAAAGCCCGAGGGGGCCCTGGCATCACCAACAGAATGTGTTCCCGAATTTACAGATTTTCACTAACCTAAGAGTCCAAAAATACTATCTTGATATATTTTTTACTTGCATTACTTTCCAAAAAAATTTTGAGAAGGGGAAGTTGAGTCTCTTTTTATGTTTAAGGACCATTTGTATTTCCTCCTCTCTGAACTATCGATTCATATTCTTTGACCATGGTTATTGGTCTTTTTCATATTAATTTCCAGGAGCTCTTTGTCTATAATTTTGAGATTAGCCCACTGTCTGTGACATGAGTCATAGGAATTTTCCTCTGGGTACATCTTAATGACAGCCACTACATTAGCCACCGTGTGGCTGCCCTCCTGTTTTAAATGTCACCATTTGTCAGAAGCCTAATAGAGGTAACACCTACTTAGATGCTATGCCATTATTTGCACTGTCTATCATATCATTTACTGTTTTCTGTTTGCATCACTATTTCCTAGTGATTTCTCCCAGGGTAAAGTCTTTTAAAATTTTTTTGAAATAATTAAAGATGCACAGGAAGTTGAAATATAATGCAGAGAAGTCCCATGTACTCATCACAGAGATGTCTTTGATGGTGACGTCTTGGATAGCTACAGTACAATATCCAAACTGGGAAATTGATGTGAGTACCACGTGTATATACCACCTTGTCGTATGTGTAGATTCATGTAACCATCACAGCAATCAAGATACATCACCACGAAGATCTCCCTAATTCAGCCCTCTAAAAATCACAGCCTCTCCCTTGCACTTCCCCTGCATCCCACCATAATTCCAAGCTCCTGGAAGTCACTAATACTATTTTCTTTCTAATCTGTTTAGTTTTTCCTTCATACTTTTTCATCATATGAAATCTCCTTTAGTGCTCCAAGCATAGGATTAGGTGTAAAATTTGCTTACTCGAGCAGACAGAGCAGATTTCTGACTCATTCCTGGGATTACATCACATCTAACCCATCATCATTTTCTTGAGCTCCCACATTCTCTGCAACCACCCCTTTCCAGAACTACCTCAGGTGCCAGACAATGGTCTTCCATCCCAGAGGTCTCAGGGTCAGCCCATCTCTTTTCTCACTCCAATGTGGGTGTGAAGAAATGGAATGACCCCTGGAGGTCTGAGATGGCGCCTTCCCTCTCCCTGATAGCTGAAGCCACCAGGTCTACCAAAATTTGCAAGACAGAGATTGAAAAAAATAACTCTCAAGTTAAACAGAAGTCATAAGGAGAGCTCAGCCCAATGGGAGAAGGCACAGTACAGGGGCCTTTCCCCCCATGTTTATCTACTAAATTCATCTCTGGTTGGCAGAGGGAGTTGGTTCTGGTAAAGAAACCCAGCAAGAGGGACTCTAGAGAATTCGTCTGAAGCACAGCAGGGCTGCTACCCCCGAGACGGTTAAGCATTTGTTAATTTAGTACAGAGCCCTTGTGGCTTAGGGAGGGTTTCGATGTTTCATCTTGGTCTAGAATCTTTCCATTAAGCAGAGTCTTGTCATAAAGCTCGAAGTCTTACCTCTGTTGAGAGAAATAATTAGGGCTGGGAGGAAAGAGGACAAGACTCAACCCTGACCCCATTCTGGAAGGTCTCCTAACAGACTCTTCCATCAAGAACAGAGGGGTCCCTCAGCCTTCTGGCAATCGTGTGCTCAGTTGGACCCTTTAAGATCTAGACCCAGAGGAAACACGTCTTCAGTGAAACAGCCTCCTAGGCAAATTCCAGCAGCACCCCCTCTCCGGGCCATGGTGTCAGCACAATCTACAGCCTGGAAAGTGTGACCTCCAATAAGAGACCAGAGGTGTTCAGAATCTTGATTGTGACTGCCGTGCAAAGGAAAAAAAAAAAAAAAAAAAAAAGAGAGAGATGGAAGCAAGCCGAAAGCTGTAGGAAACAGCTCCTCAAATAATTCTGCAGCATGTCACTGAAAATAAAGGAAAACAAAAGCAAGTGATACACAACGTGAAATTAGGATGCAGGCCCCAGGCATGGGAAGCTATCCATTAGATAGTATCCTGCCTTTAGTTCATGGGTAAACAACTTCATCTGTTCCCAGGTGACCCCTCTTACCGGGGGTCCTCTGTGTTTCAACCCAGCGCCCTGGACCCACTCATCAGGTCTGACCTGGTGCCCAGAGTGGCTGCAGTGATGAGATTCTGCAGCTCTCTGCTCCACATTCGTCACGTGTTTCACCTGTCTGATTAGCTGGCATGCAATGAAGATACAGAGCATTGGTATTCTCCGCACACGAAACAGCTCAGTCTAAGATAGAACTTTGCAAATGATGCGGTCACTTTGGCACAGTTTGGCAGCTCCTCAAAATGTTAAACACGGAGTCACCGTATGACTTAATGATTCCATTTCTAAGTACATTCCCAAGAGAACTGAAAATATACGTCCACACAAACCCTGAGCGTGCGAATATTCATAGCAGCACCATTCACAGTGGCCCAAAGGTGGAAACGACCCAACTGTCTATCAGCTGATGAACACATTAAAAAAATGTGGCTTATCCATACAATGGAATACGATTTGACCATAAAAGGGGATGAAGGACAGATACACACTACAACATGGAAGAGCCTTGAAAACACTATACTCGGTGAAAGCAGCAAGTCATGAAAGATCACATGTTGCATGGTTCAATTTAGATGCAATATGCAGAATAGGCAAATTCTAGAGACACATTACTGGTTACCATGGGCTGGAGGAGAGAGAAAGATGGAGAGTGAACAGCTAGCGGGTAAGAGGTATCTAATCCGGGGTGATTAAAATACTCTAAAATTAGAAAGTGGCGATGGTTGCACAACTCCGACTATTTGAATATACTAAAATCATTGAATTGCACACTTTAAGAGAATATATTTTATGGTATATGAATTATATCTTTATAATGCTGCTATTAAAAAAAAAAAAGAAATAGAGCTTGTCCAGTAAGTAAGTGGCTGCTAAAAAATTAGTATTAGGGGGAAAAAAATCGAAGCAAAGTTAACCAATATGCTTACAACTTGGAAGGTGAGCTAAAGTGATTGGTCTCCATCCCAGACATTACAAATGACAACAAAGAACCTTCTGCCCACTTTTCAGTGTCTTCCTCCATTCACAGCCTGATCCACTGCTTAGTCATTCATGTTTTGAGATTCAAGAAAATCAGAGGCAGGGAGATGACGTCTGCTAGTTCCGAAGAAGCAGAAGTGGCATCAGAATCTGGTCACTCACTCCATTAACCATTCATTCCTCCCAGAAAGATGTGTATGCCTACTTTGTCCACAGCACTTAAAGCTCTGTCTTCAAGAGCTTCTAGTCTAATGACAGAGGTGCACATGGGGACTTACATGACTGCAATGCAAGCTCTTAAAGAGGTTTGTTCTGGAAACAGATGGCATGTACATAAAGGAGAGATGGACCCTGCTTGGCTTCGGGAGAGAAGGATGCACTTTGAAGAGCGGGGTGATGTTCACATTGGTTTGGGGTCTTTGGAGGCATTGATCAGAGGAACCAGTCTAGGATGGTCATCTTAGTTTACACTTCAGTGAGGCTCCCCAACTAAGGGTTTGGCTTGGGGTGAAAATTCTGCAGAGTACGAGGTCCGGAGAGTGGCTGCAGTGCACGCAACACAGGACGGTGTCGGCACCTGCATGGCGCCCTGGGAAGAGCTCATGCAGAGAACCCAAAACACAGTCCTTAAATCACATAGACCATTCAAGTCTTTCAGGGCAACTTTGATTTATTCTGTTTTCTTTTACTCTTAGGAAACCAGAACTTTTCATTTCCTGAAATCCCTTCTGTTCTCTTTGTATACTAATTAATCAAATGACTCAATTAAGCAATCACTTGATTAAAGAAAAAAAAAACACCAGGCAAGGTGCTGGGAATGCAAAGGTGGTGTCACAGGCTTGTTCCTGTGCACCTCACAGTTCAGCACAGCGCTCTCCAGAGTGTGGCCCAAGGACCACAGCCCTGCCGCCAAGGCAGGTGGTTAAAAATACACAGCCCAAGGACAAATCCTAGTAGGTCGGGGGAGCCAGACCTGGAAATCTGCTTTCCAGCAAGGATGCCCCATGTGCTTCTGGCTGGTGGTCCTGAGAACAACCCTGAGAAACACTGGGACAATGACAATGATACTATCCCGTGGCAGGGGCTCCCAAGGGCCAGGCGGCTGACGGCATGGATGCACAGAGGAAGGGCAGATGAGATCCATCCTTCCCATGGAGAGCCATTTTCAGATGACTCTTTCTTGGTGGGTGGTTGCAGGCTGGGGATCAGTTCACAGACTCCCTCAAAGATGAGCATCAGCATTAAACGCTGTTGTCGTCTTTCTCCATCAAGATGACTTACCGTGTCTTGGTATCAGATGTGACAGCTCTGGATCCAGACTCTGAGTGCCACAGATTCTGAGGCTCCCAGGCTCCGCTGTGGATGATCACCTGCCCAGATGCTGACCCCATTAAAGGAAGGTGACAACACACACAGAAAGGGACTGTTTGGCCCCTTGGCCAAAAGGAGATACAATAACCAAAGGAAAGGATAAAAGAGTAGAGAGGAGGCCCATTCGGGGAGGAGGAAGAGTGAGTGAACTGGCATTTCTAAATGACAAATCACACCCCACCCCAGGGTGGGACACAGCCAGCTGTCAGCGGAGACGGGTTTCCAGTTTGGAAGAGCAGAGCAAACACCAGCTTTGGTGTCAGCATATTTCTGGACTTGAACAAATAGCTTCATCTTTCTGGGTCCCCTCAATTTTCTTCTCTGTAAAATCAGAACGTTAATATCGATCTCTCAGGCTGTTGGAAGGATTAAATATGGGGGGGGGGGAAAGGTTCTAGCAACAGACCTCCGCACAAAGTAATGTACCTGCTTTCTTCTTCAAACCATGGGTTCTAGGGGGTCAAATTTCGCAGAATTTCCAGTATTAAGGATAACAGTAGATTATTTAATGGGTGTCTACTAAACACCAGGCCTTGTTCTAAGCACTTAGCTTACAAGGAGTCACTTAGTCTTTAGGGCACCCCTGAGAGGCAGTTACTATTATCACCCCTATTTTTGAAGGTGGAGAAACTCACCAACTACAACAATTATTGTATACCCACCAAGAACAAGGTGCAAGCCATCCTCTTTCTCTTTTCCTTCCCCAGTATCCTTTTTTTTTTTTAACTAGTCATGTCTTACCAGAAAAAGAATTCTCCAAAGAGGAAGTTGAAAACTTGTATTTTTCAGGAGAAGAAACGGCGATCCCACTCTAATCCCTGACTCATCGCCACTGAGTGTCATCATGGCCCTTCGCCTTGGCAACCAACCCCCTTGCTCTCTACGCTTCCCCCTGCTATGTGTCCCTTAGGTCAAACCAGCCCAGTGTAATCACAACTCCACCACTAAGGTCCACCAAAATGCAACAGCTAGAATTATCCTCCTCATTTACTGTGGACATGCCGTTACCCACATGGGATCCAGTCAGGAGCACCACGTGGGCATGTGGTGCCCAAAATGACAGTGGACAATGAAGTACACACGAGACAGAAAGTGGCCCTGATGTGTGTGGCTGATGGCAGGAAAGGCAGTGTGGTTCACAACCCACGAAACTGCTGCAGAAACTGGGCTGAACTGCTTCCCTGATGTTGGCCGTAGTTTCTCCCTCTGTGAAATGAGGGCAAAAGACTGGGCCATTTCTAAGGTTTGCCTGAACAGACAGCATCTGCGGTTTACTAGAAGACTGTGGTATGAGAAGCCAGATGGCAAAAGAAGCAGCATACAGGCTTCAGAGTCAAACCTAAACCTGACCACTGACTCTCCTTTGCTGTCTGTGTGTCCTTGGGAAAGTTACTTATCCTCTCTGAGTCTCCCTCTTCTCTCCTGATAAAGGAACCAAGCTTTTATGTTCAGGCAGGTGGAAATTCCCAATTTCAAGAAAGGCAGGCCTCTGCTGTTTCCTGGGTCTGACTAATAATCTGCATAAACCAGTCATGGTAATCCCCTTCCCTACTAGCAGTGATAGAATCCAAGATTCAGTCTATGACCAATTTCTAAACCATGGAAGGTAAAGGGAAGTCTGCCATGGAGAGTCTTCTCCTAAATAAAGAGTCAGGGCCTCTTGGAGAAAGAATTTTGGCCTTGCTTCTTCCTTCTTGCTTGAGACCCTGGGGAGAAGATAAGATGTCTGGGGTTATGGCAGCCATCTTGCAGCCAAGAGGCAAGCAGCACAAAGACAAAAACCCAACATGCTAAGAATGAAAAAAGATGGAAAGAATCTGGGGTCTTGATGATGATGTTGAGCTGCTGACCAGGCACTGGACTCCCTGCCTCCTTATGGCTTAAAGCACAGTTACCTGCAGCCAAAAGCTCTCCTAAGGGAAATGATATAAATAGCATTTGGCCTAGAAGACGATAAAATAAAGATGTGCATTTTCTGTCTGTAAAGACTGTTTTGCTGAGGCATTTTTTTAAGCTATCAGATAAATTTCCTAATAACACCATTTTTACATTTTTCTGCTGAACCAAAAATGAAAACAGAACAATCAGGTGAAAATTTCCTCCTCTTCCAGGCACTCTGTCCTCTCTGGCCTTACACAGTTCAGCTCACTTACGCACTGAGAAGCTAGGCATATTTGCCTTCTCACGACACCTGAAGACAGCTGCATCAGATTCACCACAGTACAGGCCCCACTCCAGTACCCACAGAATCTGAATCTCCAAGGATGGGGACCACGATCTGAAAGCTCCCCAGGGGCCACACTTTGATGTACATTCAAATGCAAGAAACATCAGCCTACATGATGGGCTCAGGATTCTGGTGCAATTATTTGGTTCTTTGGTCATTTTCCTGCGATTGGAAGGACAGTATCCTATTGACTGGCCATGAAGTACCACGGTGTGCACACCAGGAGTTCAGGCCCTACAGAGACTGACCCTCCACCCAGGCATTCAGTGGTGACAGGGCACTGATATCTGGTTCTCACGAGAGATGAGCCACTCTGGGAGACTGGCTTGTCCCGATTGTATCGCCGCCTCCTCCTCTATAACCTGACACTGGACCATATCGAGCCAGAGACACTGCACTTGTGGACAACTGGGACCCTCACTCCAAGTACAACCCTCTCACATAACATTACATCAATTAATCTCCTCTGTACCTGGGGGCTAGGCACCACTGTGACCTCCACTTCCTCTTGAGGAGTCTAGCCAAGATTAGGCTCAAGGTCATAAAGCTAGAAAATGGTAGAGTGTAAGGAAAGCTGGTTTGTGACTGTTGCCTGCTGCTGCCCCCAGGCAGAGGTTCTGGTAAACCAGGATCCTTTTTTCCTAGAGGAATGCCGACTATCTGGCCTGGAGTACAGAAGCTCCCAGGCAGCAGTGAAAGCAGACTTCAGTTACTTAAAGGACAGTCAGAGGAGACTCAGTCAACCTCGGCTATAAGGTCTCAAGGACAGAACTCAAATCAGAGACAGGAAGTAAGACAGCCATGGGGTTATGCTTATACAAGGTTGACTCAAGAGGCCCAGAAACAGAGAAGACTGTCTTCCTTCCAAGGGATGCAGACGACACAGGCCTCATGCCTGCCAGGCATTCCAGTGGATGCACACAACAGAGGCTGCACACCTGCAAGGCGGGGGTTATAAGGAAGGGCTTGAAGTCTCAGGACTACCAAGAAGATCCAGAAATCTGTTTTAGCCCAATTCTGAAATGAACTTAGTTGCAACAGTGGTGTACAAACTCTGATATGCTTGGGACGTAGTGAACATTTAGTTAATATTTGCTAAGTAAGTGAACTGAACATAACAGGGGTGAGGAGGACCAGATATACCCTTTATTTCATCCCCATCATGGGCTACTGGTCTTAACCTCTGTAAGTCCTTCTTTTCTTGTACAATGAGCTCCACAGGCTTGTTAGTCTCCGCGTGTCCCATCTTCCTCATCTATAACACATGTTACGCTGATCTCTGTCCCCACAGGCTCCGGGTTGGGACTCCGCATGTAACAGGTGCTGGGCTTCACCAAAGGGTGATGAAGCAAAGTCATGGACTTTTACTGGGTCCATCTATCAGGGTACAGTCAGGAAACAGGAATCCCACACAGAGGAACCTTAATAAAGTGCTGCTAGCCAGGTATGGGGGCGCTGTAAAAGCAAAGAGGCAATACCGAGATAACCCGTGCATAGCACCTGCCAGGGACCACTGCCAGAGGGCTGAGCCAATACAAGGAAGGGGTTAGGACTGCTAGACTTTTGGAGCTCAGAAGGGGAGCCCACAGCACAAGGACCCAGCCTCTGAGAAGGGGGCACCCCAATGCAGGGCTGCAGACTGGAATGAACTGCACAACCAGACAACAAAGCCCTGGTGGGACGGTTCTGCCAAGAACAGACAGCGGACAAGCAGAAGCAGACCCTTCTCCCCCGCTGGCGCCCTCTTGCTCCAGTGGGGAGAACCTCCCAGGAGCCGCGGGCAACACTGATGTGTTAGCAGAGTCCCAGCCCAGGATCACAGAGCGGAGTCTGGAACGGTGGGTTGGAAACTGAGAGTAATGACCTTAAATGAGCACAGCAGGGATGGAGTCTCCCAGACGTCAGTGCCGGACTCTCCTGCTGGGTCGTTTCCCCAGAGACGGCCCAGAACCAGCCTGAACCTCCTAAGTACTAAGGAGAGGAGGCGCTGCTGAGGGGTCTTCTCTTTCAGGATGCAGACTTTCAGGTCATCTCCCTAGTTTCACTCCGGCGCCTGGCCCAGCCCCGTGGGTGCATGGTGAGCTGTGTCCGGAGCCGCCGTGGATGCAGCATGTCCCAGGACAAAAGCTCCAGCGCTGTGTGGGGCTGACGGCGGGCTGGGGTTCCCACTGTTTCTCATCTAAGACTGTCGACCAACCGCCTCATACTCAGACCCACTGCATGCTGTGCTGGGGGTACCCCAAACCTCTCAGGGCTCAGCCTCGTCTGGGGTCACAGAGCCATGCACCTGTTTGCTGCTCTGAGAGGCCAGATCCCACCCCTCCATCTGCACTCTGCTTCCCGGACTTAGTGATGCCTCTTGTCTGTCCTTCTTTCTTCCTATTATCTTAGTCCTTGTAAACTATGTCTTTTCTTTACTCCTTTCCTTCCAATTTCGTGGCCTCTGGGAAGGAAGAAAAATTAGCTCACGTGTCCAATCTGCCCTCTTCTATAATTTACATTTTTATAACTTTATAATCTACTTTTAAAAACTTTTTTCTAATGTTTTACGCTTTTTTATAATTTACATTTTTAAATGTAATTTAAATGTTTTATAATTTACAATTTTTTTAAAAAAAGCTTCATAATTTGCATTTTTAAAAAGGCATTTGGTGGGTCACTTAAACCCTGCGTGTAAGCCAAACTCATCCACTGGGCCAGGGCCTGTGACCTGTGCAAGGGACTGCAATTCTTCACCCTGAACAAGGGAAAGCCAAAATAATTTGGGTCATTTTGCTTGGAAAGAGAAGGCGGAAGAACAAATTAACGGTGAAGAAAAGACCATCTGAGGACAGTTCGCAGCTGTTCCTTTGCTCTGAGAACAGAACCAAAGGGTCTGAGCTGGAAAGTGCAGCCTAAGGGATTTCGCCCAGACGAGAGGAGAAGTCACCTCTCACCTGGAGCACTGCGGGGGCCACAGGGTCTCCCCACCTGCGACCCTTCTCTCTCTAAGCAGCCTCTGTGCTGTTCGTTGCCCCGCCCCCCGGTTTAGACCCTCTAAACACAACAGAGCATGTGTTCAACTGCTGCCCAGTTAATTACAGATAGATGGACATGCCGGGGCCTGCGCTGCGCACCGGGAGACAGTGATGCGGACAGACGCGGTCCCTTCCCCGGCGCTGAGCCAGAAACAGACAAGTCCATGAGCCCTTTCAGTATGACGTGAAACCCACCTGTGATTGCTTCTCTTTTCTCATTTTTATGTGCTTCCTGGCCCTAATGTGTGCCAGTCCGTGGCTAAGCCCCATGTTAAAGTTTACACAGGAAATCGTCACCAGAACCCTATGTAGTTGCTGCTTCAGTCTGATTACTTCCATTTACCCCCATTTTTACACTGAGGTTTAAAGAGGTGAGGTCATCTGAAAAGGCTGGTTAGGTACTGTTTTAGTTTCCTAACTGCTGTCACGAGTTATCACAACCCCAGTGGCTTAAAACCCACACATTTATTCCCTCACGGTTCCGGAGGTCAGTACGAAATCCTAGTAGGCTAACGTCAAGGTGTCGGCAGGGCTGCGTCCCTCTGGAGGCTCTGAGGGAGACTCTGATTCCTCGCCCTTTCAGTTTCTGGGTGCTGCCTGCATCCCTTGGCTCTTGGTCCTCAAAATGCATCGCTCTGGCCACTGCTTTCATCATCATATCGCTTCTCTCTGCAGTCAGATGTCCTTCTCCTTCTCCAGGGACACCCTGACCTGCTTTTACTCATAACACCGATGACACCACATGCGTAGGTGTTTTCCTCTCACCAGTGAATTCTCTAACTGGACACCAACTGGGTGTCCTACCACCCAATTCGATTCTGACCCTTACTACCCAGAGTCAGCATGGACCCCACAGGTGGAGGGCTCAGACCTACAAGATTCCCTCACTTTGGATGCCAGTCGCCAGTATCGGATCCCTAGGGTACCCACACCTCTGTCCAACTTGGCTAGAAAGTCGGGGGTTCCCACGACCCTTGCCTTTCAGATTTAATAGTTTGCTAAACTCACAGAACTCAGAAGAGCACTTGACTATGACCAGTTTATTACAAAAGATTCAACTTGGGAACATCCAAATGGAAGAGATGCCTAGGGCAGATGTGTGGGAAGGGGTGCAGAGCATCCGAGCTCTCTCTGGGTAGACCACCCTCCCAGCACCTCTTTGGATTCACCAACCTAGAAGTTCACTGAAACCCATTGTTTAGGGATTTTTAATGAAAGTTTCATCACATAGCAGGATTGATTAAATCACTGGCCAGTGGAGATGATTAACTCCATCTCTAGCCCCTTTCCCCTCCCAGGAGGTTGGTGGTATGTGGCTGATGGTTCCAAATCTCTAATCATGCCTTGGTCTTTCTGGCGATCAGTCCCATCCTAAAGCTGCCTTGGGGCCAAGAGTGGCCTTGTTAGAATAAAAGATGTTCCAATTACACAGGAAATTCCAAAGAGTTTAGGAGCTCTGTGTCAGGAAATGGGGACAAAGACCAGACATATATTTTTTATTTGATCACAGACACCCATTACACTTAAGGCTCACACATAGAGTCCAGGACAATCTCCCCAAGCAAGATCCTTTACTTAATCCTGCCTGCAAAGTCCCTTTTGCCACACAGGTTAACTTTCACAGCTTCTAGGGATTAGGATGAAGGTATCTTTGGGGGTAGGATTCTTTCCACCACAGGTAAACAGGGGAAGGCCTGGGATTCAGACCCAGTACCTGAAGGTCAAGTTCAACCACCCTGCACACCCGCTTCCCCATGAACCATGAGTTCCAGTCACACCAAACTTACCCTCGGGACCATTCTTCCATGGTTTTTCCAAGGTGTTTCTTTTGCCTGCAATTCCCTTCTACTTGGCCTCTTGAAAACTCCTACTTAACCTTCAAAGCCCAGCTCAAGTGCTTCTCCTCTGTATCCTTTTCCTGCCACTCCTGAGCAGAGCTGGTTCTCCACCGTTAATGCCCCCACGGCACTCTGGTCAACTCCTCAGATGAGCAGCAACTATGTAACTCTGCAGTTATTTCTGCTTCTTTCTCCCCCTTTCTATTTATGCAAGAATCCCTTTCTTTGTGGACCATTCAGTATCTTCCATATCCAACACTACCTGCCACCTTGAAGGTGTTCAAGACGCATTCCTGAATGAAACTAAAACTAATTAAGAAAATAAATAGTGGACTGCATTATAAAAGGCAGACTGTGCAACCTTCCCCAAAGGTTAAGTGAAAAAAGGGAACTAGGACACCTTCTTCATTTTTCTATTAATGTACTGAGCCCAATGCTGAGCATCATACTGGCTGCTGGGAACACAGAGAGGAATAAAACGAGACGTAGGGGCCCCCTACTACGTGTGTATTGTGCTTGACACTGGTGGCCACACACGGTGGCCCATTTAAGTGGAGGTCTGCCAGATGCGAGGGGAGCGGCCAAAATGATGTCCCTGTGGCCCCTTCCAGCACTTGGATTCTAGAAAATGAGCATATGATCTCTTCTCTCATTCCTGGCAGCTTTTCTGAATTTCAGAATGCTTAACGCGGAGTGAAAAGGCATCTTAAGAGACCTTCCAGTCCAGCGTTTTTGAAACTAGAGTCTGCCGCACATTAGGGGGTTGTGAAAATAACTGAGTGGCTTTCACAAGCATTTTAAAAATCAAAATACATCAAATAAAGAGAAATACAAAAATTCATGGAACATAGTAAGGTTAAGTATTGTTTTATGAAACTCTTGTTTAAGCTGCACATCTATGTAATGAGTCTCTACATACGTATGTGTATATATGTACAGATGTATGTGTGTGTGTGTGTATGTATATATATATATACATACACACATTTTTTATTGTGATGTAAAATTAATTTCTTACTATAGGATACAGCCAAAAAGGTGTGAAAAGTACTGTTGGTCCTATGTCTCCACCTAGATACAAAGAGCAAGCAAGGCCTGGCAGGTAAGGTCCCCAAGTCCACGGACATCTGCATGTCACACCCCCCTACCATCCCTGAGGACTGGGATGTTCTTTTATTAAAGGAGCCGGTGGGGTTGCTATGCGAGCCCGAAGCGGGAAGACACCTGACCAAGTGCATCCTGTTCTGTTACCTCGGCTGCCTGACAAACGTGCGTGGTAAGTTTCTTTAAACAGCCTTCACGGGGGTTTCCTTCTGATTGTCACAATCAAGGTCTGATTATCCAGAAGTGGTCTGATTACATCCCCTGAAGTCTTAACATGTGTAGCCCCGAGGAAACAATGTCAGATTTGAAGTTCTGCTGACCTGAGACGGAATCCCTAGTCCGGCTCCTGGGTGGCCATGTGACTCAGGGCCCTCAGCTGCACCGTGGGCAGTGGGCTTGGGGCCAGGGGAAGGCTGGCCCGGATCCAAGCTCAGTAAATAGGAACACCTCCCGGCTTCCACTCCCTTTCTCTTTCTGTGGATATTTGCAGAGAAGTTACAAAATAACCACATGCCAACTTCACTAATGAGTCATGGGGAACCACCACTGAGAAAATGGCATTTCTCCTCCTTCAGCAAAAACAACAGAGCCGCGTGGACCTCCGCTGTGTGGCTGGGGCGCCGTGTGCCTGAGGCCCGGGCGAGTCCCCCCCGCACCACGTACCAGCTCAAAGTTTGGAATTGACTGAGTGCCAGTCCCAGCGCGGCCGTGTGTGCTCGATCCCACGACCAGCCCAGCCCTGACCTTTTCTGGTATTTATGATGTCGGGTTGGATTTTGATCACTGTTTGAGCTTTTGACACAAAATAAACATGTTGGCACATTTCACTGGGAGGCACGAGTGCCAGGATTTTAATCCTGTCTCCAAACACTTCTCCCAAATGCCACCCTGCCCCACCACTTCCAGGACAAAACAGCCAAGACACAATGTCTCTTTTGTTGGAGGAGCCAGCAGATCCTGGGTCAGATACTTCTGGGCAATGAATCTCGACCCCATCTGCCTCTGAGCATTACATAAGGAGCTTGGAAAGGATGGGTATCCAGCGTCCAGACCAGAAATTCTGACTTGGTTCTGGGCATCTTTCTTCGTAAGGAGCTCCCCTGATGATTGCAGCCCAAGCAGAGACAGTGCATTTGGGAGAAGTGAAGGGGACAGAGAGGCAGGTGATCTGGTCCAATCTCTAGGCCGGCCTCGGGGAACTGGTGGAGAAGGCGCCCAGTTTTATACAGGTGATGTACCATCGGAAGAGATTAACCGTTTCATCCAAGATCTCAGACAGGGTGGGAGTTGGACACAGGGCTATCTGACCCTTTTTGTGGGCAGGACATCGCATCTACAGATGTCTGTATGCGAGCAGCCTTGGGCCAGAGCCTTATAATAGCATTTTGCTGTTCTTTAGAACACCAAGAACAGGTAGAATCAGCCCAAGAATCCAAGAATCCAAAATAGAAGGCCTGAATAGATAAATAATAACACAGCCACATCACGAATACCAGGACACATAACTAATGACCTGGTGCATAACATGAAGGTTGTAATACATAGTTAAAGGGAAAAAAACACAGTATATAGATGCTACTATAATATGATTCCAATTTATATATTTTAAAAACTTTACATGCACAGAAAAGTGCCTGAAAGGAAATGCACACATTATGTTCACAATAAAATGTTCACAATACTCAAGTCTAGGTAGCGGAGACCCCAAGAGGGTTTTGTCTTCTTTGTGTGCTATATAGCTTCGCCCTGTTTTATCCATGACACACACAGAAGGTGGATCCATCCCGTGAATCTTAATGATGCCCGTGACAGAGCAGTCTACTCTTGAAAGGGTCCAGTAAATTTTTGTTTTTGCCTCTGGAGACGAAACCCTTTCACTATTAAAATAATGCCTGGGGCCACCTTTATGCTGCCTCCCCCCGTCCTGTCTGGAGTTCTCTTCTTCTGGTTCTACAAAGAAAATATATTTTCTTCCCCCAAACTAAACATATATATATATAAGAAGGGATGTCCTATGCCGAAGGGACACAAACATTTGAGGTGAGCACCTACTGTGTGCTGCTGTGAAAGGCATCAAAGCGCCATTTTGAAGAGGAATTCAAAAGCCAGCCCACCTCCCACTGAAAGGGCTTCCAAGCCTGTCTCTAGAGATAAGAGGCTAGAACCTAGCATGGGTTTGGAAGCCAAATGTTACATGTTGGGATTCTTGCTGGGCCGAGCCAGTGGGTCACCACTCACTCTCAGGAGGTCTAAATTCTCGTGGAAGTCTGTTTGGGGGCTCACTTCATCATTCCCCTGTACTCTGTGTCTGCATTCCTGCCTTAGATAGTGCTTCCTGCCTGGATGCAACCTCAGGGATGCAAGCCCCCTTGGTGATGGCAGGGCATCTGTGACCTGCTCCTTCATAGGAGCAGAAAGGGAAAAAAGAGCATCGTAGAACCAAAAGAAAGCCGGATCCCCTCCCCCACCCAAAGGTTCACTTTCTGCGGTTTCCGTACCCATGGTCCACCGTGGTCTGAAAATATTAAATGGAAAATTCCAGCAATAAACAATTCATAAGTTTTAAATTGCATGCCATCCCACCTTGGCCATGAAACATCTTTTTGTCGTGTGTCCTATCCGTTAGTCACTCAGTAGCTGTTATCAGATGGACTATCTCGGTATCACAACACTTGGGTTCAAGTAACCCTCATTTTACTTAATCATGGCCCCAAAGCACAAGAGCAGTGATGCTGGCAATTTGGATGTTCTCTTACTGTGCCTCATTTATAAATTCAACTTTATCATCAGTAGGTATGTATAGGGTTTGGTACTAGCCTCAGTCTGGGGGTCTTGGAACACATCCCTGCAGATAAGAGGGGACTACTGGAACCGATATTTCAGTATCAGCCAGGCTTGGATTGGGATACTTGAAGGCAGAGCCAGCAGGATTTGCTGGCAGATAAATGCAGAGTGTGAGGGCAAGAAAGACATCAAAAGGGCTCATACTTTACATGGTGCTTGCTCTGTTCCTGACAGTGTGACTTTGTGTAAGATTCACAGACCTGAAAGGAACATTGAGACCACCCAGTCGAACCTACTTTACAGATTCATTCATCTTTTCACCAGTCATTCAGTAAATACTTACTGAATAGATATCCTTGGATCAGAAAAGGAGAGCGATTGGCCTGAGGCTACAGGGACCGGCATCCAAGTTAAGTCCTCCTGCAACTCCATCACACAACTTAAAGACCTTCTGGATCTTTCTGTACCTTTGCAACAAGAAGCACTGCACTGGTTCACCGTCTCTAAGATTCCTTCCAGCTGTAGTTCCCACACATGCGTATGTATGTCAGTCAAGCCGTGATAAAACTTCCTCTGTTTCCTACTGTTCCCATACGAGACCAGAAAGAAAATGCAGCTTTCAACGTGTCACCTCTTCACGTTGACAAACACTGACTTTTTCAGTTGATGTCCAAGGAAGGCACACAGCTAATCTGCATGAATGATGACACAGTTAATGAAGCCAAACCAGGAAGAAAGCCCAGGACTGAGCCTGAGCTGGGGGCGCTGCTTACCATGAGCAGTGGCCAATTTTTCAGGGAGGAGTAATTTGTAAAAGGGAAGATGAAGGAGATTTTCAGCTAGATCCAACTTTCAACTTAGGTCACATTCGTGGATAAAGAGGCTCCAAAATCTACCTTTCCCATCCAGACAGAGCAGTCCTCTAAAGTGCTAAAGGAAATATGTTCACGTGCCCCAGATTTACAGATGTCTGTCACACGCCAGTTGTGGTCACCCAGAAGGAGGACCCGTCTGGATGAGGCACTGTGATGGGGACTTGCGGGCAAGGAGTCAGAAGAGAGCTACTTTACTTCAGACGGGTTCTATCAGCCAGCATGCTTCTTAAGGCTGCACAGGACAGAAATTTAAACTGACTTAAGAAATGAAAAAGGGAAATTTTGCTTCGGGCATGGCTGGGAACTAGAGATGGGAACGCAATGTAGTCTGGAATCTGTGTCTCTTCTCCGAATCTCAGATTTGCTTGCACTCTCAGACAGACTGGCTGTGCAGGAAAGAGGTAACCCCTGGCCTGAGACCACTATCCTTAGAGAGGTCTGCTGGCCAAGCTGGCCCTTGGCCGCGATGGGTGAACTTGGGTTCCAGGAAGTGTCCCACTGTTCCCTGGCAAGAATGGCCCAATGCATCTAAAGCTGCTTGTGTGACCATCATGGTTTTTGATAAACACCTGCTTTCTTTCCAGGAGTCAGGGATTTTGTTATGTGTTGGAGGATGCCTACGTGGCCAGCCCTCACCAAAGCATCTTGGGTGCTGAGTTTTTCTTTTTCTTTTTTTTAATTGAAGTATAGTTGATTTACAATGCTTTGTTAATTTCTGGTGTACAAGCACAGTGATTCAATTATACATATATATTCCTTTTCATAGTCTTTTTCATTAGAGGTTACTACAAGATATTGAATACAGTTCCCTGTGCTGTACAGTAGGACCATGTTGTTTACCTACTTTATATACAGTAGTTAGCATCTGCAAATCCCAAACTCTCCCTGCATTCCATGTCTCCTTTCCCCTGGTAACCGTAAGTTTGTTTCCTATATCTGTGAGTCTGTTTCTGTTTAGCAAGTAAGTTCATTTATGTCATTTTTTTTTTTTTTAGATTCCATATATATGTGTTTTTCCTTCTCTGTCTGGCTTACTTCACTATGATAATCTTCAGGTCCATCTATGTTGCCATAAAAGGCATTATTTAATTCTTTTTTATGGCTGAGTAGTATTCCATTGTATAAATATTCCACAACTTCTCTATCCAGTCATCTGTCAGTGGACACTCAGGTGGCTTCCATGTCTTGGCTATTGTAAATAGTGCTGCTATGAACCCAGGGGTGCATGTATCTTTTCAATTTAGAGTTCTCTCTAGATATAAGCCCAGGAGTGGGATTGCTGGATCATATGTAAGTCTATTTTCAGTTTTTTAAGGAACCTCTGTACTGTTTTCCATAATGGCTGGGGTACTGAGTTTATAATGAGCTTCCCTGGTGGACAGCGTTTTATACATGTTGCCACAACTCATTGCTGGACGAATGAAGTGTGTCCTATGTGGACTCTGCTGGGAGAGGATTCTGGAAGCCTGAGCCTCATTATCCCCAGACCTCCCTCCATGGGCCTTTTCCCTTTGCTGACTTTGCTTTGTGCCCTTTGCTGTAATAAGTCATAGCCATGAGTGTGGTGCATGCTGAGTCCTGTGAGTCCTGCTAACAAACCCCTGAATCTCGGGGTGCTCTTGGGGACCCCCGAACAGTAGCAAGATGACTGATGGAGTTCCAGTCTCACCTCCTCAGTTTAGCAGCTGTACTAGAAAATCCTTTCCTGAAGTTCCAGCAAAAATCCTTGGTCCATGCTTATTAGCTGTGACTGGCCCAGCTCCGCGCACGTAACCACCCTGAAGCAATCACCAGAGCCAGGGAGAGGGCTACCGTCCCGCTGCTGGACAGGACCGGGTCCCACCCTTCACCCTGCAGCCAGGGATGGGATCGCCGCCCCTTATGCACACTGAAAACCAATTAAGGCAAGGAGAGACATGGTTTTCAAAAGAAAAAGGGGCATTCTGCTGAGGCTGGTGGAAGGGGGACGTGGAAGCTGAGCAGGTGAAGCATTTCTATCACAGGGGCATATGTGCGGTGTGTTACGAGGAAGCACCTGCTATCTAGTTAAACGTCCACCACCACTATCCCAGCATCACACAGGTCAAAGAGCTGAACTCATTTTCTCACTCTAAGTCTGTGCTTTCTCTTATATTCCCCACCCAGCCTGCTAAACTGGGAAGCCAGGGTCATCTACACATCTTTTCTCTCTTATACTACATCTTGCCAGGACATTCATTTTTAATTGATTAAAATTAAAATTTTGCTGCATCCCACCTCTGCCTCAGTCCAGGTAATGACCATGTCTTTCTCGGGTTATTGACATGGCTGACTAATTGGCCTCCATTTTTAGTTTTGCACCATCCAACCCATCCCCTCCTCGCCAGTACAATCACCTTTCTATGCTGAGGACTGACTGTGGTTAGAATCACTCTACTCCTTAGAGACATCAGTGGATCCTCACTGTCTTCTGGAAAAGCCCAAACTCCTTGGTGTGGCATGCCACACCACACCCTCCATGATCTAGCTCTGCCTACTTTTTAATCTTCCATCACACTCCCCATCCATCCTCCTATATTCGATTCTTTGTATAAAATATACCCGCCCTAGGGAAACCCCCGAAGTTGAGGCATCATGCCATGCTGTTTCACGGCTTCATGAGTTTGGTCCATTTTGTTTTTCAACATGGACATCTCCAGCCAATCCACAAGACCTATGCATCTCATGTTGCGGGTGACATCTTTCCCAGTCCCCAAAGTTAATTCTCCCCTCTAGGACAGCATCACTGTGCTTGGTACATGACCCCCCCATGCCTCACCACAGTCCTTTCTCAGAATTTGTCTGCCCTTCTGAACTCTCAACTAGAGCATCATCTCCATGAAGGCAGGTGTGTCCTCTTATCCATTCTTACAGCTCAGTACTGACTTTGAGACTGACAAGGAGCAGGGCTTAAAAACCTGTGGGATGAACTGACAAATGAAAGCGACAGGCTGAGTGAGATCCCGGCTCTCGCAGTTATCACTCAGATGATTTGCGTATGTTGTTTAACCTTTTAAAGCACCGATTCGCCTTGTAAAATGGGGATTGAACATGTCAGGACTGTTGTAAGGATGAAAGGAGCTAATGTATGTGGAACATCTTAGCCTTCCCTGCACAGTCTGGACTGTACCAGACATCTTCTCAAAGCCAGTCCCCACCTCCCCCCAAGGTGTCCCATATTAATGTGAGATATGAATCATAAGGGAAACTGGGTGCAAGGTATGTGGAAACTCTGCACCACCTTCAACATTTTTCTGTAAAATCAAAACCTGTCCCCAAACTTTAAAAGTCCACTTAAGAAAAACTAAGTTCCATCACTGCCAGCCAAACCCCTCCCTTCCTTCCTCCTCACTCCTCACCCCACAAAGCCCTTCAAGGGGTGCCTTTTTTTTTTAATATCCTAGAATCACATCATTAAAAAAAAGATCATTGGCCTGATTTGGGAAATCCTCTTTTTTATCTTATAAGAATTTTTGCCATCACAGGATATGATCTTTTGACGTCTAAGCAGTAAAGATGTCCCAAACTGTCATACCTTCTTTGTCCCTGAGACCTATCAAAAAGCCAACGAGAAAACAGGAACCCAAGCCTCCTTGTCTAATGGAGAAGGTTATGTGTGAAAAAAATATCCTTCTGCTTCTAGGGAAGCTGGTGGTTTTACCCGGTCCTTTGCTGGCTGACAGTGTTCCCTTAAACGGTCCCTCCATCCATCACAATAAGGAATCGGCACACACAAGTCTGCCCACTGCACTCTTCCAGATGGGCAAGCCCAGCACAACACATGGAGGAGAACAGCTATTTGTCTTCCCTGACAGGCCACGTCCGTCCTTGTCATAGACTATGTGCTGCTAATAATCTATGTATATGCATTTGGGAGGAAAAAATAATTGTGTCCTTGTGACGGTCACAGGATAACACGCGCCGACACCCTCTCTTCACGAGTATGTAGATGAGCAGCACGTTGGTTTCTTCTTGTAATTTCGAGGGAATATCATAAATTCCAGTGGGTCCGACCCAAATCTATGGCTATCAGTGCACTTGAGTCTGATCAATTCAATCATATTTCCCCTTGGTATCACATTTCCTCCCAGGTACAAGGGAATGAATGCATTTATTTATCTTCTGAAAGAGGAAATTCACTACTGACTTATTCAACTCTCCGCAGGCGTGAAGAGGAGAAAAGTCACAGTTCGAGCAGTTTGGAGGCCAGGGCTGAGTATAAAACAGAAGGGGAAGAAGTCTGAAGCACACATAGTAGGCACCTGAGCAGAGGGCTGATTCAGAACGTCATTCAAAGGGCACATGGTTAGGGGGCCTTCAAGATTTGAACCAATAAACAAGTGGTAGGAAGTTCAGATTTCATTTTTTTCTTTGGGGCTAGTCATTATCAAATGGCTAAAACCACCAACACCATCATCACCTGACTGTTCCTACACCTTTTTATTGGTGATGGTGGGTCACTAAGGAAGTGGTTCTCAGTAGAGAAAGATTTTGCATCTCAGGGGACATTTAATGATCCTGGGGATACTTTTGGTTGTCACAACTGGCATGTAGTGAGTAGAGGCTAGGGATGGACAGGACAGCCCCCTACAACAATGAATTATCCAGCCCCGAATGCCAATAGTGCTGAGGTAAAGAAACTCTGCATTAAAGTCATGATTCTCAGAGCATCGGTGCTGTCCAGGTGTTGCTGGGGGATGGGAGTGGGCCTTGGACCTGCACAATTTGGAAAGACACTACAGGTAATCCTTATTAGCCACCCTCCACCTGGCAATCAGAATTACTGCTCAGAGAACACAGCTGTAAATGACCATCAGGTTACTACTTGGCTGTCACAAAATACAATTTGTATTTTACTATATAAACTAGAAGCAGAGCTAACCTTCCTAGGAGACCCCTTTGGCCCAGATACTGGTAGAATAAACAAGAAAAAGAAAAAAACCAGTTTCCTTTCTGAGCACATGATTCTAAAGATGGGCTTCGTCCTTCTCCATAAACTTACTCTAACAAGTATTTGCTTCTTGCCTCTTCCCACTACCAGATCTGCACCTGTCTCTCACTGTCACTCCCACTAAGTCTCTTGTGCCTTAATTTGGTCCCAATCTGCTCCCTCACCCTCCCTTCCCCTGAAGTGACCTAGGACAGTGCTACCCCTCCCATGTATCCATGAATAGCAACATTCACGATCAAAATCTCCTTGACTCAAGGCAGCTCACATCAGCTAAATGTCAGAGAAGCGATCTAGCTAAACAGTTCACATTAATGGCAGGAAACCCTAAAATGGTCCCAGAAGTATCTGATTTTTTTCCAACAAGGATGAGTTAGTCCCATGAATTTCTAAAGGACCGGGCATTAGAGAACATAAACTTGTACCAAGTAGGTGCTCAGTAAATATTTATTGAGTGTCTGAATGAGTGAGAAATGGGCAGAGTAACTTTCTGGAGTTTTAGGTTTAATCCTTAAACTTTTCAGTAGCTTTTCCTGAAATTTTTAAAAAATCCAAACTGTTTCCATTCCATGACCTGACAGCCCCTGTCCTCCACTCTCTCCATGCCCACGACATAGATAAAGATCCACTTCCAAGAAACAAGTGGTCAGTCTCACAAGGGGAGGGCCAGGGCCAGGCCCATCCGGAGGTAGTAACCATTCCAACACGTGAGACACAAGCAAGGTATTTACCCAAATTACCAAGAGCACAATGTCCCAGGACTCTGTGGTCACACAATAAAAGGTGATTAAGGAGCAGACCACTAAGACCCTAAGATCCCTCTCTTTCACTGATTCAAATCAGCCTCCCAATTCAGCTCTTCATTCTCCAGTCCAGAGCCACACTCACCCTCCAACTCTCTTCTCCACCACTCTAGGATAAAAGGAAAAGCTAGAGAAACAATAAAAACAGTAACGCCGTATTCTCTGGATTCTTAGAGGCCACTGAATGTAGGATATAGCAAAATGTTTTCCACAAGAAAAAATGCTCATCAGTCAAGTTGATTTGGTAAGTTACATGTTAATTTCAGAAATGGTAAAATGTAGGGGAAAAAAGAACCAAAAACCTCGCATCAAAGAACTGAGGTTATATAACAATTACCTGCCAAGGACCAGGTGAATTACATATTTTGCTTCCAAAACATTGTTCCCATTAAGCCTGAGAAACTGAAGTGTAGATTGCATGGGAGAGTCAGGCCTCTACCCAGGTCCCTGGGGGACTGTCACCCTCCCCAGCCTCTGCTCTCCCCACCGAGACACGCAGCCAGCTCTTTCCAATCAGGACAGAATCCTGACTCTCATTCGCTTGTGACCCTCCTTCCAGGCCCCCGTCTTCATCGTGATCGAGGATATATGGGGGGCTCTCCTTACTCATGGGGACTGTTATCATCTCCTTTAAGTTCAAAGATCCTCCCTGCCCGAATCTTTCAGGTGTGTCGACAGCTGCCTTACTGCGATGACGGCGAAATGATTCTAATGACAGCAAGAGCAGCAGCGAGACACTGTTAGTGCTCACGCGGTATCAAGTGTTGCGCCGAGACTTTCTATGTATCATCACACATCACCCTCACCGCATTACCATCCCCACTTTGCTGGAAGGAATCAGCGGTTCAGAGATTTGAGGAGTGTCAAGGTTATAAAGACGGTGAGAGGCTGGATGGGGAGCAACCCTAAGGAAAGACTCGGACGTCTCTGTCCTGTCACCCCAGGAGTGGACACTTGAGTTGGGTAAGGAAGAGGGGAAAGAAACACAACACAGCTACTTCTAGAAATCTGTCTTTCCCCCTCTTCCCTATGAGCCTCAGTGTCCTCCAGCTCGCTTCACAGAGGACCTGGTCCCTGTGCATGAAGGCACGTCGCACAATGCACGGAAGCCCTGCCTCCCCTGTTGGGGGAACAGTGTGGCTGTCTGGCCCCATCCCAGGAGGAGCACAGACCCAACACTCAGGGGCTGGCTTGATGATAAAGTGGCAGTTTGGGGAAGGAGGTGACATCACTCACTGGGGATGGGCTGCAGGGTCAGGGGCTCCAAACACATCCAGGGTGAGCTCAGGGACCTTCCTCTGATGGGTTCTGCTCCCCCTCCTTGCTACTCACAGCTTGCCTGTCACACCTCGCCCCGCCTTTGGACCTGCTGATCCCCACCTGCCACCACCCAACTGGCCTCCTAACAACGCGGCAAATCCAGCCAGGGAGGCACAGGGCTGGCATCCCCAGATTCTACACCCGAAGTCCAGAAAAGGAAAACTGTCATAACCTGGTGGGACCATCTTAATAAAACAGCTCTATTTTCATCCCTAAAAGGAAACACCTCAAGACAGCTTCAGCCCGGACTTCTCTGTAAGGCCCAGACCTGTCACTTTATCTCCGCACATTCAACACTGATCTTGTCACCCAGGTCCACTCAGCCTCCCTGTCCATCTCTAATCCAGGTCCTCCTCTTGCCCCCAAGGGCAATATCCTGCCTCAGGCCACTATCCTATTTTGCTTGGACCACAGCAGTAGCCAGCCTCCCACCTACTATCTGAACTTTCTTCCAAGGCCCTGGTTTCCTGCTTCGGATTTCAGATCATCCCACACTCCAGCCAAAGGAACCTTTTCAAATCTGAAAATCTAGTATCCTTTTCTGTCCCTGAAACTCTGAACAGTCTTTCAGTTACCTTTGGGTGAAACCCAAAGCTGTAACTTATAAAACCTTTCGTAGTTCTCTGGCCTTATTTTTAGAATCGCATGCCTTATTTGTTTATTTAGTCCAGAAACTATGTACTGAGCGCCTTTCCTCTGCCAGGCATTGTCTCAGGTGCTGGGAAGGCGTCGGGAGCAAGGCAGACAGACCAAGGCCTCTCCCCTTGTGGTGCTTCTGTCTCAGCAGGAAAGACACAGGAGCCAGGTGAAGCCAGCCATGTCCCTGGGACCTGTATCCGTGCTGCTCACTGCGGGGAGCGGAACGGCCATCTCAGTAAGTAACTATTAACTGGATGAGAAGGTGATGGGTGCTGTCACAAAGATGAAGCGAGCAGGGTGAGAAGGACGGGACGCATGGGATCTCAGGATGCAGGATTAAAGGGACAGTCGGAGGGAATCTGGCTGAGAAGCTGAGATTTGAGCAAAGACTTAAAGGGACTTATGGCAGCAAGACAGGGAGAGGGCTGGGGTCCAAGCGGTCCCCGCAGGTGGACATCAGAGCAAAGGACCAAAGGCAGAGGCCGCCTGGCCTGTTTGAGGAGCAGAGTTAATGTTTCTTTCAGGGTCTGCACCACCCTCTCTGGGCCTAAGGTCTTTGGATACGACACCCCCCCTAAGTGGGGCCACGGAGGCTGAGGTCCCCATGCCTCTTCCCTGCGGAAGCCTCCCTGACCTCCCAGCCCGCCTGGCCAGGACCGTGTTCCCCAGAATGTGATTCCACGTCACCCTGGATTCCGCCTTTCAAGGTACCTTCCGCACTTTAACGTGACTGTGTGTTCAGCTGGATTTAGAATCCAGTGGCTAAAAGCAAGGGCTCTGAGGTCAGCCTGGGGTCAGCCTGGCTTCCATCCAGGCTCTGCCACTGCCTCACTGCCTGGTCTTGGGCAAGGAACTTAAAGACCTCTGAGGGCCAAGAAGCCAGCCCAGCGCCTGACACAGAAAAGGCATCTAATGGAAATTAGCAACGTGAGGGCAGGTCTGGGTCTGCCTTACTTACTGTTTTATCCCCAGGACCTAGGACAGGTCCAAGGGCTCAAAAGATAACAAACTGATGAAAGAATGGGTGATTGAAAGAATGTGGAGGGCAGGGGGCAGGGCAGGCAGACTTCTGTTCCCCCAGCTCTCAGGAGTTTCAGGTTGGAAAAACAAGATGAAAACAATGAATGCAGAAGGAAAGGAAGGGAATTACTTGCTAAGCACTGTGCAAGGCAGAGCCATTTGCCGACTTAACCACCAAACGTAGCCTGTGGGGCAGTGATTACTGTACTGTACCCGCTCCCCCACGTTCACAGAACAGCAACACAAAAGAGGCTCAGGCAAGCCAAAGAGTTTTTCTCAAATAGCGAGAGAAGGCAGATCCATGTCAAAGTTTATCTGAAAAATAATTAAAACCGCTTCCCCAATTTTGCCAGGACTTAAAGTCCCGAGAGCCCCCCACAGCGAGCATCTCCGCTTGTCGATGGAAGAACCATGACGCATCTCCGGAGAGGATCAGCGCGTAGCTCCTGGATTCTCGGTGGAAGGCAGGGCGGACAACAGGTGTGCAGCAGGTGGAGGGAGGGAGGATAAGGGGCCACAGGAAGCTTCCCAGGAATTAGAAGGTAAAAAAGAGAACTGGAGAATGAAACTGGGTGCTGAGGAAGGAAGCCCACAGTACCAGGAGTGCAGGACAACACTGACACCACAGCCCAGATGAAAAAGAAGTGCCCCAGCCTTTTAGCGGAATCTTACGACGGACAACGAAGACCACAGACAGCTCGGCTCTGTCCCAGCAGAGTTCCAGCACCTTCGCACCGACACCGCATCCCTCACGCGCACAGCACAGCTGGAGTCATTTTACAGCACTTTATGGCAGACTTTATAGCTTTTAAAATTTCTGTTTTTCTTCCCCGTGGCAAAACAGTCTCTCAAGTTTAGGAATTGTCGGAAGCAGATGTGCGGTGAGCGGGGCTCTGTCTGCCACCAGCACCCCCAGGAGAGGACCACACCAGGCCGGGCCGAAGGGGGCGGCTTTCGGCTGGTTATATGGTCATCCTGAAAGGCCTTCTTTGATTCCTTTTATATCAGCTGAAGGGAGGGAAGCATGAAGCTTCATTTGGAAGTTGGAGAAAGGGCAGGGGTGGGTAAGAACAAACTCACACAGGAGAGAGGAAGGACAGGTGAAAGGAAATCCCGCAGCCCGAGCATCCACTGGGGACCAGTGGACCACTGCCTGGACCTCACATCACTACGAGAAGACATCAGGATTTTCCTTGTACAGGTGCAGGAGTGAGGCTGACAGACACTAAACCAACACCCCAAGTCATCCTCTGATGAGGAGACCAGCAGGGATTTAAAACTTGGTGCCTTCCTCTGCAAAGCTTTTCCTACTCCACCAGTTCCACTGACAAAGGGAGAGAAGTTGGGCAGAGAGGAGGAAGGGAAGGAGGGAGGGAGGGGCAGGCCACGGCCAGGTAAGGAGAGAGGAGACCTGAAGACAGGTCCAAGAGGACCTACACTAGCTACTGTGTATAAAACAGACAGACAACAAGGTCCTACTGTACAGCCCCGGGAGCTGTATTCAGCATCGTGTAGTCACCTATAATGAAAAAGAATATGAAAACGAACGTATGTATGTATATGTATGATGGAAACGTTATGCTGTACACCAGAAACTGACACAACACTGCAAACTGACTATACTTCAATTAAAAAAAGAACGGGGAAGAAAAAGAAAAAGAAAAAAGAAAGGAAGAATATCTAAAACCCCCTTCAAGGCAAGTGATTATAATCACAAAAGCTCTACGAATGTCTTTTCAAAAATGATACTTCCAGTGTTCTTCGTATTGAGCACTTTTACATTACTTTACACTTGGAGCCACCCCAGCCCCGACGGCTTTGGGGACAAAGCTGCCAGGTAATGAGCAGACACGCGTTTCCACCTCCGCCTTCACCCCATGCCCGCTGGCAGGAGTCCTGAGAAAACGAAACGTGAAAGACAGTGCCTGTGATCTGGTGTGTTTCCCGCAAGGACCCTGCTGGTACGGTTCCTTGTTCACTGAGGCACAGAGAAGTCAAGTAACCTGCCCGGGGTCACAGAATCCCTGCGGGAAGCCCCGATCCTGGCTTATTCTACTGGACCGCGTTGAGGACATGGGGGGGGCTTTGATGGATCACAGCGACTTTAAAGAGGATGTTTTGGGAAGTCACAGCTGGGCCAGGATTCTGGAGACTGAGGTTTTATTTTCTCAAATTCAGAGAAAACCACACTTCCTCATGCCTCTGATTCTGCCCCCATGCCTGCTCTCTAAAAGCCTGCATCACCTTGGGCCCACCTCTACAAACTTTCTATGGTCACTGAGAGTTCTTTCATCCATCTGACTTTGGTTTCTCCAAAGAGACACTAAGCTCCACCCTCTCCTCTTCCGGGCAGAGAGGGGGCAGGGTGCACAGTGTTGGATTTAGAGCTGGACCATCTGAGTTCAAATCCCAGTTCCACTGCTTAAGAGCTGAGACGCTGGGTAAGCTACTTTGCCTCCCTAACCATCGGTTCCCAAATCTTGAAAATAGGAACATTAACAGTAATTACTTCAAGGGAGTGCCGTGAGGATTAAATGAGTTTACCCAGAGAGTGTTTAACAGAGTGGTTGGCACAGGATCAGTGCTTACAAATGTGAACTGGAATTAGTCTGTTGGAGCCTTAAAAAACACCCACTGCTGTGACATTTGTCCACACCGTGGAGATGTGAGGGTAAGCAGGGTAACACCCACCTGGCCTCGAGACCCTGCCAACACCCGCTTCCAGGCCAGAACTCGGCACCATGGCAACAAGACCTTCTTAAAGGAAAGGCATTTGTCCTTATGAGGAGAAAGACTGTCCTGAACATTCAGCACGGCTTTCCTCCAAAAGTTTCACGTTACGGGTGTGCGGTCATCACTTAACTAAGCCTTTACAGCAGCTTCCCCAGACTGCTAAGATCAGATACTATTTCCAAATTTTCATGCAGTCAAACTGTGGCACTCAGGGGTCCAGCTGACTCACCGGCGGCCACACCTGCACTGAGATGCAGACCCTGCCTCCCAGGTGCCCTCCCCCGGGGCCGTGGGGAAGCCTGGAGGGGGCGCCGCAGGCAGCAGGGAGGGCACAGACCCCCAGCCCAGCAGCCTGGAGCAACAGCCCTTTGACCATGAAAAGTTATTTAACCTCTTGGGCCCCGTTTATTTTTATTTTCAAATGTGCAATGCGTCTAGTTCAGTGCCTGGAACAGAAGAAGTATTTAAGAAGCAGTGCTTTTATCCCCTTTTGCTTGGCAAGTACTCATTTTATCCACCAGCCTCCTCCCCAGCTCCACATGGACGTCCAATTAGGTATTTGGAATTTAAAACACCTCAAACCAAATTCCTGACCGTCCCCCAGGACCCGTTTGTCTTGCTATCTTCTCCATCGCACAAATGTCACCTCACCCTTCCAGCTACCTTGGGGGCATCCTCGACTCCGATCTCTCTACTCCTCACATCCAATCAACAGAACATCCCGGCAATCCGGCCTTTAGAAGGTGCCCCAATACGATGACGTCTTTCCCTGCTTCTGCCCCTCTCAAGTCTGGAGCCGACAGCACGTCTCACCTGGGTGACTGCTACCATCTCCTACAGGGTTTCTGTGATTCCTTTTAATCTCAAAAGGGCACCCAGGGTGATCCATTAAAAACATAAATCAGGTCACACCACTCCTCTGCTCGAAGCTGGACGCTGGCTTCCCACAGCTCTGCGATCTGCGATCTGTGATCTGTGATCTGCGATCTGCCCTCACCAGCCCCCGCCCTCTCCCGGACTCACTCTGCTCCGCTCTGCATGCTTTCCTGGCCCCCAAAAAAACCAGGCCACGTGGCTCCTGAAACTTCACACTTGCTGTTCCTTCTCCCCGATGGACACGATTCCTCTTCTCCTAGAGAGCCGGCCTGCTCGGCCTCTCAGCTGCTTCAGATTTTTGCTTAAATGTCACTTTTCATGTAAGACCTTCCATTATGACCCTATTTGACTATGAAAACACACACACATACACAGATCCCTTGTCTCCTTTCTCTCATTTCCCCCTGAGCAGTAATCACCGCCTAATACACATTTTATTTGTTGTTGTTGTTGATTGTCTCTCTCCCCCGACTCAAATACATGCTCACAGGGATAAGGATTGAACTTGCTTTATTCCTGCAATATTCCCAGCAGTTGGCAAACTCTCTGGCAGCTAGTAGGGGCCCAGGAAACAAGACTGAATAGGTGACTCCGAATTCTACCATCAATGGCACGTCTGATTCCTTCTGTTAAGAACCAGAGGCTCTGAGAACCTTCCAGCTGTTGGAGCAGGCTTGATAAGGATGCAGATGAGGTGGGGTTGGGGGCAGTGGGGAGAGGCATCTGCCACACAGGCGAAGTCAGGGCTCAGGGAGCACGCGGACAGCCCCGAGAGACACACGAAGGTGCCGGTGCCTGAGGCTGGGGATGGTCCGAGCCCCTGCCAAAAACCTTCTTACTCACTCCTCCACTTAACGAGTTTAGGTGAGGGGGATTTCACAGCATCCCGGAGGAGTCAAGCCGCTATGGGACTGGACATGGGAGCCGCTGCAGCCCCAGGTAACTAGCTGTCCCCAACCAGAGGAAAATCAACAAGGCCAAACTGCATCAGTGTCGCTCAAAATGTTCACGGTGGAAGATGTCAACTGCGATCGCCTTTCTGAGAGGGGAAAGCTCCCTCTTGAATCAGAGCATCTTACGTTTACGGGTCTGTCCTGAGGGACTTTCTTTCTGTTCCATGACATGGCTTCTAATCTTTCCAGTTTAGGGAAAAAATGACCACACACACACACACACACCCACCCCGAAACCCTGTACAAAAGTGTGCACATGGAAAAGAGAAGAGAGAACTTATTTTCTTCTCACTTCCATATTTTCCCAGAAAAGTTAGGGTGGGCGTGCGGAAACCTTGGAGGTTTCTACACTCCGCTGTGGGTGACAGATGAAAGCGGAACGCAGCAGGCTTTGTTTGCGAGCCCCTTGAAGGCAGGCGCCCCTGTTCTAACAGCGGCATCTGATGTATTCCTCTGCACAGCGGGAGCCTGACTGATGCTAGAAATAAACCAACGAAAGGAGGAACAAATAAAACACAGCCCATTAACTCGACTCCTTGTATTCAAATTTCCCCTGCCCTGACCTTGGCCCATATTCCTGCTCTGCCCCCAGGAACTGCCCTCAGTCTCAGATCCCTCCAAATCTGAATCCAAATCAAAATCCAAATCCTAGGGCCAGCTCTGGGAGAAGCGAGAGTCCTGGGAGCGTTCCGTCCACGGCTGATGGAGGGGGCTGGCATTTAAGACCAGGACTGTGACTGCTGTTGTGGTTGGTGACAGAGCCCCACCAGCCCTGGGGCGGGTCCTAGCCAGGACAGGAGAAATGTGGTGCCTGGCTGCGAGGTGGCAATTAGTGACCACCTGTTCCGGTGACCTCTTGTCCAGGGGAGCCCTGCAGCTGTAAATGCACACTGCCGGCTGGGTTTCTCCGGAAGCGGGCCCCGCCATGGAAGTGAGCACACAGGAGGTTAATTTAGGGAGAGCTCTTGGGACAGCACCTGTGAAGCGGGAGGACAAGCAGGATGGGGCAGAGGGAGAAGGGAGCTGCCAGGCAGACTCCAAGGAACGCTACAGTGGATTCTGCAGGATTCCCCAAGCATCAGTCACTCCAGGCTGTGGGGAGCCTCAGGAGGGGGCGTGGCCAGGAGCAAGGTGACTCTTCACCTGAGACCTTTCCCAAGGGGGCCAAGGGCTGAGGGCCGCCCGCAGGCAGTGCTCCCGGCAGCTGCAGGAAGGAGCCCTTTACTCCAGAGGGGAAAGTGGTCGTCCACTGCGCACAACCACTGCTCTCATCCGGCGAGCCGGAACACGGTGGTCACCTCCCCTGTGACACTGTCCCAGCTGGGTTCTCTGCCTCCTTCGGAGACGCGGTAACTCTCATGCTCCTTCACGGCTCAGCCCTTCAGAGCCAGCACCCAGTGGATATCTCCTTACACCCAGGGACTCCCAGCCGACTCCCAGTAAGTGCCTGTTGACTAAATACATCACTGAGTACTGAACACCAGCAGGAAAATAGGGATGTGATGCCACAATGTTACAGAAAAACTGTCCCCAATGAGTTTAATGTAATCAGAAAAAACAAGTAGACACAGGGGGGCTTCGAAAGAGATGCACCTGTCGCCAATACACACATGCATTCTGGTCCAGCTCCGGGTGGAACCCTCACTCCACCAAGCTTCCATTTCTTTATTTGGATAAATAAAATAAAAGGACAGATCCAAGCGTTCTACAAAGAGATCGGAAAGCTGAGACACTCGCTTTCAACAGTTTTGCTAAATGATATCTTTATTAGTGTCATTATTGACACGAGTAAGGAAAATTTTGATCCTGACAAGGAAGAGTCTGAGGGTCAGAGTGTCTCCTCCCATGGTGCGCTGAGGCCTTTTTTTTTTTTTTTCAATTACCCCAGAGCAAGGAGGCCCCTAGAAGGAAGCAGGCAGCGACTGGAGTGGGTGAGGAATTTACTCCTCTGTCCATGAATGGAAACTGAAACCAACTGGAATATCCTGTGGTTTATGAAAACTCTGTGATTTAACATCACTAAGTGGTGTTTCATCTTCACAGGATAAGGAGCTACCCAGAGGAGGCAGGAGGGATTTTAAACACAGAAGCTAGAGGGGGAAAAAAAAATCTCACTGCCAAATGCATCCCTCATTGTATTTGTCTAATATCGAGAAGAATTTTTAAAATAATGCAGTTTTAAGGAAGACAGCTGGAAGAGGGGTATTAAAATGACAGTCCAAGGTTGGTGCTAGCCTGCCACTTCCCTCCTGCATCCACGCCAGTTACGTACACCCATCAGGTTCACAACTCCCCACCTCACGCTCACACACACCTCGGGGTAGTGGCAAGAACTATAGTAACAGCTAAGAAGGAACCAGAAGGAACGTCTTATCAAGCCAAACTTCTATCCTTCCTTAAAATGACAAACCGCACCGTTAATGAAACCAAAGCCATAAGAACACTTTCAAACACTCTGTAATCAATACCCATCTCCACCGCCTCACAGGGTTTCTTGGCAATCAAAGTGCCATTTGATAAAAAGACAAAACTGATAAATGCACGACTCCACGCAGGGAAGTCAGCACTTAATCATCTCCATACGAAATACACACATTTGATACCATCTCCTACAAAGTCATTCAGCAATCCTCAACTGGGCTCCCCCTCTGAACATCGACCTCCCCTCTTCAAGTATTAAAGAAAGGCAAACACATCCCAGTTTCCCTCTAACACGTTTCAAACGGCAGTAGAGCCGAGGCGCAGCTATATTCGTAATTCCTTATTCATTTCATTAGCATGACCTCATTAAGGGCTGACCTCACATTATAAAAAACGACAATTACTGTTCTCGGCACGCCAACACCTTCAAAGACACCAGGAAAAAATTAGCTGCAATTACCTTTGAACTTGTGGAACACAGCCCACAGCTCTGCAATGTCGGTCGCAAAGGTGATGTCTGTGTCAAGGACAATGACCCTCTCCAGGTTGGCAGGAAGCGTCTTGGTGAGGACAAGCTTCATCAGACCATAAATCCCAGAGTAATGTTTGTTGGGGATCCAGGAAACTTCCGACTAGACAGGGCAGTGAAGAGAGGGAGTTGGAGAAAGGGAAAAAAAAATCTCTATATTAATTTTTTGCATCACCATTATAAACAGTGCTTGGTACATAAAACATACCCAATAAAAACCTGTTGAGCACATAAATGAATATTTTCTTAAAGATTGGTTCTCATTATTTACAGTTTGGCATGTGAAGTTTTTTTTGGAAGAAAACCTGTCTGAATCAAGGGAGAGAGAAAGTAGTATTTATAAAATAATTATCACCTGCAAACACTAAGCTCAGATTTTTTTAAAGTAAGATTTTTTGTTAGCATAGAAATTATACAGGCTCATTGGAGAAAATCAGCATATGCACAAAAGAAGAAATAAAAGTTCAAGAACTGAATCAGACTGTATATATAAACCGGTACCTAACTGTTTCTAGGTAGATCCATTTCTTCAAGTCATATTCCATTTCTCCGTCATTAAAAATTACTACTTAATGGTGGTGTTGAAATCGTGCATATCTGTTTTATTTTTACAACTGTGATTGAGCAGTTTGGTGCTGCACAACTCTTCTGGAACTCAGAGAAACACCCAAGAAGGACCTGGTCATAATCTATGCAGCCCTCTTCACTGGGTAGCAAGACAGGTATACACACACAGAAGGATGACCACGGGGAGCTAGCACTGAAATCCTCACGATATAGACGGGGAACAAATGTCCCACAGGTGAGCAGAATCATCAGCAAGTCACACACCTTGGTACCACGTGGTAACAATAATAATAATAATAATTATTAATAATAACCAAGGCTCATCATAATACCTAGCAGCGGAGTGATGAAGGCTCCCAGAAGTACAGGTCACTAATGAAGACCACTATGGGCAGGGAATCTCCTTGGAACCAAAGCACTCTTAGTTTCAAGTTGTAATGGAACCTTTAATGGAAAAGGTGGTCACTTAATCAAGATTCCAAAAACTATTCCCCTCTTTCATCCTTATAATTCCACTTTGAGGACATTGTCCTTAAAACAGTAGTCAAATTTAAAAACAAGAGACCACAGTTTTATTCCCGGAAGTGTTCACCGCCACGCTATAAAAGCGAAGAAACAGCAACAATCCAAGTGCTGAGAAATTGAACCGTTAATTAAAACATGCTAGTTAAAAAATCTGATAGCATATGCTGGAAGGCTAAAAACAATGGAGATGAAATATGCTTCTCTTTATTTCTTCTTAATGTTAAAAGAAAAAAAAAAGAAGTTTCAAAATTGCTTTTGCTTAATAACCACAATGTATAATCAAACGTGAAAACACACCCAACCAACTTCACGCAGAAGGAAAAAAGAAATGGAAGCAGGCATCAAATGACTAACAGCAATCATTTGGGGATGATGGGAGAATCAGTGTCTCTCTATATATGTAGGTACGTATATATTACACACACACATTTAATCTGTACTTTTCAACTTTTTAAAATGAGCAACTATTACTGTTGTAAAGAAAAACTAAGCATTGCATTATTTTTAAACATATCAAGATCTGGTGACGGTGGGAAACAGGAATGCGCAAAGCTGGTTTAGGGAAGTTATGAAAAAATCCCCTCTGTGTTGACCCACATGACCCGTTCCATCTCCCACAACTGTGCCACATTACGCCATCTCCAGTTTATTTGAAAATATTTTATCTGCTCCTTATTCTCAGTTTTGCAATGGTCCTTTGCATAAGTGAGTGCACTTTTGACCAGAAGAAAGGAAACGTAAACCGATGGACAGAACTCTTCACCAAGACAAAGACTCATCCACTGTCTGTGATCCCTGTCACTGTGTTCCTGGACTGCACGGAGGAGGGAGAAGAGAGACAAAAGTTCTAGCATGGACTCCAGCCCCATACGAAGTGCTGATCTCTCTAAGCCTCAGTTTCTTTACCTGTAAAATGGAGATGCTGCCTACATCACACGGTGGATGTAGAAATTAAAGGACATTAAAAGTGCTTGGAATACAAAGACCCTCTGCAAATACATGCTCCCACCCGTCTTCCTGCTTCTCCCTCCTCACTTTGATGCCTCTGTAACTGCTTTGTATTGAAGGTGGGGGTCCTGGATACAGTACAGCATTGAACCACAGGTCCTAGAGTCACATACAGCTGCATTCAGAGTTGGGCCTTGTCAGTTAGTCTCCATATCAACCTGGACAAGTTTGCTCAGCCTTCCTGAGCTTCTGCCGTTTATAAGGGCAGTCACTTCTAGGGGTGTAGGTGAATGCAGAATTTAGGGGCAGGAACGAGGCACTGCGCAGACTTGGGGAGGGGAAGGATGGGGGACCATTACCACCCACGGCCTGAAGGGCCAATGCCAGCAGCTGCTAGAATCCAGAGAAGGGGGAGCCAGATGAATCAGCCACCTGGCAGGAGCAGTGACCTTCAGGAGAGGGACATGGCCTCGCTGTGACAATTCCACAGGATGCATCGGGGAGAGAGATCTCAGCTCCTCTCTCCTCCTACCCACTGGTCTCCCGCAAGGGCACCCACTGGGCGAACCCAAACAGAAGCCAGCAAGGGAGTGAGCTCAGGGTGGCAGCACTTAGGTATCAGCCCCAAGAGGCACAAAGCAGAGTGAAGAAGAGAGAGGGCAAACTTGGAGGGAGAAACCTAATACAACAGCACAATCGTTCACTTAAAGTAATGATGGCAAGGTCAAGGTGCCACGCCTCGCACATCACAGACGTCTATGTGATGGGTGGGTGGGTGGACGGATGAACAGCTGGATGGATGGACAGCTGGGTGGATGGCACGGGAAGGTGAGTAATTTGCCTACAATCCTCAGCAAGCAAGATGCAAAGCTATAGCTGGAACCTGCCAGGGAAACACTGGCATTTTTTCCCCAAACCATGTTATCCCTCCTTTGGAGTTCGCTTCCAGACTAGCTGTCACTTTAAGATCTGAGGCCCGAGGACCTCAGGTAATTCCCTCCAGGGAGTTTTATAAAGCTCTTCCTTGGGTAAGCCTTGGCCTTTAAAACCCAGCTCGGTTTCTTCCTTCCCTTGAGAATCTGCCTGAACGCGAGCCTGGCAATCATCGGCCCATGCTGCAGAGCCGTGCTATTTAATCAGCCCTCTGATTAACTTATTCATCTATTTTGGTTACCATCAAAGCAGGAAAGCCTGGTGAAGGCTGAACACCAGCGCGTTGGGTTAAGCCGTCTAATTAGATTGCTCCAACTCCCGGCTCTATTTTTCACACACGTGTGAGGCACTCAGATGCATCACAGAACAGTAGGAAAACAAGTATAAATTAATCTCAACATGAGCCCAGGCCTGAATGTCGCCCCAAGTCCCCAACTTAATCCATAATCAATTAAATTAGAGTGTTCAATTAGAGGTAAAGGAAGCATTTGGACGAGTTTGTATTCAGAAAGAAAACTAAGGAATCTATGAGGGGAAAGAACATGTGGAAAGAAACATCCGTTTATTATAAATGGCTCCTGTTCTTAGAGGTAGCACGTTCCACGCTCTCCCCGCCTCTGTCCAAATCCTGCTCTTCCTCTGAGTCTCAACCTGGAAGGCAACAGCCTGCAGTCATCCCCTCGGAGAGGGCCCCCCATGCAAGCTGTTTCCATCCTCCGCACAGAAAGCTATCACTCTGTGTCTAGTTTTCCAAACCTCTCTCCTGCTCTGAAACGCAACTCCTTGAGGCAGGGATGATGCCATTTGTACGGTGGTAACAACAGAGTCAGCCCAGCCTGGGTTCAAATGCTACTTTTGACATTTTCTCAACTAGGAGCAGAGGCCTCCATAACTGCTGGGGTCCAGGTCAGTACAGGCCACTGGAAGAGGCAGAGCTTGGGGGACCCCTGAGCCTGGGCCTTAGCACCAGTTCCACTTCTAATAAGCTGTGTGACCACAGGCAAGTCATTTAACCACCATGAGCCTCAGTTAGCTCATCTGCAAAGTGGGGGAGTAAAATACTCACTTCAAAGGAAAATGAGAAAAAAACAACTGCATGGAGACTAAACATGCTATTTAAAAAAAGGGGGTCAATGATGAAATCAAAGCGGAAACTAAAAAATACATTGAAACAAATCACAATGAAAACACAACCACACAAACTCTATGGGATGCAGCAAAAGCAGTCCTAAGAGGGATGTTCATAGCAATAATGGCCTTCCTCAAAAAAACAAGAAAAAAATCAAACAAACTACCTAACCTACCACCTAAAAGAATTAGAAAAAGAAGAACAACCAAAACCTAAAGTTAGCAAAAGGAAAGAAATAACGAAGATCAGGGAGGAAATAAATAAAACAGAGATTAAAATACTCACTTCACAATATTGCTGGAAGGACTGAAAAAGCACCCTGTCCCTATAAAGCCCACTTCCCTTCTCCTAACGGATGGGATCCAGGCTCAGATGATTCAGGATTTGGAGCCTCATAAAGGCAAGAAGATATGGTACCTCTGACAGTACAGGGGAAGTAGGGAATGGAGATAGTTTTGTCTGGGGAAATAAATCACCCATCACCTTTTCTTATATTTCTATATAAAAGATTAATAAATCACAAACTGGGGTCTACTGGAAAACTTGAAGCCTCCTCTGGTGGCTCTCCAAATTAGACAGCACATCCTCGGTTTTGGGAGGAGAACAGTGGGTGGGAGTGGTCACCCATATCACAGACTGGGGCAGTCTCCTGGTGCAAATCCACACTGCTACTGATCTCACTCCCACCCTACCATAAACTTCAGTCCAACTAGGGACATTATGTCTTGGGGTCATCGGAGAGAAGACCCTCCTTGGAGCAAGCTGCAGAAACCTAGAGGGCCCCACGCCAACTGACCCCAGACTATCCTACAGAGACAACGCCAACTAGCAGAGCAATATCCTAGCATATTCATCACCATTAAACATGCCGAAGGGTTCATGTGACTATGACAATAGTAAGAATGAAAGTTAGGTTTGTTTTAATGGACAGATGAGTATCCCTGCAATGGCTGGTAATAATTCTAAGCAGCATGTTCTAAGATTTAATTAGCAAAACTGAAATTGTGCTCCAGAATACCACCTCATGCACTTACATCCAGATGGCATAAGCAACCCCAGGTTTTCAGGGTTTCTGTGTAAAGTGGTGGGCGGGGGATGCTCTCAAGGGGAAAATCACCTTCCTGAAGCTGCTAGTTCTTCGGGGGAATGGACCCCAAGGGGAGTTTCTCTGAAGAGCTGCAAATGATTCTAGGGTTCATCGGAGGCTGGGTGGTTCATAGAAAAGTTTTTCAGGAATTCTGACCAGAGGATGGAGGCAGAGGGTTGGACAACAGACGCATCTCCAAAGGTGTGTGCTTAAAACACGGAGCATCAAAGAGAGTGACATCTTAGGGGTGATGCTAGTTTCTGACCTTTGACAGGCAAGGGAAGGCCAGAAAAGAGTCTGGTCTTGTCAGGAAATGATGCTCATTTCTTCTCAAAGGTACTGATTTCCAGGGTGCAATGGGATGCCCCGTAATGATAACAATAGAAAATGCTACCTAGCATTTGCTGAGTGTTCACTGGGTATCAGGCACTGTTATAAAGCTTTCTATGTGCTATCTTTCTTAAATTCCTTCCAACTAGTTGAAAGGTCAGATAGCATTATTCCAGTACCTAAAGTTTGGGGGGTGGGGACCAAGTCCTTCCCCTTACCTCAAATTTCAGTGCCCCAGGCCTAGATACTCTATTCTGAAATTCTGCAAATATTATTTTTTTCTTCACCCTTCCCACAGCCCCTGGCCCACTGAGGTGTATTCTCACTCCTCCGAGTTAGTTACTACAAACCCCTGCCACCACCCGGCCAAGTCTATATTCACCAAGGAGCAGTTGTTCAAGGCAATCAGGCACAAAGGCTGTGGAGTTGGGGAGTCCTGGCTTTGAAGTCAGTCTGGACCTTAACTTCCTCATCTGTAAAATGGGGGCAACAGCAGCATATCTGGCTCCCTTCCTAGGGGGGTCCGCTCTAGGTGATCTGTAAACTTTCCTCATCATCCTGGAAATATTTATCGTTCAAAATACATTTCTTACCACAATCAACATTTTCCTGGTGGATGACAAATCATCTTGACCCATTTTTAAAAACTAAATAAAAAGAAACCATCCTGGCTGCAGCACATTTGGAAAGTCCTATCTGCCTTTCATGTTGTTTCTGAGTGGTCGTCTTGGCAACCAACCTGTATGTTCAGAAGATAATTGTTGAGGAAGGGAGGGCAGGGGGCTGGAGTTGGGTGGGGACTCAGGGTGATGTCATGGAGGAGGATCGTGAACCTGGTATAAGCTTGGAAGTCCAGACTCGCAACTCCACCACCTCTGTCCTGGTGAGGTCATCTTTCTAACCCCGTAGAAGAGAGAAAATAAAACAAAATACATCCCATGAGATTTGCAAAAGCATTAAATGAGGCAAGAGAACTAAGGCGCCTGGTTCAGTGTTGTAAGTGCTCCGTATTAGCTTTCAATTTGGTGAATAGCACGCACTCAGAAGTCTGACCACCTAGGTTTGAACCCTGGCTCCACCAGTCACTAGCTGGGTCACTTTGGGCAAGTAATTAAACCTCAATGTATCTCTGTCTTTTCATCTGTAAAATGAGCACACTCAGCGTATACGCCATAGGACTGTGAAAATTCAGGTGCTGTATCTAAGTACTGGCTGTTATTTTAAACTGTTAATAAATATTATCACCAATGATATTTGGAACCAAGATCAAAACTAAAAGATGAGATTCTTATCTGCTAGATAAAGTCATCCGCATTTGTATTTATCCTTGCCAGCAAAAAAAAAAAAAAAAAATACTCCAGTTTAACTCACTTGTAATCATTTAAGTCAGCATTTATGGAACACTTAATCTGGGTCAGGTACCGAGGATGGGCTGGGGACCAGCATCCATGATGAATAAAACATGGCCGGTGCTCGAGGAGTCCACGGTCTAGTGGATATTCATTAGCCACTGCTGCGTAACAAGTTACCTTAAAAGACAGCAGCTTAAAACAGCAACAATTATTTATTATCTTGCACAGTTACTGTGTTTGGAATCTGGGGGCACATTTGCCGGGTGGCTCTCGCTCAGGATTTTTCATGAGGCTGTGGTCAGGACGTTGGTGGAGCCTGCAGATATCTGAATGCCTGGGATCGGCCTGGCTCCCTCACACATGCCTGGGAGTTGATGCCGGCCGTTAGCAGGAAGCCTCAGCTCTTCCCCACACAGGACCACCCCACAGGGCAGTTCGGATGCCGTGACAACGTGGCGGCTGGCTTCTCCCAGAGTCAGTGATCCCAGAGAGAACAAGAAAGCTAGGACATCTCTTACGACTTGGCCTCCGAAGTTACACGGTATCATTTCTGCAATGTCTGACTTGATTCTGCAGGTCAGTCCTGCGCATCACGGGAAGGGACTAGACAAGGGTGTGAGTACCAGCAGACGGGGTTATGGGGGGCCATCTTGGAAACCAGCCACCACGTCTGTAACACGAAGCTAAGAACCGGACTGTGATAAACTCCAGGTATGTGTGTGGCATCGATCTAGGAAAAGCACAGTCAAAGGGGGGTGCTTGGAAGGGAGGGGGAATAATCACTTAGAGATGTCCCGAAAGGATGAGCCTTCAACTGGATCTTGACCAATGGGTTGAAAGTTGAGCTTCTCAAATATTGGGAGGAAGGCAGGAGGGGAGGGGTATCTGCATTACTGAAGGCACAGAGATATAAATAAAGATCATGTGTGTGTGGGCACATGTAAAATAACTACAGTATGACAGACCTCGGTAACGCTGGAAGCTATCAGTGATGGAAGAGGCTCTAGGCAGGCAGGAAAGGGTCAGACGTGGGGGACTGCTGTATGCCACACTCAGGAACTCCGGGCAGTGACCCAGACACGGTGGGAGGAAACAAACAGGTCCTCACTAGCGAAGACACATCATCTCAACTGTATTTTGGGGATATACTCTAGCAACCCAGGGAAGAAAAAGATGAACAGAATTGCAGCAGATGGGCATCAAAACCTCGGAGGATGCCTATGGAAAATGCAGATTCCCAGGCTTGGGGTAGGGCCCAGAAAGCTGTCGTTAACCAGAGCCCCCTGGGAGCCTAAAGCAGGTGTCCCCAGATTACACACTTAGACACACTAATTTAGGAGATACAGCAAGCACTGGACTTTCCAAGATCTTGTTGGCTGCATCATTTACACTGGACCACCAACCAACTTACTGTTCAAACACAAGACACAGGATAGCCCTGAACTTCAGCGTCCCACCTGAATTCAACTGGGTTGGAGGTCCAGGGAGAGGGGACCTTTCTCAGAGGTTAATAAAACAAAGTGTTAATGGAAGAGCAAGAGTTCTTCAGATGACCTGATGCCTCACGGGTGGTTTGACAGTGAAGCCATGATGATTTCCTGGCTGTTCTTCGTTCTAAAGTCAGAAATCCCGTTTCAGGACAAGCAGCTCTAGGTCAGCTCCTGTGAAATTCTAAGTAACCATACCAACCGGAGAGCTAAGTCACACATTTCACATCTTCCTACAATGGAAACTCGGAGGCAGAGCGTGTAGGAACCCCCAAGCTTGTCTTTACAGGTGACAGTGTTCCCACTGGGACGTCCACAAATATTTATTCAGAACATACAACCCCAGCCGAAAAATGAGCTCTCTGGCTTTCCCCTGAAACGCTCATTATTCAGAAATCTACTGAGCAACCATCTTCCACAAACATAATTAATTCTGGAATGAAGAGAGAGGCACAGTGAACCAAGAGGAACGTGATTGTGGATCTATAAACTCTTTCCTCCTCGTATCAGTGGCCACAAAGCCCCGTCCTCCCCGACGCCTGGCAAGAAGCCTTCTCCATTTAGCTCTGTGATGCTTCGGGGGATGGCCCAAACCTCTCTCAGGACTTTATGTTAGGAAATGGAGCATTTCAAAGCACTGGGAGTTCTGATTTGTGAACTGGACTGTTACAGTGGTTTAATTTCCTGAAATATTGCTGCCTTCTTAACTAATAGATTTTTCAATGCGCTGAGGAGGAAATTGTATTAGCTCCTCTGTAGCCTGGACTTAATATTTTTAGAAGCTGCAATTCTTATTGCAGCCCACAGTGTGTATTTATGTGTGTCTCCCTAGCACGGAGTCTGACACACAGAGCCACTCAGCGAAGAGTTTTGAAAAAGTATAAACAGTACGGGTAAACCAGCAATGCTTACTGAGAACTATCCTTCGTGATGGGAATACACTGGTGAACCGGCTTCACTCATTCATTCAAACACCAGCATGAATGCTTTGAGGGGATCACAGTACAGTCTGGGGAGACATGAAAACTTCAGAAGCATTATTACAGCACTCACGTTGGTGGTTTATCCTGATGGGGGTTGGAGGAGGTAGGCTGATGGAATGGGAAGACATCCAGGTGGCTTTGGTGATGCTGTTCTAGCTCTAAGTTAGATGGTGTGGTGTTTTACTGGTGCAGGTCACGATCTATTTATCTGCAGTCTTCAAATGTGTGTATGTGCCTGTGTTTACAGAAAGACATCACAGTGACCAAGGAGTAAGAATGTGACCTGGAGCGAACCCAGGACTTGGAATTAAGGGGACCCAGCTTAACCAGCTAAAAGTCACATGTACCTGCAAACCCACACACACACACACTCGGCTCCTGCTAAGAATGGAGACAATCATTTTGCTGGTAAATGCAATGAAAAAAAACCCTGTTGTTTCTTCATCATGAATTTAGTCTTCAGCATTCATTCTTCAAAATGCAAAAGTTTTGCTTTCTGCAAGAAAGCAAAAATTGCTTCTTGTAGGGCAAAAAAATCTTGGATATTACTATGATTTGTTATTAAAATCTAATGGGGTCACAGTTAGGAAAAATATATCTAAAAAGGCTCCTGGGGTGATGGTGATAATAAACTTTTCAAAAGGTTGATAAGTTTTGCTCTACAGGGTTATACGACACCAAATGAGCCACAAACAGAGAAGTGTGCAAAAGCACACAAATAAACCAAAAACCTGAATCCAGACATTTGCATCTGCTGAGTCGAGCAGTTCTTCCTGCCTTCCTGAGTTTAATCAGGAGGCAGTTTAATCACAAAACGTGACAGTGATCTGTTCTCAAGTTCATCTGGAGGGAGATCCGGGTAGCGCTTTGTCCATTCTCTCCCCCTCACCCCCTCCATTGCGCCTTCTCCACTGTCACCACCTCCTTTGCAGGGGACCATCTAAGGGGCAGCCTCGGAGCCTGCAATTAATGAGGTACCACGCTGCTCTGCATTAATGAGGTGCTTTTTACTTTCAGAGGGCTTTGTAATCCTTCGGAGGCAAAGCCTTTGCTGGTGACACTCTCTGTTCCCAGCTTCAGAGATCCACGCTGCAGGTCAACTTCACTCTAAACGCCTGGGAGGGCAACTCCAAGCAGGTAAAGAGCGTTAAGGAGGATGAACCATAGGTGCCACTTAATTAACTTCTGGTTGCTTTAAAAGCTGTTTTCTTTCACAAAACACGGAGGGCAAAACTTTCCAGGTGCAGTGAAAAGGTGCAAAGGAAAACCTTGTCAATGACAGTCAGAACTTCTGGCTCAAACAGCCAAGACGACCCTCTTCACCCGTCGCCCCTGAAAAGATGGTGCCTCTTGTAATGCATCCAGGAAACAGTAAATAAAGGTTTGAGTGTAACTTCAAATATTTTAATCTTGTCCTTGAAGCCTGTTTCAGATGACTTAGACTGTAGTTACATTGGCATTCACCCCCCGTAACAGGTCCTTACTATTTATAAGCGTTGTCAAGCAAACCAGGTGTTGAGGGTAGCTGCCTACTTGTCTAGATTTAGAATTTATCATACATGAGAAGGCAGAAGGGAAAAGAATGTCACACTTAAGACAGTGCTATAGATGGTGGCATGTGGTACAAAATAATTCCATTTAAGCCTTTATTTCCGCTTGGGCATTTGGCTCCTGATCAAAGGAAATTCTAATGCTTAAAATCCTCCTCCTTCAAAAAACACCTAATTCTGAAAATGATTTCTTTATCTAAATATTCCTTGTGAGTGCCAACACTATACTAAATGTTAAGGAAAAAAAAACAAAATAAAACAAATGTGGAATGTTTCTATTTCTTAGATCACCGTTAAAAGGAAGAGTATTATTATATTTATGATAATTATAATATCACATTTGTTAACTGCTTACTGTGTAACAGACACTATAAGCAATTTACAAATATTATCTTTTAAATCATACAATAATCTGAATAAAGTAGACATCACGCAAATCACACAGTGTTCAAGAACTGCAGGCACTGGGACTGAAAATCTGATTTGCCTCGATCCAAAAACCTCAGTCTTTTTGGAAACTGACTTGAGTAAGATACTGAAATGATCATTAGGAGGTGAAAACTATATAGAAAGTCTTACTAGAATTCTTGGGGTGGAGACACTAATTGCACCTGGAAGTAGGAGGTAAAATTAGAAAAGGTGAAGGTGACTGCTGTCCCGGGCCCAGATCTCCAGCACAAAGGAACACGCCCACACAGTGACAGCAGACGCAACCAATGAAGAGTCCTGGACCTTCTCAGCCCAAGTGTTTCCCCAACACCTGCAGGATCGCATGCGGCCGGTAGCATTCTACAAAGAAAAGTCTTAATGACACCCAAATAAAAAAGCAGAAAGAGAAGCTTGAAAAATAAGTCTAGATCCTGGAAGACTGTACAATGGATTTTTTTAATTGAAGTATATAGTCAGTTACAATGTGTCAATTTCTGGTGCACAGCATAATATCTTCTTAATGTCTACTCTTTAGCACCTCAAGAGGGTGCCAGAGAAAATCTCACCTGGCCTTCTATGTGAGCAATGCCGTCTATCAAGGGTCCAGAGCCAAGGCCAACTGGAGGCTGGGTACTACTCTCCAGAACACAGATGGAGACCCGCGGGAGCCATGGTCCAGATTAGAATCACCTGGGCCCACTCCCGGGTCTGCCCCAGAAAAACTAATTCAGGGTATCTAGTGGTGGGGCCTGGCATCGCTGCTCGTTTTGGCTTGATTAAGGCCACACACCTAGTGATGCTGATACACAATCCAGGAGGGGAGGCCCAGGCATTGCTTTCCAGGTGTTGTTTTGTGTTTCTAAAACCATCAAGCAATCCCTTTGCGCAATCAAACCTGAGGGCCCCAACAATAGGGCAATGCACCAAGCAATCAGTGCTAACTCCCGGCTGGGAACAGCACCACCGAACTCTGTCCCTTGAGTTCGTTTTTGCTATTTGCAAGGATATCGTCAAGTTCCTATCTATAGACTTTATTTTGTGTTTAATTCTCTGGTGTGGGAATACTTAAGCGTTCCTGACCTGGATGCCACCTGGAATAATGAAATGAGCCCTGGACTCAGAGTCTAAACACACCAGTTGGAGTCGGGTCGGTCCCCTGCTCTCTCAGACTCGGCACCTGAAAGATGGAGCCAAAGCCATCCACAGTTGTTCGGGAAGGCTGAAACGTGGGATGATGGATGTGGAAGCAGCCAGCAGAGTGCCTAACCGCATCCGCACTCACGAGCGGCTGGTTGATGCGGCATCTGGAATGAGGAATATTTCATGACTTGACAAGCAGAATAAAGGTCTGCTCACAGTGAGGGAGCTCAGAACGCTAGTGCCTTCCCACAGCTGCCACCCCCCATGATCTCCTCTCGCCTCTTCATAACGGCTGGTTTTGGAGGGTAGGGCTTATGTATTATGTATACATAATGTGAAGGCAAGAAGCACACTCTGGGACACAATGTACGTTAGGTAATAACACCATGTTGATAATAATAGGGGATGAGAAAGGGGAGTTGCCGCAGCGCCATTATCTCCACGAATAAGATGTTGATCATCACTTGCTATTTCCTCTTCAAACATACTATTTAGCCAGGAGTGAGCAGACTTAAAACCCACTGGGGTTCTTGCATTCAGCCTGGCTGAGTGGTTAAATCCAATGAAAATATCCTAGTCGGAGAAGTTTTCAGCCAAGGGAGTGGGATATATAAAAGGCTATTTAGCAGGTCAGTTTGGAAAGACATCCATCTTTCAAAACCGCTAATGGGGATGGTGAAGACAGCACGAATCAGGGATGCAGGGCATTTTCTAGTTCACAAGGCAGTTTCACATCTCTTATTTCATTTGATTCTCGAAATCATTCTGTGCATCAAGCAAGCAAGGAATCCGTACCTCCACTTTACATACAGGGAACGAACACTTCAAAACGTCATTGTTCCAAGCTAGTGAATGGTGGGGGGGTTGAAACCCACCTCTTGGGACCTTCAGGAAAATCACTTCCATGAAGCCCAAGGCCTTGTGCTGCCCCCAAGCAAGGCTCTGACATGACGGCGGGAAGCAGGTGGAATTTACCCAGTGTGCCTGTTGTTCTTACACAAGGAGACTCACATTTTGATGCCTACGTGTACCCTTTGCCAAAGTCAAGTTGGTCACACGGTGCACCAAGGGGTGAGAGCTTGAAATGTTTTCAAGTTTCCTATTCAAATTTACCTTTGTTTACAAATAATTCTGGCCTGCTTCCCATGTTTCAATTAGGGAGCAAAGAGGGTTGGACCCCTCAGCGGCCCACATGAGGTCAGAGAGTTATGACTGGAGATCGCGATGGGGTCTCCAGGCAACGTGTCCAGTAAGGAACAGCTGGATGGTACTTAACGTTTCCTGTGACTGGAAATTAAAAAAGACGTAAATCCATGCAGCTGGTCTCTGACTGAGTGGCTTGAATTTTCCATCCCATCGCCATCAAAAGCATCACAGGTCAGTCAGGGCTTGCCTCAAAAGTGGAGCCACCCTCAGTTTTTCAGAGTCCAGTGCAGTGGTTCTCACCCAGGGGCAGTTTCTCCCCGTAAAGGGCGTCTGGCGACGCTTGGAGACATTTTTGGTTGTTGCGACTGGAGGGGAAGGGTGGTACTGGCGTCTGGCGTGAAGACATCACGGACACTGTTACACGTCACACAGGATGGGCCCCACGACAAGGAATTATCTAGCCCAGGACAGCAAACTTCCGTGTCTGGAAGTTTTAGTGAAGACTCAGAGAAATGCGTGCAGACGAACAGTAGGATCTTGATTTGATCCTGGGACGAGGGTACAAGTTTTGCCTCAGTTTTGACCTACTGGAAAATCCTGCAATATCCAGAATTAAGGAACTGCCTCCTAGGAATGAGGTAAGGGCATCAGAGTAAGTCCTCAAGCATCCTGACTTAAAGGAAGAAAAAGGACAACTCCGTAACTCCCACCGATAAGAAAGAGAATTAAACGGAGCTTATAAAGGAAAGAACACAAAGCTGAGACAAGCAAGACTGCCCAGCGGCTGATTCAAGCCAGGGTCTCCCTTGGCCGGCAGCAACCCGCTCTCCGAGCGCACGGATGCCCCGCTCCCAGCAGGAGTGATTCCACTTTCCCACTAGACTCAGCACCTCCTCCGCCAACCAGACGAGCCTCATCCTGAACTCAGCCTCACAATGAACCAAGGTCGCCGAGCCCCGGGTGCTGGGCGGCTGCTGCTGCTCAGCCATCTCCTGAACGCTCCCACCTGAGCTCAGGCGCCCTCGTGCGGGAGCCCCAGATGTGAACTTCAGTAGGTCAAGACCACGCTCATGCTTCCCCTACATAAAAAGGGATGCGTGGATTCCTTCTGCTGGATCACAGCCTCAGGATGTACCTAGCTGTCGCCCAACTGGGGCTCACCTCTTGGCAGGACTCCTGGTACACGTGGGCACCTGCTAATCCAGCACCATGTGCTTTTGTTGGGGGAAGGGGCCATCACACCTAGGATGAGTATTTCTGTCCTTTGGACAGCTCCTGTCACAGACAGCATACTCCCGACAGACAGACTCTAAGAGGATGTCTAGACGACGGAACTCTGGCTTTTCCCACTAGAGCCGGCTCCTTCCTCAGTTTCCCCCGTCTTAGGTAACACCACCACGCACCCGCCAGCTTGTTCCAGAATTCCAGGAGTTGAACTTGATCGCTCTCTCCCTTGACGGCCATGTCCAGCGGGCCCAAACCCTGTCGAGTCTGCTGGTAAAATCTGCCTGCCTTTCAAGGCAGTCGCCTGGACAGGACAAGAGCTGTCTACAGATGCACCTTTTAACCAAAATGCTTCTCTACCTCCTCTTTGGGAGCTGTCACTGTATAAAATGGTAAGTCTGGAGTAGATGAACCAATTCTAATCTTTTTAAAAAATTCTATTCTTTCTTGATTTGCTACTTATCCACCAAGACACCCTGCCTCTATTGTCACTCGGTCTCTGGACCTGGGAACCTTAAGATCAGGGTCTTAGACTTACCTGTTCATTTCAGTGACACCCCACAGGGCAGAGCTGGCTTTCTGTTGCAAGTTATCTAATAAATAAGAGAAACAGAACCTCGGGCAGGAATTCAACAATGCCTATCCCATCCAGCCCCCTCTTCTGCCCTCAAACGCACTGAATAGGTCAGGGAAATTGATTTTAAAGTGGACTCTGCGCACTGTAAAATCAAAGTTCAGTTTTCCAAAGGGAAGGCCAGGGAGGCCACACTCAGCTGCTACTACGCTTGCGTCCCTCCACCTCACTGAGTCTGTGGGTAACTTACTCCAGCACACCTTTATCTCCCCCACATGAACATCCTTTATGGTAGAGTCGCAATTTTTACCTTGGAAATGCCCCTAGTGCTTTTCAAACACTTTGCATATAGCAGACATTCAAACTGTTTTTAATTTGAAGATGGACACACTGACTATGGATAGTGAAAGCCATTTTCAGGACAGGCTATGGGCATCCGGAGTGGTCCTGGGGGATAGTTTTAGTGATCTGGTTTATGAGGTTCTTCAACTACCAAAAGGTGTAGCTTTCACGAGTGAAAAACAGAAGTGCCAGGAAGATAAAAGAAATGCGTTTCTTTCTTTTCCGACAGAAGAAGTGCAATGATAAGGGCATTAAGTTTGACAGCAAAGCTCAGCAGATCACAAGCGGCAAAGGAGTTCTGCCCGGGGAACGTCTTTCTCTTCTTTAGACAACGAACGCCTATTATTAATTCCGAGCAAGATAAAAAGCCCTGCACCTGTTCTTGGTAACGACGTCCTGACGGGGAACGCCCCCTCCCTTCCCCCTTCGCTTCTGGAGATGGCAGGAGCCCTCAGGGCTCAGCTCCGAGTCCCGTCTCTCCTGGGCAGCCGTCTCCGACTCTCCAGCTGAGAACTTACTGACACAGCACCGTTCCCTATTTCATTAGTTTCCACTACATTCTTGGGAAAGACATGATCTTTTCTGCATCTGATTTCTCCTGGAACAGTGTGCGTTCACCAAAGCCTCATCTGCCGATTGATCTGTACCCAGGTTCAGACCTGAGTTGTTTCCTCTTTATTAGGTGAGAATCCAGCTAGTTATTAACTAGACTTAGCATCCGGTTCTCCAAGCCAGCCAGCTGCCCCGTGCTAACTGAGAAAATGCAACTACTGGCAGCCCATCCACCGTGGTCTTAGAGGGGCTGGGAGCTTCCTCACATACAGACCACGTGCCTCGGGAAATCCCAACAAAGTTATTCAAGCCGAACTCCAAACCAGTGAACTCAGAAGCCATAGATTAAAGAGAGAGAATGAAGGGAGAGAAACACGACCGTGATTATCCCTGCTTCCTAAATACGCATCTTCTCAAGATAAACCCATGAAGGGTGGTGTGAGAGACTGTTGTTTGTCTACCCAAAGCCAGTCTTCCAATTCTCTACGGTAAAGACTGCAAACCCACAGACAGACAGACAGACACACACACACACACACACACGCCCTCACTGCCCCGGTCTCCTCCGCAGACCTGACACAGTCCTGGCCAGCGCAGCTGGGAGAAGTCTGCTTGGAGATTTGGGGGAGAAGATCCCTTCCCTGGTAGAGAGAGGAATAAGGAATAAGTCATCTCCCGTGAGGAGATGGCTGCTGGATCTGCAGTGAGCACTGTGAACTGTGACCATGAGCAACCCAAGACAGTCCCCAAGACAACCATCATCTCTCATGAAACTGTCAACCTTTGGGTTTCTTGCTATGTGAGAAAAGTAAACAGGCTGTTGAAGCATCTTTACTGGGGTCTTTTTTTTGCCCCCATTAGCAACAAACACAATCTAACTGATACTAAATCATCATGGAAAAGACTAGGAAAAACACGGATTTTAACCAAAACACTCCGGTACCTTCTCTTGGTGAACTGTCACCCTATAGAACAGTGAGTCTGGACTGGATGAACCAGTTCTGTTCCGACCACGTAAATAACGCGAGTGTCCCTGGAGCTGCACAGAACGGGGTGAAGCGAGTTCCTAATGACCTGTCTCCACGTTAGGCTCCCTTATCTGTCCCACAAAGACACCTCAGACGGGATCTAAGTCAAAGAGGGTGGATTGGTCAGCGTATATAAAGCCCCAGGAAGTCCTTGGGCGCTCCACCAACCAGCATCCCACCTGTAAGCCCCTCTCACAGGAACGGTGGCAGCCCTGACGGCCACGGCCCCTGGGCACACGGGCCGGACCCTGCGGTGCACCACCCGTGAACACGCCATGCTGCCCACCACGCTGGGGCACCACCAAGGCTTCTCTTCCGGTTACCTGTTTCAGGTCCCTATTGTCTCTTTCCTTTCTTCCTCTTCCCTACCTTCTTCCAGAAGGAAAAATGTATTTCTTTTTTAAACTCTGCTACTAGAGAAATTTTGTCAAATGCAACAACAACAAAAAAAGAGAACTAGAAGCCCTGTACCCAGAGGGGACCTACTAAATGTTACCATATGTTCTTCCTGCTGGAATAATTACATTACTGTATGGATGGTGTTCACTTTGAAGAGAAGTAGCTCTGTGTCTTTTTTTTTTAAAGCTTAATATCACATCCCAAGTATTTCCCCTTTTTTGTTTATTCAAGCAACATTCAACTTTGTTATTAAATCAACAAAAATCTTATTCAGAAAAGTGATTTTTTGAAAAGCTTTGTATGTCCCATTGCGAGGACGTGCCATGATGTCTCTACCCTTTGGCCACTGCTGGGATTTAAGTTGTGTTTAATGTGTGTTACTGGTAAACAAACCATAGCACAGTGACATTTTATGACTCTGTTTCTATTTCTGTAGGACAACGAAGTTCTGCATCATGCAGCTTGTATGTATTTGTAGAGGATCTTGATAAATACTGCCACACTATGAAAAAGAAAGGCCATTCTGACATTCGTCTGTAACAGACACTTTTGTAAGAGTTAGTCCCGGTGGATACATGCCAATATTAGGCAATACTTTTTTTTTTAAACATTTTTTTTTGGTGATACATTTTTTAAAGCCTTTGTCACTTAGACATAAAAATCAGATTTCCCTATTTCTTTGAATAGTTAGTGATATTATTATATATTACTATATATATATAAGGTTTTTTTTAACCATTTGTTTATCTTATTTTGTGAATTCCTTTATTTTTATCCTTTATGCATTTTTCATTGGTCTGTTTATTTTTCCTATTGATTTGTAAGAATGCTTTATACATTATCTGCTATGTTTGTTTAAAGTATAATTTTGCCAATTTATTACTTGCCATTTAATTTTGTTTCAGTTGCTGATTAACATTCAGAATTTCTCTTTTTTCCCCTCATCTTAATTAGTCAAATCTACCAGAGTTTTCCTTGACAACTTCTTTTTTTTCCATTTCCCTTGGACATATGCAAATTTTCCTCACCCCCTACAGGAAAATTTTCATATTTTTCTTCTGGTTTTGTTTAATGTTCTGTTTTCAGCTTAACTCTTTAATCAATCCAAAATTTATTTTTTCTATCTCAAGATATTCTATTTGATCTTTTCCCAAATGCTCAATCTTCACAATGCCTTTGGCTGTATAATCCACTATTTCTCTACAGCTTGCTAGCTCTTCCTTAAGCAAGGGTTGACAAATACTCAGATACTACTCTTGCCTTTTCACAGTCACAGTTGAGAGAAATAACTGCTCCTGGGACTCTGAGTGGAGGAAAAAAACCCTCAGCATCCTTATCAAGACTTTTTTCACCCAAATGTTGACTGAGAGTCAATTATGTGCAAGCAGTCTCTAGCAATAGAAATGGGGCGGTTAAGACCATCCAGTGGGCTCCACATGGTGGTGGACAAGTCAGACCTACACTTAATACTTTAGCCTTGAGGGTATTTAATAATTATACGAGGAAGATGTTTAACAAATAATTATACAATGACAAGTGTCATGACAAAGGAAGCACAGGGCGGCAGCACAACCTATGGGAGGGGAACCCCCACATTAATTAACAGGATGGTGGGCTAACCACAGTGTCCTGGAGATTGAAACTGAGCTCTAAATGAGAGATGGGGAGGGAAGACATCTGTTTCAGGTAACACAGTGAACTAGGTAATCCCAAACCCCTCTCACTGGGAGAAAGAAATATAAATATATGTGTATATTTATATTTATATATTAGATACATAAAACATAAGTTGGCATGAAAGCAAAACTACAAATATTAAAAGCAAGTCGAAGCTGCAAAATTAGACTATAAGTCATTCCTGAACCCCAGGACTGCCCAAGGGAAGCGAACCCTTGAGCTCTGCTTCCATTGCTACGGGTGGGGTGCAGGAGAGAAAGGATAAGGGTCCTGGTCTGGCTTAATAAGGAGTCAAGAGAAGACATTTGCATAAAGTCAGGACCCCCCTCAAATCCTCACTCTCTGCATAAAGGTGATCCAGAAATAAACACCATCCAGAAGAGAACAGCCAGGAAACACACCGGTCTTTAGTTTAATGGCAAACCGGAGCTGGTTGCTGGTTGGGGGCGGGGGAGGCGGTACTGGAGAGTTAGCACCTTGAAGCCGTGCCACACAATGGCGTGTGCTCTGAACTCAGGCTACCTGTTAGGTCTGACAAACCTCAAAGGGAGAATTTAATTCAAAGTAATCAGGACTGACAGTGCCTCAGGCAACTGGCAGCAATAACTGCAAACAGTATTTCAGGCAAACACAGGATCACACCTCAATGATTTTGTAAATCAGCAAGGGGTTTTACAGAGGGTCATGTTGCAGGGTTAAAACCCAGACCCATGGCCAGGCTGAGAGGCTCCTTTCCTGTTTCTATCCCTTTCTAACCCAGATGTGTTGGTCACATTGTCTCGAAGTCTCAGGTTCCACATCTGCAAAATGGGATCATAACAGCACTAATTCCAAAGGGTTGTTTTGTTGCAAGAATTAAATGAGATAATCCACGTTAAATGCTTATGACTGCATTTGTTATGTGGTGAATACCAAAGAAATGCTGGCTATTTTTGTTACTTTATTACCATTTTCTACCTGTATTGTCGCACTGTATCACATTCATTCTCTCGCTTATTAATACCTTCACCATTGCTCATGGTTAGACTTGCCAGAGGGTTACCATTTTCTTGTGCATAAAATCAGCTTTCAAAGTTTTAGTTTCAGCTTTCTGTTTTTCATTTTTCTTAGTTCACAGGCTTCTGCTGTCCACTGTACTTCCCCTCTGCTTTCTTCCATTTTCTTGTCACCAAGAAATTACCAAGTGGAATGTGAGATTCATTCATCATCATCTTTGTTTCTGAATAACGAAAGCACAGACAGCTATTAAGACATCTCCAGTGACGGCTTTGGGCGCATTCCATAAACTTTACTGTGAAATGTTCCTCTTTTGCTGTTTTCAAAATAGGCTATAATTTTAGCTTTCATTTCCTTTTGGATTAAATAAGCATTTAGAAAAATTCTTAAACCTCCCCTAATTTCCAATTATCCTGAGCCTCCCATTTAAAAGTTTGTTTCTAATAGGTAGTTTTACTGCACTGTGGCCAAAAATGGGGCCTTTATAATTTTTCTGATTTGAATTTTACTGAGGTTCCCTTTGGCCCTCAATTTAAGTAAGCTTTTTCATGAACACTTGAAAATCTATTTTTGATATGAAATTTGACATCTATTGATACTGATTACAGTTTTAAAACTTTGTCATTAACAATATGATTTGCCTTTTTAGTGGCTGTAACTCTCCGAATATGTCCTATATTTTCCACCAGTCCTTGTTTTTCATATTTGGAAGAGTTCTGCTTGGAAAATAGCTTGGCTGTTACACCCTCTTACGGAAATCATACTCATCAATTCAAAATTATCAATTTCATCTAATGAAATGTATTTAATTATACTTGAGTTCATCTGCAATTAACATACCGGCACCATGTTTGTCTCCACACATCTGAGATATCCTACAAATTTTATTTTCAAACTTTATAATTTATTTTAGGTGTGCTCCTTGGAGATAGTAAGCACATAGTTAAGACACCACTATTTAATCAAGCATCAGAGTTCTGTCCAATAATAAAAGAGTTTAAAGCATTTATTTTTGTTAAAACAAATGATGTTGGTTTTGCTTCTGGAATAGTATTTTTAGGCATTACTTTTCAGCTTTGAGAAAAAAATTTACACACATTATAATCACCCCTTTTAAATGTATAATTCAACGAAATCACAGTCTCCAATGGCCATAGCAATCACTTTATAGAACAATGTCTTCAGTCCCCCAAATTGCCTCATGTCCCTTTTAAAGCAACCCCCACCACACCAGCACTGGCCCCTAGTCACTTCTGATCTGCTTTCAAGAATTTCAAATCAATGGAATGATATACATACATCACATCGGGTGCCTGGCTTTTTTCACTTAGGGTACCACTTCTGAGATTCACGCACTTTGTTACACGGGTCAAATGTTTCGTTGGCTGGATATGCGGACCACTGTTTCCTCCAAGTGACGGACTCTGGAGTCCTATGAATAAAGCTATGAATATTCACATACAAATTTTTGTGAGCATGTACGTTTTTCTTTCTCCTGGAGGAACGCCCAGGAATGGAACTGCTGGGCAATATTGCGAGTATATGTTTAACTTTCTAAGAAACTGATGGACGGTTTTCCGAAGTGGTTGTACCATTTTATACAGCCACCAACAATGGATGAGCGCTCTGGCTGATCCACAATCTCAGCCACACTCCTTACTGTCAGTCTTTGTAATCTTAGCCACTGCAGTGACTGTGAAGTAGTGGCACACGATGACCTTAATTTGCACCGACGATGTTGAGCATTTTTCAGGGATTCGCTGGCTAGCCTTGTGTCTTCTTTGGTGACGTGTCTCTTAAAATATGTTGCCCATTTTTAAATTGGGTCGTTTGTCTTTCTGTTATTGTTGGAAGAGTTCTCTCAATATATTCCAGATACGAATCTTTCATCAGACATGTGCTTTGCAAATATTTTCTCCCCGTCTGTGGCTTGTCGTTTTATTTTGTTAATGCTTTTGGAAGAACAAAAACTATCAGTTCAGACGAAGTCCAATTTAGCAAGATTCTTCTTTTTTAGTTTGCATTTTTCATATTCTATTTAAGAAATCTTTGCCTCACCTAAAGTCACTGAGACTTTCTCCTCTGCTTTCTCCCACCAGTTCTGCCTGCATAGCTCTTGCATGTAGGCGTACGATTCATTTCAAGTTAATTTTTGTATTTGGTATAGAATGACGGTCAAGGTTCAGCTTCCCCCCACAAGGAAATCAAATATTGCAGCATCATTATTTTTTTTCTGTCTCGTTTTCTTTGCTTCCTATCTATTTTATATAGAGTTTGCTTCATTTGTAATAATCATCTCCAATAACTTAGACTTAAATCTATTTATAACTTTACCAGAAGTCATCTTTGAGCTTTCCAGAAACATCTTATCTTTCTTCCCCCGGGTGTTCAGAATGATGGGTTAACAAAGTATCTTCTGAGTTACCCCACAAAACACAAGAAGCTTAGCAGCTTTTAAACCCAACCCACACTTCCTCGGCTGTTTTAAAATGTCTGTGATCAGCTGGTTACTTGTATGTTTTCAAGAACAACTTTTGGCATTTGCATTCAGCTCTGCAACTGACTTAAGAACAATTATTTACAGATGACTCCATGTGTAACTTCTTCCAGCACACCCTGCCTGCCCCTTTAGAACAAGACCTCCTCATTCCTGAATACTCATTTTGATCACTTTCTTGGTTGGCTGGGAAATAACTTATAATACTTTCTACAAGAAGTATACACTGGTGTATATTTTGAGAGTCCTTGCATAGCATGACATCTTTTTTTTTTTTTTTCCTGTTGCCTTTATACATGGCAGAACTTGGCTGGGATTCTGGGGTCTCTCGTCTTTTCTGCTCAAAACTCTGTAGACATTTTATTAGGACATTCTTATTGTAACAGTGAGAATTTTTATTCTTCAAACATAGACTGGTTCTCTCCACCCTTGCATTACAAGGTAGCCTCAGAAGCCCAGCTTTACTCCTCGTCCACAGCCACCGACCAATCATATGTGGCCACTGAGCCCCTGAAATGCAGCGTGTCCAAACTGAGACATATAAACCCAACTCTGGACTTTGAAGACTTAGTACAAAAAAAAATATGCAAGATGTCACACTAGTAACTTTTAAAACACTGATCCCACGCTGGAATGTTTAGGATTAAATAAAATGCATTATGTCCCCTGACCCACCTTTACCCCTCCTGACCACTAGTCCCTTCCCGCTTTCCTTGCTGTGGCCTTCTTCTCCATTCCCCTTGAAGTAAATGCTTTCATGCACCTTATTTCATTGTGCCTTTTCAAGAATCCTGCGCTATAAAAACAGCACGTTTCCTTTTGTTAAGAAGGAATTTTCCAAACACATCAGCAGGCTGCTGTTAACCCGAGGTCAGAGTGACGTTAAAATCTAGTTCTCTTGGCCTTCGGGGCAGCGCTGATTCTCTCATCTCACAGATCTTACGGGTCCAGAACTTGAGTTAAAAAACAACTTCAGTGAATTAGGGGTATAGTTATAAGGATGGACTTTGGAATACAAGCTGGACCAAAGAAACAAAAGAGAGAGAGACCAGAGGCACTTGATGGATTGGGAGAAAGCAGTGGAGAGAGTTTACTGAAAATTATGATGAGGTTAGAAAATTTTTACAATGAAAACAGGAGTTTTTGTCCAAATGTTTTGAAAGGATAAAAGGCTGGATTTGGGGAGTGAAATGTTAGAGCTTCAGTGTTTTAGAGGAGGTATATTTTTGGGCACGTTACCCACAGATGGAGTGGCTGAGTTGGTGAAAAGCTAATGAAAATTTAGGGCTGCAGGCACTTGAAAGTCAAGATATTGGATGGTCCTTTCAGAGGCTGATGAAATCCAAGAAAAACTGTCAGGACCTGAAAAGAATTCTATGCATGTAGGACCAAAAGGGGCCCCTTCAGTCCAGGGGAAACCAGTGACAGTGGTCCACATCGGGGTACACCTTAGAAAAACATTTAAATTATAACGAATAAAAAAAAGATTCTTCCTTTAAGAATAACTCTCATGAGTAAGAACTGATCACGTGCCAACTTAATCAGGTCACGTGCATAGATCTGGAACAAGTATTACATTCTGAAGAACCACGGAGAATGGCAGACACGGGACACAGAGACAAAATGAAGTCCATTCAAGCAAGGCAACAGCTCGGAAACCACTGACTACACAAACACGGCAGAAGATATGTTTAAGTGTCAGCTAGGCTCCCAGCACTGCTGTTTGGATTATGGCTGAAGGACTGCAGATGATGAAGAGAGGACACAGGAGAGACGCTAGTCCTGACACCTGGCTGACTCGCTCTGCAGACCTCAAATACAGAACTTAATGCATTTTCTGGGAGCCATCATTGGCCAAGTTTTATCCCAAAAGCTGGGCCTAGAGATCAAAGTGACAGGTCTTGTCCTCCTGGCTCACACAGTCTAGTGGGGAAGGCAGACAAGTTAACAGACGGTGATATATACACTCACATTTGGTCTTTCTTAGGGCTCAGGACCAATGGCGGGGCTGGGGGCGGTGGATTCAATAGATGAAGATTTCAGTACAGCACCAGGTGGACATTTCTAATCGAGTTTCTTAATATGGAACAAGGTCCTTTGGGAGGTAATGATCTCTTATCTCTGGAAGTACTCAAAAGCAGAAGATTAATGACCATGTACATAGAATATTACAGAAGAAAGTGGAAGGTTATGCCCGGTGAATGCCACGTTCCTTCCTAATTAAGATTCTATGATTCTCAAAAGGGGACAGGGCCCATTCATTAAGACACTCCGCTGTACAGAGAAACGCTTGCCTGCACACAAAGTGAATTGTACAATTGACACAGAAAGATCTTTTCTAATACAGATTACAACTTCTGATGGCTGCCTACAATTTTCCATGTCTAATATTTAAAAGCCAAAGATCACTCTTCTGAATACAGAAAGGTACTGTTTTCAAACGCATTTCACTTATTCATGTCTGTTCCGTGATCTTGTCCTTGTTATCGGAGAGAAAAGGCTAACACAGAGGCCGGAAAAGCACTACCAGCCTTACAGAACCAGCTCTCCCATCGGCAGATAATCCAGGAACCAGTAAAGCAATGAAGGAAATGGGAAAATGCTAACTTTTCTAGACCCGGACTTAATATTTAACCTCAGCCAGCTCTCCTGCTTAATGCTGGACCCAAAAGGAGAGAAGGAATAGGAGTCTAAATCCATAAATTGTCTAGAAAAGCAACTGAAAATACATACCCTCCGATGAGCAGTCATCTGTTCCTGTTATAGTGGAAGAGAAGGTGCGTGGACATGGTGGGTATGGAAAAAAAGGCTTAAGAGGCTAATCACTGCCATCTTCAATTATACCAAAGAGGAAAGGAAGAAAACAGAATCTGTTGAGGGCCTACTATGTGCCAAGCACCATGCCTTCCATTACAGGATCTCATCTGACTGCATTTTGCCTTCACCGGTGAAGGAAAGCCAGAGCTTCCAGCTTGGCAAGACATTGTTAAGCTCAGTGCCGCCGTATCATCAGCGAAATGGGACGAGGCAACCGCAAAGGCCACACGCACCTTGCTTCACTTCTCATTCTTCTGCAGGGCATCGCAGAGCAGGACATGCCCTCTATGAGTGAGACATGTCCCAGGTGTCCTTTCCTCTTTCCTCTGCAGGCCACGTCTGCCTGGAACTCCTCCAGTCCATGGGGGTGTCTGCTCCCTACACTGGGAGCTCAGCCATTGCCATGGCCGTTGTGGTCCCCGTGAACTATATTCCAGGCCTGGCGATCATGAAACCCAGACCCAACTTGGGGAAGAGGACTGTTTGCAAAAAAATCGTATGTGAGATGCTGGACAACTTGCTTAGCCCCACAGGGCCTCATTTGTCAAAGAATAGGTGAGTACGGGCTTCTTTCTAACCCTGAAACCCTATGAGTTTCCATCCCCATCAGTCCCTCCCGGCTGAAAATGCCCATCACTTGGGGAGCCTGTCTTCCTGGGAAGCAGGGAGCAGCTTCTCCATCCTCCCTAGTGAGAGGAGGAATAGGTGTCTGTGTCCCAAAGGACAGCAGGTGCTGAAAGATGGCAGTTATCCAAAGAGAGCCTCTACAGGACTCCACAGGGACCAGTACAAAGGCAACTGAGTATGAGTAGGAAGCCAATTTTTAGAGTCAACCATCAATATTTTCTACAACCACAGTCCTGAATCCCACTTCCTAATCCTTCTGATGCCAGTAATGAGCAGGCCTCGGGTCTAAGAGAAAAGGAGATAAATTGGGGCTTCCAGCTAGACAGGGGGAATCATGAAACAGTCCCTGCCCCAGCCACTTCCCTTCGTGAGCTTGGGATCATCCTCGCCCCAGGGGCGGCATGGGGGTGACTTTCCGGGCCAACCAGGGCAAGATCAAAGGCCAGTGGGCATGCGGGGCCTTGTCTGAAAACTGGCGAATATCTTGCTGATTTAAGGCAAACTGTCCAGAGTGAGGACTGTTTGGTTTCGAAAATGATCCTTGGATGGCAGTGACTGGGTCGTCCCAATCTTCAGAGCATCATTAGGAAGAGATGCTTTTGTCCCCAGCAGGAAGCTCCATTCCCCACGGGCCTTTAAATGGAGGGGTCATGCTTAGTGCATTTGTTCTTCAGGAACAACCAGAAAAAGAACACCACCGAGAGCTCAGAGAACCCTTGTCTAGACACAATTATCGTATCTCAGCTTAAAGTTGGGCCACAGAGAAGGGAACAGAACATAGGAGAAAGAACGTGGATCACGGAGTCGGTTCTGGGTTTTAATCCCAGCGCCGTCATGTACTAGCTATGGAAGATTCGGACGGAGTCAGTTATTTAACCTCCCTAAGCCTCAGTTTCCCAATATGTATAATGGGGAGCAGAGTGGGACAGATCCCCAGAGTTACGGAGAGTGCTCCATGAGAGAACCACGCAGACACGAGAGAGAAAGCGTCCCACAAATCAGAGAGATTACACCACAGCCTACGGGGTCCAAGATCACCGAAAACAGGAATTCTGAGTTCAAGTGCAACTCAGCGGTGCCAGCTTCCTCCCCTGGAGGCCGTAGCCCATGGCTCCCACCTTTCCTTCAGATCCACCCCCTCTCCGTGTCTAGTGAATTACACAGTCCTGTATCCCCCATCATTTCATTTGGAAAAGGAAAAAAAAATCAAATAGCACTCTAGGCATTTATTAGCTGCCTGATTGAAGGCAAATCTCCTTTGACTCCGTGCTTCAATTTATAAACTGCCTGTGAGATGGAGGTAATGATACCCTCTCTTCACCCCACGGGGCTGTTGTGAGAAGCGAGTGCCAGCCTGCAGCCACCCATGGAGCTCCACACAGGAAGGAGGTGGCGTCTTCGTCCTGCTCCTCCTTCCACCTCCCTCCCCTGGTGACAGGAGCTGCGTGTCTGGAGTGGGGCTGGGAGCACTCCGTCCTGGTAGCCTGTGGATCTGGGGACTCGAGAGCCGGAAATGAACGGGCCATGGAAACATCAGAAAGACCAATGAGCATCTCACAGGCCACGGGGGCGGGCAGGCTGAGCGAACGCTATTTGCAAATCCACACTAATTGGTCATTATGGAGGGAAGCGTACCAGTCCAGGGCGAATTTCTCACAGTTCGTTTTTCATCATGCACCGATCCTTCATAACTTCCTTTCCCCTATCACTCCATCCTCCAGGGCTGACAGATATAATAAGCGGCCCGCAGGAGCAGTTCTGAGAAACGCCGTTTCCAACAGCTGTACAGGCAAGTTCTCAGAGCTATATCGGGGGGAGGCTGTCTTAAGTGTCTGCTGAGGGTACCGCCCGGCACGCTTCCCGAGCATGAGTGCAGAACACAGCATGATGCCATGTGGTCATCCGTCCCTAGTGGGTGGAGTTTCAATGCCTCCCTCCCCAGTGTCCCTGTCATGGAAGGACACTCACCTGTCCCTCGGCTGCTCTTGGGACTTTACAAGGGGCTGGTACAGATGCAGCCGCCTTATTTCTGCCACTGCAGGGTCGCTGGTAGACAAGTACCTGGCTGCCTGCCTGTGCCCTGAGGCACAACCGGCCTCAGGACTGTGGTTAACCCTGACAGTGACCAAGAAACCCCTTCCTAATGGCTTTATGATTCTTAGGGACCCAACCCTGAGTTTTCTGGGTATCATTCATTAAGCAGACGTTTCCGTAGACCAGGCATCGCATCAGGCATTAGGGATACAAGGGCGAGGAGAAACAGACAGGATCCCAGTTCTTTTGAAGCCTAAACTCTGGGGGAGAGACAGACATTTGCCAGCCTACCCAAAGGCATGACAGCTTACACTCTGCAGCGAGTTTACTAAAGAAATGTATGTGATCCTGCAAGAAGACACAACAAAGGAGCCCCTGTGAGATGATGAAGGCAGGGCAGGTTCCCCTAAGTAAACGGAGTCTTAAGCACAGGAATGTGGAATTAGTCAGCAACGAGGGAGAGAAGGCTCAGAGTATAACAGACAGAAGGAAGGACTTGTGCAACGGCCCCAGTGGAAAGGAAGGCGCACAGGAGACTGGAAGACTGAGTGGGTGGGCGATGGTGCTAACCACACAAGACGAAGGCGGAAGGAGGCAGGAGCCAGAGTGTGCTGAGGAACACAACTCAGTTAAGGGTCTGTGGGCTCCATCCTAAAAGCACTGGGAAACCATCAAAGGTTTTACACAGAAGTCAGGGGACGGCACAGCTGGGTTTGCTTTCGAGAAAGCTGACTCTTGCTTCTAATGGAGAAGAGATTTGGAGGAGGAGGAGGAGTGAGCATGAGGAGAAGGGAAGAGACTTGTCTGGATAAAAAAAGATAAAACACTGCTGCTGTGCTGGGGAACATACCACACGTGTGCTGACTAGGATGGTGGCCAGGGAGACAGAGACAAGGAGGACTTGGAGTGGTTAGACGCAGGTGAGGGAAGGGGACCGATCAAAGGCAGACTCTTGCTGCTGGATGAGTAACTGAGTGGATGGTGGTGCCAGAAGCAGGAGAGGCCCAGGCTGGGGGGAGTGGGCAGATCCCGGTTCTGGGTTTGCTGAGCAGAATTATGTTCACATTATTCCTACTGTTATCATGCATTATGGAATAATGATGTTTAACACAGTGCCTCCACACTCACTGTCCTTACCGGATTCTGACAGCAGTCATGGGACGCATGACTGTGGGTGATAGATATAGACGCGGTAGGGAAGTAAGGGACCTGGCAGGGCAGAGCCGGCGGCAGAAGTCAGAGCAAAGGGCAGGACTCTGGAGCGGACATCTTTTAGAACACCTCAGAGTGTATTATCTTTAGTTCTTATTTTGTAAGCCACGGAGGCTTCCATTCAAATGGACACAAATCCAGCATGTAAAAGTCATGGATATTTGGACTCCCATGGGCACGAGGGAGTCAGAGCTCTGATCTTCCCCCAACCCCTCTCCTTTCCTCCAAGACCCTATGGAAGCCTTGGGGTGCCCAGGAGCAGGTTACAGGCCACAGAGACTGACCTTTCAACCCCAAACTGCCTGTGGATTCATCACAGACCTACACTCAAAAGGATTTTAACACTGTATTGCTGTGGCTGCAAAGGGGAATGAGGGATTTTCCAGAACCTGCTGCTTTTCAGGCACTGCCAGGCCCTTACATGACTCATCTCATTCAACCCAGTATCTGTCAACATTGTCCTCGGGGGCTGGTCCTATCCCACCCATCTGACAGCTGATGAAGCCAAGGCTCAGAACCCAAATCAGATAGTTCTTCAGTGGCAAGACAGGATATGAAGTTGGGGTTTCTCCAACCACTTGGTGTTTTCTTTAAAGGCTGGGGGCTCCAGGCTTGCACGGGGCGCGAGAACAGGACCGCTCTAAGAAAGGAGGATGAGCATTCTGCTCCTCGTCTCCGTTGCCTCTCCCCACGGTGTTGGCGCTAAGACCCTGGGAGACACGGTGGCTTGCTTTCACCTTAATTAGCGCAGCAATTTGCTAAATTTTGTTTTTCCCTTTTAAAGAGCGTTAATCAATTTTAGCTCAGAATAGATTGGAATGGCACACAAATTACCACGACAATCCCCAAAGGCTAAATTCTGAACATCTCGATCAACCTCTGAGCCTGAGATATGGGAAAATCAGAAACTCCGGCCGGCATCTCTGTGATCTATTTAAAACGTTATGGCTCTGAAATGAAAAGATAATGGCTCGAGAAGGCTGGAAACAAGCAATTTGCTAGAATCAGCCTCATGCCTAGGTGTTTAGTCCTCCCCAAGTTGATTGGAGATAGAGCATCCGTGTATTTCTGCAGAGTTACAGGTTCCACTAATAAGAGCAATTTGTTAAATCCATGAGCGTTACAGGTACCAACAGATGTGCCAAAAACAGGGAAAAGAATAAGATGCACCGCAGGCCTGTCCTCCAATAAGAGGGTTCTAAACTAAAGCAGCGGACAGACAAGTGAATAGAAAACATCGTCCTCTTTCCTGGAGAAGTCAAGGAAAGTTCTCAGAGGAGGTGGCCAGGCAGCTGAGTCCTGAAGGACGAGTGGGGGTTGTGACAAGGTAGGTGGAAGGGTGTGTCAGGTAGAAGCAACAAAGCATAGGCAAAGGCTCAAACACTGGAGGCAGAACGGAGAGCCCAGAGGTGGTTTCTTAGAGCTGAGTAACAGGCGAATTTGCAGGAATGACCAGAGATGACACGGGAAGAAGAATCAAGAGCCAGAACACGCAAGACTTCTGAATCAAACTGTGGAACTCAATCTAGACGCAGGCAACGTGGCACCACGGGAGGATTTTAAGCAAGGGGATGATGCGGTCAAATGAGTATCGTTTGGTTGAAACTTTCTGGCCCAATTAACCCTTCAGATTTACTCAGCAGAGTCTTTAAAGCACCTTCACACACATTTTCTCGTTTGAGCCTCTGAATTACTCTGTGAGCTTGGTACTGTCAGCACATTTCTGCTGCTGAAAAACAGACCCAGCGAAAGCACAGCTTATTTATTTTGTGTCTTATGACCAGTTAATGACAATATACGAATTCAAACCCAGGTCCGTCAGACTCCTGAGTTCAGTACTGACCTCACTTGGTAACAAAATTCTCGAGATTAAAGTCACCATGGGCCTCCTTTAGATATGTACCAGGCCAGTGGCCACTTCTGCAGGTGGCCAGAACTACAGGGACCGACGCACATTCTGTGCTAAAGAAGAGGTCACTTTAATGCTTCAGATAGTAAAATCGGATTCCAGTGGTAAACACCCTAGTTAAAGACTGGGCCCTTCCAGGTGGGAGCTGAGGTGTCTGTCTTTGCTGCCGTCTTCTAAACCACAAACAAGAAAAGCACCTGGCTTGACGAGACCGAGGCGGCGCCTCGCCCGCCCTCCAGTACCTTGAGCTCGTCCGCGTTGTAGAAGTCTACACGCACGGCGGGCACCATCCAGGTCCGGAAGAGCGTGGCCAGGATCTGCTCCGCGATGGAGTCGGCGATGAGGTGGAAGTGCAGGGGGTTCCGCCTGCGGGAGTGAGAGGAGGAGTCAGGAGGGAGAATCGACACCTTTGAATTCCGGCCACAAAAACGCGCTCTTACCGATCTGTAACAACGTGGCCAGTTTCCAACCAGTTTCCAACAGCGATCGCGAAGGTAAACGAGGCATGTTACCAAACCAGTGTGTACTGGTGAGTGTGTCAGAGCTGACAAGGAGAGAAGACGTCTCATCCAAAGTCAGGATTTCAGGGACGTGACGACCGAGGACCACAGAAGGGAAAATCATTGCTGACACCCGAGGCAAGCCAACCGTCCTACCAGTTATTAGGGCATCTGTGTTTCCAAAAATCCTAAGTAGAGCATATGTAACAATTTGGCCAATGCTTTATCTTTACCACTTGGACGTGCGGGCATTGGTTCCAGAAGGGTCAGGTCTCTAGACTGGCTGGATGGAGCTGGCAAGGTCCCCCTCCCACAGCACAGCACTGAGTCCTGTCCTCCCCAGAGAAAACCAGGCACCCACGATGGCACCATCAGGGGCTCCCCCCACTCAGGTATCATCTCGCCCTCGCTTCTATTTCTAAAGCCTTTATTCATTCTACCTCAGTCAACCTGCGGCTATACTGAGGCAGCTCCCAAAATACAAGCCAGCATGACACAAGGGCAAAGCTTCTGATTCAAACAGACGTGGGTTCAAAGCCTAGTTCTGGCATCTCTTAGTGGGGACTCTGAGCATGTCACTTACACCTCTACACGGCTGCTGCCTCATCCTGCAAAATGTTTTGAGAAGCCTCCTCTCTTGGGCTACTGGGTCAATGAGATGAGAAGTACAACACACGATGCATATCAATAACAAACAGGTGGGACAATGACAGACAGCAGACATGCCTTTCCTGAGGGACTGCCAGGCACAGAGCAAGAGTTCAATCCAGAAGAACTATCATCATAAATACCACTGTGCTAGGAGAAGTAACAGCATAAATTGTAACACCACAAAGGGGCACTTCTGCAAAATCGAAAGATGAGAATGACCTCGGCCCCCCACCCTCAAGGGGCTCATGCTATTTAGAGAGACAGTTAAATAGAAACACAAGGAAATGTAAACAGGAGGTGGAATGTGGTGACAAGGTTCTAGGAGAGGAAAGAAAAAGAAGGGCTGAGCGGGACTGGCTCAGAAGGATGTGTAAGAGCTGGGGGAAGCAGCGCCCTACAGGATAACCGGCTTTGACAGGAGGCAGAGGAAGAGGAGACGCAATCCGAGGAGAGGAATGAGGCTGTGGCTGGAGCCCAGGGTGCGCTAAGAGTGTGGTGGTTGAGGACAGGGTCAGCAGGGATTCGGGGGTTAGAGCGGAGCAATGAACGCCCATCGGGGCAGTCTGGACTTCATCAGCTTCAGCAGGGGGATGACTATCACCAGCCCTACAGTGCTCAGCCCCGTGTACAGCGCACAGTCGCTCCCCAGCCCTGCGTTAACTTCCAACCATGCAGACGTCTCTCAGTGCCCCCTGGTCCCATGCACTCTCTCCACCTGGGCCTTTACCTATATGGTTTACTCTGCAGGAAACCCTCCTGCATTTGCTCATTCTATAAATACCTTGTTAAACACCTACTACTTGCAGGTGATGAACAGGATGCTGGGGACATGGTGGTAAGACACGCCATCCCTGCTCTCAGGCATCTCACGGTCTTGTCCCTTCCTTCCTCCTCCTCCTTCCCCCTCCTTCACACTCTCCATTCCCCATTTGGTTCTCCCTCACCAGCCTTTACCTTTGAGGTCTGCCATCATTTGCTCCTAGAATTCCTCCCTGACCACCCACGACCAGCTCAGGGGCCCTTCCTAATGGACAGCATCTCAGGACCATGTACCATCCCTAGGCTGTGACCGCCTGTTCTCTTGTCTACAGCCCGCTTGACTGTGAGGTCAGGGAGGTGAAGGATCATGCCAGTTACGCTCAAACGGGAGCCCCATGGTCTAGCTCAGTGCCTGGAAGGCACTAGGAGTTTGACAAATGTACTGCATGGTTGGATGGGTGATGGAGAGTGGGCAGATCAGGGGATGAGGGGTGGACACTTCATTTAGCAGACTAAAGGAAAGTGAAATGAGAATCTGATTTAGGCAGTGTCTGTGGAAGAGCAACAAAGATGTTGAATCCAGAGGGATTTCAAGAGAAGAGATCTCGGGTACGGGGGCAAATGGAGAGGAAGAAGATGACGACACTGGGGTTCTAGAGTTGGTGGTGACGTCTCCAGGATGGGGTGCACAAGAAGAAAGGCACACTGGAGGAAGACGAGGTTCTGGGATTGGGTAGACCAAGTTTAAGGCGATGGTGGCAAAGGCAGGTGGAGCTGGGTAGATGAGTCTGGACTTAAAGGAAGTTACTCTCCAAGGCCAACCTGCCAAACACATAACAGGTGCTCAAGGGTGTTAAGAGAGACTGAATAATTGGCCCAAAGCAGCAATCAGCACTGCAGAGTTTCTCCATGGCACCCACAGCCTGAACACTGCACATCCTCCCACTAGAGTGTCTATGCCCAGAAGGAAGGGGCATGTGTGCCCTACAGCTTCCCTGTAAGAAGTGGCCAGGAGTCCTAAGTGATGACTGATGGCGTGAGAGAGTGATGGCGTGTTTGCTTATAGACTTCCCTGAACACTAAGCCAGCGGTAGGAAGTCACAGTCCTTGGGAAGACAGACTGTCCCTTCAGCCCTCAGCGTGGGCACAGCCATCCCCCCGTCCCAGGAACCGCAGTGGAGTCTTACTTATCAAGAATGGGTGAAGGTAAATCTGTGTAGCTGTCAACTGACATTTTTATCCACACAATTTTAGACATGGGGTAACAACACCAAACAGACCAAGCTACTCATATTTGCTCCAATACATCATGTTTTCCACCTGTCTGTATCTTTGCTTGGGCTGTTCCGTCTCCCTGGACTATCACTCCCTATACTTGGAGGTCCCGTGAGTTCCTGTTCAGCCTTCCAAATTCCCTTTGTAAGTCCTCTCCTCCTGAAAGCCTTCTGTGAGCCCAGTCTCACCCTTCCTTTTCCTGCTAACTCGGTGCCTCAAATGAAAGGCAAATCTTCCACCTAAAGCAAGGCACCGAGATACAAACCCCAGCACCGGGCGCCTTCTCTCCACCGAGGCCTCCAAGGACGGGAACCATCTTTTCATCTCCATCCCCGGGGTCCAGCAGAGAGGTGAGCAAGCAGTGGGGGCTCAAGAAACACTCGGACAACAGGAAGAGACAGCCCAAGCCCCTCCTTCCCTGTCTCTGTTAACGTTACCAGAAGAAGTAGAAGTCACCGACAGTACACTTGCGTCCATGGTTCAAGGTTTCGGGCTCTGCTCTAGAACGTCTGGGTCGGAACCCTGCTGCATTCACCACTGAGTGACCATAAGCACGTGACTTCATCTCTCTAGGCCTCAATTTCCTCATTTCAAATCAGGAACGATCATGGTGAGTAAGCAATATTATGATGGGTCATCATGCGGATCGAGCCATGTGATGTACACAAGGTGCTTAGCAAGATGCCTGGCACCCAGTAAGATTTTAATGTCTGTTAACTACTGGTATGGTCTGAATGTTTGTTGCTACCCAGTCCAAACTCACATGCTGAGTCCTAACGCCTATCATGGTGCAGGGAGGTCGGGCATTTGGGAGGTGATTGGGTCCCAGGGGCAGAGTTCTACCTACAGGGTTTAGTGCCCGTGTGTGTGTGTGTGTGTGTGTGTGTGTGTGAGAGAGAGAGAGAGAGAAAGAGAGAGAGAGAAAGAGACAGAGAGAGACACCTCACTTTTTCAGCCACATGAGGACACAGAAGTCTGCAGTCTGCAACCAGGAAGCTGGCACCTACCAGAAACAGACTATGCTGGGGTCGTGATCTTGGACTTCCCAGCCACTAGAACTGAGAGAAGCAATACATTTTTGTTGTTCACGTGCCACCCAGTCTATGTTGTTACATGTAGCTGCCAAATGGACTAGGAAAACTCTTATCAACATGAGCCTATGAATCTGTTCTTTTCTCTACTGCATTTGCATCACTTTTCAAATGACGTATCCTCCATTAGTTCCTCTATCCACAGACCACAAATGAGTTGCATGAGTAAACACCCAACAAAGAGCTATCAAGCAGCAAGGGAGGCTGAACAGGGATTTAGGCGATGGATGAGCTCAGAGTCCTCTCTCCAGGCAGCGCTCCATCTGGCGGAGATAGAGAGACAGAAGACAAACACCCACATAAACATTAGAACACGGGTGTGCCACGGGACCACGCTGCATGCACAGCTGCCAAGTCTGGGAATGGCACAGCTCCCAGGAAGCCATCTGAAGACACGACATGGATGGTTGGTGAAGGCATCCCTAGAGTTGGACAGTGAACAACTTGCACAACTGTACAGGACGGCTCCACAGGGAGGAACACACAAGCTACAGGAGTATGAGGGTGGGAGAGACCACTTCAAGCCAGTGGAGAAGCTAGGACGTCTCCATGGACGACGTGGCAAGTATACTGGGCCTTTGGATGGGAAATGATGGAGGAGGGAGGAAGGCATTCAGCACGATGTCACAGAACAAGGAAAGGAACAGAGGTGGGAAAGTCCACAGTGTGTCTGTGAAAGAACAACAGTCTTATTTGAGTGGATCATACAAACCAGTGTTTATTGAACACTTAGTCTATGCCAGGAATGGGGAGGATGAAAAGAAAAAGAGGTAGTCTTAATGACAGACTGGGCCAGAGCGTGCGAATTCCTAAACACTGAGTTTCTTTCTCTGAGAGAGAGGATAGCCAGATAAGGTCGGGGGGCTTGGCAGGCAGCAGATCAAAGTTGTAACTCAGGAGCTTAATCTGGTTACAGAGCAGAAGATGGACCAGCGTGGGTGAGAGGAACAGACTCTCAGAGGAGGATGCTGCAGGCACTGGTACAAGGCTTTCCCCCTCTTCCATGCTCTCCGTCTGGTCTATTTAAAGTATCTCTCCAGAAGGGAGAGTCAATTTAGAAAGACAAGGAGCTCATCTTTCAGGGCTAAACTAGGTGTTTGCATGGCCAAGGAGGGCAATGAGCCTCAGCAGGTTCCCTCAGACAACTAGGAAAATGCTTAATCAGAGGACACTCGGGCCCCAGCCCAGGGGACCACCGGGACCCTGACAGGTTGCTGACCCCACCTCAGCAGTCAAACGCAGGCTGCCCAGCAGCGGCTCATCGTGGGGAGGAAGAACGCCTGGAGCGGCTCTGCCAACGCCCCACCTGGGGTACCATCACGAGAACGTGGGTCCCGTCAACGGCACCTCCTGCGGCCACGGAGAAAGCACCTGAAAACACGGCCCAGACCACTTTTCATCGCGCCTCAGTGTGGGCCAGAAGGTCTCCCGCGAGCTTTCACTTGTGACTCCAATGCCGAGCAGATGGTCCCACCTTCATATGCCCCCGTGGGCCCCCTGGAATCAAGGCGGCCCCAATTCCAACCGTCTAACTCATCAGCAGGACGTTCAACGATCTCACCCTGCTCTCTCCAAGCTCACGTCTCCCTACTCCCTCCTGCACTCCAGCCATGGACCTCCCCAGACCGGCACGTGACTGCCTCCTCTCCTTCCTTCAGGAATAAACTGAAGGGTCACCTCTTCAAGAAGGCCCTCCATGGTCACTCCATCCAACCCCCCCCCCATCACTCCCTGCCCCACTGCCCTGTTTGGTTTCTTCCTATCACTCACTAGAAGTGGAAATCTCCATATTCTCCATCCTCCACTAGCACGTGAGCGGTCTAGGGCAGAGATTCTTTGCTTTCACAAAGTACCTACTCTCTTGTTTACTCCCTGTACAACCCCAGTGCTTAGGAAGTGCCTGGCCGTGACTCAGTCCCAGGGCTTAGCTGTGTTCTTCTGCAGGCTGTGTTCACGCTGTCAACTCTTCCACAACCACCCACACGCTGCCTCCCTTACTGCTTCTAGCCTTCTGTTCTCAATTTAGACACCATGGCTCCGAGGAAGCCATTCCGCAGAGTCAGACGCCCTCAGCGCCTCCCACTGAATTCAGGGCTCAAAACTTAGATTTTTTGCAACTGTTCTCTGCTAGATGGAGTCTTGGCATGGGGAGCTACGTTTTGTTAACAATCTTTTCCCCAGATTTTTAACAGTTCCTTGTAAATATAACCATCTAGTAATTGTTTATTGAAAGAAGGAATAAATGGACAAATGAATAATTACCAAAGAGATCCAAATTTCCTCACAGCGGACACAATTACCTAGAAGTTGGCTGTAGAGGCCCTTAGCAGAAGATGTGGGAGTAAATTTTTTAATATTACATTAGATGATAGTTTCTTAGGTATGACTTCTAAAGCCCAAACGACAAAAGAAAAACTAGATAAACTGCTCTTCATCAAAATTAAAAAATTTTGTGCTTCAAAACACACCATCAAGAAAGTGAAAAAGACAGCCTCCGAATGGGAGACAGTATGTGCAAAGCATATGTCTGATAAGAGACTGGTAACCATAATATATAAAGATCTTTCACAACTCAATACAAAGACAATTAAACAGGTTAAAAACTGAGCAGAGAATCTGAACAGTCAGTTCTCCAAGAAAATATACAAATGTCAGTGACCGTAGGAAAAGATGCTCAACATCACTAGCCACTAGGGAAACGCAAATCAGAACTCTGAGACACCACGGCACACCCACTAAAATGGCTTAAAAAAAAAAGACAATAATAAGTGTTGGTAAGGATGTGGAGATACTGGAACACTTGTTTGTTACTTGTGCAATTGTTAAAATGGCTGTAGCTGCTTTGGAAAACAGTTTGGCAGTTTCTCAAAAGATTAAGCATAAAGTTATCATTGCTGAGTTACTCTGCAATTCCACACTAAGTGATATACAAAAAGAAAAGAAAAGAAAACATACATTCACACAAAAGCTTGTATGCAAACTTTAATAGTAGCGTCATTCATAATAATCAAGTGGCAATCACCCAAATGGCCACCAACTGATGAATAAATGAAATGTAATATCTTCATGCAATGGATGTTATTAAGCAACGAAAAGGAATGAAGTACTGACTCACGGATGAACCTTGAAAACGTTACGCTACCTAGAAGAGGCCAAGCACAAAAGAACAAACAGCACACGACTACACTGATGTGTCCAGGTTAGACAGACCCACAGAAGCAGAAATGTCAGTGGTCGCCAGGGGATGGAGGGATGGGAAATGGGGAGTGACTGCTAATGGGTGGAGGGATTTCTTCATGAGATGCTGAAAACAGTCTAATATTAGATATTAGTGAGAGTTGAAACAACTCTGAATACAAGAAAAATCACTTAACTGTACACTTTTTAAGAGTGAATTTCCTGGTGTGTGAATTACATCCCAATACTTCCTAACTGGCCCGAGACGGGAGTGACGGTCTGACCTCTGAGTCTGGGAGGGGGAATGGGGCCTGGTCTGCTCAGCTGTGTTGCGGCTTCTTTCCTTAGGGAGCTGTGCTGTACAGCAGATAAAGTGCCCAGGTAGGCAAGGCCTGCAACTGGCCTCAGGCTGTAAGGTAAACCCAATTCATCAGGACAAAAAAGAGCCTGACTGCACCCACACTTGAAAGAATATCCCACAATTCCAGACAAACCGCAACAATGATGGTGTTTCATTCTCCACATCAGCCAAAGGCCAGGAGCCTCTACCCTACTCTGTCGTTCAGACTGGAGATTGGCAAGAGTTAGACGGATGTTAGGAACTGATTTACATACACCAAAGTGAGCTGCACCCACTGAAGACAGTAAGAACTCATTCAGAAGGACTACAGAAGGAATCATTTTCTCAATTCAATGTTATTTACTTTTATTCTGCCTAACATCTAAAATAGTCTTTGATTCCAGTCACCACCACTCCCATATGTATTTTGGGAGCACTGCTTTAAGCTCATGAGAAAAGGCTTCTCCTGAACAGGCCAGCTCGAGGATGCGTCTTCCCGGATGATGGGTCCCACGTAGCTTGCTTGGGTTCGAGCAATGCAGACGTTAGGTCTGTTCTATATTCAGACCAGATCACACTTTTATAACAAAGAAGGAAGCCAGACTTTGCTTATAATGAGCAATGCTCCTGCTGCCTCTGGTTTCCCTAACTGCTCCCCTGTTCCAGGTTGGGATGCAATAAATACGGTAATACAAAGAGGCAAAGATGATTAAACCCTTAGCTCTCTCCTTGCTTTTCCTTTCTTATTTTGTCAGAAAAGTGCCACAGCCACCCTAGAAGGCAATCCAAGGTCTGCTTCTGTTAAGCTGTGCAGGGGCATCTGAGCTGAAATAATCCTTAATTATTAAGTTTACAATGGAATTGCAATTTGAGAAAAAGAAAGTGCCTGTGACAGCAACTCGAATGCTCAGTGAATCTGTTACACTTAAGAGATTTAATGGAACTCACTGCAGAAAAACCCAGCAGCCCGAATGAGGGTTTTTCGGTTTGAGCTCTTGGTTGGAGGGAGGACAAGTGGCCTTGACAATGTGGGAAGATTCGAGGACAAGTCGGTGTCCTGTCAGAAAAGCTCTCCATGGAGAAGAACTGAGCAAATCAAAGGCCTCACAGTGTGGTAGGTGCAGCAGGGGTTCTAGGGTCTGCCAGAATCACGGCTGGAGCCCCAGGAGCATCACTCACTCACCTGTGACCTTGAACAAGCCGTCTACCCTCCCCGAGCCTCAGTTTCCTCATTTGAGGGGATACTGGCATCTACTGTACAGAGTTGAGATGAAGGCCAAAATACAGTGACCCATCCTTGGCACCTGAGTTATACGAATTTGTTCTCTTTGGGTTTAGATACACATGTGTGACCATGCAGCATAGATCTTTTATCTCTTCAAGGTATTACATGTCCTTCCTGTTATTTCCCCCTAACCTTATTGAGATACAATTGACAAATAGAAATTGTATATATTTAAGGTATGTATTAAATATTTTGAAAATATTTACAGTGATATTTTTATGTATGTATACATTGTGGAATCATCACTGGAATCAAGCTAATTAACACATCCATCACCTCACATAGTCACCCTTTTCTTTTCTTACCCCCACACTATTTTCTTAAGTCTTACTAGAACACTATATCGTCCAGACCTTTAAAACTATGATTTACACTCAACACAAAAGAAGATGGTAACTGAGATCACAGGAGTGACACCAATGTCTACATGGTCACCCAAAATGATGATTAAAATTAAGAACATGACACTCAAAGTGTAACTTTTTAAGGGCTCAGACTTTGCAGTCAGACTGACTGCGTCCAAAGCCAGCTCTGCCCAGCCTCCCTGTGACCCTGAGCCATGACTTCACAGACTGATTCTCAGTTTCACCATCTGTAAAATGGGGGTAACGGTAGTGCCCTCATGAAGCTAGATGAACATTCAGTGCATTCGTATCTGAGGACCTCTTAGAGCAGAGCCTGATGCAGTGTGAGAACTACCTTCCTCCTGTTCAATAAATAAAACGCAGAAATGTTTCACATCCATTACCTCTTCTGCTATTCAAAACAGGGCTCTGTGAGAGGTTGGGGAACAAGCCAAAGCTCCAAGAAGTACAGTGACTTTTCTGGGTCACCAGTTCCTAGATGGAAAGGCCAGAACCAGAACCTACTTCTGTTTCTTTGCTTTATTCAAATCCTAGGTGCCTCCATTTAGAATCTAGAATCTGTTTCTGTAACAAGTTTAAGCCTGAATAAGCAATAAGACAATTAGAGGCAGATACTTTTCACAAAGATGCTTGTTTTATCCTCTACGTTCTTGAGGGGCACAAGTTAAAAAAAAGCATCAAAACCAGCTGCTTGATATGCAAAGTAAGGGAAATCACCCAGCTTCTTCCTGCCAACAGAGCTGCAGTGAGACAGCAAGTAGATCATCCTAGCAAACAAGTATTACATTTTCACAGGCTGGTCTACCCTCCTGCCCAGGAGGTAAGCACTTCGTTGCTAAGTAAATATATATATGTATTTTCCCCCTCCGCTCACTAAAAGTTCCATTTCCTTGAAGAAGAACTAAACTTCCCAGTTTATCTGCAACTGGGATTGGAGTTACATGCATTTCCCCAGTTTTTCTTTATACAATCTTCCATCTGGGGACCTAGACACATATTGTGCTGTTTCCTACTAGGGCAACCTTTGCTCTCATATATTTTGTATTTTTTCTCGTCCACCTTTTTTCTTCATGATAGAGGTTGCAGAATGAGATGACCAAGAAAAATATGTAAAGAGAAAACAAAACCACGGTTACGTTTATTTCTACCACCCCAAACACAACACATAAAAATTATATTTTTCATGTATTTTTTGCTAGTCTTTCAACTCCTGTATTTTGCCCATGTAAACGTGTATATGTATGCACGTCACACACGTATTTATATAGTGGAATGACATTATGCATACGTTTTTGAATTGTGTTGTCACTTATTTTATATCATAAAATATTACATTTCCACGTTATAACACTTTTTAAAGCCAACGAAGAACATGGTTTACTATAAGAAGATGTTCCAGTATTTAGACTTGCTGTTTGTAAGTATTATTCAAGTTCTTATAATTATAAGCAAATATTTCATAAAAGCTTTTTCTGTAGTTAGGAATATCCTTTCAGAATCCCTAAAATAGCCATGTAGGGTAAAGGTCTTCGGCAAATATTATGAACGTTCTTTCTAAAAGGTTATAGCAAGTTTTAGTGCCAGCATCAGCATATGAGAGTGCCCAGAGCACTTTTTGGTTTTTTTCACTATCTTTTAAAATACAGCATGCCCACTGTCATTAGGTGCGCTACAGAAGCAAAACTGATTTGATGTAACAAAGCAAACCTTAAATGAAATTTTACTAAAAATCATGTCTGGAAAAATAAATCTAATTACTGTAATTAACAGTGAAAGCCAAAAGAAGCATCCTGCAGCCCTGTTATTATACTATTAACATTAGGAAGGTACTTCATTTGTCAAAGCATTTTGTAATCATGTATTAGTTAATCCTTGTAACGTGCTTTGGAAGCAATGAAGCTATTTATAGCCGGGCTTTCTCAGCTGAATGCCTTTCAGAAGTCCTTTTGTCTTGATATCTCAAATCATTATCACTAGCATATCAATTTATAATCATTCTCATTTGTAGAATTTCAAGGATGGGAGGGACTTAGTTGGCCATTTGGTCCAAGGAGATCAAGGAGTCACTGATGTGGGGTGCAGAATTTTCAAGCCACATACTGAGAATTTGCTTTCTTCTCAAATCCGCACACCGCCATGAAAGAATGGAAAGCCATCAGCAGCCGATAATAAAACTACTGCTATTTTTAAACTTAACATCTTTGTGCTGCAGTTACCGTAGGAGTAAAAGTTTGTACTCAGTAGGATTCTTACGATTTCAACAGCTATTGAAATTGTTAGGCTTGTATTTAAGTACTACTGCAATTGCAATCGTATTTACATCTCACACCACCACCAAAAGTTTTTATGACCTGAAAATTTGCTGTTATTGAGAAATAGCATAAGTGACTGTCTATACACTTCTCTAAAGGATGGGCTTTTTTTTTTTTTTTTTTTTTTTTTTCAATCAGGGAGAGACCTGAGTTCTCTACTGGAGACAAAGAATAAATACATGAAGGCTGAAGACCACTCATCTAATTCAATACTTTGCCTATGTCATGCCTGGTTTCAAGAGGCAGGTGACTGCTACAGAGTGTCAAAAGTTGCACAGAAGCCAGGGTGGTGGGAAAGGGCCCCTTTTGATTCGGCACCTCCATTTCCTTCTCAGATGTACACCTGAGATTCCAGTGTCGACCGGACAGAGCTCCCAGGAGGACCCGAGAGCCCCGGGCAGTAACTGAGCACGTAATGTATTCACTGGTTGCTCACCTCTCCCAACTCCCTCGCCAGCTCCCGGAGGGCCGTGAATCAGATGTTTTGCTAACTTGCCAGCTGACTGCAGGAACATCAGGGGAACAGCAAGAACCGTCCAGGTGAGTTCAGTACAAACACCGAGCTAATGAATAAATGTTGTTTTCACCCATGTGAGTTACGCCGTGAACTGATGCCCAGCAAAAGCTAACCAATACAAACTACAGCCTTAGGAGTAAAATGACCTGCTCAAAATCACTGAGGTATATAGTGGCACGCAAGTGAGACTGAACTAAGTCTGGGCTAGTAGGCAACTGGTTGAATAAATATGTCATCAGGTTATTAAAATGCAGTCTCCTCGATTCACTTATTAAACAAGTAAAACATTGATTGAGCATATCATACATGTTAAATACTCTGCTAAGATACAGAGAATATGGGAACAATAAGGCATAGCTCCTGTCCCCATCAGCCCCAGGTTCGTCTACAGAAGACATAACATGAATAGATAAATAAAATACAATGTAATAAATACAATGACAGAAAGATACACAGGGTATTACTGGCTGGTGGAAGGGGACCCCCAAACCAGACTGACAGGTACAGGTGGGTTTCCTGTTGGAAATGATGCCCACGCAAAGGCTTAAAGGATAAAAGGAGTTTGCCAGGTTCGGAAGGGGGAGAAGGTGTGAGGAGGGGAGAAAGGGGCAAAGAGAGGAGCGTCATGAAAACCAGGCAGGGCACACCCCATAGAGGGTGGCAAGCTACCAGCAGAGCAGTGCTGCTGGAGCCCGAAGAAACCGCAAGGAGGAGGGAGAAAACACTGCTGAGAAATGACATCAGGTTCTGGACGGTCGATGCTGCCACAGTAAAGAGATTCAGTTCTCTCCCCTTGACAAGCAGCGGCCAGTGAAAGGTTTTAGGAAATCAGACTTGCCTGTTTGAAATATCATTCCAGCATGAGAGAGGATGGGTCGGGGAGGCAAAGGACAAGTCCAGGTGAGAGTACACGCAGACCTGAACTATGCCAGTCACGGTGGGGACCAAGAGAAGGGGTGGAACTGAAAGTTACCCAGGAGGGAGAGCCTCGAGGCACTGGTAACAGATGGGCTGGTTGGGGGACTGAGAGAGGTGGACACGAGGTGAACCCCGGTTTCTCACAGGGTAGAAAGGTCTCGGGTGTCTACCATCCCTCCCATCTCTGTTTATGCTGTTGACAGCAGATCTGGGTAGAAAACTTTACAGTGATCTCCGTTCAGTTAAACTCTGAGAGCTTTTCATGACTGTTCCTACTGCTAAGAGCCTTCTGGGTCCTGCCGTGTCCTCTGACACATTTCCATTCTGTTGGCTGCGGCGAGGGAAGAGCTTCACCCACACCCTTGGTAAGAATGTGAGAACAGAGCCGAGGACCCTGGCGGGAGCTGCAGATTCAATTCTGGACACACCCTGAATGTCTAGGTACCAATCAAAACAGTGAGGGGACAGGAGAAAAGTCCCCGGAAAAAGTAGAAGCAAATGGTGGGGGTTTAACTTGGAGAAGCGACGACCCGGGAGAAGAAGGTCACTTTCAGGCGGCAGAGGGAACTATCCTTTGTGTGACTGTCTCCATGATGACGCGCCAGAGCCAACGGACATCATCACGTGATCTGCAGTTTGGAAAATTTCAGTTTGATATAAGGTAAGGCTTTCTAACGGCCAGAAGTGTCGGAAGGTGGGGTGGGTACCTTGGAATAGAGTCAGCATCCTATATTAGCTTGCTAGGGCTGCCGTAAAAAAATGCCACAGACTGGGTACCTTAAACAATTGGAATTTATTTTCTCTAGTTTTGAAGGCTGTAGTAAGTCCAAAACCATGCTGTCAGCAGGGTCGGCTTCTTCTAAGATTTTTCTCCTTGGCTTGCAAATGGCTGTCCCTCTGTCCTAATCTCCTCTTCGTACAAAAACCCTAATCATACTGGATGAGGGTCCACCTGTAAGACTTCATATTAACTTAATTACCTCTTTAAAGGCCCTATTTCCATCTATAGTCACATTCAAAGGTACTGGGGTTTAGGAGTCCAACAGATACATTTTAGAAGGCCACCATTCAGTCCACAACACAACCTGTCAACAGGGATGGGTAAACAGAGGTCTGGTGACTGTCAGGCAGGGTAAACCAATGAAGAAATTGAAGTAGCAAATCTGGAATGTCCTTGAAGGTCCCTTCAGGTCGAAGAACTATAATTTTAAACATTGCGAGATGGCACCTAATCGCTGCTGTTAAACATTATTAACACAATAATCTCCCCAGGGCTTCAGACAAAAATTACATTTCCACAGCAGCTTACATGATTGATGAGAAACAGTGCTTTTATCTAACCCTTCTTGGAGGAAAGGCGCAGGCCGGCAGCCACACACGTGAGCCCGCAGAGGACAACGGTCACGCTTACCTGTGAAACAGGACAGACTTCACCAAGGTGACGACATCCCGGCTGGCGTTGTATCCTGCACAGACGATGGCCACGTGGATTGTCTGGGAAGCAGAGAAAGCAGGCGAACGGTTAGACAGAGGAAGAGGACCCTCCTGGTGCCGCTGGCTGCATGAAAGAGAAAAAGCGCCCTTATATCTTGCTGGGATCACTGGGAAACACTGTGCACCGTCTGCTGCGGTGAAGGATGACTCGAGACAGTTTTATTAAGGCCTTTTTAATCGGTTTATGGAACCATCATCATTTGGAAACCATTAAGGTGCTTCTTAGTTCCATTTTGGGGACAAGGGAAATGACAATTGGCTCAAACAGGCAAACAGTGAGCCCCATGCCCCCCCCCTCGCCCAGAGACAATGACAATCATTGACAAGAGAGAAGAAAGAAATACGCCCTGAAAGCATGAACTGACAAAGGAGGACCTCAGACTGAGAAGTCGTGGCTCAGGGAGTGTGGGAAGTGTTCTTACAAGACGTCCCAGGTCAGGGGTAACCCGACAACAGGGCAAAGGAACCAGTGACCAGCTCTGGGCCCCGGCCGGACACCGTGCACAGAACCGAAGACGGCAGAATCAGTGGGATGTGAAGGGGTCATCTCCTCTGAGCAGCCAGGAGTGTGGGTCCCGGACAGGAGTCGTCCCTTAGCCCAGGTGACCCCAGGAAAGATGTAGCATCAGGTTGACTCACTGCATCGTGAGGGTCACGATATGTGCCCTGCAGGGTGCCACAGTAAGTGAGGGAACTATGCCAAGAGCAGAACACGACAGGCCGCAGTGCAATCACAGCCAGAACGTCCTCTAGAGTGGAGTTTCCCAAACAGGGTGACGTGGTGCGTCAGTGTGCCGTGATGAGTGGCGGGTGACGAAGATACTCATCTCTTCAAGTGAGATCTCCGGGCAACCAGGCAGGGGTACCCCTCCCCCAGGCCTGGCTGCCCTCCACTGTCCCTTTTTCCTCTCCCTCCTCATGCCATCCAGTTATCATCCTCTGTGGGAGCCAGCAGGGGAGCCCGACAGAGACTGGAAAGTACTTCGCTCAGGCACCCCTACAGGAGGTCGCCCAGCCTCTCTCAGGACAGCCCGAAGAACAGAGGGCTTGTGCCTCTCCGCTTTGTCCCTCTGACCAAATCACAGCCTTCCCTGAACTGAAACCTGCCTCCTAACACCCGCTCCAGCCCTGCTGTGTCCTGGGAGTGTTGGAGAACATGCAGTGGCCCCCAGGCACCCAGTACTGAAACGCGCGGGAAGAGTCTCCATTTTCAGAACGACTCACGGTCAGTCCTTCCTCCCGCGGCACAGCTTCCAGATTCCCTGTTACCTCCTCAGCCCCTTCCAACTGCAGTGCCATTCTGGCATCTTGGTTGGTCCCACCACAGGCTTCCAGGACGCGACCTCTGGTTCCCAGGTCTACTTCACCGCCCGCCTCCTGACATCACCAAGGGAAGTTCCACTATCCTGAGGATGAGCCAGCCGAGAGCCTGGAGTGAATGCACTTCCAAGCCCTCTCCAACTCCAAGGACCTTCCCTCCCAGAAGATGACCCTCAGCTTCCTCTCGTGCCTCTCTCGAGAAATCCTGAAATCACGGGCTCACCCACAGCTGCAGGATTTTCAGATCCTCTCACCCCGGTACCTGCCCCTCCTCTTCATGGACAACCCATTTTGCCCTGTGTAACAGGACCCACCTGGCCGCTGCTGACCTGACCCATCCACCCTCCTCTTGGCTCCCTGACACGTTCAGCCCCCACACTCAGTACACAAACCACCACCCCTGGACCACGCTTACACCCGGGGACCAAGAAGGAAGATGAGAGAGAGGAATGAAAAGCGCACTAAGAGCTAATATTTATTGAGCAAATTATTCCATTCCAGGCCCTGCGCTTGTCATCACTGTATACAGATAAGCAGACGCAAGTCTCAGAGTTGTACGAGGCAAGTATAGCGGTACTGTCCCCAGTGTCACAGATCGGGAAACAGGCTGAGAGAGATGGGATTTGAATTCTGCAAAAGAGATTCTTATCCCTGCTGCTGGTACACCAAAAACACCCAGAAGATTTTAAAATAAACCCTTGTGCCCCAGTCCCATCTCAGACCGATTAACTCACAATGTCCAATACCCAAGACCCTAAAGTCCTCGGCAGGAAGGCAGTGGTTCTCAACTAGGGTAATTTATTCCCCCCGCATCCCCTGGAACATCTGGCTATGTCTGAAGTCATCTTTGGTGGTCACTCCTGGGGGTGTGCAGGGCTCCTGGCATCTGGAGTGGAGGACAGGGGTACTGCTCAACACCCTACCATGCACAGGACAGCACCAACAGCAAAGAGTTATTCTGCCCCAGAGGCTGAGAGCGCTGCCTGAGGGCACCCTGTCTTAAGGATGGGGAGGGCAGGTGGGGCGAAGTACAGGTCCCTCGGGGCGCCAAAGATACCTTTCTCAATCTCATTTCTGCGCATCTTAACCTCTCCACCTGTAAAATGAAGACGGCAGGGCTGATCGCCGGTCTTGTCTCCAAAGGACTCAGGATGAATGCATATAATGTAGACACAACTGTCACCATTTAAATCATGAAGGAAATGACGAAGAAAACGCCTGTGCGTGGGAGACACAAGCAGGGAGGGGGCGGGAACGGGTGAAAGCAGGCTGAATCAGGCTCCTCGGAATCACAAATGTTTAAATGCGCCGCCTCCGAGATATCAAACTTTGTCTTAGCTCCAGGACTCAGGGACTTTTTTTAAATGGGCCCATTAAATGTAAGCACGAGCGTGCACCTTCTCAAACATTTTACAAAATTTTCCAATCTCTTTGGTTTCATCTCGTACACCTGCCACCGTGAATAAATTCATCACCTGGGGCTGCAGCAGCCACGCCCTGATACCCGGGAAAGCAGAGAATTGGAGTGTCGTGAACGTGCTCCTGGAAGAGCTCTGGGTGGCCCGAAATGTTGTGGGAGCAGAAGTGAGGGACAGGGGAGGCAGGGCTTGCGGTGGGAGTGGGGACAGTCCAGGAACAGGGATGAATGTTCCTTGAAAGAACAAGGTCATAGGTATGGCCTCACCGTGGTAACTTTCAGTTTTGAAGCTATGAAGTCTAGGATGCAAGTTTTGTCCTTGAAGGAGTCCCAAAGACAACATCTGAGGCTAATGAAATGTGAACCCAGATGCTGTGACAGTGTCTTCCAACAGCAACGGGATGTATGAAGAGATGGCAGGCAAGCCTGTCCACGGTGGAGGGATTATGTAAAGACCTGGAAGATGGAGCAAAAGCCAAGAAATAAATCAAATTGACCAAAATTCTGTGGAGCTTCTTAGGGCCCCAGAAAATGCAAGTAAGAAGTGTCAAGCTTTATAAACACGAAGCCTGAAGGAAAATGGTAAACTCCTCCTGAGCTGATAAATGCAGCCACAAGCTGGAAGGCAATTTAAAACCACCCAACTTCTTTTTAAAGAACAGACAGGTGCTTGCCGAGACCCACAGAGAAGTAATTACCCTCACAGGGCTGTGACAGCCCCCAAGGTGAAAGATGACCCCCATGTCAAGACTGTCACCCGGAAGCCTGCTAGGGTGAGGCACCTGCCAGGCACAGAATAAGGACCCGGGCTCTGAGCCGATGGGTCCCAGGGGCTCGAATACAGTGTCCAGCACAGTCGTTCGAAGCCTGGGTTCTGGGAGGCCAGGGTTAAACGGGAGCTCCGCCTCTTCCTGGCGGTGTGCCTCGGCAGTAATTCTTTACCTTTTCTCAGCAGTAACTGTCTAACCTGTACAGTGACGAACGTATGCCACGCCGATTAAATCCTTCACGTAAGTCTCAGCATGGTGTCGCCACACTTTCAGGGCTCGGGACACGTAACTTTTATTACTATTACATTTTGAATGAAGTTCAAAGCATGGGCTAGAGGGAAAGAGATACTTGGCTCAAGGCGGGGTCTGACATCAGAGTACCATTCACCTGACTTTCCATATTAATATGTAATATAATTCTTTGACATTCCTCCCACTGAGATAGGTGGTGGTTGTGAGGGGTCTTCACCCTTCAAAGTGGGTGGGCTTTGGGGGTCCTCTCAACTAACAGACTACGCTATTCGCACAAGTGCCACTAGGTGACGCCTGAGGCCAGGGCATTAACCGTGCTTCCGTTCTGCCTTGCTCACGGAAATCCTTGCACTGAAAGCCTTCAGCTGCCATGGAAGCAGCTGGCTGCCCAGGAGCCGCCATGCTGTGAGGAAGCCCAAAGGAGCCACAGAGACACTACACGGAGAGACCCTGTGTCCACCACAGGCGGAGCGATGCTGGCCAGGGCCCACCACTCCAGCCCTCGTCATTCCAGCTCCGGCCACCAGCCGACTGCATGAGGCCCCCAGACCAGAACCACTCAGCTAAGCTCTTCTCGAATCCCTGACCCACAGAAACCAGAAGAGCTAATGAGATAACTGGCGTGGTTTTAAGCCATTCGTTACGGTTCCGGTGATGTGTCAGGCGGCAGTAGGGGCCTGGAATACCCGTAATAAACACACGTGATGCTCACACAGAGTTAGTTTCCCACTTGCTACCTCATTTCATCCTCAGAATGGCCCTGGGAGGAATACATTATTATTCTCGTTTTATAATAATGAAGTCGACGCCAAGACGGTAACTGAACTGCCCCAGGTCACGTGGCTACTGAGTGCCAGAGTCAAGGTTCCTAGTTAGGAATTCTGACTCCAGTTCCAGTGATTTTTGTACCCTCGCTGACACCCAGAATAGATCTGAACCAGAAAGGTAAGAAAAATACACCTATCCGCACACACACAGGCAGAAGCGGAGATCAAAGAGGGTCATCCTGCTTCAAGTCCCGAGGTGCGCAGAAACCTGTCCCTCGCGGAAGCCGCATCGCCCTGACAACAGAAATATGCAAGAATAAAATGGGCAGCGGTGTGAAGGCCTCATAATTAAGAAAAGATAAGAGAGCCCCAGGACTGGCCAGACCGTTATTTCTCTCAACACATATCTCAGCTGACAGCTGGGGCATCATTATAGAAAAGCTTTCAGAAATACTTGTCATGCCTCAGAAACGTTTCAGTGCGACAAGAGGTGGTGGCAAGGTCCCCGGGGATGAGGCCCTGCACCCTGACAGGGTGTCAGGGCTAGCTCTGGCACTGGTAACCACCAGTGCGGTGGTGAAGGGAGGCTTCTATTTTGACTCCACTGACTGACATTTCTCGTTTGCCTCTATGGCATTTCGCTAACATCTTTAAAGGTGCCCAGTGATGGAAACGGAAGAGGCATCCTGCTAATGGGTATGAAGCCAGCATCTCTGGGTAGATGTGCACACTGAAACAAGACGCCAGCTAGTCAGGACTTTGTAACTCATCTCTGGAACCTCTGAAGAGGACCCAGGGTTCATCACAGATGAATTCTACCAAAAAAAAAAAACTTATTAAGGGGCTAAGAAGTAAATTATCAAGACATGCAAAAAGAAGAAAAGCAAATGAACAAAATCTAATTTTCATGTGCAAAAGTCTGAAAAATAAATTACAGTAACAACAAACAACTCAGGCGCAAAAGGCTAAAACAGTAAGTTATAGTAACAGTTAATGAGCTCAAGGTCTGAATTCCTATATTTCTACTGTATCTCTCAAAGAACACAGGGATAAAGTGACCCCTATCATTTATTTGGCTGTGCCTTAAAGCAGTGGTTTCTAGTTTCCACTATCAGAATCATTTGGATATATATTTTTAATACTTATATTTTGGGTCCTATTTCCAGAGAGTCTCAATCAGTAGATTCTCATGAATTTGCATGTTTGGTATGCAATTCTGATCCACAACCGAGTTCAGTAACTATTCATTTGACAGAATGTTCACTGTAACCGTAATTTCTGTTCCCTCTAGTAGCAAAATGTTAACCGAGAACATGTTTTATTTGAATAAAATCTACCTTTTCCAGGCTCCCTTGCAGCTAGGTGGCAGCTAAGGGTACCAGCTAAATGAGGTTTTGCCAACGTGTTGTAAAAGGAACAGGTTGTGAAATTTCTAAGATGTGTTCTTAACGAAATCTGATATTCACCCCCCTACTTAATGCTGCTTCTTTCCTGCTAGCTGGAATATGAATGACAGGACTGAAGCTCTGATAGTCATTAAAACCATGAGATGACCTTGAACATGTCAGTCAACCATGAGATGACCTTGAACATGTCAGTCAAGCAAGCTGGGTGAAAGATAAAGGGAGCCTGCATCCCAGACATTAACACCCCTACACCAAGAGCCTCCAGACATCTTACATGTAAAGAGAAATAAGATGCAAAGCCATTGTTACTTTAGAATGTCTGATAAATCACAGTGAAATCAAATGCTAATACAACTATGTTAGTGTGAGCCCTAAGTTCTAACAGCCAATGTCGCCACTGAAATAGTTTGAGGCAGGAACTTGATTTTAATCTGTCACTTTTACAAACAAAGAAATCGACCCACAGAAAAGGGATGTAACTTGCTCAATGCCACATGGCCGTCAAGGCAGGCAGGGAGCCAGGATTAGGCTCCTGTCTCCCACTTTGACAGATAGCGGTCTTTTGCCCACACTGTTTTGTGAGGCATTCAGGGCAGAAGCCCTCTTCAGAAAGCTGAGCAGGGGAAGGAAGGCACTGGCCAGACAGGCCACAGCAGGAAGAGAAATCCTCTGTTTTCTCCCTCTGTTACACTTCTGTCCTCCCATTTTTTTTCCTTTTCCTTTTCTTTTTCTATTTTTCACCTCCTTGATCTTAGCTGTTTAAATAGGCCTGATCATAATAACGTAAACACATTCGAGGAAAAGAATTCCTCCGTCTGGGCCCGCCTACACCCTAAATTCTAACTGATGCCCTGACTATGACCCAGGAGCAGAGAGTCTGTAAGAAATCAAATAAGCCTTCACCTGGGGGAGGAAAGAAGTTTCCCCAATTTGGGCCCTCCTCGGACCAGCCTGGACCAAAGGAATTTGCTAAAGTTACTAAGTCCTCATTTTCAAAGATGTAAAACAGAGATCTTTGATAAAACTAGCAATGGTTGTGAAAAAGCACCTGAGATTGGGCCTCGCATGGAGTCAGGGCAGAACGAGGGTGCAGCATTTAACATCTCCTGAGTTTCTCGGTTTGTTTATCCTCTCCTCCTCCCTTCCTGCCTCAGAACGTAAGAACCAGAAGAAAGGGAGTGTTGTCTCTTTTTCCATCATTCCTATTTCCCAGCACGGAGACCCATAACAGAGGCTCAAAACGTATTTGCTGGATGAATGATGATAACACCGCCGCCACTTCCCAGCCCACGTCCTCTGTGCTCACCTGACCGACCAACTCAACCATGTTCTGAGCGCCTTCCTGCCCGACCACGCCTGCTTTCCATTTCTCCTGCTGCCAGGAACATTCCTCATCAAATGTCTCCCATCTGCCCTTCTGCCTCTCCACCAACCCACACTTGAACCAGGCTTGAGAGTCCAGAGGAAACCCCACTGTCCTCAGGGGCTCTCCCTGACCATTCCAGTCTCAAAGCTCCGCCCTGACTGCTAACCTTCCATAGAACTGCGTGGACACCATTCCATGAGCCCGGTATTCCCTTATGACATTACTCAGTATCACCCACGTCACTAAAAACCCCATTCACGTGAACAGTGCATTACAGTTTACAAACTGTTTTCTCTTCAGGGAGTCGGAAGTCTGACACTCTGAAAACGCAGCCAGGAAATGGAATATACAAACAGCAGGTAATCTCTGTATCTAATTAAAAATAACAAAAAATTCACCCATAATTGAAAATGTGCACTACACCAGACACTATTTGTGGCTTTATTCCGCCATCCCTTTTACTTCTCTGAAATACTCCATGAAACAGGTGTTATTTTTCTGAAACTTATCGATGACATCTGAAGTGCAGAGAGGCAAGGTAACGTGTACTCACAGCAGAAACCACCAGAGCTGGGCTATGAACTCAGGCTTGTCTGTGTCACAAGGCCTTGCTCTTAACAGGGGTGCTCTAATTCTTCTCCATTGGGACTGGAAGAAGCAAAACGTGTGTGTGTGTCTGTGTGTGTATGTTCAGTGCACACATAAGCATGGATGGATGAATAAGGGGACGTCAGGGGTGGCAGGAGTGGGTAAGTTTTCCAAACAACCAAAGAATTTCTAAAAAAGCAAGCATACTCTATTGGTGGGGAGGTGATATTAAGCTATAAAAGTTCAAACAATTGCTTTAGATGAGCAAGCCTCTGATTCCAAATTACAGAAGCTGGCACTAAAGTGAGAATGAGGCCCAGGGGAACCGCCTACCAGGGCCCCAGCGCCAGATGCACCACTCCCACCAGAGGCTATGTAACAGGGACCAGGGACCCCGCCCCCCCGCCCCCCCCCCCCCCCCGCCCCCGGATGACAGCTGGGCCTCGAGATCCTGAGCATGTCAAAATGAGCCACAAAGAAACAAGCAGCAAGTTCCATCAGTTTGGAATAGCTCTGTGGTGTGGGCCTTCTTGCTCTCCCATTTCCCAGACAGGGAAACTGAGGCTCAGAGAGACAAAATGATTTGCTGGGCCAGAAGGCAAAGTCAGTGACCAAGCCAGATTCATGCCCAGATCTGAATCAAGAATGCCAGCTCCTTCCAGGCTGCTGGCCGTGCTTCCAGGGGGCATTTGCAAAGGATGGGGGTGGGAGATGGGGGCCCTGGGCCACTGGAAGGTTCCAGATGCTCTTTACCTCACACTTCTCCACGACCGGCTGCTGCCCACACTCGGAGCTGTTGCCCGCCACGATGCCGGCACGGAGGTTCTCGCTGTCCCCGGTGCCCTCTTCCATGGAGTAGGTCTTGGAGTGGTTGCCGCGCCGCGGGGCGGGGGCGCGGCCCTGGGCCAGGCTGAGCTGCCGGCGCAGCGCGCGGTTCTCCTCCTCCACCTCGCGCACGCGCACCTCCAGGCTCTCGCGCTCCCGCTGGCTGGAGGCCGTGTACCGCGGGCTGTGCGCCTGGGACTCCAGCGGGGACAGAGACACCGGCTTCCCATCTGCGGGGGCAGAGAGACCAGGGAAGAGTTAGGCCGAAGGAAAGCCCCCCAGGCCCCTCCATGGACCCCAGACATCCACGATTCCACAGCGAGGCTTCTTTCACAGTCCCATTTGGAAGGGAGAGCAGATGGAAAGGGAGTTACGAATAAACGCAGCCAGATTGAACTGGGAACAAAGTTGAGAACAGAATGACTTACTGTGGTGATTTAAAAAAAAAAACAACACAGCTAACATGCTGTTTGGAGAAGAGAATCATAATATAATTTTCCTAATTAAATGCACTGTCTTTTCCCTACTTGGCACATTTCCAGGGAAATACTCTTGTTATCAATAAAGCATGAATATAGAGGAGGAGGCGAAGAAGGATGGGAGGAAGGGGGAGAAGGAGTAGGAGAAAATGCAGGAGGGCAAAAAAGGAAGAGAAGATACAAAAAAAAAAGAAAGAAATATTAATAATGACTAAGTTTACTTAGTTCTTCCTGTGTGAACTCCTATTCATCCTTCAAAACCCAGTTTCAGAAGCATCACCTCCCAGGGGCAGCCTTACTCAATTTGCAGATAAAATACCAGCAGCACTATGACAAATATGTACCTGTCATACTGGATTTGGTAAATGGCTTTGTTAAAAAACTAGATCTTACTTATGTTTGTGGTAACATATCATTATAGCTGATAAATACTGGAAAGGTGGATGCATGTGTCCATGCAACACATAAAATAATTAAGTGCAACAAGGAAGAAGTAGGAGCAAAATCATTAAACTGAGTGCCAGAAACAGTCTATTTAACAATCCCACACAGAGAGGACAAGTGGGTCTCTCAAAGTCACACAGTCACAACACAGTGATACCAGAATTCATACTCGGGTTTCTCTGTTAGCCGAGCCTGGGTACTTTCCACTTCAATGCAGTTTCATAATAGGGTATTTATGGACTTATGGATTTAAAAATTATTAATGTAAAAACCTCATCTCCCAACGATACTTAGCTTAACCCCTTGTATACAGTAGGTGCTCAATGCATGCTTACTGCTGAGGAGCCCCAAGGACATGAGACACACCCACAACTGTCACTCTTCTGTTTCCATGCTGCACACATCCCAGGATCCAGCTACAACACAGCTGTCTCAGAGACTACCAAGCAAAAATCACTTCTCTAGAAAATTACCCTCTCAGCCGCCTACTAAAACACACACACACACATACACACACACTCCTCTTTTTCCATACTTTGAGTTTTTCTCCTTCCTGCCTAGACCCCACTGAGCTTGCAAACCATCCCAGAGAGTCTCTGTGACTCACAAAACTTGAGGATCAAAGAATGTGATGAATGACACCCCTGCGGGTTTCACCTGTGCTGTCTTACTGCGCCGGCCTCTGCCCAGGGCTTTTTGATGTGTCTCGGGGTTTTCACAAACAGGACTCCTTTTTTCCCCCCTCTTAATCACCTCAGGGTTAAACGCCTGAGCTCCTGGTCCTCTCCTATCAATGCAGCAAATATGACTCGCTGCATTCCACCGCTCAGGACCACAGATCAAAGGCCGAGGCCGAGTGTGTGGCGATGTGAAATCACAGATTGATTAAGGTTGCATTGTTACCGAGCTGGCCGAAGACAAGCTCCAACCCAGGCTTTTGAAACCTGTCTCCCCGTTTGGTAAAAACAAATCAGTTTCACTGAGAATGAAAAAGAAAAAGGCGGCAACAGCAATTGTGTTTTCTCGGCCAACATCGACCCTTCAGGCGAGGGTGAGAGAAACAAATGTCTCGCTCTGTCAGTGGGCAGGGCGGGGCAGTCACGCTTTGTGCGGTATCTGCTGTGCATCTGACGGTGCTGGGTAGTTCGGCTGATGATGTCTTGGGTTATCCCAGCACAAGCAGGCGGCAGTCGGTGTCCCCAGTACGGAAGACGAAACTGAGCCTCTCAAAGCATAAGCCACGTTCCCATCGTGATGACTGGAAACAAGGACTCCATGACTGCACATGGCCAAGCTCCTACATTTATGCACCGAGTTCGAGGGACAGGTGTTCTGGGGCCTGCGAGGTCTTCTTCCTTCTGAAAGGACCTTGGTACATTTGGGGAGGAACACAGGGAGCTTTGGAAGCCCACCAGGGTCCCGGAAACTCTGGAAAATTTACAACAAACAGGAACTCTAAATTTGGTCTTTGGAGGGATTAACTGAAATGCTTTGAACTTTTGTTTTCCCTTCTCTGAAATGGGAGCAGAAATGCTGACTTCGCAAGTCTGATGGGAGGCTTCAATAAGACACAGAAACACAAAGCCCCAGGCCCTTGGCCTCTCATTGGAAGACACTGGGTATCAGTTTATTCCTGCAACCCCATCCGAGGAGGCGGGTAGGTGATATACAAATGGACCCCGCTTCTCTAAGCTGTATGGCCAGAAGTCGAGACAGAAGGGCCCGTTGCCCTGCTGTGTTCGCAGCTCATTCTAAGTGAATTCAGCCAGACTCCCACTTGTGTTCTTGGACTTCTCAACTCTCTGGTTCCTGATCCCTTTGGTCCCGCTTCTCCTACCTCTCTGGGGGCAGGCGGGGGGAGGGTCAGGACAGCACAAAGCCTGCCCTCTTGGAAGACGTGTGCACTTCTCTGTGGCATCTTCTGAGCTCCAGTCTCTCCTAGGAGCGCTGCTCTTGTTTTGCGTCCATGTCGTCATTATAAGCCTCACCATGTGGGACTTCAGGGCCTCTGGAAACAACGCTCCCTACAGCAGGTATTTCTCAGTCAGCGGTGACGTTTCTCTCCCCCAATCCATCTTGGATAAACCTTTGGCCCAATCCACGTGCCTAGTGCCTAGCTTGCCCCACATGCCATCCATCACTTGAACACAATAAACTGGGCTATACCTGGTCATCAAGGCAGGTTTGTTGATCGCATGTTTGATGCACATCCAACTGCTCGAGAAGTTTCTACATGCCTGCTCTCAACTTCCGTACTTACCTCGTTCCACTCCTAACACTTTGGGGACTCGGATCGTTCATTTTAGGTGTCAACTTGACTGGGCCCTGGAGTGTCCAGATGAGACAGGAGGGAAGGGGCAGGGCACAGCCACTCAAGGAATGACAGCAGTTTAACACCAAAATGGTGGAAGATTCAACTCCCAGTTAGCCTTGAGGATTAAGAGGTTTGACTTCTAGTAGACCTTTAGCTTCATTATATGCTCATTGTAACAGTGTGATAAATAACATGCCCGCAGGCACCATGATAGTCCCAAGGCTAACCAAAAAAGGCCTAAGAGTGGGCGGTGGCCCAGCTCCTGGGAATCCCAGCCCCTTCCCCAGGGCAGCTGGAATGGTCCCACCTGTAGGCATATGTAGCTACTGAGCCCTTTAAAACTGGCAGCACCACGCCTGGCTGTCCTTTTTCACTCCCTCCTCTTTGGAGACAGCCCGCACTCTGTCTATGGCGTGTGTACCTACTTTTACTTTAACCTGAGCACCCAATTCCCTCACCTCTTTCCTTGCCTTTCTCTTGCCTTACACTCTATGCAGTATGTATCTCTCTAAATAAATCTACCTTTACTCAACTTGAATTCTTTCCTTCATGAAGCCAAGGACCCACACCTGGCGGGGCACGTCCCAGGGGCTCAACTGAGACCTGGGACAGGCCCTCCTCACGCCCCACTTCCGTTTTCCTGCATCACAGATGCGGGGTCGAACTCGCCCTGGGTGTTTCTGGATGAGATTAACATTTGAATCAGTAGACTGGAGTGCCTCCCTAACATGGTGGGCTTCGTCCAACCAGGCAAAGGCCTGAATAGAACAAAAAGGCCGACCCTGCCCCCACAAGTAATGGTGCGTTACTCCTACCTGACAGCCTCTGATCTGAGACATTGTTTTGTTTTCCCTGCCTTTGGACTTGAACTGAAACCCTGGCTCTTGCTGGATCTTGAGTCTGCCAGCCTTCAAGAAGAACTAGAAGAACCATCAGCTCCCCTGGGTCTCCAGCCTGCAGACTGACCCTGCAGATAGATGCAGGATTTGACCATCTGCATAACCACATGAGCCAATTATTTATAATAAATCTCTTTACACACACACACACACCCTATTGGTCTGTTTCTCTGAAGAACCCTGACTAACGAAAGCAGGGACCATCAACAGTCTGTAATCACACTGAGTACCACTGCCCGATACCCAGTCTCTGTCCTCAGGACCTGGCGCGCTGCCTGTACTTGACAAGCATCTGAAGGAGGGATGAAGGAAATAACTGGCATCTAGCATCCTCTATATTTAAAAAAAAAAAAAAGCATGAAAAAATAGATCTAGCAAAATCTTAAAATACAAGCTCAGTTGACCCTTGAACACCAGTTGGGGGGTGGTTAGGGGCACCGACCCACCCATGCTGTTGAAAGTCCAAGTATAACTTTACAATTGGCTGTGTCTGTGGTTCCGCATCTGAGGATTCGATCAGCTACACAGATAGTGCCGGGCTGCTGTATGTGTGTATTAGAAAAAAATCTGCATGTAAATGGCCCCGTGCAGTTCAAATCTGTGCTGTTCAAGGATCCACTGTACTTAAAAAGCGGCCTCATTATAATATTAATTGCAGGGAGAAGAGTGAGAGATAACCAAGAAAAGCCAACACATCAAAGAGAGTCATAAAAGCATGGGGATTTGGAATAAGAAAGAGCGGAGTTTGAATTATGGTCCTGCCACCTACTAATAATTAACCTCAGGCGGAGTGCTTGACTTCTCCATGACTCGCTGTCCCCATATGTATAATGGGGACATGGGGTGTGGGTGTGGGCACGTGGGCATGCGTGTTACCAACATCAGGCCTGATCAGAGTACATGTTCAAATTTCCCCTTTCCACCAAAGCTGGAGGCAGGACATATAAAGACAATAGTGAATAGGATCCTTCATTGCCGAACACTTTTACCTTTGATTTTCTATTACCTTCCCTTCCAGGTTTCTTTTTCTTTTTCAGATCTACACAGTCTATTTGTACACACGGTGCATCTCTCTGTCACATAAAGCCTCTATGTGTTGATCCACAGTTCAGCCCACTTTTGAGTTTAAAATGTCAAACAAGACATTATTCAAAATCTCAGTCGACAACATCTTCCTCCTCCCCCCCAGAACGTCTCAACAAACATGAATTTATCATCGGATCTGAATCTCTGAATCCACTTGAGATGAATGCTCTGAATTAAGAATCAAAACATCTAAGATGCAGAACAAAAAAGGTAAATTGAAAATCAACCTCCGTGCAGTATGGTGACAGAGATTAGGGACTTGCCATCCAAAACGTCCTAAGTGATGATCTGAATCAATTTGTGTGCCCTGAATCTCTCCGGATCTAGCTGGAGTACGGGCGTTTTGCACTGTGACATCCGCCACTGCAAATGGACAGAACTCTGGGGCTCATCAAGGGAGGCATGAGGACACCCATGTCGGAGGCTCATACTGGCTTCTGCCAGTGGCGACAGTCCTAGATCTTTCTAGTCAAAGACACCGCAATCCTGCACTCATGCCCAGATTTCAGAAGGGCTGCCCCCCCGCCGCGTATCATTCTACCGGCGAGGAAGACACTGCGTCCCTAACCTTTAAATGGCAAAACCCCCCTACGTACAATCTGTCACCAGGGCCTGCCAATTCTCCCTTCTTGATGTTTGAAGCACTTGCTTCTCATTCCATTTCAAACATTCCATCTCCAAACCAGGCCTTTAAATCTTATCCTAAAACAGGGGTCGTCAAACTTTTTCTGTAAATGCTGGAGGGTAAATACGTTTTCCTCAGCAGGCCAGGTGGTCTCCGATGCCAGCGCTCAACTCTGGCGTTGCCACAGAAAAGCAACCACAGGAACACATGACACGTGAGCGTGGCTGCGTTGCCGTAAAACTTTATTTACGAAAACAAGTCTTGGGCCAGATGCGTGGCTGGTTTGTGGACCCTTGTTCTAGAACATTGGTCTCCTTGGTTTGTTTCCTCCCAGGTCCTGTGAGCCCTACTCACGGGGGCCAGGAATAATGATCTTAATGATGTTCCCACTCCCACCACATCTTGCAGTTCGACAGTGCAGCTCCATCTGCTTCGAGGTCATCTATCAAATTCAACAAACACTTGGTCAGTTTCTCTTGAGTACGTGTCCAGTATTGGAGGCTGGGTCGGCTCATTTTAATTTTTATTCAACACTTCAATGAAGTGAGTGTTCTCACTATCCCTATTTGACAAATGAAAAAAGAAGAAACAGACACATGATTTGCTCAATGTCATCCCAGCAGCCCAGGGGGAGCCTTGAACCCCGGTTCACTGGCTCCAGATCAATCACTCTATTTGCCCCAAACCACAATGCCTCCTCTTTGCCCTTCTCCAAACAGGTCCAGTCTAGTTTGCTGCTGTTGCTTCTGCTTCCTGTCCTTGTCTTCAGTCCTAGCTACCATGACAATCCCTTGGGAAACTTCAAAAAAAAAAAAAAACAAAAAACCCAGATTAATTAGCTCTGAATCTCTGGAGGTTAGAGTCTATCAGCTTTTTTTTTTTTTTATTATTGGAGGTAATGGGGACTGAACCCAGGACCTTGTGCTTGCTAAGCATGAGCTCTACCCCAGCCCTCCTGGTTATCAGCATTTTTAAAAGCAGCCACCCTCCTGTGTTCTCATGTGTAGTCGAGCTTGAGAAGCCCTGGCATTTCCCCCAGTCTTCAGGCTGAGACACCATAAGACACACTTGCCATCACACTGTTTGCTCTTTAAGGCAAATCTAAGGAACTGAACTGGCTTAGACACGCAAAGAGGTCTTAGCATTGCTGCCACACGTAGTTCCAGTCCTGCTCGGACCCAGGGCCCCAGCTTCCCTGCCTGGGTCTCTGTTGTTTCTTAGAACAGCTCCCATCCTGTCACCCAGGGCCTTCCTCACTTTCCATAACCTAGCCCGCCTGGTTTTCTAGCTCCTCCAAGCTTGGGGCTCTTGTGTTCCTAACATCTCCCTCCTTCCAGGATGAGAGCTCTTCTCAAAGCAGGGCCCTACGACTGCGGCTGCAAGAACCTTCCAGCTTCCCTGGTCCAGGCTCCCCTCTCTTTGGCAGTTTACACATCAGAGTAAGACACGGGTCTGGGGCGGTGGCAGGGGTAGGTTCCCCAAGTTCTGGAACTGTGGAACCAGATTTGCTGTGCGGAGGGAAGCAGGGGTGATGACATGAAAAGCCAGCTCACTTGTTGTGGGGGAAACAGGGAGTGTTCTACCCCAGAGCTCCCCAAAGTGATTTTCCGGAAGTCATCTTTGGCAACCAAAGCAAACTGGAGTTCCAGCAAAGACCTTGGAGATCTTCCGGCAAAGACTGAACACAACAGTGAGCAAAGAGCTCCCCACAAGCTTCTAAAAAGAATCCACAACCACCAGGCCAGGAAAAGGAGCCTGGATTTGTTTCATCACAATCCAGTAAATTGCGATTTGCCATTTTCCCTCCGTAAAATTTCCCTCCGTAAAAAAAACCTCATCTTAATGAGCTTCATTAAGTCAAGAAAATGAAGAGATTTTTAGCACCAACTGGCTGTATCCAAGGCTGGGTTTCAGCTGGATGGGAGTAAATCTATCCTAGTAAGCAACGATGTTAGTGGTTTGCCCCTTGAAATTTCAGGTTCAACGATTTCAAAGCATCAGATTTTGGGGGGACAAATATTCTAAGTTCTGAAAGTTTGAGGCATTTGGTCTTTGAACTACTGTTCTCAGAGCAGAGTATCTCTGAATCTCCCTGCTTCTAAATCCGGCTGATCTTATTTCTCTTTGATATCCAGGAGTCCAAGAAAAAAACAGGACTTTGTTGGTAGCATTCAAATTGTCACAAACAAGGCAAAGGATAGTGCATTTAGTGCTCTATTTTTTAGAAAACTGAATGGCTTGACAGCACAGCTGAGTTCTTAGATCACCAGGTGGTTTAGCAAATAGCTACTGGAGGGCAGCATTACAGTCCATCCAAGAAAACGTGGTATTTATTCTAATCCGGAGAATCAGCCAGTGTGTGGGAGCAAAGAAACTCACATCCCAGTCACCTCTGATCACTCTCTGCCCCCACTGAGCTAATTCATTAGCTTCAGTCACTTTCTGCACAGCCTCAAAGACACCTGGCTTTACTGGTAGCATCCAATGGCTGAGTTTGGGAAAGCAGTGGTTCCCCTTCCACAGTCTCTTGAGACACTTCATACACCTGCGATCACTGGACATAGTTCCCTTTACTGGGAGAGACATCAAAACTAAAAACAAAAGGAACTTGATGATTGTATCCTTTGTAAAGTGTCAACGGGACATCCTCACCCAAGTCATCGATGTGGCCCTTGATGCAGAAATATTCTGGAATTTCTTCTTAATTTTATCTTTGGCAGCACTCAAGATAAATGACTGCATATGTCTCCACTGATCTTTTTTTTTTTTAGCAATAAATGTGTTATTTTATATGAAATATTTGTAACCCTTATAAAACCCCACTAATGTGTTCCAAGAGTGGCAATCATATATGCTGGGGAGAATCCTATTTTACAGTAAAACTTTGAGGCTTAACTTTGGGGGAGAAGGAGGGGTAGTTAAAATCTTACTCACATCAAGAAAGCTACAGGGGATAATTCTTTAGCAAGGTTTTAAAATGTTACATTCATCACACTAAGGATGTGGAAAACCATCCTTTTCTAAAAATGTGAATGCATACTGGCCAGAAACCTCCCATCGTCATTCTTGGTGGTCCTATTGATTTATCAAAAAGAACATTTTACTTAAACATTTTAATGGGGTGTGTTGACGCTAATGTCTGGTTTGGATTACAGAGGGCGGAAGATTTCAAGGACAAGCAACAGCTTCTGCAGGACTCCAGACAAGTCAGAAAAGCCCTGGCCCATCCATTCTGCTCCCTTCTTGTCCCCGGTGCTTCCAAATCATCCTGTTTCAGGGGCAGAGGGTCAGAGCGAAATTCAGATCTAGGGAAAAGAGTCAGGGACTCTTGTAAAAAAGGATCCGAAAGAACCACTGCCTTTCTTCATGAGTGCATCTTCTTTTTTTCTTTTTGTCTTAAATGGGAGTACTGGGGTTGAACCCAGGACCTCACGCATGCTCCACCACTGAGCTCTACTCCCCCATGGGTGCATCTTTAATTGGGCTGCATCAGACTCAAAAGATGCTGCTTCGCCCTCCTGGGGAGGGAGGGGGACAACCAAACAGCACACTCAGACTTGGATATTCTCCTGCCTTTGGAGGATGGAACTCTCACAAATGGCCTGGGAGTAAAAGAGGAAAACTGAGTGCAAAACCTGACTCAAAGTCAAGAGAGTGTTCTTCATGCTCCATGTCAGTGATGGTGGTCCATGTGCTCATCCGCCACTGCACCTGAGATCAGGCTCATGCCAAAAATCTGAGCAAAAGCTCCCTTCCTCTGTGCTGCAGGTAAGGGATTAATGGAGGGGAAAAAAATCTCCTCTCCCACCTCTGGTCTGGTCTGGTGTTTCCGGAGGTCTCCCGTCAGTGAGGACTGGCTTGATTTGCATCGTGTTTTCCAGGTCCTCTGCTGCACCCCCTCTCCCCTACACTGAACTGGCTTTGCAACAAAGCCACTGCCCCTCATGCAAACCTCCCGGTCCAAGCCCGACCTTCTGTGGATGTCAGGTTGTCTCCAGGATGCACTGCATCAGGAGAAGCCAGCCCTCTGACCTGTAATGTTCAGGATACAGTTAGAGCTGACGAGATACTGAAAAAAGGAGGTTGGGAGGGAGGAGTAGAAAAAGTTAGTTATCTCGGGCTCTCCACCTGCACGGGCGACAGTTAGCGATGGCTGCGGGGCCAACCACCAGCACAAGGAGCTGCGTAAGGAACATCCTTACACCTTTCAAAGAGAAAAGGAGGCAATAGTTCTGTGCATGTGGTTGATTCCTTCAGTTCCTTCAGTAGCATCCCCTTCCTATAAACTGCCAGCCACATCGCCTAAATCAATGTTATCCTCCTTGGCTCCGCTATAAATTAAAAACAAGAGAAAACAAGCAACAGCCTGCCTGAACACCCCCAGCCTAGAAATGACTGCCCTCCTTTTCTCTCCTTTTCCACTTCTTCACAGCCTCCAGCCACCCCCTCCCCTTATCGCTTTGACTTACTGGAAGTTCTATTCCAATTGCCACAAATATCTATATGGAAACAATGTTTTAAAAAAGAAAAAAGAAAAACCCTTATCCTTTCTTCACCCGTTCCTGACAAATCTAAGCCAGCCCTTCAGAGGAAATCAGAAGTGAAGAATGAGGTTTTTATTGGGAAAGATGGGGTGGAGGGGGGAAGAGCAGATAGATAGAAGATTTTTATCAAGAGCTCAGCTTGACAGAAATAGCATTTTATCAGGATGGGCACTTGGCAAAGATAAGACATTACCAACAGCAAGATAGATGTTTGGGTAAAATATTGTGCTAATACCTTTTAAGCAAAACCTACCATCACAACTTTTGACGGATTGTTATTTCCTCCAAGTCCTACTCCAGGGATAATGGAGATTTTTCTATAAGGGGTTTCCAATCTTATCACAAAAGCAAGAAGAATAAAACCAAAGCCCCTCAGCTCAGCTCCATTGTGAGGCAAAGCCAGGATTTTTCCTTGGCAAGTCAAGAGGAAGCGAGGGCTTAGGTGCAGGGACCACTAAGAGAGGACCCAAGAGATGCCTTGATGGTGGAGATCCAGGACAAGATTCCAACTCCTGGCCCCAAAGAGAAGAGCCCCTCGCAGGACAGAGGCCCACCCGAAGCTGTACGAATGGTACTGGCCTCAGGATGGGGACGCTGGAGCGGGTCTGTCATGGGGAAACCCTTATTCAAGGCTTCCTGGACTTTCTGAAACTGTTGTACTTTCTGACGCCATCCTCTGGCCCTGAAGAGTACTTCTGAGAACCAATGGTCTTCACCATTGAGTTATTCCCAAAGCCCTTACACGAGCAAGGCCTAGGCTAAGGTCCTGGGTGGCAGGACTGGCAAGTTGCATAAGCATTAAGTGTCCGTGCTCCTCCCTTTGTGGGCCTTGACATCTGGTGAATTACCACGGCCTCTCCAATATCCTTCTCCCATCTGCCCAGGGTGGGTGAGCCTCTCCATTCCTCTCCCTATAACCTGCTACCATGGATCCAAGGTAACGGCTCTTACTACACCTGTAGCAGCCGTTTAGGGAAATGGCTTGGCACTGGGACTTACCTTCCCTCAGCACCTGCTCGGGGCAAATGCCAAGCCAGGGAAGGCAGGGACCACATGGAGTCACTGGTTTCCTGAGCGCCTAGCACAAGGTCTATAAGCAATGGGCCTCCTTCTGTGCCACCAACTGTGGAAAGGGACAATGACGAAGGAGTTATGTGATGTCCCCCCAGCCAAAGGAGACCCCTTCCAGAAACTTCCACTCCTTCAGCCAACGGCATCACTGTTATTCCCAATGCACAGGCCAAAAAACGTACAGCTTGTTAATGAATTTCTTCCCTCAGGTCCCACATACACGGCATTAGGAAGGTACCTGAATGTTGATTTTGCCTTCAAAGTTCACTCCGAATCTGGGCAGGGGATATAGCTCAAGTGGTAGAGCGCATGCTTAGCATGCACAAGGTCCTGAGTTCAATTCCCAGTACCTCCTCTAAAAATAAATATACCTAATTTACCCCCCACCCAAAAGTGCGCCTCGAATCCAAACTCTTACCACTACCCTTCCAGTCCATCATTTCCCACCTGGACTCATGCAACAGCCACCCAACCAGCCCCTCTGCTTCAGACAGTCTATTTCCATCCAGCAGCCAGATGACACTTAAAAATAGTTCTCAGACCCATCACCAACCTGCCGAGACCACCCCTCTACTGGCCTCCCAGAAAACTAAAAACAAAACCCAAACACCTTACGTGGGGTTACAAGTCCCCACAAAACATTGGCTACAGTTATTTTTCTGACCTTAGAATGTTCCCTCACTCTTTCTGCCACCACCACACCGGCCTTCCAGATGCATCCAATATACTCAGCACTGTCCCACCCTAGGGACTTGAACTTGCTGTTGGCTTTCATGCTGTTAACTGGGAAACCTGCTCTGTACCAGGCCTCAGAGAAGCATCTGTACACCAGTCTCTGAAACCCCATCCCTGCCCATCCTTCAGCCCTAGTCCTTCTCTTACTCCTCTGGTTATCCTTCTCCACTGCACTCATCACCACACTCTCCCCATGTATACATTTGTTTCCTTCTTGTTTGCCTATCTACACCCCTGGAATACAAGTTCAAGGGTGGTGAGACAGGAGGGAAAGGGGGCAGGGCACAACCACTAAAAGAATGACATAGCCATTGAAGATGTGACCTAAACTGGTTGGAACCAGCTAGTCTCAAGATGGCGGCAGATGTGACTTCCAGTGGTCTTTGAGCCTCATTATAGGCTCATTGTAATGTATCAGCATGCTAAATGATATGCCCACAGGTGCCCTGACAGTTCCAAGGCTGACCATAAAAGGCCAAAAAGCAGGTGGTGGCCCAGTCCCACAAAATCCCCACCCCTTCCACAAAATAGTTTGGACAGTCCTCCCAGTTGTTAGTATATGAAATTACCCAGTCCCTAAAAACTAACCACCTCCACACCCAGCCCACTCTCACTTCTGAGACTGACCACAGTCTGTCCATGGAATGTGCATCTATAAATAAACTTGCTTTCACTTTACCGTGGCTCGCTGTTGAATTCTCTCCTGTGCGAGACAAGACCCTACTCTCTAGTAAATGTGCAAGAGTCTTTGATGGGCATGTCTCATCCACCATTGTATCCCCAGGGCCTAGAACTGAGCACGTAATAGGCCTACAATATATGCCTTAAATGACTAAGGCAAGGAAGACAAAAATTACTCACACAGGTCAATGACACAAATTGGGTTTCAAATGAGGATGACAGGTATAGCTCCCTTACCGAACACCTACTTTGGCTTTGGCTGAGTGAGTCTCACACATTATCTAAGTCCCAATTCTCTGAGGTGGGTTTTACTGTCCCCATTTTATTTTATTTTATTGTTGATGGAGGTCCTGGGGGCTGAACCAGGACCTCATACATGCTAAGTATGCGCTCTATCAATGAGCTATACCCTCCTCCCTTATTGTCCCCATTTTAAAGTGGAAGAAACAGAGGCTCACAGAGCTTAAGGAACTTGCTAAGACTTTCCGTTAAAAAAAATAAAAAGGAAAAGATTGAACTGATGACCCCCTCCACCCCCCCCCCCCAAATTCTGTTTTCATTCTACCTTCTGCTTCTAAATAGCCCTTTCCAGGAAATAAAGGTTGCATTCCCATGTGACAAACAGGGAATATCCTGCATATACCACACTTACAAGAGAGACAAGTAACAGAACAGGCTCAATCAGGATCAAGACAGTAAGGAACTTCCTGCAGAAAGATGAATACTAAGAGAATCCACATAAAACCATTTCCAACAGCCCGCTGAACTCTACGCGGGTACTGCTAGAACAGGCGAAGAGGATAAAGGAGCCCACACATCCTATCAGATGTCCCAGAGAGCAAGCACCCACGGGAGAAAGAAAAGGAGAAGAAGAGAGGGGGAAGGTTCCTGATGTCCTGATCTAGACATCCTGGGTACCCTGCCTGGGATCGGCCTGTGTCCTTTTAAAAGAATGCCATCAGGACACTCTTTTAAAAGGGACAAGGGCTTCATTTCCAGAATATACAAACAGCTCACACAACTCAGTAGCAAAAAGCCATACAACCCAATCAAAAAATGGGCAGAAGACCCAAATAAATATTTCTCCAATGAAGACATACAAATGGCCAATAGACACATGAAAAATGCTCAGTCAATATCACTAATTATCAGAGAAATGCAAATCAAAAGTACAATAAGGTATCACTTCACACCAGTCAGAATGGCCATTATTAAAAAGTCTACAAACAATAAATGCTGGAGAGGGTGTGGAGAAAAGGGAACTCTCCTACACTGTTAGTGGAAATGTAGTTTGGTTCAGCCACTATGGAAAACAGTATGGAGGTTCCTTAAACTGAAAATACTTACCCTGTGATCCAGCAATCCCACTCCTGGGCATACATCAAGAGGAAATTTTAATTCAGAAAGATACATGCACCCCAGTGTTCATAGCAGCACTATATACAATAGCCAAGCAACCTACATGTCAATCTATACATGTTTGGATAAGGTTGTGGTATATTTATACAATGAAATACTACTCAGCCATGAGAAAGAATGAAATAATTCCATTTGCAGCAACATGGATGGACCTGGAGATCATCAAACTAAGTGAAGTAACCCGGAAAGAGAAAGAAAAATACCATATGATAACACTTACATGTGGACTCTTAAAAAAAAAGCGGGGGGCACAATTGAACTTAATTACAGAAAAGACAGACTCACAGACATAGAAAACAAACTTATGGTTGCCATGGGGGCAAAAGGGGTAAGAAGGGATAAACTGGGAGTTAGGGGTTTGCAGGGACTAACTACTATACATAAAACAGATAAACAACAAGGCCCTACTGTACAGCATAGGGAACCATATTCAATACCTTGTCATGGCCGATAATGAAAAAGAACATGAAAAGGTGTATGTATATATGTGTGTGTGTGTGTGTGTGTGTGTGTGTGTAAATGAATCACTATGCTGTACACCAGAAATTAACACAACATTGTAAATTGACTATCCTTCAACTTTAAAAAAAAAAAAAGCCCTAGGTGGCCTGAGCAGGAGAGCCACTGCAGGGAGAACACGAGCCATCATTTCTGGACCCATAAGCAATCTCATGGCTGCAAACAGAGATGGATCTATTCTCCCTTCTGCAGCTCATAAAACAGAGAGGAGGTGGGGGCAGAGGAAAGATGCACACGTGCTGCTTAAAGAGGTCAAAAAGACTCAGCCGCCAGACCCCAGCCAGACAGGAGAAGGGAAGAATGGGGGGAATCAGAACGCTTTGTCTGCAATCACCAGAGTATTCAGAGGCTGGTCGGAAGCAACAGAACTCAGGGGCCCTGGAAATGGTTAACTCCTAGCTTCTCTCCTGATGAGTAGCTCCAGCTGCTCATCAATAGAATCTCCAGCTGATAATTATTAAGTGAAACTTGGGGTTTGCATTTGCATATGTAAAGCACACTTCCCTCCGAAGCCACAATAGGAGGAAGAAGCGCTTCCTGATTGTGCGCGCAGGGGCGGTTTGGGTGGGCGGGGCTCCCCGGGCCGCTTCGCTTGTGCCTCTCCGTGCTCATCAAGCCGGATATTCAGCAGAAATAAACCCCACGTCCCCAAATACGCCACTTGTCAAAATCCGCAGCTCAAATAAGAGACCTCTCTTCCCATATCTCACAAGGATGTAGTCCGCCACCCGATGTGTCCCTGAGGAATGCCATTCTTCAGCCTGGCACACGCGGGCACACCGGGGTTATTTTACCCGCTGATGGAGCGGTTATTGGTTTCCCCAAAAAGAAGGCTTCCAGCCTCCCCGCCTATTTGACACTTTTCAGTCTTGGCACCTGTCGATTAAGAAGCTTCAGCCCCAAAGAAGCAAGAAGGAAATGCACACAGCATCCAATTCCAAGTATCTGATTGCTTCTTCTGTTAGGAGAGTTATCTTGGCTTGTGAGGAGGAAAGAAGTTACTGAGCTTGTCTCTCCTCCCACTGGAAAGGATGCCACACAGGGAAAAACCTCCGCACCCAGGAGTAGAGCAAGGACACTGGCCTCAGCACAGCTTGAAAAACCAGGGATTTCAAAAGACCAGTGTCACCTGTAGGCGCTAACGGTGTGACGGTGATAAGGAGGCTGCCAGGTCTAAATTTACAGGGTGTCTAAAGTTATACCCATGACATCCTCAAGACAGAAACAGACAACAGGATGAAACAACACCCTTGGTTAAGTTCGTGATCCTCTTGGCACCTCAGTGCCCTCATCTGTAAAATGGGAGTAAAGCTTCTGCAAGGACCCTCTTACACGGCACCCTCATGGTATATACAGACTGTCAACAGTTTATTTTCATTTATAACCTGTAAGCATGCCTTCATTTGACAACGTTTTGACATGGGGTCAAGGTCTCTTCTGTAAGGACACGCCCAGTGGGTGAAATTCCACATGGCCTTTCTTGCTGAAACCACAAACTTCCAAATGCTTTCAGCTTGACTATCTCTAAAGTGTAGGGGAAAACGTAAAAGGTATTTGTGAAGGAATCTGACTACAGAATTCCTGTCACATTTTTATCTTTTCCTCCATTTTTCAGTTGCCTTGCTTACATTGAATTCAACAGCTACACCACTGCGTGTTTTTATAGAAGTGCTTCTTCCTGCAGTATTTTACTGTGTTCTGTAATTATTCAATTGTATTATCTAATTATATGGTAAAGGGATGCTGTAAGAGACTTGATGGTCTATTAAAACGACTTTTGCAAAGAACACAATTCAACGGGTGGACCCAGCAGTGCCAAAAGGTGCCAGAAAGTAGGCCAATGGCAGGAGACTCCACATGCAGAGCCAGTGACCAGGGCTGTGACAGAGGCAATGGGGGAAATGCTTGGTTACTGGATGTGTTCTTAAGGGGAAGTGAGTTAGGAAGTCTTCTGCTGAGCATCTACCTCGTGGTGCTGCTGGGAAGATACATAAGATAACACACAAGAGGCTTCCCATGCTAGGTATGAAATAAAGGCTTGGTAAAAATTCTTATTAGGGATTTATTTGATTACATCAGGCAAGTTACTCTCGACCATGGATGCTGGCTTTGAAATAACCTTCCATGTGTTTCTGATAAAAATAATACTCTTTTCCATTGGTGGGACACCATGAGACCAGTCTGGAGCATCTCTGGATATGCCAGCCCATTGGTCTCTCCCGTGACGTGATGTAGGTAGAACAGGGATAACCGTGCCCTCCTCTCCACGAGGCAAGTGAGACCCAGAGGCCCACAGGCACTTGCCTAACGACTCCGGGCATGTTGGTAGCAGGACCGGAAGGAAAGCGGAATTCTCCTTGTGCTATTTCACATTTCCTGAAGTTGCTTCTAGTGTTCATTTGGTGGCTTCTTACCACCTTCATAACTTTAGAAGGAGTACCAGAATTTAATGACATGAAAAGGCATGGAGAAACAGGTCTTCCCTTGCACCAGGGGAGCCACCACAGACGAGGACACAGGGGTTCCCAGCTGTGCTGACCTTGGGCAAGTCATTTAACCCCTCCAAGCCTCCATTAACAGGGAGCAAACCTTTCTGTCTACCTTAAAGGGCCATTTTGAAAATGCATTTTAAAAAAGCCTCTGGGGTGGGCTGAGGTGGGGCAGGAAATCTTACGGGACTAGGACAAGTGAAGATATGCAGGACTTAGTCAGTATTACTATTACTATTATCAGCCAACGTTCATGCACTATGTAATTTAATTTACTAGTAAAAACAGGCATCTGTGCAGATAATAGCATTATCATCCTCATATTATGAAGATCAGGTAAAACTCAAGAAAAACAATGTTCACGGAGCTCTGAAAACCCATCTGAGTGATTTTAGCCTGGTGGGGGACATTCATCATGTCATCACAAGGCTCCTGATGTTCTGTTCATTCCAGGACAGCGTGCAGGCTCCTGAATGACCACTGTCTGCTAGGTGAGGCTGAGAGTGACCTCTCCCACCTGTTCTGGTGTAAAACACAAGTTCTGCTCCCTAGGAAAGGGGCAGTGCCCCAGGCCCCAAGTCTCCACCCCCTTGAGATTAAATGACTGCAGCACGACTGTATTCCCCATCATGCTACGGGATGTCGGGAGTCCAGGCCATCAGGCAACTTAATATATTTCCCTCTAAAGAGGACAGGAACAAACCATTGGAAGCAAGTTACAGATATAATTATTGAGCCAAAGAGATGTGTATATAGGTCAGTGTCTCACAACATGACTAAATGCAAAAGAATCCAAATGACCTCCACTGTTACTTGCATTCTAATTCAGGCAGCCTCTGTGCTTGTACCCAGGGAGGTCTGCAGTAGGGGCCGGAGAGCACGGGGAGCAAAAGATCCGGCAAGTCCTTAAGGTCAAGGCTTTCTTCTTTTAAGACATTCTTATAGAAATGAAGAGTCCTGTACTTGTCAACCTGCCTGGAACTGTTACTCAGTTTCCTCCACTCTTCAAGCTTCTTCTGAACCAGATCCAACAGGTGTTTCACTCATTCATTCATTCACTCACTCATTTACTTACTCATTCATTCATTCCATTTGCACATTTATCCAGCATCTTTGATACTACAGCATGACTATACAGTCCATTTCCCTCAAAGAACTTAAAGCCCATTGGGAGGAAAAAGAAGTAAAGACAAAATTACAGTGCAAAGAGATAAAGCAGTAGAATCCAGGACAGCGTATGCTAGCAAAGCAGGTAGACGCACCTCCTAGCTCAGTCTTAAAGGCTCAGGGAACCTTCGAGGAGTCGTCATATCCATGCTGAGAGCGGAAGAATGAGCACCGAGCAGCTGGATTTTGAGAGGGGAAGTGTTCCAGCAGAGGAAACAGCATATGCAGGGGCTCAGAGCCATGGTTCCCAAACTGTGTGCCCAGGCGCCCCAGTAAACCCACAGGGGCGCCACCATTTAAAAAGTTCCAGAGAAGCCCAGCCGTTCTCAGTATCTGCTGGGCACTGTCTCCACAACCAGCTCAATGCCTTTTGTATTTTTTTCCTTTTTTTTGCAAAGCTGAGTTTTCAGAATTTTCTATGACTAAAGGCAGCAACAGTGTGATCATCAAGTTGTAACAGGTGCCCCGTCTGATTCCAAGGCTTGAGGAGTCGTGTATCCCAGCAGGTAAACACATCCCGTAAGTAAAGAGTTGTGGCTATTTAAGAGGGAAATAAAAACATGTTTGCCTTCAGTTGCTGTGTGTTCTTTTCTCATGCAGTTACAAAACAGTTAGGATGTAAACACTTAATACGCGTAATAGTGAGGTCTTTCATTTGGCCTGTGGGCAGAGTGAAAAGTTGCCAGGACACCAAGGGCCCCAAGGAATGGGAAAGTGTATAAAGCTGTGGTTCAGAGACCAGAGGCACAATACTTACAGCAGACATAAAGTCCCATCATATGACTAAGTCACTGACAGCAAAGTGAGGACCGGCGATAGAAGATGCCAGAAAGGCAGGTGGGTCAGATCCTAGAGGGCCCCGTAAGCACATGAATGAACTTGGCCTTCATACTGAGTCCCCTGGGGGACACAAAAGAATTTTAAAGTTCCCCGTTGCACAAACTCCATTTCCACCTGAATTTTACTGAACTTTCCCCCAGTTCTCAGAATGGCTGCATCTCCCACTCATCATGTGGATGCCTCATGGTTGACCGAGTCCAGCTGAGGAGTGGGGATGGAGGTCTGGTGAGAACCAGACCCGTTCTGATGAAAACCATTATGCGGTTTTTGCAGGATGGCTGGCAACTTCACCTAACCTACTGAACCCAAGTAAAAACAGAGTGTCTAGTGCAGAATGCTTTACAAACCAAATTTATCATCATCTAGCGTTTATGTGTGTGTGCCTCATATTCTAAAAGTAGTCGACCTACAGTGAATTTAAGTCCTGCCTTGACCCCTCCAGTGGCGGGCTGTTAACATCTCCTTTCTTCACTTGGTATCATTGCCAAACCTCATGCTCAGTTATTCCTTTAATCCCTAAAACAACTGCTGGATACAAAGAGAAAGAGCTCTATGGTGAACTGCTTAACTTCAAGCAGCGTTTGATACGTTTGGGACACTGAAACAACACGTGTTGCCCTAATTTCCTATACGCATTATCTCAATTAATCCTCCCAACCCACTTCTGAAGTAGATACTCTGTCTGATTTAGAGGACAGTACACTGAAGCTAAGACAAGTTAAAGCAATTGGGCCAAGGTCGTTCAGCTGCCAAGTGAAAGACCCTGAGGTTTGGATAAAGATCTGTCTCCAACACCCATGATACTTTCACCAAATTATGTCTCTTGTGAAGCCTGGAGTTTCTGGGTTTTTAAAAAATACTTATTTAAATTCTTATTCCAAAAGACAGTTCTGTTTTTATGCATTGCAGACACCAGCAGCCTAAGTTGTAGGTGATATTTTGGTAACAAAGGATTTTTTTTTTCTTTTTTTGGCACAAAACATGAAAAAGTGGCTCATGCGGATTCCGGGCTCAGTCTACTTGCTGGGAGACTTGAGTCACTGCTCTGAGGTTCCCCCAAAAGAAGCCAGATCCCAGAGATGAGACCAGAGGAGCATGAGCCAGTAAGTTACAGCTGGGAGAATACTCTGAGCGATGTCACTGGCCACACGCGGTTCTCTGCACGTGAGAGCGTGTCCAGCGGGCTCAGCCTACCCATCATGCAGTTACAGAGCCAAAGGGAAGGGAAAAAAAAAAAAACCAGCTAGCTAAAAATGGTTTATAAAGACAATGAAGGAACTGAGAACGGCATTAAAATGTACTAGACAAGTAACTGAAAAGTCAAAATACATGATCAAAGACCAACAGAACTAGAAAATAAAATTAAAAAGCTGAAGTCGGGGGGAGGGTATAGCTCAAGTGGCAGAGCGCATGCTTAGCATGCACGAGGTCCTGGGTTCGAACCTTGGTACCGCCACTGAATGAATGAATGAATGAATGAATGAATAAACCTGATTACCTCCCTTTCCCCCCTCTCCCCCAAAAATGCTAAAGTCTATAATACAACATGAAGAGTAGAAGGATATTTCATTAATTCCCATCAAGACTCTGAGATCCTTAAATAGGGGTTGGAAAACTTTTGCTATAAAGGCCCAGATAATAAATATTTTAGGCTTCCTGGGCTACATGGTCCCTGTAGCTATCACTCAACTGTGCCATTTGTAGTTCAAAAGTAGCCGCAGACAGTCTATAAATAAAGCTATGTTGTAATAAAACTTTATTTACAGAAACGCACAGCAAGCATGATTTGACCTGCTGGCCATAATTTACCAAGCCCTGTCCTTGAAGGTCAAGAACAAATCTTCTCCAGACTCACAGGGTTAGAGGACAAACTAGTGGTTACCAGTGAGGAGAGGGAAGGGGGAAGGGGCAATACAGGGGTAGGGGAATAAGAGGTACAAATCCTTAGATATAAAATAAGCCGCAAGGATATATTGTACAGCTTGGGAAATGCAGCCAGTATTTTATAGCAACTATAAATGGAGTATAACCTTTAAACATTGTCAATCACTATATTGTCCACCTGGAATGTATATAATATTGTACAGCAACTATATCTCAATAAAAATAATAAAAAACAAGCCTTATATTCTTCAAAGAGATATCATAGAGCTTGGATATTATACCAGAAGGGAAATTAAAATGTTTCCCAAAGTTTTATATAATTTTCATAAAACCCTACTCTGTGAGGCAACTGTTACTTGCCCCCATTTTACAAAAGAAGGAACTGTGGCTCAGAGACCTTAAACAACGTGCAGAGCTTGTAAAGGGCAGAGCCGGGAGCAGAAGCCAGGCGTGCGGGGCTTTTGGCAATCAGAGGCTTTTCACCACGCCAGGAGGAAACGGTCCTCAAGACGGAAGGGCTCCCAACAGGACTCAGTCTGCAATCTTTCAGGCGGCAAGGAACAGAAACTCATTTAAACTGGCCCAACTGGAAAAAGGACCATTTATAATACACACACGGAAATTTTACAGGAACAAAGCACTCTGAGTTTTGTGGGAACCGGGAACCCACTGGAAATCAAGGCAGCTGTCTTTCCACGTCCATCTCCGTCACCACCTCCCTCCCTCCATCTCTCCCTCCTTCCCTCCCTCCCCCTCTCCCCCTCTGTCCCTTTCTCACTGACCCTCCCTCCCTCGCTCTCTTATCTGTGGTTTCCTCAAGGGTCTGCCGCAGTCTCCCTGCTCTACCAGCTGATGTCCCCTGCTGGCTCTCAGGTGCCCGCCTTCACATCCCCAGCTGACACATGAACAAGTACACCTGCCAGCGCGGTACCACTGCCCTGATGCCACTCTCCCTTTCTGCTCTAGACCCACTGCTTATGCCTCATGTCTCTGTTCCAGGTCTTGGGATAGAGCATCCCACTGGTCACAGCCAAGCACAGGGATTAGCCAGGCATCGGCCACAGACACATTCTTAGTCCAATCAGCCAAGGGCAAGGATGGATCCAGACTGTGATTCCCAACACCATGACGAATGCCGGCCGGAGCCAAGGGTGAGAGCCGATTCTCTGAAACAACAGTGTTCACTGCAAACACACTGACCATCAGAAAGAAAGGACAGATGATTGAGATCTACCATCCGAGAGAAAGAGCACACAGACGGCAGGAGCGCAAAGCCAAGCTGGAATCAAAAAATTACTTAAAAGAAGTGGGATGTGTTTACTCAATTCGGGAGGAATCCGGAGCACTTGGCGAGAGACCAAATGAGAGCAATCAAAATAATCATAAGGATAAAAAAAAATCCAATATGCAAAACCATAAAAATACAGTTGTGGGGAAGGATGTTCTTATTTTATGCGAAGGGATACTAGTCAACAGTTGCAGAAAGCTGACTTTTAACCCCATCAAGGGCAGACTCTGAGGGAAAAGGAAACAAAGCAAGGGCACCTGTTTGACCCAAAGAAGCTGATAGTAAATTCCAACAGGGGCTGTGAATGGGTGCAGCAAAGTGTCTCAATTGATATAAAAAACTCAGTATAAATAATCACCTGAATGTGAACACAAGACATGTGGGGTGGGCAGCAGGGGGGATCCGGCATTGCCGAGAATTCTTCACTTCATACAGGATTTCAGTATGGAGATGCCAGAGCAGGAAACCTCATTATTAGCTCTGATTTCTCTGCCCAAATGATCCTTAGGCAATGAGAAGATAAATCTCTGCTCAAGTTCTGCTTTTTGCACGAGCTTTCTCTCTTTTTCAGCTTCTCCAAGCCGACCTGCATCTCTCAGTGTTTCTTAATGATGTGCTGAGATCTGAGGAGCGTATGTGATTTATGAGGTGACGTCTCCTCCACAAACCCGAGCAGAGTGCACGAGGAACTTCGTAATCACCGGGAGGAAGGGGCGCAGTGGAGACAGTTTGGCATTACGATGGCCAAGGCGTCACGGTGGGAGCAGAGGTGACATCCCCATCTAATCTCTTTTCTTGATGTCCTCCTAGTAAAAGAGCTGACCACTGGGGAAATAATCTCAGTGCTTTAGGCAGTGAATCTTAACAGCAGAAATATTTTCAGAGCTTTGTAAAGACATATCTGCCAGCCCCCTACCCACAAAACTCCAATTCGGCACATATGGGTTGGGATCTGGGAATCGCCCATCTGTAGAGTCCTTCAGATGACTCTGTCATGGAGTGAGCCTTGAAAACCACTGGGTTAGGGACACAGACACTTCGGGCCAGGAGAAGCATCAGAGGAGTACAGATCTCCATGGGCTAGCACGCTAGGTTCGGAGCTTCTGGTCCAGGGGGCTATCTTAAACAGGGCATCTGAGTTGCACGTCCAAGAGGTGGCTCAGGAGAGGGCTGAATGCAGAGTCCCACTGGAGACATCAGAAAAGGAGGCTCATTTCTGCACCAGGTGGGAGGAAGCTCTGAATGGATGTGGAGTTTCTTTGAAACCCCATGAATCCAAGATTCAAACAGGGGTAGAATCCCCCAAAACCTCTAAAATGCTTTTCCAGGCCGATGTTCAGAAAATGTGACAGAAGGTTCTGGGAGTTCTACTAGGCACTGACCCTAATGTGCTTTCCCATCTCGCATTTATCAGCATTCACTCTCAGATACTCCCAGAGTGTTTTAAAGAATAACCTGCCTCCCTAAATACCTTCTTGAACTGATTCTACAAACATGAACTGTTTAATGCATGTGCAACGGAACACTCATCTCTGCCTAAACACCAATCTAAAAACAGATCTCTCCACACCTTACTCCTGACTCAATAAAGTTCTGGCCTGAATACCGCCAGGTCCAGATGACACCTGCCTTAACCACTCTATCTCAAACAGCCTCCTATGCCACCTCCCACTGGCTACCTGCTTCCCATTTGTCTTCATAGCACATCCCACCACTTGACAGGTTTTTAATTTAGCATCTATCTCTCTCATTAAGATAGAGCTTCCTGCGATCAAGGAGTTGGTTTAGCTCACTGGTCATCTCCAATGTCTAGAACGGTGCCTGGCACATGTAAGTCACCCACATCTTCACTGAATGAACAAGGGATGTAGATATCTATCAATAAGCCAACGGCTCGCTGGCTACAGGCTGTTATGGGTTGAACTATGTTTCCCCCACATTTATATGTTGATGCCCTAACCCCCAGTACCTCAGAAGGTGACTGTATTTGGAAACAAGGCATCTGCAGATGTAACCAGTGAGGATGAGGTCACAGTCCGTAGAGTGGGCCCCTAACCCACCAGGACTGGTGTCCTTACAAAATGGGGAATTTGGAAAAGACACGCACACGAGAGAAGGCCACGGAAAGACTGGAGTTACGCTGCCACAAGCCTGAGAGTGAGCAGGGGCCGGGAGAGAGGCGGGGGACAGATGGAGAGAGGCGGGGGACAGATCTTCCCTGGCCCTTTCAGAGGAAGCATGGCCCGCCAACATCGCAACATCTTGATTTTAGACTTCTGGCCTCCAGGAATGTGAAGACAATGAATCTCTTTTGTTTAAGCCACCCAACTTGTGGCACTTTATTACGGCAGCCCTGGAAAATTAGTACACAGGGACTCCATATTGAGTCCAGGCTAAAGCTATTCACAGTCCCCAGTTGGGCCACTGAAAACCATGTGCTCCAGGCCATGCATCCCATTTCAAAAAATGGGATTTCTGTGCACTGAGTCTGAGCACTGAGAAAGGACAGTGAGCACCAGGAGTGACTGGACAGGCAGGTGAGATGACTGCTCTGGGGGAAAGGCTCAGGTGAATTCAAAGGTACAGGCATGTTTACAACAAAATCAATCAGTGGTGTCTTGCCGGGACCTTTCTAACTCCAGAACTGAGGGGGAGGCCAAAGGAGATCTTTGATCAACAAACATGTACCAGGGGGAGGGTACAGCTCAGTGGTAGAGCACATGCTTAGCATGCACGAGGTCCTAGGTTCAATCCCCAGTACCTCCGTTAAAAATAAATAAGTAAATACTAAATAAACAAACAAACTTAATTCCTCCCCCCACCCAAAAAAAAAAAAAAGGACTTTAGAAAAAAAAAAGTACCAATTGGATTTTACAGCAACTATTAGCCGAGAGTAGCTCTCACCCCACCCATCAAACCTCTGGGAGGGACATGAGAAGCAGTTCGAACACTTGTGCCCTCCTCCTGGGTCCCAGTGAACAGACTCGTGCCTTTTGCACAGGGCGAAGCCCACCGTGAGTGTGAAAGACGTGGATTCTTGGGCGTCTCGCAGAGAACCCTGACTTTCAGATGTCTCATTTAGACGCCACCCAGAAGGCAAGTCATTATTTCAACTCAGATGTCTTCTCCAAATACCCCCTTGTCATCTGCTTTCAAAAAAACACTGAAAAGATGATGTTGTTGGAAATGTCATCTGCCTGTTACACAGAAGCGAAATCAAAGTGCTCTTTGTGTTAAATGTGACTGTCATCACACTTGAAACCCAGAGCGTCAGTGTTCCTAATCCCCCGCTGCCATCACCCGCCCAGTTACCAGCTGGAGGAGGCTGCAAAGACAGTTTCAGATTTCTTGATTTTTCCACTTTTTTTTCCTTATTAATTAAAAAATATTACAGTGTTTTAATTGCACTCAATTTAATGTACGATACCTGCCAGTTCCAACACACTTCATTATCTACATTGTTGGAAAAGCACTTAAAAAATCACATTGCATAATTTGAACTTGCACATCTTTAAGGTAGATTTATATCTGAAACTGTCAAAGAGTGGTAGCAGCATTGCTCTGAATAGTAAATTTTAAACAAGTTGTCAACCCCTAAACACATGCAGAGAATAATGGAAATGGGTCAGTAGTTATTTGAGTAGGTAGCTAGTAAAAGAGGAGTTTTCAGGAGCAAGGGGTCTAGGGCCAGACTGGCCAGGTTCACATCCCAGATCTGCTGTTTTTCAGCCTTGTGTCCTTAGGACCATGACTTAAACTAAATTGTGCTTCATCTTTCATAGGAGAGAATACTTAATAGTACCAACCTCAAAGGAGTGTGGTTAAGATGAAGTCAGATAACGCCCGGAAAGCTTTCAGAATGGGGCCTGTAAGCAAAGTTTAAGCACTTGCTACCATAAGTCTTTCCCATAATATATAACTATCATCACTTGTGGAACAGTAAATAGTTATTATTCCTTCACTCTACATTAGAGTGATTCTGTCAACTAGATTTCCACCACATAATCCCTTTGGCATTTCTATTTCTCCAATGTAATGGTGGGCGGGGTTCCATGTGTTCGCTAAAATTGTTGGCTAATTTGGAATTTTCACTTTGAGAATAATTTAAAAAAAATTTTTTTGTCCAACTATTTTACTTTTATATTTTTTTGGGGGGGAGGGTGGAGATTAATTAAGTTTGTTTGTTTATTAAATGGAGGTACTGGGGATTGAACCCAGGACCTCATGCATGCTAAGCACCCGCTCTACCACTAAGCTACTCCCTACCATCCCCTGCGAATAATTTTTCAAAAATTCATCAAAGCACATTCAGGATCATGGGGACAGCCACCTTAGAGTGGAGCCACTTCTGCACCTGTGATCACGGGCATGCTAGTCCCAGGCTATACCCACGACCTCAACTCTCCTGAGCTAACGAGAAGGGAATGAAGAAAGAGTGGATACACGGATGATGCAGTTACACCATACAAAGGCTAAGAATGCACAGTGGTTTGGGGCTCTCTGGTGGGAAGAGAGGAAAGTAACAAAGGGAAACAAGACATCACGTGACACACAGGCATTCCAGATTCTATGCCACGGTGGTCCACCCAGAATTTCTGCTGGGAGCATAACATAGCATCACCTGACGTAGTAAAATCATGCTGACAATTTGAATGTTCGCAGTTTTGTTAGAAATATTATCTAAATCTATGTACTGGACTGTTAAGTTTATTCGAGCTATCTCTTCAGAGGTTGCACATGTAAGTAATATTATAGTGAAAATTATATTCGTCTGTGAAAACTGTGGAAAACTGTGTGGCTTGTGAAAGGGATGGTGAGATACTAAAGTGGAAGACACTTAGCACCCAGAGATTATACAGAACAAATGGCCTGTGATCTGGCCGTGGCCCCTCTCCCCACCCCGCATCCTCCACCTCATCCTTCACCAAAGCGCCCTATGCCTGTCCCTGTCACCCAGGCCTCTACCACTGCCCCCAGATGGGAAATTCTTACACAGCTCTCAAGCCCTCAACACCCATCCATGGAAGACCTCTGACTCCCGCAGGCAGAAGTTAGCGCTGCCGTCTTCCATCTCGGCAACTTTCTTTTCGTATGAAATCCTCTCTGGTCACATCTGTGTTCTCAGAAAACAGAAGGCTGCTTGGAACCAGAGACCATGCAGCGTTGCATCGCTGGATCTACACTAACTAATCCACAGCCTGGCACCGAGCAGGAGCTCAGGGGAAATGTACCTACAAGTGCATCACCAGCGGTGGGCCAGTCCCTCCGCTGTGTGCTGGCCGCTGTTACCTGAACCCAGGGGAACACCAGAGACACGTGGTTTGGTTTCGCTGGGACTCAGGAGGGCAGTCCTTAGCCCAAAGTGACAATGGCAGCAGAGGTAGAGCAGGAAGTTCACCCCTAGCTTTCCCGGCTACAACTTACCACAGAAGAGTAACAACAGCTGTGATGGAATTACACTAGGTAACGTATTCTAACCTCCCACGTAACAAGTATTACGCTAGGCACTTTGCATTCTTTATTTTATCCTTATAGCACCATGAGACACATGCAGTTACTACCTGCAGTTTTGGAGGAGAGGAAACTGAGGAACAGAATGGCATGGTACCCAAAAGTGGCACAGCTCTTAAATGGCGGGGATGGTAGTGAACTGTCCACCATGCCTGCCTCTCTTCCCAGCAGGCTGACTGTGCATCACAGGACAGCAGGGACCCTCTCTGCAGCTCTTGGTGAAAAGCCCCAGCATGTGTCCAGAAATACGAGAACAGAACTGATGTTTTACTGTAGGTGAAGCCCCAGCGGAGTCAGGGACACGACGGCCATCTCCACATTACTCGTGGTGGCAGTGGCAGTCGTAACAGCACCAAGACTGCTCTAGCCTGAAGGCTGCCCTTTGGCACGGATGCCAGGAGGGCAGGGAGGTGCTGAGGGTAAACCATTCTGAGATACTCACATAATACTTGCATAATGAGAAGCTCTTTAATAAGACACGAAGCAAGATTTAGAACCCAAAGTGCTTGCCTTTAAGTCTGCAGCATCACACGGGCGGTACCCACAGTGAATGCAGAATGTGTCCGCGGAAGGAGTGTCTATGTCCCATCTCTCTGGAATTCCTTCTCTCCTGCATCTGTTCCATTTCTCTCCCCAAGCTCCCCACCACTGACACCCTGACAACAGACTTACAGGAAACGTAAGAGAACCACGATACAATGACAGAGGCCAAAGAGAGCACCGAGACTGGCCCCGGGCTGTCCACGTGTTTTATAGCCTTACATCCCTGGTGCCCACAGGGCATAACTTACCCTCGAGAAACAAGACGGATGCAGGAGAAAACCTCAGGGAGGACCCCCTGAGAACCTTTCCTTGGAGGGCTAATCTCGTGTGTCACTGCCTTCCTAATTAGCCTATTTGCAAGGGGGTAGCTCCTTTAGGGACAGTTATGGCTGCACAGAACCACACGAGGAACTGTGGAATTTCAGGACCTAGCTCACTGGGGGTCACTGTGGATGTGATGACAAATTTCTCATCACTGTGCCCAGGGATGACGAAAAACATGGCCAAGCCAGCTAAAGTGCAGCCAAGAAGCAGAGGACCCCTGATACAACCTCCCCTCTCCTCACTGTGACCCCCGCACACTCCGCTACGACGGCTCTCCATCCCATTGGCCTTCCCACAGCCCCGCTGCCTTTCTTCCCCACTCCCCTCCGGCTTTACCAGTCAAGGCTCTGAGCTTTTCCCTTCGCTTCCTTAAGGTGCGATCTGACCTCTGCTGAGGCCCCCACCCACCCCACGCGCCATCATTTCAAGTCTCCATTTCCATGACTTCCAGATACCTGGGGTGGAACCAATTGCTTCCCCAAACCCCTAACAGCACAGATTCCCCCTGGAGCGAGCACGCCACAGAAACAGAGCCAACCACAATCCCTCCTTAAACTGGGCACACAAGGAGGGAGGGAGGGAGAGGACATGTGGCTCAGGACAGCGTGGGTGGCGGGGGGCAGCTGGCACAGGTCTCGGAGATGAGAAGAGGAGTGATGGGGGCCTGGAAACCCCTGGAAGTCGGGGGTGCTGCGCAAACACGAGACATCAATATGCAGAAGAAACCCAAAGCGCTTCTGCCTGAAATGCTGACGGCAGAGCCTCCCGGAAGCATCTATTAAGGCACGTGGAAATTCCTGAAAATCTGAGTATGAGTAACACACGCCATCAAACTGCATTCAAAACTGCATCCCTAATACCCAGATGATGGAATCCAAGCACGCGCCCACTGGGACACCTGGGGAACGGGGGTTTTCTATGTCTGGCATGATACAGAAATGACGGCGTCAGAATCCACTGTGAGGTTTGTCCAAATGCAGGTCCCTGGGCCACAACCCGGGTCTGACTGAACCAGAGTCCCAGGCAAGGGTCTCAGGAATGTGCATTTTTTTCCCACACACCCCCTCCGCCAGGTGGTTTCTATTCCCGCTAAAGACTGAGAACTCCGCTCGAGAAACTTGTGGAATCAGAACTGGGTTCCAAGTCTGGCCTGGAGATGACGACAGCTTTGGAAGACGGCCCTCATCAAAGCCACGTCCCAGGGTCTGGTCCTCACATGCCCACAACCCTGTAGAGAACAGAGAAACAGCCCCGACACCGATAAAGCAAATGGCCTGCTTCATCAGGCTGTAAAATGCGGATGATCCCAGCACGACCCCACCTGGTTGGGAGACTCCAACAGAAGAAGACAGGCGTGGAGAGCAATTAGCGGAGGGTCTGGCACAGGGCAGGTGCTCAAAAGATGATGTATTCAACTATGATAGCATCTATCGACCCATCTATCCAGACAGGATGCATACAGATTTACCAAGTGTAGAAACACAGCAAACCATGGCGAATGGCTCTCCGTCTGCGGGACCCTGAATCATTCACCCATCAGAGCTCAGGGATACAGCTGCCCGGGCCCCGAGACTCAACGTTTCGTCTCATGAACTAGGACCAGCTCAGGTCAGCCCGACTCCATTTTCCTGGCATATCCAATCCATTACCAATTCCCACAGGCGTAACAATATATCCCGAATCCAAATACTTCTCAGCGCCTCCACTTGGGACCGCCATGGCCCAGACCAGTCCCAGCCCGGTCTTGGGAGATGACAGCCTCCTTCATTCCTGGTCCCCTGACTGCAAAATTCCCTCTGGCCAACACTCGCTCCACATAGCAGTCCCCTGTTCTGAGCCCAGTGATGGAGGGTTGCCAGGATTTAGCAAACAAAAATGCAGAATCCCCAGGTGTGTCCAGACTACACATTTATCTGTGGTTTATCTGCAATTCCGATTTAACTGGCCGCCCTATATTTTATCTGGAAACCTTATAACCATGCCTTCCTGCTGCCCTTGGAATCAAAACCAATCTCCTTACTGGCATCTGCGAGCCTCACACCATTGGCACCGGCCTAATCCTCTGTTCTCACCTCCTCCTCCTGGCTGTCCTGTGAGCACGTCAATCTGTTCGGCTTCAGAATGGCTACCCGTGTGGTTGGTTCCCTCCCATCCAGGACATTCTTCCCTCAGATCCTTGCTTGGTTCCAACCCCTGACTCCATTCAGCCCTCTGCTCCAAGACAGCCTCTTCCAAGAAGTCCTCCCTGATCTAAAACTCCTCTCTCCACTCAGCTCCTCAGCTTCCATCTCTTTACCTGGATTATTCTTCATAACATTCATTGCCGGTGGACAGAATTTCTTATCCATTGCCCTTACTGGAAAATAAGTCTTATGAGCAGAAACACTATCTTAGTCATGAATGTACCCCCAGAGCTGAGAACCACGGGTGGCACACAGTAGGTGCACAATAAACAGGTTCAGAGGGAATGGATGTTGGAGAAGACATCACAGTCTATTCCACTCAAGAGAGCCGCACAGAAGCCGTGCCAGCCTGAACCCCCAGCAGGTGGCGTTACGTCGCAGTTACAGCTTGTGCTGGGACAATGCGTCAGGATGGGAGGTGGGGGAGCCTATGGGACTGATGGCCTCCCCTCAAGATGAGACAAAGGAGATGGCAGGGAGGAAGAAGACCCGTTTGTCAGGCAGGTCTGATGCCAACCTGGGTGCTGGCCACTTAAAAAGTAAAAATACTCCAATACTAATTCTTGTCCTATTTGTCCTCAAAAAAGGGCCCTCAATCCACTTCCCTCTCGATGGATGGTAAATAAGAAAATGCCACACCTGCAGAGAACTTCCACAAGCTCATTTTTTCCTAAGATGCACCACAACCACATGCAGGAGGTATGACTGTCCTCATTTTACTGGGGATGAAATCAAGGCTCAGAAAGGTTAGCTAACTTACCCAAGATCACACAGCTATTAAGGAACCAAGGTAGGATTTAAATGCAGTGAAACACAGCAAGTTAAGCAGATGGATTTGAGAGCCCGAATGCCTGGGACAAAACACTAGGCCTGCCGCTCTCTCTAATGTCATGTCCATCTGTAAAGCAGCGGCCAGGAGAGTACTTGCCTCATGGAGATGCACTGAAGATGAAACGAGTGAGTCTTAATGGCTGAGAATAGCACTCGGCACATGGAAGCAGTACCTGCATGGTCATCACCTCCTTAGCTCAGGTTTCGGGAGTCCGCATCCCTTGCACATTGCATTGTTTTGAACCTGACCTCTGGCTCCTCTCCGCTTCTTCCCCAGCCATGTCCTTCTCTCTGGACCTGGATCTCCTAATCAGTTAGTTGATGCAAATGGACTTGCTGGTCATTAAGCCTCCCAGGCTGATTAGCTGGGCCCTCCGGGATTTGTCTTCCCTTCTCATTGTTACAGGCACACTTACTGGCCCTACTCACATCCTTAATTTTTAAACCCCTCCTCCACCCCCAGCCTGAACCTCCTTCAGTGATTCTTCCTAACACTGGCCCTCACTTTGCAAGGTTTTATGCCTTTCCTGAGCACACATTCAAATGTAAAAACACTACATTAAGCACCAGGCCCTGGTTTAGAGCTCCAAGCCAGTAAATTAAAAATTATAGTTCCCACAGTAACCACCTCTCTTCCTACTGTGCCTGTATTTAGAACTGTGTGTTACTGTACAGGTTGACAAATTTACTGCCTTAATATACATACGTGCGCACGTGCGAATGTGTGTGAGTGTGTTAAGAGGAATGCAGAAGTTCTGTCTCAGAACTTTCCTGACTTTGGGGAGATTAAATTCTCAGCCACAGTCATGCAGTCATGATCGCCCCTCTGCCTGGGGCCCATTTCCTCAAACAGGAGTGAATACAGAACACATCCTTGGGGAAGTGGGTAGAGCTCCGTAGTAGAGTGAGGGCTCGGCCTGCCCGAGGTCTTGGGTTCAATCCCCAGCACCTCCATTAAAATATACATACATAGAGAGAGGGCACCCAGATGGATGCTCAAGGGGCTGCCCTCCATCCTCTGCCCCTGTGTGTCCTGGGTCACAAGGCCCCACATGAGCACGACTCCTGGGGCTCGTGTCCCACTGTGTCAGGGGGCTGACTTCAAACTCTGCTGGAGTTTGGGCATTTGGTTTGGCAAGTACCAAGACAGATCCAAAAATGGAGAGAGATGAGACAGAGAGGGCAGAAGAAAGAAGGAGGAAATAAAAACCCAGCGTGGAACAGAGGGCCGGGAGGAGAGATTTAGGGAGACAAAAAGGGAAAGGAGAATATACTGGGGAGTCCAAAAAGTCAAAAAGACCAAAGGAAGAGGAAAGAGGGCTGGACCAAACCCCTAAGAGAAGCGAATAAGCAGAAGAATGAAGAGAAGGGAAAGAAAAAAGGAAAGATAATTAGAATGGAGAGAAAAATTTTATGAATAATCTTTGAAATACTTACTACATGCATGTTAATGAACTTCCACCCACAGATGGTCAACAAATGTCAGTCCCTCGTTTCCCCACGCACTAGACGCTTCCACAGGTGATCCTGTCATGGTATGAAGGGTGAAGCCAGGCAGGCTGGTGACCCATATGACCTTCAGCAAGTTGGCTGATCTCTCTGGGCCTCAGTTTCCTCATCTAAACTGAGGATAACAGGCTTGCCCCCGGGTGGTCCTGAGGCTTGAGTGTGCACAAGGAGACCCAGTAAATGTGCTATAAACGCACGAGCTATACTGGTCTTAGTGACTGCTCCTATTACCCAATCATCCCAACAACCGCAGATATAGGTGTCTGCATCCCCAAGTTAACCCTTGAAGATACTGGTACTCAAGTTAATACCCCCGATAATCAAAGAAGGTGAAATTCAAACACACTCCATGCGCCTTTCACTAGAGACCACGGGGGAAAGAAAGGAGGGAAGGAGAACATGGGAAGAAAAGAAAAAGGAGGAAGAAGCACCTTTGCCTCCTTACATGGGACGGAAGACAGTGAGAAGGCAAAGACACCAAAGAAGAAGAGGAGAAAGTGGGTGGGGTATAGCTAAGACAAGGAAGCAACCTAAATGGCCATCAACAGATGACTGGATAAAGAAGTTGTGGTATATTTATACAATGGAATACTACTCAGCCATAAAAAAGAATAAAATAATGCCACTTACAGCAACATGGAAGGACTTGGAGACTGTATACTAAGTAAAGTAAGTCAGAAAGAGAAAGAAAAATACCGTATGGTATCACTTATATGTGGAATCTAGAAAAATGACACAAATGAACTTATTTACAAAACAGAAACAGACTCACAGACACAGAAGACAAACTTATGGTTACCAAGGGGAAAGGAGAGGGTGGAGGGATAAATTGGGAGTTTGGACTTTGCAGATACTAACTACTATATTTGAAACAGATAAACAACAAGGTCCTACTGTATAGCACAGGGAACTATATCCAACATCTTGTAGTGGCCTATAATGAAAAAAAATATGAAAAGGAATATATACATATAACTGAATCACTATGCTATACACCAGAAACTGACACATTATAAACTGACTATACTTCAATAAAAGAAATTAAAAAAAATTTTTTAAGGGGGTGGGAGGATGGTGGGTAGAGAGATCCTGAGAACTTGACAAAGGCAATGAAGTTGAAGGTTAGCTTTTGGATCACCTCCCTCTGGCCTAGCAGGTCCCTCTAGCCAATGAGGCCAGCACGGGGAGGGGGTCCCATCAGGCTGGTCCTCCCACACATCCATCCCTCCATCCCTCCATCCCTCTCTTGGATTCATCCAGCAAAGCCACTGCCGCTGCACAGAACAGGGGCTCCTGCGCACCCTGCCTTGGAACCTCTTCAGCAAGAATGAGGGTACCTTCCTAGTTCTAGAAGCTGCATTAGAGCCGGCGAGGCAGCAGACCCAGGAATCCTCGCCTCGGGAGGGCCCCTGTTGACTGTGCAGCCCTGGAAGCTGCACGAAACACCCTTTGGCTGGAGAGCAGAGTAAATTTGCTGTGGACGTTATCAAAAGAAAATAAATACTGGAAACCCCACAAGGGCTCCATGCAATTGCTTTGCAAAGTCCCACCACGCGGTGTTAGCAGATGCAGGGGCAGCTGCCACTGCAAGATGTTAATCCAGCTGACATTTTGAGGGAGGAGAAGGCAGAGGAGAGGTTGCTGGTCAGGAAGAGTGGCTTCACCCTTTTCTAAAAGATGGGAGGAAGCAGGGGGAATTAAAAATAGATTTGTTGTCGCCCTAACACGACAAGCCACGCACATGTCTTCGATCAGAGGGAACCGGTGTGGCTGAGTACCGGACGCAGTGGTACCAGTGGGCTCATTTCTCACCAGCAAATATCGACTGTGCGGGGAGAAAGCCAGTGCCCAAGGCTGGACGATGGCTCTTCACAGGCCCAGAGGAGGCAAGTCAGCAAGCAAAAGGCTGCCTCTCGGCTCATGTCCACACATCTCCGTACACACTCAGACACACAAACTGGCCAAGCTCCATTAATCTCTCCTAAGTTTCCCAATGGGTCCTGGCCCATCCCGGCTGATTCTAACAAGCATTTGCAAAGGCCATGACTCTTGTCAGCAATTAGCCTCCAACCCGGGCCAGTCCCTTCAATGGTTCTAACACAGATACAGTGGGAGACCCCTAAGAAATTAGGGAGAGCCACGGCCTGGGATGGGGGTGCCCTGCTCTTCTCCAAGCAGCTCCAAGAACTCTGGGGGGAAGCAAGACTCTTCTTCCCTTTGCACCCAGAGTTCTTCTCTTCAAAGTGAGGAGTGTTACAGTTTCCGTAACATACCTTCGGAGGCAAGCTCCTGTCTTGTTATTTCAATAATTCATTCCTGAAAATAAAATGCTCTTGTGCCAAAAAGCAAACGGGGAGCCCATTCTCCATGCATTTTTAGTGGGAAAAGTTATAATTAAAATTATAAATTAAAATTGTAATTAAAACTTCACAATGCATTCTATGCAAACCAACTCCCTCCTCCCAATTTCCTAAAATGAAATAAAGACATCTTAACATAAAACACCTGTATGGAAGTGAGAAATCCTGAGGATGTAAACTGCTTAAAACGTGGCTTCCCGACCAGAATGCTCGTCATGTGGCTGTCAGTGTCCATGCGCTGTGCGTAAGGCCACGTGGCCTTTCTCAGTGCTGGCAACATCCCAGTGTCACATTCTCGTCCTGTTGAGGCTGGGAAGCTTCTCAAAATGTCTATAGATGATTCTGACTTTCTACCAATTGTATCTGGTCTGTAACTTAATACTAGTGGTAATACATTATTTTATTTAAAATATTACCTTGCTTTTTGCAAATAAAAATTTCCCCTATGTAAATATCACCCCCAGAATGTGCCGTTGAGATACATATTTTCCATAAAGTTTGGATATTAAAATAAGAAAAAGAGGTAGCAGCATTATCCACAATCCTCCGAAGGTGGAAAAGCCCAAATATTCAACCAAAGATGACCAAGTAGACAAAATGTGGTACATACTCACAATGGGGTGTTAGCCTTAAACAGGAATGAAATTTCGACACACACTACAACGTGGATGAACCTTAAAGACATCTCCCAAGTAAAGGAAACTGGACACAAAGGCACAAATATTATGATTCTACATATGCAAGGTACTTAAAATAGGCAAATTTATGGAACTAAAGTGGAACTGAGGTTACCTTACCAGGGGCTGGGGGAAGGGAAATGAGAAGTTACGGGTTAATGGGTACAGAGTTCTATTTGAGGTGATGAGACAGTTCTGGAAATGAATAGCGGTCACGGTTACACAACACTGTAAATGTACTTAATGCCATGGAAGTGGACACTTCAAAATGGTCAGGGAGGTAAATTTTATGCTATGTATATTTTAAGACAGTTAAACAAAAGGCACTCTGCTAGGCAAACCTCAACCAGGAAGCATGCTGTAGGTTGTGTGTTACGAGCATCCGGGTCTAGACAATTTTGGAATGGGGTTTTCTAGGTGATGTAGCAGCTTGTTCAGTGGCACATGGAATCAGAAAAGAGTGCTCATTGGTGAGATAAGATAAGGTTTTTAAGAAATGTGGACCTGCTCAAGTATTCTAAAGATTCTCTCCTCCTTTCCTTAAACAGACTGGAAATCTAGAGCAACTGGAATTGCTTTCCTGAGTGATACCATCCCAGGTGTGATCCCTGAGCAGTCTTGTTTCCAGTCTCTGTTTGGAAAGACCTCTTTCTGTTTGTCGGACGTCAGCTACTAGGCTGAGACCCATGGTCCCTATGGTAACACCGTGCTTGCCTCTTGCGAGTCTGTCTGCAAGGTGGTGGATGGAGCATAAGGACAGAGGGCAAAGACACTAATATTTTTAAGATTGCTTGAATCACTCGATGCCTACTGACTAATGCATGCAGTGAGGGTGTAGTGGGGAAAGCTAGCCCAATGTCACCTCAAACGTTTTGGCCACTATTGTTACCTACAAAATCACCTAAGACTTTTGCATGACCAAATTGACTCAGGTAAATTCATATACAAAAAGATACAGGATTAGGTAGTTCCCTTGGTCCCTTCCAATGATAAAAGTTCATACTTAATGTTCTCTCTGAAATGGCTAGCTGTAGTCTTTGCATGGCTGGCACTGACTCTGGGGTGGAGAGGCAGGGATGGGGACTCAGAGACATCAGAGTTTGGGACTGTCATTCAAGAGTAAGAAGAGTACATTAAGTCCTTACTGGGCATCTTCTGTGGATGGATGCTATATCCAGACTTTCTCTCTAATCCCAGCTATCTGAATCATCTAAATTTTTCAGTCCTTTGTGCTCTATATCCAATCTAGAAAAAAATATCCTTGTCCCATAGTGTAGTGCCCAGCAGCTGGAGTGACTTTCTTAACAACCAACAGCCACCTGGTGCAGGAGAGGAGGGAAAAACACATCCTAATTTTTTTTTTTTTTAAGATTTTTTTCCTAGCATTTTCTTATGAAAGTTTTCAAACATACCATAAAGGTAAAAGAATCTTACAGTGAATACGTATATCCCCACACCCACTTTCTACCATTAACATCTTACCATACTTGCTGTATCATACCTACTATCCTTCTATCCATCTTTCAACTCATTTTTTTTCTAATTCATTTCAAAATAGCAAGTCAGTCATTAGCCCATTATTCTCTAGCCACCTTGGTATCCACTGCATTAACTAGGGTTCAAAAGAGTTACATACAATGAAATGCACAGACCAACCATGGGTGAGTTTTGACTAAAGTACACACCTGTATAACCCAAACCACATTTTAAGATTCAGAACAGCTGAGGTGATGATGTAACATAGCCAAGCCCCTTCCCACCCAGTCTCTGCCCACCCTCCCCATATACAACCACGTTTTAAATGCATTTTCATCATGACTTGGATGTTCCTGTGCCAGAACTTCGTTCATTAGGAATCAGAGTGTATCATCTTTTGGGTATGTCTTCTTCTGCAGTGTAACATTTGTGTGATCCACCCACCTTGTTGCATATTTCAGCTGTTTCTTTGTATTGCTCAGTGAGTGATACACTCATGGTATTAATATACCACAATTTATTTATCCATCCTCTTACTGATGAACACCTGGGCTGTTTGCAGTTTTTGCACTGACTACAATTGGAAATGAAGAGTCAGAAGGTAGGTGTCTGTTTCTATAAGAAACTATCAGGCTTCTTTTCAAAGCTGATGAACCATTTTTTCACTCCCACCAATAATGTGTGAGTTACAGCTGCACTGCATCCTTGCCAACATTTGATGTTGTCAGTCCTTTTAATTTTAGTCATTCTGGTGGGTTTGTGGTGGCGTCTCATCATGGTTTTCCCTGTCTTTCTGTGGGGTCATCAAACATCTTTTTTTTTTTTTTTAGAATCCCATTGATTTGCTTATGGTGTTTTTCAAAGTATCTCTTTGTATGGCTTTTGGAGTAGTTGCTCTGAATATTGCATTCCATCTGCATAACTTATCAGTGCCTACGGGGATGACATTTTACCAGTTTGAGTAAAATGCGGAGAGTTTTACCTCCCTTTGCATCCCTTTATCCTCTCCCATTTACAATAGGATTGTTTTAACATTGCCTCTATATACACTGAAAGCCACATCAGATGCTTTCCGAATGCCTTTACATCTTGGACACCTACTGTGGAACTTAGTTTCCACCAGGCAGACACCCCTGCAGCTGCAGACCACCAGCAGATGCAAAAAATGAACACCATGAAGGAGGGCAGCTCTTTGCTCCCTCGACTCTCTTCTGGCAAGCGTGAGTAAGAGATGTTTGGGGTTTTTTTTGGGGGGGGGGGCTTCTGCACAGATCCCTGAGTCCAGTCCTGAACTTCCTGAGTATGAATAAACTAGGGCGCCCATCGTGCCCTGACAGATCCCAGCAGACCAGGTGTGGTCCTTATGGGCAGGGCTGTCCCAGTGGCTTTTTCACCGCAGTTTCCCTGGAGATCTGGTTCTGGGTGGTTCCGAGAACTGCTCCTCGCAGCTCAGTTAACAGCCTGTCCGTCTAGCTTCTCCTAGAATTCTGCAAGGCACCTAATAATGGCCATAAGTCCTTTTCTGTTTAAACTCATGCATTGTCTTGTCCATGCCTGAACTCTAACAGGGAGAGTCCCACGGCTAATTACTGGCAGACTGGGGTTCAAAACCCTGATCTCTGTTCTTTCTTCCACACTGCACTGCCAGAGTCTCTCTCTTGACAATGTTCTTCAAAGGAGAGAGAGTTCAAAGTCTCATGTTCTATTTTGAGAACATGCACTGGGAATGAAATGTTTGTCTTTCCATGTCATTTTCTTTGCCCGCCTTCCCACACCTGCCGTCATCCTTACCTGGGTTGGTTTAACCACCGCTTAGGAACAAGACACCATGGGGACTTCCTAGAACGGTGACAGCAATGAGCACCTTTTACTGCTGTGCCTCATGACTGGAGCTGAATTAATCAAGACATGTGTTTCCTGAAAGATTAAACTCACTCCAGAAAGGAGAGAAGGATGCAGTCTGAAGTGGCTTCTCACACCTACCTGCAGACAAACCCTGAACCTGGAACCCCAAGATCTGTAAATCACAGGTACCTCCCAGCTTGGGCCATCGACCAAGACTTTTTCGAGCTTCCACTGCTCCAGCCCCACTGGTTTCCTTGCTGTGATAAACATGTGTTTGGTCTTTGTCCCCAGTTCCTGGCACACAGCTCCTAAAACCCTTGGAATTCTGGAATGATGAGTGTCTCGTGTATGCTAATGAGATGAGTGGTGGCAGGGGACCCCTTGAAAGCTTCAGAGTGGGTATCGGTCACCAGAAAGACCAGGACATGATTAGAGGGCTGCAACTTTCAGCGCTACCCGACTCCTGACCTCCAGGGAGGGGAGAGGGGCTAGAGACTGAGTCAAGCACCAATGGCCAATGATTACGTCAACCATGCCTGTACAGTGAGAGCTCCATAAAAACCCCTAAGTGACAAGGTTAAGACAGCTTCCAGCTTGATGAACACATCCAGGTTCTGGGAGGAGCATACGTAGAGAGGGTGCGTATGTCACCCCTGCCCCCTCCGTACCTCGCCCTATGCATCTCTTCCATTCGGCTGTTCCTGAGTTGTATCTCTCAACAGTAAACCAGGAGCAGTAAGTCAGGCACTTTCCCAAGTTCCAGAGAAGAGGGCTGTGGAGACCCTCTGAATTTACCCCTTAGTTGGTCAGGAGTACAGGTGACAACCTGGGACACGTGCCTGGAATCTGAAATTACAACAGTCTTGTGGAACTGAGCTCTTAACTTGCGGGGTCTGAACTAACTCCAAGGAGTTAGTGCCAGAACAGAACTGAATTGTAAGATACTCAGTTGGAGCCCAGAGAGTAGGACAACTGGTGTGGGAAGAAGCCCACATGCATTTAAAAGTTGTCTAGGCTTGCTGTTTCTCAAATAAGAGAAGCATACTCCTGCCACAGGACCTTTGCACCTGCAATTTCTTCTGCTTGGAACCTGCATCCTTTTGTTATCTGAATGGTATGTACCCTCATTTCACTCTAGTGTTTACTCAAGAAGCCTTCCCTAATAACTGGCATATCCTGACTTACTTTTCTTCTTATAGCATTTGTATGATTCAATCTTATATCCAGTCATCCCTTGGTATCTGTGGGGGATTGGCTCCAGGACCCTCTGTGAATACTCAAATCCATCGATGCTCAAGTCCTTTAAATAAAACAGCACAGTGTTTGCATATAACCTATACAAAGCCTCCTGTAATACCTTAAGTCACCTCTAGAGTACTTGTAACAGCCAATGCAATGTAAATGCTATGTAAATAGTAACTGGCATGTGGCAAAATTCAAGTTTTGTTTTTGAAACTTTCTGGAATGTTTCTTCCCCTAGAATATTTTTGATCCACAGTTGGTTGAATCCATGGATGTGAAACCTGCAGATATTGGCGCCTGACCATACCTGTTTCTTCACTGACTATCCCCCCAGAGGATGTTCCACCTCAGTATTCCCAGTACCTAGAATGGTGACACATCTTAGGAGCTCAATAAATTTGAGGAGTGAACAAATATCACCTGCTGGCAAGGTCCTCATCCGTAAAACTGAGGTCACGATGCTGACTTCAGACAACGAACGTGAATATTAACTGAGATGGGTTATACGTAAAACCGTGACGGTGAAACGTGCACCTAGTACTTGGTGGACATTTAAAAAATTTTCAATGATTCTAGGACAAAATGTTTTTCACCTTCTAATATCTCTGAAATCAAGTAGCCTCCGGCAGTTACTGGAGACCACAGAGCAGTGATAACACTCAGAACAGGTGCACAACAGGTGTCAGCGGCTGCCAGGAAAATCCTGGAGACAATTGCGGGGTGGGTGGGGGGTCACTCTTTCAACCCCATGCACCAAATGGGTGTGGGAAGGGGCAGGTGGAGAGTCAGATGTGTTGACAGCATTCTCAAAAGAGGACCCAGGAGTAGGCTAGCAACACAGAGCTGCAACGTGGACACAAGCACCTTCTTCGCAGAATTCTCATAAGAAATGTGGTGCTCTCAGTGGTGTGGAGGACAGGACAATATAGAACACACAGATGGCAATGAGACCGAGAAGAAAGGGGATTCCAAAGACAGACCCAACGTGAAGAAGTTTTAGAAATACCTGAACCAACATATTTGACCACATTTTCCTTCATATGTAGCCCAGCAGTAAAATACGATAAAACCCATCCAATTAGGTCTAGAAGGGCTCTTTCAATAAGTAAAAAAGATTCAAAGGGATGAGAAAGCCTTGTGTCACAGCTTAATTAAAAGTGCTTTTAATTTCTTGGCTTTATAGAAAATAATGGTGCGTCTTGTAATTGGCAGCATCTAAGATTAGGTGATACAGGAAGTTTGTTCGAGAAAAAAATTGGGACCAAAATGCTAAGGCACTCTTAAACCCAAATATTTCTCCACTGGTTCATTCATTGACTTAATTTCCCTGTATTTAATCCCCAAGTCTATTTTCAGACCTGATTTACATAGCAGATTCTTCTAGGGGAAAGAAAAAAAATCTGGGTGTTTCTCAAGGACCACGATCTCTCGAAGGGTTGTCCTGGGACCAGGAGGATCAGTATCATTCAGAAACTTGTTAGAAATTCACACCTTTGGGCTCCCTGAGTCCTGAATCAGAAGTTGAGGGGAGAGGGAATTGTTACAACAAGCCCTCCGCTGATTTTGATGGACACTAGCGTTTAAGGAGCTCCATTGTAGGAAAAACACTTCTGCCATATGCCATCAGCTGGATCGGTCAAGTTTAACTAAAACGTCCTGGTAATTCATCTTGTGCCAGGCACCATGCTGGGGGCCAAATGCTGCCCTGCAAGCTAAGGAAGAGGCACAGGTGCAAATGACTAAATAAAATACAAATTGGAATAAAATGCAGGCCAATGGAGGTGCCAATACCACACTCCGTTCAGGGGATGGAAGACTGATTCTGATTCAAGAGTCCTGGTGGGCTTCTCAGAGGAGGAGGCAATGGCGCTGGAACTTCTCGAGTGAGAAGGTTTTGCACAGATTTTCTAAGACAGAGGAGAGAGATACTCATACTCAGGAACTAGGTCAAGCAGAGGGTACGAGTGGGTTCAGAGCCTGTCAGTCTAAGAGGCCATCACAGGTGTACTCTAAAATCTGATTCATTCAACATCCCTTCCCCACTCAAGTTCTCAGCAGAGTCCACTTGTGGCACAGACAGCCACATTGCCACCCCACATCCACCTCCCTGCTTCCATTCAAAGGAGCCAAGCAGCCAGAGAATTAGCCTCTGGGGCAGCTAAGCGTGGCCAGGGGACTCTAGGAAGGTCACTTAGAGGCAGTCTGCCCGCTGAGATGTGTGCCCACTCTGGCCTTCTCCCTGCTTCTTGTTGGCGGCTGGCCCCCAACAAAGACGTCGACGTCCAAGCGCCATACTGGATATTGAGAGCTTGGCTTAGAGCTGAAGATGGCAAGACTGGAAGACAGTATTCTGGGATCTCATGACACCATTAAACTACTGCCCCACCCCACACTGCCAACATGAGTTCATGGATGTGAGAGAGATAAACTTCCCTTTGGTTAAACCACTGTTACTGGGGACCTGCTGTCATATACTATCCAGCCTAACTGTCACTGACACACCATTCTCCTTCCATCAGCCTCCTTTGCATCTTCAGAACTCTGGTTCTTCCTCCTCTTGCTGAACACCTTTGCCCCCACGCCCCATTTTCCTCTCCATTGACTGCCCTTCTTCTTGAGAACATCACAGATCTGCCCAGTCCTTTTGCCTGATGGTAAAATGAGGGCACCATTTCCAAGCATCCTCACCCACACCCCCCAGAGTCTCTTGCTGCCTCCATTTTTTCATCTGTAAAACTCAGATAACGGGACTTATATTTCACAGGGCAGTTTCATGAAGTCAAGGAGGCGAGAGAATTAAACCACTTGGAACAACATTTGGCACGTACTACCCACTTAACAAACACTAGACATTAATCCTGGGACACCAAGACCTAGCATGCACACAGACACACAGCGGGTACTCCACAAACGTTTACTGAATCAACTTGCAGTTTCTGGATTGACTTCTGTGCCTTAATCGTTCCCGGGCTCATGAGTCCACCACATCCACTCTTCTCCACAGCCCAGCAAAAAGGCTAAATCCAACCCCCAACAGGGACATGACTGAGATGAAAGAACATTTTCTGCAGCCATCCCCGTCCTCAGAGCCTTGCCAAGAAACAGAAAAGCAAAGCAATATAAATGTTAATAGGAAATTGTCTATTCGCTTTCTCTCGGGCTAATCGACTGCAGCCCAGTGAAGAGGGAATTAAGCAGCTGAAGGGACAGGAAAACATGGGACCTTGAGAGGCAGAAGCCCAAAGGACTTCACTTCCTAGGAGGAAATGCAATTTCAGGCCAACAAGGGTACGTGGAAGCCAGGACAAAGGGCTTCTCCTTGGGATGTCTTCAAGATGGGAGGCATGTTCCCTGAACATCCATCCACCAGTGCCTACAAAGTGCAGCCTTGGGTCTCCATGGTAGGGGTAAGAAGGCAGTGACGATGTCTGCAAGGACCACTGGGACAGGCAAACAGATAAACTATTATAATACAGTGGGCGAGAACGCCACTCAGGGCACAGGGGCAAGATGCTAGGTAAGCAAGGAGGAGAGGCACATGGCTTCAGAGCAATGGGACAGGAGAGGGAGGGTGCCCAAGAGTATCTTCTTACAGAGAAGACCCTGAGGCTGGGTTCTGAAGGGTAAGTAGGAGTCAGCCTGGCAAAGAAAGCACAAAAACACATCTCAGAGAGCAAGAACACAACGTACAGATAGCAGGGACCCATTAGGGCAGGCTGAATAATAGTCCCTGAAGATGCCCAAGTGTTAATCCTGGAATTTGCAAATGTTACATTATATGACAAAAGGGACTTTGCAGGTATGATTACAGATCTTGAAATGGGGAGATTATCCTGGATTATCTGGCTGGACCTGATGGAATCACAAAATCCCTGTAAGAGAGATGCAGGGAGAGTCGGCATCAGGGAAAAAGCCACTGTGGTAATGAACGCAGAGACTGGAGGAAGACTCTTCACAGCTGGAGGAAGAAGCCACAAGTCAAGGAATGTAGGAAACCAACTGCAGCTTAAAAAAAAAAAAAAAAAAAAAAAAAAGGAAGGAAATGGATTTTTCTCCCCCCAGAGCTTCTGGAAGGAACCAGCCCTGCCAACACCTTGATATTAGCCTAAAGAGACTGATGTTGGACTTCTGACCTCCAGAAGTAGAAAAGAATAAATCTGTGTTATTTTAAGCCATGAAGTTTATGGTAATTTGTTATAGCAGCAACAAGAAACTGATACACATACACTGAGGTGCACCTTCAGGGATGTTAAAGAAAAATGTCAGAAAGATGAAACCAGCTGAGGAGGGAAGCCACGGGCCAAATCAGCAAAGGACCTGGGTACCAGGCTGAATTTCCATGTTGCCCGCCACATGCAGGTTGCTAAAGGAAATTAAGCAGAGACACGATATCTCAAGACTGCCCGTGCTGAAGCACTGAATCGCCAGTTTTTTAGATCTTAAATCTAAGGAATCACCACACGTCTAATTCTCCATTTTATTGGCTCTCATCTCATTTATCAGAGACTGGAACGACTTTATGAAAAGAAGGAATCACCAACTGGTAGATGTAATAACCACTATCCAGCCTTCCCAATTCTACTCAGATGTTTCCCAACATGCAGGCCTGTTTGCAGAGCTGCCATCAGGGATGCGCACACACGAGTGGACAGCGGACTGTACTGGAAATTGGGGGTTTTTTTTCCCCAAATCCTAGCCAGATGATTATCTTATGTCTAAAAAGGCCACGTGCTCAAATAAATAACATCCCCCCCTCACCCCAGCCTCTAGGAAAGGGGAAGGCGGCCAGCACATTGAGTGCTCACATGGGGCCAAAGGCTTTGTGAACACTACCTTGTTGAATTTTCTGAGGAAGGACGATTGTCACTCTCCTGGCACACGCTAGGTGCCAGGGGACCCTTGAAACTCAGGTGACCGAGCTGCATTCTCTGAGCACAAGGCCCATCAGAGAGCAGGCAGAGGAGGCCGTCCATCTGCTCTGTGCCGCACACGTCTCTGCCGGGTGTCTGCACACCGGGCGGCCCTCACACACACAACCGCAGCCACCCCCTCTCCCTGCCCTCCAGACCTTCGATGTGCATCACATCGTCTCCACCCCGACACCTACCTCTTCAGGGCCGCTGCCAGTCATGCCCTTTTGCCGAATGTCACTTGCTGCCAAAGGAAACGCCTAGGTGGCCTCTAAACAGCCACGGATCCGGACAAGATGGCTTCGCTCTGGCACTGCCACCCGATCCCTGAGGCCACAGGGCAGGCACTGCAGAGGTTCCAAGAAGTGCCTTGGCTGTGGTCAAAGCAGGGGTACCCACAGGGAGCGGTGCCCAACTAACTGAAGAACAGTTCCGAAACCCACTCGCCCTCTCGGGACGGCAGTTAGAATAGTGGGTCGTCGCCTCACACTGCCCCTCAACTCCCTCCCCGACGGGGCACCTGGCAAATCGAAAGCCGTGTGCACTCCCCACGCATCTGGCATTCGCACAGCCACGGGGGCTCTGTGATCTCAAAACACCCCAAGTGCCTGACAACGCGGGGCACACGCAGGATCTTCCACCTGGGCTGCTGCAAACAGCTCCGCTGTGACGCTCTGACTTGCCCTACGCTCCCCAGCTCCGCCTTTCCTTTTAGCATCTCTATTTGGGGACAGTACGTTCCTACAAAAAGAGGATGACAGAGTTAAAGGGGAAGCACAAATTCTGGCTCTTGTGGTGGGCTGGCAGTTTTATCTCCAGGGAGAGCAACGAAGGTGTGACCAGCAACTCAGATCCGACAGCCGCTGATGCAGCCCCGCCCCTTCCAGCACAGCGCTCGGCACCTCCCTTCCTGCCCCCTCTTTTCAATGTCACCCAGCGCTCAGTGGGTCCCACTGGATTGATGCGGGACGTGAAGTCCTATAAAGGAAAATGACTGGCCTTGGGCAATATAGTTCTTTTGAGACAGAGCTGGGAGAAGAATGTAAGTCCTGGCTTCTTTCAGTTCTGTTGCATCTGCTGAATTATTCAGATCTGCGAGCTCTTCCACACACCTGCAACGGCTTTCATTTATTAACGGTAACCACGGGCCAGGTTCTAGACTGGGTACTTTATCACAGACACTCCCACATCCATCCAGGTAAACGAGGCAGTTGTAACGGTGGTGCTGCCACTGACGGGGACCGCACCGACCTCCTGAATGCTAACACGTGTGCGGCATCGAGCAGAGAGAGCCCTTTACGTTCATCTATTATTTTAGCTCCCCAAATCCATGAGCGAGGCCCTAATCAACCCAGTTTACAGATGAAAGGAGTGAAGCTCAGAAAAGTGACTTCCCTCAAGAGTTCCACAGATTAGAAACGGAAAAATACAGCTCTCAGTAAATGGATCTGAACACAGGGCGGTCTCCCAAACCCAAGTTTTCTGTCACAGTGTCCCAACAGTGAGCCTCCTCTGGTGGGTGGCAAGGAAGGTTTCGAAAGAAGATGGTGAGAAAAGTCAGCAATTCCATTTTGGTTCGTCTCCCCGCGATGTGCTGCCCGTGTGTGGTTTGATCAGTGCTGCATTTATTTCAACACCATCCAACTGGCTGCAGACAAATGCATGTCTTTCTCTTCTGAGAGCCGCTTCCCATTATAGCAAATGAGAATCACAAAGATGAGCTCACATCCCAGCGCGGGCCACCAACGGCTAAGAGGGGCCTTCTCATCAGAGCCCCGGAGAGAATGGGAGGGCTCCCTCTCAGGGGCACCCTCTGCAGTGCAGAGGCGGGAGCAGAAAGGTGAGGACTCCGAGAAAGCAGCAGCAGTAGCTCCGAACAAGGGGAAGAGCATCAGGCTGGGAAAGAAGTCACAAGTTCAAGTCCCAGCTCTGCCGGCAGCCCAGCATGTGACCTGGGGCAAGTCAGTCTTGGCCTCATGAACACGAATACAATTATTAAACAACATGGTGTGATTCTGGACTCCACCCTGGAGGGAGGAGGGGAGACTCTTAGTAAAGAATGGAGGATTAGTTTTAAAGAAAGGAAGTGATTCAGCAAATCGAGACAAGACACCTGGGTCCCAGATCATTTTGCCCAGCGAACTTACCCCTCTTAGAAGTGTTTCTCAGAATGCACAGGCATAAACCCATGGCTTGGCCCTTCTCTGCCCTAAGGCACCACCACCACAGCCCCTTCAAGACCCTACATCTGCCTGCATCCTGCTGATACTGCAGGCTGAAAGCAGGCTGAAAAAGAACTGTGACCTCCATTCTCAAGTAAGAATTTGACCATCTCCAGGAGATCCAGAATTGGCACACAAGGCCAGTTCCAGCTGAACGATGTTATGACTAATAAAGAAATGCGAGGGAGAAGGGGGAAAACCAGCCACTCCTGGCTTCCTTTCCTCGTTGTCCTGACATGACTGGGGTGTTCCTTTCTCCTTGTCACCCTCCTGCCAGTTGCTACAGGGAGACCTCCCGGGACCACCCCTGCCCTGTGGCACAGGCAGCCTGATTGTTTTACCATGTGTCTATCAGTCAAGTGCAGGGAACGCCCAAGTAAGTAGGAAAAGCATTCAAGCTGATGTAACAAAATTCATAAAGACAAGTTTGGCTTGCTGGAGATGCTTTTTTCAATATAACTTAGGAAGTCTCCAGGTGTTAACAGCTGGAAATGGTTATCGCGCTCCTCTTGCTGGGGTTTACGGCTACACTGGCAGTGAACAAGTGAGATTTTCCAAGCCCCCAGGGCTCCGGGTACCTATGCATCACCCCCCCCAGCCACTCGCCTGCCCGCCTTTCTCCAATAGCTCTGGCTTCCCAGCTCATCTTATTCCCTGATCCCAGTTCCTTGCAATCAAAGGGACTTAAAAAAAAAAAAAAAATCAAGCTGCTTGGGGGAAAAAGGTGTCAATTTGTAAATTCCCTACTTGGCCCAGTCTACCTGCAAAGATCCAGAAAAGTCCGGGGGAAGGAAAAGAAGAGGATTTTGTTTCTCTTTTTAGTTTCCAGCTGGAGCTGCCTCCCACGGGCGACCCACACACCCAACAGGCTGATGTCACTACTGTGATCTTAGAAGCACTGTGCAAACCTTGGGGGCATGCCCCCCCCAGAAGGATCCACAGTGGTGGGCCCATCTGAGAAAGCCAGAGAGATGAGACTGAGGGAATCAATGTGCACTTGGCTCTGAAAACATCTGTAGCATCGCTCAGCAGAGGCCCATCCAGTGGATATAGGCACACACGTGCATCCTGGACCGAGCCGTAGTCTTTGAGAAGAGGTGCTGAGAACAACGCAGCCCCAAACATCACCTCGTAGGAACTTAGGAAAAGCTTCTTTGACCGTTTCCCAGGGTGGATAACTCAGGACTCATCGACCACATGGCCTGGAGGAGAAAAAGTGCTTTCAACTGAGCCTGGCACTGCCATGGGATCGGCCTCCGCAGATTCAAGAGACGCTGACCCTCCGTGGAGCTGACATTTTAAAAGGAATCTAGTTAGCATGGCCGTGTGCCAGGCCCTGAGTCTGTCCGCCAGGAGGCGCGCCACGGAAGGCGGCTGCGGTCGTGAAGGTGGACACAGAGGCCTGGATGGAGATGCCAGTCTAAGCCTACTTTCCTTGGTCTCACCAGGATGCCCGCCATTTGTCACATGCCTTAACCTAGACGTCACGGGACGTGCCTTCTCTCCAGGTGACTGTCACTGTATTGGGCTTCTAGGGCTACCACCACCAAGCACCCCAGACCGGGGGGCTTAAACAAACGAAATTAACTTTCTCGCAGTTTCAGAGGCTGAAGTCCCAGATCAAGGCGATGGCAACGTTTCTTTCTTCTGAGGCCTCTCTCCTCGGCCTGCAGACGGCCGCCTTCCCCCCATGTCTTCACATGGTCCTTCCACTGTCTGTGTCTGTGTTCCAGCCTCCACTTCTTATAAGGACAACAGTCAGACGGGATCAGGGCAGGCACACTGCCCAGAGTGGACAGCAGCCCTGCTGGACGTGACCTCATTTCACCTGAATTACCACTTTCAAGCCCCATCTCCAAACACAGTCACATTCTGAGACACTGAGGGTTAGGATTTCAACATAAGAATTTTGGGGGGGACAACTCAACCCATCAGAGTCACCACCATCTTCATTACCATTGAGGAGCAGGAGATACACAGGAAGTAAATGACTTCTCAAAAGCCACACCAACTCGTTTGTGGCAGACCTAGGATTCAAACCCACATTTCCAGGCCTCTAAAAACATGATCCTTCTACTCCCAAAGAGCTGCCTCTGCCTAAGACCTGTGCTCAGGAGGGTTAACTAGCTTACCAGAGGGTCACAGATCTAAAAAGTGTGACACTGGGGACTCGCATCCAGGGTCTGTCTATCTTCATCCCCAGGAGTCATCCACGCAAGCATGCCAAGACTACTTAGGTGAAGAACGCCCTTCATTGAGTCAGTAACTGTTTACCATTATAACCCTTTCTCCTCTATTCAGGGGTGTCCAGAAACCATGATGGGGCCGAGCTACCCACTCTCCAGTGCAGTGCACCAATATTTAAAAAACCTCCATTACAAGCCATTCAACTGTAGAATCACGACAACCCTCAGAAAGCCCTCATTTGATGGATGCCTGTTCTCCAAATTGGATTCCATGCTTCCCAAGAGCCTCTTGATGGTGCCTAATAGAAAACCTTCCATGTAACAGTTTGCTGATAAATATTTGTTGAATGTATGAATGGTCAGTGTACCCAAGGTAACCTTAAAAGACCCCTTCCAGTTTTAAATTCCACGATTCTGCTGTAGGAGGTGACACTGGGACTACTACTGCTTGATGGCTAAGGATTGCATCAGACCTAATCCAGTACCTTTCTTCCCTACCGTGTATCTTCCTCCCACCCAACCAGCACATCAGGGCAGCATCTCCAACAGGAATAATGCGGGGATACGGAAGTGCCCTTGAGCATAACAGGCACTGCCCAGGTGCAGATGATGGAGAGCCCGGGGACCAATTAAACTTTCCCTTTAGAATTAATCCCAGCACTGCTTTGATGTTCTTTCTTCCCTTTCCAGACCCTTGCTGGGTGGAAAAGAGAAGGAATATGCCATTGTCATTAGCTAACTCTGTTGTCCCTGTGGTCTATGCTCCTATTTGGAGAATGTCATTACCATTCAACAAATGTCTCAGTAACTCTATAAGCAAAGAATTACCATGGGCCATTTCTAAAGAAGCAGAAGATGACTGCTCATGACAGCAAGGCATTTACAACTAATTCAATGAGATAAAAAATATTCGAGAATGCAGAACAGTATAAGGCAGATTATATGAATACACGTTTAGTTTTTGAGGGATACCTAGTGACTAACATAGGGCTAGGATTTTAAAGAGTCTCTTCTTGGGAGACAAGAGACTGTCAATCTATGAATCAAAGAATCAAATGGGAAACAAAAACTGGAAACCTTGGCCTTGGCCCTGGGTAATAGCTAGGTCTGGGTCTAATGGACGGCCACGGACAGGGATTCACCAGAATGTTGAACAAGTTGGGAAGAACAATGGTATAAATCAAAGGCTCAGAAGCCATATCATGTATAATGGGACAAGGGACAAAAAGGAGGTGGGCTGTCTGGAGAAGGAAGATGGAGCTGACACCCACAGGTGAGGGGGTTCCTGGAGGACCACGAATGGTGCTTTCAACTGAGGTATTTAGACCAGATACAATGGGCACCAGAAATCCATTCAGTTATCCTGAGAAGAGGAATAAAATGATGTAAGAGGTTTCTGAGCAACTGATATCATCTCAACTGCACTGCTTTGATTGGAGGAGAATGAATCACGGAAGGTGGCTCCAAAGGTAAGCATGATGACTCAAGGGCGGTGAGGAGGTCCTTACACTAGAGAAAGAGACAGCAGCATTTCTGAAAACCAGGGGCACATGTTGACAAGAAGTCATTGCCCCAACAGTGGGCATAAGAATGGAATATAAATGTTGTTTTATATTTTCTCAAAAGACCAGCTATAATCTTTAGATGTTTCCGAAGCAACAAATCACAGAACTGGAAAAGACCTTTGATAGCAAACTGTTACAAACCCTTGTTTTGGAAAGTCATTCATGCATCATTTATTGAGCCCCTACTGTGTATGAGGCACTTTGCTAGGCACTGAGCAGGCTTAAGCGTGCCAGGTGCTACAAGAGGTAACAGGATGGGAAACACCTGACTCCAACTTAATTCCTCGGACCTGTGGCAGTTTCACAAGGTAAACAAGTGGAAACAAGGCAGAAGGGAGAAAGGAGTCTGTGCTAAGGAAGGGGCAGTACAAGGGCAAGATGTGGCCTCAGGGCTCCCAAATTCATCAACTGCTAGAGCCAAGGGATGGAGGAATGGAGAGATGGAGAGAGAGAGAGATGGAGGGGGAGAGGGATGGACGGGGAGAGGGATGGACGGGGAGAGGGATGGAGGGAGGGAGGGATGGAGAGAGGGGGTAAAGAGGGGAGGACGATGGAGGGGGATGGAGGGGGAGAGGATGGAGGGGGAAGGGGATGGAAGGGGAGGGATGGGGAGGGGTCTAGGAGATGGTTGAGGCAGGGCTGGAGGGGTAGTGGGGGAGGGGTGGAGGGGGAGGGGTATGAAGGGAGAGGGATGGAGGGGGAGGGGTGGAGAGGGAGGGGGATGGAGGGGAATGTAGCTGCAGCAAGAGAGGAAGAAGAGCAGAAACTGAGACTCTGAGAGCAGGCTAGACTGATCCTTTCAAAGGTTTCTAATCTCTGTTACAATACTTTGCTACAGCCAGTCTCAATCCAAATTCTTTACTCTTTCATTTAAATGAAACAGAAGTCTGAGGAATGCTCTGGAAACCAGCAATGGGATTGATCATCTTACTGTAGCAAAGTGAGGTAAGTTGCCCACAGTGGGCTAATCCATATGGTGCTATTCAGAAAAAAAATCCGTGTTGCCTGGAGCCAAATGATTCGAGCAGAAACGCCTGAGACCAGACAGAGAGAAAAGAGCACAGGGTAGGGGAAAGCAAGCAGAAATGCGGGTTTTAAATAAAAGTTGCTTCTTCCAGATTTCACAAACTAAAGATGAGAGCCCACGCCTGCCGCATATTTAGCGGTGTGCCACTTGACAGACGAGGAAATTGAAGTCCTGGGAAGTAGAGTAACTTGTCCCATCACCCAACCAGTAGAAGCTAATGCCAAGATTCAAGCCCAGGTAGTTCGGCTCTAGAGAGCTTTAATTACCCCCACTACCCTATTCAACAGCCTTGTGGGGTGAGGAACAAGATGGTGGATTGCTACCTTGGTAGGGAAGCCAAGGAACCTGGATGCCAGGCCTAATGGGCATGAATGGCCTTGGACCAGTAAGGATGCCAGCCTCAGTCAGAGAAATGGCCCTTTCCTGGGCATCCAAGCAGCCTTGAGGCAGGCAGCATCAGATGGTTCATGGGACTGGAGGCCTTTAAGGGGAGTGTTCACTGATGCCAGGGACCCACCAGCTATGAGGCACAGCAGAATGGCAGTCCAACCACTGGGCAACTAGGTGAGCTGCATATTCCACTCCATCATCGATGGAAAGACATCAGGAAATCTCAACTTGGCTCCAAGTGTGATCAAGACACAAGAGAACAGGTGGAAACCAAGAGCGGTTAGAGTCACAGCAGTTGAGAAAGAGAGGGATTGACAGATGAGAGAGGAATGGAAGGATGGAGGGAGAAGAGAATGGAGAGAGGAATGGAGGGAAGGAGGGGGAGGAGAAGGAGGGAGAGAGGGAGAGATGGAGAGAGGGATGGAGAGATGGAAAGAGGGATGGAAGAATGGAGAGAGAGGAAAATGAAGAGAGGAGGGGAAAGAGGAAGAGGAAGGGAGCGATTGAGAGAGGGATGGAGAGAGGAATGGAGAGAGGAGGGAAGGAGCGACGAAATGTGTGTGTGTGTGTGTTTGTGTACACACACACGTGAGTATCATATAACCAACCAAGACCAGCAACAAAAGCTAGAAACATATTCGTCTTTAAAACAAAAAAAGGAAGTAGAGGCAAAAACAGGGGGACGAAGAGCAACTACCCTTGGCCTCCAACACTCCTGAACAGCTTCAACCAGAGTCAAGTTAAAATTCTGTTCCTCGGGCACAGAGTCTAGTGCCTTTAGGAATTTGCCTTGCACGGCAGTTGTACTCACAGAAGGTCTGTCATAAATATTTGCTGATGGTGATAATGACAGCTACACATTTACAGCCACCTAAGCTGCCTATCCCCACGGCTAATTTGTTTTGTGTTTGTCCTCAAAAATCTTCCCTTTATGAACCTCTCCATCTTGAGAGCAAAATCCCTTCACTCGAAGGCTGAGATTTGCTAAGAAGCTTGGAGCTTCATTTCATATCAATTTTCTTACAATTAATCAGTTTTATTTAAAAAGGAGGCAGGGGATAGATATATCTACAGACCAGGGAGAATGGATGCAGCTTAGAGAACAATTATATGTAATACTCCCAGAAGGGTTAGCTGTTTCGCTGATCATTAAAGAAATGGATGGAGTTGGCTTTAAAAAACGTTCCAGCTCCCTCTGCCTCCCCAGAATCGGAGGGAAAAAACAAAAAACCGAGAGGACTCTCTCTGCTTCCTTCTGCAACCACATTAAAATGTGTCCCCAAACAGCCTTTCACTAAGAACCTCCCACCTTGGCTGTGCCTCTAGCATACAAATGCGGGGCACCACCTCTGGCTTTTGGAAGCACAATTACAGTTTGGAGATTACTCATTACCGTAAGTATTGTTGGTTTATTTTTCAACACACCAGCTGGCATACCCATGGCTGGACACAGCAAATCAGGTTAACATTCTATTTAATCTGACAGTTCCTTACTTGTCTAGCTGGTGGTTTTGTTTTAGGCTTTTTCCCCCTAGGTATTAATTTCTTAAGTTATAAATGGTAAATCTATTTATCTGTTTACTCTTCCTCTTTGACCATCAGCATTAAAAATCAACGCCCACCAGTCAATAATGATGAACTGGACCATCTTGCAAACTGGTCCAGGCAACTGGAGACTGGCTCCTACCCTCCTACTAACTTGGCTGTGGCATGTGGAAGTTCCTACATCCTACTGCTATTGTGACGGACAGGCCAGAAATGGCCTACACTACACTAACATGGGATCACAAGCTCCAAAGACAATGAAAAAGTTGATCTGTGTCTGGAAAAATTCAAGTGTCATCCCTGGAGTCAGACCAAATATTTAGATCTTGGCTTCTTGGCCTATGCACCCTTGGAGATACCCCTTCCCTCACTAAGCCTGTGGCCTCATCTGTAAACTGGCGAAAGAATTATACCTACTTCATAGGATCAAATGGGCAATGTCAAAATGGAGAGAAAAGACACCACACAATACACTGGAGAGACAGCCAAGCAACAGCTGATCTGATCCTGTAAACGCTCAGTTAGGAACTGTAACACAAACGGACCTGAGTAATAAACCAATGGAAGACAAGGAAAACAAAAGAAACTGGAAAAACAGTTTTGTCCAGGTAAAATGAACCATGATGTCATCTCAACCTGTCCTCACTCAGGACCGTCGCTGGAGCCTCCCAGACCAGCCAACCACACGCAGGTCTCTGACCCACTTGAACCTCACTCTGGCCTCCTGGGTCCCCTGAATTCCAATGGAAGCCACCCCAGACTACGGAAGGATGCAGAGTGGTACCTCACGTGGACCATCATCAGCCTCTGAAGAGGCAGAGGTGGCATGAGTGGGACGATCCTATCAGGAGTGGTGGTGGGGGGGAGGGAGGAGGGAATTAGTCTCTCAATACCTTATCTCATTCCATCACCATGCCTGCCTGAGTCTGGGCTTGTTAGCCCTTTTCTCAGATGAACAAAGTGAGGCTCAGCAGGTTAATCTGCTCATCCGGCATCACCTTGTCTGCCTTCCAGTTTAGAAATGTTAACTCAGCTCAGAAGTCCTCCAAGGGCCCCCTGTCTCACTCCAGGCCATCCTCCAGAATTCAAGTCACAGGTGGTCCCCTCTCTGACATCCTTAGGAGCTCGCTACAAGTCAAGGAGAGAAAGGAGGGGGACAACAACGTGGAGAGGAACGAGCCCAGATGGGAAGCAGGGGGACCTGAAAGTCACGCTCAGCTGGTGGGAGGCCCACCTTCCACTCTCCTGTCTTCTGCATGAGAAGCTTGGGCTAGAAAGAATCAGAGGTAGGCTGTTCTCTCTGACATCCTCATTTTACACAAACAGAAACAGTTCTGTAGAGAAGTAAGCAACGGACCAGCAAGTTCCTGGGCAGGTCAGGACTAGGACCCTGGGTACTTACCTATCACCCAGGACTTTTCCCATATCTTCACAACCACATGTGACATTTCACCATCCACTGAGCCCTCCCCACTACTCCTTGGAGGCACAACAGATTCCTTGCCATCTTGCTTCTCTGAGTTAATGCTCCCTTCCAAGAGCAGGTTAGTAGGTGGATATTGGAATTAAGACCTGGGTGATTCCCTAGACTTCGAGTAATCTCTCCGGGCCAGCTGTGCTCACACTGCAGATGCCCCAGTTTCCGAAATGCAAAGCAAACATTCTGCGGCGGTTCCTCCACCGACTAGAAGAGCAGCTCCCAACGTACGCAGGCATGGCAGTCACCTTGAGGACTGGCTGGAATGTAAGAACCTGCAGGCCGCACACCCTCGAGGCACCTGCTGCAGCAGGTCCTGAGCGGAGTCCAGGAATTTGCATTTCAAACGAGTTCCAGGTTCAGAAATTGTCCCAAACTCCCCCAGCCGGTGACATGTGGCAATGATCGCAAATCAGATCACAAATCAGACTCCCATCTGAAACCCTAGTGGCAGGAGACACGCCAGGCTAAAGTAGCTGTTCTTTCAGACACAACTCTCCTGTGATCACAGGCAGATGTCACCAAGCAAAGGCCTCCCCACTGACATGCTGTGGGTCCCAGCTGGCAGTGGGCTTTCTTTTCACTGCTCTGAAATCAACACCAAGAAATCTCTCTAAGGAGTTACAAACCATCCACAATTTATTTAATTTTGAGTTAATTCTCCATCACTAACGGCTAATTCCAATTGCATGTTTCCCTCTAGATAAGTTGTTCCAACTCTTTGCACAATCTATGCTCAAATTTCCACTTCATCCCATATACTTAAGAATAATTGAAACAGGTAGCCCTCACTTTGTGAAAGGGAGGCCAATCTGTTTTGACAAAGTCACTCGTATGCCCTCGGGCTGCCAGATTTAGGAAATAAAAATACAGTTATACCCAGTTGGGGTTGAATTTCAGATGAACTAAAATATATTTTCAGTATAAGTATGTTCCATGCAACATTTGGGATATACTTATACTAAAAATTGTTAAATGTGTGTCTGAAATTCAAATGTAACAAAGAGCCTTGTATTTTATCTGGTGACGTTCACTCAAAAAAATATATTGAGCCTCTACTCTGTATTACTTACCACGATTACAAGACACATAGGCAGGGTAGGTGGTAAATGTTTCCAAAGTGGCTGTTGGGGAGGAGATAATTTTTAGTATTGCTGAGGCTTGGAGTTCCTGCAACTGTTTTGCAAAACTATGAGGGGACCAAAGGACCAGTAGGGATGCCCACCCAGAGCACTGAGGGTACTGAGCCACAAAACCAGCGCCAACAACCACCTCCCCCGAGAGCTGGCGGAGCAAGATAAACACACTCTTACTTGTTTAACCCGCTGTTAGTTGGTTTTTCTGCTGCTGGAACCCAAATGATTCCCAGCTGATACACAAAAGACAGTCCCCTTAACTATGTATGTTATCTTCGGCCTCTCCAAGTAGACCGAATGTTGTTTCTGTCTAGGAATCATATTGGTGAACCTCTCCCTTTCTTTCCTTCCTTTCCTTTCATTTACTTATCCATCCATCCATCCATCCATCCATCCATCCACCCACCCTACACACTATACCATTTGTTTTTTTATTCTGTTGTAACATCCAGTGATGCAGCACTCTAAAGCTCCGAGGAGACATCCGGATTAGTGCCTCGGACTGACTCTCTCAGAGTCAATCATCAACATTTTTTTATCAGGGGCCTCTTTTGAGGAGTGTTTTGTAAACCTCTTCCCAGCTGCTAACACAGAGTAAGGGCTTTTTCCTTCCAGTATTGCTAAGGCCCCTGACTCTCTCCTGACCCAGTTCTCCTCCTCATCTACTCAGTACACTTCCTAGGGATCAGATTACAACCCTATAGAAATGCAAAAAAGCCACAGAGGTGCCCTTGGGGATCAATACATCCACTCCAGGACACCTAGGACCCACGGTGGGGCAGGAGTGCTCTCAGCCACAGGTGATCTGAGAAGACTGCTGATCCAAACAGACAGATGCTTCTTGGGTGAACAGTCCCAGGTACTAATGACTGTAATTAACAAGCCAACTGCCACTTACTTCTCTCTCTGGTGCAAACAAATGGAAAAGGAAACTTAGTGCACGAAGAAGGAAGGTTACTGAAACCATACATGGAGCCACTTAGCTAACTGGGTCCTAAAATTTCATTTCAAAAATCTACCTCCAAAATCACTTGGTCCCAAAGAGTCAGGCCGTCCATCCCTATTCCAGCCCTCCTATGCTGGGCTCCCCAACTCCACTCAGCATTCATCTCCACCTCTGAGACATCCTTTTATTTGTCATGACTCTGCTTTTGTTCCTTCCAACTCAACCCAAAAGCTTTTCTCCTTCTCATCCCCCAGTTCCTGCAATACTTTGTAATATAAGCCATTTAAACAGAGTTTCCATCACAATACTGCAGTGTAGACGACCTTTTTCATCTCATTACAGACAATTCTAGGTACTATCTGTACTTCTCCTTCATCAAGCCAAATGGACCACTATTTATCATCAGTTCACTGCCCCTTATTAGCACATTGACTGTGTCTAGATAGCAAATGCCCAAGGATGTCAATACCCTGAGGTATCGATCCAAGAGGCAGACCTTAACAAACACTCATCTTCCTGCTCGGAGGATTCTTGGCAAAGCGTGGCGCATCAGAACCACAGCTGGCTCACCAGAAGACCACATTGTGCAGAGCCAAACCAGATGCCAGGGAGACACCTAAGACAGTGACCAATTTACGAGGGAGAACGAGGTGGACAAGTTAGAAGACACAGAATGAGGCTAAGAAAATAAACAGACAGGAGGCTTTTTAGAGAAAATCTGTTCATGCTGAAGATAATCAATTAATTGTTGACTGGACTCCCAGCAGCAATCATGGAAGCTGCAGCCCTGATTATTCTAATAGACTCAGGTTCTTACTGGGCGGAAATAACATAAGCCAACAAAGAGCTGACTGGCCACATGGTCAATGGACTGAGCTTTTCCCTTCCCAATCCATGACGATTTTACCGAGAATAAAGTGGCCACCCCACTCCAACTCCAAGTTACCATCATTTCTAGCTTCACAATGGAACTGCACCCTTTAGAGGAAAACACCTTATTTCCAAATGTCCTCAACAGGTCTGTCATTGTCTGTGTGTCCCACCCTGCCTCTGCCCTCCCCACTACTCCAGCCAAGGAGTCCTAATCCAACATGGCGACTGGGAGCTTCAACCAGCAGTGCTGAGCCAACCATATTTATTCTCAGGGAAATTTTAAAGAAGGCACATACACACAAAGACAAGTTCTCACCGGTGATAGGTGCCTAAGCTCATAGGCACATAAGTTGGGGCTGGAAGACCATACTGTGTTGTGCAAAAGAAGAAAGAACAGAGCAAGCTGGACAGGTGGAGGGGGGAAAGAACACAGCTGATGAATGATGAGACACGGAGGAGAGGGTGGGGGAAGCAGAAAGAAAGAGAGCCAGAGGAGGAAGATAGAGAGCTAGAAACGAGGAGATAGAACTAGACAGAGCCTATGACCCCCCCTAGCCTAGAAGAAAAAGCCTTGATTCCAAAATTTTCAAGTAAAAATTGAGCTCTACTTTTTGCTCTTGGGCTTTTAGGCAGTACCCAAGTCTCATAAATAACATGACCAGCCCCTTCTTTGAACCTGAGCAGATCTGTATGTCTTGCAACTAAAACACGCAGGATCAGAACTTGCATCAACACGAAATACACTTCTTGAGCAAAGTACAAAGGTTACTGTCCTTTTCAAGTCAAAACACGCCTCCACCCAACAAACATTTGCTGAACATCTTCTATGTCTTTGACCTTGTACTTAGCGCTGGGTTAGAGAGATGAATCAAAACACAGCTGGTACCCACCCACAGAGTGCAGCAAACAGAAGGGAGATGTCCAAGCACACACAATGATGAGACAGTCTGGTGAGTGCTATTTATAACCAGTGTTAGCAAGGGGGCAAGTGAAAACACAGAGCTTCTGCCAGGCAGGGGACAGGTGGGCGCTGGTAGAGAAAATTATTCTGGAAGAAGCAACATCTGAACTGAGTCTTGGGTCTTTTGTGATTCCATATAAATTGTAGGATTATTTGTTCTAGTTCTGTGAAAAATTTCCTGGGTAATTTGATAGGGATCACATTAAATCTGTAGATTGCTTTGGGTAGTATGGCCATTTTAACAATATTAATTCTTCCAATCCAAGAGCATGGGATATGTTTCCATTTCTTTAAATCATCTTTAATTCCCTTAATCAGTATTTTATAGTTCTCTGCATATAAGTCTTTCACCTCGTTGGTCAGGTTTATCCCTAAGTATTTTATTATTTTTGATGTGATTTTAAAAGGGATTTTTTTTTTTTTTTTACTTTCCTTTTCTGATATTTCATTGTTGGTGTAAAGAAATGCAACAGATTTCTGTATGTTACTCTTGTATCCTGCTACCTTGCTGAATTTGTGTATCAACTCTCATAGTTTTTGTGTGGAGTCTGTAGAGTTTTCTATATATAGTATCATGTCATCCACATGTCCCTTTATATTTCTTTTTCTTGTCTGATTGCTATGGCTAGGACTTTCAGTATTATGTTGAATAGAAGTGGTAAGAGTGAGCATCCTTGTCTTGTTCCAGATTTTAGCAGGAAGACTTTCAACTTTTCACTATTAAGTATTATGTTCACTGTAGGTTTGTCATAAATAGCTTGTATTATGTTGAGATATGTTCCCTCTATACCCACTTTTGTAAGAGTTTTTATCAGAAATGGGTGTTGAATTTTATCAAATGATTTTTCTGCAACTATCAAACTGAATTCCAACCACCAGGGATCAGCTAGGTGAAGAGAGGAGAGGAGGGCATTCCAGGAGGCTTGGCTCTGCCAGGGTGCTGGAGCTGGCTCCTACTGGTGGGAGAATTTACACCATAGAAATGGGCCAATGCTACATCTCAGGGCTTTTAAAGATTCTTTCTTTTCTGAGAGTTGGTATACCAGTGCACACCTGGAGGTCCAAGGCTGGAAAAGACAATGTGTGGTTATACAAGGTTGGAAAGTAGACTGTCAGAGAAGGAACTGGCCAGGGGTGCAAGGCGGACGGGGGCCATTCTGAACACATCCTTGCAGGCACAAGAAGTTTACACTGTCCTATGCCACTGTATGGAGGGCGTGGGGGCAGGGAGGTTAAGTAAGAGAGTGAAATGGTTGGTTGGAGTGATTTGATTGCAGAGCAGAAGATGGGCACTCATGAAATCTGAGGCAACTGAAGCCAGAGGGCTGCTGGAAGGAGAGGCTCGTCCCCCGGACTCGCGCCCCCACGCAGAGCGCTCACTTGGCTCCGGGAAGTCAATTCCTGAGTCCCTCCCAAGTGCCTCGTGAGGGACTGACACCAGAAATTCAGAGCATCAAAGGCCAATCAAACATTGATGGAAAACAGAACAGAGGCAGAAGGGAGTAGGATTCAGCAGTGTGGTGTCAACTAAACAACTTTCACTTAACTTGTATGATTAAGTGAGCTTTTTCAGCAAAAGTGACTTTTGCAATCAGGTGTTAGGAAGAGGAAAGAGTTCTGAACTTTGAGCTGCTGGCTTTAGATTGAAATCTTGGCTCTCCAGCTGTGTGATCTTGGGCAAGTCACTGAATCATAGCAAAGCATGAATTTCAACTGCTTCATTCATAGAATGTGGGCCCAAATACCTGTTTTTCTCAGGTTTATTATGAAGACGACGTGAGAACTGGAAGATGCAAGTGTCTTATAGGTCTAATTCTTGACAATGATGGGGGGCTGTTTGTTGTCATAAACTTAGAAATTCCCCACATTACTTAACGGTCTAGATGAAGTGGGGCAAAGAATGTGGAAGGCTACAAAGTCGTGAGGACAAAAAAGAAATGCATTCATGAACATTTTCACGAAGTGTCCAGAAGGGATGTCTTTAAGTCAAACCTGAGCCCCCAATCGAAGAGCATCGTACAAATTTGGCAGAAGAAAGACCAAGACAGTCACAGAATAAATGTGAGTGGTGCTCCTTTTAAGCTTAGTGGTCAGTGCAGCCTAAAGGCCTGATAGAAAAACTCTAAGTGGCATCAGGATAAACGAACTCTAGATTTCACATCCCCTGTGCACACAGAATGGCTGATTTGGTCTGAGCAGTATCTTCCTCGATGCTAAATGGGAACCAGTAAAGCCTTGTATGCAACACTGTTCTGTATTTTTTATCTTTGTCTTTGACACACTAGTTTATACATGGTGGTCAGAAGTATAACAGAGTGCCTGGGTAAGAAATTACTTTGTCACTTCTAAGTTACTATGAAGATATTCATGATGATGATGACAATAACAATGAGAACAAACATGTGACAAAGACGATATTAAAAATTCTTCAATGATACGCAAATAAGCTGAGAGCTATGATGTGTGTGGCGCTAAGCTGGATGTTACGAAGATGCACTGTTCCTGCCCTTGGAATTGAGTGGACGGACAGAAGCACACAACTGAGGTCCTGGGTTCAATGCCCAGTGCCTCCTCTAAGAATAAAAAAGTAAACCTAATTACAACCCAGCCAAAAAAGCACGCAATAGGGTCACAGCAGAAGGCATGCTGTAACAACTCCCACAATGGATAGAGGTATAATGGCAATATTGAGGAGGGAGAAAGTAATTTGGACTAGATGGAACACGGCACAGTATTGGCAGAGGAAAGAGTTAAGATGGACTCTACAGAGAGGATGGGGCTGGCCCAGGGAGGAGGTCCCTGCATGAGTAACAGCGCAGAGACAGAAGAGGGACACATGCATTTGGGGACCCCACTCTAATGGCTGAAGTTAGGGTAGGTTAAGGGGTGGAGTTGTGAGTGGAAGTTGAGGTTGGTGGTTGCTTTGACAGAGTTGGAAAGAGAAGTTAGAGAAAAGATCCCAGAGGGCAGTAAATGTGAAACTGGCCCAACTCTCTTGTTCTCCAGGCAAGAAGGAGGCATGGAAGGCTTGTGAGCAGGAAGAAACCATAAATGTATTTCTAATTATCACACAGGTGAGCAGACTGACAGGTAGAGTGCAACAGATAGGCAGACAAATTGAGATAAAAATGAGGAAATCAAGAAATAGGGAAAAGATGAGGGAACGGACCAAAAGTATCCCTAAGTCAAGCTCTGCCAAGAATTGGCTCATGGCCCTGGGACTCCCCCTCCTCACTCTAAACCAGTGCCCACCACTGTGAAGTTTCAGGAGACACAGAAAATCATTCACTGCCAGCTTTCACATTTTGAGGGTTAATTCTTCTCTGGAGCAGAAACATTAGCTTTGTTTTAAATATAATCTGGTGGCAACATTCGTCACAGAAATCCTGACTTCCTTTCCCTTTGCCCATAGAAGAGGAGTACCAAATGTCTTACTAGATACTGGCCCCTTCCTCCTTCCTTCCAAAAAACATGTGTTGACATCTACCCTGGGCCAAGCATGGGGCCAGGACTGGGAATGTTCTAACACAAGATCCAAGAGGTTCCTTTTACCCTGGCCCATCTGTGAAGAGTTCATTACTTGCCGAGGCCCAAGGTGGGCAATTCCCCCAGTGCAACAGATTGGGGTACCATACTGGTAGCAGGATCGGGGAGAGGGGGCAGAATCTGCCCCCACCTGCCTCTGCCCATATTTACCTCTCCACTCAATAAACCCTGATGCTCATCTTAATACAAATCAATACCTACTTAATGGCAGAGGAACAAGAGATTAAGGCAATACGAGTGAGGGAGAGAGGTTTCGAGATGAGATGTGAGTGGATTTGGAAAAGCAAATGTAGGGAGAATTGTTACCAGGGCTGCTGCCCCAGAATCATACCCCTGCCTCTCCCTCGAATAGAAACCAATCATTCTTATCTAGGTTTCGGGAGGCAGCTGCAAAGAGAAAAAACAAGAACCGCTTAGAACCAACTAGGCCCAAGATGGCAGAGGACTGGACCTTGAGCCCCACTGTAAGCTCACTGTATGCATTAGCATGTGAAGTGACACACCCACCAGCGCCAGGACAGTTGATGGTCAGTCACCATGACAACAACCAGAAAAGGCCATACAAGGACTGCAAAGCGTGTTGTATCAGTTGCAGGTCCAAACCACACCCCTGGCCTCATGGATATTCCTCCTACTCTTTCTAATCCCCTCCCTCTCACCTCCACCCTCCTATATATTCAGTGTCTCCATCTGCATTGGGTTGAGAAGTTGATTAGTGAACTAGGTTCCTGCTTCTCCATTCTTTGGCCAGTGAGTAAAGCCGGTGCTGTTCCAGCTTCAGTATCCATTCCGTTATTGCCTGCTCGAATTTGATCGGAAAAAGAACTTCCCTGGCCGGGGCAGGGCAGGGTCTCAGCCTGGGCTAGGACCTGACCAATCTAGTAACAGAATCAGTTTACCACGGTGAGGACGAAACGCTGCCAGCAGAACCAAGGCTCCCTGAAGGTCACAGTGACACAGGCCAAGGTGACACAGGTCAGGGTGGCTCAGGGAAACTCCACAGGATGAACAGGAAGAGGGCTTCCCGAGCCAGAGTACCCCAAACCGGCCCCGCGAAGAGAAATGCCTTCTACTTCTCACGACAGCTCTGTTAAGTGGTTGTTATCAAGAACCCAGGGATGTCAGGCCGCTCTAAGACACCAAACACTGCAGCCCGAGCTGGTTTAAGTCATGTAAGCAGTGCCCACTCAGGGCTGGGCAATGACCGAGGCCTTATCCATTCAACCTGATTCAGTCTTCATATTAAAGCAAGCGGTAGGAAGTTCCTCCATATGTACTGCAGTGAGGAAAACAAGGCCCTCATTCGGAAGTGTAGCATTTCCAAAACCCAGGGAAGTGAAAGGCCAGTGTTCAGATCTGGGTGTGTCAGTGCCCTGTTCTGCCACCACGCTGTGGCACATCGGACGGAGCTGGACCACAGACCATGAAAAGAAATGTACATTTTGGGCCCCGTGGCTTCAAACTCCAGCATGAATGCTGTCTCATGGGGATGAGATCAAGGCCAAGTTCATTTGTTTGAGGAAGGACACAGATACATGTCTATCTTCCTTGCCTGGAAAGTATTATCATCACGCCCATTTTACAGAGGAAGAAAGTAAGACACAGAGGTACCATGACATGACTAAGATCACAGATCCTCTGGGCAAGAAGGCTGGGACCTCAAACCAGGTCCTTTCTTTAAATGACTAACACGGGAAACAAAGGCAGAGAAGCTCAGAAAAGGAGAGAAATGGGGAATTCCTGTGGCCTGGGAAGGGCAGGGAAAGCTTCCCAGGGGAGGTGGGATTTGAGCTGAGACTTGAAGGCCTGGTAGGAGCAGGGCCAGCACAGAAAACATCAGAGGGGTGAGGACCAAAGGACTGGGGACATTACATTCTTTTTCATTATAGGTATTATAAGGTATTGAATATAGTTTCCTGGGCTGTAGCCTATAATGAAAAAGAATATGAAAAGGAATATATATATGTATGTATAACTGAGTCACTGTGCTGTTCAGCAGAAACTAACACAAGATTGTAAATTGACTATACTTCAATTAAAAAAAAAAAAAAAGGACTGGGGCAAAGGCCGGGCAGATGGGCCTGGACCACACAAGGCCTGACAGGAGACACCAACTGTCCCAACAAATTGAAGTAAAATCCAAGTCTGACTCAGAAATGCCCCCCACTGACTATACCAAGCGGTTCATATGATCTGACCCTTTCTGACCTTATCAGCCCAGCTCCGTGGGTCGTTTTCTGAATTTGCCCATCAACTCTTTTACACACTTGTAGGTGGCTCCTCCAGCCTTGAGACTCCAGCCTGAAAATTAAAACATCCTCAGGGGATTTATTTCAGGCACACTGTCGATGGGAAGTTGTCCCGGACCGTCAAGGACAGACCCACTCCTGGGTCCTCCCACCCCAGGAGGCCACGCCTCGGCTCACCACGTGGACTATTCCAGACTTGCTTGTTCTGCCGGGCCTCCCCACCAGCTACACGAGGCAGGACTCGCAGCTCTACCAGTGGGTGCTCGAGTGTGGGGGACAAAGCTTAAACACCAAGTCCACAAAAGAAGAAGAAGAAAGGAAAGGGGAACATACAGGTTTGCTTGCGATCGGAAAGCAGTGTTATTCAGAAACCGTTTGTAAGCTGCAATGCCCTAAAGCAAAGAAGCAGTTCCCCAAGGACACATCCTGCTCAGGGATGCACAAAAGGCACTGAGCTGAGGCACACCTTCTCATAGACAGTGCAAAGCTGATGCTGGGGGGCTGAGTGTCATTCCTGGGGAACGAGCTGGCGGGGCACCCCCCCCTTGCTGCTGGGGGTGCCTAGTGCCTCTATAAGGGTTCACAGCAAAACAAACATGGAATGCACTATTTTCATTTTTTGCCTTTTTTTGTAAAAGTGCATATAACCTCTTGGGATTTCTTTCAGTTAGTGAACACAGATTCTGTTGTAGGTCTTCGGGAAAAGAGGACGGGCATAAAGTGAACATTCAAAATGCGGGGAGAGGGGTCCCTGTACAGACTTTGGCAAATGAGTGTTTGGCTTGTCACTGGCCTCATTTTTCTCAACTCTGTGAACAAAATAATACCCAGGTTTCTCTGCTTGTCTGGTACGTGGATAAGAGATACAGAAGCTCAGGGGTTTTCATTGTTTTCAAAAAGAAGTAATTTTGGGAATCAGCCTTTTATTTCAGAAATGGAACCCATTTTATGTGGTGTCATCATAAAACAACGTATACGAATGATTAACTGATCAAGGCAGTAAACAGAGAGTCCTTAAAACACTAAAAGTAGAGTTAGTGTATGATCCAGCAATCCCACTCCTGGGCATGTACCCAGAGAAAACTCTAATTTGGAAAGATACATGTACCCCAGTGTTCATAGCAGCACTATTTATAATAGTCAAGACATGGAAGCAACCTAAATGTCCATGGACAGATGACTGGATAAAGAAGTTGTGGACATATATATCTCTCTCTATATATACACATACGGTACATATATGTACATATATACATATACATACATACATATACAGACAATGGACTATTACTCAGCCACAAAAAGAATAAAATAATGCCATTTACAGCAACATGGGTGGACCTGGAGATTGTCATTCTAAGTGAAGTAAGCCAGAAAGAAAAATATCATATGATATCATTTATATGTGGAATCTGAAAAAAATGATACAAATGAACATACTTACAAAACAGAAAGAGACTCACAGACATAGAAAATAAACTTCTGGTTATCAAAGAGGAAAGGGGTCGGGGGAGAGATAAGTTAGGAGTGTTGGATTAGCAGGTACAAACTACTATATATAAAATAAACAACAAGGTCCGACTGTATAGCACGGGGAACTACATTCAATATCTTATAATAACCTATAATGAAAAATTATATATATGTGTGTGTAACTGAATCATTATGCTGTTCACAAGAAACTAAATACAACATTGCAAATCAACTGAACTTCAATTAAAAAAATAATTCTCAATTTATAATTTAAACATGGCTTCCCGCACCTCTCCCAAAGGAGCTGCCATACAATTAAATGATATATACACAGGACTCCAAGTGCAGATTAGGCAAGAGGAGATGTATAATGGCATAAAGGGTCGGAAAGGGGATGATCACATCAAGCCCCAGCAGAGGACGGTGATGCACTCAGCCGTCACACTGAAATGCACTCAGGGCAGGAAGGGCAAAGGGCTGAGATGAGGGTCTCTCTGATGAAACAGGAGGAACAATGAACAATGTCATGGGGAAAGGGTCAAGTGCCAGCTTTCAGGGGACAGACACTTTCACCAACACATAGTAGGAGATGGGGAATCAAAGAGATCTTTATGCTCAGAAGCACAGGAGAGCAATGTGCTCAGAATATGACGAATCAGACCATCACCCACCAGGCCTCCCGCACCCAGTGGCTTCTGTCCCCCTAGAGCAGCATCTTAGGGGCTTTTCATTTACTCCAGCTAAAAATGCCACCATTGACCCAAGAGGTGGGGGTGTCCCTGGTTTAGATTTGACTTCACAGCTCATTCCCAAGCAAGAGATGATGTTGAGGACCATGATGAAGGTCAACAGACAGAACACACAATGAACATGGCCACGGACCCCAAACCTTGGCTCCTACACATCAAATGTCATTTTTCCGGCTTCCTGAGGAGGGCTGTTAGGAGAAACAAATGAGTCACAGCACATTAGGACCTACACAAACACAGAACACAGTCTTTTTTTTTTAATTAAAATTTTTATTTTCATTACCATAGAACTTTTTTTTAATTGAAGTATATTCAGTTTATAATGTTGTGTTGATTTCTGGTGTATAGCACAGTGATTCAATTACACATATACATATTCCTGTGCATACTCCTTTTCATTATAGGCCATTCAATATATATTTTGGATTTAGTTCCCTGTGCTCTACAGTAGGACCTTGCTGTTTAACTATTTTATATATAGTAGTCAGTATCGGCAAATCCTGAATTCCCAATTTATCCCACCACATCTCCCCCAGCTTTCCCTCCTGGTAACCATAAGTTTGTTTTCTATGTCTGTGAATCTGTTCCTGTTTTGGAAATAAGTTCATTTGTCTCATTTTTTTTTTTTTTAGATTCTACATATAAATGATGTCATATGACTATTTGTCTTTGTCTGACTTCACTTAGCATGACAACTTCCAGGTCCTTCCATTTTACTGCAAATGGCATTATTTCATTCTTTTTCATGGCTGAGTAGTATTCCATTGTGCATATATACCACAACTTCTCTATCCAGTCATCTGCCGATGGATATTTAGGTTGCTTCCATGTCTTGGCTATAGTAAATAGTGATGCTGTGAACATTGGGGTACATGTGTCTTTTCGAATTAGAGCTCAGTCTTTAGTGCCTAACTCTCTCGTCCCATCCAACACGTAACAACAGAGACCTAGAACCCACCAGGTACAAGTGTCAGTGCCAGGGCACAGCAACACTCAGCAGAGAGAAACACCCCTGGTCCCACGAAGGTTCCATCCATGTGTTTGTGTGTGTATGTGTGTGTGTGTGTGTGTGTGTGTGTACCCATGTGCATGTGTGTTGGGGGGAGATACAGACCCAAGGACAGTAACTAAACTGCACTCTACAGCATATTAGAAAGTGGCAAGTACGAAGGAGAAAAATTAAGTAGAAACTAAAGATAAGAAATGGGAGATGGGCTTGCATTTTTAAGCAGAGCAGTTGGAAGGAACTTATGGAGAGGGTGGTACTTGAGCAAAATTTGGATATCTAAGGGGAGAAAAAATATTCCAGGAAAGGGAATAGCTCACTGGACTCCTGGCAGGAAGAAGATGGAATCCTCCAATTGGATAATTTGAGGAGAGACTGGAATAAAAGTCAGGTTTAGGGAAACTACAAGCCCTGCAGAAGCCCAGGGTTAGTAAGAGGAGGGACTGGGCCACCTCTAGACAGGATGTGGTCCTGGGGATGTGACAGAAGTGCACAGGGAGGGCCGCCCACAGGAGCCATAGCCCTCCTGGCTTCATTCCTTGCGCCCACAGAAAGGACGCACAGGGAAGAAATGACCCCAGCCTCCCTCTCTTCCCTCTCACTGATCTCCTGCCATGGGTCCTCCCAACAGGAAACTAGGGGCAAGCATGCCTGTGGGTGTGCTCCATACAGCTCAGGCTGAGGGGCACCAAGGTGGAGAAGGGCGAGTCAAGAGGGAAGGGCCACAGAAAAAAATCCAGTATCCAGTGCAAAGGTCCTGAGGCAGGAGTTTGCTGGAGGAGCAGCAAGGAGGAAGCGGCTAGTGTTCCTAGAGAGAAATGAACAGGCTGGGGGAGCAGCACAGAATGGGGGGAGGGGCACAGAACAGGAGGTCTCCTCCAGACAGAAGTTCTGTAAGGCTTGACTGATTCAGTGCCAGGTGCCCAGTGCATGGCATCGGCTTGACCCAAAGGAGTGCAGAATAGTATGCATCCTGTCAATGGATGAACAGGTGAGTGGGCAGGTAACTGAAAAGTAAGCAAATCTCTGGCAAATGAGAAAAAAATTAATGAATGTGACTGAATTTCTAAGAAGTCCTCTGGAACCTCTGTATCCAAACAATTGCACTCACTTCCAAACTACCCACAATCAGAGGCCACATCATTCATTCTCATGCTACTGCCACTGCTGGCTGTCGCTGTGGCCCCTTTCTCAGGGACCTGCCCAGTGGGCTTGCACAGGCCTCAGTGCCTTTGCATGTGCTTTCAGTGTCCGGAACACCACCCACCCCCTCACCCATGGCCAGACAAATCACCACCTGTGACAAGCCTTTCCTGACAACCACCTTTAGAGACTGGGTACGTATAAGTACTGAGTATTATGCCCCCAGCACCCTGCACTAACTCCTACCATACCACTTAATTACGTACCCAAATTTTGCTTCATTCATTTTGCATACCTTCCAGACTATAAGCTCCTTAAGAGAAATACCTCATTGCTTTTACTTCTGTACCTCTAATATTCAACAGAGTTCTTGGCAGAAAGTTGGCACTCAAATTTTAGCTGAATGCCTGAGTGGATGGAAAAATAAAATCCACACAGCATTAAGCGGCAGACAGAGTTGTTTAATTCCTGGTCTAAGATTCTTGGTATAAAGCAACTCTTCTATTTTTAATACACCCCACATTCCTGAAGATGACAGTACTGCAGAATCACGGAAACGCGATGAACAGTTTACAACCTGCGACACGCTTGGCAACTCAAAATGACAACATTAATTTAATGAACTTAAACACTGCTGAACTCTTTTGACACAGCCGAAGTTATTTACGCTGGGAAGTACGTGCCAAAGAGAGATTCAAATAAAGATGACATGTGTATCTTTCAAATGTTAATTTGTACTTTAAACTTTGATACAGAGAACTTGGCTTTTCTCTTTTGGAGTCAGGGAATCAAGAGACTGGCTGACTTTTTGATGCATCCATCTACCCATCCATCTATTTACCCACCCACCCATTTACCCACCCATCCATTTATTCATACATCCTTCCTTCCTGTATGACATGTACACCATTAGGCCGTAGGAATTCAGTTACCATCCCTACCATCACAGTCTATTTAGAGAGACAAACAGAAGTAAACACAATGTAATAAGCATAAGAATCAAATGAAAAAGTGCTAGAAGGCTCAAGAAGTGAATGGTTTGGTGGAGAAAAGCACAAAGGCCATCGTATTCAGGAAGACGGTGGGCATCAGTGTCCTCTGGCCGTCACAACAAAGTGCCACGAACTGGGTGGCTTGAACAACAGACATGCCTTGTCTCAGAGTTCTGGAGGCCAGAACTCCAAGATTAAGATAACAGCAGGGTTGGTTTCTACTGAGAGCCATGGGCGAGAACCTGTCCTACACCTCTCTCCTAGCTTCTGGTGGCTTCCGGCATTCCTTGGCTTGTGTATGGCATGCTCCCTGTGTGTCCACTTCGTTCATGTCTCTGGGTCCAAACTTCCTCTTTTCACAAGGATGCCAGTCATCTTGGATTAGGTCCCTCCCTAATGACCTCGTCTTGACCAGATCATCATTTCCAAACAAGGTCACTGTCACAGACATTAGGGGGTTAGAACTTCAATCAGCATCATTGGAGAGGGACCCAGTTCAACCCATAACATGACAAGCTGGCTCTCGAGAGACAAACACGAGCTCACCGACTGGACAGCAGAGAAGAGAGCTGGCACAGTCAAGGGAATGGAGGTCTGGGGGACGGTGTGACTGTTTGACAAGCAGGCCAGTGACACAGCTCAGGGTGTGGAACACGGGACCAGGTCACCCGAGGCTTTGACAATGGCTGTCATCTTACTAGTGATGAGAAACCACAGAAAGGTTCTAAGCAAAGGATTAAAACAGTGTGGTGCTTTGGGAAGACTCTTTTGGCCACATGAAGATACTTTTAATTTTGTCCTTTGGTTCCTCTTTGTCCCAAGAACTGGCAGGGAGGGCCCACTGAACCCTCACATTTCTACTTGTCAGGGGGCAGGTGGGGTTCATATTTCTCTTTCCTAACAACCCTGGCCTCCGCACTGGCACAGAACTGATCTGCACATCAAGTGGTCAGTCATCACGACAACCTTCTCCCACTTCTGTTTAGACTGGGAGGCTGGCGGCCACACCCCTCCCACAGCCAGGGAGTCAGGGGCAGAGGGAAGAAGAAACACCTCCACACTTCCTCTCGCTGTTGTGAGATTCCTCACCTTCATTTCCTAGAGCGAGAGGATACCCAAGCCAGAGGGCCACAGAGGTGCTGCAAAGTGTGCCCCCCAGAACTGTGAGGGCATCTTGGGGAACACCCTGTGGGGTGAGGTCCAGAATAAACAAGGAATCCGAGCCTCCTGGTCCTGTCGTACCTTGAGCAGCTCCATTTTTATCTGTTTTTTTTAATAACACCTTTATTGAGATATAATTCACATACCATAAAATTTATCCTTTCAAAGTACACAATTCAGTGGCTTTTCATATATTCCCAGAGTTGGGCAACCATCACCACTATCTAATTCCTGAATGATTTCATAACCCTAAAAGAAACAGGGGATCCACTCTCAGTCACTCCCTATTTACCCCCACCCCACCCCAACCCCTGGAAACCACTAATCAACTCGCTTGTCTCTACGGTCTACTTTGACATTTCATATGAGTGGAATCATAAATATGCTCTTTTGTGGCTGGCTTCTTTACTTAATATTTCCAAATTCCAATCGTACTGTGGCATGCATCAATTCTTCGTTTCTTTTTAGTTCTGAATAAGAGCCCACTGTGCAGTTAGATCACATTTTGTTTTATCCCTTCATCAATTCACAGGCATTTGGGTAGTTTCCACCTTTTGATTACTATGACTAAGCTGCTATGAACATAAGTCCTGGAGTATCTGTTTGCAATTCCCTCGGGCATATACCTAGGACTAGCATTGCTGGGTGATCGTGTAACTTTGAGGAACGGCCAAATCGTTTTCCAAAGTGGCAGAGCCATTTTACATTCCCCCCAGTAAGGTACGGGGGTTCTGATTTCCCCACAACCTCTCCAACACTTGTTACTCTCTATCTTTTTGACAATCACCACCCTCGGGGGTGTGAGGGGTATCCCGCTGTGAGTGTGATTTGCATTCCCCAGTGACCAACAGAGGAGCATCTTTTTCACGCGCAATTGGCTGTTTGTATACCTTCTTTGGAGAGGGGTCTATTCAAGTCCTTGGTCCATTTTCTTCAGGGGCTTATCTGCCTTGTCTTTGTTGAGCTATAAATGTTCTTCATCTCTTCTGGATACAAGTCCCTTGTCAGTCATATGACTGCAAATATTTTCTATGTTTTGGGCTGTCTTTTCACTTTCTGAATGGTTTCTTTTGACACACAGTAGACATAAATTCTGAAAGTCTAATTTTTTTTTTTGGCTTGTGCTTTTGGAATTGTATCTAAGAAATCATTGCCTAATCCAAAGTCATTGAGGTTTATTCTATGTTCCCTTCTAAGAGTCTTACATTTATTTGAGGTCTAGGATCCATTTTGAGTTGACTTTCATTGTTTCCCTTTGGAGGAGATGGTAATCCACATAAAATTTGTTTCACTGTCCCAACACCCAGCCAGATTCTAGAAAGGAGGCACACCTTAACACTAGAGCCACACCTCCCCACACGCACCAAGTCTCTACGTGGCACAGGTCAGAGGGAGCCTCTTCCCCTCTTCCCAGAGGCTGTGCCCCCGCCCCAACCATGGAAACACTCACATTCAGATCTGCAGCAGCCTGAACTGACCCTGGGTGCTTGGAACAGACTTGCCCACATCTGTCATCTGCTACTTATCTGTCCAGAACCCTTTTTAATTAATCTCCGGTCTTGTGCCCACTCCCGGCCACACACTGCCCCGCAGGTATTCAGCGGACTGAAGTATCTTCATCAAAACCTCACCTCCCACGGGGACTTATCTTACTTGCTCAACTAAATTCATTGAACACTTATACCGCGTACCTTGTATTTGGCTCCAGGGATACCAAACCGAACAAAGTGACGTGGTCCTGCCCTAGAGGAACTGTCATTATAGTGGGGGAGACACACAGAGTACTGACACTGTCATGTCCCCAGTATTTAATAGTCACACATGTAATTGCTGACTTTCACTGCTACGTGCCTGGTTCTGTACGTTGTGTTCCACGTGGATTATTTAACGCCTTAACGACTTGATGCGGCAGCGATGTCACTGCTCCACTTACAGCACATGTTAAGCACCAGTTCCGCACTCAGACAGAGGGACAAGTAAGCACCAGGGACAGTGAGTTGGGGACCAGTTCAAGTACAAGGGGCCTTGAGGTTGAGCTTACACAGTGAAAAAGCAGAGAATGGGGCAAAAATAAAGGCAGAAAAAATATCTGTCAAGTTAGATGCATGATGCATCTAGACGGTTGGGAGATGCAGACGTGGGAAGGGAGAGAGGGTGGCCTCTGTCAGAATTCACATGCAAGGACCACAGCCTGGAAAGCCGGCAAATTACAAGGGGGAAAATCCACATCCAAACTCGCCTTGTGCTGATACATAATATTACTATATACTCTGTGCCTTTGAGATAATCTGCCCTCCCCCACACCCGAAGTGCTGCCAGAGTGAAGGAAAATGGCATTAATAGAATCCGGCGTGAGGATACGATCTAGGCACAGGGAGGCAGAGACGAGGTCGTCTGACTCCTTACAATAAATACACGTATTTCAGGTAATCGAGCTTGGTTCTTAGTGCTAATATCATTTTCTGCTAATTTAATGTCCCGAGAACCCCTCTGAGTAGGAAGATTGCTGGTGGAAGGCAAGCAGAGCCCATTCTGGGAAAAAGAACCATTTCTCCAACCCAGGTCTGCTCAAAGGCTGAAAGAGAAAGAAAAAAAACAAAACAAAAGAAAAACGCCAATCCATCCCACAGAGGAAAGGGAGTTAAATAGATCCTCAGAGGTGGTCTGGGCATGAAGGCTGCGTGCTGAGCAGGAGGGGCAGTGGTTATTTGAGATCCTTCCTTTGGAAGCAAACTGATCAGGCCCTCCTGCCAGGCATGAGGCAGGCCAGCTGGGCTCCCAGGGGCCTGGGCTGACTTCTGGAGGGAGGGGAGATGGAAGGGAGTTGGGGGTGAGGCGGAGCATGCATCTCACCATCCCTTCTTCTAAAAGGAGCATGAAAGCATCTCTCTACCTCAGTTGTAGTGGAAGCTTCTCAGTTGCCCTGGACCAATCCCCGTTCATGCCTGCTATCCCAGCCTAATTATTTATAGCATCCTCTCATCCTTTAAAGCATTCCAGTCTGGATGATCAATTGTACAGCTTTCCTAGGTACAGCGGGCAGAACGTGACGGGAGGAGACAAGAAACCGAGGATAAGAATCTGGTTTCCTCTCTGCTCACCAGGCCACCTGGATAAAGGCACTTTAACTCCCTAGGCCTCAGTGTCCTCGTCTGAAAAAGGGAACAACCACACACATCTGGCAACTATGTCTGGGAGGCTTCAATGAATCAACGTACGTAATTTACTTGTGTCAGCACAGTGCCCGGCACAGAAGAGAATCTCAATGTGTAATGAGCTATTACTGGCAGTCGATTCCCACAAGCAGGAAGAGCCCAGGATGCTGAGCTTTGGGAAAAAGCTCCTCTTCATCCTAATTCTGAGCGATCCCCCAGCCTCCCTCCAGCCCCTGTCCCCTGGCATCCAGCATCCTCAGCTCACAGCTAATCACAGAAACGGAGCGTTAAAAAGGCACCCAGGTGCTGGCGTACTGCTCCGAGGGCTGAATAGGATTTCAGAAACCAGAAGGCCTGCCGCTTCCAGCTGTGGCTCTGCCCTGTTCTAATTTCCCCAGCAGCAGTGAGGACAATGAAGCTGGGAGTTTCCATCCGAGGGGACATTCCCCCCACCTTCATCTCCTGACCGTGGTCTTCAATGATAGTGTGCGATGCTCAGACGCAGGGAGGCTGAGGGAGGGAGGCAGAGAAGTGACCCCTGGAAACGCATCTGCAGAAAAGCAGATTACAGAGCTTCCCACAGACACTGGAGCAGCCCCTGAGCTCCTGGCAGAAGGGGAGGGAAGAGTAGGAAAAAACTGCAGTTCCTCCTGGGGCCTGATGAAGATTAATATCTCCTCCCTGATGAGATGAGGTGGCTTAATCGCTTCTATTAATACAGAATCACTGAGGGCCAAAGACGGGGGCGTGGAGGGAGGTGGGGGAGGGGACGAGACTGCCTCGCCAATACCGTGCAGAAGCAGAAAGGAACACCCTGAATGTATGAAGGTAATATTTTTTCAAGGCTCAAAAGTTCTAACAGAAACCTGCTGGCCAAGGCACTGCACGAGACCTTGCAGTCTCAGATCTACGTTGTGCTTTTCCTCCTAAGACCACTGGACCAACCTGGTTAAACATGCTGGTCTAAAAGACCACATCTGCTATCACTGGGTGGTCTCAGCAGACAGACAGTCACCTCCTTGCAATCTCAAGACTCCAGCCAACGACAGCTCAGGTGACCTTCCAACTCCACTCTCCATGGACCACTCTAAGCCATGCTTCCAGACTCAGCCTAAGAGGCATCTCCTTCATGAAGCTCTCCTCGATGTCCCCAAATAGTTCAGAGTCCTTCCTTCTGGATGCCCAAGGACAGACGTATATGCTTCTGTTACAGTAATCTCTGTGGATTCCAACTGGGAGCCATCCCCCAAAAAGACTGTTCCTCTTGGACTTAAATTCTTCCTTCCTACCGTTCTGTAACTTCCATAACAGCATCTCCATCACTTCATCTCCTGCTTTCCTCCAAGGACCCACTACCCTCAGCGAAGGAACATATGGAGCAAAGTCATTGTCCCGTAAGACCAATAAGGAAACAAGTTTCCCTGAGGGCCGCAACCATGGGTCAAGCTTATTCGTGTCTTTCTCAGACTCTGGGCCAGTATCAAGTACACCCTGGGACCTTAATAAACCTATGTCCCATCATCTAACAGGAAAACACGGGGGTGGGACAAAGAGGCACTGAAAATCAGCCAGCTGCAAAGACGAAACCTCACATCACAAAGAAATGTACAAAGGCATGGGGGGCACCGGGTCTCTCCTGTTCAGAGTATGGGCATCCTTCTCAAAGGTGGTCACTAAAAAAAGGGCAGCAAGGGGAAATCTCCTCTCTCTCCCCTCCCTACTCACCCTCACTCAAACTCAGGTGAATTTTCATCTCAGATGAGCTCAGGATTCCCGACTCCCCAAATCCCACACCATCTGACAACTGGGCGTAAGGGTTTGGGAAATGCGGAATCAGAAAGGGAGAATCCTGGAAGCGCAGGCCTCGTGCCAAACAAGCTTGACCCTCGTGCTTTACAGAGCGAACTGGAACCACTTTGTCAAGGGCACGAAAAACATCAGCTGTGAGGTGGGGCTGGTTGGGGGTTCACGCAAGAGGACAAGCCATCAGCAAAGTGTCTGATGAACACATGCGCGTGCTGAGCGTGTAATAACCAGCTCTCGGGGACACAAAGCACACGCATACAGAATAAATGCGGCAGCCTTACAAGCACTGGGGCTTCGCTGCCCCAGCTTTATAATTACAGGCGCACCTTGGAGAGAGTGCACGCCGGGTTCCAGACCACCACCACAGTAAAGCAAATACCACGTATAAAGTGAGTCACACGGAGTGTTTGGTTTCTCAGTGCATATGAAAGTTATGGTCACACTATACTGTAATCTATTAAGTGTGCAAGAACATCGTCTAAAAAAACCATGTGTCACACAGGGAACTATATTCAGTACCTCGTAACGGTCTATAGTGAAAAAGAATATGAAAAGCAATATATATATATATATATATGTATATGTATAAATGAATCACTATGCTGTACACCAGAAATTAACACATTATAAATCAACTACACTTCAATAAGACAAAATAAAAATTAAAAAACAATGTGCACACCATAATTAAAAAATACTTTATTGTTAAAAAGTGCTAACCATCATCTGAGCCTTCAGCGAGTCGTAATCTTTTTGTTGGAATTTTGCCTCAATGTGATGGTCACAGACTAACTCACCAGGGTGGTGGCTTGCTGAAGGCTGGGCTTAATTAAAATTAAGAAATTTTAATTTCTTGAAATAAGACAACAAAGAAGTTTGCTGCATCAATTGACTCTTCCTTTCATGAACGATTTCTCTATAGCAGGGGATGCTGTCTGGTAGCATTTTACCCATAACAGGGCCTCTTTTTTTTTTTTTTTTTAATGGAGGTACTGGGGATTGAACCTAGGGCCCCCTGCAGGCTAAGCCTGCGCTCTTCCACGGAGCTAGACCCACCCCTAGGGCCTCTTTAAAAATTGGGAGTCAATCCTGCTGCTGCCTTAGCGACTAAGTTTATGTAATATTCTAAATCCTTTGTTGTCAATTCAAAAATTCAGTTCACCATCTCATATGGGTGGGTTCGTGGAGCCCCAAAACAATTACAATAATAAAGATCACTGATCACAGAGCACCATAACAAATATAAAGTCTGAAATGTTGCAAGAATTACCAAAATGTGACACACTGACACAAAGTGAGAAAATGCTGTTGGAAAACAGTGCCCAGTAGATTTTACGTAGGGTTGTCACAAATCCTCAATTTGTTAAAAAAAAAAAAAATGCAATATCTGTGAAACATGATAAAGCCACGTGCAATAAAATGAGGTATGCCTGTAGACTGGAGTCTTAACAACACAACAGCTTACCTATCCTCTTAAAAAAAAAAAAGTTGATAAATCATGCAACAACACGAACCCCTCAGGTAGGTTAAAAATTCTAAGTGAAGTAATCCAGAAAGAGAAAGAAAAATACCATATGATGTCATTTATTTGTGGAATCTAAAAAAAAAAAAAAAAAAAAAAAAAAAAAAACCTGAGCCAAATGAACTTATATACAAAACAGAAACAGACCCACAGACATAGAAAACAAACCTGTGGTTTACCAAGGGAGAAGGGGAGGGGAGGGATAAATTGAGAGTTCAGGATTTGCAGATACTAAGTACTATATATAAAACAGATAAACAACAAAGTCCTACTGTAGAGCACAGGGAACTGTATTCAATACCTTGTAACAGCCTATAATGAAAAATAATATGCAAAGGAACATACATATGTATAACTGAACCACTATGCTGTACACCACAAACTAACACATTGTTTTTTTTGTTTTTTTAAATTTTTTAATTTTTTATTTTTTAATTTTTTTTAAACACAACATTGTACATCAACTATACTTCAACTTGAAAAAAAAAAGACAAATTAAAAAAGTGGTTGATACGGGACCATCTCCCACTACTGAACCACTCCCACTGTGTACAAAGCACAGTAGGGGATTTCAAGAGACCCAAAGCCAGTTTGAGCCTTAAAGGCACTTCCAGGCCGACAGGAATGTAAATATTCTACAGAAAAACCTGGGGCTGAAGATGGAACGGTCATCACCAGGGGCTGGCTGCAAGCATCTCTAGTGGAATCGAGACTTCCCTAAATGCGCAGGTGTGCTTGAGCCGAGGGCAGAAACGCTGAGGCAGCAGTCACACCCAGCCCCCGGCCTGGCTGCGAGTGCTTAGGGCAGGATTCTGGCTGAAGCACCAACACGCTGCCCCCCACATTCAGGACAGTAATTCCTCACTAAGCCCCAGGCAGGGGTGTGGGAGGGGCTGCAGAGGAACAGGATGTTGAGACAGTCCAATCAGAGCACCTGGAATGGAAGCTGGGTGGGAGAAATAGGGCAGCAACCCTGCAACAAAAAAATCCACCCTTTCCAAGACCCAGGGCCAGGAGGAGGATGCGAGCAGAGGGAAGAGCATATGAGCCTGGATCCACGCAGCCCCTCCAGCTGGAGCCTCTGCTCAGAACCAAGAACAAGCCCCTCAACTCAGAGACCCAGCAGAACCAGCTTCAGCTTTTAACCTTCCACCAATGAGAAACACGCCAACGGCCTGTGACCCGCTGGGTCTTTGTATTTAACTTCTCGGCGGCTCAGTCTTCTTCTCTGTTAGATAGAGATCACATGGTTCCTCTCCACGTGCTGAGCACCGTCCTTGGAGCCAGATAGCAGGGTCCTGAGTCTGAGTGACCCTGGGTAAGTAATTTAACCTTCTCTGGACATCACTTTTGTCACATGTAAGTGAGGGGTAATAATAACAGGGCTGTGGCAGGAAAACGGGGCACCAGAGGGTGGCCAGGTCCCAGGTCTCGGGCGAGTCTCTGGGACACGCCTTATCAAGTGAGGGTCTTTGGCTTCTCAAGGGGAAAGAATTCAAGAATGAGCCACAGTAAAGTGAAAGCGGATGTATTCAGGGAGATACACACTCCACAGAGAGAGCGCGGGCCGTATGCAAAGGCAAGACACAGCGAGTGACCTCGAGGTGCAGGGTGGTTAGTGTTTAAGGGATCAGTAATTTCACATGCTAACAAGTGGGAGTTATTCCAACTACTTTGAGGAAGGGGTGGGGATTCCCAGGAACTGGGCCACCGCCCACTTTTGACCTTTTTACGCTCAGCCTCCGAACTGTCATGGCGCCTGTGGGAGTGCCATTTACCACGTCCATATATTACAGTGAGCGTCTATGAAGCTCAGGGTGTACTGGGAGTTGAATCTCCCACAATCTTGTGTCCAGTCAGGTTTTAACTAGCTTTTGCCCTGTCTTCCATTTCTGTATCATTCCTTTAATGGCTGTGCCCTGCCCTCTTCCCTCCTCTCAGGACAAACTTCACACGGTGGTTGTGAGGACTGAGTGAATGAATCTGTGTAAATCACAGAACAGGGTCCAGCGTGTAGTAAGTTCAATAAATTAGTGGTTATTCTTGTTGCTGATATGACCTCCTTACCCATCCCTTATCCCTTAAAGGAGGCTAACACTTGAACAACCCCTGCACACCTAGCACCACCCATGCAAGGCTCCTGCCATATATTAGCTCATTTAATTGTGGAAATCGCTCCTTAAAGAGTGAGAAGGAGCTGAGGGTCAAAAAGATCAAGGGCGGCGGCAAGACCACGCAGCTAGTGAGCGGCAGAATCAACTCGAACCCAGGCATGCACTCCCCGCCCGAGCACACCGTGAGAGCAGGCCTGATAAAGCCACAGCTGGTGCTCCGGCTTTATTTCTACCACACTTTCACGATAAAAGTTACACTACAGTGTCTACTCTGGAAATGAAAAAGGCACCCCAATCTTGTTTTCCATACTGCATCTTTTTTTTTTTTTTTTTTACTGGAAAGATTGTTGACACTGGCCTCCTAGCTCACCCCCCTGCTGGACGTCACTGGTTCGAGGGTTCTCGCACCCAGATGTGAGCAGGCTGGGGGCGCTGACTGTGAGATCTTTACTCCACACTCTCTTTCCCCAAGCCAGCCACTGATCTCCTGCCCCACACCTGCTCCTCCTCCAGGCTTCCCCACCTGGCACCTACATGCTCCCATCAACGCCTGGGAGTCATCTCTGGTCCTTTCGGCCGCATCTCACCTTCACAGCCCAAACACCAACAAGACCTGGAGGCTTTACCTCCAAACTCTATCTCCAGAGGCCACTTCTGCCTCATCTCCACCGCCACTGCCTGCGATGAGGTCACCTCACTGCTCACCTAGATGGCCACATTAGCCACCTAGCTGAAGGCCTGGCCTAAATTCTTATGCCTCTCAGATCATTCTCAGTATAGACACCAGATTGTCTGGAAATGTAAACCTGGTATGTTTGGCTGAATTTGGCCCTTAAAGTTGTCCACCTTCTCATTCCCAAGCCAGTGACTATGTTGCCTTAAAGGATTTTGCAGATGTTATTAAATGAAGGCCCCTGAGACGCAAAGATTATCCTAATTATCCAGGTGGGCACAATATAATCACAAGGGTCCTTATAAGAGGAGGGTCAGTCAGAGAGATGTAATGATGGAGACAGAGGCTGGAATGATGTGATTGCTGGCTTTGAAGGTGGAGGAAGGGGCCAACGCCAAGGAATGCGAGGAGCTTCTAGAACCTGGAGGGGGTAGGAAGACACACGGCTCCCTAGAGCTACTGGAGGGAATCAGCCCTGCCGGCGCCTTGACTTCAGCCCAGGGAGACGGATTTTAGACTCCCGACCTCCAAAACTTTAAGAATAAATCTGTGTTGTGTCAAGTCACAATGGGTGTGATCATCTGTGACAGCAGCCACAGGAAACTAACACACCCGGCCATGCGGTCCCCGGACTTAGGCAGACAGCCCGTGGACTTTAAAAGAATCCACGCTCCTCTCAGTGGCCTGTTCACAGGGTACCTGCCTCCATCTCCAGCTTCATTTCAGACCACGTGGCCTCTTGTTCATCAACCCCTGCCTTGCTGGCCTCCAGACACATCTAGTCCTTCCCAGCCTCTGCGCTATTGTGCTTGTTCCCTTTACTGGGGTGTCATCCCCACACAGCTCGCTCATAATTATACTTCAGGTCTGAGCACAAATGTCACTTCTGAGCATCAAAGTCCTTCCAGACCATGATATCCAAAATGGCGCACGCAGGTTGCTCTCAGCAGCGTCATTCTCTTGTTTATTTATTGACTCCTAAGCTCTATGACGACCAGAGTATTTCTAGAGAACCCAAAACTGTGCCTGGGACATGGCAGGCCCTCATTAGCTTTTTCTGAGTGAGTGAGTAAGTGGATGAGGCAGTATGAAAGCAAAACAAGACTGCAGAACCTGGTTCTAAACGCCTGGCCCACGTGGATGGACTGCACAGGAAAGAGGGATGACCGGGAAGAAAAAGGCTTTGGGGAGGGCGGTGCACCTTGCTGCTGGACGTGGAAGTCTGGGCAGGAGCTGGGAGTGCAAAGCTGTGAGTTCAGATGGCTGCCCTCTGAACGATGCAATGGGGAAGAAGGTAAATTCAGAATTTCTCCCCCAGGGCTAAGTGCCTCCGCCTTCTACTCTGCAGACCCCAGTTATATTCAGAGGGAGGAAGCATTTCATCTTTTGACTTCTCTTCTACATCCTTACGTGGACTGAAAATAGCGTCTCGCTTCCAAATGTTTTCCATATTTCTAGAAAACGGAAATGAACTCAACAGGGGAGCCCTGGAAAATTATGAGCTGGAAGTGAAATTCTACATGTCCTTCGTCAGGCCAGCTCACCTTTATATACTTCCTAGTCTTCTTCCTCACGGGCTGTTCCACATGATCCACGATCACTCTTACAGGAGGTCGGGGCAGACAGCATCATTCCCATCCTACAGATGAAGGAAACAGAGTCCTTGACGGGCCACGGGCCTATTTGGTGATGAAGTCCATCCTAGGTGCCAATGGCTGGAGTGACTTGGGCAAGAAATCCCGCTTCTCTGGGGCCTCATTTTCTCTACGAGGAATACAGTGCTGTCCTGGCTTGACTCAAAGTTGTTGAAGATCCAGCAAGAAAGTGGGCCCTGCCCCGTACAAGCTGAGTGAACCTGAGCCATTACTTAACCGCTCTGTTCTCCTTTTGTGCTTTTTCCATCATGTGGCCATGAGGCCAGTCCAACTGCATGCAAATGAAGCCTCGGCTTTATATTTACTGGGCAACGACTATGTGCCAAGGGATTTCTTTATGCTATATTTTATTTGCAATTGCAGATCTGAAGTTTATCGATAAATGACCTCATCAAAAACAAATGTCATAAAATAAGTAGCTGCGATTTACTGAGAGCCCAGTATGTTATCAGTTGCCTACATTAATCATCACACTTAGACCTTCAAGTAAATCCTTATGGAAGGCATCCTCGTTCCCTTTTATCCATAAGAAATCTGAGGCTTAGAAAAGGTGAGAGAGATGTGCCTGTGGTCACAGAGCCGCTACGTGACACAGACTGGCCTCAAACCTAGGGCTTTCTGGCTGCTGCAAAGCCATGTCCCTCCCACTCTGACCCGCTGTCCTCACTCCGAGGAGGTGGACGCGCCTCTCGAATAAGCAATGTGGGATGTCTTCCAGTTTCCCTCTTGCCCAGGCTGTTTCATTCAACTCCCCTCAAATGGCAAAACGCTCTCTCAAGGGCCCTAGATCACTTTCACTGCCCTTTCAAAACAGCCCCGGGATCACCGTGTCCGTGAACCCCTTTCTGACCTCTGGCCCATGCAGGGCCCCACCGTGCTTTGTGTACCATGTCCTCAGAGCACCGGCAGCACATCGTGACCTCTGTGTTCATCTGTGTTCCCGTGCCCAGGAAAACCTCTCGCTCACTCAGTTCCCGGGTGACTGGTACAGTGCTCGGCACAGAGGCAGATGCTACAGATGTGCTATTGATCAGGAGGGAAAGCAGGCGGGGAGGGAGGCAAGAGCCACGCATCTGCGGTTAAGAGCATGGGCTCCGAGTCAGATGAGCCGGGTGTGCACGCACTGGCGCTGGGACCTAGGGCAGCTTCTTAGCATCCTGCACCTGATCTATAAAAGGGGGAAGATGGGAGGTCCTACGTGAGAGCAGCTGGGTTAGAAGAGTCCACAGAGCAAACGCCGGCCAGTGCTAACTTCCTTTCATTATCACATCCTATCCTAACTTCCACTATACTATCCTATCCTATCCGTAAGGACAGAAGGAAGGATTTCCTCACAGCCAAAAGGAGACCAGGAATTTCACCTGGGGACAGAACAAGTGAAGAAGCAGAGAAAATAAGCAGTTCAAGGGTCTCTTTCTGATTACTACTTGTCACTGAAGCAAAGCAGAGACAGCTTGTGGCAGAGGGGCGGACCAAGGGGTGGACCGAAGGGAAAAGCAGACTCCTTTTTGCTCCAAGAGCCATCTGAGCAGGACTCCCTATGAACAGAGGCTGGTGAACACAAAACAAATATTTCACAAATACTTGCGCTCAGAGATCCTTACTGATCTGCCCCTTCATGTCAATCATCTCAGAGTGTTTATCCAAAGCATGAAATTAGGCCATGGGGGAGATGTTCCTCTCTCCTCCAACCTGTCCCCCTCACTGCCACCCCAGAACGGGCCTCGTGTGAGCCCTGCCTCTCTGGGCCAACAAAGTATGCCTCTGTTCATTCCAGGACTGCTGACTGGAAGAATTCTGGAACCCAAATTGCCCCGGAGCAAGCCAGGCACAGCATCCCAAGAAGTATAAAACAGGTACGGCTTCTGGGAAGAGAAGGTGACCGCCCAGTTCCCTCCACTGCTCAGAACACCTGTCTGTCCCTGAAGTCTAGGTCCAACCATCAGTAGGTGCAGAGGCAACCGGCAGCTAAGCCCAGGAGACAAGCAAGGAAAACTGATTTGAAAAGTAAGGTTAACACAATTGAACCCACTTGGCCTGGGAAAGAAGTTTGGAACTAGGACATTTTCCAAGTATATGTCAAGGGTTATTCGTACACAGGAAATGACCCACTTTTCCTTATCTCCATGGAGAACAGAGCAGGAGGGAGGAAACTTACTAGGAAAGAGGAAGCTCTATGGCGTCAATTGAAGAGGTGAATGGAACCTTGGAGATCCTGGTGAACGTGACCGCCCGGGTTAGATCTTACCTCTACCACTTACTAGCTCAGAACCTTGAGCTAATTACTGAACTCTCCTGTGCCTCGTTTTCCTCATCTGTAAAATGGGACTATCCGTACCTACCTTATAGGGCAGTTCTGAGGAACAAATGAGTCAATACAAGTCAAAGATTTAAATGCTCCGTAAATGGTAGCTAACATCAGCCTGCTTTCTGGCACACCAACGCCTATTACGCGTCTACTTTATTTCAGGTATTGTGCCAAAGGCTTAAGGATTTGAAGAAGATTACAGAAAGGTGAGGCCTCACCACCCGAAGGGTGCAGAAATCTGAGTAAATAGTAATGATAACAATTTATCCAGCCCTCATTACGGGCCAGGCGCTCAGTAACATGCACCACTATGCCTGCACTACACGTCTGAAGAGGAGGTAGGTTATGTCAGTGAGGTGCAACTCAACACAAGTGATTAACAGAAGGACAAACAATACAGTGGCTGAGGATAATAATATTGCCCTCAGGAACTTGATGTGAGGACTAAGATTTAAATGTCAAAGGCAACAGGGAATTAAGCCAGCTGCTCTGTTAGACAAACAGCAGGCACTCCATCAGTGCTGTCATCACCAAGCTGATGGTTATGAAATCCAAGACCAGGCGCTGAGAAGGGGAGCTGAGATCAGCCCCCCAGAGACTACACGTTATCCAGGTCAAACTTCCCAGACTGGCCCCAAGATCAGGATCACCAGAGGCACTTGTTGAAAATGAAGACACCTGGGCACCTCCCCTGCAAAATCCCATTTAGCAGACCTGGGCCAGGGCTCCAGAACTATTTTTCTTAAGTATTGTCCCAGGGTGGGCCGAGCCTCTGCCACTTCAACTGATGCCCAGGTGGTCCTCATCCTCTGGCAATTCTGGAACCAGAGATCCTGGTGACCTCCTTCCTGGCAGGAGGAAGAAATACTCTCTGAGGTTCCTCTGAGGTTAGCAGCCCAAGGCAAGTCCAGATTGCAAGGAGCCAGCTTCCCAGGGAGGAGACTGGATGTAGGAAAGGCAAGTCAGAGCACAGATTCCAAGACCCCTTGCCAGGCCTGCGAGGTGGGCCCCTGCTACCTTCCCTGGCTGCATCCACCATGAGCCCTCCTCTCCTCTCCCTCTGGCTGCTGTGATTTCTCCTTGCTCTTCTGCAGAGGCATCAAAGCACTCTCTATTCCCTCTGCCAGAAATGCTTTTCCCCCATCTCTGCCTGGCTCAGCTTCAACGTCACCAATCAGAGAGCCCTGCCCAGACCACGGTATCAAAAGCACTTCCCGCTCCCCCGCTCCTCCCCCAGCCCCTCCGCTGCCCCGTGCACCATCAGCTCTCCTGCTTGAATCTTTTTTGTAGCCTGTATCACCACTCAGCAGAGTGTGAATCTGTTAATCATCCTCTTCCTGCACTGGGGAGTGAGCTCCTTGAGAAGAGGCGACACACTCCTGAAATTCACAGCCCTGTCCCCAGTGTCCCAGAACAGTGCCTGACTGTGCTTGTCGAAGGAATGAACCACCTTGAGCAACCCACCTAAGGGCTGTGAAGTGGAATACCCTCCCTCCCTGATGGGACAGTGGGAGGATAATTTAAATGTATATGGGAAAGCTCGAGGTCAACGTCGTCATGCTACCTAACCCTCATCACTACCTACTGGCACAAAGGAGGACGTGCCTTCTAAGATGTCACTGCAAGCTTCAGCACCCAACGCTGGCTCTGCGCCAACAAGAGCATTCATGATGGGCAGGAGACGGAGAATGGAGTGCCCTCTGCTGGGGCAAAAGTGACCAAGATCTACTCTCTGAAGGTCCCACTCTAGAAAGAGAAGGAACCCTGCATCTTCCCAACCATGCCATCCGAAACAGGACTCTGTTGACTCCTTAAGCAATTCCTTGCTTCAGAGAGCACAGCTGAACACACAATGACTGTCAATCTACTCTGTGCTAAGCACCATGAACTCCACTGCATCTGCACAAAAACCCTGTTAAATAGGAAGCAGCATCCCCACCTTTGGAGGAGACAACTTGGGCTCAGAGAGGCTGAGTGACTCGGCTGAGGACACACAGCACTTAAGGGGAGGTTTGGGAACTTGAACCAGGTGTGTGGACTCAGCTACAGCCCCACCAGACAAGCCTTCAGATCTAGAAGTGATTCTACATTGTGTCAGAGGTCAGTCCTTTTCTCTTTGTGACTCTTGAATGTCCTCACAATCGCTCATCTGAGTGAAATCATTTTTTCCAAACGTGGCCGCCAGGGCCACAATTAGCAGCTGCAGGTGCATTTATGACCACAGTTACCGTATGTCTCAGAGTCTCCCTGCCTTCTCCCCACCTACCCACCCTGCTTTCCAACTGCTAGAGTCTGGAAATACAGAGAGCCATGAACAAATGGGACATTTGTCTTTTGTCTTGACTAAAACTGACAATGAAGACGGCGATGACCAGCAGTGAATCAGTGGTGACACAGACCACTGGGTGGTGGTTCCAATTAAAAAACTGGCTGAGTGGGGAGGGTAGAGCTCAGTGGTAGAGCACATGCTTAACATGCACGAGGTCCTGGGTTCCCCAGTACCTCCATTAAAACAAATAAATAAGTAAACAAACAAGCTAAATTACCCCTCCCCCCAAAAAAACTTTTAAAAAAAAGAATTAAAAAAAAAAAACTGGCTGAGGCTGAGATTACGAGCTTAGTTCGTTCAGCCACATTCTCTAGACCTCATGTGCCTCCGGGGCCTTACTTAGCCCCGGTGGGTGATCTTTTTTCATCTCTCCCAGGACGACCTGCCAACATTCTGGGAATTTGTAAGAGGGGAAGAAACTAACCCTGCTGATCTGTAACACGTACTCTGTTCAGCCTGTTAACAGGGGTATGTATGAGCTAGAGCGTACGTCCCCCTTCTCATGGCGGAGACACCCGCCGGCAGACATTAGGCAGCTCATCTATTGTCACTCTGTGATTTCAACAGTGTCCCCTGTCATTGAGGGACACACGCACCCCACCGTCAGGCCCTGCCTTGTATAATGTCCTTGCGTAGATTTCAAAGGCTTTATCTGCTTAGGTTGTAAGCCTGCCGAGATGAGTCTACCATCCATTCCTGCCCTTAATTGTATGGGTCTATGGCAGAAACAAAATGCAAAATTGCATTAAAGGCCTAATCGAATTTTCTGCTTGTATTGGCTTACAATAATCCTGCCAGCCACAGAACATGGTTTGCCTTCTCTTCCGAGACGGCCCCTTTTCCCTTGTCTCCGGGTTCGTCTTGTCCTTAAACCTGAGCATGTTGACGTCAGACGTCACCTACCAGTAGGTGGCAGACAGCAGTGTGCAGGGTCTCTTCTAGCAAGACTGGGTTCCAGGGCCGGCTCCCTTACTTACTGGCTGGGTGACCTTGGCCAGAGAAAGCTGAACATCCCTGAGCCCGTTTCCTCATCTACAAAATGGGACAAGTGTGAAGCTGACTGGGGGAATAAATGAGATTGAGTGTGTAAAACCCCTAGGCCAGCACATGGCCCAGACGGTAAGCCAAAGGGTCCAAACTCAAAGTTAACCCACGCCAGACAGGGATCAGCAAGTCACATGACCAAATGCCAGGGGCCCTTTCTTCACAGTTCCGCTTCGGGCGTGGGGTGGCACAGGACGACCAGGGAGGGTGGGCACCGGGACAGACCAGAACATTCCCTCACTGTGCAAAGGAGCAGCTACTACACCCCGGCCAGTGGATGCCATCACGAGATGAGGTTCTGGTTTGCTGGATCCTTCCATTTTATTAAGGAAAGCCAGAAATCATTATTTTTATGTGCACGCTCCCAATTTTTAACTGTTAAACAGCACATTCAAAGCCGCTAACGGCAGTTGGCAGGTTGAACCCATCATAACTGCAGGTCATTTGCAGCCAATTTCTGCTTAACAAGCAACAGGCGGACACTATTGTTCTGGCTTCCACTGTGGTTACGGTTTCAATAGCGCATCACCTTTCTGTGCTTTCCCATCTCCTACAAGACAATAAAAGTTTTCCTTCTTTCCCAGGCACAAGGGCTTTATGAGGATGTAGGTATGGTGACTAATGCCGATGGGAACATTTATCCAAGGTGGCTTGGTGACCATGTTAAGAAATATTATCGTTTGAATTATTCATTGGGGCTATGTCATTGCCAGAGTTCTGGTAGGAATACTGGTCTTGTTTCAAAGGGATGAAAACAGTCTTTCAGAATGAGGGTTTTCTGAGCAAATTTCAGATCTTGAAGTCAGAGCTGTGATCAGACCCTCACAGGGGGAATATATGTCCAAATGGCGAGGTCTGCCAGGAAGGAAAAAAAGGACGTGTGGCTACAGTACAAGTGTTAAACATCTACCCCCAAAGAAAAGTTTCATGCTTAAAAAGCATCTGAATTTCAAAGCGAAACAGTGACATAGCTTCGTAAATCCCAAAGGTTAATAAAATTCCTCTCATCTGAAAAGAATGCAAACCCCACAGAATCTCTTCAGATTCAGATACTTAAACGATCAAGATCCACCAAGATTTTTAAAAAATAAACACGTACAGAAAAGCAAACAAACCATAAATGAAAAACTGAATTGGCACAACATGAACACACCTGTATAATCACACAGGTTAAAGTGACAGTTACCAGCACCCCGAAGTCTTCCTTTTGTCCTGTTCCAGTCTCATCTGTACCCCTAGATAAATGTTTGCCTACATATTTGAGACCATATGGTATATATTCTTTTGTGTCTGTTTTCTTTCACTCAACGCTACCTGTGAGTAGATTTTCATTGGTCTGTTGTGCTTTGCGATATAAATATGCCACTATTTATGTGTTTATGTCTACTGGGGACAGACATGTCCCACGTGCTGATGTGAAGTTCTTTTGCATGTCTTTTGTGCGAACGTACACACATCTCTCTTTGGTGTATGACTGGGGACAGAACAGAGAGGTTTAGGTGATAACACCAGAGTATTCTAAGTAGTTCTACAAATGGCTATCATTTACTTAAAATTAACAGACCTACTCAACCATCAACAGATCTCTCTGAATGAAATCCCCCTCCCCTCCTTTTGTTAAGTTGATATTTGAAATAAAAATATATGAAATCACTTTGAAAGCAGAACCCCCAAAGAGCAGAAGTTCTCGGCCTTTACAGAAAACCCTAACCTATCATTGGTTACAGATTAAGCACCTATTATAGACAAAGTATTATGGTCTAAAATTGTTTGAACAGGCAAATGCATCTGAATACAATGCCTTTTTCAGGACTGGTAAATCCTGCTAGATATTTATATATCAAATTAAAATTATAGAAGCCAAAACTCCTGGAGCAGGATAACAGGTCTGTACGAGAAAGCCAATGGTACAACACTCCTTTGCTTTGTCTCTAAAGAACAGTAACAGGATGGAGGGAGTGCAGAAGGGGACGGGGGAGGGGCACAGAGGACCAAATAATGGTTCCTCAAAGATGTCCACGTCCCAATCCCCACGACCTGTGAATGTGTTACTTTACATGGCAGAAGGAACTTGGAGGGTGTGATTAAATTAAGGATTTTGAGATGGAACAATTATCCTGGATTTAGGGCCCCAAATAATCACAAGGGTCCTTACAAGAGGGAGGCAGGAGGGTCACCACTGGACAAGGAGATGTGACCACAGAAGCAGAGGTCACAGTCAGAAAGAGCAATTTGAAGATGCTGCATTTCTGACCTTCACGGTGGAGGAAGGAGCCATGAGCCGAGGAAAGCACGTAGCTTCTGGCAGGTGAAAAAGGCCAGGAGATGGCTTCTTCCCTGGGGCCTCCAGAAGGAACCAGCCCTGGCAACATCTTGGCTTATAAGCCCAATGGGACTGATTTTAGATTTCTGACCTCTGAAACTGTCAGATAATAAATTTGTGGTAATTTGCTACGGTAGCCGTAGGCAGCCCATACAAGGTGGCTGCTGGGCTGAGCTGAAACCAGGTTTCCTGACGCTGGTCCGAGACTCTGACCCTGAGCTCCTCTGGCAGATGCAGCCAGCTGACACATCACGGTCATTCTCTCCACCCCGGCAGGACCACTGATATCATTTGAAGATCAAAAGCCGGGTGTTAAGAAAAGTAGAGGTCACCTTCACAACCATCTCACAACCAAGTAAAATCGTGATAGACTTCAATTGCCCTCTCAGATTCCAAGACCTTTTTTGCCCAAGGTAAGAAGCAGACTCAGGCAGCCACAGTGTGCCCTGTGGCTTGGGCACCGTCTGCAGCCAGTGCCTGTCACATCCTCATCCTCTGTAGGCTTTTGCTTAAGCTCAGCACGTGTATTAAGCATTGGCTAGGAAGCCCTTCATTTCTGATTAAAATAACAATAATAAAACTTCTATAAGATGCTCTCCACTTCATTTTGCATTCAGCATCCCATGCTCTTCTACCCCATAATATCCTTATTGAGTGATACATTAGGGACACTGGCAGGCAGGCAAAATGGCTTGGCTGCCATGAAAGCTGCCACACAGCCTAGCCTCGGGGCTAACAGAGTCTTTAGCAAATGGTCCACCAGCACCTGCACAGGCTGAGCTCACAAACCTCCCCCAGCACTATCTCTGGGCTGAGGGATGGGGAGAGTGGATGCAGGGCTGGGGAATCAGTCATCTTAGAACAAGCTCTGCTTGGATCAAAGACCCCCCCTTTCCCCCTCTTCCTTTTGTTCATGTGCCCCGTGATCCCCCATAAGGATAAAGCAAAAAGACCAAAAACAAACAATTAAAAAAAAAACACTTTAATTTACAATTCCTTGGTTCTCACTGAAACTCTTCAAAATGGTCAGGTGTCAGGACCTCATTTCTTTCTGTTGAAATGTATCATGATGACTCTCAAACCATTTGTTTTGGGAGGAGTTTGCATTGATAATAACCACGAAGCCAGGCTTCGAGAATGACAAAACGTGGGTGCAGGCTGCAATCAGTTCAGAAATTAATATCCTCTGCCTGGCCATGACACTGCTTTGAAATGCACAGGACAATGCAGCCTCTGAAGACATGTGCTTTTAAATAACACCCACAACCTCACCGTGCCGCCTTCCCGACCGCGAGAAGTGTCTGCCCGGAGCTGGTTATAAACTATCGGACGGCAGCACGTGTGAACAATTTTCTGAATGCCTGCAAAGCACCCTTTTCCCACGTGCTGCTAATGCAACAGCGGCTGAACACCATTTCCTTGATGGGCAGAAGCGCACCACACCCAGGCAAATAAAACTCCCATGCCCACGAGAAAAGGCGATTTTTCTGGTTGAAAATAACAGGTATGATCTAAATTCAAATGGAGGTGTGTTTAAGCAGCATTACTCAAGTCCCAGCAATACCATCCCAAACCCAAGGAAAGTAAGGTTCCTGGAGCCATATCCTGAGGTCTCAAAATCAGAGATGCTTAGAACACCAGGAGGAACCCTTGTCTACCTGTGGCTCCCACTGCCCTTAACAGACAGAACCCTTTCCAGCCAACGCATACTAAGGACCCACTAGGGTGATGCTCAAGCTCTGGGAACGTGAAGATGAATAAAACAGCCCTTGTCTCAGGAAACTCAGAGGCAAATGGCTAGAAAGACACCAAACAAGCAAAACACCCATTGGTGAGTGTGGTCACAGAAGGCTCCACACGGGATCAGACTTTAGGGGAAAATGACACTGAATCTGGGCACTGAAGGTGAGGGCTGGGAGGAAGCCTTGTGGAAAAAGAGAGCTGAATATTGGGCAGAAGGGACAAGGAGCAAAAATTAAGAAGTTTTCTCAGGGTGTTCGATAAGGCACTCTCCCCTGGGTGGAGGCAGAAATGATCAGCTAAGGGAGAAAGTCTGTGAATGACCCTAGAGTTGTAATAAGGCATCTGAAGTTAACCCGGGAGGCAGTGGTGAGAGCGGTCAGCACTCAGAGCCAGGAGAGGTCACGTTCCTTTGCTCACTCACTCAGCAAATGGTCCTAGAGACAGAAGGATGAACAGAGTGAAACATTCCCTTCCCTCCTGAAGCTTGTCATCAGTTGTGAAGACAACAATGATAAAAACAAGAAAAATCAAATGTCCTGAGTAGGAGGAAGGGGAAAGGACTAGGATGTGGGGGTGGGGCGTGGAGCAGAGGACGCCAACCGAGTTAAGGGTGAGAAGCAATCACGCTTCAGCTGAGACAGGAGGATCTAAGTCAGCCAGCAAAGACGAGATGGGGAGGGAAAGCATGGACCAAGACCAGAGGACAGAGGGGGCAGTGCACACGGGCGTCGAGGGAAGTCCAGTAGGGCTGGACGGAGGATGTGCGGAGGGCGTGAGGAGATGGGGCCGGAGGGTGGGGACGACGTGTGAGAGCCGGCTGCTGCCTCCGTCCTGATCACAAAGGACACACGTGAACGACTGAGCCAGGGCATCCGAGGCAGTGAAAGGGAGGACGCCAAAGACACAGCTGCAAGAAGCCAAGGTCAGATCCAGCAGATTAGGGCAGCCCAGCGATGGGGGGAGCGAAGAAGGAAAAGAACAAGACTCCAAAGCTTAGAGCCTGAAGGAGGGGTGGCTGGGGATGTTAACTGAGACGGTGGAGGAAGCGAGGAGGATCTGGGAAGAAATGAAGTCAGGAGGGTTTAGGAACCTGGGGGTCACAGCACCGGCAGAAGCCTCCCCTGATTAGCAACCTTAACCAAAGGCCACTCTCTGGGAATGCAGATCTCGATGCCTTCCCAGATGGTGAACCCCAACACCTGGCAAATGAGTTAGAGCAGGTGTCCCTTCCTATGCTGAGAAGATGCCTGCTTCCTCAGAACTCTTATGCACTGACCCTGGATCCACACTCCGGCACAGCTCACAATGACCCTACTCCCTCTTCCTGTCATGTTTCCCATCAACTGAAGATGATTCTGGTCATTTCTAATTCAGTCACATTTGCTGCTTACAATCATAAACTTGTAGGACATTTCATGACTTCAAGTAGATGGGCTTCATTTTTACAGAGTCATTTCAAGCAGGAGGAGATAGAGAGAGAGGTGTGACTGTGCCCCATGTAACCCAGCTACCCTGGCTGAGCTGATTCGAGAGCCTGAGACCCTGACCCCATCCAGTGCTCTCTCAGTGTCATCATGCTGCTGCGTGTCATCTGAGTCCAGAAGTTTATGCTGAGAGCATCTGCATCTCGGGGTGAGTTCTAGGTTCTGCTCTCAGGCAATCCATCGAAATTCAAACAGGGTTGAAAAATACATAAACCCACGTAAATTCTGAAGAGCAAGACCCTGAATCCAGGCAGCAGTTCTCTCCCTTACTGATGCCTCCACTGGCCTCGAAACAGAAAACTCAAGGGCGTCAGTAAATGGATTGCAAAGTGGTTACGTTTAACTAGAAAGAAGGGAAGGTCTCCGCGGGTCCTTTTGGAAATGCACCGACGCCTGTGGCAACTGGCAGAAACTCCAAGGAGGAAGCCCCTGTCTCTCGATAAGTACTCAGCCTTTTCTGGGTCAGGACAGGTTGGGCAGGTCACGCTGTGGAACTTACCCTGATGCTCACTCCCTCCCGTCAGCTGCACTTCCGCCTGCACACCTCTCTTGTGCCCAGTATTCCCCTCCCACCCAGGGCAGCGCATCCAGCACGGACAGAAGGACCCTATGATGAGCTGGACCTCTGGCTCCCCATGACGTCCCTCCATAGATTCGGGGGCCATCAGAGTGACCTTACTCTCTCTTTCAGGTGACAGCCCTTTGACTGTTTGCTGCCACTGGCCACGGACACCTGGGGCCTCTGCTTCTCCCAAGTAAACAGCCCCCATGCTTTCTGCTGTTTGGTGTGACACAGGGTTTGAGTTGGCACCCTCACCTAGATTCTCCTAAAGATGCTGACTTGTCTAGACTGTTCTTAAAGTGCAGCATCCAGAAATAAATGCAGTGGCCCAGCTGTGGACTAATACCCAGTAAAAGAAATCCACCACCTTTATCATTCCAGCTAGACCACGTCTGTTCGTGTACCCACATCACACAGCCCCTATTTAATGCAATTTATCGGCCAGTCTAATAAAATCATTCAAAGGCAAGGAGCATTCACTCCGTCAGCCAGCGCGGGGTCAGAGAGCATGATGCTGGCAAGCTGCCTTCCAGTTCACATCAACCCACCACTAAGCACAGCCAGGTATGAATTCTCCCTAACCTGGATCCATTTCTAGTTTCTCCTCTTTAGGAAACTGCACCATTTATCTTGGGGGCCAGGCCTCCCCAGTCTCACTGCACATGCCTCAGGGAACACTTGTCCACCTTATAATCAGAAACAGGCACAGGGCTCAGGGACCCTGAGCCCACTGCTCCAGGGATGTCTGGGGCAGGAAAGTGATGGGGGTGTGGCTCTGGGCCCTCCCCTGCTGTGCAGACACAGAGTTCCACCTCGTTTACATTCAGCCTAGCCAACGCAGGGCACATCTCAGAAAGTGAAGTGGAACTCCTAATTAAAAGGTAGCCTTGAGCTGTCAATAAAATTATGCATAAAGGAAATGTTTAGAAACACAGTAGTGACTTCCTGGAGACAGATTTTCACTTGAGAGATATATATTTTTAACTCAAGTGTGGGGGCAAAGACAAAGAAAGTGTGATCTTCACCACTGCCATTCCTCCCCTCCCTGAAGCTTAGAAAACTATCTTCGAGACGCAAAACGTTGCACTGCATTTGAAACTGCTGGCTGAAGGAATGGTGAGCCTCCCCGTTCAGATGGATTTCGAGAAAGCGGCAGGGATGGGCTTCTGCTATTTGTCTGGGGAGGGCGACTCCTCGGCTGCACCCCTGTACTCACTCCATCACCATCACTGCACATCTTGGTACCCAGCCCGCCTGGCAGCTGCGACCACCCTCTCCCCCAGCGCCCTAGGCTTGCCTCATCCTAACGGGTACCATGGACAGCAATGTCCAGGGCTCACGAGCTGACCTGTCTCCTCCACTGCGCTCCGAAGGTCCAGACTTGTTAGCAGCAGCAGTAGTAATGATAACAGCAAAATGTTGAATGTGCAGATAAACGAGTGAACAGATGACAGAATGAATGACACATCTAGTTCGGCGAAGAGTGAAGTAATCCCCGGGGGACCAACCTCTTCCCCGTTATCTGCACGGCGCTCCACGTGCAAAGCTGCAACCTGACGTCTGCGTAACCTCCACCACTCTGCTTCATCTGGGCACACCTTATTTTTGCCTTTGTATTTCTCTCTTTCTCCTCCCGTTACTGACTCCCTCCAACTACCCGTGTCAACGGACGTGCATCTTTTCCTGTGACTGGGCGTCAGTATTTTATTGTTCTATGAAGTGAGAAGTTGGGATCAGAAGACTTGGAGGTTCTTCCTAGGATTCGGGAACAGCCAGTGTCCTCTCTCTTCCCTCCATCCCTCTCCCTTTGGGAAAGCTGCCTTCTTACCTTCAAAGCTCCCGGCAAACAGGTAAAGCCAGGTGACGGCTGGGATGCAGAGCAGAGTCAGCGAGGCAGCCAGGAATTTCCGTCTCCCTCTGCAGATTCCCAGCATCCTCTCAGAAGTGGCAATCCCTATTCCCAGCGCCGTTTCTCTGCCCGGAGCCTGGAGTCCTCGGCCTCCCTCATAATACTTTCTGCAAGGAAGAGCAAAGGGGAAGGGCTGAGTTCTCAGCACTGTAAATGGATGCAAATTGCGGAAGAGAAATATCCTGCAGATCCTGAAAGCGGTTCGGCTCATCTACAATTTCCTGTTAACCTTTTATCCCAAGAGATGTTGCTGCAGTCTTGTAGTCTACTGAAACTGAGAGCAGAACGTTCTCTACAAAATAAACAAATGGAGGATGATACAAACTATAAGGGACTTCTCTCTCTCTTTCTCTCTCTCTCTCTTTCTCTCTCTCTCTTTTTCTCTTTCTGACTCCCACATGGATACACACACACGTTGTACAGTACAGGTGAGTTTTCAAGCCTGGACTAACACACTTATTAAAGGAGCACTTAGTAAGCATCTTGTATGTACCAAACACTAACCAGGTGCTGGGTTTTCAAAAATGACTCGCACAAGGCTTGGCTTTGAAGAGCAGAGTCTAACAAGAAAGACCAGCATAAAATATCCAAAAAAGCTCTGAGACTGTGATGACTGAGTCTTGCACGGACCCCAAGGGAAGAACAAATGAAGTTGCTGACTGATTTGTGTTTGGTCAAGGGGACGGAACAGGTCTGTGTTTCAGGCAGAGAGAACTGTGAAAGGCACGCGGGGCTGGCGGACAACACACTCGAAGGAAAGGAGACCAGAGAGGCCTCAACATCATCGGCAAGAGGCTGCCTCTCCATCACAGTGGAAAACCTCACAGGGACTCTCTTAATAGCTTCCACCTTTTAATATGCAAGAAGATGCCCAGAAAAGCATTGTGCAATGAGAAGATGCAGGGAACGGATAGATGCAGACGGATAACCTAGAACCAGCCTGCAGAGGGACAATCCTTAGACTGCAGAGAACTGGCTGTGACAGATTAAAAGAGGCAGGAGGTCGATACAGATGGAGCAGAGAGCTTGTGATCTGTCACCTGAGTATTTAACCAGGAAGTCACGCGACACACCAGGAAGATTTAAAAACCAACAGACCAGACATTCTCTTCTCCCAGCTCCAAACACAAGTATCACACTGCATGCAGGAGAGAAAAGTCCACAAAGAGCCTCCTTCACAGAGCAGAACCTGCCACCCAGACAGTTAGAAAAGTTGCAGATTCCCAAGGAATGGATGGCCAAGAAAGAGCTGGTTCAGCTGCCCCCTTGCAAAGTCCCATCATCTGTCCTCCCCTCTGCTGTTGCCCTTAAACCCCATGTGACGATGGTCTGGTTGAAGTGTCTCCCTTCCCACGAGTCTTGGCGTTTCCACAAGACAGATGCCTCGCCCCATCCACCTTGCATTGGCTCAGACTTAGCCTACCACCTGTCACCTGCAGGTGCCCGATAATTGTCTGCTGAACAAATAAATAGAATCAGATTCTAACCAAAGGCGACCCTCTCAAGCTTCAGGAATTTGTGTTCAGCAAGTTGCTGGCAGTAAACGCCTCCTGGAGCCAGCCTCAGCTGTCATTGCGAAGCTTCCTTCTGCAGGCGCTCCGACAGGATTCTCTAAGTGGCCCTCTGTGGGACAGACGAAAGATCACAGGGCTGGAGGGTGCAGACTAGAAAGTAACACTGAGAAAGCAAAAGCCCTTTAGACAAAGAATGCTGACTTGAGAAGTGCCCCCAGGGAAGTTTCCCATTCGGGGGCATGGGAAACAAGCCCTACGTGCAAACTTTGCTCGGCCCTGAGCGAGAGAACTACAGAGACGCCAGGGATCTCTTCGGAAGAGGGAGTGATGGGGAAAGAGACTGTGCTGTTAGATCTGGATGCAAATCCAGGTGTGACACTCAACTGGCTGTGACTCTGGCAAGCCCCCCGTCTCAGGGGGAGATTCATTTTGTTCAACTATGCAATGAAGCAGTGCCCTCTGTCTGGGAGGGTGGTTTTGAGGCTTAAATGGGAGCACCTGAGAGTAAGTGACTAGCAAAAATGATCAAGCATGTGGCAGAGGTGACTTCCCACCCATCCCCCTCTTTCTCTTCCAAAGAGCAGCCTTACTTCTGTTTTTCTCTCTCTCCACTCCCAGACTCCCCGGCCCCTACAGGGTTTGGTAGAAAATATATCTCAACAAACAGGTCTTGACTGACATGCCAAATGGGTGTTTTAAATCTGAAGGATCTATCCACTCAATTCTCCTTCAGGGGGTACCATTACATTAAAATCACTTTTTAAAAAGTTAATTAATTAATTAATTAATTAATTTGAGGAGTAATTAGGTTTGTTCATTTGTTTTTAATGGAGGGACTGGGACTTGAACCCAGGACCTCGTGCATGCTAAGCACGCACTCTACCACTGAGCTATCCCCTCCCCCATAAAATCACTTTAAAAATATATACATAGCACAGTAAAAGAAAAAAAGAGGACACTAATGAACTCATCTACAAAACAGAAACAGACTTTTTTTTTTTAAACAGTTTACTTAATAATGGTAAAGACAATGAGCAGGAAGTATGTGTCAAACACTTTTCTATGTTTCTTACTTGTTTAATTCTCAAAATAACCTATGAGGCAGGGACTATTTTTCATCCCCATCTTATGGATGACAAAACGAAGGCTAAGAAAGATGAATTAACTGGCCAGTGGTTGCACACGCCTATGGCAGAGACACCTCTGGCTCCGCTCTCCTTTAGTAACTGATTCTAACAACTTTGCCAGTGGACATTTTCCTTTTGATGGAACCTAAATCCTTCATATTGAATTTTATGATTATTTGATTATTTTCTTTCCCAGGGTCAAACATATCACCATTGTTTGCTTCCATTAAAAAAAAAGAAAAAGAAAAAGAAAAAAGTTCAATAGACAGAAATAGAATTGGAAAGCTACAGAAGAATTTAGACTTTAGGGGAAAATCAGAATATATATGGAGCTGAACTCAAGTGCATTAATATTTAAATAACACTTTTTAAGACTCTTTGAAACACTTATTTTCCTCCTTTCCTCTCTCCATCTGCAGAAGTTAATTTCAACTGGCACAATTTGTACCAAGTTTTAAAACAGAGTCTAGGATGGTTTGCATTTTATGATAGCGCTGGCATCTGAAATTAAACCCAGCAGGTAAAAAATATTCCTTCATGAATTAGACTTTTAAATGACACCTCTGTGCACTTAAAAAAAAAAAAAAAACATTAAAAAAAAAAAATCTCAATTTATATCAGAAGTTCCTCCAGGAAGTTAATACAGGAATCAACCCGGGAAGAAGGAAAGGAAGGAAGAAACCGGAGGTGGGCTGGAAATTACATCGCAAGCATGTGCAAATGTTGATGCATTAACCAGGAAAACCAGTCTCTAAACTGTTCCTGCCTCAGGGAAAGGCAGACTGCCTCACCTAGGGTCACCTCTAAATGCCGCTCCCTCAAGTCCAACATCCAATGCCTTGACCAAGCTGGTCAATTTCTCCTCCTAAACATCTACTCCATCTGCCTTAACCAATAAAACTCACATCTATGAAATACACCCTGTGAGCCAGAAAAATGACCATGATCTGTTAAGCCAGAAAAGCAGGATTCAAAGTTGAACATAAAATGTGATCACAAGTATCCTTCAATCCAATGTAATAAATTGTATATAAATGTATAAACACCTAGGTAAACATAGACATGAAAAAGGTATAAGTGTTGAAAGTTATCTCTGGGTATAGGATGTGGGTAATTTCAATAAATGAGTATATATATTTTCCCAAATATTATATGGGGAGTATGCATTGCTTTTATCATTTAAAAATACTTACAAGCTTAAATCACCATGTCTTCTTGTTATATTGCTTGCAATTCAAAACACCTCAGAGTAGACAGTGTCGTATATACGTGTTAGTTTCAGTTTACAGCACTAGGTGCAGTGAGTTAACATCTATTTGTAGGATCCTAATTGGGAATATATCCTCCAGGCATGGCTGGTTATCATTTGAACGATGCCTGTCAGAGGCCCACATTGCAAACACTGCTGTGTTCCAGCCATCTCTGATCAACACCCAAGGCTATCTTTTAATTAGCATCATGAGTGCTAGAAATGATTTTTCATGGGTGTTCAAGATGTGTGAAGCGTCCACAAACACTGCACATGAAGAGGGAATAAAAATCTAAATAGCCTCCAAAAATAAAATTAAAAAAAGTCCAAGGAACCCAAAGGCTGAAACCCATCAGAATCACTTAGGATCCCAAATTGAGCCTACGTGTTTGCAACAGATTTTGGACCACCAATTTTTCCAACTGGAAGATCAACTGAATCCTGTCAGTCACACATTGTCACCTCTGTATTAAGCGGTCAAAGAGCTTATAATACAGACCCTACAACAGACAGACCCTCTATCGGTCACTATTTGTATTACTGTACGTAGCATTACATCCCCACCTCATGCCTAGACTCAAGCCATCCTCTTCAATACACCCCAACCATCCTGCAATGTCTTTCCTTCCACGCTGGACCTCAGGAGGAACTTCAGGCCATGGCTGCTTCTGCGGGACCTCTCTGGCAAGTCCAGACCCAGAAGCACTCCATCCATCCCTTGGATCTGAACTCCAGCAGGTGTCAACAGCACATTCCTGGTGACTTACTGGTTTTCGAATCATTTCCGGTGCCTTCATCTCTCCTCATCAGACCAAAATCCTAAGGGCAAAGGATGCAGGTCTTCCACTAGGATCTAAGATGAAGGTTTACACTTAGCCATCTCAACCTAGAGTGTGGTGCCTGGACCAGAGGCCACAGCAGTGGCAGCTGAATTCTTGGCAGAAATGCAGAATCTCAGGTCCTTACCCCGGCCCCACTGAATCAGAATCTGCATTTTAACAAGATCCTAGCTGATTCGCTTGTGCGTGACTATTTGAGAGGCTGTACTGAAGTATTTAGTAAATAACTGGTTAACACCCAAAGCTGGCCTCCCACCCCTCCTACCTGCCCCCTCACCCTACCCTGCACGACAAGCCAGTGCACTGGGGGCACCATTCACGCCCTGGATTTCTTCAATGGCATATTTACTACAGTTCTCTGGCAGATGGACACAGAGTCTCTAGAAGGAAAATTGCCTTTTTCTAATTAAACAGAAGCATCTTATGGACTGGAGGTGGCTCTGACGACTCACCCCGACCTCTGTCAAAAACACTCGCATGTGTGAATAATGGTTAAACAGCACCGGATCCACAGAGACATCACTAAATCCATCTTACGAAAGAAAACTGAAACTAAGAGGCTAGGGAGATTGATTTGGTTGTTGGAAACCCTGAGACTCAGATCCTAGTATTTTCTGGAATAAAACAAAAACAAGACAGAAAATCAGTTCTTTGCTACCGGACAGACGACTGAGAACCAGCCTGTATCTCCCCAGTCAGAGCAGACACCTCAAGGGCAGGCACCTCGTCCATTCTGGCCACTGCTGTTCTGTTTGTTACTAGCACAACAAGGTAGATGAAGGACGCCTTCCACAGTATCTGGCATACAAAGAGGTGATCAATAAAAATGCACCGAGAGGATCAATGACTGAGTCCAGCAGTCTCCCTGGATGCTCATTATCATTCAAGCTACCCCCTCACACAAGCTCCAGCCCGCTCCTTCCTCTCCAGCCCAAGGATGGAATCCCAGGGAACTTCCACTCTGCGACCAACAAATTTCTCTTTATCCTCAGCTTCCTCTTGCTTCATTCTACCTCCAGCTCCTAAGAGAAAGCACAGCCATCCCCTGGACCACTGCTTTCCCAAAGGAAAAGCCTGTCCCCTACTCTCAAGGCATGGGTCTCTGTTCTCCTGGACTCCAGTTGTCACTACCAAAGCTTTCCGCCCTCCCCCACGGAAGACCACGGTTCCTCTGGGAATCCCTGGGTTCTCCCTGTCCACATCAGTCATGCCGCAAGTCCTGGTCACACCTCTCATTCTTGAAGACGTTTGCTCTCACCACACCTCCATCCACCTCTCCACCTTAATTCCATGATGAAAATGGCCAATTCAAAATACCTGCCAGGTCCACATGCCAGCATGAACCCCAGGATCTCAAATGTCAGCATCAGTCCCCTCTTCTCGCCTTCCCAGGCCGCCATCACACAAATTCTTCACTGTCATGAACCCCAACCCACCGGCTGTCTTCATCAGTATTCATCCAGGTCCAGATCCTCTTTCTGTTTTCTCTTATTTGGCTCAGATGTCATGGTTCATTATTGTAACGTCCCTCTGCAAGCACTCACATCTCCCCGGCCCTCCTTCTCTCCAACTGCACTAGCCTGGAAAAATCTGATGCTTCAGATGTTCACAACCATACCTGTGATCCATGGTTTCACTTGGGAAGCTAAATGTCAGGGTGTGAAAGCACGCTCTCAGGCAGGCAGATTTGTCCCCTTTACTCATTTCTGAAGTCAAATGGGTGGCCAACTGCTCCGAAATTCTACTACTCTTTCTCTGGAAAACTCACTCTCCTATCCTCTGAGATATTTATTTCGTACGTTCCTGTTTTCCTCAAACCTCTTCTTTTCAGAACAGTCAGTTCCGGGAGTGTTCCAGGATTCAGTGGGGAACCCATCTTTGTTCCTCCACTGAGGGCAGATCCCACATCTCACTGGTTTATAAAACCATCTCTAGGCTGATGACTCCCACACTTGTATCTCTAGCCCCGGCCTCCCCTCTGACCTTGGGATTCACCCATACAACGACCTTCCTCTGCTGCATATGCCTCACACCTCAACTCCGCTTTCGCCTTCCAAACCCGTCCCTCCCTAGATCTGCCCCACCGCCACAGAGGGCAACATCACCCACCCCACTGCCCCGGCCAGACACTTGGGAGCCCTCTTGTCAAACTCATACACCCTCCAATCCCGCCATTTTTACCTTTAAACCCTGTATTTTCTCCCCAGTATGGAGGTTCCCTAAAAAACTAAAAATAGAATTGCCATATGATCCAGCAATCCCACTCCTGGGTGTATATACGGAGAAAACTATAATTGAAAACAATTCAGCAGGGAGGGTATAGCTCAAGTGGTAAAGTCCATGCTCAGCATGCATGAGGTCCTGGGTTCAATCCCCCGTACCTCCATCAAAACAAACAAACAAACAAACATACAAACATACTTACCTCCCCTAAAACAAAACAAAAAATAGATAAATGTACATATAAAATGAATTTTAAAAAAACCAAAATGATTCATGTACCCCAATGTTCACAGCAGCACTATTTCCAATAGCCAAGACATGGAAGCAACCTAAACGTCCATTGACAGATGACTGGATAAAGAAGTTGTGTGTGTGTGTGTGTGTGTGTGTATATATATATATATATATATATATATATATACACACATATTACACAGCCCTAAAAAAGAATGAAATAGTGCCATTTGCAGCAACATGAATGGACCTAGAGATTATCATACTAAGTGAAGTAAGTCAGATAAAAAAAGAAAAATACCATACAATATCACTCACATGTGGAATCCAAAAAAAAAAGAAGACACTAATGAACATATCTATAAAACAGAAACAGACTCATAGACATAGTAAATAAACTTATGGTTACCAGGGGGAAGGGGGTGGGAAGGGATAAATTAGGAGTTCAAAATTTGCAAATACTAACTGCTATATATAAAATAGATACAAAAACAAATTTCTTCCATACATAGCACAGGGAACTATATTCAGTATCTTATAGTAACCTATAATGGAGAAGAATCTGAAAAAGAATAGATTTATATGTAATATATATATGACCATATATATACATATAAAACTGAATCACTTTGCTGTACAACTGAAACTAACACATTGTAAATCAACTATACCCCAATTAAAAAAATAAAATATATACTCTCTCCAATAATACATCCATTTCTCTCTAGTTTTCCTGCCACTTTATGAATCGAAGCCTCATCTCACATGTGTCCCTGCTACAGCAGCCGGCCCTCTCAGATCACACCTGAAATCATTCAACGTTTTCCCCCAGCTCTCAAATCCTAAGCTCTTTGCCGTGCCTCCAAGGACCTGCTTGGCTTGACTTTTAACTCCCTAGGGCTGCATCTCTGGCCACTCTCCCTTTAATTCTCCTCTATACCAGCCACATTCACTTCTGGATGTGCCCCAGGGTCTTTGCACGTGTGCTCCCTCTGCCTGGAATGCTTCTCGCTCTGCTCTTTGCTGGACTGAGTCCTTCTCACTCTTCAATTCTAGGTTTTAAAAGCTGTCAACTCAGAGAGGTCTTCTCAGACACTCCCCTGCCTAAGCATTGCCCCCCCACACCTCTTCATTTGATCTATTACCACACCCTGGGTGTTTTTTTTACAGGACTCATCCAGTTTTGGAATTACACAATTATCTGACTACTCATTTAATGGCTGCCTCACCCACTAGATTTTAATCTCCACTTGGGCAAAATCCATGACTGCTTTATATTCAGACACAGAGGAGGCTTCCCTTGAATGGATGGATGAACAAAGGAATGGATGAAGGTACTGGGAGAACCTCAGTGAGCAGGCGCCTTGCTGTCGCTCTAGTGTTCTTCCAGAAGCCCTTTGAAACAGGAGCCTGCCAACCAGCTGTCTGACTGGGCACCACCTGTAATATGAGAACCAGAATCCGCACAGCATCTCAAGTAGGTCCCTGAGGCAACAGTGTGTCCCTTAGAGACCCTTCGTGAGGTCTGAGGTCTCTGCTGCAAGGCTGACTTTGGCAACTTTGTCTCCCTTCTCTGCCCCAGGAGGAAGAGAACACATGAGGCATCAGGCCTCTCCCTCTGGGCCTGGAGCATCCCTCCTGAAGGCCTGTCCTGGAGTCACTTCCTCCCTTCATCTCCTCTCTGCACATCAGGCCCCAAAACATCATCCCTATTGGCCTGTCCAACTGGCACTCCCCATCTCCTTCTTCACCTGGATAATGGCACCTGGCCTCAGAGGCACTGTTTAAAAACTGATCATGTGAACTACAGGAGTAAGAACCACATGCAATGTGCTTTGAAACAAACACTGACAACGTGGAGGTCACAGTGTTTTGAGGACTTGAAGGGTCCCTCCCAGACAACTTACTTTGTCTTGATCCCACTGTGAGCTCCAATTCTCCTGCTGTAGGGAAACATGTCCTTTTGCCCTCAGAACCACTGTGATGCCCCAGATCAAGGACAGAGGCCCCCCCTAGGGTCTCGGACCCAGTCTTCAACCACCCATCTTCCCCAAACTCCGCAGTCAAGACACACTACCTGTGGCCGGCCTAAGACTTTTGCCCATTTTATTTCTAATTATGTTAAAAAAACAAACCCCCAGGCACAGCCAGCATTGCATGTGGGCCTCACAGCATTTACAGAGGACAGGGAGCTCTGCACGTTGGCTGGAGGATCTCAGAAAGTCATTCAATACCCCGGAGGCTCCCATCTCTTTTCACGAAGGCCCGTGGCAATATCAAGCACTTAGGGTTGTTGCAAGGATCGGGGGAGAGCAAATGAAACCCAAAATATGATTACACAGCAAGGTGAGATGCTACAGTAGTATTAATGACATTAAAACGAATTAGTTGAATGTTAGCTGCTTGACTGGATCAAATTCTCAGGACAGCAGACGCTACTACCTCCTTGCTACGACATTCACAAAGCGTGGGGAAGGGTGTCGTAGTCCACTGGGGTTCCTCTAGCAAACATACCATAGAACGGGTGGCTTAGACCACAAACATTTATTTCTCACAGTTCTGGAGGCTGGGAAGCCCTCGATCAAGGCGCTGGTAGATTCCAAGTCTGGTGAGGCCCCTGCTTCCTGGTTCATAGAAAGCCACCTTCTCCTTGTGTCCTCACGTGGCAGAGAAGTTGGGGGAGCTCTGCAAGGTTTCTTCCATAAGGGCACTAATCCCATTCACGGGGGTCCCACCCTTATGACCTAATCACCTCCCAGAGGCCCCACCTCCTCATACCGTCATGCTGGGGGTCAGGAGTCAACATACAGATTTTAGAGGGGCACAGACATTCAGCCCACACAACAGGGGAGAGGGAACTAACAATTACGTGCCATGGCGCTGCCTCAAAGTGGTGCAAATCGGTGAAGGAAGTACTGCAAAAAGGAAAGAATATTCTAACATCTACCAGCGGGAAAAACTAAACTGGGCTGAGCGCATCTCTCAAGACATTACTGCTCTTTATAAAGGGATGGCCTCTGTTCTTTAAAAAAGGGGTTGCCCCACCAAACGAATTATATTTCAACACTCAGCACCAGGAAATGATTCTCCCATGAAGAATCAATATGCTTCCCTGCAAAAGACCATAGCCACTCTTACAAAACTCCTCCTGTTTTCTACCGCTACCTTTAAAAAGGTAAAAAGAAACAGAAATTCATTTTAAGAATGTGTTTTATTTAACTTGGCACGTCTAAAATCTGAGCATTTGAACACGTACCCAACACAAAACATCAAAGAGGTATTTTACACTCTTCTTCTCATTCTAAGCCTTCAAAATCCAGTGCGCCGTATGTTAATAATATATATTCATTGGAACTAGCCACACTTCAAGAGGGCAAGAGCCATGGTGTCAGGCAGTTCAAGTTTAAATACCTTGTTTAGGGAAGTAAGTTTGGCTATGGACTTGAGAATGGACTGGAGGCAGAGAGCCCTCGTGGCTTTGTAGGAAGACAGGCTGGACACACAGCAGCCCCAGCTGGCGGCGGCAGAACCAGAGAGGATGTGGGAGCGCTCAGGAAAGAGGGAGACGTTCCCTAGGCAACTACGATACCAGCCACCATACTGACGCTTCCATGTGGCCGTAAAAAGTCAGTCTTTACAACCAACCTGGGAAAAGTCCACTTCGCAGATGAGGGCACCCGGGCTCAGAAGGTTAGGTAACTCAGGGGACACAGCTGGGAAGAGGTGCACTGGATTAACCCCAAGACCTCTGACTTCAGATCCAGTGTGCTCTCCTCAGTGTGGCATTCAAGGCCCCCGAGATCTGAGTCCTGCCAACCTAGTCCCTCCAGTCCCACCCAAGTCCAATCTCTCAGGGCAGGACCACCGCATGAATGAGGGGTACCATGTCCTTCACACTTCCCTGCCTTTCCGCCTGCTGCCTCCTCTTCCTACCGGACTAACTCCTGATGATCTACACAGTAAGCCTAAAACAGAGGCTCTCTATTGGGGATGATTTTGCCCCTTGCCCGGAGACATTTGGCAATGTCTAGAGCCATTTTTGATGGTTGAGACTGGAGACAATGGGGATACTACTAGTGTCTAGTGGGTAAAGGTCAGGGACGCTGCTAAACGGCTTACCAGGCAGCACAGGACATCCCCCAGACAATTATCAAGCCCAAATGACAACAGGGCTGAGGCTGAGAAACTGTAGTCTAAGGCACCACCTCTCCAGGGGGGACCCATCCCTCATTCAAGAGCTCAGAGCATCCTTCCATGGGACACATGACCATGGAAGAATTACAAATTCACCACAGTCATCTCCTCCTTCGAAGGCATCTCCCTTGGCCAGGGGAAGCGGAGTGCGCTCAGCTGCCTCCCAGGTACTTTTCCTCATCTCCACCCCTTCCATTACACCATGCACCCTGGATTCTGCTTTTTAAGGGCAAGGACTCACGTTTAATGGGACATCAGTAGGCGGGCAGTGTAAATATCACTTCTAGCACAGAGCGCTCTCTGGGGTGACACAGGTGGAGGAGCAAAAAGGGGAAAAAAGAATCGCAAAGCAATCAAAAATTTCCACTTACAACATTAACCTCTTTGAACAATGCATTGCCAAACCGATCTTTAATGCAAATCAGTCTTTCCAGAGGATACACACTTTTCCTGGGGTCAGACTGCCGCTCCGGGAAGGCTGATTTTTGTGTTTTTCTTCTGAATGTTAAATCAGCACTTAATCACATCCACGAGGCTACCCGTGATGCCACCCATCGGACTGTTTTGGTCTGCGTTCTTTTGATTTCCATGCTGGAAAGGGGATGATTCAGGCAGGTCTGGCTCCCATTTTCATTCTGCTTAAGCAAACACTCATAAGCAAGTAACAAGGGCCAATAATGCAAAACGCACTCCAGTCCTCCCGACTGGTGGGGGATTACGTGTCTAACTTGCAGAGTCTGTTTTTCCCTCGCGTTCAGAGGCCTATGGAGATTTTATGCAAATATCTCTTGTGGCAAATGAAAATGAAGGCAGTGATTTCTTTACCTTTTCTCTACTCTTCGCCACTCATCGATTCCACGCAGGCCGCGTTCACTGGGCGAACATGCTCCATTCCAGGCCTGGGGCGTGGGGAGAGGGATACAGAGGTGGAGATGACAGGGTCCCCACCCTTGAGAAGCCCTATGAGAACGCAGAGGAAAGACACAGAGCCCATGAATGTGAATGCAAGACAGGACCAGGGGAGGCAGGGTTCCCAGGAGAAAAAAAATCGGATCTTAGCCAAAGAGGATGCTGTGATGTCAAAAGGCTGGCGAGGAAAGAGCCGTCATTCCTGGCAGAGGGGACCACCAGGAAAAAGGAAAGGGCATGTCTGAAATGGGGATGGCAGCCAACCACTCCTTCCAGAGGACGGTGCCCAGAGCCATCACATGACAAGGCTGACGGGTGGAGGGAACAGGACTTGGACGGCCTTGGACACTAAGTGAAGAACGCAAACTTCATCCTACAGCTCCCGGGGAGCTACTGAAGATTCCTGAGCAGGAATGACAGCATCCGTACTTAAGGAAACTAACAACTCCACAAACAGTGTGAGGACCAGGTTGGTGGAGGAGAAGGTGCTGCCCAGAGGTCAAGTGGATGCCTGGGAGCCATGGCAATAGACAAGTTCTTAATTTGGGGACATTTCTGTTAATGAATTGCTGATCTGGTCCATATATGGGTCCAGTGAACTGAATGGATCCCCCAAAATTCATATAATGAAACCCTAACCCCTAATATGATGAGATTAGGAGGTGGGGGTCTTTGGGAGTAGTCAGGTCATGAGGGTGGAGACCCCATGAATGGGTTTATACGTCGGGTCCAAATTTTTCCTTTTAAAAGGTTACCAGTCAGACTGAATTAGAACCCACTCTAATCCAGTGATCATTTCCTAACTAATGACATCTGCAATGACCCTATTTCCAGATAAGAATATATCCTGAGATCCTGGGGGCTGAAATTTCAGCATATGAATTTTTTCAGGGGACACAATCCATTCCCTAACAGTTACCTTCACCATCACACAAAAGTCAAGAAAAGAAACCACCACAAGGCAGAGTCAGGAAGAGGTATTTTAGTTCGACGGGGTCAGAGATACCCCGTTCTCGGAGGCCACGGGTCAAAGAGCACAGAACTGTCTCCAGGCAACCGGAGGATGGACAGGCTGGCCTGAACTCTACCAGAGGTCTCAACACTCTAAATGGTGTGAGACAAAGAGCCTGAAACCAAGCTGCAGAACATCTCGTTCCAGCAACGTACTCTGGGACCCACCTGAACACTCACTCTGTCTGGGCCTCGGGAGCCAGCAAAAATAATGACAGGCTCCGTGACTGATCTCTGACACCCAGAACACAGCATCTGCCTATCAGTCCCGAAATCCATCGGGGATTTAATTCCCTCTTCTGCAGGGCTGCAGGACCATTCATGGCGTCTAACAATCTCTCCCTTGTCTAGCTCCAGGTAAGAACTTTCAGCTAACGTTCCTGCCACCTTCAAATGAAATCAGATTCAATCGCAGACATCCAGGCTTCTATAAAAAAAAAAAATCCAATTGCTCCAATATATCTCACTCACACAACGCGTTAGACAGATGCAGCACGCAAAGTAAACAGCCTAGTTAAGAAGTGCTAGTTCATTAGTTGTGGGGCTGTCAGGAGAACCCAATAGCTGTGATAACACACAAAGCTGTCCCCGTCTTAGAAGGCAAGCTAAATGCTTTCCATTTTTATCACCCAATTCATAACCTTGCTGTCTGGCTTTAAGAATCAATAGCCTGGTGGTTTTGGTATCCGACACATTTGTCTTAGTTCGGACGTTTTTCATTTCCCTCGCCACTTGAAGGGAGCGGGGTAAGGCGAATTGTTCCTCTCGTGGTATTTGTTTTTCCAAATCTATAATTTCACACTGACGTGTTCCACAAACCAGTGAAGGCAAAGAGGGAAAGAGCAGATATCAGAGGCCTCATCCCAAGTTCAAGGAAGCTTCCAACTGGGATCATTTGGGATGACTCATTTAACAAGTTTGCACGGGCAAAAGACAACTGGTCTACCCACGGTGACCCATCATTGCCTTAGCAAAGAATTTTTATCTCGTACTTACTATGTGCCAAACCCTCTGCTAAACAATTTATGTGAATTGTCTCATCTGTTCTCAGAAGTACCTGAGAAAAATGCTACTATTTTATTAACGCACAATTAGATATATATAATATATTTAGTTATTTTTATATTTATTAGCGTACTGACACTGAAAAAAAAGAAGGCAATTCCAGCTTTATGGATAAGAGAAAGAAACTTAAAGAATAAGCATATTTAAGGCAAATCAACATATACATCCATGGACTCAAAATAACTGGGTGTAAGCCTAAAAGAGAAGTTGGGGAGGGAGCAGGGAGCAGTTCTTGAATCCAATACAAATTATCTGAATAAGGAAAGTGGGGCTCAGACAAGGGAATGACACGTCCAAAGTCATCCAGAGAGCAAAGGACAGAATTAAGTCTAGATTCTGAATTCTCATTCTCCTGATCTGCTGTTTCAGTTTTATTATCATCATCATCACCATCGTCATCATCAAGTCAACACGTAATTTTTTAAAATGTCTAAAGGACCAAAATGTAGAAAGACTCGTGATTTGGAGGCCTTCAAGATGGAAGAGAGAGAAAAATCCTTCAAGAACCTCCCAGTCCAAATCCACAGAAACAGAAAGTGTTTCCCCATGTCCTCAAGATCATATAAGGAGTCCAATGCCTGTCTTCTAAGTCTCCTATCAGAGCACTCGGCAAAATCTATTTTAGTTAGTTGGGTCTGGATTTCCCTCATCAGAGAGTGAGTCCCTTTGAACAGAGACTATGTTTTTTTCAGGAAAAGAACAATTTTGGAAGAGACATTTGAGACTTATCAGAAGGCAGACTGGAGCCGGGGGATGGGAAAAGAGAAAGAAGGCTGAGAAATGAGTGTTTCCATGAAAGGCAGAAGAGTTGTCTGCTAGTCTGTACTCTAGGCAGAAGAGTTGTAACTGTCTGTTAATTTAATCAGACAAATATCCACCGCAGCCTACTGTGTGTGACCAATCTAGCTGGCAGGAGGGAACACGATCTTAAAACAAGACGAGCAATGTTAGTGCCACTGCATGATTCTGACAATCTTGTGTACAGGAGGCTCGAAAGTGCCAGGTGGCTACTGATCACCAGGCTCTGCTGGAAGAAGGGGCATGGCGGGGGAGGGGGGGAGAACGGGAGTCTTTTTTCATTAGTGGATGACAAAGAGGACCTATGTACTCAAAGGGAACTTTAAGTGAGCAAAACCAATCAGTGCTGAGCCACCTTTCACTTTCTTCCTCCTTTCTTCTCCTTTTGTGCATGACGAGTCAGGACAACCTCCAACCCATCCTTTGGGGACCACCTCTTTAGTGACGCTGACCCAGACTCCTTTGAGAGACCCCCTCCAAAGAAAACCTCTTTAATTAGAATGCTTTTTCTCTTTTGTTTAACAATTGCAACCATTGTTTTTATTGCTAATGAATAAAGCAATAATGTTGCTAGTAGGGCTAGTACTATTTTCTCTATCAGATCCCGAGCAGCCTCTTTGTGCCAAGCACTGTATTTTAAACGCTGTCCATGTGGTGTCTGACGGAAATCCAACCCAGCAAATTAGGTGGTACAATCCCCATTTTACAGAAGAGCAAACCGAGCAATTTGCCCAACATCGCACAACCGCTGAGCGATGCAACGAGAATGGAAACTCAGCCATCAGACTCCAGAACATCTGTGTTCCACCACACTGTCCTGCTTGTAGAGAGGGACCCCGGGCGGTTAACTAAAGCATTTCTGAATGCTCCTCCCAATTTGTGGGAACAGAAGTTGAAGGTAAAGATCTCCCATGTCCTAATTTGCTTTTTAAACCACTGCAGAGTTTAGGAACGCCAATACAAAATCATACAACGTGCTGAAAAGTTACAATGAAAGTGACTTTCTAAACCTCAAAGACGTCTGTCTGCTTTCAGGAGATAGTTGCAGGTACTAATAAGACAAAGTGAATATAATATTTACATGTAGATATAAATTAAAAAATACATACACACAGAATCAGGCACACAGATGCATATATAGTTTATATTCACATAGTAACATATACACTATATACAGTATCCAACATATAAACATGATGTATATACATGCATATACATCATTTTACTTAACTTTACTATCCATTTTCTGAACTACGAAATTGAGTTCCAGAGGTAATAACTCAATAAAGTCACTGGATGAGTAACTGGTCAAACCAGATCTCACACACTTTCTAGCATTCTTTCTAGCACACCTCACCCATTAATTCTGGAAGGGCTGCTGTGTTCACGGTCCACCAGGCTGACAATGAACACAACAGAAGGAACTAAAACGTGAAGAAAATCCAGTGTGTTTCTATAAACCTCTGAGAAGTTTAAAAAGGAAAAAAAAAAAAAAGCCTCTAAAACCCACACATTCTGTTCATGCAGCCAGTTGAGGAAGAAAAAAAAGAATACACACCCCAATTTGTTCTTGTTTACAAATACTTTTAAGCTGTTTGTCAAACAAAATGAGTTTTTCTGCCAGATGAGATCCCAATTTTCTAAGTTCATTAGTGGCTGATGAACAGAAAGGGTCACCCTGATGATCTGATAATTTGGCCCTGACTCTTGTCAAAGCGATTAAAAAAAAAAAAAAAAATCCAAGCTGTCAGGAGGAAAAGGAAATGCTATTTGATCCAATTTGTGCACTATTTCCATACAAACAAGGAGGAGATATTTACAGGCATGCTGTATTAAGTCTCCACCAGGGCAGGACGGCAAAAGAAATAAAAGAAAGGAAAGAGGCAGAGAATGTTTAAAAGGCTCCGAGTTGGAAGCCACAGGCAGCCCTAAATTGCCTGGAGGCCAACTCTTCCTCTTTCCTCTTTTTTTTTTTTAAATCCTTTAGGTAGAAAAAACATGCTTTCGAATGATAAAACTCAGGATCACTAGGAAATGAGGAATTCCTTAAGAAGCCTGCCATTTCTGGCGTTAAGTAGCGTGCGCTATGCGGACTCTGGGAAGATGAAGAAGGTGGCTTTCCAAATTCTTACCAAGTTCTAATATGGCCCTTGGTAGGAAGGATAACTCTATTTTTTAACTATTACATTCATTGTGTCATGTAAAGGAACACCAAGGTTCTTATTCAACTGGAATAATAAAGTACTCCCCATGTATGTCTCTCCCAATTGCCCCATCATGAGTTATCAAGGTAAGATTCAATATTGCTACTCCACAGCCAAAGGGCACTTCTCTTTTGAGGAGCAAGTCACATTCAGTCGCAGTTACAGCCCTTGGAATTTCATTTCAGACTTTGCAGAGCTAGGAGAGGTCACCTAGGAAAAGATGGATTCTTTTTTTTCCAGGAACTGGGAAATGGTAGGAAATATTCTGACCTTATACAAAGGCACCAGGGAGGGAGGCTGGAGCCCCAGCTCGCTCCTGACTCCCTCCCGAGGGTCTCAGAGCATCCTCTTCCTTCCAGATTCTCCTCTCCTTTACCCCTTAAACTCCCCGCTGGTCGCAATTCCGTAAGCTCAGGGAATACCACTCCTTTCTCACATTTACCATCTTTACAAAATACACTTACTTGCAGAGTCATTTTATTTCTTTACTTTCTTCCCCTTCTAGAGTGTAAGTTCCAACAGGGCAGGGTCTTGGTTCTTTCTAAGTAAAGTAAGTAACACACTTTACTTTCAAATAATGGCTGATAATATTTTTCACCCAGTTTTAAACAGGAACTACAGAACACTTTAGAAACACCTTGACTTACCAGTTAACCAGAACCTCTGTGAAAGCACTGGTGAGGCCAACTTCAGTGCATGAGGACCATGAGGCATTCTGGTGACTTAAATCCAAGAGGTGATGTTTTCATCCTTAGCAGGAAGTAAGGGCAGGTGGAAATTGATCAGGACATCTTTTTTTTTTTTTTTCCCTGTGATCTTCTTAAAAACAACTCTTCATGGTGAAGTCTCAATATTCTTTCAAAATTTCTTTTAATTTCTAGAATTTCAGACTTCCCCACTTGACAACATATGTAAAATAATGGACATTTCAAAACCAAATACAATCAATTTTATGATTGACCTTTGGAATATCCTTCCTCCAAATTATCCATCAGGTGTCAACTCCTAACCCTCATGGGACTTCCAGACCCTGACTCAGTTGTCACCTCTTTGATGAAGCCTTCCCCATCAGGCTGACCTCAGTTCCAGCAGAGTGAGAAAATCAAGCATTCAATTCAGGTTTTGAAAATCTGCACATTTTAGTTCAAAAGGACTTGGTAAGAAGGTTTCTTCCTCCCCTTTCAACTCTCAATACGGCGCTAGTATATCCTTACTGCCCTCCAACTCTCAACAAGGGTAACTGAGAATTCACACCACACGCTTCTGGCTGGCAGCAGCACCTGGCCAGACTGTAACCCAGAGAGGATGGCTGGTCTGGTCATCTGCTACTCAGGGAGAGTGGTATCCGTTTCTTAAATTACCATAATGTATTTACATAAACAATGAGGTTTTCAGAAGGTGTGGCCAAACACTGAACAGCAAGGTCGGAATGACAAGAGTTTACAAAGCCCTGCCCCACTGTAAACTTCTTGAGGGCAGGGATGGAGGGTCCAGCTGGTTCTCAGCCGTGTCCGTGTACGTGACCGAGCACTCGGAACAAAGCAACCACTCAATAACTATTTGTAGAGGGAACCTGAGACTCAGGGACACACGCTGAATCGTGCTAGAGACAGCAGGAATGTAAACCACGTCTTCTTACTCCGAGCCCAAAATGTTTTCAGCTTTGGAACTCTCTACCAAACGGCTTCAAAAGCCAATAAATATTTGTTAAGTGAATAAAGAGAAAACTAAGTAGTTCTTTACCTTGAGGCATTCATAACTCATCAGAAATACTTAGAACTCATACCACCCGGGGACTGCCATTTATCTTTCTGCCTTCAAAGAGAGGATGAAAGACCAGGCTGTACCTCTGTGCAAGGTGACCAAAGTTGAGGTTTACCTTGACCGTGAGTGACAAAGACTGAGAAAGCCCACATGCACAGGATGCACCGATCTGACATGCCACCTAAATTCAGCAAAATATAAGATAAAATTGATGGGTATTCCCAAAAGCTGGTTTGCATCTTTTTTGCACAGCAATACCTATCCAGAATATTTATTTAGATGACTTCTGAAGTTTCAATCCTTTTTTTTTCCTGCTCCAAAATGCCCACAGGCACATGTCCCTTCAAGGTGAACATCAGGTTACAAATTCTACCAAAAACAACCACAATAACTTTTCTTTTTATACGCCATAAACACAATTTCCTTAAGAGAGCATAAAAAGCTCTGTTCGGTAACTTGCATTAGCCATGTTAAACAAGATGTTTAAATGAAGAAAGAACCTGCTTTCCTAGAAGTCAGTAAGGAAAGCTCAGGAACGGATGAGATAAATCGGTCAAATTAAGAAGTCCATGTGCTCTATACTGAAAAAGCTATAGCCATCTTCAAATTTTCACCAAGCAATTTCGATGTGAGGAGGATAGTCTGACAGCAGAGCTAAAGAAAAAAACAGTAAAAGGCAGTCCAGCAGGCGGGTGTGGGGCCACTTCCAATAGGGGCGAAGTGTTCTTCACGCCTTGGAAATTCCCAGGACGACAGGACGGCACAAAGATGAAATGAGTCACGTGGTAAAAAGTTTAAAGAACAGTCAGACTCTTCTGTTAGAGAAGGGAGAAAAATACAAGCTGAGACCAGTTTCCAGAATATAATTATGCATTTTGTTTTTGTTTTGGGAAATTGTGCTGCTTAGGGGGCAAACTGTCCTTTCATCTGGAAATTCACCCACCTGTATGGAACACTTCACTGCTAACAATGCCTTAGCATGAGGTTTGGGGGCATTTTATGCATAAATTTCCATAGGACTAAAACTGCTAAGCTGTGTTATTATTAAAGGGAAGGGATAAATTGGGAGTTGGAGATTTGCAGATACAACTACTAGCTATAAAACAGATAGACAAAAGGTTTACCCTGTAGAGCACAGGAAACTATATTCAATATCTTGTAGTAACCTATAATGAAAAAGAATGTGAAAAAGAAGATACGTATGTTCAGGTATGACTGAAACATTATGCTGTGCACCAGAAATTGACACATTGTACACTGACTATGCTTCACTTAAAAAATATTATTATGCTAATAATAAAGATGCATTAATAATAATGATGATCGATCTTATTCTGCTATATTATTTATTAATATACTAATAATAGCATAATATTAGCATGTAATATAATCTGTTAGATTATCATATTACATATGTGTGATGTAATCTATTAGATTATTATACAGAAATCATTACGGACTTTCACATGAAAGCTAAGCCAAAGGCTTAACTACCACTATTACTAGCAGCACTCATACTACTAGTACCACTAGTACTACTAGTATCACTAGTACAGCACTACTAGTACCACAAGCACTAATAACTACCACCACCATCTTTCTGGTAAAAAACACTGTGCGTCTTCTTTGTGTCTAAGGGAAAGGCGACCTTCATGTGTCTCCTTTGTTACATGCCTACTGCGTGCTGGGATAGGCAGACGCTGGGTGAGCTCACAATGCCCTAATGGGTAAATGGCATTATTATCACTTGTCCCTTTTCCTGCGGAATGGGATGCCAGAGAGGATGAGTGGACGCCAAGGCGCCCTGCCACCAGCACAGGGCTGATGTCTAGACTCTGACGCACCAGCTCCAAGGCCGGTGTTATTTGACTCTGGGTGACAGGACACACCAGGACTGCAAACTTTCTGGGATCAGACACGTTAGGAGGAGAAAAGCTTGACCAGGGAAATCTGTTATTGGGGATTCCCCACGAGGAGGGCAGGATGTTGGGGGATCAGGAAAGAACGTGAAGCATTTTTCACGCCCTCGCGGCCACATGAGAAACCAGACTAGCTGTCACGTGTTCAAAAACAAAAAACAAAGCACACAAACCAAAAACACAACAGGCACCTAGACTTTTCCTCCACAGGAAGTACAGGCATTGCCAAGCCCCTGCCAAACTGTCCACACCAGTGTCTCCCCGCACGTATCTACCCAACAGGACCGATTTCCCAGGAGAACTCAGACTTCCCATCCTGCCATGTCCAGGAGTTTCTCCAAAACCCCACACCCTCAAAAAAGAAAGGAAAAGGCGGGGGGAGGGGCAGAAGTGGCTAACATTGAATGTCTAGTCTGTGTTCAGTACTGTCTTACTCAGTATCCACGAACCACTTTTTTTTTTAATTGAAGTGTAGTCAGTTTACAATGTTGCATCAATTTCTGGTGTACACCATAATGTTTCAGATATACATACACATACATATATTCGTCTTCATATTCTTTTTCTTTATTGGTTACTACAAGATATTGAATATAGTTCTCTGTGCTAAACAGCAGAAATTTGTTGTTTATCTATCCTACATATAGTAGTTAGCATCTGCAAATCTCGAACTCCCAATTTATCCCTTCCCACTCTCTTCCCCCTCCGGTAACCATAAGTTTGCTTTCTAGGTCTGCGAGTCTGTTTCTGTTTTGTAAATAAGTGTATGTGTGTCTCCAGAAACCACTTTTCACAAAAAGAACAAAGACTCCTGAGTGCATCTGGAGAAGGGAGCTCCAAGACTGGCTGAGCCATCGCATGCAACGCTGCCCGTATTTCTGCGATGCCCATCACACTCTTAAAGCATTTCCAAGGCAGGTGTCATGGTCACTCACATTAGAGCCCCAGGGAAGACTTGGATAACTTGTCTCCAAAGTTTAAAACCTTACTCTCTCTCACCATCCTGGATCACTCCAGGGTTGCCAATTTCCAAAAAAAACGTAACAGCTAGGGGAGAAAGGAAAACAGCCCACGTCTGGTAACAGATACTAGCCTTTTCCAGATTTAAAGGAGGAAGGAGATCACGTCTCTGCTCCTGCCTGGCATCCGTACTGCCTCCTGCAACTGAGCAGAAAGAACCCTCCAAACCAGGGAACAGCAGCTCCCAACAGCTCCCCCATATTTATTTAAATCAGGACTCAAGTTTCGTTTTATTACAATTCCACTGCGGGAATGGAAGCCTGCACTGCCCAACTCCCACCTGTAAATCTGAAACCCAGCGCAGGCTGTGAGTGTGAAGTAACGAACTCCTCTCCTCCCTGAAGGGTTTTCCTTCCAGAATACGGATGGCTGCTGTCAGTTTCAGAGTCCGTCCTTCCTGCCACACCGAGAATACAGGGAAACTTCTCCCTGCATGGAACTTCCCCAGCTCATCTTCTAATCTGCCTGGCAGGTTTGCATACTTCCTTATCTCTGCAGACCTCTGCTTATTTAAATGAAGCAAGCCCCCTTTACCCTCCAAACTCTCTTTTTATTGCTTCTCTGTTATAATCAGAAAAGAAGGGTAGGGTGAGACTCTTTAGCTTTTATGCAAATAAATCTAAAAACAAAGAAAAACTAATACAAATGGAATTGATAAAGGCAGCTTCTCTTTCGCTTTCTGTTTTTTTGTGGGTTTTTGTTGTTGTTGTTGTTGATTTTGGTTTCCAAGTTTTCACTAGGGCCTCTTTCTCTCACAACTGCAGGGAAAATAAAGAACAACCCAGGCTCAGATATGGTAAGGCTGCAAGCAGGAAGATTAAGTTTACGCTTGATGTGATGGTCTCCCTCCTAAACTCACAAATCCACAAGCTTCCCAGGACCTGCGTTCAGGTCCACGAAGTGTGTGTCTGGGCCCCATGGGTAGAATTTGTGAATCATATGCAAAGGCTGAAGGATGCTGTGGAGCTGTCTTTTCCCAGATACTGGACCACAAAAGATGCTGTCTGTCTCTGGTGGGAAAGAAGGAGGGAGGAGGAGGAGGGAGGGGCCAAAAGCCCTGGCATCATGCAAGCACCAGCAGTCCCAGCAGGGCCTTGAGGACTCGGGCTGGAGTGTGAGGCATCTGCCTAGAGACCAAGTTTTTTCAGTCAAAACTGCTCTTGGGAGGAGCCCAGAAGCAGCGAATCTCACAGGAACCAGGTGGCTGTCATAGCTGATCGCCTCGGCTCTGCGGGCAGAGACTTCAAACCCAACTCACCCCTTCCTGCCGTGTCGCCTTGGGCAGTCACACAAATTCCCTAAATGCAGTTTCCTCATCTGCGCAGCAGCCAGACTCAATCACCCCAAGTGGGAGGGGCACTCTCGGGAGTGGAAGGAAGCCCATGAGGCCAAAATACCAGAGGGTGGTTGACATATGACCATATAAGGAGTGTTTGCCTCAGTCTTTACCAAGGAATAGGACTCAGTGAATGGTTGTAGTAATTGTGGGTCCTGTTTTAAGAGAATTGATCTTTTTTTTAATTGAAGTATAGTTTATATACAATGTTGTGTTTGTTTCTGGTGTACAGCAAACTTATTCAGTTATACATACATATACATATTTTTTTTCATATTCTTTTCTGTTATGGTTTATTGCAGGATGTTGAGTATAGTTCCCTGTGTTATATAGTAGGACCTTGTGGTTTATCTATTTTATACACAGTAATTTGTATCTGCTAATCCCAAACTCCTAACTTATGCCTCCCTGCTTCCCCTTTGGTAACCATAAGTTTGTTTTCCATGTCTGTGAGTGTTTCTATTTCATAAATAAGTTCATTTGCATTCATATTTTGGACTCCACATGTAAGCGATACCATATGGTACTTGTCTTTCTCTTTCTGATTTACTTCACTTAGTATGACAACCTCCAGGTCCATCCATGTTACTGCAAATGGCATTATTTCATTTTTTCATGGCTGAGTACTATTCCTTGTTTATGTCTATCACAACTTCTTTATCCATTCATGTGTCAGTGGACATTTAGGTTGCTTCTATGTCTTGGCTATTGTAAATAGTGCTGCTACGAACACCAGGGTGCATGTATCATTTCGAATTAGAGTTTTCTCCAGTTATATGCCCAGCAGTGGGCTTGCTGGATCCTATGGTAACTCTATATTTAGTTGTTTAAGGGACTTCCATACTGTTTTCCATAGTGAAAACACCAACTGACATTCCCACCAACAGTGTAGGAGATAAGAGAACTGATCTTTAAAGAAGTTTAAATTCAGGCTCCATCTTTGTCAACTGGATCGCCTGCTAGAAATTACTGAATCTCTCAGCCTCAGTGTCTTCATCTAAAATGTGGGCTGACAACAGTAGCAAGCTCAGCGTGCAATAATGCAAGTAAAGCAGTTAGCACGGTGCCCGGCAGGCAGTACCTATTCAGTTAACCCTTAGCCGTAATATTTACTGTTACTTACGTTCATTTCTGTACACAGATGAAACCAATTTGATTCTTGCAGCAATCATGACTACATATACATTCATGGATATATGTGTATGAGGTTGTATAAATGTGTGTGTGTATACACAGTAGACATAATGATTAAGAGTGTAGACTCTGGAGCCAGACTGCCTAGGTTCAAATCCTGCCTCTGCCACTTATAGGCTGTGTGACTTTGTGCAAGTCAACTGACGTCTCTGGGCCTCAATTTCATCATCTGTAAAATGTGATAAAAACTGTACTTACTTCATAGCAATTCTGTGATGTTTAAGTAAGTATATATATGTATATATAGCTTAAAACATATTAAATGCTCAAATATTACACAGGAAATACAGACATAAATGCCTGCATTATCTAATTTCATTTAACATGTTCTTGGAATCTTTTCTGAGGGTCAGTTTCAATGAGAAATAAAGAACAAACTGCTAAGAAGCAAAAACATTAGAAGGCGGGGCGGGGGAGCACCTGGAAGAAGTCGTGACCTCTAACACACTTGGAGGGGGCATCTCAAATTACCTAAAACTCTAATAAGAAAAGTCAAATAAACCTTCAAAACAATAAATCAGAGGAGGAGAGCTGTCAGGAACTGGATCTGCCTTGAAAAATGATCAGGCCAGAGAAGAACACAATACAAGAATCTTAAGAGAAAGAAAAACAGCAAAACCCCTCTTGTAGGAGACCCCAGGGAAATGAGAGAGACCCAGACAAGGTGGAAGGGGAGGGGGCATTTCTACCTTAATGTTGACGTGGTAAGACCCGGGCTCTTCTAAAAGCATCTCGGAAGACGCTGGTTAAAATGGGACCCTGCAAAGAACACTAGAAACAGGTGGGGGTGGGTGGGTGCATGAGTGGGTGGCAGAAGTAGGCAGATGACAGGGGAGGAAAGGAGACCCCTTCAGTCAGGCCACCCGCCTTCCCTTCTGCTTCTCAGCTTCCATCACCTTCCCCGGAGGACACTCCGCAGCCCCACCCTGGCCTGGCGCGATGACTTCCGGACACTGCTGTCTGCTTGCTTTCCCCGCCCCTACAGCCATCTGCTCCTCTTCCCTCCTCCCCAAAGGTCCCAGAGCACCCAGCTGTTTGGGTTTGGGGAGGAGTTTACCACCCCAAGTGTTGTGGTTCCAATCAGTGTAATTAAAGCCCTGTGCCAGTGACTGGCGCAGGGTGCATGTGTGTGTCTGAATGTGTGCGTGAGTGTCTGAGTTGCTCTGATTACCATGGTGGTTGGGGGGAGAGCAGCCCCCAACCTGGAAGAGGACACAGTCCAGAAGTTAGCCTGAGACACAGTCCGAGCCCTGGTCAGTCTCGCCTGAAGTCCACAGTCGTCAGTGCCTTGTCTTTTTCCCTATTTTTTTGTTGACTCCTCTGCCGAAGCAACATTTTACATTTCGATTAAGCCCAATTTATCCTCTGCGTTTGTTTGTTTGTTTTGAGTTGTGCTTTGTGTGTCCCTTCCTGCCCTTTTTAAATCCAAGATTAGGAAAGGCACTCGGGCCGATTCCTTAACCTCCCCTCATGACTCGGTTTCCTCATATGTAAAACGGGGACAGTAATCCTAGCACTGCTTCTTGAGTTATTTTAAGAATGCAGAGTTGAACTATATAAAGCACTAGCACACAGTGCTCAACACTCAGTGCTTGCTGTGGTTATTATTATTAGGAAATGTGTAATACCTCCCTTCGCTCAGACCACCTTGGGAAAGTCCTGAGAGCAGATGCCTGATCATTAACACGAAAAAAATGCGGGCACACCCACGTCTGCACAAAGGGAAGAGTTGATGGAGGCAGAGATGCCCAAAGAAGGCTCTGCACACAGAAATCAAGCCAAGTTTCTGAAACAGAAAGTAAATGAGGAATAAAAAGAAATTGTGACCCCAGGCAAAGCCAAAAATAAAATCTATAATTTGGTTTCTTCGACTCACAGCTGCTGACTCCATAACCGCTATACCCCCTGCGAAGGGCTCGGAATTCCAAAGGCAGCACGAGAAAGGGGGCTTTGGACCCATTCCACTTCGAGAATAGTTCTTACTTAGGCCCTGTGGGACGCTCCAGACCGCTCAGTTTTGGTGTCTTCTTCAATGACCACCAGCAGGTGAGGGAGGGGAACAGCCACCTGCCTTAGGACATGGCTGGGTCCCCAGTTGTATACTAGCGGGTGGCCTTGTGCCAGCTTAACCCCAGATGAAAAGAATATTTTAAATTAGCCTCTGGGGGACTCCCACAATAGAGGGTTCTCTTCCCTTTGCGTTTCTTAAATGGCCATGATGGCAGAGACAGAGAACAGCCCCTGGGCTGACCCCCTTTCTCGGATAATTGAGGACACACAGTAGGGTGACAACTTCACTTACCACCCGACCTCTTTCCCCACCGGGATGAATTCGGCACATGCTCCTGTGTGACCCTAAGGAGTCTTATGCCCAACACTTTCCACCCGGAAGTCTTTGTTTCCTCACCCTAGAGCACACCCAGCAGGGCAGGGACCCCACTCAACTCTGTACCCTCGTGGCAACACTGGATGGAGGCGTGAATGAATACGTGGGTGAGCGGGTAGACAGAGAAGTGGATGGATAGGCAGACGAACTCGAAAACTAAACGAACTGGACAAACTTGAAAACTAAATGAAGAGTAAGGAACAGACTCACAGACATAGAAAACAAACTTATAGTTACCAACGGGGACAGGTGGGGAGGGATAAACTAGGAGTTTGGGATTAGCAGATACAAACTACCACATATAAAACAGATAAGCAACAAGGACCTACTGTCTAGAACAAGGAACTATATTTGATGTCTTGTAATAACCTATAATGGAAAGAATCTGAAAAAATATATATATATGTATGTATGTATATGTATAACTGAATCACTTTGCTGTACACCTGAAACTAACACAACATTGTAAATCAACTATACATCAATAAAAAATAAATAAATTTAAAAAGAAATTAAAAAGAAAAGCAAGGGACACCAGGAAAGAGCAATTCTTTCTTCAAATCACCCAACTCTACTGAACCTCGCAGTCACTTCCGTCACTCCCCTAAGACAAGCGTCGTAAACCTCTCTGTAATAAAAGCTACCATTACGTCACGGAAGTGGAGAGCACTTTACTTCCCCAAAGTTCGAGGAATTCTGCTTTTATAGAACTTAAATTTTCAGTATCAAATTGAGATTGTATTTGTCTATGTCTATCATCTCTGGAGCTCACAACAGTGCCCCATAAGTGGAACACGTCATCCCCGAACCGTGAGTTGGTTTCTGAAGGTCAACTCGCCTGGAGATCTGGACGTTTTACAATGTGTTATGTACAGAGCGAGACTCAGGAAATGCTAATGGCATTCATTAGTCTGTACGGTAAGATGATTGTCTAATAAAGAAAACAACCAAAAAAAAGGGGGTGGGGGTGTCAGGGTTCCCCAGGTTCCATGACTCTCCAGGAGGACTCATGGGACCCAGCATTGACTCACACACACTTATGGCTATGACCTACTACAGCCAAAAGACCCAAGAAGAATCAAATCAGCAAAGGGTAAAGGAACATGGGCAAAGCCCAGAGGAAACCAGGCACAAGCTCGAGGGTCCTCTCCCAACGGAGTCACTGAGGACGCACCTAATTCACCTAGCAACGAGTTTTTCCAACACAGGGGAAGCTCCTTGGAGACTCAGTGCCCAGCATTTTCACTGGGGACTGGTCAGATGGGCATCCTTTGCCTCTCATGTACCAAAAGCCTGGACTCCCAGAAAGAGTCTAAGTGTTCAGCAAAACTGTATTGTTTTTACAAACGGTTTAAGCACAGGGAGCGACTCTTCTCAATTCTGGGAAAGGTGGGCACCTTCCTAAAATCCAAGTTTTCAGATGGGAGTCAAGGGCTTTCTATGGATAGCAGTCTGGTCTGTTAAGTTAACTTCTTCTGCACAAGGGATACAATCAAATGAATTTGGCCAGAGCAGTCTTCTTGGGAAGTCATTCACTGATTCCAATAACGCTGCCTTTGTTCACAGCAGTTGGAGATTTCTCTTTGACAATCGCCTTGGAGCCCTACATGCAAAATGTTTGACTTTTCAACCCATGAAGGTGGACCCGACCTGCAATAAACAAGGTATATACAAGCCTCTTTGGTTCAAACCATGAGTTAACAATAAAATAGTGAAACTGGATCTTCCTGTCTGGGTCTCCAAGCACAGAGGGCAAGGATCATCCCTCCATTCATTCCTCAAACATGGATTTGGCACCTTCTAAATATCAGATAATTTCTTAGTTGCTAGGGACACATGCATGAAAAAAAGGGCTGCAAGAGACCCCCCAGCCCGGCTCACTGCCTCTTTCTACAATAAACATTGACCATGCACACATCTGGGGACCGCTGCCCACGGAACAATTTGCAGACAGCCAGCTGTACACCTGTGTGGTTCTGATACTCAGAGCAACCTACTTCTACTTTCCCCTGAGAGTAAGACTGCAACTTGTTGCCTTAATTTTTAAAATTAACTAAACCAGCCCAGTGCAGCCCAGATTCTGTTTTCCAGAGCACAGAGAGAGTATGGCCAAGTTCAGGCCCCTCTTCTCTGCTCATACTCATTTCCTGGCCTATCCCCGTCAAGCTCATGGCCTTAAACGCCACCTACAAGTTGGTAACTCCCAATCGATTATCTCTCATCCCAGCCTTGCCCTGGGACCCCAGGCTCATGGCCAACTGCTTAGCCCAGTGTCTTCACTTGGGTATCAAAAAGGCACCGTTAATTCTCTAAGACTAACGCCAAGCTACTAACATCCTCTTCCAAACTGGTTATTCTAGTGACTTTCCCCATTAGGGTAAATCGAAGCCCCCTCCCCCTTCCTTCCAGTGGCTCAAATGAGAAACAAGATTCACCACTGACTCCGGTCTTTCTCTTGCTCTCCACATCCAGTGTGTTGATCTGGTCTTGAAAACATCCCGATTCTGATCACTGCCAACCAGTGTCACTACTGCAGCTCTGGCCCAAGCCAGGAGCATCTCCTGCCTGAATTACTGTCCTCGTTTCTTAACCAGTCTCCTGGTTCCCTCCGTCATTCCCCCACCCTTTGTAGGCATGCCCCATTTCCCTTCCCTTTCTATTCTTAAATGTTTCTAAATTTCTAAAATGGTCACTATCACTATGAACTTGGCCGAATGTCCACCTTTCTCCTTAGCACTTTTTTTTACTATTGTAAAAAATTTATTCAAGTGAAATGCAACATACCATAAAATTAACTATTTTAAAGTGAACAATCTGCCATGTTGCACAACCAGCATCTCTATCTAGTTCCAAAACATTTCCATCACTCCAAATGAACCCACCATCCACTGGGCAGTCTTTCCCCATTCTCTCTTCCCCACAGGCCTTGGTAATGACTGGGCTGGATTTTGTCTCCACAGAGCAACTATTCTGGGTATTTCATGTAAATGGAATTATACAATATGGGACTTTCCTAGTGTCTGACTTCTTTCCCTGCCCCTCACTAGAACTTAATTTATGACAACAGTCTTTGTGTTTTTCACCACTGTATTCCTCGTACCAAAGAGCAGTGCCTGGCCAAAAACAAAAAAAAGCCAGTAGGCAAAAATAAGCGTTTGTTAAATGAATGAACGGATGGACAGAGAGAGGAATGAATGAATGAATGAATGAATGAATGAATGAGTCAATTGGCTGTATCCAGAAGGAGAAGGAAGAAGTAAAAGCTGACTCATGCCAGGTTCCCTGGAGGAGCTGTGAGAGGAGCTCTGGGAGGACCAGACTGCAGCAAACTCGGCTACAGACATGCCTTAGAACGCTGCAGAGTCTCTGAGTCCTGCCTCCTGGACAGCCAAGGGCCTTATAGATGAACCTGGACCATTTTTGGGACACAGTGCTTACAGAACCTTCAGCAGAAACACATCTTTATGTAGTCACAGATTGGACGAGGACAAACAGAAAAAGTGTTCAAGGGAACACTTTCTAGGAACATGGCTACAGCATCATACTGAAATTATCTGTCATATGACATCTCCCCAACTATAAGCTCCTTGAAGGTGGGAAAAGAGCTGATTTTTCTTTGAATTCTGGCCCCTGGAGCAGTGTTCAGGCTTCTGAAGCTTCTCAGGGGTGCCAGCTTCCCCGCTTAGAGGGAGACAGACTGCAGGGCTGCCTCAAATCCTCTTCCTTACACCTTCAAACTGTGCAACTCCCAGAACCATAGCTTGATCGGTAGTTGGGTGCCTCAGGTAAGACCACAGGAAGTCACAAAGAGCAAAGCCTTAGAGAGAGCTTGCCTGGATACAAACCCCACCCAGGGCTGCCACTTCCAAGCTGTGTGACACTGGCTAAATTTCCCAGCTGCTCTGTGCTCAGTTTCACCATCTGCCAAATCAGGATGACAGCCATGGTATCTGCCTCACAGGACTGCTGGGGATTAAATGAGCTGATCCATACAAAGCGCTTAGAATAGCGACCAGCACATAGTAGGTGCTTAATGGGGGTTCACTTTCAAAATCAGGTCTTAACTTCTCTTCTTTTAATTGAAGTATAGTCAATTTACAATGTTGTGTTAGTTTCTGGTGTACAGCATAGTGATTCAGCTACACACATATATATAAATACCTTTTCATATTCTTTTTTATTATAGGCTATTACAAGGTACTGAATATAGTTCCCTGTGCTATACAGTAGGACCTAGTTGTTTATCTATTTTATATAGTATGTGGTATCTGCAAATCCTGAACTCCCAATTTATCCCTCTTGACCCCATTTCCCCCCGGTCCTCCATATCCTCATTTGGAAAAAGAAGGATGAAGCCTTGTTGAAGTGCTGGGGGAAGTCAGCAAGAAAATATATGCAGCCCCCTCCCCACCCATCCTAAAGGTGCTTGACGCAAACAAGTGGGGCTAATCCAGATAATGAGCCTTCTTCAGTCGTGTATAAATTTAATCAACCATGATTTGTTGAGTGTTTATAAACTGCGAGGGAGGCACTTTGCACAACTCTGAGATTAAAAACATAAACAAGACCCAGAATTCCCCTATCCTGGGGATTCTTAAGATCTGACATGAGAGATGGACGGAGTCCACTGGGGGAAACGTGCACTGGGATGATACTCCTTCGAGGATGCAGCAGAGGGAGTCAGCACACTCTCCGCCCTGCCTGGGACACCCCTCCAAACCCGAGACTCGCCTTCATCCAATCTCCTCCTTCTGATCGTGGAACTCAGCAAGTCTTTCCTTAACTTCACCCACCTACCCAAGGTATGAAAAAGATTATGTCTTGTGCCTCATGCCTTCCTAGCCCCCTGCACCATCCAACGTGGCATCCAATGTGCAATCATATGATTAGCTCCCATCCCCCCAGCTTAGCAGTGAGCCCAGAGACCATGTGTTTTGACAGGACTGGTTCCCAAGGGTGTAACACAGCTCCTGACACCTAGGAGGCTGCCAGTAAATACATATCGACTGGACGAATAGACAGACACACAAATGGACAGACAGATAGCCAGACTGAAATCCCAGTGAGGCATGGACATTTCTCTCTAAACCAGCCCTGCCCAATAGAAAGATAATGCTAGCCACATACGTAATTTTTTTTCAACTTCCTTGTAGCCATATTAAAAAAAAAAAAAAAACCAGACAGGTGAAATTAATTTTAATAGTATATCTTTTTTTAACCCAATAGGTCCAACATATTACCATTTCAACATGTAACCAATATAAAAATAATTGATGAGATCATTTACGTTCTGGTTTTTTTCATCCTAAATATTGAAACTCGGACGTATATTTGACATGAAGTACATTTCAATTTGGATGCTAAACTTTCAATGATTAAAGTAAGTGGAGTCCTTCTAAAAACAATAAACTTGTGTGGAAAGGAAAAACATTTCACACTCCTTCGGGTTTAAAATTTAAATTATTAAGATTAAATGAAACTTGAAGATCTGGCCACGTGAGCCACATTTCAGGCAGTCAACAGTCACAGGGTGGGGTGGCTACCGCCTGGTAAAGCACAGAAATAAACCACAATAGTCAGCACCCAAAAAACTGAGACCTTTCATGCTGAATGAGATCTAGCGTAAGGCAGACAGGGACATTCACTGTGACAAGATGACAGTTGCCTTCTGACCCATCATCTCATGGAATCCTTCGCCATCCTGTAAGAGGCATTGCTGCTCTCATGGCACAGAAGGAGAAACTGGGGTCGAGAGCGGTTATGTCTGTTGACCAGTCAGTGGTGAGCAGGGTTTGAACCATGGACTGGCTAAATCCCACACCTGTGTCCTTTGCCAGGGTACTCCTGAGCTTCAGACGGAGGGAATGAAATCTGTCTATGGACGTCTAGAACCCAACTACACGAGACATATGCGTGTACCAATATTCCCTGGTCTGGTGGACTAGAGTCTGGTCGCAAGTATCAGTTCTCAGGCTCTGAGCACATCAAGTCAGAACTTCTCTGCCCAGGCATGGTTATGAGACTTCCTCTGGCCAATGAAATTAGAACACAAGTGATGGAGAGGAAGCTTTCAGAACCAGCTGTGTGCCTTCCTTTCTCTGCTAGAATGACCAGAAATGGTCCTGATGGGGTGGCCTCACCATCTTGGATCCCATGGTGAAAACAGCACGGAGCTGAGCCACAGGTGACCCATCTCGGACGGACACGTGTTAAGGGGGACAACTCTGATCACTGTACGTCTCTGAGCTTTGTTACCCCTCATAATGTAGCCTCCTGACATGCTCACGGTTAACTTGAGAGGGGAAGATGGGTAGATCTGGCGTTCCAAAAAAAGTGGGGAACTCCGGACCTCTTCCTTATTTTAACTGCCAGAATCCTGCAGGCTGCTCCTCCTCGAAGTCAGCCAAAGGGCTATTACACCACCAGCTGTGGTGGGGTCTGCTTTCATTCCTACTGGTATTACTGTATTTCTCACAAATAGCTCATTAAGGCAATTATCAGTCATTAGCACATCAGCTCAATCACACACATTAATAAAACACAATTTAGCGGAGCCAGTAAAGGCATGAACAGACCAGGCTCCCTTGTGGGGCACTCCCGGCTTGAGCTGAAGAGAATTTCCACTACACGAAAGCAATGCCCTCCCCAGAAGTGTGCCGCTCTCAGCAGCTTCTCAGTCACCGTCTGCACGCAGTTCGGCTCAACCAACAAAACCTGAAGTCTTGGAGGATAAGGAGGTGCCGGATAGGCAGAAAATGTTAATCCGCTTTCCAAGTGAAAAAAAGAATTCCCAAATCTTGGAAACATGGAAGACGGTCAGCTTTAGAGAATGGGAAAGTTGAGATTTGGTACAGATAGGCAGGGCCCAGGCCAGGAAGGCTGAAGCCCACCTGGAAACAGCTTTATACATATTAGGCTGTTCAGGACTTGTCTGGAGGCAATGAGGGGTCCTCAAGGAGGCTTAAGCAGGGACTGCCATGAGCTGCTCTGGGCTTTAGAGAAACCACCGTGGCAGCACGAGAATGATGGATTAGGAGACACAGGGAGGAGGAACCAGGCCAGGGATGATGGGAACCCCACCCAGGGCCATGACAGATGGAGGTGGAAAATCCTGCGGGAGGCATCAGGAGGGAATGGACTAACTGGAGCTTAGAGCTCAACTGGATGACCTAAGAGAGAGGGGGCAAGGAGAGGGGAAATTGGAGAGAGAGAGAAAGTTTCTAGGGATGACTCTGGGATGTCAACCTTGAGGACATGATGATGCCATGAAAAGAGACCTTTAGACATTGTTTTGATAGGTTTAATCTGGATGGGCCCATGCAGAAAACAACTAACAGATGGAAATATTGACATTGAAAACTCATTTCTTTTCTTATTCAAGGGCACTTAATGTCTAGGGCTGGTCCCTGAGGTCAAGACCATGCTAAGTTCCAACAGGCTCTGAAATGTACTGAGAATTGTGTCTGCCCTACTCTGCCTTCCAATGGTTCCAACAGAGCAGCTTACCTCCCCATAGCTTATGACAGGCAGTTTCGTCTTGAACAAGGCCCTTTTAGGCATTATTGTCTTGTCTTTGTCATCACTCCCCCCAGATGTGTGCCCAAGTGAGGCTCTGCATACCACAATGCCATTTCCATCAACTCAAGTCTCCAAGGAAAACCGGGATTCAAACCAGAGCCTCCCAGTGTGCAGCGGGGTGAGCTGTCATCGGTAAGACCTCACTCAATCACACGCTCCTCTTTGATCCGCCGGGTCAGGGTGCAGACGGTGCACGCCTTGCCGGGCTGGCCTGTCCATCTATCGGACCCTCTGAGATGCCCCTCTGGGGATGCCAGTACATGGCTGAGTCTCCCTTCGTGTAGAGCAGTTTGCTCTAGAAGCACTGTCAAGCCTCAACAGCCATCTAGGCCAACAACATAACACGGATCACCACGCTTCTTCCCAGTCTGTTCACTCATCCAACAAACATGGCTGAGGCCTGACAGCATGCCAGACCTCGCGCTAGACAGGGAAGCAGAGAGATGAAAAGAAAACCATCTGTCCTTCAAGGAGTTCACAACTTCCTCCAGCAGTCAAAGAAAGAAAAAGACAAATAAAATGCAGGTGTATTTACCGTGAGACTGGCTCTGCTGGCTTTCTGGTTTGTTTTCCCATCGGGTGGTGCTGAGTTGGTACCTAAATGCAGGCTGTCAGTTTAGCGTTGGCTTCAGTGGTTGTCTTAGTGGCTTCGGGCAGCTCTAGCAAAGCACCGTGGACGGGGTGGCTTATAACAACAGCAGTTTGTTTCTCGTGGTTCTGGAGGCTGGGAAATCTAAGATCAGGGTGCCAGCACAGTCAGGTTCTGCTGAGAGCCCTGCCCCAGGCTGCAGCCTGACAACTGTACCCTCACATGGTGAAATGCAGGTGGTGGCGACTCTTATAAGGGCACTAATCCCATTCGTGGGAGCTCCACCCTCATGCCCTCACTTAATCATAATTACCTCCCAAAGGCCCTACCTCCTAATAGTGATGACTTTGGGGAGAGACGCACAGACAGTCTATTGCAGTGGTGTTATTAGAAACATCCACTGCATTCAGAAGTGTCATTCTTAGAAGCAACAAACTGTCCCAGGTAAGGATGTCAAGCTTGTAGAAACAGAGCAGCATCACACAGATTCTTTTGTTTATCTTCTGACAGTCAAGTGTTCCAGGGCCAGAAAGAGAACAGGGTGCCAATACTGCCCCCTACCACCACCACACACATCTTAGTGGAAGCCAGATGTGTCTAGCTTGCGAGATCCCCTCTGCCTAACAGAGCAGGGCATGCATGAAACAGGTCTGAGAATGGTGAGCACTCATCTTCAAAAGTGATGATGCGCCGCTGGTCCCAGCTGCCTACAACCAATGAGAAACCACCCTCCACTTCTGCCCGACCTCAGCTCTCAGCTCCAGATGACAAAGCACTGCCTGGGGATGTTCCATCATTTCTGCTCAAAGATGTCGTGGTGAAATGCCTTTTCACTGTGAACACAGGAATCCCTGAACACCATCCTCTGCCCCATCTTGATGGGTATCCCCAGGTTTCCTTAACTCTCTTACATTCTGCAATGCTCCCAAACTTCAAACCCCTTATAGGAAAATCTTCGGATTAAAACAAATGTCACATCATAGCAACTCCATGAACACTGAACAGATATACAGGGAGGGAAGTGATTATTTACTGAGTGTTTAAATCATGCAAGAGATAACCCACACTCTTGCAACAAGCCTGAAAGATAATTATTTTTCCCCATTTTAAGTTAAAAATGAAAAAGACCATTGTTGAGGCTTAAGTTAATGACAATAATGCGGGCTGGGAAAGAAGATACGTCGGGGGCCAACATTCTATGTCTGGTCTGTCTGACCTCCAAAATTAATATCCCCTCCATGACTCTCACTCAGTCATCTCAAATCCAGAATGCTCTCCTGGAAAGGCTAGACTGGTGGACTGTCACCCTCCTCTAAGTGCCTCAACCTGACCTCACCCACCACGATCTGTCCCTGGAGCTAAGGCACTGAGTGTGTGTCAGGCCAGCAGATGACCCTTTTCCAGTATCTCCAACACAGCACTTGGTTCTTGACATGCCCATGACAATGACTGTGATGGTTAGCTTTATGTGTGAACTTGACCTAAAGTCCCCAGTTACTAAGCAAATACTAGTCTCAGTTATTTTGTAGATGTGGGTAACATCTACAATCAGATACTTTAAGTAAAGCAGAGGATCCTCAATAACGTGAGTGGGCCTAGTCCAATCAGTTGAAGGCCTTCAGAGCAAAACCTGAGGTCTCCCAGGGAAGAAGTTCTGCTTCCACAAGGCACTGCCTCCTGCCTGAGGTTCCAGCCTGCCACACATTTCAGACTTGCCAGCCCCAACAGTCACGCGAGCCGATTCCTGAGAGTAAAGCCTTTAGAGATATGTATATTCCTCTCTCTATATATCCATATCTCCCACTGGTCCTATTTCTCTGGAGAACACTGAATGATACAGTGACCAACCCAACGTTGCATGTAACCTGTTCACCTTCGGAAGACTGCCTTCCCCACGAAATGAGGAAACTGCAGCTCCCTGCAGCTAAATAATGTGTCCAAAGAACACACAGATGTTAAAAGACAGGACCAAGATTTAGACTCAGACATTCACTCTCAAAATGGTATGCTGCTTTCCCCAAGACACATGGTCCCCCCAAAAGTCACCGGAATCCCTAATGGGAATGCCAAGGGAAGGAGATTTAGCGGTTTGCCACTGGTTACACGTTGAGCACAGCCCGAGGAAGATGGGCGCCCACAGCCCAGCCAAAGGGGTGCCTCTGCATCTGGGCGGGGAAGGTGCAGGCTGGCAGCTGGGGCCTGACATGTCCAGCTTCTCCCAGGACAGTAAGGAGACCGGTAGGGCACTGAGGAAGGGGCTAGCAGAGCTGAGGGTTTCCCTCGGTCCTTTTCCCCTTGGCTAAGCCCTCGGCCCCCCTCACCTGCTCCCATATCAAGCTGTCCAACTATTCAAGCACAAATGCCAAACTCACTGTTCTTCATTCACTCACAGGAATTCTTCATGTAAACCCCACCAGCGGGCACAGTAATTGCTCTGTGAACGCTGCCCGTTTTCCAATTTTGCTCCTTTCCTGATGCTGGGAGAATCTGCCATCAGAGAAAAGCCCTGCGTGGCCTTCGTCTGGTCCACAACAAGTGGGTGAGCGATTGGCTTTTTACAGTGGCTTCTACATCCGCAAAACAGAGCTGTTGGCATCCAAGACCGAATCTTGGGGACGGAACAATGTACACAGTGCAGGCACCTGTCTGCCATCCCAACCCCAGGGCCCACACACCTCAGGGAAGAGACTGGCTGGCCCTGAAAAATGGAGCCTTGACACAGAGTTGCAGCAAGGATCTGAGCTCTTTCTCTGCCTTTCCCTACAAGGGACGGCTGCTGGAAGGTGTGTGTGTTCACATCCCCAAGGATGCAAGTTCTGCATCCGCAGAGGACAGGGAGGGTTTGCCTGTGAGATGAAAACCGTGGAGAGAGGTGCTTCAGAAGGAAGGAATCCAGCTTCTGAACCATGTGTAGATCATAAGCACTTCTTATGAGACTATCAACCACTCATCACCTCCCAAAAAACAGGCAACCCTCCTGAGCCCAATTATCTCCAAACTTTTCCTCTTTTCTATTCAGTTTTCTCATTAAATGAGCACACAAAGGCACGGTCTGGCGTTTGGTTGCCGGCACAAATACAAAGTGTTTTAAGAGATGGAAACTCAAGACCTGGCTCAGGGAGTGCCCCCTCTGTGGCCTGGGTAGGAAAGAGATGAGAAGTGAAAAATCTAGGAAACTTGCAGGGCAGCATCTGGAATTTCATGTGTGGTTTAAGCCACAAGAGGTAATTTGGCTTTGATAGACATGATAGATAGACAGACAGACAGACAGACAGATAGGTTGGATGGATGGATGGACGGACGGATAGACAAACAATTAGACAAACAGACAGGTACATAAGTAGACAGATAGACAGATAGATATCTAGGTAGATAGATAGATAGATACACAGACATACAGATAGATTTGTTGAGGGCCAAGATACTAAGTGGTCTGTCTGACTTCCAAAATAAATATCCCCTCCATGACTCACTCAATCATCTCAAATTCCAGAATGCTCTCCTGGAAAGGCTAGAATGATGGACTGTCACCCTCCTCTAAGTGTCTCAATCACTCATGTCATCCTCCTCAACCTGACCTCACCCACCACAATCCGTCCCTGGAGCTAAGACACTGGGTGGATGTCAGATGTGTGTCCGTGTGTACACACACATGCGTACACACACATACACACGCAGTGTCAAATATATACACTGGAGGCTCAGAAGTTCCCCCTCTGCCAGCCACACAAGCGTCCTGGCACCTGCCTGCAGCCCTGCCTCCCAGCTGACCCTGTGCAAGGGCAATGCCCACCACCGGCCTTTGCAGGTGCTAATACTTCTGCCTGGAATACACGTGTGCACACACCCTCATGTCTAAAGTACCTGCATATCAGATACTCCTGTGAGTCCTTTGCACATAGAAATTCATTGATTGCTGAAAACAGCCCAACTGTCAGGCCATGATGGCAGTCTTGCCATCTCCATCTCACAGCCACAGAGAGTATGAATACCTTGCGCAAGGTCCACCGGCCAGAAAGGGCTGGTGGGCTCCAGACTTTCAAGCCCCTGACCCCTGTGCTAGCCCACATCTCAGACTCCTTGTAGGTGGGCTCCCCAGCTGCCTCCTTCCTCTCCTTCAACCAGAGCTAAGGAGCTTTTATGTCACACAACTCTCTGGAAGGCGGAGACCCTTGGGGCAGATCCCACAGCTTCCATGGCTGGGCACCCAGCATGGCACCCACCAAACCCAACTCCCAAGCACCAGAAGCGCTTCTGAGTGGTCCCAGGGTCACCAGATCCACAGAGGGAAAGATCACAGAAGGGTAAGAGCGAAAACAGAGAGGACGGAGCTGCTGGAGCTGGGCATGGCTTCAGAGTTGACTTGGCGGTGGGGGAAGTGGGGGGCAGGACAATTCGGCTGGCTGAACAGCCACCTAATAAATCCACCCTCCCCTCACAGCCAGGCTCCTCCGTGGATCAGCAGTCAGAGGCACACCTTCTATTGGCAAAATGCTTCACCATCATTTTTATTAGTCATGCCCTACAGCCTCCCACTGGGTCAATACTGTTGAGGGGTCAGTGGTAAGGCAGGACAAAATCATTATCCACGTCTGACGGAGGCGGAAGCTGAAGGAGGTGGGGGAGGGGAGGAGGGAGGGGGGAACAGGACGGGGACACCATGGTGTAGTGGGTGGGAACAGGGCTTCACTAGCTTTAGACTCCAGCTCCACAACCAATCTGACCTTGGACAGTTCCGCACCTATAAAAATGGGGATTACTCATACGAGCACAGATATCAGTATCTCTCCATGCTACAAGGGCCCTTCATAATAGCTGAATAAATGGCATTTCTCCTCCTGCTCAAGGTGGGGCAGCAGGGACCGAGGGCTCAGGATTCCAACCTAGGGATTCCAAGGCTCAGTCAATGCAGGGTGCAGGGTCAGAGTGTAGTTTTCAAGATCTGTCCATGTGTAGGGACTAACAGCCCTCATACGGACAGGGCATTTTAATGCAAAAAGTGGGAGAAGGTCTTTTAGTTAAAAAAAATACGGGTGGTATATTTGGGTGCACTCATTCATCCATAATATTTACTGAGCTTCTATTATATGCCAGATACTAATTAAAAAAAATGGTGGGGGGGTGCATTAAGGTTTCTTACGTGTCTCTCAATATCTACCCACAACATCTTCCAGAGTTTTGAGACGTCCGCCCACTGCAGGCTCTTCCAATTCCTGTTCTACACAGGCTGGATCGAGCCTCTGCCCACACATTAGATGTTGGTCCCTCAGAGTCACGAGGCGGCTCCTCCTGCCTCCTCCGAGAGAGGCCTGTCACCCCCCAGAGAGGCCTGCCCAGACCTTGCCCTACAGCGTGCCCCCCACAAGTCCCTCTCCACCACACCCCTGAATGCAGTGTATTCCAGGCACCGATTAAGACCTGACATCGTCTTCATTTGTTCACTCGTTGACGGGTTGCCAAACCAATGGGGACGTGTACTCCACGGGGACAAAGATCCTGTCAACTCATTCATGGCTGTCTCTCCAGAGCCTGATAAACTACAGGTGTTTGGTAAGTATTTTCTGAATGAATAAAGGAGAGGGAAAGAAAAGAAGAAAGAGAGCTGGAAGGAGGAGGGGCGAGAAAGGGAGGGGAGGGAGTCAACTCAGGGCGGCTGCGCTCGACTGGAACCGACTTGAGAGCAGGCAGGCAGGGAGGCAGATGGCCCTAGAGAAGAGCCTTGGACAACGGAGGTTCTCGTAAGTATCTGCCGCCAGCCTGGAGAAGCCTGCCTTGCCCCCTGCGTGGATGCATCTTGATCTTTCCACTTCTTGAGGGCAGCAGCTCTGTGTCCTACCCTCCCGTGCCCTGTGGACCTGAACAGATGGTACACAGCAAAGACTTACCGGATCACGAAAACAAAGAAGGTTTGCCCGTGCTTTTTTGTTTATTTTTAAACGGATGAGACACCCAAGGGCCAGCAAACCCAGGAACCTGTCGAAGGCTCACAGAACCCAGTGCATGAGAACGCAGGTCATCCCAACCTCCAGGGCTTTGCCTTCCGTCTCCCTGGGATGGCTAAATGACTGATTAGACCCTCAACCATTCCCCGGGAGGGCATCCTCTCTACAACCGGATCCCAGCTAAGGCTGCAGGTTACACCTCATTCCCATCTCCCGTTGCCATCCTAAGAACCGGCGCCATAAATATCTGGGCACGCGCTACATGCTAATACCACGGTACGTGTTGATAGACTGACTTATCCCCACGCTCAAAAGCAACTTCAAAGACCACCAGCTTGAAGAGAACTGGACTCACCGATTTCACCGGCAACTAGATCCCAGATGTCAAGCAACTTCAAGGCTCACACGGGCCCCCATGGTCTTTGTAATCCAAAGGTATTGATCACAACAGCCAATTTCTGTCAGCCTCACCATCACATCACATTTTATCTCCTCCCAGTGGTTTGTGAGCTGAAAGCTCACCATCGGTTTAATGTTCTATAATGTGCATGGCAGAGCTGAAAAAGCCAGGTACTCCACATATGCACATGCTCTGGATGATTTTTTTTTTTTTTGAAGTTCAGGCTTTCTGGCCACAAGCTCTGTATCCCCCTGCTGTTCTCTAACACATCTCTGTTCCCCCACCCCACCCAGCTCCCTTTCCAATTATACCGCCAACCAGGGCAACTCTAACGGGCCACTGCTTTACCAAGTCATTCATTTCCCTGCTAACAACCTTGACCACCATGCCTCCTTAGGACCAGCTCCCAGCCCCAGATATCCTCCAGAAGTTGACTCAACTGCCTTAACTTCAAATATCCCTCCTTTATTCATTATTTACTTAATTACTTCATTAAATACTTAATCCCAGTAAATCCACTCCATTTAACCCACACAGCCCCCCTCACCAGCCTTTCTACATTTCTCATGGGGAGGGTGCAGGTGGGGGGAATGGATAGGAACATGAATCTTGCCTTCCCTGTGAATATCTATGTGACTTTCAGGAAGGTTTTTAGCATTTCAGAAATGCCGTTTCTTCACCTACACATGGGGCCCTTTGTGGGGAGTGACAACTGTCCACCAAATCCTGGGCAGGTGGAGACAGTCCCCAGCCTCCACGCAGCAAGGTGTGACCAGAGGACAAAGTCCTAACCAGCAGTGATGTGGGACCCTCCTCACTGCTCACACTCATGCCCTCTGCTGTCTGGACACCAGAGTCCAGAGCTTAGAAATCACAGGCAGACAATGACAGAGTTTCCTGCAGCCTGAGTCACTGTGTGTGGAGCACAGACACCGCCCCCCCCCCCACAGCCAATATTCTCCCCAAAATACTCATTCCGAGAGTGAGAAATAAACATCTTGACTCATTCTACATTCTTGGGTCTACTCATCCTGCTCTAACCTAATGCACCATTCTTCTACCCTAAAAGGATGGCTGTGACAATTAAACAATGACAACTTGCCAAACACAGTGCACAGGACTGGGCACAGAGCCTGACAATACAATGATATTTGAGTATATTTTTCCTTCCTCCCTTTCCTTTCTCCTGTTGCACTTTGCTCCAATTCTTTAAAATGAGAATAGAGGTCACCAGATATTAACTTCCCCACTATAGTAAGCTGTCGTTTATCCATATTAATCACTAGTTATTAGTTAATTATTAATAATTATTAACAGCCAGTGTTTACACATCAAATTTTAAGTGCTTTATGTGCATGCTTTCATTTCACGCTTACAGTTAGTATAGGAATCTAAGCCTCGGAGGGTTAAGAATTCTGCCCAAAGTAAAAAAGCTAACGTAGAACCAGGGCTTGTCTCCATCCTATTCGAAACAGGATGAACTTTACCGTCAAACCTGGTCTTCCTCCTGGTCCACCACCACCCCCTGCATTGCCCAAGCCAGGAATGTGCAGGGCCTCCCAGACTCTTCCCTCTCCTTCTTTTCCCCCATGCTTAACACCCCTAGCGCCACACACTTCTTCACCACGCCCCTGCTGCTGTCTGAACTCAGCCCCTTCTCATTCATACTCATTCAAGGTCTTAACTGGCCTTGTTCCCTCCATACTTGCCCCTTCCGGTCCTTTTCCAGGCTGCTGCTCAAGATGCCTGCTGTCTAAAAGCCACACCCCGCTGAAAGCCTTCACGGGACGCACCCTGCTCTGTGCCAAGGTCCCTGGTAACTGACATCCCGCGCTGACGGGATGGATTTACTTGTCAGTTTCACTGCTCTGGACTGTAGGCTCCATGAAGGCAGGAGCCCTTCTCAGTCATCACTGTGTCTCTGCCAGGCTCTCACAGAGTCAGTGGGAACACAATGGTGAAGAGAACAAACAAAGGTGTCTGCCCTCCTGAGAGCCTGCTCTGGTTTAGGGAACTAACTGCTTCGCAGTTGCCTGGCAGGCGTGGCAAGAGCACAAGCTGGAACTAACGGAGAATCTTAGCTTCATATACAAATGCTGCCCCTTAACTATGTAGGCACGTACAAAGTCAGCGGTCTTCCATTGAGTTTCAATCTCTTCATCGTAAAGCAGAAAAAAATGGCAGCTACTGAGGGTTCCAGTAGGCTTGAAAGAGATGACGTATCCAGAATAGGCCTGGAACAGTGCCTGGCGCGTAGTAGGTACATACGAGTTTAACCCCCCATCTCAAAACTGTAAACTCTCCGAGTATTGGGGCCATGCCTGACCCCTTTCTTTCCCCACCATGCCTTAAGGGTAAAAACCATGTCAGATAAATGTTTATTTGACGGATGAGGTAGTGAAGCTCTCCAGGAAAGCCAGCCAAAGATATTTAGGAAGTTCTTTCCAACCACCTGCATAAAAGGATACCTTAGAGCATGCTGATAAAGAGCACAGAGCAGAGATAACAGACAAGACCACTACAAAGTGACACCATGTACCCTCTCTGACCCCACCCAATGACCTTCTGTTTGCTGAAGCCCGTATTTCTCCAGGCAGACAGATGTGCGTGTGTACACATCTGTGCTTATATCAAAGTAGCTCAGTTTTCAATACATTACTGGAAATGCTCAACAACTGGGAGCATGATGAACAAGAAAAAACAAGAACAAAGGAGGGAGACTGAAGGCTGCGCAAATGACTAAGCACTTACAAACGGCACAGGAAGGAACCGGAAAACTGTAAACAGCGATGCACCAATTCCCCAGGTACCATTTAAGTGACTTTTTTAGGTAACAAACATCCTACAGTTTTTATTGCTAAAACGTTTCATTTTAACTAAACGAAAAGACACTTCCCTGATTTTATAATCAATATTATAAATATATTCTAAATTTTTCTTAATGATCTCAGTTAATCATGTATCCCCGACCTTGGCCCGGGGCCTGGCTAAGGAACGGTGCTGCACTAAATTTTACTTAAGCTGCAACAGCATTAGGTGTGCCCTTGGGAGCTACAAAGGGGTCCAGGCAATCAGCCCAGTGCAGTAGATATACTTGACCTTAGAGCTGGTGGACACAGCTTTCCTATACTTCTCCTACGGGTCAGACTGTCACTTGTCATTCATGGTGCTGGCTGGCTTTTCAAGCTCCTTTTTCAAGGGCACTGTTTTGTTACATCCTCTAGCTGAGGAATTGAAACACAAAGCTGGTCGGAAGAGTGTGGAGGTCCTTCAGGCTGTCAGGAATCCTCTGCTTCCTCTTCTCCCTGTCACAGGTAGGCCTGACCTTCTTCCCCAGCTCCTGGGTGTGAACAGTGCCTGTGGGACTAGCTCTGGCCAAGGAATTACGCGTAGAAGCCGCGAAGAGCCAGAACACTGGTGCCCCAGGCTCCAACTCCCTCTGACCACTGTGATCTGTGACATTCCAGGGAGTGGGACGTGCCTGAGTCCCAGAGCGTCATGTGGGACAGGACCCTCCTCCACATACACCCATACCACACGCAGATGAATGTGTTACATGAGTAAGAAATAAATCTTCGTTATTTAAGCCACAGAGATCTGCGGGTTGTTCACATAAATAGCATAACCTAATCCATGAGAAATATAAATGGTTTATTAAAAAAAAAAGCAAGTTCATGAGTCATCTGCCAAGAGCCCTTCCAATGAGAACATTGCATAATACTCAGACCATGACACACACCTTGGCTGCCCAAAGGCTGTGTGTGTGTGTGTGTGTGTGTGTGTGTGTGTGTGTGTGAGAGAATACGTCCACAGAACCAGAGGGCACCTGCCACTGCTGCTTCCTTGCAATGGGGTCTGAAAGGAGCTGTAAGCTGCACAAGAACAGAGACCATGTCTCTTCCTCCTGTCTTCCCAGAACCTAATACACTGCCTGGTACAGAGCAGAAGTCAATACGATTCATCTAAGTTAACCATCTTGCTAGAGATCGGGAAAAAAAACACTACAGTAACTTCCCCAAGTTTACATGGAACTTGTAACTAGAGAAAGAACTAGGTCCAGCCATTGGTCTAAAACAGAGCTCCGCCCACCCCAACAGTTAGGTCCGATGACGCGGCGTGTCCCCGTCCTTGCCCTCCACATCTGAGGACACAGCCAATGACTCATGCCCAGAGCCAGTGTGACCGTGGTCAGATGCAGCTGCACGCGGCCAAGAGCACCCTCTGCCCGTGATGCCTTCCCCTTAGACGGTGAGGAATTTTCCAGCCAGGCCCGTTGGTGGATAGAATTCTTCCCGCTGCCCTTTGGGGTCAAGATGTCCTTGTTCAAACGGAGTCATTGGTACTTCACGCTGCCTGTCCTGTTGAAAGGGCAGATCTTGGTACAAGACTTTACAGTCACTGCAGGGCACCCCCATGGCCCGGTGACAATGCATTCCTCATCTGCATTATCCAACGGTGAACAAAACCAACAGCCATTTACCCCGTGTTCACTAATTTCATGCCATTCCATTGTACACGGGGCAGAAACTTCACTTCAATAATTACTACTTAAATTACTCGTCCCTAGAACAGTCCTATAAGGTGGATATCATTGCCCTCATTTCACAGATTAGAAAAGGATAGAACCACAGGTTCACGTCACATGCCCACATCAGACACCCAGGCCCCTGGATTTCGCTAACATCCTATCGATGGATATTTCTCTGCTCCATGTATTTCTCTGAGTCTGTGATTTATCTGCTTATCTGCGTCTTCCTTCCACCTTATAAACATGTATGGAGGGCCTGAGGCATTATTATCCCCATGTTACACATGAGCCTTAAATTTAACTGGTGAAGGATGGTTCCAGAATCTAAAGGTTTGACCAATTACAAAGTCTAAACACTTTTTACTAATAATAGCCCTGACCTCATAAAATTGTCATGAGAATTAAACGACTTTAGGAAAAATGTTCATAGTGGTGTCTGCCCCATAGGAGGGCCTCAATAAATGTCAGCCGTTCATAAACTGAAATATAAGGACAGCTAGCACATCGGAGCACAGCCTGGGGGCAGGGGAGACAGGCGGACAGCAAGGACCAGGCTCATGTCCAGACCTACCAGAGCTCGCCCCAGAGGTAACACTTTGGACCTCTTCTTTCTTACACACAAGATGAGGAAAATGAATCAGGTCACTTCCAGGAACCAGTCTGAAAATACTCTGACTTGTGATGCTAGGAGTTGACCAATAAATGAGCAACTTCATGTCTAAGCATTGCAGACAGTTCTCCAAGTTCCCCCTGCAGAGAACCCTGGCCTTTACTCCAGAAAACCATGGAGGGGCCCCCACTTTGAAGGAGAAACTTCATAAAGGAACGTCCCAGAGGCCAGTCTACTCCAAAGAGGGACATTCATCAAGTCTCCAGATAGGAGATGGTGACAGCTTCAGCGAGACAAAGCCCACTTGGTTTTTCCTACTGCCCATCAATCCCGCCTCCCAGAAGCACTGAATGCTGCAAAACTCCTCGGCTGCAATTAGTGAGAACAAAACAGCAAGTGTGGATGTGGGGGTGCACTATGATGGGGAGGAAGCGGCCGGGATCGCGAGACAAAAATGGTCACTCGTGACTGAGAAAGCAGAGCAGGGAGGTTAGGACACGGTCAGAACAGAGCTGGGACGGGTCAAGGCTGAGGACATAAACCCCGCCCACCCCACACCCACAATCCTTGATGCCAAGAACGGACACACCTGCCGACCAGGACACATTCAAACAGACGCAGCCATTTCTCTTCTTTTTTTACAGCATCTTTTAAATTTTTTTTTAATTGTGATAAAATCCCCTATGTCTGCTGCAACACAAACTTGGTGGCTTAAAAGAACAGAAACCCATTCTCCTAGAGCTTTGGAGGCCATAAGTCCAAAACCCAGGTGTCAAAGGCTGTGCTCCCTCCAGGGGCTCCAGAGGGGGGTCTTTTCCTTGCCTCTCCCAGCTCTGGCGGCACGCCTCCAATCTCTGCCCCCTCCTCTCCTGTGCGTAGAGAATCTCCCTCCGCCTCCCTCTGACAAGGACACGCGCGACTGCATTTAGCAAACCCCCCGCCCCACCCATGCTCCCCACCATCACCAGGATTATCACCAATAGTCTTTTCCTCTATTTTCAAATAAGGTTAACGTTTACAGGTTCCAGGAATCAGGATCTGATATCTTTGGGGGATATTTCTCAGCCTATTACAGTTCTCTTCCTACCTCATTTTAAGAAAATCAAGAAACATGTAACCTTTCCAAACAAACAAGTAAGAGTCACACAACTAAAACATCCAAGCTGGAATCAGCCTTGACAATCAGCTAATTCCTGTTCCCTCCAAGTGGAAAGAGGAAGCCGGGAGTGAAAGTGATTGGCTGGGATTGTCCAGAAGACCCAGCCTAGCACACGAGAGCGCCAGTAATCCATGGCTTCTCCCAGGACACTTAAAAGAGTTCACTGAAAAGAATATTCTGTTACCCTCCTTTCCCTCCCCATCTCAGAAAAAATCCACGGTGTTTAAAGACATGGGACCCACTGACGGCATAAAAGGAGGCGCATCTCTCCCAAGGGATATCATTTACCAAAAAAGCAACCTCTGAGTCAGCCCAGGAGCCTGGAGATGAAAAGTTCACAGCTGGACAGCGTGAACTCAGACCTGTCGCACGGTGGCTGCTGCAGGGGCCACGGGAGGTGTGTGAAGAGGGGAGGGGTGAGATCAGGGCTGCTCTCTAAGAAGGTAAGCTGGCATCGCGTGCACCACCGGCTGGAGCAGAGACGAGCCGTGGACACTGCGAAGGAAGCCGTTATCTCCCTTCCCAGTTCTCAAACGTCACGGAGCCTCTGGACCAGCTCGATAGCTGTTGTTAAAACAGAGATTTCTGGGTCCCAGTCCCAGAGTTTCAGATTCTGGTGATCTGGGGTGGCGCCCATGAACGTGCATTTCTAACAAGTTCGCAGGTGCACGTGAAGCTGCGGGTGTTACAGCAACACCTGGAGAGCCCTGTTCTCGGGAGGAGCCGGGGCAGAGGGTAGGAAGGGAGGAGAGAAGAGGTAGAAATGGACACAAAGTGGTGAATATTGGAGCCAGTCCTGTGAGAATCCCTAGAATTCTGGTAGATGAGGAAACACGGGGTGGCAGAGAGGGACAAAGGTGGTACTCACCAAAAGAGGGAGAGTCAGGGAAAGCCGTCAGGAGGAGGGAAGATGCAAAATTCTGTATTTGATACACGGAGTGGAACGCTGCTGGCGGGACAGGTGGGAAAACACATCCACACACCAAGGGGGCAGGTTCATAAATGAGAAAAAGCCACAGAACCTGGAGGCGACCTGCCTTTGAAGGGCAGGAGGGGACAGGACGGGAGTGCTCCAAGGGCGGGCGGGCTGGCCCCCGGGACAGCTCTCTTCCAGAAGTGCAGAGAGGGAGCCTCCACCGATGGAGGCGTCAGAGCGATGAGATCTGCTGGCGAGCTCAGGAAGGGTGGGGAGGGCAGAGAGCTGTTCAGATGTGACAACCAGGTCCACGGCGGCACCTACAGCAGCTTGCGGGTAAGAAGCCAGGTTTCGGTGGCCAAGCTGAGAAAGCAAAAGCCTTTTCCATAAGCTCTTCTTTGAAGCTCGGCAGACAAGGGAGTCGAGATGAGAAAGAAAGGGTTTTATACCTTTACAACAAGGGGCCACTCTCTGTAGAGGAAAAAGCCGTCTAAAGAGAGATGCAACAGGCAAGCAAGAGAATGACAAGGAGGGCCTGAGGGCCAGGAATTGGTACAGCGAGTTCATGGTAACTCTGGGGGTGCCCTTAACACCAGCACACAGTATCCCAGGGGTGTCCCCAAAAGGAGTACACTTGCTTTTCAATCCCCAGTGTCTAAAGCAGCACCTGACATCAATAGCATCCTTTATAAAGAATCCCTGAATGAATGAATGAGGAAATGTAATAATGCTAGAATGAGAGAAAGAATTCCCTGCACATGAAACCAATGTGTGACCCTCCCCTCCCCACGCTCAGCCACCAGAGCCTCCTTGCTAATCAGGCCGCTCAGAGCCCTGTCCTTGCCCTCTTTCTAGAATGCTCTTCTCCACTTAACTAGGTAAGTTGCTTCCTCATTTCATTCAGTGTTGTGATCACATGCTACCTTCTCCAAGAAGCTGTTAATTATCTCTTTTTCTAAAGCAACATCCCATCCATCACTCATGGCCCGGTCACTGTCTGACCCCTCTGACCTGCTACATTTTCCCTTCTCAGCCCTTCTGCACTTGACCTGTTTCAGACTTGTTTCTTTGTTCAATAGAATATAAGGTCCACTGGCGTAGAGGCTTTGCTCGGCTCGTTCCTGTATCCCCAGTGCCTAATGCAGTTCCTGGCACATAGTAGGTGCTCAGTCAATATGTATTCAGTGAATGAATCTACTACCTTACCTCTCTGGAATTCTCCCAGCCTTGACAGTCCCTTCAAGGGTTCCTGGAGGAATGTACTTGAACAGTGGAAGTCGGGGGGAGTGCTGAGAAACGAACCCCCCACCCCCACCCCGCACCTGCGCTGCCATCAGATGAAAACTGATGATCTGGCAGAAAAATCCAGCCACCATCTGGTTGTTCAAGGACCCCTCCCGGGTGCTGACAGCATTGTCATTCAAGATAATGAAGATGAAAACCAACAGTGATCCACGGGGACAGGTTCCCAGGAGGCAGCCTGGCTGGACTTAACTCCTTCCGAGCCAGGAGCCCCAGAGCTTCCGGGCATCCCAGGAAGAAACCACCCTCCACTGAGGGTGAAAACAGGAAACCAGGGAGGACCCCCCCCCACCGTGGGAGATTACAGATGACTTGTTTCAGAAAGGGAGGAGATGGAGAAACTCCGAGCAAAAGCACTTAGCCAAGATAGTGGCCGTGGGAGGTGAAGAATGATGCTGCCATGACAGGTAACATACTCTTTGCCCATCAGTCAACAGGGTCCTTCTGGCTGGGGGCGACCTGTGCTTCCAGCTCATTTATTAAAGTGGTAGTGTACGCTCCCAGCCTCAATGCCTGAGACCCACGGCCGCTCTGTCTTCAAGGGACCTTCCATCTCTGAAATTTACAGAAAGAGGTTGTCCAGCTTAATCAACTGTCTTGAGCGAGCAGACCACATTCAATGAGCACAGAAAACTTCAGGGAGCTCGGGGGAGGAGAGGAAACCAAGGCCGGGAGGACGCCAAGGCAGAGGGAGTGGGTGGCTGTGGTTCGTCCCTCTTCTCAGCTCACAGGTGAGGAAACTCAGGGACACACTTCCTCTGTGAGAGGCAGGAGTGATGCAAACTAGTGCCAGGGGACCTGGTTTTGAATTCCGCCTCTGCCAGTTATCAGCCGTATAATCAGGGACAACACATTGTACACATCAGTGCTTCGGTTTCCTCAAAGGTAAAGTGAGGATCACAACAAGTTACTAACATCCAGGCTGTCAGAGAATTACATGAGTCCGTGTATGTCAAGTGGTGGTTCATGCAAGCGTTCTAGAGGCTGGAGATGATGCGATGAGATGATGCTGATGATAATGGTGATGATGGTGATGGTGATTATAAGAATGGTAATGATGGTGATAAGGATGGTGATGGGAGGTAGTGCTGATGGAAATGGTATTAGTGGCGGTGGTGACACTGCTCACATGTGGGCAGAGATGCTGGGGGTACACAGAGCAAAGGAGTGACAAAAAATTTCATTAAAAGAAGAGTCAGGTGAATATATATATATGTATATGCATGACTGGGACATTGTGCTGTACACCAGAAATTGACACATTATGTAACTGATGGTACTTCAATAAAAACAAAACAAAATACAAACAAAAAAGAATATGGGGGAAAAAAAGAGAAGAGTGTGGTAAAAAGGCAGTATTTTACATCATTCAAAAGTCTACAAACTATAAATGCTGGAGAGGATGTGGAGAAAAGGAACCCTTCTACACTGTTGGAGGGAATGTAGTGTGGTGCAGCCACTATGAAAAACAGTATGGAGATTTCTTAAAAAACTAAAAATAGACTTACCCTCTGATCCAGCAATCCCACTCCTGGGCATATATCCAGAGGGAACTCTAATTCAAAAAGATACATCCACCTCAATGTTCAAAGCAGCATTATATACAATAGCCAAGACATGGAAGTAACTTAAATGTCCATCGACAGATGACTAGATAAAGAAGTTGTGGTGTATTTATATAATGGAATACTACTCAGCCACAAAAAATAATAAAATCATGCCATTTGCAACAACATGGATAGACCTGGAGATTGTCATTCTAAGTGAAATAAGCCAGAAAGAGAAAGAAAAATACCATATGATATCACTTACATGTGGAATCTGAAAAAAAAAGGGAGGGGCACAATTGAACTTAATTACAAAACAGAGACAGACTCACAGACATAGAAAACAAACATATGGTTGCTGGGGGGGAAGGAGGTAGAAAGGGATAAACTGGGAGTTTGAGACTTGCAGATGCTAACTACTATATATAAAATAAACAACAAGTTTCTCCTGTATAGCACAGGGAACTATATTCAATATCTTGTAGTAACCTATAACAAAAAAGAACATGAAGATGAATATATATGTATGACTGAAACATTAAGCTGTACACCACAAATTGACACAACATTGTAATCTGACTATACTTTAATTAAATATAATTATGTGTGTGTATGTATATGTATGGCAGTATCTGAACTCGCATTTGGGTACATATGAGCACCGTTTCCCTGCATCTCCTTTCCTGTTCCTCCAGTAACACATCTGAAGATGAGGGGACAGGTCCGTGGAGCTGAAAAGATGCTAAGCGTCAGGAGAAAGCTGCACTGAAGTGGGGTGTGGGAAGGTCATTAGGAGTTGCCTCCTTTTCCTTGCTGGGCCAGGACCTCATGCCTGCCTGGAGCCTGGGGGCGCCGCAGGCTCACAGGAGCACTCTCGGGGCTGCCAATGGAACCCTGAAACCAGCTGTTGGAGGATAAGGGAGCCGCGGCCGCAGACTTGCTCCTAGGGGCTTTCCCGCCTCCTCCAGCATCAGCACCTGTGGTCCAGGCCGGCAAGGCTGAGCGTCCAGGACACCTCCCCTGGAGTCAGTACAGCCCTGCAGGTGAGAGGAGCACAGAGCAGGGAGCAGACTCCCTGGGCGCACATCCAGACTCCAGCACATGCTCTGTGGTTCTGGGGGAGTTTTCTGAAACTCTCCACGGGGGCCCACTTGGAACTGTGTCTGAGGTGTGGCCTTGCCCGCAGGTGGGTAAACGCAGGCCCCAGTGCTTTGACAAGCCCCAGGGCACACATGTACCTTCAACTGGAAAGCACATTCTGGAAAACCCCTCTATGTCCCACTGTGGGGGTGGGGTGACGTCTTCCCCAGAACCCCAAAAGCACCACGCCTGCCAAAGAGCTTAGAATACGTCAGCCTGCAGAGCGAGTTGACTTTCACGTTGTTAATTACATTATTTCCCCAATGAGATCTGAAACTCCTCAGTAACGCCTAAACCCCCAAATGGCACCTTACCAATTACAAGGTGTGATCAAATCAGGAACCCTGCATTACAGGCTGCACCGTGTCTCCCATCCTCCTGCCCCTGCAAATTCAGACACTGAGGTCTTAACTCCCAGTGCCGCAGAATGCGACTGCACTTGCAGGAGGGACTTTCAGGAAGTAACGGAGGTCGAACGGCATCACTGGGGCAGTCCGGTGGGACTTGATGCTTATCAGGAAGGGCAGTTCCGGAATGGCGAGAAAAAGAATTCCTGTATTTGAAGCCAACTAGTGTGTGGTACTCTGGGGTCGCGGCCCTAACTGCCTAATATACCCCGCAAGGCATCAGTCCCGATGCCCGGTCATTGTCATTTTACCACGAGAACACGGGGCTTCTCAGACTTGCCCGAGCCAGGCAGCCACTAAGTGGTGAACTGAGGTTCAAGAGAATGAAGCCCGGCTCTTTCTGCCACTTCCTGATTATTCTGATAGTTACTCAAAAATATTTACTGAGTATCTTCTATGTGTTAAGACCTTTTGTTTGTTTTGCTTTTTTGTTTTTTATATACTAAGATCTTTCTCGGGTGCCAAGAATACTATAGTGACAGGAAATCCCTTCTCTCACGGGACTGATGATATAGGAGATAAATGATAACTATAATCAGATAAATATAAAATATCCACCTTTATATACATAGAATAGATAGACAAGTTTATACTGTGTAGCACAGGGAAATATATTCAAGATCTTGTAGTAGTTCACGGTGAAAAAAATATGAAAATGAATATATGTATATTCACGCATGACTGCAAAATTGTGCTGTACACCAGAAATTGACACAACATTGTAAACTGACTATAACTCAATAAAAAAATAAAAAACAAAATAAAATATTTACCTTTAGAAATAACTAGACAGTGCTGGGAATATAAGCAAATTTTTTCCTCATTCTAGTCTACAGGTTCTGACTATACACATTGAAGCCAAACAATTAAAGTTTCCCTTTGAAAAAACCTAAACCATGAAAGTGAATATTCAGAGGGAAAATGCTGGGGAGAAGGGAGGGGAGAGCATCGCTTATTTATTCCACTCTTCTTTAAGTAGACGAAAAAAATAAATCAGACAGAAGTAAGTCATGAGCCCTGAGCAGAAGTTTCTATCATGTTAATAAGCCTTAGCAACAAAGCCTGTGGTTTTAGAAATGATATACTTAGCATTTCTTATGCGGGAAAATGTTTCCCTCTAAAGTTTGAGGCCCAGGCTATTTCAAAGAATATCCATGCTCAGGGAAATGGAATTTGTTTTTCTTCGCCCAGATGAGAATTCACACAATGGCTAGCGCTCTCCGCCAGGGAGAATTCTTGCAAAACCGGATGGAGTGGAATTTCACTTTACAGCTGGTGCTGAGGCATAAATTACTGTTACATGTTTATTAAGGGTTGTATGTCGGGATAATGTTTTACCACTGGAGAAGCACTGACACAACATGTGGCTTCTTTCAGTGTTTTTTTCATTTACAGTTCTGCACTTTGGGGTCTGTAATGGCAGGCAAGTCAGTGCAAACCCTCTATGACTGTCACCCCCCTGGACGACTGGAAGGTTTCTCAGACTGGAAACTGTCGCCTGCAACAAACGGGCTGCAAGGACCTCATGTTTCTACACCCTCTTTGAGTGGGAGGTGCTTTCAGTGTCACATTAATGAACGCAGCAGATAGCATTCAAGACGGAACCAGAAATTCACCAGCGCCCCCCAGACTCGCGGATCTGAGCTGCCTACCAGAGGCAGCTGAGAAAGGACATGTGAGGCCCTGGCAGTATCCACCAGCACTCGCTGATTTATGCTAAGAACATGCTGGTTCTAACGGCGGCCCAACTACTCTGAGAATCCATATAACTACGAGGTAAGTTTAATCCAGGATTCTAAGCCCACCTGGCCGGGATAAATCCCTCCAATTCTAAGCTTTGTCCTAGCATTTAGAAAACAGAGAAAATCACAATACCCACACCATAAAATAGAGAAAAATCCTAACACCCACACATAATCATAGCATTAAAGTGACACAGAAATGAAATCAGGCGTTAAGTTTTCTTGGCCCCACGCCCGACACATCCGAGGCGTTCAAGTTATACTGTTTAGATGAACAAGAGCGAGCCAGATAAGGCTCACGGTCAGGAGTCACTCTCTTCCTCCCAACTGTGTTAGCCCTAGTCCAGCCTTGACTCTGCAAGGTCAGGAACAGAGTTCTGGGCCCCCAGAAGGGATTCAGCAGAGCCCTTCAATTTGTGTGTGTGTGTGTGTGTGTGTGTGTGTGTGTGTGTGTGTGCATGCACACACACGTGCACAAAGAAGCACGTTGGGGGAAGAGGCCACATCATAACAGCCTCTCAAAGGGAACCACAGCCAGAAAAGGCTGACAAAGACCAGTGTGGAGTCCGGCTCTCGCCTCTCCCTCAGTCTGCCTCCTGCAGATGGGACAGAGCTGGTGTGATGGAGAGAAAGACAAAGGAGTCAGACAGTTGAAAAGTTAAAGCCCTGGCTCTGTGCCCTCCTCGCTGGGTGACCTCAGCAGGGCTCTCTACCCCTCTGAGCCCTTGCCTCCTCAGTAACACGGCGTCAAGGCCACCTCCTCGCAGGGGGTGCTGGGATGGTTAAGTACAATAACAAACGTCTGGCATGCAGTGGTGCCAGCTAAGTGTTAGTCTCTCCAGCTGCAGTCTCTGCTGGAGAAACAGAAGGTTCTTCTTGGCCAACAGGACCCAGTACAAGTCCTTCCCTCTCTTTCCGTCCATTGGCTGCTTCCCTGCACACCCTGAACCCCTGCCAACTTCATATGCATGCATCAGGCCAGCTCCATATCACCTGAGTACACCCATCTACAGTTCAACATGCCCCTACTGCCACCAAGTGCCACCTCCTGACAAGTCTCCACTATGTTCCAGTGGCAGCGCAGCTTCAGAATCGAGCCACTGGGTTCAAACACCAGCCTTTCCACTCCCTTGCTGGTTTCCAAGACCAGAAACTCAACTTCTCTGTGACTCAGGTTCCTAATCTAGAAAATGAAGATGATGGTATTAATCATCTCATTGGAAAAAAATTAATCCCTGCAAAGTGTGAGGACAAGGTCTGGCATGTTGCAAGTACTAGCTATGATGAGTATTTGATTGCAAAATAGAAAGATTCAGCGACACCAGCTCAGACAACGGCATTTTCCTGTGAACTCTCAGAAGACGGAAGGGAGACAGGTTCTCCCATGATCCTCAGAACAGCAACTCTAGTGCAAGCAACAGCGGGCTGGAAGCTAGAACCCACTCAGCACAAGGGACCCAGCTGGGAGAGTGTGGGCTCTGGCATGAGCTGGTTCAGCTGCTCCCTGTGTCTGTAAGATCTGGCCCTGTCTTCTCCATCTTCATCTCCTGCTGCTCCATCTCAGCCTCAACGGCTTTTCTCTGTCCTTTGAACAAGCCACGCCTACTTGCACCTCAGGACCTTTGCACTTGCGGTTCCCTCCGCCTAGAGCTCTCTACTGTCCTGTCTTTGCATAGCAGCTTTTTCACAGCCTTTGGGTGTCCCCTCCCCAAGAGACCCTTCCTAACCACCTGACCCTTCCCTCTCACCATCCACTTTCCACCCCATCAATCTGTATTATTTCCTTCATAGTACTCATCTTAAAAAAATACATTTCTTCTACATTTCCTTACCCCGGAATACAACATCCAAGAAGGCGGGGATTGTCTGTTTCCTCGTGTTCCTAGAAGCATGTTTCATCCTTAGTAGGCACACCCTACTGGCTACAGGAATGAAGTCCTCTCCTGCTTCATTTCCTGTTAACAAGTGGCTGCTTCTCTCTGTATTTCTAGCTAAGATTCTCAAAACATGCATGTAACTAACACCATGATCACATCAGGTGACAGGTCTGTATGCTGGCCTACTACAAAGGATGCTGCCCAGACTCTGGAACGGCCGGTGGGTCAGCTACCCACCCTGAAGCCAATGAGCAGAGATTCTAGGAGAGCCCCAGCAACAAGGCTGAGGTCACTGCCATTAGCAGGTGCCGTGGATGTGGTGAGTCCCAAAACAGTCATGTCGAAGGCACAGTCTCTGTAATACCCTCTATTCCATATGTATAAATCCCGTTTCCCCAACAACGCTATGCATTTCTTAACAGCAAACACTCTTGTACCTGCCCATAACACCTTTAAGAAAGGTTAATTCAAATGGGGAACCAGAACCAGATGGACTGTGAAAGCCATTAAAACCAGAGAGTGAGAGGCATCCGTGAAAACCCTTTGCGAACCGCAGGCATGCCTGTGAGAGCCTGTTCTGTAGATGACAGTGAACATCTGAGTCTTGAGGCTTCTTCAAGGAGCCGTAGGGGAAGAGCTGACCCAGCTGAGAACGTCCACGTCAGATGGCCACAGGTGGGACTGAAGCCAGAGGTCAGAGTGGTCTCCGAACGGGGGTTTCGGGTGTACGGAGGTCCTGCCCCTCCAGCCCTGGGCTGGCAGGGAATCTCCCATTTATGCCAGGGCACCGTGCAAACATTATCATTTTTCACGGAGCTTCATGGTGCGAGGAGTCAGGAAGTTTCCACTTTAGAACAGGGATCAGCAAACATTTTCCACAAACCATCAGATGGTAATTATTTTAGGCTTTGGGGGCCATGTGTTCTCTGCCGCAGCTACTCAAGCCTGCAGTTGCAGCAGAAAGCAGCCTTAGACAAGGGCCAATGAACGGTGTGCTTGTGCCAACAAAACCTTACTTACGGTTTACTTACGGACCCTGGCATTTAAATTTCATGTAATTTTGACATGTCACGGAATAACGGAATAGTATTCTTTTTTTCTTTTTCTTTTTTTTTTTTTCGGACTACTAAAAATGTAAAAGCCATCCCTTGCTTCATGGGCTATACAATAACAGGTGGTGGCCAACCCCTGCCCTCGATGGTTCCCTGTGGTTATCTCATCACAGGGTTGGAAGGTCAAGGTCCTCCTGACATTCTACGCCGGGACTATGGCTGCTGGACTCTCCTCTGCTCAGTCTCCGGTGACTCAGAGAACCACAAAGATCTCAAATCATGGTGTTAAAAATTGTAATATAAAAATTACACAATGAAAAAGAATATGAAGCGGAGTATGTACACGTATGTGTAACTGAATCATTATTCTGTGAACCAGAAACTAATACAACATTACAAGCTGACTACACCTCAATAAAAAAATAATAATAGTAACTGTCCTTTGGCCTCAGATGAAACACCTCTGCAGAGGATCTCAACTGCATCCTACAACTGCCCATCGCACGGGTGGACGGCTCCAGCTGCTGGAAGTCCTGCCTGGGGTACCTCCCCAGCTCCCTGTTACTCTCCCCAGAGCTGCTGGGTCTCCCCGTTGCTGTCTGCAGCATCTACCCAGTTCGTCTTCCCCATGACCGCTCTCCACATTTGTATTGGCATCAGGGGAAGAAAAATGAAAGGAGTAGACTGCTTCCATGACAGAAGAATCTAACCCCAAAGAGGGAGCCAAGGTGGAAATTTTGCTGGAAAACTTTACTTTTATCTCAACTTTACTTTTATCCCAGATCAGCTTCAGAAATAGCCCAGGTCACAGATCTACCAGGAAATCAAGAAATGACTTAGAAGCAAAGAAAAAGATGTTTCCTCTAGGTGACCTGACAGAGAATGAATTATGTATTTGTTGAAGGAATAAATGAATAAACAAATACATTTTAGCATGCCTAAACAGAAAGCATTCTCACCATTCTACCAAACCTTGTCCAGATCCCCAGAACAGAACGTCTAGTGAGGATAAGATTTAGCAGCCTAAAGAATGAAAAGATGAAAGCTAGAGAGACCAAGTGGTTCTTTAATAAAATTCTTCATTTGCCCCGGGGCCAGACTGACTGCCTTAAAGTATCTCATTTACATGAACTTAAAAAAAGGAAAGTGATGACTGACTGCCTACTAGGTATGAGGCCCTTGCACACGCATCACCCCTTTTAATCTGCACAGGAAACCCACTGTAAAGAACTGGGACCCTTCATTTTTTCAGATGAGGTCACCCAGCCCCAGCGAGTGAAGACTTCAGGTTTCAAACCCAGATCCATGCAAAGTCCAGGCCCTTTCGGCTGCGTGTGACATAAAACTGTTCATTCCAGTCACCTGTGGGTGATGAAATCCTCCACAGGCCAGATCGTGAGAGAATGTGTCTCTAAAACGCCTCTGAATTACACAAGCTAAGAGGCGATGCAAACCTCCAGGGAAACATCCCACGTAAGAGACACACACCCATACCGACCAGGTCTGGGGTTCTTTCCTACTTCATACTTAACATCTAAGTATTCGATGTAATGATATCAGAGGCAAAACAGCTAGCTCAGTGCCAAACAGGCATCCTCCCCTCAAAATGGACAGCCCCCACTTAAAAATCTAAGAAAATTCATCGAGGACACAAACACTAAAAAAAGGATCTAATTCAGAAAAACAAAAATGATCCTAAAAATAAATACAGAATCCTTCGGCAGTTTTATTCCCCGTCCTGAAGAACTGCTTTTATGTATATTCATTTAAAATTATTTTTGGAGCCCAAGTCACTTGGGGAAAACTGTAAGTGTTATAATATGGTCTAATCTCTCCTGTTAGCTTTGATCTGTGGGAAGTTGCTCTCTAACCAATACAAAGTCAAAATTTGGTTTGAAAAGTTGTCGCATTTTTTTCCCTTGCAGATATCTAATACCTGAGCATGGTTTTACTGCTTTGAAAATGCTTTTGGATATATATCACCTTCCTTCAACTTTACAACCCTAGGTAATGGACAAACACTCCTTGTTTTTCCCTTTTACAAATGTGTAAAAAAGTCTCACAGAGATTGGAAATGGGGGTTTCCAGTGGCAAGTGATTTAAAAAAAAAAACTAGTCTAAACAAAACACAGAATTTAGTAACTTATAATCTACAAAGCTCATGTATAGATCACCCCTCAGGTAAGGTTTGATCTAGCTCTGAGGGATGGCCTACTCTCTCTCCATTTCTGAGCTCTGCTTCTACCCAGATTGACTCCATTCCCAAATGCCAAGCTGTGGAGAGACAGTGTGAGGTAGAATGTAGCTAGAATGTGCACAGCTACATCCTTTAAGGTTCAAGCCAGTGGAAAAGAACACACATACCTCTGTCAACAGTTGGCAAAATTCCCATCACTTTTTATTGGCTCTGACTAGGCTACATGCCCACCTCCACTACTGTGGTCAGGGATAAATGGAGTCACATGTCTCACCCTAAAGTCACGTACATCATCTCCACCAAAGCTCAAGGGATGAAGGGTGAATTTCCAAAGAAAAATTGAGCAGGGTGAGTGAATGCTGAGTTGGAAAATCAAGAGGTGCCCACTATAGACTACGTGATTTGACCAAAGTCACACCGATGCAAGGAGACAAAATCAGGAAAGACTTGAGCACCAATCTCTGAAACTGAGTACTCCAAAAATAGTGGCAAACTGTTTTAAAACATAGAGAGTAAATCACAAAAAGCCTTTCAAACTGCATCTCTTAGTCACAGATAACATTCTAAAATATTGATCGACTGCCTGCAGAACTTCAAAGACAGCCAAGTTCCTTTTACAAAATATAAATTTTGTAAAATTAAACAAGGTGAGACCATTATCTAAATCCAAATCCCTTTATAGCTCTGAATGGCTCCTCACCATCTGGAAAGTCGGAACAGCGTACTCAAAAGGAAAAAGGAAAAGCTTTTTGACCTACTTTTGTCCCTCCACTAATGTACAGCACTGACTCCCATTTATTAAGTCCCATCAGTGCACGTTACCGCGCTGGCTATTTGCAACTCTAAAATGACACCTATTATTCAGTTTGAGATTAGAATCTCAAGCAAGAGGGCCTTTTTTAATAAAAAATAAAATTAAAAATAGATTTGCCTTTGCCTCTTTAATGAAACCAGTAGCTCTGCCGGCTTAGAGGGGAAATGACAGATTTCTTGGGATTTGTATATATTGATCTGAGCACTGCGTAAAAAATAAAAAGTTACCAGTATTCATACCTTGAGAAATTGCACAACACTTCTCCTCTAAGGGCACGTACCATCCCCCAACTCTCCACAGCGGGCCTAGGCAGCCAACACATGCTCTCCCACTGAATACGACAAACCCTGTAAAACCTGACACACGCAGGTGGCACAGAACACCAGGTGCGTGCAGTCTGCCAGGTATGTGCCAAGTAAGAAGACGATTTAACCCATCGTTGTCCAACAGAACTTTCTGTGATGATGTAAATGGTCTACATCTGTGCTGTCCAACATCATAGCCACTAGTTACATGGGCTACTGAGATGGAGAAACCGGAATTTTTTTTTTTTGATTGAAGTATAGTCAGTTTACAATGCTGTGTCAATTTCTGGTCATAGCATAATGTTTCAGTCATCCATGTACATACATATATTTCTTTTCATTATAGGTTCCTACAAGATATTGAATATAGTTCCCTGTGCTTTACAGTAGAAACTTGTTAATGAATTGGAAGTTTTAGTTAACTTTATTATAATTATTTTCAAGTGGCTAGTGGTGACTGAATTGGAGGGCAGAACAGAAGTTGCCCTTGAAAATGTCTCCAGCATGTCATCTGCTCTCTCCCACTTGCATTTTCCATCCCAGCACACACACACACAAAATCACCTGGTGTTCCCCAAATTGGGAATCTGTGCCTCAGGACTCTTGCACATGCTGTTCCGCTGGCCTGGAATTTCCACTCCTCGCCTGCCTGGCAGACTCGTCTTCATCCCCCAGAGCCAGCCCAGGTTTCACTTCTCCTCTGAAGCCTTCCCTGATTTTCCCTCTCTCCCCCCACTCATAAGGCAGGTCACCCCTCCTTCTCCACCACCTCTGTGCTGACACGTATTTCTCTGGCTGTGCTCACCGTCCTTGGTTGCCAGCCTGTCCCGTACACAGTGGAGGGCAGTAGGGCACAGTGGTAACAGTGATCGCTGTAGAGACAGCTCCTTAGTGTCAAATCCAAGCTCCAGCATTTATTAGTACCTGTACAACCTCAGGCAAGTTACAGGGCCTCTCTGAGCTCAATGCCCCGTCTGTAAAATGCAGTTACTAATGGCCACTCCTTTATGGCTGTTGGAAGAACTAAATGGCCAAACACAGCTAAAACATTACTAGGCTGCCCAGCAAGGAGCAAAGACTCAATAAAATTGAGCTCTTATGCATTAGTTTCCAATAAACCGTTAGATTATGCACCTTGGAGAATGTACTGGGTCTTAGCCATCCCCGTAATCCAGAGTCAGAATATCCTCATTAAAGATTAAGATTATTAATCCTAAACTCAGTTCTGAATACACTCCATAACGCGAAACAGCCTTGCTCTAAACGTCAAACTAAGAGACTGAAAAGGAGATCTCCCCAGAGGCAAGCAACGGCAGAGGGGTGGTCTCAGGAAGATCAAAGATTTTTATGGGGGCTTATTCAAAGGGCATGCAAACAGACTACCACCCCCACCCTCCCCATACGTCCCAGCAGACCCTCTCCCCGTGCCCAACCTGGCCGAGTCTTGACCAAAATGCTCCTGATAGAGTTAAGCCTTACCCTGCAGGTTTGGGGGCCAGTTAACAAGAACTCAAGGGGCAGTGGTCCAGCATTCACATAAGAGATATATATAAGCAACTCTAAACTCCTACAACACTCCCTCATACTCCTAGTTTGCCCTCTTCTTTTCCTGGATAAGTGAGGGGGAGGGGGAGACCTTCAATTAACTGAAGCAGCCCTGTACACCTGGATTCTAGTTATGAGCCACCTGTGCACCTGGCCCTGAAGGATGGGACATCTCTTGAGTTCTAGGCGCCTAGGTTTCACTGGAGGCAAATAAAGATGAGCAGCAGGTGAAACAAGCATTAGAAATGGTTAAGTGTTCAAAACACAGGTCAAGTCTTGACGGGACTGCTCATTCCCCAAATTCAACGTCTTCCTCCTGCTACAAGGCTCCCTGGCAGGAGGACTCAGCCAGGAGTCTAGTAAGAGACAGCACTGAGGAGCGTGGAGCACACAGCAAATGCTTCTCTCGTGGGACATTCTCATTGGCTCTTTGCACACAGAGAATGAGGTCAGCCCAGCTTCCACTTCAGGGCGAAGTAGCACTGGAATCAGAATGCAGGTGACCTATCCTCCTGGAGGCCCCTGTGCAGGAGGGTTACAGGGTCACCAGTAGCACGGCTGAGTGGCGCAAGGAACATCTAACAAGAGGTTGGGGCTCGGCAATTTGCCTGCTATGCGAATTGGGACACATCACCGTCCCTGTCTGGGCTTCAGTTTCCTGTTTTATAAAATTAGGGGGTCGGTTTTTAAGTAGTAAAAATGCCTTTCTGTCCCAAATGAAATCTTACGGAGAAACTCCAAGATACAGAAACACACAGGTAGAACAGCTGTGATCAAAGTGCATCTGTGAAGTTCATGGATCCGCACCTACTCAAGCCACTCTCCCTCCCTGCAAGGAAACCCAGGATCCTAGAAACTCAGGGAAGGGGATCATTAGGAAACTAGATCAGCATCTTTCTAACATCACATCAAATCGGAACTTTCAATTGTTACTTACAATGGACCTTATGACACCTCTCTAAATGGAGTGGATAAGAAGTAAGATTGATAACCTCATTTAAAACTTTATTATGAAAAATGTCAAATATGTTCAAAGCAAGAGGGAATCCTCCATACACCTGTGACCCAGCAGCAACACCATCAAGTCATCGTCAGCGTCTTGTTTTCTCTCTCCCCTACCAATTCCCATACCTCTGAGATTACTCTGAAGAAAATCCCCAATACATTATCCATCTAGCTATAAAATATTTCAATATATTTATTTAAAAGAGAGAGATTCTGAAAAACTAGACCGCAGTTTCATTACCACACTAGGAAAACAAAAAACATGAATTTTTTATCATCTGACATCCAAGCGTCCAGGATCACTGTTCATTATTTTTTCCTTCTTACACTTAATCTGATGAAGAACTAGGTCATTCTTCTTGTCTCCCACTGCCTGGATTTTCACGATTGAATCTCTGTTTGTCATTGAACACGAACGTCTGCCCTCTCTACTTCTGGTGATTTCAGAGTTAGATCCAGGGTCTTGACCAGATTCAAGTTCCATCAGGAAGCACATAACATCTGGTTGTTTCTCTTTTTTGTGCTGTTGGCAGCCATGAATGATCACTTTCTATATCAGGCTGTTTTCCAGCTTCTTATGTATCTTCCAAAATGGTCCATACATACATCAATGCAGAAAGCTATAGTTTTGAATTCTTACCCAAATTGCATTAAACCCCACTATTGTTCTGAAACTTTTCATTTAATAATGAGAGTATTGGGTTTTTTTTAATTAAAAATTCAAGTAAGATACACTTAACATGTTAACAATTGCAGCTTAAATTCTGGCACGTGTCCAGAATAGCATTTCATACATAGTAAGTGACTGATAAATAGTTCTCAGGGAAATAAGCAAAACTAGTAAACCAGGTGGATTTCCAAAAAGTAGTGATGTATCACCAACTAACTCGCACAAGGGCTCCACCAGGCGTGCTGTGTGATACACCCCAGTCTCCTAAAACTTTCCACTGTCGGGTTACAAATCAGGAAAAGCCAAGAAAATCCCATTCCTCACCACTTCACATTTTGTCTTTTTTTTTTTTTTAACAACTGCCAAAAACCCCACATGACTTTATCTTCTACTGCCTTAACTCAGCCGTTCCATCCGTCTTCTCCTCCCACAAACAGCCTGAGCATAAACCACAGCCCCCGCCTCCCTGATCAATAATCAAGCCAGTCATTCCCACCGCCCCCACTAATGCTAACTGGTGGTTACAAAATTAGCAGCCTGCTTCCATGTAGCAGCTTCTTCAGGACCCCAAACGATCAATGCCACCGTTCCACTTCATGACTTGGAACTTATCCTGGCGAGAAGCAGCTACTCCCTTACAGGTCAATTAATTGTCCCATAAATGAAGCCAGGGATACGAGCAATCAAAATTAAATCAGGCAACACAGACTTTTTTTAAGTCCTCTGTAGGCTTTTTTTTTAGACCACAAGAAGGATACTAATCCTTGTGTTAACTGTGAAACTCAGAGTATAAACAAGTGTGTGCTTATCAGGAAAAAACTAACCAAAAATCTCCCACCCGGTGTATCTCAGCCACCCCAGAATTTTCCATGACGACTCTGTTTACACCACAGGAGGGGAACAATATGGCAGCCAAGTGATTTTTAAAACCAGGCTGACAGGCCTGAGGAGGCAGCGGAACAAGACCGGGCAGGCGTTCAGAGCTTTCAGCCAGCAGCACTACTCCATCCTCTCTGCTCCTCAAGGGCCGCTGAACCACTCGAAGTGAGAACCATTCCCTCCAGGATTAAAGAAGAGAAGGAAAGAGGCCCCTTATTATCACCTGTCTCCACAGCGGGGGCGCACCCCCAGCCTGACCCTGGTTCTGCCTCTGTCAGAGGGAAGGGGCTCTTCCCAAAGCCCCAAGGAGACCACGGAGCCCCGCATTCCTTGCCTGCTGCAGGCACTGGACACTCATCCTTGTGGTCTCACCAAAGGCATGCCCACCATTTAAAGATCCCTGGTCCTGAATAAACTGGTATTCAACTCATTGCTCAGAGAGAGTCCCCTGGGTCCACCCAGAGGGACTTGGGTTCAAGTCCTTGATTCACCCCCTAACTAGCCATGGGCAATACCTTATCTGAGACATCTCTTCTGGTCTCCAAACTGGAAGACCATATTCACGACCTCCTAAACGTTCTAAAAAGGATGAAAGGGGCTGATCCCATGATCAAGGCTAATTCCAGTCTTCTTTCTTCTCTATTCCACCCCACCCTTTTCCACTCTGCTCCCGAATTCTTCATCCGCTTCTCCCCTCTACTTCATCTGCACCCGGCACGGAGGAGAGTCCCTGGACCACTCACCCAGCAAGCACATGCTCTGGCACAGGGACAATGCACAGAAAAACAAGCAGGAGAGACCTCCAAGCTCTGTGCCATTTCTGGTCGAGGTTGTGATGGTGTGTCATTAGTCTCGATCACCAGGCAATGCCTTTGCCTCCCTGAGTCACCCCAGCATGGGACGCTGCCTCAAAAAAACCTGTCTCCTAAACTCCAGGTCCTGCAGACACAGGCAGGTCCACTCCACAGACACCCCAACCACCTGCATGGGCGGGGCACACAAACGACATTTTTTCATGAACCAGTAACTCTCCGCTCCACCATCCAGCCTCCCACCGACTTCACCATATCTTCAATAGCACCCATATTTCCAGGGAGTATGGGTTCGAGCCCGGGGGTTGGCGGCAAAATCAGGAACTCTAGCGTACTGGAACAGACTCCAGGGAGGACTAACCCTTCCAGCAAGCGATGGAATACATTATAACCGGGTAGCCCTCACTGACAACACACTACATAGTAGCCACAGGGCCAAGAGTTCTAAATATATTTAATTTCTGTAGCTCTTATGACAACCCCATGGTGTTGGCATGGTTATTATCTCAATTTTCCCCATGTGAAAACATAAAGGTATACAGGGATTAAATTATAAGCCCCAGGTCACACGGCTGGTCACAGGGGGAGACAAGATAGGAGCCCCGGATCTGTGGCCTTAGGTCTTTTGCAAGTGAAAAATAAAAGGAGGCCCACACTTCTGCCTGAGGAACCCCCCCAGCCACAACCACACATATTTAAATCCATCTGGAGAAAAGGCATATTAACTCCCTGGACTGAGGAAGAGATCCAGGCCCCAGCCCAGCCCCCACCACCAATAACACAGTCTTCAAACAGGGACCTCCCCTCTTCTAAACGGTCTCTTCCCACCTAGAAGACGATGGCCCTAAATAACAGCTCTCACGTTCTAGGATTATTCGTGAGGACACAGGGGGCCGTCTTAAGGCTTTGGGACTTGAAGTCAGAAGGACCTAGTTCAATCCTAGGCTGTGAAACCGAGTGACCGTGGGTGGGTAATTCAGCCTCTCTGGGTCTCCTTTCCTCCTTTGCAAAAGGGGATGATAATGACTTTGCTGTCAGTGCTAAATGAGGCAGTGCAGGCTCACGCTGAATACAGCGTCTGGTATCTAAGACCCAGCACGTGGGAGATGGTGGTACTGCTATCACCACCACCACCATCACCGTTGTCATCATCATCGTGATCTGAAATTCCACAAAGGAACTCCTCCTGCCTTTAACACAGGTAAGACCTCCGTATCTTATTTGGAAGGAGAATCTGGCTAACACATCTTCCAGTTTAAATCCTTGAGCAACTCAGGCTGACTCAGAGTGGAGGGGATAGGGTAAATGGCTTAGCAGCTGGATCCTGGGCCCCTCCCACCATACTCCCACTCCCAAGACCCTACCTGTAACCTAACAGGTCTTGAATAAACACTCCACCCTAACAAGTCTACAACTGCTGAATGATAACGACAAGGTTCCTATGGCAACCCTGGTTTCTGAAGTTGGGGCGGTGGGGGGAGGGTACTTTAACACCTGGCTCACGTTGCGTGAAACACCTTGACACTGCGTGTGATTGTTTTTCTCCACAATGAGAGGCGGCCTTACCCTTTCACAGCACGTGGCCACTTACAAGGCGCTCTCACAGGCGTTACCTACTCACGTGAGATGAGAGATGACTGACTCGTTTGACAAATTAAGAACCTCACAATGAGAGTTGCTAGGAGTTCACATGTAGTAAGATCAAGACAAGACCTTGGGTCTCGACTCTCACAGCGCTCTCCTGCCTGTCAGAGGCGTCCACCTCCTCCTCCATCAGCCCGGTCCCCCAGGCTTTCCCTTTCTCTCACCTTCATGACTTGAGGCACATACACCCCAACCCCTGTATTTTGCTTTCTATCACATTCTGGTTTGTTTCAACCACCAACAAGCGTATGTATGGCTTAGTCCTGCAATTAAACTGTGCACTCTTGAAAGCAGGGTTCATGCTAAACATGGTTTGACATCTGTTAAGCAGCAACCACCTTAGTTCACTAAAGTGTGGTGATTAGGAGTTTGAGCTTAGGAGTTACAGTATGATATGTGACTTAACATAACAAAAATCTACGTTTGAATCCCAGTTCCAATGCTACGAAGCTGTGTGATCTTAGGGAAGTTGCTGAACTCCTCTGTGACTTCATTTCCTTGTGGGTTTAATGGAGTAATAACAGTGCTGATCTCTTAAGGTTATTGTGAGAACTAACAGGAGCTTGATTCAGGTAACACAGAGTAAGCTCTTAGAAACGTTACACTATGATGATGATGATGATGATGATGATGATGATGATGATGATGATGATGATGAAGAAGAAGAACCAACATTATCACAATGTTACAGTTAATACAACTGAAGTTCAGCGCTCTGGATCTCACCCAGGGCCACACAGCAAATAAGCATGGCAGCCCAGGAGGGAATTTCAAGATGCCACCTCCTGCTTCTACTTCTTTTATAATCCCCACAATGCACAACAGACACGGTGCTTAGTGATACCCAGAAACTACAGAATGTGACACCTGTCAGGAGTGAGTCATCTGGGAAAGCCTTTCATTTTGCAGATTAGAAGAATCAGGCCCAGCAGATAACACATCTGCTCACTAGTGTTCAGCTAGTAACACAGTTGTCCCTCAGTATCCACCGGGGATTGCTTCCAGGACCTCCGCAGCCCACAGACATATACTGAATCACGATGCTGTACACCAGAAACTAACACAACACTGTACATCAACTCTATTTCAATTAAAAAAAAAAGGGGGGGAGGCATAGATTTGCTCTAGTGGGTGCAGTCATAAAGCAGGAATTCTACGCCCAGGTATCCTTGTAAGGTTTACGGAGGAGGCTGGAGGCAGAGAGCGGGGCTCTGGCTGTAACCCGTGAAGACACAGCAGTTCCTCGCACTGCCCTGGGAGAGGCGGCGGTCTGGTCAGTTTTGTGAACTGCACGGTGCTCTTGTTTTTCTCTGTGCTCTGTCTCAATCACGGAGTGGCCTTGTCTGTGTCTCATTTGATCACCATCACACAGTGACCTTGTCACACGTCAGTGTGCTGTGAAATTCCTCATGCCCAACAGGAGAATACCAGGGCCCAGCTATCAGAGCCAGCCCAGCTCCAAGCTGCCAGCGCTCAGAAGGGGCTGGCGTTTCATTTTTTTTCTTTTCTTGGTCATCTGTTCAACTCTTCGCAATACCTGTTTGTGTCAGGCAATTTCAAAGGGGGGTCTCGGTGCAAAATAAAGACCCCCCAACCCTTAATGAGGTGACATTCCAATGTGGGAACAAACAAATGATTAAAAATAAACATAATGCATTGAAAAAAAAATTAATCCTACAGGATGTTAGAGGGCGGTAAGGGCTATGGAAGGAAAGGAAAACAGAGCAGAGGGAAGGGGACCGGGAATGCCGGGCAAGGAAGCGACATAAGCAGGGCGTCCAGAGGAGGCTGCCTCCCTGTGCAACGTAAACAGAGGCTCGAGGACCCGGAGAAGGTGACCGTGAAAATTAGCATCCTCGTCCCAGTTCAGAGATGAGAAAAGCGAGCCTTGGGGAGGTCCGAGAACGTGTCCAGGACCACCGACCAGCAATTACACGATGGAGCCGGGGGCACCCGGGTCTCCAGGTGACTCTGTGTCACAATCTGCCTTGACAACAGCAAACAGGACCTAAGGCCATCCTGGTGCAGAACTGAAAGCAGGAATGACTCCAGACTTGTGGGGGAAGAGCCTCTGCTTTCCCCTCTCACACAGGCTTACGATACACGTCTGTGCATCCGTACTGCAGGGGACCAGAAGATGCCCCCTCAAAAGATGCCACTCCGGTGTAAGGTCAATTCTGAGCAGAAGGCGCTGAGAAAAAGCAGACACAGGGTGAGGCCTCTGCCCACTCCCTATGGCCTGAAAGCAGGGCATAAATTCCCCCATGAAGGTGTCCCCGAGAACATCCTTATCAGAGATGGAGATGCCACCGAGAAGAATGGACATAAACCAACCTTGCTACATAGCCTTTTCTGCCATGACTATCCCCCATATATTGACCTTCCCACGATTTACTGACCCTAAAAACCCCAGCAACCCCTTTCCTTCATCTTGTCATTTCTCTACAGATCTATCATCCTTTGTCAGAACTGTATACAAAGCTTTCCACCCTAGCTGCTTCTTTGGAGATTTTCTCCTCTTCCCATAAAGTTCCACCCACCCCTGCCCCACTCCTGTGCCAGGTAAAACTCTGAACATCCAATATCAAAATGTGTTCCCTTTTCTCCTGTTTATCTGTCTTTTGTCAGTTTCTTTCACAGGCCTGGCCACTGAGTCTAACCGGGTAGAAGAAAATGTTTCTTCCCCCGTTACAGTTCCAACCTACTAAGAGTTTACCCTGGGCAGCTGAGCTGTGTACTGCGCAATTCATACGTTATCTTAGTGACCCCGAGACCGGAAGTACAACCATTCGCCTCATTCAGTAGACACAAGGCTATAAACGTGAAGTCCCTGTTCAATACCACAGAGCTGGTAAGAGGCAGGGTCTCCTCTCAAACTCCAGCTGCCTAGTTCCATAGCTGCACCTGAATGGCAAAACAGCCAGTATGTTTACAGATGTACATGTGTGTATACAATCCCTAATAATATCTACAGCACACAGTGTTTAGACAAAGTAAGTGAGCCCAGGGCAGCAAGGACACCTCCCTTCCCACGTAAGCTGTGTTAGAAAGAGCTTGGTGCTGAAGCGTGTTCACAAGCACAGGATGTGGGGATGTCTTCTGTATCCTCTTTGAGGATGGGTACTAAACAGTCACTCGGTGGATGGATGGATGGATGGATAGGTGGATAGATGGACAGATGGACGGATGGATGGACGGATGGATGGACGAATGGGTGGATGGATGGATGGATGGATGGATGGATGGATAGATGGATGGACGGATGGGTGGATGGACGGGTGGACGGATGGACGGATGGACGGGTGGACGGGTGGATGGGTGGGTGGACGGGTGGGTGGGTGGACGGGTGGGTGGGTGGGTGGACGGATGGATGGGTAGATGGGTGAATGGATGGGTGGGTAGGTGGGTGGATAGATAGGTGGACGGAAGCACTTCCTTCTGCACTCCAGGGACCCTCCCCCAGCCCCAAGAACACTTGCTGATTCACGTGGACAAGAGGAAGCAGGTGTGAAAGTGAAACTGCTCTCAGTGTGTTCCCCAGCTAATCCCAGCCAGGCAGGCAGGAAGGCAGTAGGCACCCGGCCCAGCATCACAGGACACTCCTTTTAGATGCTGAATAAGAATATTCAGTTTCTTGTGGGGATTAAGTCATCTACCAAGGCACTCTAGAATTCACTCTGAAACCTAGCTGTATCCCCCCCCAAAAAAAACAAAAAAGAAAAAAAAACAAATACAATCAAACAGCTAACAAAGTTATAATTGATGAATGCAATTACTAATGTGCTTTAAAAAAAAAAAAAAAAAGAACTTGCCCTGGATATGAAAGACAAGCCATGAAGGACTGGTCAGGAGGCTTTGTCAAATATAAAACAAATTTGAAAATTAAAGTGACTATTAATGACTTCAGCAGCAGCCAACAAGAGAAAACAAAACAAAGCAAAACTTATTCTTGGAGCATCAGTTTCAGTCTCTCATGAGAAGGCCTCTTTTTATATCTCGAGAGCTGACCTTTCTCTCATCTGCTGACATCAGCCCTCTCCATCATAGTCCTTATTAAAAAAAAACCAAAACAACAAAAACCAATCTAACAAAGATGCCCTTCGTCATTGATCTGAGCAAGTACAGAAGGCGTCTCCCGGGAGACACAGCTGTGACTTTCACGTACAAAACCAGAGGTTGGCTTTGAACTCACCTTTCACGTATCTCCTGGTGACACAGTTAAATATACATGATGTGCCAACTAGATACAAGAGGCTGGGGAAGGTGCTGTGAGGGGCACCATGTTGAATCAGGGTAACGCTGCCCTCGAGTTGCCCACGGTCTGATAAAGAAGACACAGCTGGTGGAATCATAGAAGCTGAGAAGCAGGACCATGGGGAGTCCAGCAGAGTGGGTGCTTGCCATCCGAGGACAAGGGGGTCCTTCTGGAGGTGACGTTTAAGCTGGGTTTGAAGGATGGGTGGGAGGTGGAGGGGTTGAGAGAACACTGAGAAGACACTGATGATTTGCTGGCCGCTGGTTCCATCAGGAATAATTCCTGCCCTTCTTCTGTGGAGGGTACACGGCTGTCTGGCTGGAAAGCTTTCTCAGAGGGGCCGGGCCCCTGGGAGCTCTTACAGCCATGATTTCGCACTCACTCTGGATGGACTCTGCATGGAGAACATTCTGGAACCTCTTCAGTGGAGGTCTGGCATGCAGCTCTACATGTCCAACACAGAATCAGGAAAGAGACCCTGAAGGCCAGTGAGCCCCTCATTCTTAACCAGAGCCGCCCAAGAGAATCACCTGGAAGCCTTGTTTTCAGGATGCCTGTGCCAAGACCCAGAGGTAATGAGACGGAATTTCAGCAGTGGGGCTTGGTCATGTACTTATGGGAAAGGCCCCCAAGGAGTTTCTGATAGCATCCCCTCCTTAAGAATCACTGATCAACACCATGATCTCATTTTTCAAAGTGGGGCAAATGAGGCATAGAGAGGGGATTCCTTACTCACTCAGTCATTCGATGCATATTTATCAAGTACCCTCCTAGCAATACAAGGCTGAGTAAAACAAAAATACTTGCCCTCATTAAATGCTTTTGCTCACTGAGTCCTTGCAGTAACACCATGGGGAGTTACTCTCACCCCTCCTTGTTTTAAAGATAGAGAAACGGAGGCACAAAGGATTAAATGAACACAAAGAATCAGTGATGGAGTCAGGATTCAGCCTGAATTGTCTGAAAAGCAACTTTCAACTCAGGGCTGCTTACCCGGGGGCCTCCTCCTGAGGACCCCAGCCCCTGGGTGATGCGCACGCACAAGGAATGGCCTCTGTTTTTAGAAGCCAAGGTGGGGGGAGCCAGGGAAGAGAGCTGCATGCCAGACTTCCACTGAAGAGATTCCAGAACGTCCCACACACAGGGTCCGACCAGCGTGAGTGCTGAATCACGGCTGGAAGAGCTCTCAGGTGCCGAGCTCCTCCGGAAAAGCTCTCAGGTGCCGAGCTCCTCCGGAAAAGCTCTCAGGTGCCGAGCTCCTCCGGAAAAGCTCTCCAGCCAGACAGCCACACCCGCTCCACAGAAGAAGGGCAGGAATCGTTCCTAGAGCCAGCTGTGTGGAGGGCCTAAGCAGTGGCTTCCCTCTCAGGGCCTCAGTGCAGACCAAATTAAGAAGCTGAAACAAAGCCTCTGAGATTTCTCCAGCTCCTAGGAGTGACAAATAAGGAAATCTACCAACCCTTAGCAAAGAGGCCGAGACACAGAGGAAGAATCCCGCTAGAACTGGGATTAAGAATCACCTCCGAGCCAGCAAGTGGAAGCTGTTATGTCTCCTGCGATGGGGAAACCAGAACCGAGCCCTGAACTCAGGGACGTTTTGTGGGGATTTAACAGAACTCTGAAAATGCTCCTCATCCTACCTGGCCTGCGACAGATGCTCTACAAATGGCTAATGCTTCTAAACGCCCCTCCAGGGTGGGCTGTCTGATGAACCTGTGTGAAATTAGCTTTTTCTTTTTCTTCCAATTTTTGTTTTGCCAAGAACAAACACAAAGGCAGAAATAGCATCTTAAGTCAAGGTTCATGGGGCACACGGGGCTCGCTGACCTCTGGGAGCTCACCTCATCGCCCACACGCCTCCTTGATTTTAAGCTGGAAGCAAAAGAAACAGAGTCCCCTCAAGGGCAGGAGGAAATCCATTATGAGCTTTTGACGTTCAAACAGCAAGGAAGCCCCCAGCTGCTGGAGCTCAGCAGATGAGAGCAGTAAATATCCCCAGTGGACACACAACTGTACAAAGGTACCGCGTCCAAGGGCAGTTAGTTTCTCAGGGAACCTACTTCCCTTAGGAAACGCTGATTTAAATCTTTCTTATAGTTGTTGACACGTAAATGTTAGCGACTGGTAATTAACGCACTCCTACTGAAACAGAACACTTATTTTAAACAGCAAATGGTGACAGACTGGATTGGACAGAATCTCTGGCATATTCCACAGGAGATCTTGCCTGTGACATCATTAAGCCCCAAGACTGGGCTATCCATTCATCAGGCCTTGAGAAAACACCAAGCCTCAAGGGGGCCACCCGTGCAAACTCACACCTCTAGGATAATCACGTTACAGTACCATCCTTGCTCATTTCAGAACAGCATCTCAAGACAGTTTTTAACAAGAACTCTACAAACTGGGATACGGCCGGTGCATAAAGGAAGAACAGTTTGGGGAAATGATGGGCACCAACGGAGTACAAACAAAAAGCCTTCACTTCTGGCTTCCAAGCAAAGTGTTAGGTGTGGACTCAAAAGGGTCCAAGGCCACCTTAGGCTTAACGAGAGCCCGGTGAACGTACTTCTCCGGCCAGACGGGGCCAGATTTCAAGGGCCTGGGAAACATCTAGGTCTGGGAGGACATCCAGAACTTCACTCTTCAGATGACAAACGGAGCCCAGAGCAGAGGAGCAAAGGTCCCAGGCTCGCACAGGGAGGCAGAGCCAGGGTTGGAAACCGGGCATCCTCTGCTCTTGCTGTGCGCCCCGGCACCCCCCTTCCACTCCCTGGGGCTCCTCCGAACCACCTGCCAAGCCACTGCAGAAGCTCAGGAAGAAACACAGCAGCACCACAGCAGCCAGGAATCAGGAGGAGCCCGAAGGTCCTCAGCCAACATTTGTAGAACTTTCTCCAGTGGCCCCTTTAGAGGAAGCACCATTCCCTCATACATCAAAATTCCCAACTCCTACAACTAGATGACCTCAGAAATAAAAAGAAGTCAGACGTTGAATACCCAACAGAGACCTGGGTTTAAATGAACCTGTGTGACCTTGGGCTCAACTGATGAATACAACTGAGAAAACACAGGCAAAGGGTAGAAACAAACCCAAGTGTCCACTGACAGATGCATGGAGAAACACAACGTGGTCTATATCTGCAACAGAGTATCATTCAGCCTTAAACAGGAAGGAGATTCTGACACTACAGATGCTCCAGCATGGATGGATCCTGAGGACTAAGTGAAACAAGCCATCACAAGAAGACAAATTCTGTATGATTCCACTCATACAAGGTACCTAGAGGAGACAAATTCATAGAGACAGAGTAGAATGGTGGTCTCCAGGCCTGGGAGAAGGGAGGGAGAGGGGCTGCTGAATGGATTTGGAGTTTCAGTTTTGCAAGATGAAAAGAGTTCTGGAGCCTGGTTACACAACAACGTGGACGGGTTTAATGCTTCTTAATTGTACATTTGAAAGCGGTTAAGATGGTAAATCTTTCATGTGTATTCTATCACAATTAAAAATTGTTTAACATATATATTTTTTAAATCAACAAAATGATATCTAAGCCCAGGGCTTGAAACAAGATTTAGACAAGATAATGATCATTATCTAAAGATAGGACCTGGTGCATAATAGGTGTTCAAATAAATATTTGAGCCTCCCATTGTTTTCATTTTCAAAGGAAGAAACAAAGCTGTATTTACAAAACATGAACAGAGTCACAGACACAGAAAGCAAATTTGCGTCCTAACGAAGGGGACAGGGGGAAGGATAAATTAGGAGGATGGGCTTAACACCGCTATATATAAAATAGATAAGCAACAAGGATTTACTGTACAACACAGGGGTCAAGATTCAATATCTTATAATAGCCTATAATGGAAAATAGATGAATATATATATATATAAAAAACTCAATCACATGACTCATCCACATTGTAGCACATCTGAAAATAGCACAATATTATAAATCAATTATACTTCAATTTAGAAAAAAAAGAAAAAAGAAATAAGGCTGTCACCCAGACAAGTTAAGTGCCTGGAAGAGAAACCACAGTGGTAGGAACTGTGGAGTCAGAATGTCCTGGTGCAAACCTGATTTCTCCACTCAGACACCAAGCGTCCTGAGCTAAGTCACCCAGCATCCCCGGTCCTCATCTGTAAAGTGGGCAGCAGCATCCAGAGAGTCCAGAGCTCAGAGGGGACTATTCTGAGAATAAATGCATGGGAAAGGGCTTAACAAACTGCCTGGAATACACTGAGTGCTCGTAAACGTGAGCCTCATCGGAAGCAGCAGGACAAAGTGGGGACAAACTCAATGCGACTGGTCCCCAGGCCACCACCCTGATGCCCGGCACCAGCCTGCCACTCACCCCAACTGCCACTCTGGAATGGTGCATCCATGTCCTTCCTCCCCGAATCGCAGAGTCAGCAGTGGCTTGAAAGCTTCCTGAGCCTGAGTATGTCGGTGGGGGGGGCGGGGGGTGCATCACCCAGGCATCCTCCTCCGCGGCTCCCTCTCCTGTCTCCTCCTGCTCGGCCCACGCTCCCTGTTCCCAGCCGTGCAGCGAGCAAAGGTTAGTAAACACAGCCGTGTCCTGCCCTTCTCACGGGAACCCCACCTGAGAGGGAAACTGGCTCTGCACAGAGATCACAGCTCACTCGTTTTCCCCTCAGTTAACCTGGTGGCCAGGTACAGCCCCAACCTGGAGGAAGGATGCAGCCAACCATCACCCTCTCTGCAAAAGGGAGCCAAGCCTGGCAGTTTTGTTGAATGTTCCCCAACTCACACCCACCTCCCCCCACACACACACCCCTTAAGCATCAAATTGTAACAACACAAGAAACCAGGACCAGCCGCTGGCAGCACGCTGTCACAGAACAAGTCAGACCGGAACTTGAATCCCAGCTGTGGGACCCTGGACAGGTGGTCAATCTCGCAAAGCCTTCAGGGTCCTCGGGGTGGAATGGACACGCTACCATGCCTGGCTGCTCAGCCCTGCCGAGAGGCTCTGGGTTCGCAGACATCCTCACCTCATGCTTGGTGCCACCCTCCCCATCCTGCTCCCAACACCTGCTCCTGCCCCGCGGGCTCCTGAACAAATAAATGCGGTAGCTGGAGGTGCACAAGTAACTTCCACTCACCCCCCTTCAGCCAGAAATCGGTGCATGGTCCTGCTTCAAGGAGAAGAGCCAGGAAAGGGAAACATTCTCACGGGCCCAGGAGAGGAGGACCGGATCTGGGCAAGAAGCAGACGTTTTTAACCCAGACACAGTCCTCTGTCCTCCAGAGCTGACGGCCAGAGGAGGAGAAAGAGACACAAATGCCTAAGAACACAGGATGGAAAAGGCGACAACAAAGTTCACACAAACTGTGACAGGAGAAAAGAAGGCTCCACTCACTTCATCCAGGAGCCCGCGGTGGAGGGTCTGTGTTATCAGGGAGGGCTTCTCTGTGGTGGTGACTGCTAACCCTGCCAGGAATAAACCAGGACTTTGCCAGGAAAGGGCACAGCCAGCCATCTCTGAGCTGTAACTCAAGCCCAACCTGGAGTAGCACGGCAACCTCCTGCTGTGTCTTCCCTTCTCCAGCAGTTGTGGGATCCCCACAACTAGGTTATAAACTCACCCGGGGCGGGACTACCTAATGCAGTGGCTGCCAGCAGCAGGATCACCAGGACCGTGGGAGATGAAACTGACTGGCAGACAGGACCCCGGGGCCCTTGGAGAGGCCGCGTGGGGACGTGGAGGCAAGACTGGCCTGGGTTCAAATCCCAGCTCTGTTACGTGTTCCTAGGGGCTACCATGATGGTCCCTGTGGGCTTGATATTGTAAAATATAATTTCTTATTATAAGATCTGTGTCTTTATTAATGAAACGACAACTCTGTCAACAAAGAAGGGGCAGTCCAGCCACATAACAGTCAAAATTGTTACCGGAAATAAAAACGGTCAAACCTACGATGATCATTAATGTTACTATTATAGCTGTTTATCTAGTAGAGCTAAGATGTATTGAGGGCTTATGATGTGTGGGTTTTACCCCAATAATCTCACTTAATCCTTACTAATCCTATAAGGCATTACTATTATTATTATTAACCTATTTTATAGACGAGAAAACAGGCACAAAAGTCAACTGAATTTTCCAAGATTATGTGAATGTAATATAGTAGATTCCCTAAAGAGTCTGAAAAAAAATATATATATATGTATGTATAACTGAATTGCTTTGCTGTACACCTGAAACAAACACTGTAAAAGATGACACTTCAATAAAAAATAAGAATTAAAAAAAAAGAGGAGTCCCTCCACATGGGGCCTCAGCAGGGAATTCAATGTCCCCACCACCCCCTTACAGTAGCATCATATCTGAGCCAACAGATTAGGGTTCAAGTCTCAGATCAGCCACTCAAAAGCTGTTTGACCTTGGGCATATCAGCTCTTTAAGTCAATTTTGTCCTTTTTTTTTTTTTTTGGCTTAAGATGAATTTATTATCTTCCAGTTCTGAAGGTTATAAGTCCAAAATGGGTTTCACTGGGCTTATCAAGTTCCTTCATTTCTAAAGTGGAGATTAGTACAGCCTCACTGGGTAACTGAGACAATTAAAATAAAACATGAGCTAAGTCCTTGACACAGAGGAAATCCCCATCATGCCGGGGTCCTGTCTTCTAGCAGTTTGGGGGCCCCAGCCCTCTCAGCCTGCCCCACGGCCTCCTGCACACCTCACCATGCCTGGATGGGGCCACCCCGACCTGCAGGCGTCTGGGCCAGGCCTTGGACTCCATTCCAGGCTCAGGTTAACTTTACTGGGAATCAAGAGAGGTAGGGGTGCCTTTATTTTCAGAAGATTGTAAATTGGGGTTCCTTACCTAGAAGACACCAAAAGTAACCTGGAACTTTTACATAGTCAAAAAAAAAGTCAGGCGTGCTCACATTTGATTCCGGTTTAACCTGAATGCAAAGTAAATATGTGAAATCCCACGCCTGATAATGTGGCAGAACTAATTCACCACGTGTTTTTTTTCCAGGTTACTGTAAAGCATGGGAGGTGTCATGGGCTTCAGAGAACTTCTCTTCAGTGAGGGGCGGGGCTCCCCCTCCCTCTCCCACTGACCGGCAACAGTTCCTAATAGTAACCCACCCAGATGGGCCTTACCTAAGGAGGGCAGAGAGGAGAAAGCAGAGAGTGACCCTGCAGGTCCCTGATGACTGTTAGGGTCCCTTCCAGGTTTAAGGGCTCTGACTGACCTCAACAGTCCCCACCAGGGCCCACAATTCAGCTGCATCCCAGGGAGGACATGGAGGCCCCTATTTTCAGGAGGGCAAGCATAAAGCTGCAAGAAGGTGCTACACTGAGTATAAATTAAATACCCCAAAGCACAAGACACAAAGTACACATGACATGATCACATATGACAAAGATAAGAGGGAAGTAGAGAAACCAACACTGGCTTCATGTTACTAGGGAAAGCTACACCAGCGAGGAGCTGGCTTTGGGATACAGAGCATCAAAGCCTTCCTTTACTTGCTTCAGAAACACGTACACGTCTCTAGAAAAGACTATGAGCTCCTCACGGATAGGGAGGGTGCCTTGTTCACCACACTATCCCCAGTACTGTGGAAAGAGATGAGACTCAAATGCTGGATGGATGTATAGATGGATGGATGGATGGACTGGTGGATGGATGGATGGATGGATGGATGGATGGATGGATGGATGGATGGATGGATTGGTGGGTGGGCGGATGGATGGATGGATTGGTGGATGGATGGATGAATGTATGGCTTGGTGGGTGGAAGGATGGGTGGAAGGATGGATGGAAGGATGGATGGATGGATGGATGGATGGATTGGTGGGTGGGTGGATGGATGGATGGATGGATGGGTGGGTGGGTGGGTGGATGGATGGATGGATGGATAGATTGGTAGATGGATGGATGGATGGCTTGGTGGGTGGGTGGATGGATGGATGGATGGGTAGATAGGTGAATGAATGGATGGACAAACAGACAGAGAGATGGGGCTGGGATGGGAAGCTGTGTGACTGCCTTGAGGCAGCAACCAGAAGAATATGGATTTAACTGGTCAATCAAAGCCCTCAAAACAAGGCCTTGCCCAGAGGCCTGTGGCCACTTTTCTTTTTTCCCTTTTTATCAGAACCCAAAGCACACCAGACCCGTGGTCCCCAGGTTTACAACTGCTGCCTGAACTCAGGCTGCGCTCCTGATGTGGTCTCATCCTTCTGGCCTCTCTCTCTCACTCTCTCCATGTGCCCCTCCCAATCAGTTTTATCCCAGTTCTGCTCCTAACCTGAATTCCTGGCCCTGCCTCTAGATCAGTTCAGTTTCTGGCTGAGCCACAGGCATGCTGACAGCCCTGCTCCAGCACACAGAACACAGTCAGATGAGTTTCTGTCGCCCAGTATGGCTGACCTCCATTGTGGAACAAAATTCAGTGACCTGTGCTTTCTCCTCTGTCACCCCACCCCTGACAGCACCCTTCCTCACTCACCCACCCTCACAAAGGGAAGGGTCAGCTGGGAGCAATCAAATCTGATCACTATGCCCACAGGCTGCAGCCACCTGTCCCACCCAGCAAGATGCAGACAATTTCAGCCCAACCTCAAAATATCACCGTTACAACCAGGAAGTAGGTGTTGTTTCATTTGTTTTCACTAAAAAACATTCTGGTAAGGAATACTGGCACCTTGTTTTTTTGTTTTTTTGTTTTTTGTTTCCTTTCAGAGTGACATTGACATAATTCCATTTCAAGTATATAAAAGTTTTCAACCTAAATGAGTCATTTGGCGAGAAGAGTGAGTTCGCAAGCCTGCATGTGGGTTGACCCCTTTACCAAGAAGCGCAGTGGGAAGTATTGAGTTTGGGGCTAAAAAACACTTAGAACAATGAAATCCTATTTTTCATGGCAATCCACGTTGCTAATCACATGGAAACCTGGGAGAAAAACAAGGAGATCATTTAAAATTCTGGGGTCAGGCAGAGCTCCCCCTGGGCTAGAATCCAGCTACACCACGTTCCTGCTGTAAAATTTGGAGGTGGGAAGAGGTACTTAACTTCTGACCACCATTAATTCATTTGCGGTTGTGAGGATTAATTTAAACCACAGACTATAGGTAAAGTGTTTACAATTTTTCAGCATTATAGAAAGCACTCAATAAAAGCGGGATGTGATCATTATTATTTAGAGATGGTGTGCTGTCCAACACGGTAGTCGCTGGCCACAGGTGGCTATTTAACTTAAATTAAAATTTAATGAAAAAGCCAGTTCCTGAGTCCCACGAACACATTTCAAGTGCCCAGTAACTACCTGTGGCTGGTGGCTAGTGGACAGAGCAGATATAGAGGAGTTCCATCCTGCACAAAGTTCTACCAGACAATGATGGCACAGAGGTAAAGAAAAATGGCTTGAAGCTACGGAGTCTGTGTGACCTTAGGGAAATTATCTAACCTCTCTGTGCCTCATTCCCTCATCTGTAAAATGGGGATAATAAGAACTACATCATTCAGTCATGATGAGGATTATCTGCTATGCAAGTGCTTACAATAATGGTAAACGCTCACCAGCTGGTACCCTACAATGGGGGGCAGACACAGGTACAGTGCAGAATGGGCTGTTGGGAGAATTAGAAAGATTTTTATGCAAAGCACATCCCACGGGGCCAAACACATAGCAGATACTGAGTTCACTTGTTTTTTCAACAACTGTTCATGGAGCACCTACTATACGCTAGGCCTTCTTTTAGGCACTGGAGACAGAGATGAACAAAGGCCCTGCCCTCATGGAGCTCACAATCTCAATAAATGTTTAATAAGTGATTATGCTGAAAGACCAGGAATAGTAACATTTCCGGTTTTTACCACCTGTTAAATACCCCCAGCAATGAAAAGGGAATGTTGTCAAATACAAAACTAACTATGAAGGGGGTGCCTAATAAAAGTAAATGAATGAATGAATGGAGGGAGGGGGCTGGTAGGGGGCCCATAAATGCTTAAGTAGGGAGCTGGGCCCTGGGTGATTGAGTGAATTACCCTACGGTGGGTGTGGCTAGCTCAGAGAGCTGTTGCCAGGCAACACTAACAAATGATCCCAAAGCAGTTGGCAAGCAGTGTTATGTAGAAAGGCTTAATCATCTTTAACATGAATCTTAAAACCCTAAGGACTTGGGTAGAGATAGCCTTCACAGGCATGCCCTCCAGCTTCTATTCTGGGCTGTGCTCTGACTCACCGGGTCAGCAGGGCCAGCTCACTCTCCTCTGTAGTGCCCAGGGGGAGAACAGAACCCACAGACGAGCTGGCATCCACCTCTCCCCCTGGGCCAACAGCGTTTCACTGGCCCTGGACACGGAAATGCCCAAGAGGGAGGCATCCCACTGCCCAGACAGCTCCTACCCAGCTCTCCGACACGCCTGCTGGCCAGAGCAGCTCAGCCTGGATGCAGCCCCAGTTCTCCGACTCAGTGGGCAGCGCTCTCCCAGGAGGAGGCAGATGGCACCACGCCTCTGTATGTGCTTCTATTCCCAAACTCTAAAGCTCCCTTGGGTAGGTTTGCAGCTCCCTGACACAGCTAAATGCCGTGGGAGGAGACATGTTGAATCACTGGACGAGCGGACAGGCCTCACCAAGTCATTTCCACCCCTTCAGTCTCAGCCTTGCTGTGTAGTAAGGGGAAGTAGGGTTTGCTTCACAATATTGTTAGTGGGATTAAATGAGATAACTTGTACTTGGCAGGAACTAGTTTACATTCTGTCTAGCACGCCAAGGTGGGCAGACAAGAGGAGGAGATGTCCAAGGTCCCAGTTCTGGCACTATCTACCAGAGCCATCTGGTCTACCTGGGTCTTGCCCATCTCCTTACCACTCCAAGGAGGGGGCCGGACTGGGTCCGGGCGGCCCACCCTGCAATCTTCTGCACAGTTACCTTCCCAATTTTACAACCACCTCGCTTTTCATCCTACTGAAAAGGACACAGGGCATATGGACATTCAGTACAAGAATTTGTACCGGCAACCTCCGCCATCCATGTAAGACTTCCTGCCAAATGGTTACATGAGGACCAGGACATGTGCTTTTAACAGATCTCACACATTAAAACAAATAACCAACCAAGTATTCGTGTAAAAAACGCTTGTCTTGAAAATCACATCTCAAAACACACAAATGTGGATGATACCTAAGGTTCTTCCTGTGTTTGATATTCTGTGCTGATTTCTGCTAGGGGCTGACCTGGCCGGGAGGGCGGGGCTGACACACGAGGGGAGTGATGCTCCTTGCACGGCCAAGACCAGTCTGTGTCAATTCCTTCTGTCACCCCCACGGCCGCGGCTTGCTGTGGCCCTCCCCAACATGTCCTGAGCAGAATTACAGGCAACTTCCATTCCCATCCAAAGTGCGTCTGGACACTGCACAATACTCACTCGTTGAATACCCTTTTCTAGTAGCAGCCCAGCCCCTGGTTCGGTTAAGCAGAGATCACCAGACATGTCGACTCGGGATCATTACACGTTTTCTGCATGTCCACTCCACGGCAGGCTCTGCATACAGACAAGACAGTGGCCACAGCTGACCTTGAGGGACTCAGAAACAAATGGGGGACAGCAAGGACAGTGGGTTCACCTCAAAACTAAATGGGCGGCCATAAGTGCGTCCATGGAGTTACTGAAAGATGATGGGAATTCAGGGCAGAAGTGGCTGATTCTTAAAGTAAGAAGCTGAAATTAAGGTCTCGAACTCACCTGAAGATGAACAGGATGTGGACGGGGAGTGGGGGGGGTGGGGAGAGGGGAGGGAGAGCCCTCAGTTCAGAATACCACATTTTGATTCATGCCAATCCCTCCAGGCCCCCTTCTACGGACCCATTTTCTCCTTGGAGGAAAGTCCCAGCCCGTCTGTAACCACTCAGATTTCTCCGCCCTCCCGTCTCTCGCTAGTCACTTGGCTACCTGGCGCTGGTTCTGACCCTTTCAGGCTGCTCACCGTCCCCATTCCCTGGGCCCTGACCCAACACCGCACTCTCGGGGTTGGCATCAAGTGCAACAAGGCTAAAATTAGGACTGCTTCCACAGATATCCGGGCTTCTCGGGAGCAAATCTGCTTGGCTCCCAGATGGAAAAACAGTATTTTTTTTCCAATCCTGACTGCAAAGCAACAGGGGGATCCGGAAAATCCAAACCTGCTCACGCCTCAACCAGACATGACTCTGAGCCACTCGGACTCTGTGGTAAGGGGAACAGGAGCCTTCTCTATTGTGCAGGGCCCCTACACAGGCTCGTCCTCACCGAGCTACGAAGCACCAACAGGAAAGGAGGGGTGACGAGCACAGGAGGCCCCGTGTGCCTGGGCCACCAGCACACGCTCAGCCTCACTTCCTGCTGGGTAGGCGGTCCCTTCCTCCCAATTTCAGAGACGAGACAATGCAGACCAGGGAGGTCAAGTACCTCTTTCGCCTGCAAGGGGACACACCGTTCACGGTCAGTATATGGAAAACTGAGGTTCAGAGATGTCCGGAGAACTGCCCAAGGCCACCCAGCAAAGGGCAGGCATCATGATAACGAGGACAGGGTCACAAGAACAACAGGCACGGCTAACATTTACTGACACTGTTTTGTTCCAGGCTCTACCCCCAACACCCTGCCCCAAGTGGGTTCTCCCATTTCATCCTTGCTACAGGCTAACTTGTGTCTCCTCAAAACAGGTATGTTGAAGTCCTCACCCCAGTGGGACCAACCTAATTTGGAAACAGGGACATTGCAGTTGTAATTAAGATGAGATCATACAAAGCAGGATGGACCTTGAATCCAATAGGACTGACGTCCCTATTAAAAGATGGCCACGTGATGACAGAGCCACAGGGAGAACGCCATGTGACGACAGAGGATTGGAGTGATGGGTCTACAAGCCAAGGAATGCCAAAGATTGCCGGCAAACCATGAGAAACTAGAAGAGGCAAGGAGGATTACCCCACAGCTTTCAGAGGGAGGATGGCCTGGCGATACACCTTGATTTCAGACTTCAACCTCCCAAAATGTGAGACAATCAATTTCTCGTTCGGGGCCACCTAGTTTATACTCTTTTGTTACAGCAGCCACAGGAAACGAATACAATCCTCATCGTAATTCTATGAAGACTGGGTACTAAAAAGTCAGGTTTAACACATAAGAACATGGAAGTTTAATTAAAAGCAAATAATGCCAATAACAAATGCCAATACAGTCTAAATGCTTTACATGTAGTAACTCACTTAATCCCCACAAAGACCCTAAGCCTACATCAACCCCAGGAAGCATTCCCACTTTAATGAAGAAGAGAGTAAGGCACAGAAAGGTAGGTAATTTGCCTAAGGTCACACAGCTTATAAGAGGTAGAGTCAGGATTCAAACCCAGGCCCAGAATCTGTGCAGATACAGAAGAGTATTGAATCTGGACTTGAACTCAGGTGCTCTGGTTTCAAAGCCCACATCCTTCTCTCTTCACCTGCCCAATAGAAAGCTCCATACTGGCTGGCCCTTCAACTGCTTATTTGACGACACAAACAAATTAACCAAATGAGCAGTGGCTTGCACAGACTGCATTAGCTCAAATTAAATTTAAATTAGTTCATTTTAGCAAATAAGACTGACCCAAGCCCACATGGGCAACAGAAATCAGGAAAGGAGTAACCACGTTACCTGGATCCTAAGCAAGCAGTGTGACATAAAGCTTCTCTCTTACAAATCTCTTAGGTACTCAGTCATTTCAGTAAACATTTAAAAAAAAAATTTTAAACATAGTTTAATTTTTTTAATATTTAAACTTTCCAAGGACATAATTTTTAAAAGCCTAATTTTATTCTGGGAGCAGCATACACTAGGGACTCCAATGCATACCAGAACCTCAAGAGAACCTGTTTCCTTTTATTTCAATGTTATGTACAACCAGGAGAAATGTATTACTGTTATTTTTCTTATTTCAGTAAACATTTAATGAGTGCCTACGATATGCCAGGACTGTGTCAGCTAAAGGCAGCATAAAAGACACAGCCCCAGCCCAGGAAGGACATGGAAATGGTCAAATTGCCATAAATCTTGGTAAATCTTACATCTGAAGTCAGAACAGAGGTGCCATTGGAGGTGCTGTTGGAGAACCAAGGACAGATGCCTAAATCTGCCCAGGTAAACAGCACATGGCTTCAAGGCAGGTGACATCTGAACTACGTCTTCAATTTCAAGCTTATTTCTTATTGTTAGGCTAATCCAACTCCATGCCCCAACACACACACACACACACACACACACACACACACATCTCTTTCTTTCCTCCCTCTTCCCGTCTTTGTTTTCTTCTCTCTGCAACTTTTCCCCAAAATACTAGATTGTTTTCACTGCATGAACCCACAGGTGTCCTACAGGATATGCAGCAACATTCAGTGTTCACGATGACTAATCCATAATGAAGGGAACAGAGGTCATTGGTTACCTTCAGAAAATATTATTTTAGCGTCAGAGCCTTGAATAACCATAGTTAATAGATAACTAGTGATGGTTAGTGTTAATTCAGCAACACTTTCCCTCATTAGACTATAGAAATAGTCCACTTCTGTATCAACAGAGTAGGAGAAAACAGCTCTGGGAAAAGGGATGGGGATGGGGTGGTGGGAGGTATGTCAGGGAGGTGGGGACAACGGTTCCTGGGAGCCAAAGAAGGGTCTAGAATAGTGACATATCACCAATTTTCAGCTGGCCACTCGCCCACCCATAGGGTCACCCCACACACAGCAAGCTGGCATGGTCATCATGTGGCATGTGACTTGGCAGAAAGCATGCAGGCTCTGACGTGACCCAGCCTCTGTCACTTCCCCTGTAAATGGAGCATACAGCATCTGCCTTACAGAATCATTCCCAGATCAAGTGCACCAGAGGTGCTCAGGGCCTTGCAGAGCACAGAGGAGACACACAATACACATTAGTCACAGCTGTTACTAACACAGCCTTCACTGTCACAGAATTTCACAGGCTGCCTAGGCAAACAGCAGTGATTATCCTATTCCTTCTTCATTGTTATCATCATTATTACCACCATCTTCACCACCATCATCACCACCATCATCACCATCATCATTACCACCATCTTCACCATCATCACCATCATCACCATCTTCACCACCATCTTCACCATCATCACCATCATCATTACCATCTTCACCATCATCTTCACCATCATCATGACCATCATCACCACCACCTTCACCACCATCACCACCATCTTCACCACCTTCACCATAATCATCACCACCATCATCACCACCATCTTCACCATCACCATCACTACCACCATCTTCACCATCATTACCATCATCACCGTCATCATCATCACCATCATCATTACCACTATCATCAACACCATCATTACCATCATCATCAACATCATCACCACCATCACCACCATCACTACCATCATCACCACCACCACTGCTGCCACCACCACCACCAAAGCTGTATAGAAGTTTTGGGCAAGTCATCCACATTCCTGGGCCTGAATTTCCACACCTGTGAAACAAGTACTCCTGGAACATGGGGACCAAATGCAAAGTGCGTACACAGGGAGGCCAGGCCCTGCTCACACTGGGAGCTGGCCGTCTTGCAGTGAATCTGGGGCCATGGTAAAAAGCCATGGAACTGGCCTCGCTGGGAAAACAAACAAGTCTGTTCCATTAAAATCTGATCCTCTGAACAGAAAACATGCCCACTCACCTCTGCCCTGCAACCGGGAGGCCGCCCCCCAAGAGGGTGAGGAACTGACCGCCTCTGGCAGCCACGATGACCTCCTGGAGCCGCCAGAATCCAGCCTCAGTGGGACAGGCGAACTAGCGCCTGAAACGGCTGGACTCTGGGTGTGGGTTTCTTATTTCTGCCCTGCCCACAAAAAGCCCTTGGATCACCGGGAGTATTTCTTTTTTTAACCCCTGGCATGAGCAGCGCACGATAGGGGCACGCCCCCGTGAGCTCGTGCTGTTCCCAGACTAATGAGACATGGTGAAGTTTATCGTGTGGTCTTTTCTGAAGGGTGTCAGGCGGTGCCCTGCTCCGGCACCCAGGCCAGCATTCCTGGGGAGCTCGGATGCGGGAAGCAATCCTGTAGACCCAACCACAGAGCAGCCCAGCTTCAGCAAGCTCATCTCCCACCGGCCTGCGAGGGGACATGGCAGGGCCAGGGAGCACTGAACTGGGACCAGGAAGCTTTGCCACTGATCAGCTGCGTGGCCAACAGTGGGCCTCCGCCTGCCCGTCACAGGGCTCCATCAGGTGGCACTAAAACTTGTCGAGGTCTCATGTTCACACACATTCTCTACACACGTTCTCCCATAGCTGCATCTCACGCTCTTCCTCTCCCTCTCCCCTCCCAGCAGGCCTAGGATCTGCCTCCCACTAGTCCTGCCCCATCCTCACATGTCACAAAAATCCAGTGCAAGTCACCCCGCACCTCCCCTCTCCTCCACCTCCACCCCTGCCCCATCCCCTCCCCTCTCACCCTCCCACGCTGACACTTCTCCCCTACCCTCCACCACATTGTTATTTTTTTCTCTCTCTCCCTCCTCCCTTCTGCCTCTTCTCTGGTCCAGTTTTCCCGCCTCTGCTCAGGGAACTTAAATGAAAAAAATAGTGTATTATTTCCACAGGCTGCACTGTGCCGTCCCATCTTTGTCAAACCCGAAACCTCATCTTTCCTTGCTGATTTGGTCCTTTGTTAAGAGTCGACAGGGACACCGAGGACTGGTCACAAGAGGGACGGAGGGTCAGGAGGGCCCAACCAGCTGGGGTGACAAGCACTCTTCCCGTTAAGGACACAGATCGCAGACACAGACGAGAAAGCGGGTCGTCCCTGCTCCTAAGACTCCACCACAAATGTTCGTCAGCCCTGGCGAGAAAAGCTGCACATCGGATTTGCTCTGACCTCCAAACTTTTTCACAAAGGACGTGACCCGAACAATAAGGCAAAGGAGCTGGAGCAGCTGGGATGGGGCAATGCACTCAATGGACATTAGCTACGTTTATTATTTTAAATGAGTCATAAAATAATTAGCATTTGTCCTGTTTTTACCAGAACTGGTTTTTTTTGGGGGGGAGGGGGGTTGTTCTGAAATAAATGTAATCTCTAGGCAATAAATCCTGAGTAAGCCAGTAATAGGTTTACCACCCATTCACTGGAAAGCATTCCGTCAGGCAGCTCTGGGTTCAGATTCCACCTCAGCAACTTACTGGTTGTGAAATCCGGGGCCAGGAACTGACGCTGTCTGTGTCTCCATTTCCTTGTCTATCAACTCAGAATACAAAACTGCCTAGAACACCTATGACTGACCCCGTTCACATCCTCATCATCATCATTATATGAATGTTTCTTGAGATTTCAACATGTCAGACAGTGAGCTAAGTGCTTTATATGCATTAACCCATTATACTACAACTCTAAGATGTAGGGACTGTTGTGAACCCATTTCACAGATGCACAGAGAAGTTGAGTAACTTGCCCAAGGTCACACAGCTGAGCAGCAGATGCAGGCTTCACCCCAAGATTGTCTGGGTCCAGAGTTACCCCATTCAGTCTCTGACATTAGGCCCAGTGGCCGGCAAGGAGTAAATTGTTCAGCAACTCACTCGCTAGGATTATAATGATATTGGCTTTAGTTTTATAAGAAACATTCCCTGCAGAGCAGTGATTTTATTTTGTCTTTTTGAATTAAATTTCAGTCCTAGAGGCACCAAGCCCAGTGTAACTGCTTACACTTCTGCCTGCTATCCACTCCTGTCATACTGGAGAGAAAGCCAGGCTCCGGCAACTGCCCGTGTGCCGTTTTATGGGTCAAGCTGCATTCGGGCCATAGAGGCTGCGGGGGGGATCTCCACTCCAGAACTGCTGGCAAATCTCTCCGTGGCTGGGGCCAGTGACAGAATGACAGCCACCACCTGTCCCTTTCGACCGGGGGGGGGGGGGGGCAGAAGGCCACACGACAGAGAGAGAGAAGCTCCTTGTCCTGAAATACACATATGTCCACCCACCTCCAACCATTCCAAGGGGCCTCCAGGCTGGGCAGAGGCTGCCCTCCTCCCAGCCACATTCCCCGCCTGACCCGCTCCAGCTCCGTCCTCAGCGCAGACAAGCGCTCAAGTCCAAGGCGCTCCAGGCAGCAGCCCCAGCCCCGCCCTCAGGGCGGACCAGCGCATTCAGCTCTCACTTGGCCACACAGAGCACGTTCACTTCTGAGGGAAAAAGCCCATCTGACTGTTTCGTTGAAAGCTTCCCTCGCCAGCACGTGAGGGCATCTGTCAGCAGCAAGTGGGGACGGCCAGCCCCAGGCCTGCCCCCCAGCCCCACCCAGGATGGGCTCTGTCAGCCAAGTCCCTCTGGCAGGTGCGGTGTGGCCTTCAGCCCCGGGGCCCGGGAGCCTGCCCTGGGGATAAAGCTGGTGTAGCATCACGGCACCCGCCCCAGGATACTGCTCGGTCCAGCAATCGCAACCTCAACATCCCAACCTTGGGGTTTTAGACACGTTCTAGAAGAAAACACAGGGAACGGTCAAGAGCACAGGCTCTGGAGCCTTACAGCTCCGGGTCTGAGTCACAGATCTGTTCTCAAGCCCTGAGACCCAGGCGAGCCATGTCGTCTCTGAGCATGGGTGCATGAAGGTAGTCCGCAACCGCGTGTGGCTACTGAACACCTGAATTGTGCTCTAAATGTAAAATACATACCAGATTTCAAACACTTGGCATGAAACGAAGAATTAAAATATCTCAGTATCTTTTTAATACATTTTGCCTAGACTGACCTATGATGATTAAAATTAACTTCACCTATTTCTTTTTACTTTTTTTTTTTTAATGTCGCTACCGGAAACTTTAACCTTACGCACGTGCCCTGTATTGTATTTCTACTGGGCAGCACTGTTCTAGCTTATCCAAGTATCTTCCTACACAAAGGCAGTTCCCTCTTTCAGAGGGATTTTCATCCCAGTTCTTAAGATAAATGTTTCCTACGTAAATACATTTTAGACCAAGTTCCATGGAGGTAGAGACGAAACCCAGAAGTGATGAAGTGACTTGTGTAAGGGCGTGTGGCTTACAAACTGTGGAGTCAGAATCTGACTCCAGGTCTTGCTAAATGCTGAGCTCTTCCCAATACTGGATACTAATTCACCCCTGTCTCCAAGTCTGCTCCTTAAAACAGTGGCCTCCCCACACTACCACCCCAGAAAAGAATGAAGAGCTAACATTCAGCTACCTGCCACGAGGACCACCAGTGGGTGGCTGTTTCAAAGGGTACAGTTGTTTGATACCTCAAGGCTTAAACGGGGTGCGGGTAAACGTTTGCAGAGATAAGATCAGGATGTGTGATAGTCCAACACCTTTGACACCTGGCCCCAAATGACATTTCCAGTCTCCGCTCCTTCTTATGAAGGGCACACTCCAGGAACCTGGGATTCCTCAGTACTTCAGGGCTCTCAAGGAGGGGTCACCTTGTATTTTTGTTTTGAGAATCCGAACAAATTTTTATTTATTTATTTATTTATTTATTTATTTTTATTGAAATACAGTCGATTTACAACGTGTCTGTGTACAGCACACATTTAGTCTCTGGTGTACAGCACAGTGTTTCAGTTGTACACATAAATATATTCTTTTTCATTATGGGTAACTACAAGATATCAAGTACAGTTCCCTGTGCTAGACAGTAGGTCCTTGTTGCTTATCTATTTTATGTATAGTAGTGTGTACCTGCTAATTCCAAACTCCCAGTTTATCCCTCCCACACCTTTATCCCCTGGTAAACACAAGTGTGTTTTCTATGTCTGTGAGTCTATTTCTGTTTTGTAAGTAAGTTCATTTGTGTCATTTTTTTAGATTCCACATATAAGGGATAACACATGGTATTTTTCTTTCTCTTTCTGGCTTATTTCACTTAGTATGACAATCTCCAGGTCCATCCATATTGCTGCAAATGGCATTATTTCATTCCTTTTTATGGCTGAGTAGTACTCCATTATATATATACATTCACATACACATACACATACACATACACATACACATACACACCACATCTTCTTTATCCATTCATCTGTTGATGGACAATTAGGTTGTTTCCATGTCTTGGCTACTGTCAATAGTGCTGCTATGAACATTGGGGTGCGTGTATCTTTTTCAAATTAGAGTTTTCTCCAGATATATGCCCAGGAATGGAATTGCTGGATCACAGGGTAAGTCTATTTTTAGTTTTTTAAAGAATCTCTATAGTTTTCCATAGTGGCTGCACCAAATTACATTCAGGAGAGGTGACTTTGAACCAAGCATGCTGTGCCTTATGTGAACTAAGAATAAATCATCCCAACATCCCATGAGACGTGGACTCTTTATGTTCATTCTACAGACAATCAAACCGACTCACAGGAATGTTCCGTGACTTGCCCGGTCACTCAGCTAGGAGGTGGCAGAGCTAGGATTCAGTTCCAGTCCCTGTAACGACAGATTCCCCCTTCATTTAGGCTCCTGTGGTCCCCTGTGCTCAAGTGCCCCTTTCCTGCAGCAAGGTCTGGCTAAGACCACCTTTTCTGTGAAATCAAAAAGGCTCTCTCTCTTTTCATAAAACCAATCACTCCTTCCTTCCGTCACCCATGAACTTTAGACACCATCTACCTTGTACTTACCCTGAAGTGTCAGAATCCACTGCTTACAGGTCTGTTACCTCCAGGACAGCCTGTGCCTCATCATGGGACACGTGATGCCTGATCCACGTGTCCACTTCAGTTCCTGGTACAGTATCAGGCACACAAGCATCACTCAATACATGTCTGTTGATTGAATGAAATAACCAACCCCCCATCTTGACACCCCGGTTTTTGTTCTGAGTCCCTCTTCCCCACCAGCTTCCCTCTTCTGTATTCCTATGGTCCTCCCCATGGGTGGATTCCTCCACCAATCTGTTTGCGTGGAGAGAGGCCAAGTGCGTTACTTTGACTGTAGCTTGGTAACACCAACTGTCACCTCTCCACTCTTATTAATTGCTGGGTTAATCAAGCACTCCAAAGTGTGCCCAGCCACACGCCCATGAAAGCATTTCTGGATGGCCAGGAAAACAAACCAGGTTTAAGCTGAAGCAAAAGACATCATCTCACAGCTGCCTGGACCACGCACGACTGGCCCTATTTTTCAGAATGTCTGGGTCTAAGTCAGATCAGATGGAAGAATCGTCTTGGTCAAAATCTCAGCCATCCCCGGCTTCTACACGGCAGACAGGTATCAGAGTGGACTCTTATGTGCTTTCTCACTGAGCCCTTGCACGGTACTATGAGACTGCTGTTCTTATGCTGGCTCTCAGATAGGGAAACTGAGGCTCATCTGAGAAACAGACTGCAGATTTGCCCAGGGTCACCAAGTGGGATGAGACAGAGCTCACATCCCAACTCGCTCCTCATCGCTGCAAGAGTCATGCCGAATCCCCGCCCTCTGGGACCCGAAGGTCACAGTCTTGCCTCTTCCGTGTGTCCTGGCTCACTGACTGGCCAGGTTCTGGTCACTGCGGGACTGCCTCGTGCACTTGACCTTTTCTTTGCTCTGTAGAAGTTTCACCTCCCCTCCCAGATGTCACAGGTTAAGATGTTCTCATCTGAACCTTGAGCAAGAACATGCTTCCCATTTCTGAAAAAAACTTTCCATAGCAAGGTCTTTGCTCCCTCTTAGGACACAGGCATTGGGTACAGGTACTTCTCTCTCCCTCACTCATACCTGCTATGCACCCTTCTGTGGGCAGTGAACACAGAGGTAGAAGGACAGAAGAAAGAGGGAAAGACTACGTATGTCCATGTACTTTTTAGGCTGCTGACTGCAAAGGATGAATGTTATTCTTCCCAATTGTTCCCCTTCTACTTTATAAGCAGCTTTTTTTTTTTTTTTTTTTTTTTACATTCAATAAAGATGACACAGAGGCCGCCGGGCCACCTTGTAATGACATATCCTGACAGGCTCCCATATGGAGAGTCTAACATTCCAGATGCCTCCCCATGTACCAGGTTTCCAGAAGCACAGTTACTAGCCCCCTGGGGCCGGAAAAGGAGTCCCTCACACAAGGCAGGCTCTCTGCACATTTTCCTGCCCAGCTTAATGAGCAAACCGCTCCAAACCCGCAGCAGCCCGGGAGCCCCCAGGGGTTCCTGTGCTGTGTCGCCAGGTAAAGTCACCTTCGGCTCTCGAATGAGCAGGTGGACAATTTGAAGGGAAGGTGAGCACCTGTGTAGGAAGCCTGACCCTGAAGCCTCACCACCTGGAGAGGAATTTGAGAAATGGAAGGTAAAACAATTTGGATGACCAAGTGTCCCAAACGTGGGTAATAAACGCACCCTTTTAAAAGGGAGGGGGAGCTGGTTTAAAAGCAGAGGTCTCATTCGATGAAACTATATTTCAAGTGCAAATGAGCAAGGCTCAGAATCTTGGCAAGCTTTTGTTTTATTTATCCTAAAAATATAAGCCCCACACTTCATTGATTGATTTTTTTTTAAATGGAGGTACCAAGGATTGAACCCAGGACCTCATACCTGCTAGGCACGCGCTCTGCCATGGATCTCTACCCTCACCAGCAGCCCCCCAATTTAAACAGTGTTGCTCCCTCTTCCAGAACACAGACTACAGACCCATGGATCCCATTCTGAGAAAGACCCATCTACCGGGTCCAGTTCACCACAGCTGAGCCTGGAGGGTTCAAGAAACAAGTGACACTGTATTGTTAACAAGGTGTTAAAGGGGCAGGGGACGAAATAGGGGCCTGACGTCAGTGACTACCCCCCTGCGTGTGGACACATCCACACTCACCTCTGGGACCGGTTCCCCAGGATGCTAAGCAGATGCTGCAAAAGCCCTCAGGCCCGTAACAACCAGAATGGACAGATGACATGGAGCCCAGTCTCCCCCAGAGCAGGTCCAGCCAAACGCCTTTTCTGCACCAGCAAGGCCGCCTCTGTCCTTCACTGCTCCCTGTCCTTCTGCATAAAGACCTACGGCCACTGAGCCTGTGTCTAAGGCTGGCCCATTCGCTATGCACCTCTGCCAGGCCGCTGGCACCCCTGTCCCCAGCAGTCAGAAAGGGGCCGGGGACGGAGGCACAGGAGGGCTAGGAGACTTCCTCACAGGGGACATGGTTAAAGCTTAGGAAAAACACCCAGGATGAAATTCCGTGAGGAGAGTGGGGGGCTCACTCATAAGTAAAACCCAAACAGCAATGCTGACCCTTGTCACATAAACTAACAAAGGAGGGGGGACAATGCACTTTGCAGATACGAGTTCCACGCATTCCACAGAACAATCAAATGCACTCAGTGACCTCCCTCCAGCATCTCCAGCAAACTCCTGAGACTCCATCTGGGTCTGGCCCCAACAGGGGCGCATTCCGCACTCACAGAAAGGCGCCGAAATGTTTATTTTCTTCTGTCATCCTACTTTCTTTGCTAGGATTACCTCGAACTCCAGGAGCCCCATAAGTATGGGGACTCCAACAGACGGATCTAGCACTCTTTTTAATTTACTGCTCCATAATCCAATTTTCCTCCGTTGGACCACACGTCGCCCTGGCCTCTTCACAAAGCCACAGGGGCCACGGGACGTGACATACAGCTGGATGAGTTATGTGGAAAATGGGAAAACAGTCAGTCTGGGACCCGATAGCCGAATCAGCAACATGAGAAGGTCGGGATAGGACTTGTTTAAAGATCTCCTCGGCCGCCGGCCCTGGAGGAGCCTGTGCGGGGGGGCGTTATCTTTACATTTCAGGCTCAGCAACGTAAGAGCCTCCCTGCGTGATACGATGGAAGGGGTGAGGCAGAAACCTGTAACGCCGGCTGCGCGGGGAAGTACCCCTCCAGGGTCAGGCCAACGCTCGGCTGCCACCTCGTAACCACCCTGCGAAGTAGGTTTTAGTGTTCCTGTGGCAGCGCTAGAAAATGCAAATTGAATGAGAGCAGGTAGCTCACCCAGGGTCACAGGGGAGGTAAGCAATAGAGACCCCGCATCACCATATCTCAATGTCACCTGTCACTGTCGCCCTAGCCGAGTCACCCTTCTCTTCTGCCTGAGTCAAAGCCCCCCCACATCAAAGCCCCTGCTTCCATCTTTGCTCGCCATGGGTGATCCTCAACACAGGAGTGGCCCCAGGGCCCCTGATAAATGAGCAACTCGGGCCATTCCTCCAACGGCCCCAGCCCACGAGGGCCTCAACGAATGGGCCCTCATTCCTCTCTGACCTCATCCCCCACAACTTTCTTCTCTGCTCCCTCCTCGTGGTCTCTCAATTAGCGATTGAGAAATGGCCTCAGGGCCTTTGCACTTACCCCAGCCTCCTCCATGTGAGTCTCCATGACTCATCTCATCACCTTGTCAGGGGTGTGCTCAAATCACCTTTCCTGAGCATCCTCTGTGACCAACTTAACACCTGCAAACTCTAACCCCCTCCCACCCGACACACACGCGCACCTCCCTCCCTCCCATCACTTTACTTCTTGCATGTATTAGTCTGTTTCGGTCTCCCTCAGCTAGAATATAAGCTCCCCGAAGACAGGGAGCTCTATCACTCCGTGTGTATTACTTAGAGCAGTGCCTCACACATAGCAGCAGTCAGTAAATGTCTGAGATGAATCAAAAAAAAAAAAAAAGATTTAAAGGCAGGTGTGCCACAAGGTGGTCTCTGCTCACAGTACCACCTCTCCCCTCCCAACCTGAGTGTCAGCTCCATGAGGGGGGATCTGAGTCCCCAGAACGGGCCTCAGTCCACACGGATTCCTCCCACCGACTCATCATTACTGAGCTGTCCCTCTAGGATGTGGGAACGCATCACTCTGAAGAAAGCACTTGTGCATTTGCCAAGAACGTGGTCCTGGCCCACCGCACGCACGGGTCCTCTGCTGGCATCACGGAGCGTGCTCTTCACATCACGCTGCGGGCGAGTCCGCCCAGGAGAAGCTGCCCACTTACCAAACCCCACACCTCCCCTGAGGCCCCGGCACCGAGCCCGCCCCGGCAGAGAAGCCAACACGGGGAGGCCTGGGCCGCACCCGAGCCACTGTGAGTGTGGCCAGTGTGTCACCACCACACGAGGAATCAATCAGTGGGAGCCAGGCAAGGCCAGATCAGGGAGGCCCCAAGGCCAGATGCCACTGTCCCGCGGGGCCACCCGATTGGCTCACACTGCTGAGGGCTGCCACCCAGCCTCTGATGGGCCTGCCGCAAGTCATCATCCCAGCCGCGGCACACACGCCAGAAGCCAAGGGTTGGTGACGGGACGGCCTCCAGGCTTCCTGACGGCTCAGATTCACCTCCTTCCTGGCTCTGAAGCCCCAGCTCCTTATGAGGGCCCTTCAGGAGACACCAAACCCTGAGAGGGTCACCCTGAATTATAAACTCCCCCATCAGCCTCTCACGTAAGCAAGCAGCCAAAGTGAGTGACAGGCGGCACCCCTCCTCTCTGATCCACAGGGCGCTGCCCTGGGCAGCCCTGCCCCCAGCCCGGGGCTCGGCAAAGACACGTGGACCCAATACATCCCTACTTCTCCCTTTGCGTGAGCTTGGCCATTCCCCCCAAGGCCACCCCTCTTACACTACGTTCCTCAGACTTGAGTGACCAGGAGCCACCTGCATAGAAAAGAAGTTGGCAAGGAACTCTGTTTTGCCTTAAATTGTTTTTATTTCAATTTTTTGAGCATTAAAATGTAAAAGATTAAAATACAAAAATTCACATAATATTCACTGAGTGCTAAGTGTCAGGCACTGGTTAAACGGTGCAGGACACAGCAGTGCGGACGGGAACAAAAGGACACGCCCTGCCCTCAATAAGCTTCCAGTCCAGCAATTAACCAAAGAGAGAAATGAACTAAAATGTCCCACGTAAGCCATAAAAATCAACTGGGAAAATGACCTGAAAGGTCTTTAGAAACACAGAAGGCAAGTTTCGACATGGGCGAGGTGGTGAGAGACAGGCTGAGGGAAGACTAAATAGAGAGCGAGGTGAGAGCAGGAGTGGCCCAGGATGGGGGTGGTGGGGAAGGAAACAGAATTCTGAGCCAAGAGAAGAGACCTCAGATGAGGGACACGTGCCCAGGACTCATGGCTCTAAAACACCTCGAAGCAAAGCAAACTGACAAGGTGCCTTTTTCTTGTTCAGTTTAACATCAAAACGAGTTTCAACTGACTGAATGTGATAATGGATGCTAAGCCTAGCCCACCACTTTCCTGCGGGAGTCTCGTGCAGCCTGCTCAGGTCAGCTGGGTTCTTCGGAGGCTGGTGCCCCCAGCCTCATGCCTTCCTGACGCTGGAAGCACTGTGAAACCACCCGGACGCCCCCTTCACCCCTGCCCGCTTTGTGAGCTTCCCTCCACTGAAGAGGTGCCGTTTGGTGCCAAAGCACTGACTCACCGGTGCCAATCCAGCAGTGTTTGGTGACTCAGGGTCACACTGGTGACCCAGAGGATATTTAGATTAACTTGAAATGACATGAAAATGTCAATTAAAAAAATGTAAATGGAAGAACAAAATTCAATTTAAAAAAACAGTGACTCAAGAGAACACCTACAACGTGCAGGAACCCTGAGAAACAAACTCCTAGAAGGTCATCTTCTTCCCTTCCATTTTGTCCAAATCTTCTATGATCCCCCCAAAACCCCTCCCTGCAGTATCTTCAGCTGTTTCTCCATTCCCCTTCTAAGCCAAAAAACGATGTGCACTTGGTGGGTCAATGTAACAAGGGTGTTTATGGATCACAGATGGTGGTGAGAAAGTGGCCAAAGTTTGAGCCCCTCCCACCTAAAAAGCTCCTTCACATACACCCTCACACAGTCCTCACAACAGCCTTGAAAACACATCTCACCCTTTCAAGAGATGGGAAAGCTGGTGGTGTTTTCAGCAGCTTAAAGTCAGCCGCACACTGAGTCAAGGGTCCGAATTGAGGTCTTGCCTGACCCTAAAGAAAATCCCATCTTTTGAAGCAGGACTGGTCGCAGTGAGCCGATGGGGACCACCTGCCTCTCAGAATCTCCCTGAGCTCTCTCTAGAAGTGCCATGGTTCTTTTAATTACATGGGCTCTTCCTCCAGCCCCTTCATTCAATATAAATGAAAACAATCCTTATTCCATCACATCGTCCTCCCAGGCTTGTCAGGTTTGCGAGCGTAGCCGTCTGACAACTCCCGGGGCAGAGGCCCAGGAAGGTAACTCCCATCCCAGATGCCTGTGTACCGCCCAGGACTCCTCAGCATCCTTCATGACATCCTTCTCGATGGGAGAAGAGAAAACGCATGCTTCGGAGTCCATCCATTTCATAAGTTTGAGATTTTGGAGCTGGACAAAGACACCTTTGGAAAACTCTGCAAAACGCCTTCCGTAAATAAACTTTGTCTTTTTTCGGGCTGTTTGGAGGTTCCAGCAGGGCAGAAGCCAGGCTCTCCTCAAATGGGACGTCTGTTCCCATAATCACAACCAACTTATGTCAACATCGCTGATGGAGAACATTCCATGTGGGGAGGTGGGCTCTCGGGGTCCTGCAGGGGCTCACCGACAGGTAGGAAAAGAGACCCCACCAACGCTCAGAGGCACCAACTTACATGAGACACCAACGTCACAGACAGGCTCCCTGCTGCCAGTGTCACCACAAGATGCGGGGGTCCTTTGAATGAGGTCTTTTTAAAAGTTTTTTTGGTGGGGAGGCAATTAGATGTTTTTTGGTGTTTTTTTTAAATGGAGATTCTGGGGATCAGACCCAGGACCTCATGCACGATAAGCATGCACTTGACCACTGAGTTATACCCTCCCTCTCAAATGAGGTCTTGAGTGGAGAGTGGAATCGCGTGATGAAGATGGAGGAGGAGAGATGTGAACAGAAGTAGATCCATTCACTGGGCATTTACGGAGTGCTCAGTGTGCACGAGGTACTAGGCTTTTTTAATGCCAGAAATACCGTGTGGTCCAGGAAGGCAGACACAGTCCCTGCCCCTGGCACGTGTGCAATCCCACAGGATAAACACACAGGCCAACAAATTCCCCGCCACGTCAGCGCTGAGAGGGAGCCCCCACCCACCTCCAGACCCACCAGCTCCTCCTGGGGCCAGGGGACAACAACGGTGGGTGGCCCTGCACATGGAAGGGATGGGGGCCCAGGGGCCCGTGAGTGCCTGCTGTGCGCCAGGCAGTTAGTACAGCCCAGGGGAGGGGGGAAGAGCATGTGGCTGGGAGTTCAAATCCTAGCTTCTCCCCCCACCAGCCCTGTAATCTGGGGCAAATTATCAGTGTTGTAAAATGGGGTCGTCGTCATGTCGATCCTATCACAGGGCTTTTTTTGTGACTTAAATGTCAAACAAATCCATTCATACAGAGGTTTAAAAGAGTGCCTGGCACATAGTTTGTTTTTTTTAAAAAAAAAAAAAGAAAAAATGCTAGCTATTTTTTTGAAATGAACCTGTACAACCCTAGGATGTGGGTTTTTTTTTTTTTTTTTAGTATTGAAGCACAGCTGATTTACAATGTTGTGTTAGTTTCAGGTGGACAACAAAGTTATTCAGTTATACATGAATATTCTTTTTCACATTATTTTTCATTGTTAAGTCCATACAAGATATTGAATATAGTTCCCTGTGCTGTACAGTAGGTCCTTGTTGTCTGTTTTATACATAGTAGTGTGTATCTGTTAATCCCAAACTCCTAATTTATCCCTTCCCCTTTGGTAACCGTAAGTTTGTTTTCTATGTCTGTGAGTCTGTTTCTGTTTTGTAAATAAGTGCATTTGTATCATTTTTTTCGATTCCACATATAAGTGATATGGTGATATTTGTCTTTCTCTGTCTGACTTAACTTCACTTACTGTGATAATCTCTAGGTCCATCCAAGTTGCTGCAAATGGCATTATTTCATTCGTTTTTACGGCTGAATAATATTTCTAGGATGTGGACTTTATCCCTATTTCACAGATGAAGAGACTGAGGCTCAGGAAGCAATTAAGGAACTTCACCAAATCTCACAGGTAAATGCTGGAGCCGGGATTCAGATCTGGGTCACGTTGGGAGTCTTCCGTGTGTAGTTTCAAAAACCTCAAGGTTTGGGCTACCATGGGCTATTTCAGGTTTACTATCTATCTGTAGAATTCCTCAGACGATTCAAGAGGACCATCATCTTGATGATTAGCCAGCCTCCTTAGGCAACAATTCCTCAAGTTCTTTAGAACAAAGAGGGTCGTAATTCCTTTCAGTTGCACTGCCTCGGTCTCCCCAAAGTGACCAGCACTAGGGAAGCTGGAAAGAAAGAGGTTAGCAGACTCTAGAGATTCCAATGTTCACAGTTTTATTGGTCACAGCAGCTCAGAAGGTTCACCGCCAGTGCCTCCCTCATCCAACAGGTCAGAACAATAAACATTTATAACCGAGCAGCCATCGTGTCCCAAAAGCCACGCGGGCTGCTGTAAAGTCACATCTCCTCTGCACTCTGGCCACCTGCTCCTCCCTTATCTAATTCAGACTCCTCATTTGAGACTCATTTCAGAGTTTACCACTTCCAGAAGGTGTTACCTTTCTAGGTCATATCAAAGGCATCTCCTTTGTAGTCTCCCAAATACTTACAAATATTTCCTCTCTCTCCATCACGGACTTGCCTCATTGTCTTATAAGGATCAGTCCAAGAATATGTCTCCTTAACCACACTACGACTGCCATTCTGATGTGAATGACGCCATCATTCCTTTTAAGAGATTTATTCATATTTTCCTTGAACAGACATCTTTTGAGCACCTACTACGTGCCAAGCCTCATGCTATGTGTTAGTGATAGAGAAATGAATGGAGAAGATGTCGATCTAACAGGTGAGACAGGGAGTGGAAGGAGACTTTGATGTCACTGCATGGCTTTAGCAAGGAACCTACTCTCGCTGGCTTGGTTAGTTTACCTGGAAAATTGAATGAACATTAGCATCTATTACTGTCTGTAAGGATGAGGATGAGGATTACATGAACTCATGCCCACATGGTGAGCAAGCACATCCAAGGCACTCAGTAGGGAGCCAAATACAGGTTGGTAGTTTGGTTACTTCTTTGTGATGAGCACTGTAAATACTGGTTATTATCAAAGAGGGGTGAGGTGGTGGTGCCTTCTGATACCAAAGTAGCTTTAAGTCTCGGCTTTTTTTTTTGGTACAATGAAAGCAAAGCAAAGTCATTAGCTATTTAATGGGAAATTGGTATCATGCATTGGCTTTGATGAGAAATCAATTTTGAAACATCACATATTTTAAACTCAGAAAACTAGTCAATGCTTCTCTAATCTAAATTGTGATAACGTAGTCTAAAACATCTTTTCAAAAGACCACCCCATCCTGAGGCTTTGTCTGATCACTCACCCAGAAGACTCTGCCCTCCTTAAACTCCCCTGACCGAGTCCCTTTCTTAGGACAGGCAGCACTTTCTCAACCCCACCCTGGCCCTCCCACCACCATCACCAAACCCTTTACCAAGACTTCTTTCATACAGGATGCACATCAAAGAGGAATCATATCAACATCCCACTGCACCAGCCAATGACTGCATAATCACGCCATGTAACACATCACCCTGCAAAGCAGTGTCTTGAGGCAAGTCATTGATTTTCACTCATGCACCTGCAGGTCAGCTGGGACTCGACCGACCTACGGTGGGACTGGCTTTTCACTGAAGACTCTGGGGTTGGCTGGGCAGCTCTGTTCCAAGTGTCTCTCATCCTCATCCTGCCTCTCCTTGGGCAACAGGCTACCAGGGTATGCTGTTCTCTCAGCAAAGGTGAAGAGGCAAGAAGACAAAAAAAGGAGAAACACTCAAGGTCTTCTAAGTGCTAGGCTCTGACCTAGTACACCATCCCCTCTGCGTCATCCTTCAGGTCAAAGTAAGCCACATGGTGAAGCCCAAGTCAAAAGCTGCAGAAATATAAAACCACAATCTTTGGCTAGGAATTCAGAAATGCGTGAAGAATTGGGGTCATTCATATAAACAATGAATCACATCCACCACCCAGGTGTCTCATACATATAAAATAATCTTCAGGTACTGACTGAATGAATGAATGAATGAATGAGTGAATGAATGAATACTGAGCAAATTTCAGAGTCCTGTCAAGACACACGACAATTTAGCAGCAGCCCTTGTGAATCCTAAATCTGGTACATCAGTAACACTCGTCATTAAATACTAGTTTGCGACAGGTCCCTAGACTCCACTGTATGTTAGCTGGATAGGTGGAATTTGAAGAATTTGTGTATACACATTGTTATGTTTTCATGGATCTCTGACTGTGAAATAAATCTATGTATCCATTTACACTTGGGAACCCACATGCACACACAAACACATCACACACTCTCAGTAAAAGAAAAAAAAGCGAGACTGTTTTACATACGTGGGGTGGGCGAGGGAGGAGATGAAGAGGGAGAAGGTGAAGAGGTGACTTTGAATGAAACCTACAGTGGTTAATTTTCATTTAACTACCTAGCTGAGACTAGAGGTTCAGCAGAAGCACATTAAAGTCCATGAACTTATAAAATGATGCATTATTGAAGCCACAGCAGGAGAAAGGGCTTGGTTTAGAAGACATAAAAGACCGAAGTCGGCTGAAATGTAGTTTTCCATTACAAGGTAACTGCTTAAAAAAAAATGCATTTTAATTGAGAAAGAAGACACTGGCGCCAAGAGGGCAGGCCAAAGAAAATTAACCCTTGGCTCTCCAGTCCTCCTGCCCCAGGAAAGCTTGCAGTTCTTTCCAGGGCTCAATCAAAGAAATAAATCTTAGATGAGTCTATTTCTCCCTCTGGGTCCTGCTGACACCAGCTACAAGCCACCATTTGCTCATTCTCTCAACAAATATTTATTGAGAGGCTTCAATGTGCAAGACATAAAGGGACAAGAAACCTCTGTGATCATCGGCTGACCATCAAGAATATTACACAGCATATGAGCAGATGGTGATGACACAGGAAAAAACAGAGCAAGGAGGTGGAGGGTGGGTGGAGTTAACAGAGATACGTATTTAAATGGGGGGAAACTACCAAGTTTTTCATCTCCCATGGTGACCTTAGGTTCTCAGGCTTTAACTCTGAAAAGCTTTTTAAATCAGTCAATCATCAGATGAAGCTGTACAAAGCACCCAGGACAGGTAAATTATCACGTCCTCCACTCTAGCCGACTCATATATGGGGTCCCTGCCCACGAAGTGTTTGCCGTCAAGAGGTACCCGAGTGACTTGGGAAAACCGCAAACCCCAGATTTAATCACAAACTCTAAGCAGTGGGAAAAGAGAGGCCGTGCAGACACGAACAGCTGACTTATTAAGGCCTCTTGGGTGCGTGTCCTAACCCCTCCATCCCTTTCACTGTGTGTTGAGTGAGAAGTGAGTTCATCGCACTGGAGATGCAGGGATCTATCAAATCCATAGTAAACCATCCGCTTGCCTTGCTGGGTCCCCATATTGGGTCCGAGAAGCCATTTCCATGGGCCTGGATCCACAAGTCTAAGGCTGTAAGCACACAAGGCCTGCCTCTATATGGGGAAGGGGAAATGTGGGTGTGTGGAGACCACGACCCCCTCCTCAGCCTCTGTCTTTCCACCTCCTGCCCAACTGCCATCCCACAAAGGTCTTCCTTCCAGGACTGTGTATCTCGGATAATTATGCTAATCTCCTGTGGAATCTTTTACTCTAGTGCCCAAGCCACATCCTAACTCAGTCGAATCAGTTCTTCTGGGGGTGGGGCCCAGCATGAGTAGATCTTACAGCTTCCCAGATGCCCCTAATACACAGCCAAGGCTGAGGACCAGTCACTCTCCCTCTTACCAGGGCAGCTAACCCCAGTTGGAACCTCCGTTCCTGACCACGTGGTCTCCCTCCCTGTTTTAATTTAAGGTTTCAGCTCTGCCCCCAACAGCAAGTTGTCCCCCTGTGGTCCATCGGGAAAGAACCATCAGAAACCTCCAGGTGGCCTGTGTGCAGCAACTCTATTTTCCAGGCAAAACGGGGACAGGGGATCTAGCAGAAACACTCCTGGACTCTTCCAAAGCAGCAAGCCCAGGTAAGTTAGAGCTCAGTTTTGCAGCTCCAATCCTGGTTTGGACACACACAAGCTCCACTGTGACCTTGGACAAGTAAGTGAACCCCACTGCATCTCAGTGCGCTGCTCTGGAAATCGGGCACCGTGATCCGACCTCGTTGGGGTTGACAGGAAGACACAGTGAGAATCGTTAATCAAGTGTGTGACATACAGCCAGCCCCTCGAAGTGGCAGGGCTCTTACTAATTTATTGAAAGGGAGAAAAGTTTATATACCAAAATAAAATACCGGGGACAGCTTCACAGTTTATGAGGATAACAAAGGAGGCAGATAATATTTGAAATCAGACCCACTCCAGAAAATCGGATTACCCACATTTTGTGTAGTGAGCACTGTCACCGAGAGGCAAGATAAGGGTGTAGCCAGTGCTTGAGCAAGTCAGGGAGGGAGAGGAAAGCTCACCTGCACATAGGTGAACTGGTACCCAGAGTCTCAAGACTCAAGTCACTGCGCTAAAAACTACTGCTCTTCCCACCAGCAGGGGATGGGACACACCCCTCAAAATGCACCCAGAAAGCACAAGAGAACAGGAAGGAACCAGAGGATGAAGTGGCTCTAACAACAAATGTATCTGAACATCAACATAAAAACTAGGCTATGCATGCACTCCCAGTGGACAAGAAGAGGTGATGGGGGCCCGAGGCGTCCAGGGTGGAAAATGAGGATGCAGTAAATTCAGAGAAGGCTCCTTTGAGGCTCCTATTAGTTACCTGCTGCTGCGTAACAAAGTACCACAAAGCTGGCGGCCTGAAACAGCACACCCTCTCCCAGTTTCTGGGGCTCAGTGGTCTGGCCGTAGCTTGGCTGGTCTTCAGCACACAGACTCTCAAGGCTACAGTCCAGGTGTCCCCAAGTGGAGGCTCGAGGGGAGAGTCCACCTGCAAACTTGGGGGCTGGCAGAATTCATTTTCTTGTATCTGCGGGACTGAGGGCCTTACCTTCTAGCTGGCTGCCGGCAGGGGGTCACCCTCAGCTCCTCGAAGCCACCCACAGTTCTTTGCCAACGGCCTCAAGCCAGTGAGGAGAGCCCCTACAGCAAGTCAGCCAACAAATGTAATCACAGGAGTGACGCCCCATCACCTGCGCCGCGGTGTATCGGCCGGGCAAGTCATGAGCCCTGTCCACTCACACCCAAGTGGGTGGGACCGCACAAGGCCATAAATATCAGGACCTGGGGATCCCCGAGGACCACTTTTTTTTTCATGGTGGTAAGGTATAGCTAACAAAATTTACCATTTTTAAGTGAGTAGTTAGTTCAGTGGCCTTATGTACATTCACACCATTGTGCAACCACCACCACTGTCCATCTCCAGAACTCTTTTCATCTTCCCAAACTGAAACTCTGCACCCATGAAACACTGAGTCCCCAAGCCCTGGTAACCTCTATTCTACTTTCTTTCTCTGTGAACCTGACTACTCTAGGCACCGCATGTAAGTGGAATCATAAGTACCTGTCCTTTGTGACTGGCTTATTTCACTTGGCATGATGTCTTCAAGGTTCATCCATGTTGGCTCATGTATCAGAAAACTCTTCTCATGGGACCTAATTAAACTTGCAAGCTTTTGCACAGCAAAGGAAACCATAAACAAAACAAAAAGACAACCTATGGAATGGGAGAAAATATTTGCAAAAGATGAGACTGACAAGGGCTTAATTTCCAGAATATATAAACAGCTCATACAATTCAATAAGAAGAAAACAAACAACCCAATCTAAAAATAGGCAGAAGATCTAAACAAGCAATTCTCCAGTGAAGACATACAAATGGCCAATAGGCACACGAAAAAATGCTCAATATCGATAATTATCAGAGAAATGCAAATCAAAACTACAATGAGGTATCACCTCAGACCAGTCAGAATGGCCATCATTCAAAAGTCCACAAACGATAAATGCTAGAGAGGGTGTGGAACAAAGGGAACCCTCCTACACTGCTGGTGGGAATGCAGTTTGGTGCAGCCACTGTGGAAAACAGTATGGAGATTCATCAAAAGACTAAAAATAGACTTACCATATGACCCAGCAATCCCACTCTTGGGCATATATCCAGAGGGAACCTTAATTCAAAAAGATACATGCACCTCAATGTTCATAGCAGCACTATTTACAATAGCCAAGACATGGAAACAACCTAAATGTCCAGCAACAGATGACTGGATAAAGAATCTGTGGTATATTTATACAATGGAATACTACTCAGCCATTACAAATGATAAAATGCCATTTGCAGTAACATGGATGGACCTGGAGATTTTCATTCTAAGTGAAGTAAGCCAGAAATAGAAAGAAAAATACCATATGCTATCACTTACATGTAGAATCTAAAAAAAAGACATAAAAACTTTTTTACAAAACAGAAATAGACTTACAGACATAGAAAACAAACTTGCGGTTACCAGCATGGGAAGGGAGTGGGAAGGGATAAATCGGGAGTTCAAGATTTCCAGACACTAACTAATATATATATAAAATAGATAGACAACAAGTTCGTACTGTACAGCACAGGGAACTATACTCAATACCTTATAGTAACTTACGGTGGAAAACAATATGAAAATGAATATATGTACATTCATGTATGACTGAAGCATTATGCTGTACACCAGAAATTGACACAACATTGTAAACTGACTATACTTCAATAAATACATATGTATGTATATAACAACAAACAAAGAAAACAAAAACAAAAACAAAAAAGAAAACCCTTCTTTTTAAGGCTGAATAACATTCCACTGGATGGGTATAACCACACTGTGTTTTTCCATTCATCCATTCATAAACATCTTCCACCTTCTGCCTCATGTCAATAGCACTGCTACCAACCTGGGTGTACAAGTACCCATTCAAGTCCCTGCTTCCGGTTCCCCGGAGTATATACTTAGAAGTGGAATTACTGGATCATCTGGTACCATGGACACTGTTGAGGCCCACGTGTGCCTACATTGGGGAAGAGTGGCTTCGGAGTCTGTTAAGTCTTGACAGGAGCAGAGGGAGAGGAAAGGGTGCCCAACTACCCAAGAGCAGTGTCACGCTGTCGGCACCACCTGTCCCTCAACGGCGCCGCTGCCTTGCTAGAATGTGCAAACTCAGCAGCGTTTGCAGCACCCCACCCACGGGCCCCAGGGACACCGTCCACCCCCAAAACCCAGCCTTAGTTTGCACTCGACTGCTGCTATCACTGCACATTTGAAAGGAGTCTTTTTCTGTTCTGCTGTTTTGAGTTTTCTATAATTAGATACTTACTTGCTCTCTCTCGGTATTCAGATAAGCTCACAGCGAAAGCGAGAGTCTCTCCCAGCCCCGCCATGGGGGCCGAGTGTGGATGCAACACACCAGATCATCTTGCTCAGACCAGACCTGACAGTGGTCCTCCAGGAGAGGTCCTCATGGGAAGAAACGCATCAGAAAAGACTTGGAGCTTCTTTTCCAGCCATCTCCCCCTAACTTTTGCTTCGTGGAGTCCTCTGCCCCAAACTTGGGAGGTTAGGGGCAGCTCTGTAGGAAGGAGTCGGTTGGTTCTTTGAGATGCTCCCTGGAGCCTTCCAGCTCCTGTCCCCCAAAACCCGGGAAGAAGCTGAAACAAAACCTCAGGGTGGCTCACTCACAACTTTGAATGAGACACACCTATCTTTGCAAAACAGCTGGTCACCACGATCAGAACGTGTTACAGCTTTCCAGTCAAGGCCATTCGGTCTGAAAACCTCCCACATCTATGCCTGCCTTCTTATTTTGGCTTACCCAAAAAACTGCAAACAGGACACTCTCAGGAGTGGTACGTGAAAACAAAGTCCTGGGGAAATCTGTGGTCACAGGCAGAATAAGGGGTTCCGAGGCAGCCTGGCTCTGCGGCGGCAGCTGGGACGGGAGGTGCGATGGGAACACACGAGGGCGGGAAAGAAGCCCTTGCCTCCATCCACTCCATCTCAGCCAGCGAAGGTGAAATCGGAGGGAGAGTGCCAACGAGGCTGGCCGGATCTCCAGACAGCCAAACCGTGGCACTTTATTATGGAGTCTAAGTGACTGCAAACAGGCCATTATCGAATCTCTTCGGTGACAAAGCTCCGTGTTGAAGGGGACAAATAAAAATAAGTACATTAAGCACAATAAATCGCAGGGGCCTGTCGCCGAGACCCATTATCCCTGGGGGATTACGGGACTGTTTTCCGCCCTCCCTTTCAGCTGTTGGATCCTGGTTTTCCCATCATTGTTTTAATATTGCAGCCATTACTCTCCGCGCCACGAAGAGCCTGCTGTTTCTCGGCGGTTCGGGGTGGCAAGGGCATAATTTGTTTTATGATTTGCTTGGGAGGGTAGCTGTTTTATATTCATCTTTAAAAGATACATTTGATAATCGCAGCAATGAGACCCCACTTAAAACACAAGACCCACCCCTGGTGTTCCTTCTGGCATCAGTGTGGCCAAGGCTGGAATAACCCAAAAGATACCCAACCATTACGGGGAGAGCCATACTGTTTCTTTGGGGGAGCCACATGCCCGATACAGGCTTTCGTCATGCTTAAAGAGACACTGGATCATGGGGAAGGCAGCCTGGACTAGAAGTGGATGGTTAAGAGGCTGGAAGTCAGGGGACCTGGGTTTGACCATTAAGTTAGTGTGACCTTGGGCAGGTCCTTTGATGTCCTGGACTGAAGTGTCCCACTTGCCAAATAAACCACTGGGTCCACATGACTCTTTGGAGCCCAAGGTTTCTGCATTTCTACAAGATGCAGAGGGGGTGTGCAGAACTTTAAGCCAAATAATACTACTTCTCTTTCCGTCTCTCTCTCAACGAGATCGTTACAAGATTCATCTTAAGACAAAACAAACCCATTACACAACTGTCGGAGACATCTTCCCCCAGTGCCCTCTTCTCCTTTCTGTGTAGAAACCTTCTCTCTTGCCCCCCGATCCCTTGAGTTGTTCTCCAAGACAGCGTATTCTAAACACTGTAAACAAGTCCTCTCCCAGTGTTACCCATCAGGACGTGGATGGAAGGACGGATACCCAAGGACAGAACGTGCTGGGCCAGACACCCACAGCGGGGACCGTTTCCACTCTTCCCCCATCAGAAGTGAGCAAGGTGGCAAATACCCTTGGCTCGTCTGTAAGATGGCGTCAACTTCTGCTTGTAGCGTGGAGACATCGATGGTCCTTTCAGCTGTCCCCATTTCAATCAGCACATCAAAATCTCACCACAAAACGAACACTCCTTGTGAGGTAACGCTTCCAAGCACCACATCACAAAACTGATCCCAGAACTTCATCGCCCATCCGAGACACACCGACGTAAAACCCGCCCGACGGTGCCCAGCTCTCCACATACTCTGTAAAGGACTCAAATTCAGAAAAGGGGGGGAAAAAGTTACAAGCGCTCCCATGTCGGAAACGGAGCTGAGTTTTAAGGATCATCAAAGCCCAGTGAGCAGCCTCTTGGGAGTGGAAGAAAGAGGACTCTCCTAACCCAGTGATGCCACTGGCTTTGCAGAATTTGGTGCAAAAACCCAACAAACACCAAATGGTGTTGGGTATAGGGTAGCTTTTGGCCTGGAATACAGGTGGCAAGTGGCAGAGGAGGCAGATTGCCTGCAAACAGGATGGAGAGCTGAGAGACAACAGAACCAGGTGAACTGAACCACCCAGAGTGACAGCTCCATGCGGGCGGGGCCTCGTTCTCCTCCCCACCCCAGTGCCCAGCTCAGTGCCTGGCACTCAGCAGATGACTGAAGACTGCGTGTTCACTGAGTGAATGAATCAAGGAATGAAACAGAACCAAGCAGCATCCGTGACTGGCAGCCCCTAAAAACTCTGGTCCCGCTGATGGGAAGGGAGCCAAGACTTAGTCAACAAAGTGAGAGCTCTGCAGAGCTTTGAGCATCTCAGACAAAACATCCACAGGCACACATATTCAGGCAGCAACACATCGTATGCTGTATGTAAAAGGAAGTTAAAGACTCCGATTTCCTCAAATGTCAGTGTGAGAGTTTTGAGGGCTGTTTGTGGCTGATTTATTTTGTAGCTTTTTTCTTTGCCACTGCAAGTTATTAGGGGAAAGCCAAAGAGAAAAATACTCTGAAAAACTCCTTAGCCTCTGCCCCAATGAACCTCTTTTGGAATATCAAAATACAATTCTTGAACAGAAACCAACGTAACTACTACATGTTCCCATGCTCTCTATGAAAGATTCAAGAGTTGGGACAGATACTCAGGATTTACATCCAAATCAAACATCAGGGCAGCAGCGAGCAGCCAGGGAGTCAGGATATAGCCATCTCAGACTCCTAAGAGGGCACAGCTCTGGGTAGCACTTCCCTTGCAAATCTTGCCAACGTGCAAGTTGCTCCAAGTTTCCACCAAGCACACAGTTCAGGTCAAGCACACAGTTCAGGTCAAACACCCACACCATCCCAACCGACTTCCAACTGAAAAACTGCACAGAACATGTCATGTATCGGATCCAAATGCTCACTGGATACCATATCGTGGGAATAAGAGAGATCTAACGTCCCCCAGGGCAGTCTGCCATCAGCCAGGGGATGTATTTTCTAGAGCGCTTTCTCAGGTGATTGTGTTTGAACTTAGGTTGACGGTGGGAACGGGCGATGGACCTTCATCTCCCAGAGGAGGAAAAATAAACCTTGAAGAATTAATTATGAGTTAAATTGTGACCCCCAAAAGATATATGGAAGTTCTAACCTCCAGGACCTCAGAAGGTGACCTTATTTGGTAATGGGGTCTTTACAGAGGATTCAGGTTACAATGAGGTCACTGGGGTGGGCCCTAACCCAGTATGATCAGTGTCCTTATAAAAAGGGTGTTATCTGGACATACGAGGGAAGATGACGTGAAGACACACAGGGAGCAGGCCTCCATGTGACTGGAAGGACCACTGGAGGAACACCAAGGGCCATCAGCCAACACTTGAAGTTAGAAGAGGCATAGAAGGATTCTCTCAGAGCCAACGGAGACCATGGCCCTGGGGACACCTGGAGACAGCTTGACCTCGGACCTCTAGCCTCCAGGGCCATGAAACAATACCCTTCTGTTGTTTTAAGCCTCCTAGTTTGTGGTACTTTGTTACCGCAGCCACAGTTAATTAACACAGAGAAGGCAAGTGCCTTATCCTAACTGAGGTAGTAAATCACATGCAAATAACATTTTGCTCAGTCAAAACCTCTGGCTCCTGGGTCCTATTCTCTCCCAGACTGTGACCTGTTTTCAAACAATCTCCAAATCAGTTACCACAATCCATACTAGCATACGAAGGGGTAATACCATGTGGATGGGTTTTTCTAAAACCGTCTCCTCCTCCCAGGTAACATACGTGCCCTTCAACCCCATCCTGGAGCAGACAGCTTTCCAAAGCATCATGTTTTAGAGTCTCTGGCTTTTAGGTAAGCAAAATTCAAGTGGGGAATTTTTTTTTTTTTTTTTTTGATTTTTGACATGAAAAGACTACAATTTGACAGGCTGCTACCTTCTCCCCACATCTTTTCAGCTGTGATGTTCCATTACAAACATCGACAGACCAGACACGGAACACACAAGCCATGTTAAAACAATAATTAACGCAGGGAAGAGAACAGTGACAACTGCTCAGCAAAGGAGACAGGTTTCTCATCTGAGGCGCTGAAAGAGGATGCGCCCTGGCTGTGGATGCAAAGCGATTTCTGATGCGACATCGGGTCAAAGTGACTCGTTAAACCCCTCGCCTGCAAACTTTGTTCCCCTAGACACAAAAGTGAAGAAGACGAGATATTTTTGACAAACTCACCCCCAGCTCTCACCTCGACACTGTCTTCTCTCTACCACTATTAAAGGGGGAAGTATATTCATGCAACAAACCACGCCAAACTTACCATCCCCAAAACGGTTAGTTTGCATTTGCACAGGAGAACGGGTTACTAATTTGTGTTTTAAACAAGGCATGTGCATTAATATTAATTTTCAAAATATAATCCATTCGCAGAGTTAAAGCAACAGATGGTGTCATGGGCTGAACTGCTCCCCTCCCCCGCCTTCCCACCCAAATTCACATGTTGAAGCCTCAACCCGCAAGGACCTCAGAATGCGACTTTATTTAGAGAACAGGTCCTTAAAGAATTATGGTTAAGTGAGGTCATGAAGGTGGGCCCTTATCAATATGAGTGAAGTCTTTATAAGAAGAGATTGGGACAGACACACAGAGGGAAGACCAAGTGAAGACAGAGAAAGAAGGCAGCTGTCTGCAAGCCCAAAGAGAGAGGCGTCGGGAAGGACGTGGTCGGCACCTTGATCTGGGACGTCTAGCCTCTGGAATCGTGAGAAAATACAATTTCTTTTGCTTAAGCCACCCAGTCTCTGGTGCTTTCCTATGGCAGCCCTAGCATACTAACGCAGATGGAGTTCCATAATTTTTAATTTTTTTTTTTAATTGCATAACTAACGGCTTTAAAAAAAAAAGAAATCACAAAATACATTAAGTCAAGGATTTTTGGCATTTCCTTAAAAAACTTGAATTATCAAAGCAGGGAACAGACGGCATCACTAACGTCACTGTGTCAATGGGCAGATGGGTACCGCAACAGTGAAAGTGCTGGCTGGTGGTGTGTGGAAGGGACGCACACTCAGGAGAGTGAAGGGTTTTACAGAAGGTGCCTGTAGTCTGTTTGACCTTCGAGACCTTCAGGTTAATCTTCCTACTGAACATAGTGGGGTTTTCTGTTTGTCCATGCTTCTCTTGGAGAACGACCCCTTTCCCCCTCTCCAAGCAAGGCAAAGAGGATGAACCCCATGTCCCAGGACTATGTCCAGGGGTGTGATTGTGGTCCTTCCAAACAGATCATGACCAGGACTTTCACCAGATCCACTGGGAAAAAGGTGCTCTCCTTCAACTGTGATAGTGAGTTGGGCAGGAGGTGAGCCTGGGGCTCCTGAAGATGCTCTCTGCCATCCCAAGGGGACACTCTGCCTGAGAATGATGCCAGTACAGAAGAGAGTAGAGCCAAGAGTCAGAGCAAGGACTTCATGATGACACTTGAGGACCTGGATCCAGCACTGCCTGAAGCTTCCCTCTGTTTTCTAGTTACTGAAGCAGATAAAGTCCATTTTTTCCCCCTTTATGGTCAGGGTGACCTGGGCTTCTATCACTTATGTCTGAAACGGCCCCTGCTGAGACACTGAGGCACTCTGCACACATGAACACACATCTAGCTACATACTTAAAAGTTTCATCAAAATTTAAAGTATGTTTACATTTTACTGAAATCCTCTATGATTTCAAGGGTTCTTAATCAGGAGTGCAATGAATGAGCCTTAGGAGATACTGATGCCCCTGAAATTCTATGAAAAAAGAAATATTTAGGTACACATAAGGGTCTGTGGCAGAAAACAACTTAAGAATTGCCATCCCCAAACTTCAGTATCTTAGGGGGAAGTAATGGTACAATGATCTTCAAGCTTTTCTTGTATTCTGAAATTTGAAAAACTTGTACAATGACTTGCCTATTTTTAGGCTGCCATCTAAAGTTTTCATCATCAACTAAATAATTTCCAAGAATAGAATTTCCAGCATATTGTAAACATTAACATTTTCAAATAAAACTTTCACATCATATTTTTTAACAGAATCTAACAAACTGATACCCATCGTGCATTTGAAAACTTCAAAGCCAAGTTTTTTGTTTTTTGTTTTTAAGATCTGAACATTTTATACCATTCCTTAGCATGAGACAGGGGCCCAAATGCCCTGTTTCTACCACCAAGTTTAAACAGATAAAAGAGAATGTGGCAAGGGGCAGCCTGGCCGAATTCCCTTGATGAGAAGGTTTCCACAAACCTACTTCAAATAGTTCCTTTGTTTAGTGCCCCTTACGGTTTTCATACTCAGAGCCACTCACCCAAGTAAGATCAGTATTGGACAAGAAATGTAACTTTATAAAATGGGGATGCATGATTGTGAAAATCGAGGTAGAAGGAAGAACCATGACCCAGCAGGGGTCAATTTCAAGGAAGGGTCCATAGGTGAGGTCAAAAATCTGGAAACTGATTCCCTGAAAACTCTCTGCACCTGCAATGCTCCATAGACGTCTTCATGAATCCCTAGGGGTATGTGTAGTCCAGTGTCAAGACACCTGGGCTGGTGGATCCCAGGATCGTGACTAAGAGGACATACTCTGGAAGCAGAACTGGGTTCCCATCTTTGGCTTCACCACGTGGGCAAATAACCTCAATGCACCTCAGTTTCCTCACCTGTAAAATGAAACTGTGCAGCTCAGAGGGTTGCAGGGAGGATCAAAAAACACCACGCATGCCAAGCACATCCCCCAAGCACGTAAGAAGCATTCAGTAAGTGAGAGGTATAATTGTTACCACCTGTGATTGCTGCTACGGTTATTTTAAATGCTGTGCATCACTTCTGGCTAAGAGTCCTTTCCTGTACCCTTCATTGGCTCTCATCCCCTTTACCTGCCAGAGCCCAAAATTAGGCGAGAGAAAGGAGCAGGGTGGCCCAAGAGCCCTTGAAAAATGGCCTCAGGTGATTACTTTCTGAGACCCCTGGACGAGGCTGAACAGAGAAAGTTGGTGCCCACCCCCCAGCAAACCCCATCCCTGGGAGCTGTTTGTCTTCTAATTTTCCCAAACACAACCACCAGAAGGGAGAGAGGGAGAAACAGTGGAGAGGCTCCACGTAATAACAACAATGACAAAAGCTGATACTGATGGAGTGCTTTCTGTATCCCAGCACCTGTCCTAAGCATTACACACACATTAACAGATTTAATGAGCTCAAAAATGCTGTTTCAACAGGGGTTATGGACAAACCCGAGCAGAAGGAAAAGGAAAATGTCCAGAAGCATGAGCCACAGAAAGCATCCCTTGTTGGGTACTAGGTCAGACCTCCGCTGGAAAAGCAGCAGGGCTCCCTGAAGCAAGCAGCCAGAGCCCATGCCAAGCGCAAGTTCATGAAGCGTTGTTGGTGCCTGGATCACATGAACCATCTCATAAGCCCAGGCTTCATCTATCACTCCTGCATGATTCGCTAAGCAAACCTATTCATGCAGCACCAACACCTGGCTTACACGGGCAGTGTAATAAAAATCCAAATGGACCTCACAAATACTAGAGGCAATAATAAATATTCCAACATAAGCACATGGTTATCCAGCAAAGAGTCTCTAGGCACCGACGCCGAGCTTCTGCCCAAATTCATCCAGTCCTCCCGAGCCACTCCCCATCACTGCCTGATACTTCCTCCATCAATTATAATTGCAGTGCTGCTACTGGATCTCTAGGAACGTGAAACGGTGTGAAGCCTAGTAAACAGAAGCCACAGTCCAAGGCTCTGTCAGCAGCTAGGGACCAACGCCGCAGCCAGAAAGAGTAAAACACTTGAGGATAAGGCCTTCCATCAAACACTTGAAGAAAAGGTGTGTTTTGGATTGTCTGACGATGCCTCCCAAGGACTGACCTTCTCCATCAGGGTTTAAAGCGCCTAAGAGGAGGGGAATGAGGAGGCTGAGGATCTGAGTAAACGGAAAACACAGAGAAAAGCAGCAAAAAAACAGGAAAGGCAGCAAATAGAAGAGGGATGGGGGTGAGGGTTGTGGCAACACAGTAGTGCAGATTACACAGACCAGGAGAAGGGGAGCGACAGGGTCCTCAAGCCCTCCCTGTCCCCTTGATGGGTCAGGCTTGAGGCTTGCCCGGAGACATTTCTCATCTGGAGAAACAGTAAGGGCCCCTTCTCCACCTCCACCACCTCCACCCCCTTCGTCACCTCCACCTCCACCACCTTCACCTCCTCCACTTCCAAATCCATCATTTTTAACTCCTTCACCTCCACCACCTCCATCTCCTCCACCTACCCCACCACCTATACCATCTCCCTTGATGGCATCAGTGGGCCCCAGAGAAGACCCACTGCCACCTGGTCATCGGCAAGGGGGCATGCATGCTTCAGATGTGGGACTAACTTGGGAAGCTAATACATACCCCCTCCAGGTACCCCTGAGTACAGTGTAATATTCAAGGATCAGCAAGAAAGGGTTACATTATGCCTAGCCAGCAAATTCAATCCAAATCCAGCAAATCCAAAATCACCACCACCACCCACCACTTATCGGGTAGATGGCGTGATCCAGGCACACGGTAAAACACTGAAGAGTCCCCAGAGCCATAAGGTACGGTCTTTACTGAAGGGCTCCCACACTCTGGCAAGCCAGCCAGCCGGAAGCCCCGGGAACACAGTGCGGAAAGCGCAGTGGCAGAAGCCAGTACAAGGAGAGATGTGGCTCAGCGCCGCGAATCAGGAGAAAAGCTTGAAGGCTGGAGCGCCTGAGCTGGGTTTTGAAAGAAAACCAGAAGTGCCCAAGCAGATAAAGAGGGAAAGAGCTTATCAGGCAAAAGGAGAGGTATGTGTGCAGCTGGGCAGGTTTGGGGGGGAGGGGTGATAATCAGAAAGGAAGAAAAATGATGAGTTAGGGTTCGGTGACGCATGCAGTAGGGGGAGGGAGGGGGGAGCAAGAGACGAGGCTGCAGAGAGAGGCAGGGGCCAGGTACACAGCAAGCTTGGTGTGTCTTGATAAGGAAGTTGGATGTTTTCCAGTGGCTGATAGTGAGCCAGTGAGGGTAAATACACAGAACGTTCTAGAAAACCCCCTATTCTTTAAAGCTTGAAAAGAAAGACTCTCCATCTATGAGGAATCAGGCCTATCCTATTGGAAAAATTCTGTTAGCCACAATGGCTCACTCTACAATTCTGAAAAGAGGGTACTGTAATGTCTCCGCAAGGCCTGCCCTGCATCACGGGAAGCACAGCTCAGCTTCAGCATTAAGGTGGATCCGGAGCCCAGATGCCAGGGCTCCGAGCAGTTCCCTCCCAGCCCTCCACAGCTGCTTTAGGGGCCCCTCGTGAGGAAGGGAAGGATTTTCTACATAACATCCCTCATGGGCCGTCATCCCGGACTAGGAGAAAGGTTACTCTATAACCCTGGGCTCACCTGAACACACACCCCCCATGAGGGGCGCCAGGGCGGATGCTGTCCCCCAAGCCCTGTCCCCAAGTCCAGCCAAGCCAGGGAAGAAAGCGGGATTCTAAGAGCGGCTGCTTCTGTCACAGCAGACTTTTATTCCAATGAGGTCACTTTCCAGGGGGCAATGAAAACCGTCTCAGACTTCAGTACCAATGACTAGGGCTGGAGAAAAGTTCAGAAGCTTCCCTCGGCTTCCGTCCAACTGTGCACCAGCTCGAGCCCAGCGCGCTTTAGAACTTCGTGTACAAACTAAGTGCAACAGCCTGTTAGGGGACCTCCCAGCTGCCCTCTCTCCCCACTCCAGTCCAGCCCCAGGACTGCTCCTCATCTTCCTAAAACAGAGCTCTGAACACATCATCTTCCCAATCAAAAGTCGCCCTGCCTCCAAAAGCCCACAGCCCCAACTCAGCTCGCCAACTTCCTCTCCGACTCCTCGCTAACAGAAACCCAAGCCGACTTCTTCTATAACTCCAAAATACACATTTGTGCATTTGTTAACCGAAGCTGGCCCCTCGACCTCCCTTGTATTCCTCTATTCAAATTATAATTATCCTGTGTCCAAAGACCCAAGTCAAACCCAACCTCCGCTGAGTTTCAGCAGCTAAAGTAGACGCCCACCTCTGACTTCCCAGCAACGCTGGGCTCCCGTGAGCCATGACCATTCACTGCACTGCCACTTCCTTCCCACTGTTTGCAATGAACTGTTCATTTGAATCTTCTATTGTGGTTTAACTTATCACACATTTTTTTTTCCCAACTACGTTGCTTAAGGGCAAGGACAGAAGGCTTTCAATTTAACTTAATAAATGTTCACTGAAGGGTTCCTAAGTGCTCAGGAGTGTAGCAGGATGGGTGTGAACCGAGTCCCAGTGCTTTAAGGCGCTGACACGGAGGGAATAAGCAGAGTATAAAGACACTAACGACGCCAAGCGGAAGAGGCCTTTGGGGTGTTTTAGGTAACGCCCACTCCCCCCACCCTGGCTCTATTCTGTCTCCTATTCACTGAAACCCAGATCGAACACTCTCTCCTTTACTCCCTCAAGCAGAATGCTACCCAAGACACTGCCCACAGCCCTCCATCCACGCCTCTGTTAGCACTGACCTCCGTCACCAAGACAAGGCTATTAGCTGCTGCAGGCAGGGGATCTCCTCACCTCTGCATTCCTCATGTCCAGCCAAGACCTCACAGAGCGGGGAGTTTAGTGGGTGTTGGCTGATGAATGAATGCTGGCTTAGTAGATGCAGACTAGAAAGAGCAGGGTCTGTGGGCAGGGAGGAGAGATTCTGCCCAGAGACGAGGGCGGCACTGAGGGCAGACCGAGGAGTGAGAACAGCTGTTGGTTCCTGGCTTCAGGGCTGTGGGACCTGAGTGAGCCTCACCTCCCACATCCGGAAAATGGGACAGCAAGACCACCCACCTCATGGGGTAGCTCTAAGGATGAAATGGAAGAGAACGATGGAAGAGTCCCTGGCACAAAAGCGACACACAAATATCCTTCTGGGTGTGGGAAGGCAGAGCCACTGGCTGCACAAGGCAGTCAGGAGGCCTGGGTTCCGGTCCTGCGTGCCCTCTGCATGATTCTCTTTACCTCCCCAGCCGTAGTTCCCACAGCTGTGAAATGTGGTGTGGGTCTAGCGGGCTCAAAGGTCTCCCCCGGCTCCAGAGGCCTCTCAGCACTGCAGCTCTGCCTTACACAGAGCAGTCATCGGTGAGGGCTTCTGGAATCGCACAGCCCAAGTGGGAACGAGTCAAGTCCACGGAGAAAGGGGAGAAGACGCCGAGATGGCAGAGGAGAGTTCGCCCTCCTGAAGGCCCCGCCTCCAAACGTGGGAGGCCCGGCCCATCCACATCTAAGTCACTCCACATTCATCTCCAGCACCACAGAGATCATCACCCGCAGTCCATCCTAAGGTCTGTTGTCCCTAAGACACTCGTCCAGGCACCTTCAAGGCAGCCTGACGTGAACGTGGGAACAAGCATCAGAGCCTTCCATCTCATGTCAGATAAGTCAAAATCCCTGCAAACTCAGGGGGACAAAAACACACGAGGCATTCCGGTACTGTACTTTCTCTGCCTTTTTACAGAGCCATCAATGTCTGAACCACAATAATGATCTCTAAGAGAATTCATCTGTCTGATCTGAAATGTCCTTCGCACTTTTACAATAACAGCTGACGGAGGAGGCCTGAAGGAATCCAAAGTCTGCAAGTCTACCGGTATCCACTCACCTCTCCCTCCCCATCACTCGCATCCCAGGGGGGGCTGGAAATGCAACTGGCTATTACTCAGAAAGCTCAGTCATTCTGTGTGGACACAACAACTTATTCAGTGCAGACCCACTAAGCGCCAGGCACCACTCCTGGAGGCGAGAAAAGCCCCACCCTGCTTATCACTCTGCCTGTGCCCCTCTTGGCTCCTGAAGCAACACTGAAATACCATTCCCAGATGAGAGCTGACATCAGTCGAGGAGGCTGGGACACAAATAGTGTTGGCAGATTAAGGATCTCTGCAACTGTTCTGGAAACCAGAGGGGAGAGGGGATGGGTCCCAGTCAGCCACAAAAATGTTAACCTTAATAATAACAAATATGTGTTTAATATATCCAAGGCACTTCCTAACCACAGAAGAACAATGAAGAGTTCGTGAGTCCCTGCTGAATTTAAATTTATTTAAAAAAAAGGAAGAATGAAGTCCCCACATGCCCATGTTCTGCGGTAAATCCTCCTAAATTCTAATGCTCTCATGCGGAGCTGGAAAGACCAGCAAGTCCTGTCTTTCCACTTGGCCTTGGTACTTCAAAAAGGGACTATGTTAAGAGCAAGCTGGTCCCAGTAGTCAGGGCTCCATCTCCATCTGCGTTTGCTGCCCGCCCAAGGCACAGCCCGGTGATGTGACGAGAGAGGCTAAAATTACCAGGGAGACTGCACTCCCGTTCTAGCCCCAGCCTGTGATTACCCACGACTCCAGGTTGCCCCAAATTACCTCTGGAGCCTTACACGCCTTCCATGCGCTTTCATTCCTAGAACCAATTCTTCTCCGGGAACTTCCAGAAGAGATAAAGGAACAAAAAAACAAAACAAAACAAAAAACCCCCAAAAGCCCTAGATATTTCTGTGGCGAGGAAGGAAGAGCCAGCCAGAGAACGTGATTTTGATTTTTTTTTTTTCCCTAATGTCTCGTGCACACCGCCTCTACTGTATACTCAGGCAGAACAAAATTAATTCCGTGTTTCTGCAACTAGGGAAACTCAGAATCCTAGAGAAACTCTTCCCTAATTTACTTTTGAAACCACTTCTGTTCTTGATATATTCTTGGAGGTAGGATGTGGGGGTGGTTATGGAACTCACGCAGGTGGGGACTCAGGACGCCTATCTCCAGGAAGTTAAATCACCAACCTGCCTCCCAGCAAGTCAGTCAGCAAAGTACTACTACGTGGTCAGTCAGTGGTTACAAAGTTCATGTAACTGCTAGGGGTACCTTTCTGTAATACAGCTCAGTATGAGGCTCCTTGGCAGATGAATCTGGTGAGTTATTTGTTCAAACGCTGAAAAGTTTATATCTGAAAAATCCTTGGTTTTATGTAACAGGTAAAGCTCCCAAAAGTATCCGTCCTGATTATGTTAATCAAATAATTTGAGACACAAGAACTCACTATGAAAAAAGAGACTGGCTTGAATCCTTTTTGTAAAATCAAAATCCTTTTGTACCCCAAAGAGTTACTTGTGTTAAATTATTTGCTTTTAAAATCAGATCGATAAGCCAAATTCTTCTAAAATAGGGCATTCCTCCAGTTAGCATCCATATTGAAATAATAATGTAACAAATGTCATATTTACATTACACTTGCTTCAAGCCTCTTCGTTCCAATAAGCACTGCCCTCTACACCAGATCATCACTGCCAGAGTGGTGAGGAGTCCTCTTTCTAGCAACACAAACTAGGAGGCATAAGGTTAAGCTGGTTTGCATTCTCCCTGATGTGTACTGCTATGCAATGGCTTTCTGCGTCTATTTTTCTTCCCAACATCCCTCCTCTCCACACTCACTCCATAGCTCCCTTATAAGGTAACCTCCCTGGCCAAATGAGAGGGCTCCCCTTCCAAGTTAGAGTACAGGCTTTGCAAAATTCCAAGGGGTCAACTCATTTTTTATCTACTTAATTTGGAAATAATAGTAATTTTCAGCATTGCTTTTTATCTCAAAGCACTTCACCCTCAATTAGTTCTCAAATAGGGAACATTCCCAAACCCACTGGTTTCCATAACACGTAAGAAGTTAGCAAGCAAGGCCAGCTACTCAGGAATGGCCTAACTGCTAGGTCCTAATGCAATCTAGAATTCCACAGAATCTACAACCAACACAGCAAAGCCTTGTTGATTCCTTTCTTCAGCATTGCATGCTTGACATTTCAAGGTAGAGTACACCTTTCAACTGGTTGGACCTCTTCCCATTTCAGAGCTAGAAAGCCAGAAAACCTAACTAGTCTGAGCTTTTCAGTAATTCAGGCCAGCCCCTTCTCTGGGCCTCTACATACCTAGTTACAAAACAGAAAACTCATTTAAGTATGGAGACAGCACCTGAAGCCCAGAGAGGTCAAGAAGTATTCTAAGGTCACACAGCAAGTTAGCATAGGATGATGAAAGACTAGAACCCAGATCTCCCCATTTTACTTAAACCACCCTGCCTCCCATTCAGCTCAACTCAGGGAAGGATGATAGAAACAACACACACACACACACACAGGCTGATTCTTCTGCCATTGTGCTTCTGGCTCCTGTTTCTAAAAAACTAGATATTTTTGACCCTGGGGATGACTGCTGCAACTGTGGTTTCCATTCTCTCTGACATCCTCTTCGGTAGTTACAGCGTTGTTGCTTCTCATTCTTACTATACAGTTTCCTCATCCCCCAAAACACACACATAATGCACGCAAACATCCATCCTTCATTATAAAACTCTTCCTTTTCCAACAGCAAAGGAAATTTGGGCCAGGACTGATTCAAACACAAGAACCTTGTTCAAGTGTGAAACACAACCATCACTCTACCCAGAAGCAAATCTGACAAAACGGAATCTGGTCTCACGGAGAAGAATTTGTCCCCCACACTCCATCGTTTGTCAAGTAACGTTGTCATTTCTCCCACTGCTGCATAATCACATAATGAAAGCCCCTGAATGGAAGTCACGTACACAAGAGGGCAGACTTATGGTTGATAAGGGACCCTTTCTTTATCTGCATCTCTAGTAGTTTTTTAAAGAACAGGCAAAATGCTATGTGGAGATGGATAAAGGACAAAAGAGAAAATTTCTTTTTCTGTTTTTAATAACAATGTGGGATAATCAAACAGTACTCTTGGACCTTATCCAGCACTATTCTTGTCACAGCTTGACTACATGGAGCATGAAACTAGGAATCCTATGAAATTATTTCCCTGTTAACACTAAGCTTCCCTCTTCCAGAACATCTCATCTTCCAGCCACATTACCGACCACTCTCCATTCACGCTACAGACTTTAAGGTTTCCATGCTGCCCTTTTTGCCTGGGATTCCCTCCCATTCTACAGTCCTGGCAAACTCAAGCTCATCCTCTTAACAAACCTGTACCAAAGGAGCTGATTGTAATGGCTCACTGTCTGCCTCCCTGCAAAAGACTACAAACTAAATGTGGACCCTCTGTAGCCCCCACATGGAGCATGGTATCTGCTACACAACTGATGTTCAGTTATTATTTGTTGAGTTAAAAGGAGAAAAGTCTCCTAAAATACATTGAATTAAGCCTTAACTTTACTGGCTGCTGCCTACTGCTCTCCAAATGTCAGTGTGGTCAGGGAGGAACAGAGAACCTGAGCACCTCTCGATGTCAAATGCTCTGGAGCCGAGCAGCAAAGCCAAAACCAGCAGACTCTGGGAGACGGCTGAATCGCCATACTATGTCAGTGGTGGGGTGCCTGGAGCTCTCAGTTCCCCAGGTCTTACACCACTGAGCCCACGTGCTGCCTCCTCTCTGAGACTCTCTGGCTGCAAGGACACCTTCATCATATTCATGGACCCTAAGGAAGGCCAGAATCCCACCTTGACTTCTTACAGTACCTCCGCCATCGGCTTCCATGAAATTCACAAGGCTTCACTCATGCTTTAAGATTACGGTCGTATCTTCTCTAGGACCATTTTTCACTAGTTGATGCTCAATGGCAAATTTAACGGTATTTTCCTGTTCCAATCTCTTCCTCCTTGGCTATACTGCACCTATGAGAATCAGTCTATGAAGCCTTTGATAGCCGAAATAAAGCTTTATGCTGGCCATTTCCCCTTTACCACAATGATAGCTCCCCTCTAACTCCCTAAATATGTTCAATACATGTGGGTAAAGGATCACAGACCCCAGAGTTCAGGGAAATGTAGTAACTCTTGCAAGTTCACAGATCTAAATACTGGATCTAATTCTGGATGCTGTGTTGGGTCTTTAATAATCCAATTTAAGTCCTAAATCTTGGCTACATCTGCCTTTCTTTGTGCCAGGATTCTTGGACTGTTTCTCCAACCTTTCCTATCTCACCACCTCTGGAGTCGGCTTTGATGAGACTTGGCCACAGTGGGTAAGCCTGGGCAATGCGGCTTTGTTTTTCAGCAGAAAGAGAACTGTCTTCCAATTCTGCAGGAGAAAACCTAGACACTAATGATTTAATACTGTTAAAAGTGCAGAGAGAGCATCTGAAATGAACATGCAACCACACTATCAAATGTGATGTTACATCTGTACAAACACAAGGTATGTACTTTCAAGAGGATGACTGTGAGAAATTGTAAGTTTAAAGGAGTCAATTCTAGACTCCATATAGAACAAGGGTAGCACAATATTATGAAGACTGCACAGGGGAGGTGCAGCCCCAAAAGCAGAAGGGGGAGTTTTGACTACAAACCCCCAGAGGAGAGGGAGGGTATAGCTTAGTGGTAGAGCACATGCTTAGCACACACAAGGTCCTGGGTTCAATATTCAGTACCTCCACTAAAAAAAAAAAAAAAAAAAGTAATTAATAAATAAATGAATAAACTTAATTACCACCTCCTCTCTTTAAAGCAAAACAAAACAAAAAAACAGGGAACTTAAAAGTTAGCGTGGTCTAATGCTCAAAGGATGGAATGTGCAAAAGGTTCTGTCTCCCAGAAATGTGAAGCCCCCATATACTTAGAGATTATTACTGAGCTTTTTTTCAGTCTCACAGGGTACTTTGCAGTTAACCTGTTCTGAGTTGCCCAAATGATACTTTAGATGTAGGCAGACCCATTACTTAACCGTTCAGAATCCACTCATTCGTGCAAGTGCACACTGGGTACCAAAAAGTTCGCTTCCTGAGCCTTAGAGATAAACCACGGCCTTTTGTAACATAGGTCCTAGTGTTCTCTTCATCAGTGCTGAAATAGAAAACTAGTCCCCCCTAGTGTCCTGCCACTGTAGGTGGCCGAAGGATGGAGACACTCCCACATTCTGCATCAACTTTCAAGCACAGCTCAGGAACCCAGAACCAAGAGAAACCTTCACCTCCTTCCCAAGAGATGGAAGCACTCCTGAGACCTACAATAGGACAAAAACAAAAACAAAAACACCTTCATTTCATTCGCAAGGCCCTTCTAGTTATGTTTCAAAAAGAAAGCGGTCTGCATTATCCCACACCAAAAAGTTAACCTATGAGAATCAGTCTACGAAGCCTTTGATGGCCGAATAAAGCACACTTTATTAAGTGAAGTAACAGGGCCCACGCTTGTTAGTAGTGACTTCTGCCTACTTCAACGTGATACCACCTTTTCTTTTTCCCACTAGGGAGATGGGTTTCCTTTCCCTGACACTCTTGAGAACCCACTAAGATCTAAATCTTGACGATTTTGCCTCTCTGTTCCAATTAGTTTTCTTCCCTGGATGGAATTAACAGGGCCAGGCTTGATAAGCATGTGTTCTCCCTTAGCAATTTTCACTAAGGCGTAAAGTACTCTTGCAAAATAAAGGTACACTAAGAGATGTGTGACCCCTTAAAGCCAGGTGTTTTGTTCTGTTTTTTTTAAATCCCCAGTGGGGACTCAGCATGCCCGTGAGTAATTCATTCATGTCACCCATCTGTGAGAAATGAGAAAAGAAATCTCCACTTGCTCCTTTCCTAATTTAGAACCTTCCTTTATCTTAAGTCTATCAAAACTGACTCCAGAGGTGGGAAGGCAGGAGAGGTGAGGAAGAAAATTAACCTGAAGTGACTGCTGACAAGGAGTGGATAAGCAGTTTGGGTTTCCACCCGAGTCTGAGAAGGATGGCACTGCATTTAGGGGAGGTGAACGTCCACCTGCCACCTCTCCTCCCTCCCACCCACCATGAAGGAAGCAGGAGCCCTGAGCCCTCTCTTGGGGCACTTGTGACATTCACAGAAACTGTTAAGTTGCTACTTTGCTCCCTCAGGAGATCATTTTAATGGACTGAGTGCCAAAATTCACAGATTCGGAATTCACCAGAAACCTGCTCAACCGAGGTACATCAGCTTGCGGATGAAGAAAAACCCATCCCCATTAAACAGGGTCACCCGGAGGATGGATTCGATGCAAGAGAGACAATCTGTTCCCACCTAAGTGACCCATTTAAAATCAGATGGTTCCAGGGAAAGCTCATAGGTTCAATAAATTTCAAACAGACGAGAACAGGCTTGCAGGACTGAGGAGGCAATAAGGCACCGAGCAAAATAACTTAAGGGCACACAAACTATGGAGTCAGTCACTCCACCCTTTAGAAACAGTGACATTAGCAAGACTGTCTGGATCGCTGTCCCTCATTACTCAACACAAGCAGCTTTGTCTAACAGGACTGACGCTGGTTGGGTTTCCTCTCTACAGCTATCGCTGCCACCCAACCGCTCTGTCCAATAGAGGGACTCGCAAGCTGTGGCTCTCACCCCAAATCGGCCTCAACTCCGCAACAAGGAGCAAAGAAAAGTTCTTCACAGCATCACACCAGGAAAGGCAGGTGGGGATCGCCCAAGAGGGACAGCTCCTAACACAGCAGGTTCCCCCAAAGCACAGGTGCACAGCTTGCAAGCTGCGGGGCAAGGGGGGTGGACATCACCTCCTGGTGTTATCGGGTAATTCCTCCATGCTCCCCGTTAGCAGCCTGTGAGTCTCGGAGCAGGGTAGGTCCTGGGGCAGGTCCTGGGGGACAGCAGAAATTCGGCGAATTCTACCTCCCCAGGCCAGGCGGCAGAGGATGTGCCCTCACTCCCTCCCTCTTCGCCAGCATCCTGAGGACAGGGGTTATCAGCTACAGGTTCGGAGAACTTGTCCAGCGCCGCTCACCAGGGCGTCCCCGGGGCGGCCCTCTCGCACTCCCGGGGCTCTTACCTTGGCCGTGACTGCCGCCAGGCAGAGGGAGACCGCGGAAGAGCTGAGTGGCGCCGCTGGCGCTGCCGGCGCCTACGAGGCGCAGGGGTTCCGGGTCGGGGTCCCAGCAAGCGCTGCCCTAGTCCAAGCGGCGGTGCCCAGCGCAGACTTCAGGGAGGCCCCCGCCTGCAAACGCGGCGAGGAGGGTCTCGGCCGCCCAGGATGATCACTGTCCCTTCTTCCTCTCCCTCCGGCGCTGCTGCCTGGAGCTGCTCCCTGCCTCGGGGACTCTTCCGAGCCGGGGGCGCCCCGCATGGGCAAGGGCCTGGGTCCGCCTCTGGGCCGGGTCCGGGGACGGGGCACTGGGGGGGAGACACGGGGCAGCCCCCAAGGCCGGCTCCACCTCTCGCGCTCCCCACCGCTTCGCCCCTTCAGGGCAGGGCCTGCCCGATCCCAGCCCGGCCAAGCGAGCGCGGCCGCGCCCCCAGCTTCAGGCGCCTGGGTTCCCGCGCGGCGGCAGCGGGGCAGCGGGGCAGCGGGGCAGCGGGGCAGCGGGGCAGCGGCAGTCTGGCCGGCCGGGCACCGAGTGCGGCGGCGGGGGGGGTTGCAGCCGGCCGCGGCGCCCCCTCCCCCCGGGCCTGCGCCGCCCGCCCGCGGCTCCGCGGTGAGGAGGCGCTGGAGAGGGCCTCGCCCCGGCCTGGAGAGCGGGGCCAGGGGCGCGGGGCCGGGGGAGGCGCCCCGGGAAGGTCACCGGAGCGGAGGCGGAGCGCAGCGCGGTGGGTGCAGGGAACCGAGGCGGGCGGCCCCGCTGCAGCCGGGAGCGCTCGCCGGCCTCGGCCGCCGCCGCCTCAGAAACGCGCCGGCTTCCCCGAGCGCCCGGCACTCGGAGCTGGGCGGCCGCTGCAGCCGCCTCCGGCAGCCCGGCGCCGCTGGCCGGAGCCGGCGCGCAATCCCCGCCTCCCGCGCCCGGCCAGGCGGGAGCCGCCGCGCGGGGGCCGGCGGGAGGGCGGGCGGGCGAGCGCTGGGGTCCGGGCTCCGGGCTGGCCCCGCCGCCGCGTGCCCAGAGCGCCGGGCTCGCTCAGCAGCTGCAGTGACTGTGTGTCTGTGTCATGTCTGTGCAGCTGGGGGGGACCGCGAGCCTGGGCCGGGCTCCGAGCGGGGGCGGGGCCAGCGCCCGCCTCGGCGCCCGCCCCCACCCCGTGACGGCGCGGCCGGCCAATGGCAGGCGCCGCAGCCGCGCGGACCAAGCGGTCGCCCCCGCCTAGGCCCCGCCCCCAGGCGAGGCACCTCCCTTCTACTTCTCCAGCTCTCTCGCACGCAGGCGGAAGCAACACCCGGAGCCGGGATTATGGCCTGGGTCGGGATGAAAGGGTGCAAGCCGGCAGCTCCCCGCCCTTCTCCCCCCACCCCGGCCGCCTCAGGCCTGGCGAGCCTCGCGGAAAGAGGGGGAAGGGAAACGGGACGGGTCCGCAGCTGCTATCGTAGAGACTGTTGCAGGCTCGCAAGGCCGTGCAGCCTGTCCACTCCCCCTTGAACAAAACACCCGTCGTGGGAAGTAGGAAGTTTCCCCGCCTCCACTTCTACTCGGGTCGCCGTTCTCTCGAAAAGGGACAGGGTATGGGGCAGGCTCAGGCTACGGGGAGCCACGCTGAAGGGCTTGGACAGCACCATTTGGGGTTATGTGTTCAAGAAAGCCGTCCCAGCCTCCCTATTCTTTCCGAGAACCTGCATTTCTGTCCCCCTCCTCCTCCCCTCCCCAAACACACACACCCCATGCATGCACAACACACCCCCTCCCTGTTTCGACTTCATTCTTGCTCTCTCCCTCCTGGCGCAAGAACCCCGAGCGGACCCACTGAATGGACTTCCAGCCTCCCAGTCCTAAAGACGAGAGTGGGGCGCCAAGAGTCCTCTATAGGAGGGAGTGGGTGAAAATGCCCGGGCAAAGGGGGAGGGGATGTGAGAGTGGCTAGAAGGAGGAGGCCTGGAGAGAGAACCCAGAGGAGGGGGACGCGGAGGGATGGACAACTCTGACTGGGAGACTGGCGCTCCCGCGCGCGATCCAGCTCCCGGGTTTTTCCTCAGCTCGGTCCCAAGTCTTCTGGGGTCCCCTTCCCCCCGGGGCCCCAACCTCTCCCCAACTGGGCGGGCCGCCCGGTCTCTACCTCGCCTCCGCGTGCCGCTCTCTTAGCCCTTGGACTCAGAGAGGAGGCAGCGGGAAGCCCACCCCAGTTCTAGGAAGGGGCAGGGGAAGGATGCAAAAGGAGGGATAAAGTGCAAGGGTGGAGGAGGGAGGGGGTGCGTAAGAAAAGGACGCCGAGCTGGAGCTGCCGCACTGACCACCCTCCCTAGAGGTCAGGCTCGGGGCCAAGGGCTTCGGAGGTTTGTCCCTCGCTCGGCTCCGGACGTGTCTCCTACCTAAGTAACCCAGCTCTCGGCCTTTTTAGCTTGCCCCAGCCGGGATCCTTCCCCCATCCGCACCCTTCCTTGCAGCCTCTTTCAGCAGCGACCCCCTCACCCACCTACCCCCCAACTTCTACCATCACCACCAACACCCGCTCTTCCCCAGTTTTGGAGCGCTGTTTACCTAATCTCAGTGGCCGACGGAGCCGCCGAGGAGAACGCGAGAAGGTAGCGGTTGCACAGCAGCGTCCCCGGCGAAGTGAAAAACGTTTGCATTGGAGCTTCGGGATAAGTTAACTGCGAAGCTGGGGTCCTGCTGTCTTATCTCTGCTGGGATGAGTCTTACCCTGCACGTTTGCAGGGATGGGAGATCTTATCTGGTTTGGATGCCATTACCGTGTCGGAGAAGAACATAATATGATAAAATATTATCTAATATCCTAGAGACCATTAAAGTGTCAAAGTTTAATGCTAAGCCTTTTAGCTCGAAAGCTGCTCCTTTCTTCCTGTGACGTGGAGCTCTGTTCTAGAACGCGCTGAAAACAAGGGGGTCATTTTTATTTTTTACAGCCGACTGTCCTTACTTCCTACTACATTCCTCCTCCCCTACTCCAACCCCCGCCCCGGAACCCGGGTAAAGTTAAAGCAAGAATTTGGGCTTTCTTTTTACTGATTGCTTTGCTTCACTTCATTAGTAGTGTAAAATGTATTATTACAATACGTTACCATATTAATAAAGGTAATGTGACTGAGGAAGGAAAGAAAGACATGAGATTTACAGGCTAAGAAGAAAATAATGGAATAACATCAGAAACTGAAAGATAAGCACGTGGAAAATAAATATCTCCATTATAATTACCCAAATGTGGTGCATTCTCTAGACTGGCTTTTAGAGGAAAAAAAATAAATAAGACCGGGGATGGGATGCGGAGCAATATTCACCCTAGTCAGTAAGGTATACTGAAGACATATTCATTATTCAGGGATTTCACAAAAATTCCTTACATCAGTCAATAACCACCTTAAACATGTAAAAGCTTTGCTCCATCAATGCAGTGTTGCAGTGTTTTTAACTCAGTGGGATAGCTAATGCTGTAAATGATAGGAATGTTGCCAGATTGCATTATTTCACAAACTGAACCCTTCTGTCGGTTAATACCATGTCAAGCCCCACATTTAGAGAATTCCTTTGCCCCACCAGTGGGAAATTTTAATCTATATCTCTATCTATACCTATATCTCCTAAAGTAGGATGTACTTGCCTCTGAGTTACAGCCCTTTGACGCGAACCAGATATAAATGTCTTCAAAGGATTTCAGCTATGGCATAATATAGTATGAGGAATGCAGAATAAAATATGTAAGGTGATATATCTGTTATTTCTGAGGAATCTGCACTGCTTTTGCTAAGCACTGAGAAGTGAAAAAATATTGAGCCCAAACCAACTGTTATCTATTTATTTTCACAGTTATTGCACCTGTCACAGGAGAGATTCACAAAGATCTCTTTTTTAAAAAACAGGGTCAAGGAGACCTAATCGTAAGAAACCTGTCTTAAAACAGCCACTAGGGGGCCCTAAAGGCATCTCAAAGAGGAAATAGAAACCTGCTCTCACCTCCGTTTTTCCCGGTCTCTTTTTCTGGGTACCAAATGAAACTGAATCTAAAAACAAGTTAAAAGCCTGGGGAAAGGTTTGGAGGCAAATCAGGCATTATGTTTTTAAAAGACCAGAGTCCCATTTTGACTCATGAGTAAACAAGTTAGTTGTCCCACTCTTTCCTCACCTCCAAAAAATACAGCATAAAAAGAATATTGTACTCACTGAGACGAAAGTAGCCACATACTCCTACCATCTTTAAGTCAACCCAATTATTTTTACCCTTCCAAGTAGAACCTCCATTCTAAGATTTTAGGGCTATTTTCTGAATACTTTGAATGATCTTCAAGTGCTAGGTAGCAAGACGAATGAATCCTCACGGGGTGATACGAAGAAATTTTAAACAACCTATACATCAGGGCATCCACTAGCCAACTTATGGGAAGGAAGCTAACCATAGAGATGCTGGCCCTGGACCAGAGTCCTGGAGGCACCTTGCAGGCCAGGTATTAAATCTTTAGTGTGGGTTCTGGTGAAATGGTGGCGGACATGGAAGTGACAGGCATGGGGGGATTCCTTGGGGAGCGTGGTGGTAGCTGGTGTGGTGAGGCAGAATATGCTGGGGGGGGGTGCTTACTGCTAAGGACACTTAACCAGCCAACATGGAAGGATTTCAATATTTCAGCAAGTAATATTATATTTGTCAAAACAATGGAATGTCAGGTCTGATCATACCTTAAGTTGCCCCAAATTTTCTGTAGACTTCAATATCTGGCCATCAGATTTTCAGGACTTCCAAATCCTTGGCAGCCACATGATAGATTTCCTACATCTTACCAGTAAATAAGGTTAAGATGTCCTTTATGAGAGTCAAGAATCAAACAGCACTCAGGCTGCACAGATATGGAGAAGTCTAATTATCCTTTAACCAACACTGCAGAAATATCTGCAAGAGATGTCTTATCCAGACACATTTCAAGTGTAAATTTAAGCGCTGGCTGTGAAACTCTTCTCTGTCGTTGAGGTCAATATTCAAAAGACATTCTGGAGCAAAACAAAATGCTTCCATCGGGGCTAAGCAGAGAACAAGCTCCTTCCTAGCTAAAGAAATAAAGAACGTTGCAAAAGCCACCAAATTAACACTCATGGGAGTGTGATTTGAACATAATTTAACTAAAAAACAAAGCAAGCCTAGAACTGAGACATGAGACAGGAATGGGGATGAAATATTCTTAGTGGAATAAGAGGTAGTCTATGTTCTCATCATCATGTTCATTAAGCAGGCAAGGTACAGATATTCTCAAAATAGCATTATTAACTTCCGGAAGACTTGCCATTGAAAACCCTCAGAGCCAGCTAATTAGAACAAATCTGGCTCTAGATGGAGAATCCCATTGTCTTTAGGAGAGAGAGCTGATTCACTTACTGACTGTGAAAGTCCATCTGATGAAAACCTTGCAAGGTACAGAGCACCCTGATCACCTTATGATAAAATGCTTCACTGGGGACCCAAAGCCCCTCTGGAGACAGAAAGGAAACATCAGTGCTGAAGATGTCAACTTACAGGATGGAATGAGATTTTTCTCCTGAGATCCCGACCCCCAGTAAAGATAAGGTCTCCTCAAGCTAGTGGCTCACAAGACCCTCAAAACAAAAATGAAAAAAAAAAATTTGAACATTGGTAAAGACATCAAAGTCCTGAAATAAAGGATGATAGCATATACTTTTGGGGCATTTAGGCAAAAACTCTGTTTAAATGACTGTCATGGTTGTGCAGATATATTTTATCAGGTTTTAACTCCCCCCCCAACCCCGTCTATCTAAGGGTCCCGTAGATCAGGACATCTCAAACCTCGACGTGCATACACATCACCTGGGAATCTTGCTAAGAAGCAGATACTGACCAGCAGCCTGGAGTAGGGTCTGAGACTGCTTTTCTGACAAGTTCCTGTCCATGGACTGCACTTTGAGGAGCAAGGCTGTAAAGGACATGTGTTGGTAGTCAACTACATCCTATATTCCCTTTCTATTCCTACGGGTATTGTGTTACTAGAGTTCCCCAAAAAGTAAACCCCGAGACAAGGATTTGGGGGCAAGAAGATTATTTGGAAGCTTTGGTGAGAGTGTGAGGAAATGAAATAGGAAAGGGAGGAAGACCAATACGGAGTGAATTAATAAATGGCCAGTGGGTGCTCAGTTCTGATAAGGACCCTCTGAGAAATTGTTTAGAATAGCATTGTCCAAAAATGCTTCACTGTGATGGAAATGTTACGTATTTGTCCTGTCCAATATGGTAGCCACTAGCCACATGTGACTATTGTGCACTTGAAATGAGGCTAGTGTGACCTAGAAACTGAATTTTTTATTTTCTCTAATGTTAATTGATTTACATTTAAATAGCCACATATGACTACTGGCTACTGTGCTGGACAGGACAAGTGAAGAGAATAACTTGGAATTGTCTTACTAAGGGCCAGGAAACCTAGAGGAATATTTATCCACCAAATCCTTTCATTCATGAGAGTTACTGTTGGAAATCGGTCAGTTCCTAGGAGTTCTTCCATGCTCCCTGGCCAGAGCATACTCCCAGCAGAGAGTAACAGGTGCTTCAGGTAGGGAACCATCAGTGTATATGGAAACTGTCCATCAAAGGTGGAGGTAATCCCCACGGTGGGTCTAGGGGATATGAGCAAGACACTGACAGCATTTGCTACAAGAATCCAGATTTTATTTGGAACCCAACCTATCTATTCCTCATTCCAGGAGCAGAGCCTGAACTGCGTAAGCTAACCAATGCCTTCCATAGTCCTGACCACCATCATCAGTGCAAGGCTGGGTAGATAAGCTAGTCTGGTCCAATCAAGGTGACTCTTGGGACTTTAGGATGCTAGACTACCAAAAGTGTTCTTTCACCATGTGGTCCACAAATACAAAGCTGTAGTCTTTTCACTGCCACAAAGGATAAAATTGACACTGAGAATAGGAGAGCACAGAGAGCCAGAACACCCAATATGTATCAAGATTGCTATCTGCTGCCAGTAACAGAATGTCAGGCTACTAGGACCTTACATAATCATCTCACATCATGAGAAATCACAAGGTAGGCAAGTCCAGGTTTGGTACAGCAGCTCCGTGGTTTCATCAAGGACCCAAGATCTTTATATCTAGTCTGCTACTCTGCCATCTGCCACATATTGGCTTTCTGTGTTGCCTCATGGTCACAAGATGGCTGTGGTGGCTCCAAACATCATGTTCTCAAACCAGCATCCAATGCAGAAAGAAAAAGACAGGCAGAAAACACTTTCTCTTTTACTATATTTCCTCCTTAGGATTGACTTATGCTAATTGTGATTCACCTTCTGGAGGTGCAACATTGTTGGGTTCTGTTAGCAAAGAAGGGAGGAAGTGGCTCTTGGGTACAAACTAATATCACCTGCTCCAGGACCCTTGATGATGCCACTGAGTTACTGAGCAGGACCAACCCTGAAAGTTATCCTTACTCTGAACCTCATCTATGTGGGCCAATAAACTGACCTACTATGTACGTTTTAGGTGTTTCTCTTACTTGCGTCAAAACATCCTAACTGATACAGACAAAAAGATCTAGGTCCGAAGACTCACTCCCTGGATGCAGTGCAGCTGATTGTGGAAGGGTACCAGGAGCTCCCTCTCCTCTGGAGAGTGAAATTGGGCTTGGAAATCATTAATTTTATGCTTGGCATGAACAGAGACCTAGCTGCCCTGTGAGTATTAACCTGCAATCCCCACGCTCCACCTACTACCCATCATACGGGCTGGTCTGCTGAAGGACAACTTTCCTTTGCCTGGGGATCTAGTTCACATTCCAATCCCCCGTTGAGTCTGAGGCACATCCTGAGACCCAGCCTGCTTGGTTGGTTTTTTAATCATCCTCACCCCCATCCCATAGTTTCTGCTGGTATTTCTATTATCAGGCTGGATCCTGCCTCCAGAGCCTTCGCTTTGACCTTGAACGATCTACATTCTGGCAAGAACCTGACTTGAGAACTGCCGATGACTCAAAACTTCCTGTAACAGCTCTTTTCTTCACCACGGCAATTGGACCTTTGGCTTTTATTTCTGTATGTTTGTACCTGAGGATGCTATGGTCACAGAACTAGGGGATTTAGATTGATGACCTCTGTGTGGATGGGGCAAGTCATCGTTATCCCAGTTAAACTCAAAACCCAAGCCCCAAATTAGTCTCCTCTTTCACGGGAGATGAAAGCATACCTGAGAGCCAGGGAAGGGCTGTTTCTGACAGTGTTTTACCCAGTCCTGCTAGAAAGTCAGAGATTTCTATCTTAAATAATTTTTCTTATTGCTCACTTAAGAAGTTTTAAAAATGTAACTTGAGTGTTTAGAATCATGTCACCTATGGCTTAGTGCATAACTACTATCCACGCACTAGCACCTTGCTACACATTCTGTGGGGTGGGAGTGATGGGGAAAGTGAATGAAAGAAATATGGATGTGGTTTCTACAACTGAGCATCTCCAAATCCAATTCAGGAGACAGGCATTTACTCTGAGGAGTTAAATGACTTTGCAAACATTAGATAAATAAATCACGGGTCTTCTCAAAAGATATAGTAAAGTTAAGCTGTGTTGTGAATCTGAAAAAGAGAGATTACCATGGTTCATCTAGTCTTCAGAAAATTTCTAAGAGCAGGAGGTTCTTGTTGGATTTTGAGGATTTGGTGAGATTTGAGCAGACGTAAAGGAGTTTCAAGCTTTGAGGAGCAACAAAGATGTTAAGCAGAAGGTGTGACTGGCTACAGTGATGCATTTATTGAAGGGATCAGAAACTGGACAGCTAAGTTGGATCCAGAGTTATTTTACAAAGAGTATCTGAATCCCTACTGTGTGTCAGTTACTATGCTGACCATTAAGGATTTTAATACAAATAAAGACAGTGCTTGTTCTTTTAGTGGCTCACAGTCAAGTGGATAGAGAGGGGGAAATTACAAGGTGGTGGGTTAAATTCTTAACTTTTCATTGACTCATCCACTGTTTTTCCTCAGTCACCAATCCCTGTCCATCCAACCCTCAAAACATCCTTCAAATCCATCTCCTCGGCTTCATCCAAACTGTTTCTGCCTCAGCTCAGATCTTAATCTCTCACCTGAATATTGCAAAACTCACCTTAAAAGCTGTAGCTTTCTCAGACCAGCCTTTTCCCTGTCCTACATGTTAACCAACTTACCTCCACAAAGTAAATCTGAGCATATTTCTTACTAACTTATGTTTACTTCTGTCTTGATTCCACTTCCTTTCCAAAAATATACTTCTAGTCTGACTCCCCTACATGGGGATCTGGGATACCCAGCCCTGACAGGGTTTGGGGAGTCCCCAAGAGTTCTATGAGCCTGAGAAAGTAGAGCCAAGGGGAAGCCCATAGTCCAGAACCTTGCTTGAAAGCCTCAAATGAAGTGTCAACCCTGAAGTATCAGTCAGGTTTGAATAGAGAAGAGGTAACCAGGGATGATGCAAAAGACTTGAATAATGATTTGCCACGGATTTTTCAGTCCACCAGGCACTGTTCAAAACACTTTCACGTATTAGCTTGTTTAATCATACTCGACCTTATGAGGGTGTTACGATGACAGGTATCCCCCACGTTTCAAAAGCACTGTACGCCACTTCTCTTTTATAAAAGACCTGTATCAGTTCCTGTTTTCGTTAACCAAAAGAAATCCAAAGAGGATTTTCAGTTTTATTAAAAAAAAAAGGTGAAAAGTTAAAGTAGCGATTGGCGTTTGTTTTGCAGGGAGCCTGGACAGAGGCAGCATGCACCCCAAGCAGGGAGAGGGGGCCCCTGCCAAGCTCCTTCCCCGGGAACCACACTCAGCATCTCAGCTTCAGGCCACCATAGCTTTGCACTGTCTGTGAGCACCTGTGCTTTATCTCATTTCATCCTGTGCATCCGTTAGCAAGATGCGTCCTAAGCTCATTATTTCTTCACTTGATGCCGTTTCAGCTTATGAAGGGTCTTGTGGAATGCTCTGCTTTTAGACAGCGGGGGACACCTGTATTATCATCGTAGCCAGTTTACAGATGAGATTACTAAGACCCAAAGAAGTAGGGTAACTTATCAAAGGTTACCCAGTTAGGAACAGTAGGACTGGAATCCAAACACAGAGAGTTTATTTCCAGAGCCTGTGCTCTTAACTACCATGCCAAATTGCCTCTGTAAAGAGTGAGCACCAGAACAAATTACGGCGATCATAACACAGACGAGGAGATGAATTTGGAGGTGCATCTCTGAGCCGCTCGAACAGAGCTGCAGGGGCTTTTTAAAGGTTGTTCACAACCTTGACTAATGGCTGGGGAGGAGGCAGATAGAGATGCAGGCTAGCTCCCTATATTTTCTATCTGTGTCATCTAATATAGATGCCATTCACCGTGTCATTATTTTTAACCCCCAATTATTTATAGACTCCTTTGGAGAGGGCTACCCTGGTTTGTCCTCCCTTGCCCCTGATCCACATTTCCATGTGTTCATTTCTGTTCTTCACTGCTTCATCGTAAATTTTAATTTTTTCTATTTGTATTTTTTTTTCATTCTCCTTACAATTCTTTACACCATCTGTCTCCCTTTGAACTTCATTTTCTTTGTCTTGGCATCTTGGCCTTTCTGCTCTAGTTCTATTGATGTCAAGTGGGTTCTAAAATATTACTTTATTTCCAATAGTAAATCATTTTGAGATAATTCCTCTTTGCTTAAATCTGTAGATTCTTCTTCCCTTTTCCTTGTTCTGTAGTGCCTTTAAAAAATTTTTTTGTGGGGGGAGAGGTAATTAGGTTTATTTACTTTCAATGAAGGTACCGGGGATTGAACCCGGGACCTCGTACATGCTAAGCACACGCTGTACCACTGAGCTATACCCTCCCACCTTTGCAGTGCTTTTCATTGGCTTCATATAATTGCTGTTTCCTCTCTGTTGATCTTTAAATTAGAAGGAATTCACCTACATGTGGTGTTTACCAATACGCTGATGATGGGTTTCCCTTAGAGCAAGCCTCAGAGTGGTAGCTTGGAACTGCTTTCCAGATCTACAGCTGGACAGAGATTGGTAGGTACAAACAGCTCCTGGCCCAGTGTCCCCCCACTCCCACCCCCCGGCTGACTTGGGTCATGTGTGTTTGCTAGACTGAGAACCAGTCTTCTCTTTCCCTGCCACCTGGCTCTCTGATGCTCTGAACAGGACGGGGTATGCAAACGACAGTTCCCAGCTCTTCCTTCCACTGCGCATTCCCATACTCCTTTACCTGTGGAAACGGTATCTTTCAGAGTCTCATTAGTTGAGACCTGGACTCTGTCAAACACTGGTGGTTGGTAGAAATTATGTCGAAGGGTCTGTCTATGAATTCAAGTTCCTGCTGCTTCAATTGGCTCAGTAAAGGTGACTGACCTGACCCGTGACTGTTTCCTTCTCCATCCCCACCAACAGCTGTGTAGTTGCTAGAAATAAGAACTCAATGGAGAGGCCCCCTGTTCCATGCGATTGTATTGCAAGAAGTTGCAAAAGGCAACGATGGACCAAAGCTGTTTCATGCTCACGAGGGAGGGGACCACTGCTTATCATTTCCTTGTGCCTGGTCATAGGGCCTTTGTTCATGCGCATCACCTGCTGAAGGATTTGCTTGATGCTGAACTTTAGTGACAAGTACATAATCCAGTGGAAAGTTCCAGTGGAAGCAGGCTGTGGGAATTCAGATAGGAATTCAGATACTGCATCTTCTCTTGGGAACAATCGTCCACTTCAATAGGACATGAGAAGAACTTAAGAAGACCATATTTGGTGGTCGGATTAGCCAAGCCAAAGCCAGCCAGAAGAGCCTAACAATTAGCCTGATTGTTGCTGTGGATTCACCATCCCATGAAGACTATTGTGGCCATTAGTTAACTCTTTCCTGCCTAACCTAGGTAAATTACTTGCTACATGCTGGTGGAAAATGTTGCCACTGAAGATATTTGAGTTTAACATCCATGTGTTCAACCCAGATCTTCTGAGGGTCTCCTCTTCTTGCCAAATAATAAGGAATGTGTTCCTTCTCTCACAGAGAAAATGATGTAGTTGGAGAGACAAACATTAAACAAACACAAATATGTACCTCATGGTTAATTAGGGAAATACTACAAAGGAAACAGAACAGGTACAGTGGGGAAAAGGAGTTAAGAGTTCAGGGTGATCTTTCCAAGGAAAGTACGTTGAGGCTGAGATCTGATGTAGGAGTAAGTCAGGCAGTGAGTGAGGACAAGAGAGTCCAAGTCGGAGGAACAGCACGTGCACAGCAGTGAGGCAGGAGAACGCAGCAGGTCTGAGGGACTAAGAAAAGGCCAGTGTGGCTGGAACTCAGTGAACAGGAGGGAGCATCCTCAAGAGAAGACGACGTGAACAGCTGTTGAGGGCATCTGGCGCAATCAACAAGAGATGAATCAGTGGATGGCCACGTAGCAGTGTGGTCCCTTGAGCACAGCGTGAATTAATCCTCACCCACATCAGCACAGTTCTGGGACTTTGTCCAGCAATATCCTACCACTCTGTTTGTCCTTCAGTTTTGCCTCTGTTAAAGGGAGAGGGGGAAACCCAGCTTCACCCTTTGTGATGGTCTTCCTGTCTCTTCTAATTTGTGCCGGAAGACCTACTTAACTCCTTCTGTAGCCTATCCTTCGGTCATATTCTGGGAACACCCTGTCCTAAGCAGGGGATTATTTGAAAACTGCCACAGTTCTTGGACTCTAAATTGAGTTGGGTTTGTGATTGTCTCTCTCATCCCAGCTGCTTCCCAGTGGGAATGGGATGGCCTTTCAGTCATGGTGGCTTTGCTGGGATCCCCGCCGGTCAGTTGCTTGCCTTTAGAATAAAAGCCATGATCTTATTTTATAAACCCGTTAGTTGGTCAAAGCATCCACCTGGGCTCCTAGAAAGGCCCCACTGTTACCCAGGTAGCATTATCATATGACATCTTAATCCCTCCAATAAAACCTCTTAGAGTTAACCTAATCTCTTCCAGTTTCACTTGAAACTAATTTCCTATTGTTCAGACCTTGGTAGGAACCAGGCGATTTGGTCACAACCCTTCCTGTGGAGGCAATATTCCAGATACAAAAAATAATTAAATCACCCTGTTCAGCCTTCCTTTTGCCAGACTAATTTAAATCCCTGAAACTTCTTTTTCTTTTTTTTTTTTTGGTCACATATTTGGACCTTACATCCTTAAGGGCTTTCGAGGGCAAGTCTCATTATTTACCAGGGTAAAAGCTTTCCCGAAACAGTAACAGCCACAAGGACAACAATACCTTGCAACTTTGTGACGCTTAACTTTTTTTTCCTGGTGCTTTTTTTTTTTGCACATACATTATCTTACTTTGTCTGCTTAATGACTCTGTGAATTAGGGAGGGTGAATGTTATTGTATCCCCGGTGGGAAAAAATACAATGAAACTCATCCTTAATTCACTTGAGGAGAGGTTCAGGATCAAGTTGGACCCATGTGAGGCTTCAGCCACTTCACTGTAGCCTCCCTCGGAACCCGGAGCTGACTTGCTCCTCTGTGGAATGCCTGTGCCTTTTATCAAAGGTCACCCAAGGATAATAATAGCCAATCCTTGTTGAGCATTTAATGTATGTCAGACGTTGCACCCCCTAAGTGCTTTAGATGCATTATTTTTCAACTCTCATGACAAAGGGGACAGTTCTATTCTTATCCTGTTGCTCAGAAGACTAAGATGAAGCTTAGAGAGATTAAGGAACACGCCCAGGATGCCACGGCTCGAGTGAAGGAGGCAGAGTTCAAAGTCAGGGGTGTTATGTCTCCCCACCCTTGCGCTCTCAGATAGGATGCGGTGCTGCCTCAAGAAGCAGCAGAACCCATTCCTCTCCTGCGTTTGCTGCAAAACTCCCGGTGAGGACATTATCTTTCACCCTCCAGAATCTTCCTATGCAAGTACACCGTTTAGAAAATTCTCCCAAAATTTACTACTAGGGATGATGTGCTTCCCCTGGGGGGAAGGGCTTGCTGTTGATGTTGGATTTTGTGTTTTGTGTCGCGTTGTGATTTTTACTCTCTATTAACAAAAAGGAGTGCCATCATGGGAAATAACAAAGAGTTAGGAATCAGAAAGGTCTAGGCTTAGGATGCTCGCTGGGAATCAGAACTTGATGGGCTTAACTATGGAGGACAGTATGGAGTTCCCTTAAAAAACTAAAAATAGACTTTACCATAAGATAAAGCAATCCTATTCCTGGGCATATATCTGGAGGAAATTCTAATTCAAAAAGACACCTGCACCCCAATGTTCATAGCAGCACTATTTACAATAGCCAAGACATGGAAGCAACCTAAATGTCCATCAATAGATGACTGGATAAAGAAGTTGTGGTATACACACACACACACACACACACACAATGGAATATTACTCAGCCATAAAAAACAATGAAGTAGTGCCATTTGCAACAACACGGAAGGACCTAGAGATTACCATATTGAGTGAAGTACATCAGACAGAGACAGACAAATATCATATGATAACACTTATAAGTGGAATCTAAAAAAAAAGATATGAATTCTATTTACAAACTAAAAGAAAAAAAAAAGAACTTGATTGGCCTAATCGCAGCTGTTTGCTTACATAACTTCATAAAGTGAGTTGTTTTATCTCTTTGAGCCTTGATTAATTTCCTTTCTAAAATGGGTACCGTAATAGCAAATTTAGATACCACTGTGAGCGTTGGACATAAGGTATGTGAAAGGACAGTCATAGTAGTAATGTGTCTTATTTTAGGGAAATCCCCATTATTTTGGTCTTGGTAGGAGGTAAGTTTCCAACGTTTGATGTGGAAATTAAAGAGGGATGATGATTGACAAAGTTGTTGGCCATTGGCTGTATATTCGACCTCCAGCCCATCTCTCCTCCCTGGAGGTCAGGGGGTTGGGATTGGAATTTCCAACCTTCTAATAACACAGTTGGTTTCCTGGCAACCAGCTGCCATCCTTAGGTGCAGTCCAAAAGTCATCTCATTAACATAACAAAAGACGCTTTTAATCTCTCTTAGATTCTTAGGAAATTCCAAGGGTTTTAGGAGCTCTGTGCCAGAAATGACAAAGACTAAACAGAAATTTCTTTTTATTAATCACCATATCAAACTGTCCATCCTCACTAAATTTGTAGCATAACTGACAGCTGAGGGTCTTAAGGGAAGTTTGGAGTGTCCATTGTCCATGGAAGGTTTTTGGTCAGTGGCCATAAATGCATGTCCAGCAGGAAATAGCCTGACACAGTATTTCCAAGTCTGCTCCCTTATCACTCCTAGCCCAGAACACCAGCTCATTGTGAAATATTTGTTTATAAAACACTCCTAGGCTACTTCATACACCCTTCCACGGAAAGTGATCCCAGGAGGCCTGATTATTCTCAGCTCTCTAAAGCAAAGCAAGCAGTCTGCCGACTACTCACATGCTGGTCATGCAGAATTTCTGCTGTACAGACGGTGTGCGGTCCCTACTGCCAAAGCCATTCTCCCTTCATCCTTGCTGGCAAAGTCCCCAGCTCCAAGGAGAAATCCTTATGACTCTCAATTTACCATTGAGACCCAAACACCTTGCCAGAAATTGGTTCAGAGATGCATCTTAAAGCAGTTCTAGCCAATGAGATGTGAGAAATAGGCTGCAGCTTTGGGGCGTAGGTTTCATTGCTGACAAAAAGGAACACAGGAGAAGAGACAGCCCCCTCCTTCCTTTGGACATTTTGGTGTTTGTATGTAAGGCTGGAAGTGGCAGCAGCCAGTCTAGGACCACGATTTCACCAAGCACAAAGCTAATATGGTGGGACAGCTGAAAATTAGAAGAAATGTGGTTTCATAATAATGTCAATAAACCTTGAATTCATCCATTCTGAAGACAGCTCACCTCAGGATGCCTTGCAATTTGAAATCTGAAAACTCCCTTACTGTTTTGATTGGTTGCATCAATGTCATGTGTTACTTGCAGCTGAATGCATCCCAACACATGCATCTCAAGAGCCATTCACCCAGGCCTCTCCATCACCCCAGGCGGAGCTATAATGTCAACTGCATAGTTTTTATAATTCTCTTATGTGTGAAAGTGTTTCTGTTTGGTAGCTCTCTGGGACCACCTGCCTAGCACTCAAAATTGCCAGTATTACGTGGACACCCCTCATGGAAGTCCTGACTAGAGGTACAAGGGGCTTAAGTCCTGGAAATAACAGTATTGCTAACAACAATAACAACACACACACACATATGTCTGCTATGTTCCAGGTACTGTTCTTTTGCATTTGGAGAAGTTTTGCTATTAAGAAAGAGATAAATAGAGCAGTGGCTTGCGGGTCAAGAAAGGGTTTCACCAAGAGTACTCATAAGATCGTCCCAGCACTAACCCAACATCCACATAATTTTCAAACACGTCAATCCTCAGTCCTTGGAGCATCTACTCCAAGCAAAGTTGTGTTTAAGACCCCAGCCCTTAGTCTGAACTCATGTTATAGCTGCCAAAAGCCATAGTAGAGAATCTTATCAGGGTAAGAGGGACACAGGAGGGAAACCCTTTCTTCATTAAGCCTTGCTAAGGTGACAATCATTCTGTTCTGGGAGAACAGAATCCAAACCATTTGAAATTTGAACTCCATTGAGAGAAATCTCTCATCAAGTGGTTAATTTTGACATTATCTATCTGCTATATTTGAGGGAGGGAGATTGACCTATGCCTAAGCATGGGCAATTCAGGTATGTTTGCCTTATTGAAAAATTCAGAAATGTTTCATGGCCTTTGTTACCTCCAGTTCTTCACCCACCAGTCACTCTTTAAATCAATCCCTTCCACCCCCTCAAAAGCTTCTGATACTAGTACTTTATGGAAAACGGCTCTTGTTAAAGTCACTATTGACCTCCATCTTGCTGGATCCAGTTCTAGTCTTACATGACCTCTTCACAGTAGGAATGGTGTCTACTGGACTTACTGAAGCATTCTTGATGCCTAGCAGAGGTCTAGCACATAGTAGGTGCTCAATAAGTATTTGTGAATGAATGAATGAATATGTATTCTGTGTCACATGATGTGTTGGGGGCAGAAGTTAGTTCTGTAAGTCAGAGTCCAGAGTTGTTGCTACTAAAACATACCTTGATGGAGCTTTACATGGTGAGATGGAGGTGTCTCACTTCAGCATTTTCTAAAGACCAGAGCCAAACACCACTTTTTCTTCTTTGCTTTTATAAACAACTAAATCCAGGAGCACGTTGAGTCTCGGAATCACTTTCCCTTTTCAAACATTTTCCCCAACAAATTTCATTGCCCAGTAAGCAGGTGCATGATGGAATATGTTCAGAAAATTTCTCACATAGGCATCAGTTTTGTTTTGAGTTCTATACCCTTCCTCAGCTCTCTCAATAATGCTCTGAAAGAACAATTAAACCCTAAATTTTTGACAAGGGGACAGGAAGGGAAAATAATCTGTTTTAAGAACACGGTTATCAATCACATAAACTGCCAACTAATTACTACAATGTACCAAATAGCCAAAAGTGATGAGTATCTTTTGTTGAGAGGTTTCAACAGCCAAGAACAGGGCCAGAAGACCCAGCTGGGAGGCCCTGCTGCTCTAACCAAAGACAAGCCACAACGTCCACATAACATCCAAATTCACCACTTGGGAAGCCAATCTGGTGGGTTTCTTGTTTTGTTTTGTTTTTGCACAAAACCTCATGAAATCTCAGCTAGAACACAAAGGCAATAGACTTCACAGTTTCTTTGGAAGCGAATGGCCTCGTGCCACGGCCAGTCTTTACGGGAAAGATAAATGTTAGCTCATTCAAGAGAGTGACAATGATTGCCTATCAATCCTCTTTTCCTGGAGACACCATTCTAGTGCCCAGTGGCCAAAAAGAATTGGAAAAGGTATTTACCCACAGTATCCAGAGGCCAAGTAGCTGGAAATGGCTTCTGAATGTCAACCAAGGTCATAGTAAGGCAAGAGGGAAACGGTGACGGAACATTAAGCCTTCAAAATGAACCTCGGCCATCACCAGGAAAGAGTGATGGGATTGGGACCAGGTGGGAATGCAATGTACTGAGAGGGCCTGGGAAAGAGGGTCAGAACCAAGCAGCACTGGGTCTTGAGGTCCAGGTGTGTGAGTGCATCAGGGAGATGAGCTCCTGCAGGGCTGACTGTCAATGGCCATTTTCTACTAGAAATGTTTCTTCTTCACATCTTGGGACACTGACAAGATGCAGCCAATCCAGTGAGACCTACTCACCTTTGCAGGTTTCTCTTCACCGCAGAACCAATGAAGGAAGACATTCTGGTGCTTGTTTAGTTTCCACCAGTGTCCTGGTTGCCTCTGGAATAAAAAGAAAAATTTGCCTGATACCAGTAGGTGACATTTGACTTTTTGGGAGTTATTCTCTCTCTGAAGGACAAATACATCCTCAAACGTATTTCAGCCAAGGCTTCCAATGCCCTGTGTTCTGCAAACGCCATGACAGCTATACAGTAGCTAGTTATGCCTAAGGGTAGAGCAAAGTCTGAAATTTAGGGTAACAAAGTAGGGCATCTCAAAATCAGGCATCTTCTGAATTAATAACCTATTTTGGGTGATGATTTTTTTACGGTGACCTCGCTAAGCTAATATCATACTTTTTGTATTAATGCAGAGGCTTTGGGGAAACCTGAACACTCAACATTTTGCACAGACTCATTCAGCCCTTGGCCTTGGTGTTCCCAAGGAACAGGGAGAACACAGGTGTCCCCACGGTGATGATGACGATGAACCAGAACTTGAGGAGGAGTTTTAGGGTGCTACACCGGGGATTCAGCTAGATGTGCTTGTTAATTAGTAAGACCGGGGAAGGTGAGAGGGGAGTGGAGAAAGCTAAATTAGTATCATTTTGGGGGGAATGGAACATCACCTAGTGCTGAAGGAAGGCTGCATCCTAATATCCAAGTCTTCCAGTCTGCAGGGACCACCCAAATATTCAGGTTTCCCCGCAAATGGGTAGAGTGTAGCTTCTGCAGTTTTAGACACGGCAATAAACCAAAAGGCCACGTAGGTCGTCACTTTCTAAGAGTTCCATGAGCAGGTATTGAGCCTCCAGCATAAGGTGAGGCTCAACGAGTAGGATGTTTTGTTCTTCGAGGGCAAAGGTTGTGTTCTGATTCATCTCAGAATCCCCAGGGAGTATTTGTGAACAGACAAATGGATGAACCGCAGGGAAAACGGTGCAGAGTGGGCCTTGCCCCAGTCATAGGTTGGGAGTGAGATCCTAGGCATATTATTGGAACAGAAGCTGGTGACTATAGTATCTACATAATGGGTCACTCCATGGGGTTTCTTGCTCAAGAATAGGACTGGAGCCCAGACACCCAACAGGAGCAACTCATCCGATTCAGACGCGCCACAAAGGGCTTGGGGCAGAATGCTCCCAGAACTGCTCCTGAGAACTGGCTACAGACAGGTGGGTGGGCTTCAAGAGGCTGCAGCTATGGGGATGAGGGTGGGGTCTCTGAGACTGGGCAGACCTTCACCTGGGATGAGCATCTGGTCTGTGCCTGGGATTGACCTACTGAAATGCTCTGTACCGGCTGGTACTGTACTGAGACCCCTGAGGGCCCCTGCCAACATTCTGGCCACTCCCGCTTCTCCCCGCTGCAGCCTTTGGACGCCCCATGATCTGGCAACTAAAGGGGTTGATTCCTGGCACGACAGGGTCTGGATCTGCACTGGGGGGAAGGGGGAGGCTGTGCTATGCAGGTTACTATAGGTTTTGAATATCATCCTGTATTTACCTCAAGGCGAGGTTAACCACAGGGTCTCCAGTGGGTTGCGAGAGCGTGAGAGCTATTTTTGAGGGTGTTGGGTAAACAGAGGCTAGTTCCACAGTCTTTATTCTTCCTAAACTCTGAACCTCCAGATCAGTCCAATAAGGAGCAAGTCTGTGGACTCAGCCTGGTCTGAGCAGCCTCGTGTTCAGACCACCACCACCTGCCCTTTTCATAGAGCTGCTTGTCCCCCAAGAACTCAAAGGAAAACAGATGTGCCTTGGGCCAGGGTCTGTGCTGGAACAGGAACTAAATTCCAGAAGGCTGAGGGTTCCTTGTACAGAGAAACATACCAAACCCAGGATGCACGCTCTCTCTTTTCTTTTCTTTTGTTCTTATTTTCCCTTCCTCTGGTTACAGGTTCCCTTTTCGCTGTATCCTGCTCACTCGCCCCTGCAGTTGGACACTTGGCTCTCTAAGGGCAATCAGGTCCTCTCTCAAAAAAATGAAGGGTGCTAAAATTAATCTGACCCGATCCCCTTAGGAGGTCCTGTGTCCCTATTTCCGGACATGCTGTCTGATTGTCCGATTCCATCTCTGATTTGCTGAGTGACTGCATTGTCCTTCCAACAAAGCTCCCTTCCTTTTTTTCTGTTGCTCACATCCTGAGAATCCCGACCAATAGATCCAGGTAGTAAGAAACAAAAATCACAGGAAAGAGACATAAGTGGAGCCTCATTAAAAACCACATAGGGAGGAGGGGTTCGCTCAGTGGTAGAGTGTGTGCTTAGCACGCACAATGTCCTGGCTTTAATCCCTGGTACTCCACTAAAAATAAGAACTATATAAACCTAATTATCTCCCCCCACAAAAAATAAAAGTGAGTAAATAAAAACCACAGAGACAGTTATTTTATACTAGTATAGACACAAGGACCTGGAACCCGTCAATAGTTTTGTTAGTTGGATTTGAACTTCAGAGATTATGGAATGAAGGGTTTCTGCATCCAAAACACTGTCGGCGGAACGTTTCTTAAATACAATTACACTTAAAATTAGCCTGACTTCTATGCTGTGCTGCCACTGTCTTTTTGTCACTTTGGCAGAACCTTAGGGAAAGAACAAAAAGGGGGTTTTATTGAAGGGCTGAACGTTGAGAGACGGAGCCACAGTGAGCCAGCCCATGTCTGACATCCCTTCAGGGAACTCGAACTAGTTTTTCATTTTCTCCAGGAGCCATTTACTTCGAGCTTTTCTCTTACCCTCAGAAGAATTTGGGGGTGACAAGCACCTTCTGAGCTAACTCTAGGGGCTCAATTCAGGAAAAAAAGAAATCGTGGGAACAGCAGTGGGGGAAATTAGCAAAGGTGAATAACTCGAGTTTACAAAACAGTAAATGGAGAAATCAGTGATTCAGGACGCTGATCGTTTATTTTGACAGGTGTAGTTTATCTCTGCTCATTTATAATAATTATACATTGTGAAGACTCATTATCCTGCCCCCCTTCTGTCTCAGTGCTGAGAGCAGTTAAAAGTAAATTTGGCAAGTCTGTTGGGGGGAGGGAGATAATGGGTATTAATGACCAAATGGGAAATCTATACTTGGGCCACTTACTGTGAGGGTCGTTGAAAGGGTATAGTCAGGCTTTGAAATAACATTTCTAAACTCTTGATTTTTTTTTTTCCCTCCCATCAGTGCTTCGTTGGGATTAAATATGTTCAAAGGCTCACTTTCCCTTTTCTTGTTACTCTTTCTCCTCCTAAGAACACAGAATCTCTTGGATTCAGAGTTGAGAATGATCTTGGTTTGGGGATGGAAGTCAATACAGATGTTTTGGAAAATCCTGGAATGTTTATTATTTTGACCAGGGATATTGGGGAAACAATGTAATCACACGGATCTTGGAGCCAGATTGTTTCCAACTTCTGCTACTTACTAAATGTGTTCATTACAACTCGGTTCTGCTATCACGCCGTTAATGTTGGGGTAATAATAGTACCTACCTCAAAGGTTTGTTTGGAGGATTAAATTAGTTCATATAAATAAAAGTGCTTAGAACAGTGCCTCGAACTTACTAAACACTGTATATTATTTATTATTATTATTGCTATTATTATTTATAAGAGAGAGGCAATAACAGTATCTACCTTATGGACTACGCTGTGCAGGTTAACTAAAATACTTCATATGGAGCTCTGGACAAAAATTAGTTATTTTTAGTATCCATTCTGATTTTGTAATAGTAAAACTCTGAGCTCAGAATTGTCTTAGAACTGAAACTTTCAACGCACAGCATATTGCACAGTTTTTAGTTCAACAAGCATATTCCATGTGTCCATTTATGGTCAAGTCCTGGGAATACAAGATGAATTACACCACCATCCTAACCCTCAGAAAGGGAAGGGAAACAGAGAAGCGAATACTGTAGTGGAGCTAAAAGAGATGTTGAGAGACCCTCCACCACTCCACGTAGAGTTGAAGATAAAAATATCGTAAATTGCCTTTTTTGAAAAGACTTGTTAAAAAAAAGCGGTTGACCCTTTAGAAGCATTTAAATAACCGGGTCTCTTTCTCCACCTTTCACCTCCACCTCTCTTTCCACCAGTGAGGTCCGTGTCCTCCCACTTTACACAGATGAAGAGTGCTCTGCTGCCTCTTGGACATATGCTCTGGTTTTGCTTTCAAGCGTATTCACTCAGGACCACCATTAGCCCGAACTGTGCCTTAGTTCAAATTAGAAACAGGATTCCTTGTCCTGGGTGCCCTGGTGCAGACGATCTTGCACAAGTTGAACGTGACAGCCCCATGTCTCTCCACGTTCCAACTTACTTTGTGGGCACGTCAACTCTGGGTAGCTCTGCAAGTGAAGACATCCTTTGAAATCTAACTGGTTAAGAACTGCTGCTGCTCTAGGGACGCTTTCCAAAAAGGCAAAGTTTGCATTTTTTAAAAGAGAGGGAGCAAGAAGTATGTTATATGGGGAAGGTTTTACAAAGAGGCTCGATATTGGAACTGTTGCCTCTAACTTCTATGTCCTCCAGCCTCAACCACCCAGATTATAGGATGGGGTCACTTCACACTTATGCCCAAATTACAGTGGCTGGAATGCTCTCTACCCACATCCTCTCATGCAGGAATGTGGGCCATTTGGGGGTGAATTCCTTAAAAGGTCACTCTGGAATCTGGCTACAGGATCCCTGCAGCTGTCACTGTTCCCCACACTCAGCATGACTGCTTCTGGACTCCATGCAGGGTGGAGTGACTCAGTCCCTTCCAAACTTCCAGGGCTCGGGGTGTGGGCTTCTGTGCAGGGGTGGGAAGAGACATCTCATAATATAACCCATCATGGCTTATAAGGAGGCCCCCAAAATTGGTAAGACCATGACAATCTGCCTCCCACAGCTAACTGTCCACTAGGTTAATCCCTAAAGGGGGTCCATCATGAAGATTGGTACCTCATCTTCCCCTACAAAACCCCCAGCACTGACCCCATTATGCCTTCTATCCCTTGTTACCTCAGTCACCACCACACTCCCAAGCCTCTTAATTTTTGATTTTCTATCTCACTTAGCCTCTTAGGCTCATCGGACACAATGGATCATTCTTTCCTTCTCAAAATCCTTTCTTCACTTGGCTTCTGAGCCACCCCATTCCTCCTATTTCCCTCTTATCCCCGACTGGCTGCTTCTTCCCAACCTCCTTTGCTGGCCTTTCCTCCTCCTTCTGACTCTACAAGATTTGGAATTTCCCAGGACACAGTTCTGTTCACTCTCACTTCCTTTGTGAACTCACTTATTAGCCCTGTGGAATTAAATGTCATCTATATTCTTAAGACTTCCTTTTTTCTTTCTCTACTCTCATCTCTTCCCTGAGCTCCAGGATTCTGTATCCAGCTGTCTATTTTGGATTCACCTACAGAGGTGATTTTCTAAATGGTATAAGCAGACCTCTTCATTTTATCTCCCAGTCCTCTTCTCCTCCATCAATAAGTGGCATCGTTCTATGGCCAGTTTCTCAGGCTCCAAACTCTACAAGTTCTCCTTGAATTCTCACTTTCCCCTGGCCCCGGTTCCAATCCAACAGAAAATCCAAAACAGGTCACGTTTTACCACCTCCTCTTTACCATTCCAATCCCGGATGCTATAATCCCTGGTGGCATGATACAACAGTCTCCTGACTGACTTCCCAATGCCGCTCCGGCCACCTACATTCAATTCTCCACACAACAGCTGGAAGGGTCTTTTAAAACCACAAATCAGTTCATGGTGCGCTTTTGCTAAAAACCTACTGAAGATTCCTCAGCATCTCAGAATGAAATCCCAGACTCCTCACAATTGCCTCCAAGGGCACATGGTATATTCAGCCCCCAGGTTATCTCTGTGAACCCATTTTCTACTATTTGGTGCCTGGAATGTTTCATCATGGTTTTGCATATAGTTTGGTCCATCACTTCATTTAAATCTTTACTTAACTGTTATCTCTTCAGAGAGGTCTTTCCTGCCCACTCTGTTTGAAATAGCACTTCCCTCTTATTCCCTCTAAATTGTTTATTTTTCTTATAGCATTTATTCTACAACATATATATATATAATGTATGTATATAACACATATATACTTATGTATATATCTGCGTTTAAAAACTCAGTATAATTGATAATATTAACAGAATATAAGAAAAGTCAACGAACATGCCAATAGATGTAAAAGCACATTTGAAAAAAGTCAATACCTAGTCATAATAAAATCTCTAGGCAGACTAGGAATAGAAGGGAACTTCCCTAATCTGTTAAAACACACATTTAAAAAAACCTTACAAATAACATGATAATTAATAGTAAAATATTGAATTCTTCCACCCTTAGATCAAGAATAAGGCAAACATCTCCACGATCTTGGATCTATTCAATATTGTACTGAACAGCTTAGCCTTAGCAATAAGACAAGATAAAGAAATAAAATGCATAAGGATCAAAAGGGAAGAAGTAAAACTGTCTCTACTTGCAGATGTCATGATTATTTTTACATAGAAAAGTCTAAGGAATCTACAAAACAACTACTAGAAATAGTAAGTGGATTTTACAAGGGTGCATGATTCAAGATCAATATAAACAAATCACCTATGTTATATATGTGGGCAGAATATAATTGGAAAATGAAATTTTAAAATTATATTTATAATAACATTTAAAACATACTTAGAACTAAATATACCCAAAGATCTGTACTCTAAAAAATTATACAACATTGTTGAGAGAAGTAAAATAACTAAATAAATAGAAATGTATACCAGGTTCAAGGATTGGAAGACTAAAAAAAAAATACATATATAGTTCATGTTTATTGTCTGCATCTCCCACCGGGACGTAAGCTCTTTGGGAGCAGGAATTTTTTTCCTGTTTCATTCCCTGACGTATCTTTGGTGTCCATTAACATTGTCTGATACACAGTAGTTGCTCATTAAATATTTGCTGAATAAATTTCTATACAAGGCTCCAAAACAGTTTTGATTTTGCTAAGAGTCTCATAAAGTTTCTCAATATAACAATCCTATCTGTCTTATTCCTCTAGCAATAGGGACCAAAATTGACTCTAGTGGCCTTACAGATAGAGACTATCCCCTTCATCATCTTCACATCCTCTTCAATCCCTGGCTCCCAATCAGAACTCTAGCCTCTACTATTAGTCTCTGAAAATAGGCTCCCAGAGTAAATGGAGTGCAGAGACTCCTTGCAGGCCAAAGCACCTTATTAGAGCAGGCAGTATCTGCCAGTGGTGGAGAGGAATAGATTCAGGTCTTGTAGCAAGGTTGGGTAGTCCTGAATAGTTTCCCTAAAACAACAAGGAACCAGAAATAGGACACCCAAATGGAAGCTGAATTCTGTAATGGTTCCCAAGGATGCAGATTAGAATTGAGAGACAAAACCAAAAACAAAAAGTCAGAAGCCATATAGATAGACTCTGCAGAGGGGGAGAATGTGGGACCATTGTTATGACCAGGCTTGACCCTCTTCTGAGGAGCTTATCTAAAAGGATTGGAAACCCCAAAGGATTTGAAGTCAGTTATGGGTTTAAAACCCAGTAGTATGCGTGGAGAAAGCTCTTGCTTTCCCTGAGGTTTACTTTCTTTCTCTATAAATTAGGGATTTTAATATTTGCCATGCCTACCTTGTAGGATCACTGTGATGATCAAATGAGACCAGTGTCATGGAAAGACTATTGTTATATTAGCCAAGACTTATCATTATTTAAGCTCTGAAGGAGGCTCAAGTTTAAGTCTTCATGGTTTGTTATCTAATTTGACCTGAATTCTCATAATATAAGCTCCTTCCATATTCAAATATAAATATAAAAATCCCTTTTGCTGCCAAACATATGATTGTAGGGAAGACAATTTATGCCTTTGGTTACCTGCGATTTGCAGTGACTATGCCATCTTCTCATATGGTTGAAAAGCATCTCTTCCACACTTGGTCTTATTTTCTAGCTACATAATTCCCTTCAGAGGCTCTTTTATAAATTATCCAAGAAAAAAAGCATTCGGTAAATACAAGATTCCAACGAAGGGGCATCCAATATCTGGAATAAAGACAGAATTAATTCAGAATAATTACATAGATCTCCCATTTAAAAACTTCAACATCAGGTTTACATTTAGCCATAATATTAAGTAGTTGGACCATGTTCAACTTGTTTTTATAATGAAATCTTGTTGGTAAACTAAATTGCTTTAAAAAAAAAAAAAGGATGGTCCTCCTGGCTTATATAACAAGCACAAAATAACTAAACATTATTAAAATTAACTACACGTCATGCAGAAATAGAATATTTAATACTATTGAGTGCTTTAGTCATACATGGAAGAGCTGTTAAGTAGGTCAGATCAATGACAAGAAACGTCACATCACTCTAGAGCTTCTCAGATAGGCATGTATATTTCTCAGCATCTCTTATCTTCTGCCTTGAACATTGCTTCTCATCACTGTTTTTTCTTAGCAAATTTACCTGACTTTAGGTCAGTCTCTGCCCTTGTCTACAATGAAAAAAGACAATTCACCCAATATGATTCCCCAGGAACTGGTAAATTCTAAACCGTTGTTTCTGTGGCTCTGCGAGGTAGAAAAGTGAGACTAAGACATATGAGGGAAAGGAAGAACACGTTCCTGACTTGTCTAGATTCTAAATGATACTGAAACACGAGCCATATGGCCAAGACCTCAAAGCTAGGAAGTGGCCACACTGGGATTTTAGCTCAAGTCTGACTCTAAACATTGTTCTTTTCTACAGACACAGCCCTGTCTCTTGTGGGAAGAATTACACAATGCTTAGAAAAGATTTGGATGGAAACGAGTGACAACCAGAAACGTTACAAAAAAGCCATTTCACACAATGGTTTGAAATATTCCATCCCCATTTGATATAGGGATTTGTGATGGTCTCCATGACCCATCACATCAGTGATAAAAATAACCATTGGCCCAATTGCTTAGAGCTGGAAATAAATCAGACAAAGGCAATCAATCAGTCAAATATTTCAAGTGTCTTCTGTTTGCTCAACACTGTACTCGGCTCTGTGGGAAATGACAGCTTGCACATCAAAGCTCTTTGACAAGCAAGAAGTGAATGTGAAATAGTATTATTAGAGAAAAACTACATGAGGTGGTCCAGCTTCAAAGAACTTAAAATTTTAATGGGGGGTGAAGGGGGTTTTCAAATAACAATAGATCTCCACCATCATAAACAGCACAGAAAATGTATTTAACTAAGGATTAGACCAGGGGCAGGCACATTTTTTCTGCAGAGTGAGATAAAAAAAAAAAAAATTAGGCATCGTGGGACATACGGTCTCTGTTGTAACTACTCAGTGTGACTGTTGTGTTGCCGAAACATGGCCTCCGTACCCCGTTTACTGAATTGAGACTCGAGGACAGAGTTTTGGATGAAGTTGAAAAGGCAGCTTTATTTGTTTTCCAGGCAAAAGAGGTCACAGTAGGCTGATGCCTCAAAGACTGTGAACCTGCTAGGCAGACAAGGCAGGGAGTTTTATAGTAGAAGTTAGAGAATTCAAGAGGTGGAGCTAGTTTCCATAGAGACTGCATACAGGGCAACAAATTGTTGCAAAGTTGTTCTTGTTTTTGCAAAAGCAACGATCCCCTTCTTTTTGCTGGGTATGACCCTCACCGCCAGCTTTGGGACTCTTCTAATATTCTTGTGCCTGGAACAAAGGGTCTTAGGAAGGGGGTCTGTGGAAAAATGCTTTAGAGAAAAACTTGTGCAGTTTAAAGTCAGGTTGATAAATGCACCTAGTATTTCAGATAGGCTGAGTCCTGAGACCACTTGCTACAGGCTGAGACCTGCAGGTGGAACAACAGAATACAAAGAAGTCACGAAGGGCTAAAAATAACTGCAGACATGTGCAGCTATGAACAACAAGGTGCACAAAACACTTAACTGCTCGCTCTGAGGTGTCGGGGTCAAGAAGAGAGCACTTGGGTCAAAAGCAGGACACTGGAGGCAAAAGCAACGCTCTGAGCATGATCCCTGCACACAGCATCACAAGGGGGTTGGGTGGACCACCCAGGCCTCCCTCCTTTCCAGCCAGCAAGAGCATGAGAAAAAACCCTTTAAACTATCATACAGTTGAGCAGTTACAAACACCATTACAGGTATCAGATGGTCACTGATGATGACAATAGGGTTCTGTCTGGTTACAGTTGTAGTTTGAAAGCAACCATAGATGATAAAGTAAAGTGATGAGCTTGGCTGTGTTGCAATAAAACTTTATTTACAAACACAAGTGGTCGACTATTTTTGATGCACTGATTGTGCTTTGCTAACTCCTTGTTTAGACTGACTGTGAGAGAAGGCTGGAGAAAAACTGATCACTGTTGAACAATCAGGGAAGCCTTAGTTATAATCGCCTTTTATTCAGGGCTGACCCTCCTCCCAGGTCCTCTATGTACCACAGCTCATTGAGTTTTGAGGCCCCCAGTGTAACTTGCCCAAGGTTACACAATGTAGTAAGAAGCTGACCTAGATGTCAACCCAGGTCTACCTGACCTCAATTCTCTACCCTTTTACCACAATAAATTATCACCATAGGCAGACCTACCAACTCCCCGGCTCCCTGCCACTGTACATCTTCAAGAACATGGGACTTGAGCTATTAATAACAGAACACCCTAAAGCATAATCCAGGGTGCTCACCCAGAATGCAATGGTCCCTTGGAGAACTGGTTCTCACACTTCACTGCACAATTTATTCTCCTAGGAGTTTTGGAAAATCCTACTGCCCAGACCACACACCCTGTACCAATTAAATCAGAATCTCTGGAGGTAGGACTCAAGTCACTATTACTTTTTTATATGTTGTCAGGTGGTTCCAAAGTCCAGCTAAGTTTGAGAACCACTGCTCTGAAGCATGATGTTGCCATCTATGTGTGTCATATGTAAATGGTATCCCTTGGACTTGTGTAAGGTGATTGATGTTCCTGGCAAAACCTCGCTGATTAATTAAACACATGTTTTAGTTTAATAATTTATTAAATGTTTATAAAGCACCTTTCTTGGTGCCAGTCATGAAGAAACAGTAAAATGGGACAAACTGGTGATGGAAGAATCAGAAATTAGTCCTTGAATACCATTGTATTTCTTGAGTTCTCTTTCTTTCCTGTCTCTGCTAGTATTTAACAAAGCATTTTGAAAATTCTAGGCTACCTTCTTTTGCTAATGGAAAACAGTTCTACCACATTCCACTTAGAGTAATAATACAACATTTATTATGACATTTATTGATCACCTATCATCCTGCAAGAGAGTATATGTGCCATCCGGTCACAACTCTGAGAATCGTGTTTGCTCTGTGAATCCCTGGTTCACACACAGTTAAATGGCTTCAGAGAGTTGCCCAAGGTTACTTGGGGAGTAAAGGTCAGGTTTATTGATTCCACAATCTGCTTGATTCCACAATCCCGGTGCTTAACCACGAAACAGTACTGCCTGGGTCACCTCCATGAATGTTGGCCATCTATTGGAATCATGAATGAATGAATGAGTTAAAGAAAAACCTTTCTTTTGCATCAGACCATTAATTAAGGAGGAAAAACATTCCCCTGGGAATGATGTCAGGATGACAATGACTAATAATGGAAAAAAAAAAAAAGAATGTAAGAATGTCTTTGACTGTCAACTCTTTGCCCACCTGGAAGGTTTCATTCCAGAATTTTTCACTATTCAAATCCTTCAGTTTGCATTTTGGATTAAGTAGCAAGGCTGTCTCATTAAAGGCAGAGCCTTGAAGAATATACAGAATCAGCATGGATGGACAGGAGAGTATCTTCCAGGCTCAACCACTACCATTTCAGCAAGGAATTCCTTTTGTTTTTTTCTGTCCTCACTTTTTCCAGCCATCTAAGACAGAATAAAAAGTTTTCTCCTTTTAGAATCCAGAGGACTTCACTCCTACCCAGAGCATATGGTCCTCATCATGGCTATTTTGAATTGCTATTATTATTTTTGACTTCTCTGCTTTCCCCATTCCACTGTAATCTCACTATGAGCAGATGTAACGTTACATGAAGCTATATTTTCACTAGTCCATCTTCAGCCTTCCATGGGACCAGGCACAAACTAGGTAGTTAATTAAATTTTGCTCTATTCTGGAGGCCACGCTTTGAACATGTAATAACAATCACTTCCAATGTGTGAGTGCCAACTATGTGCCAAGCATTGTGATACACACCTGCATCCTCACAAGTTTGGAATATTTTGTATCATTATTCCTCTGAGAGTGTTTGCTGTGTTGGTGCCCGATTGTCCTTTTCTGGAATAGCTCACTATGCATGGTCATGGTGGAGGTAGCATCCTGCTCCCTTAAGGGAGGCTGAAGAGGTCTTTTTTATCCTGGCAGAGTTAGCAGCAGCATGTGAATCATGCAGCAGTCACAAACAAGGACTTTGAATCCTGAGCCAGTGACCTCAGGACAGGGGGCCAGCAGCACTGATGACCTCTAACCAGACCACTGCTACCACTCAGCCTTTCTGTGGCTCCCTCTGCTTGGCTGTCTGAGAACTTTCTGAACCTTAACCAGTTTTCCAAATGTGTCTTCTGGTCTTTCATTGACTCCATAGGTGACCCTGGTACTTCTAATAAATTGCACTTTGGATTAAGATTGCTGAGTCTTTTTATGTTGATTGCAACCATGAGCCCTGATAGATGTACCCATTTTGAAGATGAGAAGGTAGGTTGTTTATCCACAGTCACATAGCTAATAAGGAAAAAACAGCCTTTCAAACTACTTCGATCTGATTCTAAAAACCCATTGGCTCTCTCTCTATCTGCTACTCTGTTTTGCACGTAGAGGGTGCCCAATATATGTTTACTGTTATAAAGTCGCTGACGATATTCGGAGCTAGTGGTTTTCTTTCTTACAACTAGAGCCACTTAACTCTTTATTGCTCTTGTATTTTCATGCCTTAACCCAGTGTCTGATGCTCAGAGAGTATTTACATACAAGATGGTGGGTTTTTTTTTTCTCATTTATTTCTAACCTTTGTTAAGGGCTTACTCTGTGATGGGCATTGCACTAGGTGGTTTATTCTGTTACCTGATTTAGACGTCCCAATAACTCGATGAAATACAATTTATTTTCATTACTCTCACCTTACAAATGAATAAATAGGGGCTAAGAAAGATTCGTATCCCTTCCAAAGGTCATGCACTGATATATGTTGGATCCAAAATTCACTGAGGACCAACTCCCAAAAGGATGCTCTAACCTTTACGTTTCCTTGAATTACTAACTTTAATCCAACATACATTCTGAAAAGAGTCGGTTTATAATATTTCCAGATTAAAAGCAAAAGTCGAGGTCATTGCTGTTGCAAATATTTAGCTCATGCTCACTTGTAACTCATCCGCTCAACAAGATCTAGCCTCATAACTCTAACTTCATTTCAAAGGTCAGAAAAAATTTCTTTCGGGACAAATAAAGCCCTGAGTAAATGGTTCGCTCCCCTCTCGAGTGAATCAATGAAGGTAAAGAAGAACTCTGCAATCATATTGTACATATCATTCTATCTATAGATTAGTTTCTTGATGATGTTTTTAATTATTTAAGCATATTGAGAAAAAGTACAGAATGATAAGATTTTTTTTTTTCCTTTCTCTTGCTGGTTTCTGCCTCTTATGGGCTGTCCATTAAAGTCACTTGGGGTTGGTTACCTAGGAAATGGTTGGCAGACTGGGGCTTTTAGATTGATCACCAGATTTATAGCAGGAAGGTGAGTCATGTGACATGAATTTAGTCGCTTCTAAGTGGAAGAGCAGAAATTGCTGAGCATTAAAAAAAGAATCACCGGAACATTCCCCCACTGCTTCTTAATTTTAAAGATGAAACAAATGATCTTCTTTCAGGAAGTCACAGAGAGCTAAATTTATCTCCAGAGGAAGGGAGTCTAATGATTCCATGACCATCTCAGACTTCATGGTTATAAGGAGACACCGTATTCAGGAGGTGTGTGTGTGTGTGTGTGTGTCCCCACTGATAAAAGCAAACTCAGCTATCTCCTAAGTTAATGAAAAATGATGTGTTTCCTACTTTCTTCACAAGAATAAGGACTGATAATACCTGCAGCTTCTTAGTGCCTCTGAATAGCCCTGCAGTGTGTTGTTTTAGAGAATGTCTGGATAGAACGGAGTGAGTTTATTCAGTAAAACCAGCTCTGTAGCTAAAACAGTTATCTGCATGATAAACAGAGGAACTGACAGTTATCAGAATAAAAAAACTGGTGAAATTTGGCATTTCTTAATATAAAATGTCAAGCACTTAAAAAATAATATATGGATTCAAAAAATGAACATTTGCTGACTTGCAACTGTGAGCTAGGTACTTTCACTCTATATTTCATTTAATTCTACAAAAAGAAAAGAGGTAGATAGTATAAAAATTTTAGAATTCTGTTCCACGTATACTTGTTGAGCACTTAATACGTGTCTGCACCAAGGTTCAGCGAAGATGAGTGACTAGTCCAGGACCAGAACCCACTTCTGTTCTGCTCCCAAGGCCATGCTTTACCTGCTTCGTTGTATTATTTTTCTCCAGGGTATTTTTATATCAGAAAAGAAGAGTGAACATTAAACAACTAACCTGGACATTCTATTGTAAGAAGCTATCTAAGCTGCAAAACTCAGATGTGCATGCGTGCTCACACACAACTTCCCTTTTTCCCTGACTTTCTCTGGCAGGCCAAAATCACCCTGAAAATTGCCTCTATCTTGCATTTGCCTGCAGTGATATAAGAACAGTTTACTAATAAAAAGCAGCAAACTTCTATGAACTATTTATGTGTGCTAGGCAACCTACCTGATGCATAATCTTCTTTAGTCCTATAACAGAGCCGGACCCAGTGGGGCCTTCCCGGGACAGACCCCTCCCCAATATCCTCTGCTATAGCTCCTTTCTGAAGTACCCAGATACTAGTACCTCATGTATATTTCCTGGGTTTTTCAGATGCTAAAATCCACCACCAAAGGGAAAAAATCAACTACTTGATGATTGAGAGCAGGTGGCCCTAGACCTTCTGGCGCCTGGGGGTTGATGGTGTTGACTGCCCTGTTACTTCACATCAACCAATCAGAGAATTGTGCACAAGCTGATCGTGTACCCTGTGACCCCCTCCTCCCTTACCGGCCTTTAAATATGCTCTGCTGAAACCCTTCGAAGAGTTCAGGGTTTGCCTGGGCGTGAGCCACCCCACCCTCCTTGCTCTGCCTTGCAATAACCCTTTCTCTGCTCCAAACTCCGACCTTTCAGTTTGGCCTCATGGTGCGCTGCGCACATGAACGTACCCTCGGTAACAGTCCCAACCCAACCCTGTGAAGGAGGAACTATAGGTACCCTATGTTACAGATAACAGAATTAAGCATTAGAACAGTGACTTGCCCAAGGTCACACAGCTGTAAGTGGCTGATTAATTTTGTTCATTTTTTTCCAAACCCAGATCTGTCTCCAGAGCCCATTTTCATAATTGCTTCAATATTTTCTTCTCCTTTGAGCTAGAACTGATTTTCCTAGCCAGCAAGCACTGGTGCTGAACGTCAAAGGTTAAAAAGAAAATGGGAGAAAAACTGAAATCCTCTTTACTCACATTATTTCTTCTGCAAATGAGAAATTAACATTATTCAATTTGATCAGCAGAACATCTTGATTCAGAGTATAAAACGTAAGTGTTTCACTGCAGTGCACTTTGGAAAGCTCTGGGCTGAACGGACCCACATTGAGTGTAGAATTCTCAAGCATGCTCATTGCCCCAGGGGACAGGTTTCCTTCTGTTCTCTCCCATGGCATCAGGGCAGGTACCGCTCATGACTGGGGGGTTGGGGTGGGGGGATAACGCATGCGCGGCGCCTGGAAGAACGCTTGTCATGAAGTGCACATCAACACGTGGTAACACTCCAAGTAAAGTAACGACCAGCTGTGTCTAATACAACATTTATATCATAATGATATGCAAATACTGTCATGATTTTGAGACTTAGGATAACCTCGTCTCCCTCATCCTCTTAAAAAAAAAAACAAAAACCACTGGCTCTGACATTCCACCATCAAAGCTTTATTCCTTTCCCTTTAGGCTTTGATGCTGCCTAAAATGCAACTACTGCTGGGGAGTTGTCAGTCATGTGTACTCCGAGAACCTGGAGGATTTCAGACTAGGCTTTAATGGAAGGGAAGGGAGGGGAGATCGCAGGAGCAGAATGTTAGCGCTGGGAGCATCGTCATACCTGCTTACCACCTGCCAGATGGGGAAACTGGGCCATAGAGAGAGTTAGCAAGTTGATCTTTCTTCTTCAGCATTTGCCCCACTTCCCACCATGGGTGAACGTGCATACGCTGTGCTTACCTGTTACATGCACTGGGGAGTGTTCCAGTCACTAATGCTGCATAATGAACCACCCCACACTGACGGGTGTAAAGTGATGACCATGTTGTTTAGCTCACAGATTATATGGATTAGGAATTCAGGCAAGGAGCCAAGGCCAGGGCTTGTCTCTATTTCACAATATCTGGGGCTTCACTTGGGGAGAACCAAATGGCTAGTGGTGACTTAGATACCTGGGAGCTGGGATCAGCCGGAGGGCTGGTCTGGTACCTGGGCCGGGGTGATGCATCCAGAGCATCTGTTTGTGGCATGGCCTTCTCACAGCACGGTGCCTGATCTCCAGGTGGGAGTGTGCCCAGACCGAGCAGTTCATGAACACCAGATGGGAGCTGCTTGGCCTCTTCTGACCCAGTCCTGAAAGTCACAGAGACACATTCTACCGGTTACAAGCAAGTCATGAGATGAGCTCAGGTTCCAAAGGAAGAATTCCACCCCACATGTTGGTGGAGGAGAGTCTAGGTCATGTTGTAGAAGAGCTTGTGGGATGGGAGAAATTGTTGCAACCATCTTTGGCAAGTACAATCCGCCCTGAGGAGGAAAGCAGCCATTTGGAGCTTTCCCCTAAACCCTTAAAATGTCTTTCTTTCTATTCCCGAGGCCCCTAGCTCCCTCTCTAGGCATCTTCAGGTCTGGCCCCCATTGGGGTAAGTGAGCCCATGAATGCTGGAAGCCTCCCATTCAAGCCTGGTTCCTAAGGGGGGCAGGTCCATTGAGCAGATTTCCAGAGAGGGTCCTCAGTGGCTTTGTAGGGCACCAGGGACCCCGCTGATCTAGTACAAGTGACACGCTGACATGCGGGAATTGGTGGGAGTGGAAGGGAGGCTGAGAAGCGGATGCCAAAAATAAAGTGAAGATCTGACATTGCTGGGGACTGGAATGAAATAAAATTGTGTATGTGTGCGGGTGCGCGTGCGTTGCTGAGCCTGGGGGTAGGAGAGGAGAAACCCTCAAGGAGATGAAAAGGCACTGGAGTCAGGCTAGCAATGCTGGAGAATCCTAGAGTGAACTCTCTCAGGGCAGCACTCCCTCAAGAAAGGACGGACACCAACAGGGGCAGAGGACCAACTAGGTCTCAGGCACTCCGTTAGAGACTTTATATAGATCTTCTTACTTTAACTGTTGAGGTTGCCCCAGCTAGTGAGCAAGTAGAAAGGCGAGGGTTTGAACAGAGATCTAGTTGACTCCAACATACAGGTGAGGAATCTAAGGTTCAGAGAGTGTCAGCAGGATGTTCAAGTTCAAGGCCAAGATTTATGTCCAGATCTGTGCTCTGTATCTGTATTCCTCTGCATCACACGTTTCACCAAGGCCAACTCCATTTCCGATAATAGTGACCATGGTTGGCTGAACAGTAAAATAAGTATGGGGACCAGTTCTCCTGACTTGAGGCAGCAATTTAGGAACAAAACTCTTCCAAAGAAGTTGCTGAGCAAACCTGACACCTCCTAGGAATATCAAAAATGTAGTATAGTCAAAAGGATTGGTACCCACCTACTATGATTTGTCTAACATTTATACCTCCTCTTAGTTACATTCTTGCTGGAAATAAATAGTGTTGTTCTGAAGTACTGAAAGAAATGTTTTTACAGTGGAAATACCCATTTATTTCCATAACAGAAAATTGACTATGTTATTGATCAAGATGTCCCATCTGCCAAGTCTTCCTAATTACAAATTTGAAAGGTGCACCCAGTAGCATAGTAACTGTCAAAGAATTATTGATGGGAAGCTATTGTTACGTGTCTTGATATGGGTTCCTCTAAAGACAGACCGACACAGAATGAGACACCAAATTAAGTATGTTTCATTTACTAAGTAAAACGTCTTTTGTCTGATTCTGTCTCCGAAGAGTCGATTCACAAAATAATCCTGTGAATTGTTTACTCCTCAAGAGACACTGGACCTCGCTAAACACCAGCCCCGAACCATGTTTACAAAATTGATACCTCACATCCCAGGTTAATACTCTTTTAATTTAAAACCTTGATTGGTGTATGGAGCTCCTTATTTTTGTTATGTGGTCAGAGGTTCTTATAATCCCCAGTCCACTTTGCTTTATGAACAATAATTTTCTCATTTTCACGTCAACATCTCCAATAAATACATTCCAGTATTACCCAAACAGACTGTTACACTATTTTTTTCAGCATTTTGCATATTTTATATGCAATAAAGGATCTCAGAGATGATTCCTTATCTTGATTTCCCCTCTAATTTGGCAGGGATGAAAGCCTTTGCTTATCCCGGGCCAAGACTGTGTCAAACGGGATGAACTTCTGATGAACACACACTACTGAGACTAATAAACTCTAATTACACCACAGGCCTCTTCTGAAATGGGCACTTCCAATTCCATACACCACAAATACTGGCCCAGAATCAAGGATGAATTCTGAACTGATTGCATTTCAGGTAACGAAGAAGTTGCATTGAAGATGAGAGAGAAAGGAGACTTCTTCCATATAGGGATAAGCCTAATATAAATGGTAGGGGTGAGGGTGGGGCACCCAGTTACCTGTGAGCACCTCACTTGCTAAGGACTGACATTTGTTACATCAAAATACCATCTTCTCCACTCCAGGCTCATCATTCTTGTGCCCATGGTGTCTGAAATCTTGTGTCTTTCGTTAACTCTGGGAAATGTCTTCTTGTTCATTTTTAAATGTTTTCCCCTGTATTTCCTCTGCTCACTCTTCTAGACTTCCTGTTTGAAGATGTCTGGTCTCTTCAAGTTATCTTCCATATCTTAATCTACTTTCTTTTCTATCTTTTTCTTCTTTTGCACAGCATTCTGGGAGAATCCCTAGGCTTCACTCCCTGTGGATGTCCATCCTGCTCTTCAGACTATCAGATCTGTTTTGAGCTTTAGAATGTTATCCATGGTGGCTATTGGGTCTTACCGCTTAAGAGCCTTTTCTTATTTCATGGATATCTTCCCTCGTCCCTGTGAAAATACTCTTTCTTTCTTTTAAAATCTTTTTTTTCCCCCTCTTGTATTTCCTCAGGCATTAGTTCTTCTATGTGTTGAGCTTGGTGTTTCCATCTTATGTTGGTTCCTAGGGCTGCCATAATAAATGGCTGTAAACTGGGTGCTTAAGACAACAGAGATGTGTTTGCTCACAGTTCTGGAGGTCAGGTAGCTGAAATCAAGGTGTTGGCAGGGCCATTCTCCCTCTAAAGGCTCTAGAGAAGAATCAATCCTCTCTTTTCCTCTTCTTTCCTTCCGTCCTTCTCTCTCTCTTCCCCTTTCTGTTTCTTTCTTTCTATTGTGGTAAAAAATAACCACACACTAACATGAAACTTACCCTCAACACAGTTATAGGTATAGAGTGCAGTACCATTAATGATATGCACATGACTGTCCAGCGGACCTACAGAGCTTTGTCATCTTGCATAACTGACACTCTATGCACATCGAAGCAGCTCTCCTTCCCCCTGCTCCTGGCAACCACCTTTCGGCTTTCTGCTTCTCTGAGTGACTACTTTCGATAACTCCTATGAGTGGAATTATGCAGTATTTGTCCTTGTGAGCCTGGCTTATTTTACTTATCACAACGTCCTCAAGTTTCATCCGTGTTGTAGCACATGACAGGATCTCCTTCCACTCTAAGGCTGGTGGTATATACATCTTTCAAGGTGTTGCTCTTTCTCAGAGGTTCAGTGATTTTAGGTCAGATGCCTCTTTATTTTTGAGATTCCCTAGCTTCCTGTCTGTGGCTTCTCTTTTTATTACCATGCATCTCTGATAGTTGTGGGGAAACAATAGGACATGACCCAAGAATCACCTCTCGGCAATTTTTTTCTTTAATAGATGGGGTCTCCCCATTCTTTCTTGGTGTTACCAAACATCTTTGGCCACTATCTCAGTTCTTTAGCCAAAACACCCACACTCATAACTCCAGCCTGGATGGGAGGGTGGGACAGGCACCTCCACTACTCACCACTTGGTATAAGAGGATATAAGACATAGAAAGGGCTAAGTGCCTGGATGCTTAAAATGTGGGCTCCCCAACCAATCACCCTGATGTTTGCTTCAGAGCCCTTTCCTGCAGTGCAAGATGTGCACTGTCTCTAACCTTGGAGCATCCCCAGAACCTGGAAGAGGCCCCTGCAGGTGTTTTAGGTTGTGTTTTCCTCCATTAGTGGTCAGATCCCATTTGCCTTCAGTCTCCCATAATCCTGTGATCCACCTGTCCTTTCCTGATTCCCCTCCCTGCTATAGATGTAGTCTTTTTCAAATATATTCTACCAGTTACAGGGTTTGGGGATGAGAGCAGGATGTAGGGCCATGTAGTTAATCTTTGCTCTTGTTTCAATTTTCTAAAACGCTACCTAAATGTAAAAGCAAACTGCCTGGCAGGTAGGTGCAAAGGGTAACGGGGAATCAAAAAGAGTAATGGCTTCACGTCCGTCTCCTCCCTAGACTGTCCTCTCTGCAGGCTGGACCCAGCCCTTTAATCTGGGAAGGTGGAGAGACAGCAACTAAGAGCAAGAACATGGACTCGGACAGACCTGAGTTCAAACCCAAGTTCTGCTCACCGTAACCAAGACGCGAAAACAATCCAAGTGTCCTTGGCCAGGTTAATGGACAAAGAAGATGTGAAATACATACATACACACACTCACATACACACAATGGAATAATATTTAGCCTTAACAGGGAAGGAAATCAGAAATCCTGCCATTTGCAACCACATGGATGGACCTCGAGGGTATTATGATAGGCGAACTAAGCAAGACAGCGAAAGAGAAACACTGCATGACTTATATGTGGAATCACGCATAGTCAGACTCATAGAAGCAAAGAGCAGAATTGTGGTTTCTGGGGGCTGGGGGCTGGGAGCAGGGCTCAAAGTTTCAGTTACGCAAGATGAGTAAATTCTGGAGATCTATGTGGAGTATGGTGACTCTAGTTAACAATGTTGTATTGTATGCTTCAAATTTGCCAAGAGGATAGAGCTTAAATTAAATCTTCTCAACATACACACACGCACCAACGGTAACTGTGTAGAGGTGATAGATGTGTAAATTAGCATGTGCCAATTATTTCACAATGTATATGTATGTGAAAACATCAAGTTGCTCACCTTAAATATATACAATTTTTATGTCAGTGATACCTCAATAAATGTGTTCAAAATATCTATCAAAAAGGAGACAGTCAAGCAGGAATGCTCCCGCGGGGCTGCCTGCCTCTTTGCACTCCTTTGAGTTGCGTTCATCACAGGCTGCCTTATGTAAGGATGACGTGAATGTGTCCATTTTCCCCTGACTACAGCCTCTTGGTGAGGAGGGCATATATTTCACTGATCCTAACCCAGCTTCAGCAGATAGCAGGCACTCAATGCTTGTTGGGTAAAAATCCAATTGAATTCACATTGGCCCCAGCTATTCGGTTGGAAGGAGCCCAAGAACCATATGGACAGCAGTGAGAGTAAGCCCAGTTCAAAAATACACCAAATATTTTTGTAAGTGCCCACCAGGTGCTGGGCACTGAGCTGGGCTCGAGGCTCCCAGCAGGCTCTGGTCAGTTTAAGGAGGCAGATAGCCAGGAAAGCAGCCAGCTTGCTGGCAGCAGGATAAGCAGGTGTGGGCTCTACAGCTCAAGCAGAGACTGCAGGGCAAGTCCCCAGAGGGAGAGAGTTTGGTAGGAACTTCTGCAGGGCCCTCCCCATTCCCACCCCCACTAAATGGTCTGTTTATTCTCCTCTCTGCTGCCTCTGTGCCGCAGGTGGGGGCATGTGCTTTTTTTTTTTCTTTCTTTCTTTTTAAATTTGTCCTTGTGTGTCCAACCTCTGTTTGCAAACCTGCTGGAGGGAGAGAGCACATGCCAAATGCATCTGCACTTTGTTTGTTGCAGGTGAGTGGCTTTTAGGGTCTGACTAAGGAGGTTACCTGATTGTTCAGGATTTGAAAGACTCAAGTCAGCCCCAGGCATCCATCTGACTGAGTGGGACAATGAGAGGTGGGGCGCAAACCATTCCTGGGAGCTGCATCTGGAGCTGGAGACCTGATTTCAGGACCAGCTCTGCTCAGTACTTGAAGACCAGTGCAGAAAAGTAAAAAAGCTTCACAGGATGCATTTTGCACCCCCCTGCCCCCATTCATGATAGAAATCACTTTCTGGAGTCTGATGGGTTGTGAGGATGCCTATTCTTACAAAAATTACCTACTTTATTGGCTGGAAAAATCTGTTACTCAAAAAGGGGAAGAGAAAAGACCTCAGTCCTTGTCTTACGCGAAAGATAAGAACCCAGAAGGGTGATGGTGCATTGCATAGGAAAAGATTTTAAAGGATTTATTCAGCAAACTGAAAATGTTAGAGCAGGCAGATAGCTAGATATGAGTGGAGAAAGGGGGACACAGTTCAAAGGGCAAGGAATTGGGCAGAAAGGAGGGGCACAGGCGAAATACAGGAAACCACACATCATGTAAGCACTAGGGGTCCCTGGGCAGAGAAGGAAAAGCAGAAACCTCTGGGCTGATAAGCGGTCACCCATTTTGGGGGTGATGAGAGGCCTGGAGGCCTACAAAGAAAGATGGGAAAAGGCAGGAATCTCCAGTGTCCAAAAGTAACCTCTTGCTCATTATGCCCTCATTTCAATAAAATTAGCCTTGCAGATTAGAAGTACCCATGATGCACCGACACCATGACACTTCCTGTCAAGACTAAATAAGGACAAAAACCCCTCCTCCCTTGGGAAGGAGGAGTTGGGATGAAAATCAGGGACCCCAAACCCTCCCCTCCCCAATGAATATTTCACCCATTCATTTTAAAACCCTACATAACCAACTCACCAAAGAAACTCAGCGCAGTGAGCCTGTCCGCTGTCGCCTTGAGAGTGTACTATCTGTCCCTTAATAAATCCCCACTCTACTTTAACCTCTGCATCTCGTCTCTGAATTCCTTCTGGGACGGGACAAGAACCTGGACACCAGGTACACCTACCAGCAACCAAAGTACACCTTCAAGAATGGGAGGCAGCCTGTTCCAAGGGCGGAAAAGCGGCGGTCTGCCTTTGCCCCTTCTCTTGTACCCTCGCTTAAAGGTGGTCTTTCGAATGATTGACGGCTCTTGCCCCTGGAATGCTTAGTCATGTTTGTCCCCTTTGCGCATGTCCTTACCCATAATGCACATAGAAAAACCCAAGGGGGGGGGCGCTAAACCGCAGTGCTAATTATATGACAATGATCACTGGGTCACTTCCGGTTAGGTTCTCCTCACTATGGCGCAGTTGTGGCTGGCGGGGTCTCACGGGTTTCTTGCTGGCACTCATTTAGAGGAAGCAAAGCCTCTCTGTGCTGAAGGCGGTTATACCGCCGTCTTCTGGACCGTCTTCCTTCTCCTCCATCTATCAGCCTGGTGCCCCGACTTATCCAACTACCTGACAGAAGCGGCCCAAGAACCATATGGACAGCAGCGAGGGTAAGTCCAGTTCAAAAATACACCAAATATTTTTGTAAGTGCCCACCAGGTGCTGGGCACTGAGCTGGGCTCGAGGCTCCCAGCAGGCTCTGGTCAGTTTAAGGAGGCAGATAGCCAGGAAAGCAGCCAGCTTGCTGGCAGAAAGATAAGCAGGCGTGGGCCCCACAGCTCAAGCAGAGACTGCAGGGCAAGTCCCCAGAGGGAGAGAGTTTGGTAGGAACTTCTGCAGGGCTCTCCCCATTCGCACCCCGACTAAATGGCCTGTTTGTTCTGTCTGCTGCCTCTGTGCCCCGGCAGGGTAAGGGGGTGGATGTGAGCTTTTTGTTTTTCTTTTTAAATTTGTCCTTGTGTGTCCAACCTCTGTTTGCAAACCTGCTGGAGGGAGAGAGCACATGCCAAATGCATTTGCACTTTGTTTGTTGCAGGTGAGTGGCTTTTAGGGTCTGACTAAGGAGGTTACCTGATTGTTCAGGATTTGAAAGACTCAAGTCAGCCCCAGGCATCCATCTGACCTGAGTGGGACAATGAGAGGTGGGGCGCAAACCATTCCTGGGAGCTGCATCTGGAGCTGGAGACCTGATTTCAGGACTAGCTCTGCTCAGTACTTGAAGACCCATGCAGAAATATAAAAAGGGTTCAGAGGATGCATTCCGCACTCCCCCAACCCCATTCATGATGGAAATCACTTTCTGGAGTCTGATGGGGTATGAGGAGGCCTATTCTTATTACTTAAATTACCTACTTTGTTGGATAGAAGAATCTAGATGAGAAACTTGGCTTTGCTTTTTAGCCATTAAAAATACTAATTTCCAAGAATATTTCAGTGGTACCAATGTGATACTGAAATTAGGTCTGGGACTGTAACTCGAAGTTAAATGGGCCACAGTTATCTCACCCTGGGTCCCAGAACTTGGACAGGGAACACGTCTCTAAGATTTAGTTTTCTTATCTATAAAATGAAGAGTTGGTCTAAATAATCACTAAGCCCCTGCCAGCTTTGCCATTTTAAGCTATAAATAGATTCATAATGACAAGGACTCAAGGATACCTAAAACTAACTGTACATCTGGAGCATGTGAGGAGTACGTTAAAAATAAAGATGTTCTGATCCCACCCTGGAGAGTCTGATTCTCCAGGTCTAGGTGAGGGCCTAGAAATATATATTTCTAGTAGGGGATTCTGCAAAGCCTGTCCTCAGCCTGCCTGGCCCTTTAGAAGCCCCAGAAGATCTAAAAGCCTTGTGCAACCAGCCCAGATCGGGGTCTTTTTAAAAGGTCTTGTTGGATAAAAATGCTGACACCTCTCTATACCCCTCACTCTCATCCTGGATTCTGGGTCTTGAAATTAGCCTATCTCTGTCTACCAGACTGCGTTATTCAAACTCATTTTGAGGGCACCAGGGAGAAATCTTTGCATTTTGTATTTTTTGATTCCCTTATAATTAGAATACAGTTAGACCCTCCTACCAGGTTAGATTAGCCAAAGAAGCTTTAGTAAGGGGATAAAAAATCTCCAACTCTGACTTGACTCACCCTCTGATGCTGGACTAGGAACTTAGCCTGCTTCCCGGGTTTCCCACTATGGACAGTGCCCTGGCATTGTGCTGGCCTGTCACACATGTCACATGCCGCTGGCAGAATTTTTTTTAAAGCATTACAAATGCCTTGAGGATTAATAAGGTGCCTGGGAAAACGGCAGGTTCTAAAACTGTGCTGTTTGTGATACAGGAAAAAAAATATGGGGCAAGAGGATGGCTGTGTCCCAGGTCTCAGTTGAGTCTCTGGGACGTGCCCCACCAAGTGTGAGTCCTTGGCTTCGTGCAGGACAGAATTCAAGAGCGAGTCACAGTTGAGTAAAACTAGATTTATCAGGGAGATACATACTCCATAGACAGAATGCAGGCTGTCTCAGAAGGCGAAAGAAAGGCCACGAGGTATGGGGGTTGGGTGCTCAGCTTAAAGTAGAAGTAGATACACACTCCACAGACAGAGTGCGGGCCGTCTCACTCAGAAGGGAGAGCAGCCACGAGGTGCAATGTTGCTAGTTTTTATGAGCTTCATATGTTAACAAGTGGGAGGATCATTCCAACTATTTTGGGGAAGGGGCTTGGATGCCCAGGAATTGGGCCACCGCCTACTTTGTGACCTTTTGTGGTTAGCCTCAGAATGGTCCTGGCGCCTAAAGGAGTGCCATTTAACATGCTAAAATATTACAATGAGCATAAAATGAAGCTCAAGGTCTACTGGGAGTCAAATCTCCCACAATTTCGGACCTCAAGGTCTACTAGGAGTTGAATCTCTGCCACCTTGATGCTAATTGCTGTGTTATTCCTTGAATGGCCATGCCCTGCGCCCTTCCTTCCTGTCTCATTTGGATTCAGCATGGATAGGGAGCCAGTAGTGCTGTGTGTGCTGGAAAGAGCAGAAAATCTGAGATGATCTGATTTATTCCAGAGGGCTGAAATACCTAAAAACAAAATCCAGGTGAGACCAGCCCTGGCAAAAGACAGGCGTCTACTCAAAAGGCAAAGCATGGGAGAGAGATCCTGAGCTGAGGATGGGGAGGTGAAGGAGAGTTTGGAGGTTTGAGGAATGAGGGAAAGGACAGAGGGAGAGTAACTGACAGAGGAAAACAGGGTAGGAGGATCAGGCAGGACTAAGCATCCTTCTGAGTTCTGTGGATGTGAATTTAGGGCGAGTGCTGTCAGCTTGGGTGTGTGTTTTTGCAGGCCACATAGCACTTCGCGGGGAAGGCGCTGAGCAGGCTGAGGGCTGGGGTGACCCAGGACTGGGGTTTTGCCAGGCAAGCGTTCAATGGAGACAAGGCAGGCAAGAGACTTGATGGGCTATGCCTGGGAGTGACAACAGGGCACCCCCCCCCCAGGGACAGGGTAGCCCCTTTAAAATGAACATGGTGGCAAGGAAGAGTGAAATGCCTTCTCCCCAAGATGATGGAGAACAGGGCTGGGTTATCAATTTACCAAGTGATTAAATCACCCTTCCCTTCCCAGGAAGGACCTGGGTTGGAAATATTACCAAAATGGAGAATCCTTTACCCAAAGTAAAATAAACAGCAGGAGTGGGAAAGGGGCATTCCCCCCCCCCTCAAAAAACAGAACCCCTGGAGGTTGGTATAGGGAGACTTGCCGGGCCAACGGGATGATGTTACATGAGTGCCCTTTTCACTCAGGACCATGTTTACTTATAAATCGTGTATGTGTGTGTACTTGGTACTAATCAGCTAAACGAGTTGTGAAACACACGCAAGTATCAGACATTAAGAAAGGAGATTAAAAATAAATACAAATAGAAGTTCTAATGTTTCATTCTTGCTCCCCGAGAGATCATTTCTTTGATTCCCTGCGTAACTCCATTTCATTTGGAAGATAATCTAGCCTGTGCTTCTGCGAGAATCACCTGTGGATCTTAAAATGCATGTTTTGATTCAGTAGGTCTTGAGTGGGGGCCCAAGAGTCTAACAAGCTCCCCAGGGATACCGGTGCTGTTGGTCCAGGACCACCCTTAGGGCAGGAGGACTCCAGCTCATCACTAGTGACAGGTGAAACAATGATGCCTTTTTAGGGGGCAGAGAATAGTAGAGAAAAAGAAGGAAGGAAAGGAGCCTAATATGGTTTGGCACCAGTTCCATAACTGCATTGAGCTATCTGTTTAATAAAAAATATCTTAATTTCATCTGACAATAATAATTACTGTACCCATTTTACAAATGTAAATCCTGAACCTCAATGCGATTAAGACATTGACCTGAATTCGTATGGCAAATAAGGGCAGAATAACAAATATGAACCCAGGTCTGTTTTCACACTCAAAATATTTATTGTAGAGAAATTAGAAGGGCTTACAGGCAAAAATTAAAATCCTTTGTATTGCCACCACCCAAAAATAACTGCCACCAATATCTTGCTTTTATTTTATTTTGATTTTACAAAGAGTCAGAATTTTTTCATGTGTGATCTACAGATCTGAGTTTGAATCTTGGCTGCCTCCCCACAAGTCACCAACCTTTCTGTGCCTCAGTTTCCCCATCTGTAAAATGAGGGATAACAATAGACCAAAATAGAGTTTTTGTAGGGATAAAAATGAGTTATATGTGAAGTGCCTGGACCACTCCCTGGCAGATAGAAAGTACTCAGGAAACTATCAATTATTATTTTAATTGCCACTAATAACAAAAAGGAGGAAGACACATCTACGACAAGAGCCATGCAGATTAGAGATAGCAAGATTCCAGTAATTCTCAGACTAGCTGTAGCAGGTTGGGGGAGGAGCTTGCTATATACGCAACTCACCAGCACCCACCTCCTGGGCTCTGATTGGCCGATTTTGTTGAGGATGAGAATGTGTCAGGAATCTGCATTTTATTTTATTATTTTGTTTCAGCTCTATTTCATTTTAATTTTAAATTTCCCCCCACTTTTTTATTGAATGAAAGATTCTTTAAATTCTTTAGTGCTTTACAATTTTCAGAAGTTTCACACACATGATTTCATATAATCCCATAATAAGCCCTTTATTTCCCCTACCAGTATGTTGCTCCTCCCCGCCTCCCTCTCCCCACTGATAATCACTAGATTGTTCTCTATATCTGTGAGTCTCCTTTTTTGCTTTGTTTACGAGTTTGCTGTGTTTTTTAGATTCCACATGAAAGTGATACCATACAGTATTTGTCTCTCTCTTTCTGACTTATTTCACTTAGCGTAATGCCCTCCAAGTCCATCCATGTTGCTACAGATGGCAAAATTTTGTTCTTTTTTATGGCTGAGTAGTATTCCATTGTGTATATACCACATCTTCTTTTTCCCGTCATCTGTTGATGGACATCTAGGTTGTTTCCATGTCTTGGCTATTGTAAACAGTGCTGCTGTGAATACTGGGGTATATGTGTCTTTTTGAATTAGTGTTTTTGTTGTGTTCAGCTCTATCCCCAGGATTAGAACTGCTGGGTCATATGGTAGTTCTATTTTTAGTTTTTTGAGGAAACGTGATGCTGTTTTCCACAGCGGCTGCACCAGTTTGCACCTTTTTACATTCCCACCAACGGTGTCTGAGGGAGGAATGTGCACTTTAAGCTCCTAGGTGGTTGTGTGGCTAGTGGCCTGGGGACCCCATTTGGAGAAACCCTGCTGGCTCATGTCTCAGTGCTCCTGGCTAAGGGGGTCCTGTCTAAATGGCTTTTCCATTGTTTTGGCCTTCTCCCTACAAGCCTGCACTGCTGATAAGAAGTCTGGACGCCAGTGTGTAAATACCACATTATCATCATTTTGCTATTTATCTTAGGCAGGTGTTTTGAATTCACCTGGCCTGAGCCGCTTGCATTTTAGTGCAGCCAAGCTCTGACTCAGCTCAGCCTGGCTCCCAGGGAATGTTCCTGCACAGCTGCTCTTCAGCCTGTCCTAACCCAGGATGAGCGGGGCCGTGTCTGCTCCAGCTGCTTCTAAAGAACTCGCCCTGTCGGCCAGCCAGGAAGGCCAGTGTGCCTAGCTCACAGAGGGCAGCCTGGTGCCCGTTTGGGTTGGGATCCCCCGGGTCTCACCCAGGGCTGGGGACACAGTAGGAACTCAATTAATGCTTGCTGAATAAATGAACTGAATTGCATTAAATAACCTATACTTTCCTTTTACAAAACCACCGCATGCCTTGAACTGATTGTACACATTTTGTGTTAGAATACAGGTTAGGAAGCCACTGCCCTGAAGATAATTTCCAGTTTAGATTAACATGGCATCTTTGGCTTGGCAAGGGGAAATACTTAGCTGAGAGAGTACTGGAGAGGGTGAGGTCACCAGGCCTGGCACACCACGGGGGCTCAGTTGGTTCCTGTCCCCTTTTCTCTGCCACCCTAAGATTCAGTAGACTAGGAATTCAAATGGTGACAGGCTCCCTGAGACAGAGGTTTAGTTACCAATGAGGAAACCAAGGCCCAGAGAGGTTAAGTCACATGCCCAAAGTCACACAGCAAGTTAATGACTTAGTGGGGATTTGAATCAGAGTGGATGCTGCTTTCTTACTCCGGAGTTCTTTCTCTTTGTATTTCATCAGTGTTTCCCAAAGTTGACCTAACTGTTTGCATCAAAATCACACCTACTTACAAAATGCAGAGTCAAAGTTTCCACCATATGTAATCAGACCTTCCTGGGGGTGGCCAGGGGCTGAGAATCTGTATTTTCAATAAATTGAACAGGTGAATCATGTACACTAAGGTTCAAGTGTGAGGGCAAGCCAGTGCCCTCTCTAATTAAGGAGATCCCTAAATTCATCTCGGAGAGGAGCAGATAATGAACTCCGCTTAATTGTTATTAAAAATAAAAAAATTTTAAAGCAGTTGCAGCAAATGTCTCATTGAAACCCACCCTGATTTCCTGGTAGCACTGAATAGATGCACTCTTGTCTAAAGCCTCCCCTTGGTCCAAATGTCACCGTCTGGATGTCAGTGGCTCTCTCTCCCTCTCACCAAAGAGCAAGGGGGTGACTTTAAAAAGGCAGCCAGAAACAATAAGAATTGGGTCCGGCAAGGCCCCAGAGAGCTCCACCAAATTGCTTAAATTCAGACCCTGGAGTTGTGCGCTGTCAGGATGGGTTCTGCTAGGGAGCCAGGGGCATGGATTAAACCATGCATTTTTAAGAGGGTAAACTGGAAGCTGGAGTCCCCGGAGAGTTAACCTTGGGAGGGAAGTTGTGTACCAGAGATGCTGCAGACAGGAGTGTGCTCAGGAAAACAAAGGCAAGGATGCGGCACTCCCCCAGCTCCTCCACAATATGCCTTCACCTGCAGTTTAGCTAACGGCGAATCTCTGGGGCTTCTGTTGCTATCAAATTTATGCCTTATGAAATGTCAAAAGGGAAGCTCTGCTTCTCCAATACAGCAAGAAATTTCTTTCTTTTTTCTATTTTTTTTTTCATGTAATGCCCTCCTGGAGGATTTTTGCAACCCTGGATAAATATTTCTCTGTCAACTCAAATGGAAAAGAGCTTATAACTTCTCAAGAAGGGCACTGTTGCCTCTTTTTTTGAGGCTGTTCTGCAAAACAGAGAAGTTGGGCATTTGGAGGTAGCTCAAGGCTTTGAACTCAAAAAAAAAAAAAAAAAAAGATCCCTGAGTCTAATTCATCCTTTCTGACCACACCTCCTCCAGGAAGACTACTAGGATTCCTGCAGCCCCATAGTTGCTTCCATAGGGAAACTAACAAGTCCTGAGCACCATCTTTCGGCTAGGCACCTTATAGACAAGTTCTCATTCATTCCTCCACGCAACTCCGCGAAGTGGGGGCTGTTAAACTCATTTTATAAATGAGGAAATTGAAGGTCAGAGTTTAGGTGTGGAGGAGTTAAACAGAACTGGAGTGAAATCTCACCTCCTCCACTGTTTTGCTGGGTGATATTGGGCTGCTGAACTCTTCTGAGCTTTATGTCCTTATCTGTAAAATAAGGATGACAGTGTACCGTCCAGATTCACGACTGCATCAGTGATTGCAATGATAAATACGGAGGGCTCGGTGCAGCACCTGGTACACAGTAGGCACTTAATAAAATTGTGGCTCTTGCTGTCACTATTGTTACTCTGGAAATTTACTAAGGTAGAGAGAGGCAGAGCAGGAATTGGAACCCAGATGTTGGTGGCTCCAAAGCCATAGACTTTCCTGGGTTTACCTTGATGCCTGCATCTGTGAAGATTTCTATCATTAGGTTTTCCCATTTATGAGTTTTTCTGTCCAGTCTCTCTGAGGATGTAGCCACCCAACAGACTTCCTTTACTGTTGCCGCATTGCTGGGCACTGGTGTGCAGGAGACATTCAGGGGGAGGTGGCTGAACCGCCGCTCTCCAAGACTAGTGTCAACTTTCCAGTCCATTCTCTCCAAGCACTGGCATCAACGTAGTAAATCTAAAAAAAATAAATAAATGAAACTATGTTGGAAGATCTGTAAATTATCTTGAGTAGATTTTTTTTTTAAATCACAACCTGATCAGGAGGGGAAAAAAACATTGAAACAAACCAGATTAAATAAGGTTGAATTAATCAATAACCTCATTGTGGCAGAAGCCCCCCACCCTGACTTGCTTTGGTCTATATGAGAAAGACCCCTCCCCCCAAGTCCCAGAAGAAATCCAGAGCAAAATTGCAGTATATGGGATTTTTACTAGGTTCGGTGAACTCATCTTGGCTTGCCTTTCCCATTCTCTTCTTTGGGAAAACCCACCCTTTTACAAGAATCTGAAATACCCCCTCCTACGTAGGGATATGAGGCTTTGTTTTATAGCCCCTTTGGCTTATAGGCAGGCAGTGTTGTATAGCATCAAAAACAAGGGTTCTAAAGACATTGGAACAGAATTTCTATGAAAGTGGGAATATCTGTTACTTACTGCTGTATTTCCAAGACCAGAAACAGTATTGAATGAATGAATGGGCGGATAAACGGGCCAAGACTGCTTGGGTTTGAATTCTTGTACCATCTCTTGTTAGCTGGAAGCTCATGTGACCTTCCTAATTTCCTGTATCAGTTTTCTATAATTTGAACAAATTACCACAAACTTAGTGTCTTAAAATCACACGGATGTGTTAATTTACAATTTCCATGGGCTGGGAATCCAGGTACAAGTCTGTTTAGTTCTCTGTTTACGGTCTCACTGGGCCGAAATCAAGGTGTTGGCCAGGACCGCAATTCTCCGCTGAGATTTGAGGTCCTTACATATTGTTGGCAGAATTCATTTCATTGTGGTTTGAGGTCTGAGGCCCCTGTTTTTTCCCTGAGTGATGGCCGTGCAACACTCTCAGCTCCCAGAGGCTACTGGTAGTTTCTCAGCCTGTAACTGCCGTGGGCAGCTCACAGCAAAACTCTTTGCCTTCTTCTCAGCCAGCAGGAACCTGTCTCTCTGACCTCTTTAGTTTGTGACTGCTGAACCCCCTATTAAGAGAACACCTGATCAGGCCAGGCTCACCCAGGTCAAACTCAGACCGACCTGTTAGGAATCTTAATTATGTTCACAAGAATCTATTTTGAAGCGTAATGTAACAGAACCACCGGAGTGACATCCGATCATATCCATACTCCAGGGGAGAGGATCATACAAGAGCATAGGTCATTGAGGGTCATTTGAGAATTCTGCCCACCACTAATTCTTAGCTGTGGGAGGATAATATTACCAACTCCCTTATAATATTGTTACGAGGGTGTTATGGCATGATATAGCTTAAATACCTGTCATGGAGACGTGCTCAATAAATGCTAGCTGTTGTTTTTATTGTGCTGGGAGTGTGATATGAGTCTCCAGGGTATGTACCCAGAACATCTCCCACACTTTATAATTTGGGACAAGTTGGATTCAGAAATTCAAGACCAGCTTCATTCATGTAGGTCCTTTGGCAGTAGAACTGTTTCTCGAACTGTTTCTCAAACTGACTCTAATTTGCCAGACAGAGGAGTATAAACCCATACTCTTGAATGGTCTGGTCTGGTCTCTGATCACTCCTTCACAATTTCTTAGAAGTCTTATGTGAAACCTTAAACTTAAAAAGAAAAAAAAAATCATGCGGATTCAGCAATCAACTCCAAAGTATATATTTGTTTTAATGTTATGGGAAAAAATTGTGAACAAGTGTCCCCCAAGAAGATGCATCAAATTTAAGAAAATGCTGCTTCATGAATCCCCTGACATATGCATGTGTTTGAATATACCTGTCAAGCCCTAGAGCAGAAGTCTTCCCAACTTTTTATCTACTTGATCAGGTACCACAATCAGGAACATTTTTTGAGCACATTCTCTAATATATGTATAATTATTGATAAATTACATGAATGTACTACAGTGTTATATGTTACATGAGAAAACTTACCAGAAATAGAAGTTTTTAAAAGATGAGATTAAAAAATAAATATGAATAGAAGTTCTAACATTTTCTCCCTATGCCCCATTGGATCATTTCACAAAACCCCTGGTGTAGACACCTTGTCTTGGAGACTGCTCACTTCGGGCATGTATTACAGATGCTGCCGGCCATGACTTACCTTCCTGCCTCACCCTCGTGCATTAGGGAGGTATCTTGGTGTGTGACATAGAGAGCTGCACCTTTCCCACTTTCCTAGCACAAGAAACAAAACCTTTGGGAGAAGGACAAAGGAATAACAAAACACACGCACTCTCTCTCTCTGTCCCTTTGTCCTCACCCTGTTTTTCTCCTTCCATTTTTTTTTTCTTTGCTTTAAAGGGCAAAAGGGGCCAGAGTGAAAACTAGAGGAGGAATCTAGCACTTATTATGTACCTACTGTGTCCAGTTTTGTGCCTGGCACTCTCGAATGTATTATCTCTTTCAATAGACTGGGATTTCAAAATTGTAGAACAGATAAGCAAGATTATACTGTATAGCACAGGGAAATATACACAAGATCTTATGGTAGCTCACAGAGAAAAAAATGTGACAATGAATATACACATGTTCATGTATAACTGAAAAATTGTGCTCTACACTGGAATTTGACACATTGTAAAAAATGATTATAAATCAATAAAAAAAAGTTTAAAAAAATGAAAATTCAGCATTATGTATATAATCTAGTTACAAATATATAAAAATTATGGCAGGGAAATAAAACTGGAAGGAAATATACCAACCTTTTAAAAGCAACTGTGGATGGTGGGTCTAAGGCTTATTTTGATAGTGTTTTTCTAGCCTGGTGTTATCTAATTTTGCTCAAATGCTTATGTTTCACTTTTAGAGTAGAATATATAAAACACACTTCACTGAAATGGTGTCCCTTCTTTTTTCTTTTTATTAATGACTTGCATTGCAGAAAAGCTAATATAAGTCAAAAAGGGAGTCTATAAGCAATATTCTTTGCTTTTTAGTTACTTTCATTTGAAACAATTTAATTAAAATGCTAGATATAAAATGTAAAAAAAAAAAAAAAGAATGTGTTATCTCTTTCAATCAGTGCAGGAGACCCGCTGTCAGAGTCCCACATATAATGCATGTTGGGGATGGCTGGCCACGGAAGCAATTAAACAGCCCAGCTCTACACAGTAGCATGAGGATTTTAACTTCTGTTTTCTTCCAGGTGCCTGAATGTTAACCACGTTATGGTTTTTGAAGAGTTTTTGCTGTATGTTTCAATGCTGTGAAAGAAAAGGTTGTGTATGTTGGCGGGAAGGTTAGGATTAAGTGGTATAAATCATATTCATCCTTTAAGAACATATGGGAGCTGGAGGTGTCAAAGATACTCCTCTCTTTCCCACTAGAGTGTGTAGATTGAGACTGAGCCACAAGACTCTTGCTGGAAAGGTCTTCAGGAATCACCTAGACCAAGGGTTGACAAACTATAGCTTGCAGGCTAAATCTAGCCCACCACCTGTTTTTGCAAAGGAAATTTTGTTGGAACACAGCCACTCTCATTTATGTACATATAGCTTTTGTTGCTACAAAAGCAGAGTTGAGTAGTTTTGACAGAGACCATATGGTTACCAATGCCTGAAATATTTTACTGTTTGGCTTTTTACAGGAAAAGTTTACTGACCCTGATCTAGTCCAGAGGCCTTTAAGCTATTTTGATCAGGTACTCCTATTAGTTAAAAAACCCACATCCTTTGTCCTACATATGTTTCTTTATAAAATAGTATTTGAATGTATTACTATTCTAATATGTTTTAAAATCATAAAACATTTATCCAAAATGGAAATTTAAAAATGAGTTGAAAATAAAGATAAATCCTCGTATTTTTTTCTAGTTTCCCTAAGGGTCATTTTGACCCTTCTTTGGTCTAGTGATTTGGAGACTGGTCAAGATAATGATTTTCAAACTTATTGTCTACAGAGGAGCAATAAGGGTTCCAGAATAATGAAAGAATTGTGTCCAACAACATGATTGAAATGCAGAGACACTCCAAATTTCTCATATCTAGCCCTCTTCTCTGCTGTGATTCTATGACAGATTTCATCCAAAAAGAGAATTTTGTGGCTAAAAATAGTTTAAAATGGGATGAGATTCCTGTTCTTAGTCACGATGGAGTAACTGGCACGAGACTTGCCTTCCACTGTAAACTGCTAGAAAATAGGAGGAAGTATATGAAACTGTCTTTCATCATTGGATAGCAGGCAGTGTAGACTATGATTCCTGAGAGAAGTGAATCAAAAGTGTCATCCCTGCCACTGTCCTGGCTTGCTGCTTGGAGGCACTGTCCTGATGGTGTTGCATGGTGGTCTTGCTGAGAGATGAAGAGGGGGGTACTGGAGTTCAGGAATGTTGGAGTGGCTAGCATTTAAGAGGCATAGAGTCAGAGAGAAGGAGGTGGGGGTGAAGAGAGAGAGGTACAAAGAGAGAACTCCAGAAATCTATGTAGGAATCCATCCAAGTCTTTTGTTGAGCACTAAGCCATGTGTATATGGTGAAACTCCACGAGGCTGGGCAAAGAGTGACTGGTGAGCTATAAGCTGAAGAATTCCTAGAGTTTACACAGGGATGGAGACATGTGAATTGTGGCCATCGGGGGTGGAAAGGCCCTGGGAACACCCAGGGCAATTTGTGGAGATCAAGAAGAGTCAAACCTTGGTAGCGAGGATAGAGTAGACCCAGGGGAAAGGCTGCTGTAGGTCTGCCCTGACACAGCTTAAAAACAAGCCTATGAAGAATGAAGCCAAACTTGCAAGTAACATATCTGTCTGCCAGGAAACCCCCAGAATTTTTTAAGGGAAGACAGAAATCTAATCCAATAAAAATTTTCGCATACAAAGAAACAAACACTTGACTAGGCAATCTGAACAGATCCAGGAATGACAGAGATGATGACATAATCAGCCAAAGACATGAAAAGAAAAAATATTTTAAGTATGCACATGGATTTAAAGAAAAATATGAACACAATAAAGAGAGTGAAATATTAGAAAGGAACCAAATGAAACCTTTGGGAATGAAAACTGCAATGCCTAAAACGAAAAATTGACTGGGTGGGATAACAGATTAGGCGGTACAAACAATCAAATGAGGTTGAAGATGTAGCAATGGAAATGATCTAATCATTTAAACTGAATCAAAAGACATTAAAAAAAATGAATAGAGCTTTGGTGACATGGGGATCTTGACATTGTGAGACAACATCAAGTGATATAACGTGGATGTAATTGGAGTCCCAGGTAGACAGGAGCAGGGATAGAGAACATATCTGAAGAAATAATAACTGCCTCATGGAGCGTACACTTTAGTGCAGGTAAGAGAAGAGAAATTAATTAACGAAACATGAGTAAATCATAGAATATGTCAAAAAGAAGATATGAATTGTGAAGAAAAGCAAAGCAAGGATGGGGATTGATAGGTGCTGAGATTTGTTCCATGTGAAAGTGTATATATTAAAAAAAATTCATCTGTTGATGGACATTTAGGTTACTTCCACATCTTGGCAACTGTGAATAGTGCTGCTGTGAACATTATGGGTAAATATAAATATATTTATGGAATACTACTCAGCCACGAAGAAGATTGAAATAATGCCATTTGCAGCAACATGGATGGACCTCAAGATTACCATACTAAGTGAAGTAAGTCAGAAAGACAAATATCATATGATATCATTTCTATGTGGAATCTAGACTATGATACAAAGAGAAGTTATTTACAAAACAGAAAGAGACTCACAGACATAGAAAACAAACTCATGGTTTCCAAAGGGGAGGTGGGGGAGGAATAAATTAGGAGTTTGGGATTATCAGATACAAATTACCATATATAAAATAGATAAATAAAGTGCTTCTGTATAGCACAGGGAATGATACTCAATGTCCTGTAATAAACTATAATGGAAAAGAATGTGAAAAAGAATATGTATATAGATGTATAACTGAATCACTTTGCTGTATACCAGAAATTAACACAACATTGTGAATCGACTACACTTCAATTTTTTAAAAATGAAAAAAGTCATTTCATGAAAGCTGTATGAAATTAAAAAAGAAATTACTCATGGAATGGAATGGGTAAGCGGATATTCTGTAGACTGGAAGCCAGCTTAATATTTAGAAACTGATGACTGTGATCCTTCTCTTGAGGGAGACTCTTAAAGAGCAGGATTTGTGAGAGATCTTGGACTTTAAGTACTTTCACAATTGCTCTTCATAACAGCATCTCACAGATGCAAATGACCCTAAACACTTCAGATTAATGATGTGGCAAGGCAAAAGGGTACCCACAGGAGGGTCATGGGGATCCGGGTGAGAGGGCATAAGGGTGATGCTCCCATGAGACTGTGTCTCATATGATGCCAGGAGGGAACCAGCCCATGTGACATGCATGGAAGGAGGGGAGGAAGGGTTCCTCACTTTCACTGATGACCTGGAGCTGGACCTTGAGCTCACTGGAGACTGCTGCATGAAGACATCAGGTTGATGTGCTGCAGAGTACAGGAAGGCCATTGTGGCGCCCGGGCTCATGAACGCTGGTGGTGGGAGCAACACAGAAAGCACCGTCTCAGTCTTGAATAAGCACCCTTTCTACTCCCAGTAGCACATTTCACTAAAGCACTAAAGCACTCTAAGGAAGGAAAAACTAAATGCAATTACTCATCAGATCGCCCGGGGTCCAGGTCACTGTGACTACAAAGGCATGAACCCCAACAACCCCCCTCTCTTATCCAGGTGGCTGTGTGGGTAGGTGGGCTCAGGGGCCCTCTTGAGGAATCAGTTCTCTGTCTGTCTCTCTTGCTGCCTGCCTGCTTGAGCATGTTCACCCTCAGGGTTAGAAGGCAGTAGGATGCCCAGACCTCAAACCTGAGCCACATGCTTAGCGCTTACCTGAACCCCACAGTGATGAATCAGCTTGTGGGAAACTCTGGCTGAAGTGACACCTCGACAACCATTCTTAAGCGTCCCCTGTGTAAGCAGGCGCGGTGGTTGCCTGCTCAGGGTCTGAGCAATCCTGCGCGCACCATCCTTTACTGCTAAGAAACATGAAGAGGTTGAGTGGAGACCTTCTACCTACCAAGAAGAGACTTCGTGGCTAGAATGGCATTTTGGAATCAGGCAGAAATGAATTCAATCCCATCTAGCCTATGAGTGACTTAACCTGAATCTCCTTTTCTGTTTAATGGGAACAATACGACTTCTCTTGTCACAGGGTGGTTGTGATGCAATTGAATGATTTTTCTGTACATAAAATCAGACACAAAGTGGAGCAGTGCACATCTATACCCTGCAAAGAACCATAAGAACCATAAGAGTAATAATTACATTAGCATCATTACTATTAACCAAAGAAGATGCTCACGTCTCCTCGGGGTACCCCTGTTGCACAGAGATACGGTTTGGACGCACCATGACATAGCTCCTGATGACATTAGCTTTACAGCAATGGAACCAAAGAGCAGTGGGGGTGGCACCAGATTTAGAATCACCACAAGTCTGAACTGAAGTGCCAACCAGCTCTGCCACAGAATAATTTTGTAACCCTGGGCAAGCAAGCTGTGTCTTAAAATTCCTACATGCAAATAAAAATGTTGAATATAATGATAAAAGCCCATAAGCAAACACCCTTATACTACAACCCAGACCATCACCGATACCTGGGAAGACCTCTGCGAGTCCTCTTCCACCTCGTATTCCTCTCCCTCTGTTCTGTGCCCTCCCCACCCACCAGGACCGCCAGAATTTAAAATTTATCATTCCTTGAAAGCAAGCTTCTTAATTTCTCATACATTTGCTAAGAAGATGGGTCTTGCATGTGGGCAGTGCAATGCAAATGCTCATTATTACAATTACCTTGTTTTTAAATCTGTAATCATCAGGTTGTTACAGGCTGGAGATGAGATAACCACTCACTGCATTTTTGAAGCAAAATGCCCTGATTTCAACAGTCAAGTGCATTTTATTTTCTTGCCCTGTGCTCATTGTCAGAGTGGCAACTCCCATAAATTTCAACAAATCTGTTCTGGATGAAGAAACCAGAAAAGTCAGACTTCTTAAAACTGTGAACTGGCTCTCGGTTCCCCCAAGGGTGTCCCGCCTTGGAGTAGAGAGCATGAACTTCACTGTTTGCCTTTAAAGGCGTTTGCTCCCATGTTTCAGAGGAGTTTTGTTTATTCCTCACATTTGGGCCGTCTGCTGAGGAGCAGTGGTTCCCAATGTTGAATCATTCTTACATTTTCACTCCATTTGCTCATGCAGTTTATCTTTATTGTGTACCAAATATCTACTAGTTGGAAACAGAGTTTTGAAGTATCGTTTTCCCCCCAAGAAGCTCCTGCTTTTGTGGGACAAGGAAGCCCATGGACACGCATCCTTGTGCAATGAGAGTCATGCCCGGAAGCTCAGGGACGAGGAAGAGCAACAAGGCAAAGTGGTCAGGGGGTGCTTCCCAGAAGAAGTGACACTGGAACTGGGTTCTGAAGGTGGAGCAGGAGCTGGCTAGACGATGATGGCTGGGAATTGTGTCTGAGGCAGAGGAAATAGTGATAGAAAGGTGCATTCCTGAAAGAGGACTGGCGGGCACTTCCTGCAGCCTTCCTCACCTTGGCAAATGGTGCTTTTAACCAGGGTGGTGGAGACCTGAGTGTCGTCCTTGGCATTGCCATTCGTTCATGCTCTCATCAACCCACCGTATGTCCAACTACTCCAGCTTCTGAGCTGCTCTCAGGTCTTCCTTCCGTATCTATGGCAACCATTCTTGCCTGCTTGATCTCCAACCCGGGCTTCTGGAGTCACCTCCTCACTGTTCTGCTCAGGCCCACTTTTGCCCCCATCAGATCTGTTCTCCATCAGCCAGAGTGAACTTTCTGACACAGCAAATCTCAGCACCCTCCTGCTTAAACCCTCCAAGGGCTTCCTAGAGTCCTCAGCATAAACTCCTAACATCTGTTCTCCGCCTTTGAGACCCAGCACCGTCAAGCTCTGCCTTCCCCTCCACATCCCCCTCCTGCTTCTCTCCCCTTCATCGCTCACAGCAGCCCTGCTGGCCATTTTCTCTGGCTTTGTTCAAGATTTCCTCTTTGTCTTTGGTTTTCTGTCATACTGGTGGTTTTCAAGTCCTCAAAACCTTCCAGCTCCTTGCTTTCTCAGGACCTTAGCACATGCTGTCTTCTCTGCTCCCACTTGCTGGCTCACCAGTCCACAAGTATCTTTCAGGTCTCGGCTTCATTGCAATTTCCTCAAAGAAGTCTTCTCTGATCCTCCAGTATTTAGAAAGTTCTTCTTACTGCAACCAGTTTTTTCCCTTTAGAGAACTTAACATAGTTTGTAAATTAAGTATCTACATGATATTTATGTCTTTCACCACAGTCCAGGCTCCAAGAAGGCAAGGACTATGTTTCATGCACCACTCTCTACTCACAAGACTGTGTCTCCAGATTTTAGGGTGACAGTTTCTCCTACAACTTCAGTTCTCCCATAGGCCTAAAAAATGCGTTGATTTTTTGGGTTGGTGTAAGGATGGGAATGATAATTTTCAAGCTGTTTACATGTCCAAGCTGAAACTGATAGCCCCATGTTAACTTGTTTTGAGAGCTCACCTGACTAGGTCAGGCCCACTCAGGATAAATTTCCTTTTGCTTAATCTAATACTAGGAGATAAATTCCATCCTATTCATACATACAACCCACATTCAAGGGGAGGAGATTCTGCTAGGTGCTCACACCAGGATGTGGGAATCTTAGAGGCCATCTTAGAATTCTGCCTACTACATCTTGCTAGATAGAGTAGGTGACACTTGAACTTAGTTCCAGAAAGAAGACAAGAGTAATGGCCTGACCTAGAAGGTGGGAAGAGCAGGGAAGGCAGAAGGAACAGCATATGCAAAGAAGAGGGAGCGCTGAACAGATGCCATCAAATTGTATGTCCAAACTCCTCAAACTGTCTGCATGAAATGTGTGCAGATTTTTGTATATTAATTACGCCTACATAAAGCTTAAGAAAAAGAAATCTGGATGCTGACTTCCTTTACTTTGGGATTGCATCTTGAAGTTTTGATTGGAGAAATTTCCTCAGGAGCTCACTTAGAGGACACAGATAGCTAGCCAGCAAGAATTAACAATAAAGAACTCTCTCCATCGACCAAGAAAATCTTGGATTATTGGTTTTGAATGTTGGGATGTCTAGGTTACCTGAGACAGTGTTCCGAGTGAGCACTTGCATTTGGGGTGGTTGGGTTGATAGATCTGTTGCTTCTAGAAATGTTACCACCTCGGCTTTAATGAACTAAAGCTTTAATGAACAAGGTCTTTTCATAGAAGTGTTGTGTCTCTTCAACTGAGTCTTGTTAAACAAACCTTTTCCTTATCTTTTTCCCCCAACAAACAAACAAAAAAGTTAAAATAAAACACAACAACAGCAAAAATCCTACCCTTCTTTTTTTAATCTGGGGAAGGAATTGGGGTAATTACACATAGTTTCCCTTTTGTCATTTATATACATGTCTCCTTTGCTTGGACTGTCATTTTACTGGACATTTTTATCAAAGATGTTTACATTCCTGCAACACATTTGGAACAAATGAAGCAGCCGTTCTGCGGGGAAATGGCATTGACGGTTGTCATGGGAACCGTGTGAAGTCACAGAAGGTAGATTATCTCATAATGCATTGCCCAGTGTCAGAAACAGGCAGCCTGACTGGAGAACAAACTTCCAATTAACGGGCAACCATTCAGGGCCAGAGAATAGGAACAGAATAGAAGGCCACCTCTGAAAGGTCATGTTCAGGCTAATTTATTGGTTACTTTGCTCTGCTTAAACCGATTATTCTGATCACTTCCCACCCATCTAGATCTTTTTTAACCAGTTCAGACTTCTATAGGAGGAAACTCCAGAAAAACAGAATTGAATATTTTGGTGGAATGCTTAGGATTAAAAAAAAATCCTTTTGCTCAGTCAATGAGGTTTTAAAATTATGTATTTTATCTTTTTATTCGGAAAGTCTTCGAGCAGCCATAAGTGATTAAGGGAATAGGTCCTAGCATCAAACTGCTTGGGTGTAAATTCTGGCTTTACCTCTTTGTCTTTCTGGCCTCGTACAAATTATTTTACTTCTCTAAGCCTCAGCTTCCTCATCTGTAAAATGGAAATACTAGTGTCTTCCTCTGCAATACAAATTTCCACCTCATGAGCTTGCTTTGAGGATTAAATGAAGTAATCCACTCAAAAAGGCTCAGCAGAATGCCTGCTCATATTAAGGGTTCAATATGTATTTAGCAGTGTTTGTCTGAGGAAAGTTCCCAGACTTTTCTGGCAAAGACATCAGAAACTCAAATAAGCTCATTCTGTGAGGGGAAAAAAAGGTCTATGTTTATTGCAAATTCTGACTTAAACTCGCATCAAAATCACCTGTAAAGCCTTATCAAACCGTAGATTTTAGGACCCTACCCTAGACCTACTGCATCAGTATTTCCCGTTATGAGGCCCAGACGTGTACATTTTAAATAACTTCCCTAAGTGAGTCTGATTCATTTTAGCAAGACTAATGATCATCACTCGTGCTCTTTGGAATGCATTTTTTCTAAATCCCACTTTCTGAGTTTGATCAGTGCATGTGGGTGGGGTGGTGCTGCGGTCCTGAAAACATTCGCCAGCATCTCGGGGTTTGTAGGGTTGGGTCCAATGCCCTAATTAGTAATAAAAGGAGAATTTCTTATCTGCATATAGTTCTCAAAACTACATAGGTAGTTTGCCAAGAATTTAAGCATCTTATTCAAAGGTCTTTCCATGAGAAACATGGATGGCTCTACTGGGAGTTTCTCCAGCTAGGGACCTGGCTCTGACAGTAGGAAGCAACACTGAGAATACACGTGTAGAAGAGGTATGAAAACTACTTGTACTGTCAAAGAAGATGCATTCCAACGATGCTTCGTTTTCAGGAAGGAAGGGAGCTTAACTAAGACGAAGTGCTTAATAGGTTTTCAGGTTTGGGTGTTTCCTGCGCCAAGACTCTGTGGTCTTACACACACAGGGAAGTTGGTTCATTAGAAACTTGCACAGATTTTGGAGACTGGCAGGAGTGGGTTTCAAATCTGCTTCTGCCATTTCCTTAGTTTTCCTTTAGTAAACATGTCCTGAGGGCCAGGGCCTGTGTGAGGTACAGGGAGATAGAAGAATGAGTAAGACCCTGCCCCCTCCTCAAGGAGTTTTCAGTCCACTTAAGAGCTGTGACCTAGGGCAATATTTAATCCCATTGATTAAAAATGCAGGTAAAAATATCCACCCCTGAAGGGTATGGGGATGGTTAAATGAACTGATGCAGAGAAAAATTTTTTAACCAGTGTCTCAAGATGCCCGGTGTGTTTGTTTCTTTGTCCATCTTTCATCCCTTGTTTCTTTTAATGCTGTTTGGAGGTTAGGGCTGCTCAGAGGATGTGTTCTCCTGCCTGGTCCTCTAATCTGGTCAAAATGAAAGTCAAGAGCATTGAAAGGGAAATAATTCACCAAAATGTACCATGATTTAGGGAGGGAACCACTCTGTGTGATACTATAATGGTAGATACATGACATTAAAAAATTTCCAAACCCATAGAATGTACGACGCTAAGAGTGAGCCCCACCGTGAACCCTCAGCTTTGGGTGGTGATGGTGTGTCAATGCAGGTTCATCCACTGTAACAAATGTACCACTGTGGTGAATGATGCTGGTAGTGAGGGAGGCTGTGCATGTGTGGGGTCAAAGAGTACCTGGGAAATACACGAGCCTTCCTCTTAAGTTTGCTCTGAACTTAAAATTGCTCTAAAAAAGTTTATTAAAAAATGCTCCATGAGGTTGGAGGAGTGCATTGGAGAATTTTTCTCGTCTGATTTGCTTTATCTGAGTATAAATCCATATACTTGACAACTGTAAGTTTTACTGTAAAACTCCATTCATATATCACTTGTTTAGGACTTGAAACGGCTTTTTCATGAAGATGTTTTAAATGGTTTCAAGGAAATCCACAAAGGCATATTAAGTTCACATGTAATTTCCACTAAATGAGAAGTTCCAGAGGTTCCCTTCCATGCGTGCTGAGTTCTCAGGGGGATATTTAGCTGAGTCACGAAGCGAGGACTGAATAGTATGCATGGAAACCGTATCTTAGCAGCCAGAGAGGTTATCAATAAACTGATTCTCAAGATAAAAATGTGCTAATAATCTAGACATTGCCTGCATGTAAGCTTCAAACTTCTACTTGCTGTCTCTATTTTAAAGCAGACCCTCCACTTCCCTCTCATTGCTCGGTCACCTACCAGCTGGTTGGATCCTGGAGAAGTAGAGGAGTTTTGGGGAGAGGCAACAGAAGAAGGAATGAAAAGTATAAGAGGCGTGTGTGTGTGTGTGTGTGTACTTGCATTATCACACATTAAGGAAAGCGTTTTTATTTATTTTCACGTCCTCCATATAGAGATAGAAAATGTGGTGGGTGATGGATTTTGTCTTGCACCTCTTCCTTCTAATCCCACACGTGAAAGAGCAGACTTTAAGGTGGCTAGTTCCCTGTCTCGTGGAATCAGCAGGTTTTCAGCTGTCTGTGCACGCATGCATTTAGACACTGAGCATGTAATTCAGAGAAGACCAACGTCTCCGCTCTAAAGCCTTAATTTATTTATTTGCACATGACATATTTAATTCCAAGGTGCTCAAGGCGTTTTTGCAAACATTAAATGAAGTGTTAATCCTCTCCATGTCTCTATACAGCAGAGACAAAAAGTCTTTTATTATAAAACATTATGAACTAAATCTGAAAAATAGACTCAACAGGAATAGGAATAGTCAAGAGGGATGAGAAGAGAAGATGCAATATGAAAAAAAAAAGAGATTTAGATGAAAAGAAAAATGTCTCCTGCAGTTCCCAGCCACGTAGGGAAACCTCTGTCAGATTTTCCCTGCAGCCGGGTCCCAAGCCAGCTGTCCAGCATTGCGTAAGATGATGCTATGTGTTTGCTGCTAGATTTGCCATTTATTTGTTACCTTAGTAGCTGGATAACCTTGAGGAGGGTACCTCCCTGCTTGAAGACTGAATTTCCATTTCTGTAAAATGGGGATCACAACAGTATTTACCTTATAGATTCATGGAGAAGGACACTTGCAATGTGTTATCTTTATAACCATCGTCATCCACACCATCGTCAACACCATCATCATCTTCATTATCATCAGCATCCTCTGTAGTCATTAAGCAGATCTCTCTCTCGGTCACTGCTGGTAAGGGATTATTTCGCCCCAGCCAAAGCTGTGTCTGGAAATTCACCGTGGTAGGCTAATTGCAGAAATGCCCCCTGATTTCTCCACCCCTCCTTATTTCTGTGTCCTTGACAGTGTGACTTGTCAGCTCCTCCCATTTCTATTACCTTACCTCTTGAATTTGGGCAGGTTGTGCAACTTGCTTTGGCTGACTGGATTGAGAAGAGATGATATTGTTTCAGTTTTGAGCTCAGACCTCAAGGGGCCTCACATGCTCCGGTTTACTCTCTTGGAAACGTGCCTTGCTACCATGAGAACCAGGCCAGGCTAGCATGCTGGATGATGAGATGCGTGTGGTCCAGGAGTCCTCATCGCCCAGCCGACACTGTCCTCAGCCACCTGCCAGATGACCACAGACACATGAGTGAGGTCAGCTGATGCAGGCTAATGCCTGGCCTACCTGGCCTAGATCAGAGAACCACTCCCCTCACCTGTGTATTTGTGAGCACTAAAGCATGGTTGCTGTTTTAAATTAGTAACTTTTGGGAGTGATTTTTTATGTAGCAGTAGGTAACTGCTACCGCTCTCCTTACAGGTTTAGCCTTCATTGATTTTCTCAGAATCTTTCTTTCCTAACTTGTAAAGATTAATCCATTCTATGAATTTATTTGCTTATGGCTAACTCTGATCCTGGTCAATGAGGGGAAATGAAGATGACTCAAAGTCCCAGTTGGGTAGGTAAAACATGGCAGATGACTGTAAAGAATGGTGAAAATTGTAAATACCCTAGGAGAATTATCAATAAAAAATGGCATTCTGAGAAGAAAAAGACTATTGCTAGCTTGGGTTTGGGGCAGAATGTGAGAGCTGGTGGAAGTCAGATCAAGAAATTCCTCCAGTATCTCTGGAGTCTTACCTATCCGTCCATCCTCACTTCTCAGCCTGACTTTGGAGAGGCTGCAGCAGCTTTCTGACTCATCTCCCTCTTTTGGTCTTGTCCGCACTCCAATCCCCTCTTCTGTCAGATGATTTTCTCTGAAATGCAAATCTGTCTACGTTACCCCTTCTACTTTAAATCCTCTGCTGGTTTCCCATTGCCTTGAGGATAAAGCCAGAACTCCACACTCTTCCTTGGTCAGTCTTTCCCCTGTTTCCCTGAGGAAATCTTCTCAGGGCAGACTTCTTAATAGCAACAAGTTAGTGTAGAATTAATCAATTTTCAGGTATCCCACATTTTCTATCAATTTTCAGATATCCAAAGAAATCTAACTTGGAGATCATTTCGTTATGAATTTTAAAAGCATTTTCCCTCTACTGCCTTCCAGTATCCAGTGCTGCTACAAAGAATTCTGCCTTAAGAAGTCTGGAACTATCTGCCTGAGCCCCTCACCCATCACCTAAGATTTAGCAATGGCTTTTGAGGTTTTCCTTAGGGGCAGAGTATTATACTTCCTCTTCAGGGTTTTGAACAAATTCATAAAAACAACCCAAAGGAGTCAGAATACCAAAATATCACCCCTTGTTCTGATAAGAGCTAAATTTGACAACACAGCCTGTATGAGTGGCATGGATCCTGTAATCATACAATAATTAATTAACCTCTTTGAGCCTCAGTCGTCTCATGTGTAAAACGAAAGTAATAATAGGAGTTGGAAAAAATAGGAGTAAAAATAAGAGTTTGCCATCAAAATTAAAGGAGTATAATTCATGCTTAGGACATGACATGGCTCAACCTAAATGTACCTTAATTTTAGCTATAATAAAACTCTAATATTCATGCATATTGTTTAAAGGGTAAAATGGTTGCTTACATTAAACATGAGTTCTCTGTCTCTCTTTTTCAACTTTCCTTTCCCCAGAAGCCATAACTTCAATTTCTTTTAGTTTATAATTTTGATATTTATTTCTCTGTTTCTAAATGACAAGCTTGTATTGCATCTTATTGCTTTGTCTCAGTTTTAGACATTATCTAAGAATTCTCATTGGTTCTACCATATATACATATTCTTGCTATCTTCCTGTTAGGATTCCTCCTAACAATCACAATTTTGGTTACATCAGTATTCTATGTTTGTATTATCATGCTGTGTAAATGGTATTCACATCTGAGCAACGTAGTAAATTCTGATCACTTTTCCTTTTCCACATAACTTTTGCTTTCTCAAGACCTATTGCTTGTTTTCCTTTTGCTTACCTATCTATGTTCTTATCTGTAATTCAATCCCTCAATCTTCTCCGTTTATCTAAATCTCCTCTTTTCTCAAGATGTACAGACAGCTTAGGAAATTTATGTCTATTTTTATCTTTGTAAGTGATACTCTGAGCCTTCAAGCCTGATCCATCCTTGTAGCATGACAGCCCTTTTGCACTCGAGGCAAATCTCTCACCCAGGAACCAGCCATTCTGGGGATTCTTTTCTTCTCTCTCCTGGGGACTATCTCCTGTTGCTAATAAACCATATCATCTTTGTTGGATTACTCCATCTATCTTGTGGGTCAATTGTCCAGTAGCTTCTCTAGAAAGGAGTCATAGAAAGACTTTTAAAAACAAAAAAGACTTTGGATATCTGAAAAATGATTAATTCTACACTAACTTTTGGTTGAGAGTTTAGCTAAGTATAGAAACCTAGCTTGGAAATAAATTTCCTTATGAATTTTAAAGGCATCTTCCCTACACTACCTTTTAGTATCCAGTGTTGCTGTTAAGAAGGCTGAAGACTTTTTGATTGCTCATTCTTTGGGTGTGTGCATGTTTGCACTTTCTTTTACGTCACTTGATTTGTGTTTGTTTTCATCCATTGTGCTCAGTATTCAGTAAATTTTCAAATCTGGAAAATCATGTTATTTTTGTATATTCTGGAATTATTTTCTGATTTCTCCCCTTAATTTTCATTGTTCTCTTTCTCCACAACCTCTGTTACGTACTTAAACATCTTTACACCTTTTTCCCCTAATGTCTTCTCAAAAGATGCTTCTAGAAAGAAATTGTATATGCCAGCATTCTGGAACTAGGAAAGAGATTGTGCCTGAGATTTTCAACATCTAAAATGCATATGTTCACTTAATCTTCTAATATTTAGTTGGGTAACCCTACCCTTAGATAGAACTGATGTGTCCAATACTATAGATTTTCTATTTTATCTTATCAAGAGAAACAAACCCCTTGACCTTTTCAAGGTAGAAAGTAATCACTCAACCACATGGTGTGGGGAAGGTGAGCTGTACATCTGAAAATGTAAGTGGATTTTTCACAATCTTACTTTGATTTCCTTGTCTCTTACTTGTAGAGTATCCAGTTCCACGAATCTGAGCCTCCTGAGGATTCTGGTATCCAAGTCAGGCTGCTTCTCAGATTTCCCTACTTCTAGCAGATGCATTGGCTTCTCAGATCCGGTAAGTCATTTGACAAATATTCATGTGTCCTCCAGCTTTCGGAAATGTTTTGCTCCCTTTTGCTCGCCATTGTTTTGAGTGTATGCCTTAAAATGAAATATTGTAGCTATAAGTTTAGTGGAGTTTCAACGGAGAGAAAAATAGTGTGTGAGAGAGGAGGAGAGAGACCTACTGTTTTTACTTAAAGCCTTTACTATGTATTTTTCATGTGGGTATCAGGATGATCTTTAAAATACATGAATCAGAGGAATTTACTCCTAAACAAAACACTTAAATGGCTTCTTTTAATGCTTAGAATTAATGCAAATTCCTTACATTACACAATCTGGTGTCTCCCTACACTTCTAGCCTATTTTCATATATCTTTCCCTTCCACTCACTGTGTTTTGACCACCTTGGTCTTCCTTCTTTTTGTCAAAGATGTTGAAATGAATTAAGCTATTAGAGCCTTTGTTCTTGTTGCCCACTGTGCCGAGGTATCTCTTTCCTGGCCTTTCCCATCTCCAGCTCCTTGGAGGCATTCAAGTCTCAGCTGAAATACCTGTCACAGTGAAGCCTTCCTCCACACTTAGGACATGCTTAGAACAGAGGTTATTGATAAATATGTTTAAATAGTGTAGGAGTAAAGGAAACTGTTCACCACTACCTTCTTCTTGAAATCTTCCTGCCTGACAGATCAACATCTAGCAGTCTAGGGACCTGGAATAGAGGGCTGGGAGAAGGAGGTGAAGGTGGTGGGTAGCCCCTGGGCTTTGAGAAGTTTTCATGTCCACAGAGACTCCATGCTTGCGAGCCTACCTTCCATGGTGGGCGTCTGTGTAGCATTATTCGTCTTTGATACTTTCTTGTGGATTTTCTCTAGGTCATGGACAAGTTTGCCATCATAGCTGGGGAGCGGCAGATGCTTAAAAATAAGCATACACTTAAAAATAATTGTTTAAAAGTTTTCCACCTCCAGCTTTTTCCTTTATCATATCTCTTCTTTAGCTTAACAGTAGACTCTGCATGTTTTTGCTTATTACCTCTGAAAATAATTTTGGATAATAGTATGCCCCTCAAGAGTTTTTGAGTTGACATCTAAATTTTCATCTTTAAGTTTTTCCAAGAATGTAATTTTCAGTGAATTATAAATATTGCTACTTAAAATAATACTGCTACATTGTGATTTAAATGCATCCACTGAGCTCTAGCAATTAGAAACTCACTATCATATGTTAAAAATATAAAAGAATAATTTATTTTTAAATAATTGGATATTTTACAATTTTATGTAAAATTATTAGGCATGGGTCAAAATATTGCCTTCTAACATTAAGCTTTTCCCTCATCAAAAATGTTTACAAGACAGGCAAAGCAAAGCACTTGGTTCTGCATGTCCAACAGAGATTGGACAGGAGTCAGTGGTGTTGAAAAAAAGGAAGGAGGATGCTGCCAAGGCATTGATATTTCAGGACCACGGACAGAGGGGTCCCCTCAACTATTTCAGTCATGCTGCTCTTAGTCCCTGGATTTGAGCCAGGTCTGAAGAAGACTCTAAGAAAGACGGGAAAAGTGGGCTGAAGTCACTGGTGAAGAACAGGCTAGGGCGAGATGCTGACAACTCCTGAGTAAGCTGGAGCCTGCGTCCTGGTGCCTCAACGCCTGTTCCGAGCTGGATTATCTAAATGTTGATGGGTGTCTCCACTCCCCTGATTGTGCTGAGGCTTGGGCCTTCAGCTGTGGAATTTGTCAGAGTAAGGAGAACCAGAGCAGCCCACGGGCTTCCTGTTTAAGATTTCCTAGGGCTACAATTTAAATTGGCTTTTGTTTCCTCAGCAAACACTAAAGGACAGAGAAACAAGAGTGGCTAATAGCTACTAGTTGGGAAATAAGGGATATTTGCAGATGGATTTGCAATGGACAAGCCACACCCAATTAATTGAGAGTAGGGAACAACCAGAGCTTAAGTGCAAAAAAATTTTTAAATCCTGTGTAAGCTGGCTTTGTAGGCTTGCTAATGGAATTTGTGCAGTGCCCGAGACGGAGGGTCAGAAAAGAAAGGGAGACATGTCAAGATAATCTTTTCAGCAGTTCTTTTTTTCCCTCCTTCTTTACTTTTCTGAACACTAAACTGATTTTCAACCAGCCTGATTTACGTAACATAATAATCAGTGCTATGGTAGAGTGTGTTTAGGGATTAAAAAGACAAATTTATTTAGATATCAGGTATTTCTGGATTTGTCATTGGTTCACCGTTTGCTTCCCATATAACCCTGGGCAAGTTACTTAATTTCCATGAAGCCCCAGCCCCACCTAGTCCTTGTGCATGGCAGCTGCAGGGTCGGGCAATGCATCACCTCCTGGCTGTACATGCTGCCTGGACTCTCATCCTCTCCTCTGAAAATGGGGGCAATATTTTCCTCGTGGGGATGTTGGGAGAGTTAAGTAGGTTACTGCACACAAATTGCTTAGCTTGGTGGCTGACATGGAACAGGCATGCAATAACTATTGGTTATTAGTGTGGCTATGTGCCAGGGATTTTATAGGATTATTGAGTTTAATCCCCATAACCATCCTATGAGGCAGACTTTTCCCAAGTTCCCAGAGCTAGTAACTGAAACATTGTGGATTTAATTTAGGGAGTTTAACTGGTGTACGTTGAATAACATGTGCATTTTTCTTCTTCCCTCTCCTTCACTGTCTGCTGTCTATCTGTCTGTCTATCTGTCCATCTGTCATCATCATCACCATCATCATCGTCATCATCATCTCTCTCTATTGTTTATCTGTCTGCCTTTCTCTATCAGTCACCCATCTTACGATTGTCTGTCTGCACACTCTACACACATATTTGTGAACGTATAATTAGCCCAATAATACAGAGAACAAAACAGAGGTCCAGCAAACTTAACAGACCCCAGATAACAGAGCTGACCTTCTAGTCTAGAACTGACTCCACACCCTAGGCTGGGATTTTTTTTTTTTTTACTACATCACGATTATGAATAAAGTAGTCAGCCATTTTTTTTTTCAGTCCAGACATTTTAAATTTTACTGTTAAGAAAGAAAAATATAAAAGCATCAACTATCTCCCTCAACTATTTGTCCTCTTGGCAGATAAGAAAGCATATTCTAATAAGAGGTATTGGAGCTGACGTTTTGGGTATGGAGAGTATGTATTTTTAGGAATTAGGATGGTGCACTTATCACTCACACATTGTCAAGGGCTTGGTAGCCTTCGTGTCTGGCTGCGCTGTTCTTCCAAGCACAGCCACGAGTACTACTGTTTTAAAGGCAGCAAGCTGGCCTAGAGACAAGTGGTGCCGGGAGAAGTGTGACATGCCCCGCACATTTATATGTAGGGAGGCTATGGCGCTGACACCCTTATCTGCTGTAATAGCGAGAGCTGGCAGCATACGGCATTCAAAACAGCAGGCAACCTTCAAATCACAACTCTTCAACTTTGGGAGGCATGGAATTCATTGGGATAATTTTGCATATGATTAACTTTCCTAATTAGGCTTCCTGTAAACCAGCATGACCGCTTTAGCATCTATCTCAGCACAGATAAATCCCTCTGCAGTAGCTTCTAATATTTTGGGAGATGACTCCTGGTTGCCACCCTCTTCCACCTCTGCATCAGTTGGTCCAGATCACTGCTTCAAGTCCCCTGCTTCAGTCCACCCTGCTACTCTCAACAGACGACCTTGTTCCAACCCCACCAAGAGCATGGAGATGTGCTGCCATGATTTCTCTCAACTTCCCTCACATCCATCTCTAAAAAAGAATAGCTAAGCAGACACATGTCATAGCTTTCCTGGAAGCTCCCAGTTTCAATTATTCTGTCTTGTTTTCTTCCAGTAAACTGTAGAAAGACCTGGAAATGGCAATTATTTTTGAATCCAAAGTAAATCCCCCTAAATTGCCTCTCTTTGACCCCAAGTGACACAAATCTCTCCGTGTTCAGATAATTTAGTTAGGAAAAAACAGAAAAGGAGCACTTGCCCAAGTTTGCTCCTTTCCTTCTTGCTCAGAGGAAGAAGTGATCCCCACTCCTTTCCAAATAAATCCTCATCTTGTGTCCTGAATCCAGTTCCCTTCTAGGAGGCAACACTATTGCTTTTGTCTTCTGTCTACTTTCCTTTCTTCCTTTTTCACTGGCTTCTTCTGATCATCTTCAAGCATACTTTGAAATTTGTGCAAAATATCTACAAAAGTAAAAGCAATGACAAAATAAAGCAAAAATTCCCCAGAATTCAACCATTCCCTCTTGCTGCTCCCTGATTTCTTCTTCTCTTCAATTATTATCTTCATCTTTCCTGCATTTTCCAACCTGCAGCCGTCCTGTTCATGCTCTCGCGCTCTTTCCATTGGACGCACACTTTGTAAGAAGACCAATAACCTCCATTGAAATGCTTTTTCACACTGTGTTGTTATTTTTTGAGGTCTATTTTCTCCCACTGGTCTGTTCTTTGAGATCAAAGAGGTTTATTAATTCTGTGTTTGGGCATTAAACAGAGGGCCTAGCAGGTTGTGACTTCCCGACTAACATAGAATGAATGAGCTTGGATCCAACCTAACGGGTCCTTTTCATTGCTACTCTAACAGTCCTCTGCTACTGACTATCCATCCTTCTTGAAATTCTCTCACATTCTGGACTCTAGGATGCACCATCTCTTTTCTTGTTTTCACTTCAGCCTGCTCCTAGAAGGAGTGTATAGCGTGTCGTTCACCCTCATATCCCCCGGGTCTCACGCGGGGTCATAATAAATTGAATGGATTAGAGGGGGTGAATCACACTGGATCTGCAAGAATTTTCTGTACTCTGCTTTCATTCCAAGGAAGGTATTACCTAAATAGGTTTTTAATTCTGAGAAATCTCAAGTCTCTCCAGTATGTGGTGGTTGGATTATAAGACACTTGCTGCTAATAAATATGGAATACTCTCTTTGTATTTAACCTTAAAAATTTTTTTTTGAAATAGGTAGCCTAAAGAAGCTTTAAATCTAATTTCAACTAAAGAATCTGATTGAAGGTCAAGTGCCTTATCTCTTTTGTAAGAAGCAGCAATAAATGTGTCTAAAGCTACCTGTAAAATGAACGGTTAATATGAAATTAAAAGCTAGACTTATTGCCCCCAAAGACTATGGGATAGATTGATTACAAAAATTGCCTCAATTCTTTACTACTTCCTGTATCTTCGCCCTTTGTAATGTGATTTTTCAGTGACACACTCCCACCCCCTTGAATCTCAGCTGGCTTTATGACCTTCTTTAGCCAATCGAATGTGGTAGAAGTGACTTTGTGAAATTTCCACTTTCAGGCCAGGGCTCAAGAGGTCTGGCAGGCTTTTACTTATCCTCTTAGAACTCCGTTATCTCTATGTGAACAAAGCTGGACTAGCCCATTGGAAAGGGGGAGATCATGTGAGGCAGAAGTGAATCACTGCAGCAGAGACCACCCTAACCAGCCAGATGACTGCCAGGTGACTACAGACATATGAGCTAGCCCAGGAGAGGTCAGCCAAGCACAGTGGCACCACCCAGGGGACCTGCAGATTTTTGAGCTAAATACGTAATTGCCATTGTTAGACACTGTGCTTGGGGATGGTTAGCATGTCCAAAGGAAAGGACTGGGTCAAAAATGTCTGATTGATGTATCTGGCTATCTTAATGATGCAATGACAGTTGTCTGACCGAAGCCAATTGTCTTGATTGATTTTTTAAGAAACAGCTTCATTGAGATGTAATTCGCATATCATACAATTCATCTATATAAAGTATATAATTCGATGTTTCTAGTGTATTCAGAGTTGTATAATCACCAAATCAATTTCAGAATATTTTTATAGCCCCTCAAAGAAACCCCATACCTATTAGCAGTCATTCCCAACTTTCCACCACTCCTTCCCCCCAGCAACTTCTAATCTACTTTCTATCTGTTTAGCTTTGCCTGTTGTGGAAACGTCATAAAAATGTGGAATCACACTATATGTGATCCTTTATGACTGACTTCTTTCACTTAGCATAATGTTTTCAAGGTTCAAACATGTTGTAGCGTTCTTCAGTACTTATTTCATTTGACTACCAAATAATATTTCATTATATGGATATACCACATTTTATTTATCCATTCCTCAGTTGATAGACATTTGGATTATTTCTTCTTTGGGGCTGTTATCATTAGTGCTTCTGTGACATTTACGTACAAGATTCAGTGTGAACATGTGCTTTCATTTCTTTTGTGTATGTAACCAGGAATAGAATTGTTTGGTCATATTGTAACTCTGTGTATCATCTTTTGAAGAGTGGGAGACTGTTTTCCACAGTGGCTGCACCGTTTTTCATTCCCACAAGCAGTGTATGAGGGCTCAGATTTCTCCACATCCTCACCAGCAAGCTGTTTTCTTGATTTTTATCCTAATGGGTATAAAGTGATATCTTACTGTGCCTTTAATTCACGATTCCCTGATGGCTAATGGTGTTGAGACCTTTTCATGTGTTTATAGTGTCCGTTTGTGTATCTTCTTTGGAGAAATGTCTGTTCAGATCCTTTGCCCATTTTTTTATTGGGTTGTCTTTTTATTATTGAGTTGTATCTTGATTAATATTTTTCTTTAACATTTTTTATTGATTTATAATCATTTTACAATGTTGTGTCAAATTCCAGTGTAGAGCACAATTTTTCAGTTATACATGAACATATATATATTCATTGTCACATTTTTTCTCTGTGAACTACCATAAGATCTTGTATATATTTCCCTGTGCTATACAGTATAATCTTGTTTATCTATTCTACAATTTTTAAATCCTGGTCTATCCCTTCCCACCCCCCACCTCCTTGGCAACCACAAGTTAGTATTCTATGTCTATGAGTCTATTTCTGTTTTGTATTTATGCTTTGTTTGTTTGTTTGTTTTAGATTCCACATATGAGTGATCTCATATGGTATTTTTCTTTCTCATTCTGGCTTACTTCACTTAGAATGACATTCTCCAGGAGCATCCATGTTGCTGCAAATGGCATTATGTTGTCATTTTAATGGCTGAATAGTATTCCATTGTATAAATATACCACATCTTCTTTATCTAGTCATCTGTTGATGGACATTTAGGCTGCTTCCATGTCTTGGCTATTGTAAATAGTGCTGCTATGAACATTGGGGTGCAGGTGTCATTTTGAAGTAGGGTTCCTTCTGGATATATGCCCAGGAGTGGGATTCCTGGGTCATATGGTAAGTCTATCCCTAGTCTTTTGAGGAGTCTCCATACTGTTTTCCACAGTGGCTGCACCAAACTGTATTCCCACCAGCAGTGTAGGAGGGTTCCCTTTTCTCCACACCCTCTCCAGCATTTGTTGTTTGTGGACTTTTTAATGATGGCCATTCTGTTGATTAATATTTTTCATGTAAAAAGCTAACATTTCCATTGAAATCCTGCTGCCCACTATCTTTGAGTATATACCTTGACCTAGTTTAGTCATTCCCAATATGGCTGACCATCAAATATATTTTGAGAGACCTTTAAAAAACAGAACATCTTGGGTCCTACCCTTGGAAATGCCAACTAGTTAAGATGAAGAAAGTTCAGGAATTCGTATTTAAACCAAAGTATGCAGCCAAATTTAGAATCACTACCTTGGCCCGTATTTTATCAGGTGAATTAATGTTGAGAAATAAGAGGACTGACTTAGATATTATACGTTAATATCAGGGGAAAATAAAAGTTCCCAGCTCTTGCACCTGGTGTATTCTTTTCAACATGTAGGAAGGCTTAATAAACAAAGGACGGTAGCAATGGGCAAAGGATGCACAAGGCTCAGCTGTAACACTTTATTAACTGCTTTTGAAGAATACAGACTCTACTTTCTATAGATTGTAACTCACAGGCCCCAGGAGATAAACTAACAAGACCTCAAAGGGAAAAACAAGTACTTACTGTCCTCTGCTATGTTCAATAGCAGTGGTCCACATAGACCTCTAACTGGGAGATGTGGAGGGGAGCAGAGGGAAGAAGGTATTGAGTAGATTGTGGAGGGCACATTAAAGCTAGATGGAAATCAGTGGAATACTCTCGAGCATTTAAAGTCAGGGTGTAGACATCAGCCCAGCACCATTAGCTTCTGCATCCTAGATTCAAATTCTGGGAGGAAAGCTCTGTCAGAGTCCCTGTGACCAAAGGATTGAGAAGGACTCCAGCTTTTGGATTGGACACCATTCCTTCGCAAGTTATAAACATATGTATTATTTTCACTTTGCAAAAATTCTTTACAAAGAGATTTGTAGCAGAGTTAATTATGTAGCCTTTAAAAGCAGGCTGTAAATTTGTATGTAAGCTGTGGTTATAATCTGCTTAAATAAGGGTAGAAAAAAGCCTGGAAGGAAGTAAAGCAAAAGATTAACACTCTGTACATTCCAATTTCCCCCAAATGAGTATAAACTGTTTTTTTAATTAGCAAATGTCTTTTTTGAGGTAGGTAATACATTTAGATTTAAGTGTACAGAATCAAAAACCAGGCTGCCTGGGTTTAAATTCCAGCTCTGCTACTGATTATCTGTGTGGAAATGGGAAAATTAGCACCGTCTTGTGTCTCAGTCTCATCATCTTTAAGACAGGCATAATAGTGGGACATTCCTTGTAGACTTGATGTGACAATTAAATGAGCTAAGCTATTTATGTCTTTCCCACGTGTACCTGGCGTTTAGTAAACACCGTGCAAGTGTTTGATGTGATTATTGTGGTGGCTTATTTCACTTTGTTGGTTTTGGACTGATTCATTCGTTTATTCATTCAGATATTCATTAAGCATCTTCCATGTGCCAAGGTCTGTGCTCCTAGGCGTTAACAGTCCGGGGGATAAGAAGTTAGGAGGTCCTTGTTATCAAGCTCATGGGAGTTCCAATAGAAAACCCCGCTCATTTTCTCCTTTATTTGGTAGAGTGTTCACAGCTCCAGGCTTGTGACTGGTCTAGAGGACCCACAGGGCTGGTGCTGTGCCCATTTTCTGAATACTACTTTCTTCATTGTACACATACAATAGTACCTTCCATTCATTGTTTGTTTACCACATGCCATGCCATGCACCATGCTGAGTGTTTTCCACACATCATATTTGAGACTTACCTTTGCCCTTTAGGGTTAATATCATGATTTCCATTCTACAAATGAAGAAAACAAGTTTCTGAAAGGTCAAGTCACTTGGCTGTCATTTGCTACCAACTGTGACCCCAAAGCAGATGCCTTTAATGACCACATAATTTTCCCTAAGTTCCAGTTTATATCTAGCGGAACCAGCCTTTTCATCAGCCTCTCCAGCAGTAGCTTCTAGTGGACTTGCTGTTGGATTTTGCATGGAACTAGGCTTGGAGAGGAGGATGTGAAGGTTGAGGAAATGTCTGAGTCAGAAGCAAGCATTCATCAAATGACTCATGAGGTTGCTGCCACAGAAATGGTGTTAAAATTCTCCACGCACAGAATCAAACCTTGATAAATTACAGTCCTACATCTTTCAAACCCTTCCCATCCCCTAACTCCAAAGTAATGAACCATTCAGAGAAAACCCAGGATTCTTCAAGGTAGAGGGCAGAGCATTCCTTTTGGTAGGAGGTATGTACCAGAGCTTTTTGAAGAGGGATGGCCCTTTAAAGCCATCTCTGATTGAATTTGCCCCACATTGGGAGATAAATGTCACTTCTTATGTTGACGACAAACCCTAGCCAAGCTGGTGTTCCTAGCCACACCGTCTCCCTGTGCTTTGGAAGACTGCCGCGTGCCTCTCTAGCTTCACGAACACACAGCGTTAATGCCACAGCCTAAATGGGTTTTTTAAAAGAGGAAATGGATCTTTGGTGGTCTGCTGAGTTTCAGTTTGGAGAAGGTGATGAGGGAGCGCTTCTGTTTGCTGCTCTGCCTCAGTGCATTTGGTGCAGGTGTTTAACCTCTGTGGGGTCTTTCACACCCTAAGCAATATATGCTGTTTTGGGTATCATCGTTGCCATGGAAATTGTTTGAAAACCGTAAGGTAACAGACAAACAAAAACAGAACTTTGACTCACATGGTTGATTCCACATTCTTTTCCTTTGGACTTTTTAATATATTAATTATTGTGTCCATCTGGCATTGTCTTTCTGCATTTATATCAATTCTGAGAGCAGTACCCCTGATTCTCTGCACTTCTTAACCTGGTCTGAGCCCCTGTGAAGATTGTGTCTTAGTAGGAATTACCTTTTATCATCTCTCTTCTGTACTTGATCCATTCATACCAAGGTTAATTCTTTTTGACTGTCTATCATTCTTGTGGATTTAGAAAGAGGTCTGGCATGAGCTGGAAATAAAACTTAAGGTTTAAGCTTTATGGTAGGACTTGATTAAAATTATGTTTATAGTGGACTTTGAGGTGATATGACAGGTCAGGAAGCAGAAATTATGGTTCAAACTTCATTTGAAGTTAAAAAAAAAAAAGGTTGAAGATTGGGTCTGGCCATTTATGGAGACTGAATGTTGTTTTTATGAATCAAATTTGAAAATGTAAACATGATGTCTATAAAACCGCTATGATGTAACGGAAGACCAGAGTCTTTCTAGCTCTGGGAGCAGGAGAGCCGGTTGAAGTGAGAGAGCTGGGAAGAACTGAAGCAGTAATTCCAGTGACTATTTCCTGTTTTATCACCTCTAAGAGAGATACGTTTGTTTATTCTCTCAGATATCTTCTGACAAATAACAGATTCATGTAGTGAGGATGCGTTACCAGCCCAAGGTTCTACAGCTGGTAGTTGGCAGGGCTGAGTTTGAAACCAGGCAATCTGGTAACTGAAATAAGGTGTTGAGATTAGGAGGAAATTATCCTAAGTAGATAGCACTCCTAGGTTAATGGTAGACGTTCGTGTTACCGTAAGTTCGTTTAACAAGGCACACTTTCTGATATTCCAGATAAGGTCATGGAGACACTTACCTCCAAATAGAAAATGTTAGAATCTGATAGATGCTCCCAGAGCATCTAACTCAATTACTTTGTTTCATACATTAAAAAAGAGTGAAGGAAGAGAGAAGTGATCTAGAGAAGAACCCCCTCTCCCCTGCCCCTATTAATAAGATGCAGGAATAGAGATTTCCCATCTCCTGGTGTAGTGGACCTTTCTCTACTCACAATGCAACCCGTTGGGTTTTCATAGGCCAACACAGGAAATTATTTAAATGTAATTCTGTAGCTCAAAATGTTATAGAATATGAATACTACAAATGACCTTGGATATGAAGGGGTCACATACTTGAGAAAATATTGAGGACAGTGCTTCTTTATGGAATATGAAGGAAAAATGAGTAATATTTTGTCTAAAACAGAGATGAACTACATTATATACAAACCTACCATCCATCTATCCATCCTCTGAATTCCTTTCTTCCTCTCCTCTTCAACACCCAACCAATTGTCAAGTTCTACGTTGTAGTTTTCACCTCTTGCAGATCTTTTGCATCTACCATCTTACCTCCATCACCGCTGCCTCCACCCACAGCCCCCAACCCTGCCTCATTTCAGAGCAACCTCTCCCTTCCCTGGATCATCTACTGTGTCCTCTCTCCCTGACTATCGTGCAAGTGTGATGGTGTGGGGCTCTCGCTTAGAGTCCTTCTAGACTGCACCACAGTTTCCAAGATAAAGCTGCTTTCCTCCTTGTAGCGCAGTAGGCTCTTCACTCAACTTCTTTATTCCCTCTCACTGTCCCTGCCTCCCACCCCACCTCTTCCTATCAATTAGAATGTGTCTGATACACCCGTGCCATCAACAAATGTTGACTGACTGCGTGAATGCACAGCCACATCAATCCACTTGCCCTTCCCCAAACATGTCAGTTTCTCTTGGCTTTCTCATTATGCTCGCTCACCCATCCCTTAGAGTATGTGGTTCCCAGTGCCGGAAGTTCCAATCCCCAATAAATTCTTACTTCTCTTTTAATTCCCAGGTCAAACATGACCTCCTGTGACTCCTCTGTCTTCTCTCTGCTTTAATCCACACTAGATTAGATCCCTCCTCTGGTTTTCCAAACACCAACTATCCACAGGCAGCAACCCCTCCCCGCCCCACAGAACTGGCCCATATGGTCCAGTCTCCTCATTTTACAGATGAGGAAGCTGAGGCTCAGAGCAGGGAAAGGATTAGCCCATAAACACATACTTGATGAGCTGCAAACTCAAGACTTAAATCCAAGTCTCCCAAAGTCTAGTGTATTTCACCAATGCACAGGACATCTCCATAGTCATGCTGACCTTTTTAGCAGTTAGAAAAATTCTTCTCCCACGTGGTAATTGTGTGACTTTGGGAAAGATGCTCAATCTCTCTGAGCCTCACTTTCCTTAGTGGAAATCGCATACAATGATGTGATTTATACAAAGGTTTGTTGTGAGAAGTAATTGATGGAATTTGTGCAAGGTGTTGAATACCGTTGACACGTATGTGAGTTGGCCATATTGCACAGCTCCAGGGGTCTCATTCTCATCATACTCTCAGACGATTGTTCTGTTCAATAAATACCACTTATTATCATTGTTTTTATTTTCATTTTAAGAGATGCTCTGACTCCCATTCTGCCTTCTTGACTAGGTTTTTTTCCCCCTGTGGCTTTTTGTTTCCCATATGAAGATAGGAAGCCTTATGAGTTGGCTTTACAGAGCTACTTAAGACTTTCCGCCCCTGAGTTCTGACCAGCACCCTGGTGAGAACGCCAGTGAAACCAGTGTGTCCATCCTCGGGTCACTCAGCAAAACTGATTTGGACTTTCTAACCCATACATATTCCCGGTATATCTGCAGATTGGGAAAGTAAGTGGAAATTCAACAACCCTGAACTAATGAAAGAAATACAGTGTCAGATGACTTTCAAATATAAAGGGCAAATGCCATTTTGGAGAAAGGTCTCTTTGTGAGGTTGTTCTTTCATTCAGAACAGCATGCGCATCCAATCATCTGGAAAGTCAATAGAGAAGTATTTGGGTATGAGGGTTACTGTTCTTAGAATGTGGGGTTTATTAAGCATTTGTGCCTTAGAATTAGACAATAGACAGATTGGGAGTTTGGGTTTCACAGATACACACTACTGTATATAAAATGAACAACAAGGAACTACTGTATAGCACAGGGAACTATATTCAATTTCTTGTAATGAGCCATAATGAAAAGGAAACTGAATATATGTCTGTACATGCATAACGGAATCACTTTGCTGTACACCTGAAACTAACATTGTAAATTGATGACAGTTCAATAAAAATTAAGAATTAAAAAAAGAAAAGAGTTAGACAATATTACGGCCTTGTATCCAAAATGAGTTTTGGATTGGAATGGGGGGTTGTGATGATTAGCTGTAAAAATTGGAAAGCACACGATCTCAGACTGGACATGGATTCAACCCCAGTTCCCCACTCTCTGCTTGCATCATGTTGACCAAGTCAGTTTCCCCAACCTCAGGTCTCCATCTTGAAAGTGGTGGTATTAACAATACCTATGTCAGAGGACTGTTCATTCGCTTACAGGAAACTTTACTGAGTGCCTGTTATGTGCCTGTCCTAGGCATTTGGGTGACACCATTGAACAAAACAATGAAGAAGGATCAAATGAGAGCAGGGAAGACAAAGACTTCACTCAAAACACTTCCTTCGGGGCCTTGCAGGCTGTAAAGTGCCCATCAAGTGACAGAGCTTTGGAATGCATTTTCTTGTTTGCTAAACAGAACCATGAGGTGCACTGTTTGTTTTGAAGGCTGTTCCTTGCAGAATCTTTGTAACTTTGATACTTGCCTCATCCATTGAACTAGGATATGGGAGGAGGGGGAGGGGTTAGCCAGGCACTAACATGCTGAGCTGAGGGTTACACAGTATCAAAAGCTTTCAAGGGGATGACAGGATGTCTCCTGAGTCACACTCATCCGAATGAAAGATGAAGTTCCCTATGGTAGGCTTATTTCTTCCGTCTCTCACTATTGTGTTTTCCATACTCTTTTTACAGGATATGCTGGGGGAGGGCTGACATGGGACCAGAAACAGTGTGCAGAAAGGGGTTTTTCTCATTCTTTTTTAAATCAGCCTTGTTCACAATGTCCACTGTCTTGAATATAGGCCGAGAATGTAAATGCTACAATTTGTCTATTTCCATAATACCTTGATGAAGGCAATTTCTCCAGATCCCGAAGGCCAGTGCTCCTGGGAAGGAAATCCTGGTTCCAGAGACAGAAGGCATTCAACATTCCAAACACACATCTTGGAATTATATTGCAAGAGGATGAAGGGGGAGCTCCGAGTGAGCATGTTCCGTGTACCAGCCAATGTGCTAGAGGCTGGGGGTAGGAGGGTGATGAGACAGACCAGGTCTCTGCCCTCAGGGACCCCATAGTCAGGTGCAGGCAGACTTGGAGAGGAAACCACTTTAGAGGGGAGTCAGGAGAGACTTTTTCTTCTGAGACCCGAGGACCAAAAGGAAGCAACATGAAGAACAAAGGAAGGAGTGATCAGAAGAAAAGACGGCATTTGCAAAGAGCTGGCGGTGAGGAAGGACTTTTGACTGGCATTTTCTAGGAGAAGAAGCTGCGGTAGATGGAGCAGGGGAGCATGAGTGGTAACTAGACCTGTTGTCCAAGAGGCAGGTGGGCTGCAGGGAGAGGTTTGAATTTTAGCCCGAGTCAAAGGGAAAGCTCTGGAAGACTGTAAAAAGTTGTTTAAACTTTGAAATAATTTTAGAGTTAGAGTTGCAAAGATAACATAGAGAGCTCCCTGACACCATCTACTCACCTTCTGCTAATGTTGACGTCGTCCGTTAACCATGGTGCACCTGTTATCAGAACCTAGAATGAACGCTGGTGCAATACTAGGAACTCAACGTCAGATCACTGGAAGACTCTAAGCAGTCAGGTGACTTAGTTCAAGAATTTAAGATGACTTATGTTGAAGAAGATGGTCTGGGTGGGAATGAGTCAGAGTAGAGTAAGACTGGAAACGGAGGACCAGTTAGAAAACCATGGCAGGGAGCTGAATGGGGGGGGGGGCTGTGAGGCTGCCGTGAGGATGCAGAAAACAATAGCGTTTGGGACTCAGGGTTGCATGGGGAACAAGTTGAGGGTGAAGGAAAGGAGAACAAAAATGCCTCCTAAACGCGGCCCAAGCAGTAGGATGGATGCCCGGGACACTGACTGAGATGGGGAAGGAGGGTGAAGGGTGGGAGAGCCTCAGGAAGAATTAGGGCTTCAGTTTCGAATGTTTTAAGCGTGAGATGCCTGGAATTTTGCAGCATTCTCTATAAACAGAATTTATCATTATTACCGTTGGAAGGGAGCCTTGGTCAGGGGTATGTTTGGATTGAACATTCCTTTCCAACTCTTACATTTACCCTTTTCACTAGGAGGAAGCAATAGTATTAAATAATATTGAAATATTAGGCCCTAGACTGTAGTCCCAAATTCAATTAATAGGATGCTTTTTGGCAATGGAAGAGGTACTTCAGTTGGCAAATATTTGAAGAGGTGAACTCCCTGGGTTGTGCGTTGAAAAAGGACATCGAACAATGGTGCACAAATCACAGTCCTGGAGGCAAGCCCCCAGCTGGACTCTGAACCCAGGGCTCAGTTTCTGGTTGGCTGGATGCTGCTGGACGGGTCCCCTTACCTGTAAAGTGGAGACAATAAGACCCCACTGAGGGCTACCGTACAGATAACAGGATTCGGTGTTTATAAAGTGCTGGGTGTAGTGTTTGGCATATAAATGTTGGTTCCTTTTCTCTCTTTCAAGGCTGATTTCTTCAGAGAACAAAGCAATCTCTTGCACTTAAAAACACTTCATAATTTTCAAAGTCCTTACATGCACTGTTTTGGAGCCCAGGCTAATTTTTTCAGAAATCAAAATAAAATGAAAGTAGTATTTTTTTTTCTTTTCCGAGTAAGAAAACTTCAGAACACAGCTAATTGAATGATCTGAATTGACTTCATTTAGTACAGAATTAAGGGCTCTCAGCATGGGCAGATACCCTTGACCATCACATTAACCTGCACACTCTCAGAATCGAATGATCCCAACACTCCACCACCTGGGCCACTGAATGCCCTCTCTGACCTTTTGTAAGTGAACCGTTCCCTGTTTCCTTCTTCATCAATTAGTGACTTCTCACCCACGGTGGGCAGAACTTTGTGCAGGGAGTGTTACATGCTCCCCACTCAGTCCTCACTCCGTGGCAAGCCAGTGTGGAGTTGCCGTCACCACCCTAGGGGTTGGGCGATACTTTTACCCTCTGCTGGGTCCCCTCTGCCCCTCCATCCTCTCCACCTTTCTTCCTGGATAGTCAAAGATCAAAGCTATACAGGTTGGTCTTGCCACTCATTCACACCTTGTCTTTTTTTTTTTTTAATTGAAATATAGTCAGTTTACAATGTGTTAATTTCAGGTGTACAGCGTGTGATTCAGTTAGACATATATATTCCTTTTCATAGTCTTTTTCATTATAGGCTATTACAAGGTATTGAATAGTTTCCTGTGCTGTACAGTAGGACCTTGTTGTTTATCTATTTTATATACAGTAGTTAGTATCTGCAAATCCTGAACTCCCAATTTATCCCTCCACCTGCCTCCTTGCCTTAGCTGATGCCTGCTAACCTCTCCTTGTTTCCAGAAACACATTTCCAGTCTTTCCTCACTCTCCAGCACTCAATATTTCTTTTAATTTGACTACGAATTAGAGGTCATTCTACCAGAGTTTCCTCAACTGTCTGGTTTCCTGTTACTTATTCATTGACTTATTATCCACTCAATCATTCATTCCATCATTCACTTACTCCCAAATAATCATTCAGTTATCCTCTAACTTGCAATCCTTCCTTCATCCCATCTCTCCCCCTCATTCTCTTCCTCAAGAAGGAGGCAGGCAGATGGTTTGTGGCTGGTACTCCTGGGTTGGGTACTGTTATGGGCTGAATGTTTGTGTCTCCCCCAAATTTGTATGTTGAAACCCTACCCCCAATGGAATGGTATTAGGAGGGGAGGTAATTAGGATTAGATGAAGTTGAGGTCATGAGGGTGGGGCTCTCAGGAGTGGGATTGGTGCCCTTATAAGAGTCACAGCAGAGTTTGTTTCTTCTCTGTTCTCTGCTGTGTGAGGACACAAGAGGGGTTGGCAGTCTGCAACCCAGAAAAGGGCTCTCACCAGAACCTGACCATGCTGGTGCCCTGATCTTGGACTCTCAGCTCTCAGAACTGTGAGAAGTACATTTCTGTGGTTCACTAACCACCCAGATGACAATATTTTGTTGTAGCAGCACAAGCTGATTAAGGCAGATTCATGACAGCAAATCCCTAAGGGCTGAGGTTTCCTCCTTAGCTGCTGCACCCCCTTTTCCCCCAACCCCACAAGTACAATCATTATGTAGAGTCGAGTTGATTAGGCTCCAATAATGGGGTCTCAGAAATTATCTTGTGGGTCCTGTCCCATCCCACAGATGAGGGAACAGAGGCCAACCCAGAAAGATAAGCTGGTGGCAGTGGGACACAGTGAAAGGTACCTAACCTAATTCATGGAGTCAGGCAGATAGTTGTTAAATCCTTACCCTTCCAACCTCTGGATGTGCATCCCTGGGCAAGTGACATCTCCCCTCTGAGCCTCTTTTCTCATTTAGAAATGGGATCATAGTACCTACCTTGAAGAGTTTTTGTGAAGATTCAAAAGAGTGTGTACCAAGAGCCTTGCTCATTCCTTTACAAATAATAGTTGCTCAATAAATGGTGACTATTAGCTGAGAGCCAAACCCAGGAACCCAAACTCTTACTCCAGCACTTTTCCATTACCCTGAGCTGACCATGCTCACTCTGTAAAGTCTCGCTGTAAAGCTTTCTTTTCTGCAAAGCCTTCTTGTACCTCCCTCTCTGAGTTAATCTAACCTTTCTCTGTGACTTACAGAGTTTTCCTTTAGACACTTTTGGGGCAGTCATTTCCTTCTGCCTTGTAGCGTGATTACCTGTGTATCTCTGTCTCCTCTCTCAGGTTGCATAGCTTGAGGGCAGAGCAGTGTCTACTGAATTCGTATCTCTTTACTGCAGTAATCTTCAAGCTCTAAAGAGGATTAAATATTACCAGGAAGACTTGTCAAAAATGCAAATGCCTCAGTCCAACTCCAAAGTTCTGATTCAATAGGACTGTCCATGAATATGGATTTTTAGCGAGTAATCTGTGTGATTCTAATGCAGGTGGATCACAGCACTCTGGGTATTGCAGCTCACCCACCTATTTGAGTGGCTTGCACACAGTAGGTGCTCAAGAAATCTTCATTTAGTGAATTGTAAGAAGATGCACTGTATCAATTTTCTATTGCTACATAACCAACCATGACTAGACAGCAATGATATGTTATTTTCCACAATCCTGTGGGTTGGCAGTCCAGGCAGTTCTGCTGGGCTCACCTGGGTCCCTTGTGTGTCTACTACATTTGGCTAGAGGGTCAGCTGGGGTTAAGCCAAATGGCCAGCTGGGCTTCTCTCTCCATGGTGTCTTCCATCCTCAAAGAGGCTAAACCAAGCTTCCTCACATGGTGGCAGCAGCATTCCAAAAGTATTAACCTCTTGAGGAAGCATTTATCAAGTCTCTGTCTGTGTTAACATTTGCTGACGTTTTATTGGCTAAAGCAAGTCACATGACCAGAGCCAATAGGGGAGGGGCATGCCAAAGTGTGGGTGCTGGGAGCCACGATTTATTGGTAGGGTTTGCAAATAAAATATAGGACAACCAGTTGTATTTGAATTTCAGGTAAGTAAATTTTGTATAAATACACACACACACACACACACACATACATAGTATAAGCATGTTCCTGGCAATATTTGGGAAATACTTAAGCTAAAAATTATTCTTTGTTAATCTTTTTAGTATAAGTATGTCCTATGCAATATTTGGGGCATACTTACACTAGAATGGTATCCTTTGTTTATCTGAAATTAAAATTTAACTGGTTACCCCCAATTTTTGTTTGCTGAATCTGGGATCTCCGTATTGGAAACCATGAATGCAATCGTCCGTCACCAGCACTATTGTCTTTTTTAACCTTTACTATAGGATTGCTGCTTTGGGCTTTTCTGCCTCAGGTAGGTCCAGAAGTGGCTGTTTGTTTCTTTGCTGTCCCCATGTACTAAGAGCTACTTGAGGTTTTCTGGATTTTTCTGAGGAGCAGTTTACACTTAGCTTGGTTCTCCTTGTGTGTGGTGTCTTCCTTCTTGAATACCTTCTCTCCTGGATCAGGTTTGCTTCTGGAGCCACCCGTCTCCATTTTTCCTGAAGCAGTTCTGCCCCACTGGAGCCAGACTTTCCTCTGTAAACTGTCTCCTCATCTTTTTTGCATCATGAATTCCTTGGTGGTCGGGTGAGGTGTATGGACCCCTGCTCAGAGTAATGCATAAGGTAAAACACCAGAAAGTACTAAGGAATTATGCTGAAATTCAGTTATCAACACACTGATGAGACAAAACAAATAAACACTGTGATATAGTAATGTATGTACCTCTTCATTAACAGGTTAAATATTAAGATTTAGAGGCAGGTCACTTTCAAAGTAGTGGGTGAGTGTAAACAGTATTTTAAGACATCTTCAGCTTGTAATGTGATAGAGAAAGCCCTTGATTCTCTTGATGACAGAGGCCAAGGCACTGAAAGAAATGCCAGGTATCAGAGGTTAGTGAAAGTAAAGATGAAACGTTTTTTTTGCCATCCGATTTGATAGGCCCCTGAATTCTATCCACAGCTCCCTAAGGGGTCCCTGCGTCTAAACAGTCTGAAATCAATCCTCTCTTTTCTCTGGTGCTCTTCTGCCTTTTATAGCAGGAGCACCTCATTTCACTTTGAAACTACAAGTGATCAACTACAATTAAAAGCCCTGCAAAGCAATTATAAGCTAAAAAAGTTAAATATTAAGCATTTTTAAAAATGTCACTATGGAGACATTAGCTAAAGGATGAAACAGAGTCTCATATCTTTTGTCCAGTTGCTCTCTGCGCACCCCTGGGTCTGGGGCTTTCCAGATTAAGCTCTCAAAATTAATTCAAACCATGATCTGAGATTTTTTTTTAGCTTGTAATTACTGTTTGAACCAAATTGTTATGCCTGACATGGTTATTGAGTATCATGTAGTTATTTACCCAACATCATTTCCTCGGTAAGTGCTTCCCTTTCTCCACAGAGATGACGCCACTGATCGAATGTCCTTCTAGAAGGGGTGGTTGATTTGGGCTTTCCTATCCTTACCTACAGGTGCTGGGCTTCTCTTGGCTTCAGGATAGCACCCTCTCCTGCCTTCGTTCCCACCTCACTAGCTTCCTCCTTCTCCTCTGCTGACTTGTCACCCTCTGTCTGATTGCAAAACGGTGATGTGCCCCTGGGCTCGGTCCCGGCTCCTCTTCTTGTGTGTGCTCTTTTCTTGAGTGACCTCATCCAGCCCACGCTCTTACAAACCATGAATTTGGTGATAATGCTGAAATGATCATCCCCATACCTGGCCTTCCTCTGATCCAGATTCCCCTATCCATTATCTCTTTCACATGTCCAACTCAGCATCATGTGGACGTCTCGAATGTGACATGGACAAAGTGTTGACACTTATTCTTCAAGTCGGTCTTTCTTCTAGAACTCTCCATCTCGGTGATGTCGGCATAATCCACCCAGAAGCTCAGGCAAAACAATTGGAAGTCATTCTCTTTATTCCCCGTAACCCCTTGCAATGGCAAGTCTTGTTGGCTAACTCTCCCCCTGCCCAGTCTGCCCGCTGCTTAACCAATTCTACTGCCATTACTGTGCAGAGACCCCATCATTTCTCATATCGCCTCCTACCTAGACTGTGCCAGTAGCCTCCTACTCAGTTCTCCTCCTTTGTGACTCCCATTTTTCTCCTCTTTATATAGCAGTTAGAGTAATCTTCTAAGTTAGGTTATATCATGCCAATGCTTACAGCCCTCTGATCCCGTCCCGTTGCTCTTAGAATACAATCCACTCCTTGGGTGGCCTCTACAGCTCTACATCATCGATTCCTGCAGACTTTGGGGCCCTCGGCGCCTCCCACTGCCCACCTTGCTCACTGAGTTCCAGCCACACTGGCTGCCTCTCTGCCCTTCAATGCCCCCAAACTTGCTCCCCACTCAGAGTCTTTGCACTTGTTCCCCCATCTTCCTGGAACCTGACACTCTCATAACTTTGCCTCCTGATGCTTCCCACCATTCAGCACTCAGGCTCATGGGCTGCTTCCCGGGGGCTGACTTCCATGGCCTTTGAGCATCCTTCTCAGTCATTGGAATTGAGCAGATTGGCTCAGTCACTCAGCTGTCCATGGTCCTGTTTTGATTTCTTTGCCACACTTAACATCCACTAGAGTTTGTGTTCATTTATGGGCTCACTTCTCTATTCAGTGTCTCCTCTCAAGAATGCAAGCTCAGTGACAGCCCAGCTTTTGTCAGACATATTTACCCTTGAATCTTCAGCACCAAGAACCATGCTTGAATCCTAATAACTGCCCAATAAATTTTTGTTGGCCAAACTGGAGAAATGGTTGGGCTCCTATTCTGTACTCTGTTCTGTGGACACCCCCAGTAACTGACCAGCAGGGTTGATGTGGAGTTTAGGGATCCCATCTCTGGCCAAAATGCACAGTAGTGTTCCTTTTGAACCATTTGTGAGCTGAATCCAAAGTCTTATTCTTGTAATTTTGTGCTCATTTATATTGGGGTCTACTACTGAGGTACTCAGTAAAACACTTCACATCCTCAGAGAGCATTGATTGCCTAATGCGTTGATTAATTGATTTTCGTTTTAAAACCTAACCTTTACTCTGTATCTCTTCTGAGCCAGACACCGGCAACCAATATGGTGGTATCTACCCTCAGGAGCTCCTCCCCTGAGAAGAGGACAAGGGAAGCCCAGTTTTGAGGTTTGAAACACATTCTATTGGGACCAAAGAGGTCTTGTTAGAAGCAGTAGTGCCTGGGTAAAGTTCCCAGGCGGGAGCTAGAAGAATCCAGAAGCACGGCTGAGGTGGTGGGTGAGGAAACATCCTAGGGGAGGGAGAAGCACGTGCAGAGGAACTGGAGACACAGAGGAGATGGTGTTTCCAGGAAAGCAGAAGCAGCTCAGCAGGGCTCAGGTGCAGCCTGGAAGAGGAAGCTGTAACGAGAGACGAGGTCGGAGAGGCCGGATCATGAAAGGTCTCATGTATGACATACAGGAGCATAATGGGGAGTCACCAACAGATCAGAATTAGGGAGGATCACTTCCAGTTGTTGGAGGATGGCTTTGAGATGGTGATGAGTAGGAATGAAGAGACTGTCTTTTCAAGACTGAAATTTTGGACGAGAGCTTGGAAAGAGGGATCTTTATGTCAGTTCCTGTGTAAGAAGCAATTTGAGACTTATAGTCAGGACACTAAAACACCGGATGCTGACCATTCTGCTAAGTGCTGTATACGTGGTCTCCAAAAATATAGATAGGGTTCTTATCTTTCATTTTTATGTCTAGGGGACTGCTCTGGCTAAATCCTTTCTCATAGACTTTGATAAGACAAAGATGGGACTCCTGAATTTCTAGATTTTCTCTTCCATTTTAGCTCAGTTGAGTTTTTATCTCCACTGAGTAACTCCACAGGGCAAAGCGTGGTGGTCCCCAAACAACTTTAGCAACCATCTGACTGGTCCCTGAGTAATGCCTGAGTCTGATGGATTAAGGGTTTGCTGAGATCCCAGCCATTAAGCTGCTCTTGTAGGACAATTGGATTATGTCCTATAATTGGCCCCTGATTGAGACCAGGTCCAGGGCAGGACGGGGTGGGTTTGTCTAGGAAGGCAGAGTGAAATGGGAAAGAGAAAGAAGGGATTCCAGTGCTGGGGGTACGGCTGCTGCTCATCAGGAGTGGGGAACAGGTCAGAGCCTGGCAGGCATCCAAAGCACCTCCCTTGCTCCCAGGAATAAGCCCTTCTACCTGCTGGGAAGTGTACATTCGCCGGAGGGACTCTGGAAGGGGAGGATGAATCATACCTGTGCATGGGAGCAAGGAACTCTTGTAGATTCTATTGTTGAAAGAGGCTTTTGCAGTTCACCCGTATAGACAAAGCCTACTCACCTCACTGCACCGGGGAAAATACCAAGGTTGTGGGAGCTAGCACGGTGGTCAAGTTCAGTGAGCTATTGGGTAACAAGTTTGGACTCTGGTCTCCTCAGTGTAATTTAAGAATATTTCTACCACTCCTCTCTTGATGCAAGGATCATTGAGATGGTGGGAATGGGATTGGATGATAACTACATTCCATAAATGGTTAGGATGTTTGGTCTTGGCATATAGTGATGAATTCCTGGACCGTGCTCAGGTCTTTGTTCAAATCTCAGATGAGCCCAGAACCCCCACTGGAGCCATGGTTGTTTCTATTCGGTTCCTTCCTCATCATTTCTCCTTGGCCTTCTCACAATCACCTCGAGATCTATGTGGCGATCCAGCCCATGGAATTCATTCCAAATTCCTTCTAGAGTACCCTCCTGTACTACTGAGGTTGGAAAGCAATTATACTTCTCAGACTCCCTTGGATCTGGATGAAAACCTGGTTCTACCAGTCACATGCACTTGCGTGCAATTTGGAAGGCACCAGCCGCTGTCTCGCTGCGGGAGCTGGGATGTTGGATTTTTCTGCAGCGGGGTTCCAGGTTCCTGGACGTGTTGCGGCTGAAGTGGCAGCACAAGAGGCTTTTTGATTGTGCAATCACAATGCCAGTGGTGTGTTCTTGAAATCAGCATTCCCGGTGTGGCCTTCCTGATTGTGGCGGGGACAGAAGCTTCCCTGGTGAGCAGACTCATTTTTAGAGGCTCAGCATGGAACATGTTCTGCTAATATTTTCAGTGATTTTTCAAGTCCTTATGGTAGATTGTTTGCAAAAATGGCCACTATCCCTATTCCTCCCAATATCCATGCCTCTTTGCAATTAGACTATATACTACATGGCTTATCTCATCGAGAGATGGAGTCTTTTCCCACTCCTAGAATTTGGGCTGGCCTTGTAACTTGCTTTACTCAACAGAGTGGGACAAAGTGACACTGTGCCCTTTCTGAGCCTGCACCTTAAGAGGCCTTGTATGCATTTTCCCTTTTGCATCCCCCCCCAGCAGCCACATGCAAAGCTCAAGCTAGCCTGCTAAATGATCATAAATACGTGGTCCAGGTGTCCTCATCACACTCAGCCAACAGATGCAGAGAGCTTAGCTAATTCACAACTGACCACAGACAAGGGTGACCCAGCCAAGACCAGAACCACCCAGCCAAACTCAACCCAAATTGACAGCCCACAGAACCGTGAGCAAATTAACGGCTTCTGTCATAAGCCACAATATTTGGAGCAGTTTGTTATACAGGGTGAGAGGTAGCAGAGAGAACACTTATCTGGGAAATAAATCCATTACTGCTTCAAAGAGCTAGCGGGGTTTTTGTTGCCTGTGACTGAGCCTTGACTGGTGTGTGCTTGAATTCAGCATTTTCAGAACCAGGCTCATCACATTCCCTGACAGAGGCCTGGGTCTCTTCTGCAGTTTCCACCTAGTCGTGTGCAAATCTTCCGTCTCCTCACCATGGTATCAGATTGATCACGGAGATGTGTTGTTTCTGTTTCCATCTGTGTTGCTGCGTCCCCTGTCTACGACCACCCAGTCCACAGCAGCTTCCTGTCCTGCTCGGATAGCAATTGCCTCCCTGTTGGTTTTCCCTCTGTCTGCTTTCCTTCTCTTCTGTACAAAGCAGCTGGGCTGAGAGTTGCAAAATGCAAACCCGAGTGTGGGGTACAGAACCATCCATGAGGTGTTCCTCCAGCCTCGGAAGGCAGCACTCCTACCCTCTCTCTCCAAGATGCAGAGCCTCTCCCTTTCAGTTTCTAGAACTGTCTTTTCACCTTTCCAGCTCAAGGCCTTTGCAATGCTGGTCCTTATGCCTGCAACAGTTTGCCTGTTTACCTGGCTGTTTCCTACCCAGCCTTCAGAGCTCAGCATGAATGTTATATACAAAATAAAGACTATGTCTTTACTAGAATATTATATATAACATATAAATTATGTAATTGATATAATATAATAATTATATAATATATAATTATATAATATATACTTTAATATAATTTTATGATATTAAATATATATAATTTATATAATTATAGGTATTTCATGTAGATTTAAAATATATAAATGCACTTATTATATAATATATGTACATATATTTATATGTAAATATATAATACACTTATAATGTTATATATAATATGTAATTATACATAGTATAATTATATATATTATATATACATAATATATAATATACATGTAATATATGTATATATAATATATGTACATAATATATATAATGTATTACAATAAATACATATGTATATATAAAATATATATTATAATAAGTTATGTATTTTATATAATATCTAACTTACATAAATTCTGTGCTTTATATATGTTAAATGTATATATAATATTCAATATACCACACCTTCTTTATCTGTTCATTCCATGTATTCTGATTCAGTTGGCCTGGGCTCAGATCTGGGCATCTGCGTTTTTAGCAGAATTCCTGGGGAAATCTCCGTGGACCGCACTTGGGGAAAAGGTGTAGATGGAGGCTCCAGAGGCATGGAAGTGGCGTGGAGGGGTCTTATTTCTTCAGTAGGTATTTCTGGTGCACCTGCTACGCCTCTGGGTGTGTAGATGTGTAAGTCATGAACCCAGCCTCCAAGTATCTCATTTTAAATGGGGATTCAAGCTTTTCCTGCAGGAAGTGTTTACGTGGATGGCATAGGACGGAATTTCCTAAGACAAGCTTTCTCTTATGGATCAGGGATACGTGGGGGTGGGAGAAAACAAAGCTTTTAAGATGTTCATTTCTCATTCGAGACTTGGGAGAAACTTTGGCTACCGGAGAGAGCATTGGCTTAAAGTCTCTGTGGTTTTGTATTTCATCTCCTCTTGAACTAACTCTATAACCTTGGGCAAGTTATTTTACATTTTCTGAGCCTCAGTATCTTCTTTCATAAAAAAGATAATGATGAAAAGAAAGCAACCTCTATCTGACAGTGCTGTGTGAGTATTAGAAATATTACAGGCGAGCTGCTTAACCCCGAGCTGGAGCTCATAGTGAGTGCTGAAATGGTGAGTGATGTTACTAATCTTAAGTCATCCAGCAGGACATATCTAGTGCTCTTCCTAGTTGTAACTTTGGGCTTCAGCAGGAGAGCTTCTATGGCCAAGAAAAGGCATCTTGGATTTGCACAGTCCCTCTGTCCTTTATTAGCTCCATGACTTACAGAACTTTCTCTATTTTCTGAACTCCAGTTTGCTCATCTTTAAATTGTGAGTAAGACTATGTATCACGTGTTCTTATAATCTAAGTTAAATGAGAAAAAAACCTAATTAAAAACCAAGCATGGTGCCTTGAATATATCTGGTGTTCAATTAATACTTACTTAGTAGCTTCCAGCACTGGGATTAAAGAAGGAGTACTCTTAGATATAAGAAAGCACCCACCCACTGCTTAAGAAAGGGGCTTAGGAATCAAAAGAAATAGAGAAAACGAATACTGACCAAAGACCATATCTCTGTAAAATTTGGAGAGTTTGGGAACTTTGTCAGTTAAAATACAAGATTTCTTTGTTGCAAGAGATAGAAAATCCAGCCAAAACATGCTTGAGAAGAAAAGCAAAAGGAATATTCTAAATAATGAATATCTTATCTAATTGACAAGTTCAATGTAGGGATGGTTTCAGGCATGACTGTCAAGTGGTCACCAGGATGCAGTTGTTCTGTCTCCTCCTCCTGGTGCTGCCTTTCACTGCTGACTCCACTGGCAGCCTCCCTACCAGAGGTGACAAAACAGCTTCTAGTAGCTCCTAGCTTTCTTCTCGTTCTCTCCTCAACCCAAGCAGAAGGAACATTCATCTTTTCTAAAGTCTTTAGCATAAGAACTTGAATTAATGATGATTGGCTTGACCTGGGTCATTTATCCATCTGTACACCCATTTCCATGAACAGAAGATGGAATTCTGTGATTTGCACAGGACTGGGCCATGTGCCCACCCCTGAATCTGGCGTGGCTGAGTCTAGCCATAACTCAGATCCCAAGAACTGAAAGTTAGGGGGTGGTGGATCTCCGCCATATGTGAGTGTTATAATCAGAAGGAGCAATGAATGCTAGATAAATAAAAAACAACATACTCCACTATATTCATTTCTCTTCTTTTGCTGTTTTTAATTCATCCCCCTCTATTTCCCAGTCCTGACATCCTAGGAAGAAAAGACTGAGAACTTGTTTTCCACAATGAAATTTGGGAGCCAGGACTAAATCCTAATTTGAAACTAGTCTTTGCTGGGAGACGAATCTGAGACATAGAGGTAGCAGTGAGAAGGAATGGGAGGCAGGATTAGTCCCTTGAGGCTTTCAGAGAGGAAAAGGACCCATGGGAAGTCAGTCTGGGAGAAATTCACTTACTTCAACAGGCTTAGTTCCTGGATGCTGACTGGGCCGCCCAGTTTCTCCCCTTCAAATCCCACTTTCATCAGAAAATGCAGCTTATGGGTTAGGGAAGCCTGTGTGATCAGAGTCCTTCCTCTTGCTTGACACCACGGTGCCCCAGGGGTCATCTGATGGAGGGCAACCATCCTTCTGGTGAGCAGGACTGAATCTGTTGGGTGGCACATTAAGCTGTGCCCCGTGAGGGCCAGGGCTATTAAAATAGACTCCTTCCCCAGGAACTGAGCAAAACACATTGACCAGCCTTTACATCAAAGGCAGCAGGAGTGGCCAGATTGCAGCAGCAGCAGCAGCCTCCCTGCACTCAGCATTTTCCTCATAGAAAACAAGATCGCTAAATGGCTTTCCATATCCTTCCTTCATCTGCGTACCCCAGAGATCAGCGGCAGCCCTTGCCAGTCGGTGCATTTGCTCCATCTCTGCTCTCATCCATTTTTCTTTTTGTCTTGGAAGAAGACTTAACAAAACACTCACATTAATAATTCTGATGCCCTGTAAATAGCCAAATCCCCAAGAGAGCCCCTTAGCCTCTCTGTCCACATTGCCTCCTCCCCTGCCACCCTCATTGTAACACAACAACATCTTTATACGTTGATGTCAGTCCGGAACGTGGTAATAACTTGTAGCTCTATACCGCCTGGCTCCCCAGTTATTAATCATTCCCTACTGAAAACAGTGAAGTGGTTTCTAACTTGGGACTTTTGTTTCCCAAACAATGCTGAGACTTCTTTAAAGGAGCCATCTCATCAACTTATCAAGGAGCTGGCCCTAATGCAGAGGTCACCTGTAGGTATGGCTATGATTAATTAGAAATCTGGAATGATTGTGGTCTTGTGTAACAACTTACAGTTATAGTTTAAGTCCCAAGGGCAAATTTAAACCTTGCAGCCCAGTGGTTTTCAACCGGGAATGATGTCTTCTCCCCCAAGAGGACATTTGGCCATATCTGGAGACATTTTTGGTTGTTTCAATTTGGTGGTGGTGGTGGTGGTGGTGGTGGTGGTGGTGGTGGTGGTGGACTGTTGCTACAGGTATCTGGTGGGTAGAGACCAGGGCTGCTACTCAACATTCTACAATGTACAAGACAGGTCCCCACAACAGAGAATTATCCAGCCCCGAATGTCAACAGTGCCAAGGATGAGAAACTCTGATGTAGAGAAAGGACAGCTATGATTACTCATTAATTGTTTGACTCATTAATTTTATTTTTTTAATTGACATATAGTCAATTTACAATGTTGTTTTAATTTCTGGTGTACAGCATAGGGTACAGTTATATATATATATTCCTTTTCATATTCTTTTTCATTATAGGTTATTACAAGATATTGAATATAGTTCCCTGTGCTCTACAGTAGGACCTTGTTGTTTATCTATTTTATATATAGTAGTATCTGCAAATCCCAAACTCCCAATTTATCCCTCCCCACCTTCCTTCCCTGCTGGTAACCATCAGTTTGATTCATTCATTTATTTAGCACTTGACAATGAAACACCCAGTATGTGTCAGACACCTTTCCACATACCAGGAATTTAATGGTGACTCAGGCTGTCTGGATACCTGTTCCACAGAGCTGTTATTCTAGTGGGAGACTCTGACAATAAGTACATCAACAAATAAGATAATTTAGAAGGTGATATATGCCACCAAAAAAAAAAAAAAAGAGTGATTATGAGATAGGACTCGGGGGCCTTGTTAGATACAGAGATTGTGGAAGGTCTCCCTGAGGAATCAGCATCTGATCTGAGACTTGAAATGTGAAAGGAAGCCAGCTAGTGAAACTCATGAAGGAAAGTGTTTCAGGCAGAGAGAGTGACAAGTGCAAATGTCCTGAGGCAGGAAATCCGGGATTGCTTGGGGAAGAGAAGGAAGGCTTTTGTGCCAGGAGCAGAGTGAGTACAAGGGAGAGCAGAAGGGATAAGGGAAGGGAGGCCTGGACTGATGCTGAAGAGCAAGGTCAACATGTTTGATCTGTGAAAGGCCAGGTGGTACATACCTCAGCTGTGTGGTCCAAACACCCTCTGATGTGACTACTCAGTGCTCGCATTGCACTGCAAAAGCCGTCATAGACAATATGCCAATGAGTGAGCGTGGCTATGTTCCAATAAACCTTTATTTACAGAATCAGGTGGTGGGCTGCTGTTAGCTGATCCCTGGTAGAAGACATTGTAGGGCATGGAGAGGGGTTTGAATGTGAAGTACCCATGGATGATTTCAAGCAGGGGAGTAATGATTCCTTTTTTAAATTGAAGTATATTTGATTGACAATGTTGTGTTAGTTTCTGGTGGGCATGAAATATTACCCACCCATCAAAAAGAATGAAATCATGCCATTTGCAGCAACATGGATGGACCTAGAGATGATCATACTAAGTGAAGTAAGTCAGACAGAGAAAGACAAGTATCATATGACAACACTTACATGTGGACTTGAAAAGAATAATACAAATGAATTTATTTACAAAACAGAACAGATACTTTAAAATGTGGTTCACAAGAATAATCCTGTCACTGACTTTGTGATCTTACTCATAACACTTCGGCTCTCACAGCCAGCCGGTTCTCCTTTGTAGAATTAAGTTGTCCAGGCTCCATCCTCAATTGCTGTGAGCACGGGGCAGCATGGATGCTTGGATGGGACATGGGGAAGCGTAGATTGCAAAGGCGAGGTATTGCGGCTCTCAGAATTGTTCCATCTGGGGAGGCCCCAAAGCCCTCACGTGTATCTTTGCAGCCTTCTAGTATGAGGAATGGCTCTGCTTCAGAGCTGGAGGAGCTTCCTGAAATTCCAGGAGGCAAAATTACTCATCTGCGATCACAGAAGGCATAAGCAGTTGTGTTTGGGCTCCCGCCCGCCTGTCTGCATGTTTTTCAGCTCAAATATAGACTTAGTGCTCACTGCCTCGTGGGTGCTGCTTCTCCCCTAGGAAGCCTATGAACTTTATTTTCTTTGCAGAGGAGTCACCTCGCCATGAAAAATAGCCACTTCCTCTGCCTTGCTTCTCCTTGGCAAATGCAGCCTGCAGTCTGGCGGCTCAGTGCCCAGGGGAGCTGACAGCAAGTTAACAGGGCGGGAACAGGAGGGCAGGAGCTAGGCCCTGGCAGCTGGACAAGTCTGCCAGGAAGAGGCCAGCTCTTGGGAAGTGACAGAAGAAATCCTTTCTGCCTGGGAGGCGAGGCAGGGTCAGCACTTCCCTGTTCCTTAGAATAAAGCTCAAAGTCCTCACTGTGGCCCAACATAATCTGACCCCTCAGGATCTTTCTGCCTCACCTCTGTCATTCCTCCCTGCCTTGCTTGGTCTGCTCTGGCCACACAGGTCTTCTTGCTGCTCTCCAAAGCTCCAAGCACGTGCTCTGCTCTGGGCTTTCGCATGAGCTGCTCCTTGTGTTTGGTTACCATTCCTGCAGCTCTTTCTTTGCTTGTTTGGTCAACTTCATCAATGTCAGATTCTCAAAGTGGCCTTCCCGGGCCAATTTATTTAAAATTATTCCATACCCTGCCCATCACTTTCTATCCCTTTATTCTGCCTTATTTATTATTTTATAGCACATCATATTTTCCTACCTGATGTTATGTGTTGATGTGTGTCTCTGTTTAGTTTCTGTCTGCCCCATTTAGAATACAAACTACCTGAAGGCAGAGATCCATCACTTTTATGGCCATATCCCTGTCTCCTACCCAGGGTACTACACATGGTAGGAGATAAACACATTTGTGTTGAATGAACAAAGGATCTTCAGCCAGGATGGGACAGGTACCAGGTGCTGCCAGGCAGATGGTCTTTAGTGGGCTGGTCTGGTAGGAGTTGAGCTCTGTGGTAGGTGGTGGACACCCAGCAGTACAAGATCTATGCACAGGTAATATGCAGTCTGTATTAGAGTCACACTAGCTGCTACAACAAATGAATGTCCATATTTCAGTGACTTAAGACAATCTCTATTTCTTGCTCATATAACAATCCACTGTGAATTTTCCTATTAATAGGCAGTGGTGATTTAGGAAGTCAGGATCCTGCAGTTTTGTGGTGCTACCACTAGGGATGTGAAGTCCTCTGCATCCAGTTGGAGATGGCGGATAAAAGGGTGGGGAAGACATACCCATTTCTCACCCTCCGTGGCTTGGGGGAGACTCTGAACACCTCTACTCTACTCTATTCGGTGAGAACTGATTGCATATCCCCATCGGGCTACCAGGAAGGCTGGGGAATAGTGCCTCTCCATGAGTACCTGCTTCCCAACAACCATAGCTCAATACTAGGAAATACTCTATAATCTAGACCCCAGATGTTGATGGATGTCTAACCATTGCTCTCAGATGATCCTGGCTCTTTCATTTTCTCTGCTCTTTCCTACTCTGACAGCCTTGCCCAGCACTGGTCCCCACATGACCCTTGGACATATTGGTTCTTCCCATCCTACAGACCTTTCCTCTTGACTCCACAGCCTTTCAAGTTACTGACATGGCCACCTTCTCCCCTTTGCTCTTGCCAAACTTCTTGAAAGAATTCTCTCCTGATTTTACTTCTCTCACATATTACTTATTGCTTAGTTTCCTGAAACTGCTCCAGCTCAATGCCATCAGTGACCTTATTGCTAAATCTGATACTCTCTTCTGAGCCTTAATTCCATATGTCTTCTCTGCAAAATTTGACACTTCGAAACACATCTTCCTGCCTGGAGCTTGTGCCTTTCTGACTCTCCACGCTCCCAGGTCTTGTCTTACCTCTCTGCCTGCCCTTTCTCAGTCACCATGCTGTTTTCTGCTCAAGGTTGATGTCACCTGATTTCTGTCCTTGGACCCACCTCTCTCCTCCCTCACCATAATGGTAACAAGTTTCCATAACCTAGGTGGTTTCAAATAACAGAAATGTATTCCCTCACAGTTCTGGAGGCCAGAAGTCCAAAGTCAAGGTGTCATAGGGTTCATTCAGGAGGCTCTGAGGGAGAATCTGTTCCAAGCCTCTCTCCCAGGTGCTGATGACTGGACATCCTTTTCTTGAAGGCTCATCTGTCTAATCTCTACCTCCATCTTCATAGTCTTTCCCTCTGTGTTCTCTCTGTATCTCAAATCTCCCTCTCCTTTATGTTACTTTGACAACAGTAACTGGATTTAGGGTCCATTCTAAGTCCAGGATGATCTTATTTCAAGATCCTTAAATTAATTACATCTGCAAAGAAGTTACTTACAAATAAGTTCACATTTGTAGTTCCTAGGGGTTAGGACTTGGGCAGATCTTTTGGGGGGAACTCGATTCAAACCACTGCACCTCTCAAATTTGTACCTCTGTAACCAGCTTCACTCCTGAGCCCCAGATCACATTTCCAACTCCCTACCATACGTCTCCAACCCCAGCGTGTAGAAGAACCCACATGAACAGGTCCAAACTGGCATTTATCATTTTTTTTCTTACTCCTAATCACTTTTTATTTTCTCTTGTGGTAGATGGCTCACCATCTGTCTCATCTTATGAGCTAGAAGCATGAGGCTTATCTTGGATTCCTTCCTCACTTAACTCCCACCTCCATGCAGGCACCAAGTTGTGTTGATCTGACTGGGAATTAGCCCCCAAACCCTTCCATTTCCAGAATTTTTGTCTTGCTGCAGCTCTCAATATTGATCAGCACTGGTTTGCCCACAGCTCCATAGCACATTATCCAGGTCAGTGGAAATCCTTCGACTATGAAGTTAAGCTCCTTGCCTTGGCATATGCTCTTGCCTCTGCCTGAAATACTCTTCCACCATCATATTTCTGGCATTTGAAATTCATTCATTCAACAAAAAGCAATGGAACATCTACTCACCAGTCGCCAAGAGGGTTCTAGGAATATAGCAGAGGAACAGACAGACAAATCCCTTCTACCTTCCAGCCTACATAATCTACCAAACTTACCCTGGCCAATTCATCTTACTCTTAGTGTGCACTTAAAGGCAGTATTAATGCCGCCTCACAGGGCCAAGAGACATGAGATTAGCTCAGGTTACTTCCCTCCAAGACGCGAAATCCCCCCAGAAATCAGCACTTCATGAAATGTCACAGTTCCGTACCCCCTGGCACTGTTGACTCATACAGCGCTCTACCACGCCCGAGATGTCATCAGTGGAAGCCATCATCCCCCACGGAGTGCTTTCCTGGGTACAAATGATGCTTTTAAAAAGAGTACACCAGCTTCCCAAATTGCATTTTGCTGGAGAAATCAATAGCAATGACTTGCAGTTCGCAGGCAGTGCTTTTGAGGAGGGAGAGATGCAGGAGGCAAGCGAGGAAGGGGTTGGGGCACTAGGAAGAAGGCAGCTGGGTTTGCTGGTGGATTTCACACTCCAGTGCCTCCCACTGGATGTGGAGGGGTGAATGCAGAGGGGTCCTCCCTAGAAGCAGTGGAGAAATGGAAATAGATTAGTTTAGAAATGCGTTTGTGCAAACAACCACCCCCCTCCACTCCCGTCTTTCTCTCACCCTTCGCAACAGTCACACCAGCAAGGTCTGTAGATTTCCCACTCTGAAATGCTTCCTGAATCTCACCTCTGCACTCCATCACCAGTAGTCCATCCTGGACCACCTGCCATCAGCTGACACTTGGACTAATGCAACGGCCTCCTATCTGGTTTTCCTGTGTTTACTCCTGCAGTATCATCAAAACCTATTCTTTTTACCTGAGCCAGAGTGATTTCCCAGCAACAAAAGGCAGATTCAAGTCACCGTTCTGTTTTAAAGGTTATTCAGGTCTCTGCTTAAATACTGTGTCTTCAGAGTGGCCATCATGGTCCCTTGTTTATAACAAACCTTGGTGACTCTCTCTGATGTCTCCTTGCATTATTTCCCTTATAGCTCTCAGCACAATCTAACATCTTGTTTCTTTATTTCTGTGCTTCTTATCTCTCTTCCCTTATACAACATTTTAGCCCCAGGGCTTTGAACTGTACCCAGGGCAGAGTAGACATTAAGACATAGCTATTGACAAAAGTGCAATAGATAGTCACCCTGTTAGGATCGGCAAATCCTGAACTCCCAATTTATCCCTCCACCCCACTTCCCTCCTGGCAACCACAGGTTTGTTTTCTATGTTTGTGAGTCTGTTTTGGTCTTGTAAATAAATTTGTTTGTCTCATTTTTTTAGATTCCACATATAAGTGATATCGTATTGTATTTTTTTCTCTTTCTGGCTTACTTCACTTAGAATGATGATCTCCAGGTCCATCCATGTTGCTGCAAATGGCACTGTTTTATTCTTTTTGTGGCTGTGTAGTATTCCATTGTATAAACATACCACAACTTCTTTATCCAATTTGCAGATACTACTGTATATAAAATAGATAAACAGGAAGGTCCTTCTGCATAGCATAGGGACCTTGTAATAGCCTATAATGAAAAAGAACATGAAAAAGAACATATATATAAAACTGAATCACTATGTTGTATACATAAATTAACACATTATAAGTGGACTATAACTCAATTTTTAAAAAATTTTAAAAAGTTAAAAAAAAGAAATAGCTATTGAATGTTTGAATGCTACTGCCCTCAGAATGACAAATCTATTAAAAAACTGTCACATGCTGGTCATTCATTCATTCATTTATTCAATAAATTTTTTGGAGCACCTGCTAGCTGCCAGCCTCTCTACTTGATGCTGGAGGTAGAGACAGGAAGACTCGGTCCTTGACCTCAGGTAGCTTTTACTATGGGAAGGGGGGCAGATACAGCACTGGGGGCAAACAAAGGTTTAAACTTGGTAGGTGCAAGAGGAGGGCTTTGAACACCACCCAAAGTCCTGCAGAGCCCAGGGAGTAGCTTATATTCCCTGATGGACCGGAGAAGACTCTGCCAAGGAGGTAGCACATCATTTGGGTTTTGAATGATGCGTAGGAGCTTGTTAGCTATAGAGGAAGTGTGAAGACATAGGACACCTAGTCAAAAATCAATTTACCAGAAGTAGAAATAACATAGGAGGATTAAGGGGGAGAGATAGGTTTCAAAGCTTTGGTTCTGTGATCTTTCCAGTAATGAAAATGAAAAGGAGGGAGAGGGAGAGAGAAGTCACGGGGAGGAAGGGAGGAGGAGCAGATTGAACAGCCGTCCCTCACCTTCATTCTCTTCCTCCAAGTGACATGTCTGTGATGCAATTTTTCTTTCAACTATTTACTCAGCAAACACTTAGCACCCAAGTCTACCAGGTTCTAGGGATATGTAATGAACACAATGGGTAAATCCCTGTGCTCGGGGAGTTCCTAGTCAGTGAGGGACAGACTTGCAGACAGGAAGTTGTCGATCTGGCCAGTGTTTTATCTGGGAAATTGTGCCTTCTCAGTGGTAGCAGAAACGGGTAATGTTTAAGTACGCAGGCTCTGGAATTTGACTAGATCTAGGTTGAAATCTGCCTCAAGTGAGTCTCAGTTTTTTCTTCTGTAGTGAAGTAGGGTTGAAAATGATTGGGAGGCATGAGTGGAAGTAATGCATGGAAAATGTTTAGCGCTGTCCAGCATACTCCACACGTGCCAGGGATTCCTACTACTGTAGCCTCTGTTTGCTGAGCCTCACTCTGGGCCAGGATGTGTACTAAGTGCGTTACTTGGAGTGTCTCAGTTAATCCTCACGACTCAGTGACAGAGGTAGTATTACCATCATTGTTACCTACATGTTACAGATGAAGATGCTGAAGAGAGCAGTTGGGTAACTTTCCCGAGATCACACAGCTTGGAGTGGGTCACTCCAGAGCCCTCTGGCCACTGCTTCCCTCTCTGACAACCACAGAGACCCTGCTGCTGGCCTGAGCCAGGTCTAGGATCTAGTTAAACCCAACTGATGTGACATCAGACCAAGCAATACCTGAGACTTTCTTTATACCTCCTGACCCCTGATCCTGACTCTTCCACCTACTGGCCATTACCTTCAGCCCACACTTTGCACCCTTCTGAGCCTGTTTCCCTATCTGCAAAATGAGCGGAGCTGGACCAGAGCACCCCCAAGATTTGAGTCACTGTGTTGCGGTAAAGGCTGTTTGAATGAATTGAGCATCAGTGAGGGGGCCCTGATGACTACAGAATTTTCTGGTGAAGGATGGGTCCGCAGGTTTCAAGGGGTCCTTGAGAACAAGCGTCAGGCAAAGGGAGCATTGCTCTGCAATTTCTGTGAACTGCTAAGATTCTTTCCAGGAAGCAGTGAAGTGGGGGAACGTTCCTCTCTCTAGGCTCCTTTTCAAGCAAGGGTATGGAAGGGAGAAATGTTCTTTGCCCTCTTCTTGAACTAATCGCCATCAGCTGGGTTCAGCCCTCTTTAATCTCAAGAATCCATCGCAGGGAGAAGGGCTGTTCTTTCCTCCATCCAGACAGGACCCAGCGAGGATGTCCTGGGCCACCTTTGACCAATGGATATGATTTCAGTTAGGAGGATTTGTATTCCAGTTTGGACTCTTCCACTGCCAATTGAGTGGCTTTGGCTGAGTCCCATAGTCTCTCTATGGCTAAGCTTCCCAGCTTTAAGATGAGAATGGGGGAAGGGTATAGCTCAGTAGTAGAGCGCGTGCTTAGCATGCATGAGGTCCTTGGCTCAATCCCCAGTACCGCCATTAAAATAAATAAATAAACTTAATTACTGCCCCTCCATGTGAATAAATCATACTTTCCTTGCAAAGTAATTACAAAGAATATAAAATGATGAACAGGTGAAAGTTTCAAGCTAAATGCCCTGGAAATATGTAGGTGCTCAATGCACGTGCAGAGAAAGACTGAAATGGGTATTTTGGTTCAATGGACGGAAGAACCTTGTAGGCATCAGACTTGGCACAAGAAGGGCTGTTCTGGCCCCAGAGGTTGTAAAACCTCACTCACTTATGCAAACTGAGGGTAGGACAACCACTTGGTGTTCAAATGTGAGCCCCATGAAGGCAATGATCTTGGCCTGTTTTGTTCACTGTTTTATTCTCAGTGCCTGGCACAAAGTAGGAAAATGTTTGCTGAATGAATAAACGCTTTGGCAGAGTGGATTAAAGCATGGGAGGAGGTGGAGGGGTAGACCGGATGCTGTTTAAATTCACTTCCAGTTTTGAAACTTTATGAGTCTTTGAACTTTATATATAGGACCTTAACACCAGTGTTCTGTGAGCTTTAAGTAGTTAACTGCTGCCCAGCCTTAAGCCACATCAGGCAAATTCTGGTTTGAGGAAGAAAGGAGAGAAAATCTCTTCTTTCGGGGTTAATTGGAGAGGGCCTTTGGAAAAGGGAATATGGCTCTTTTTGGAAGAAATTCTCTCTTCTGCCCTTTGTGCCACTACCCACCTGCCACTTCTGAGCATAAGGACTTAGAAACAAGAGGAGAAGACGTTCTTTCCTGTTGGACACACCTGGCCCTCATTTTTTAATTTACTCGACTCTCTGAGATGGTTAAACCCGCTTCCGCCTTTCCCCAGAGCTGGCATTAGTGTCTATGTAGAAAGAGCCTGGTGGGCAGATTACAGGGAGGAGATACAGACAGAGACCCAGAGAATTACAACTTCCTGCTATTCTCTCTAAGGTGGAGTGCTTTCCAATCAGTTTCGTCCTCCCAGACGCTCCAGTCTCCCTGAGTTCTCTCCCGAGCCGTCTCCTCGGCTTATCTGCTCATTCTTAGGCCTCGAGAGTATCTGAGAAGGGAAAACTGTAAATTATACTGTCAAATTGGATAGTACAAGAAAGTGGCAAGGAGATGAGAGCCAGGGCCTTCCCAGAGAGCAGCCAGATGAAAATGGTTATAAATAAGGCGTGGGGGCCACCATTGGAACCCTCTGTTCTTGACATTTGTACACAGGCTCCATGGTCTTGGCAGTCAGCCAAAGGCCCGTCTACAGATTTATTTCTTCACCCTGCCTGGCATGAAACTGTCCTCTAGATTGCACCTGTGAGCAGCGCAGTCACATGGCCTCATCTTTTAAGCCAGCTCCTTTTTTTGCTTTTGGTCCATGAAGATGAGCTGCAGATGCTCAACTGAGGCTGAGTCTGATTCGTCCTCAGAACCCTTGGTGACTAGCCCAGGGCAAAGTGTCGTTACACAATAAACATTTGTAGAATGACTGAGTGAACAAATCAAAACTTTTTGAGGCAGTTGTCTGTCCCTACCACTACAGATTAATCTACTCTCTAGATTATTCCTGATCTTTTGCTTCATGTGTACGTAAGAATGCATTAGGCTGCAAGTAAAAGAAAATCTGGCCCATACTGCATAAAACCATCGAATATATATTTATGCATTTTTTTTTAACAACACAAGCGATAGTGCCAGGATTGATTTATTGTCTCAACAATCTCATCAGGAATTCAGGTCCTTCTGTTCCTTCTGTTTTGCCATCCACTGGGCATCTCTCATGCCTCCTGTTGGTTGTTGGTTTTTATATGAACTTTCTTTGCTGCTTCTACAGATGTCTTAGGATGGAGATGAGCTTTTGATGCATTGGTTGTAAACTAATGGCTTCATGACATGTATGTTTAGCTCTCAATATTTTTTAAAATTTAGTTTCTGACATTTAAAATTTAGGGTATTTTACATAAAGTTCTAGATTTTTGAGTTCTCTTTAAAAATCACAAGACCTGGAAGAGGGGAGGGTATAGCCCAAGTGGTAGAGCATGTGCTCAGCATGCACAAGGTCCTGGGTTCAATCGCCAGTCCTGCCTCAAGTAAATAAACCTAATTACCTACCCCTTAAAAGTTTTTTAAAAAAAATCAGAAGACCTGGAAACTACATGGCCACACAAGCAAGAGTAGGTGGTAGCTGCCCTCTTTGGTTGAACTGTGGATTGTCGTTTCTCCAGCGTTCTCCCCGCTCCCTACTGATTACAGCCTCTCAGCTATACCCCATTCATATCACCTGAAGGAACCCCTGCCGGTATTTGAGTTTGGATCTTACTTCAAAGATGTTTTGACCCCCATGGACTGCACTTTCAGGCTACCGAGTAAAAGGCTTTTGCAGCTACTTTCCCCCTAGAAATTGCTCTAGGCTGTATCGCCCAGTCTTTAATTGTTGGTTCTTTCTGGATTCTACTCTTTGGCTCTATATAAGCCTTTAATTCTCTCACCTCTTTGAATTAAAGGCTGCTCACTTAGGAAAAAAAAAATCTCTCTAGGGGAGAGGGTATAGCTTAAGTGCTTAGCATGCATGAGGGCCTGGGTTCAATCCCCAGTACCTCCTCTAAAAATAAACACATAAATAAATAAATCTAATTACCTCCCCTCTAAAAAATGTTAAAAAACAAAACAAAATCTCTCATGTCAAAACAAAATTAAGATTTTGGGCATGTGTGAGAGAATAAATTAATGCACTCACATCATAAACGATTCAGGAAATACATGATAAGAACATAAAGTACTGAGAATTGCCTGTCATCCCACCACTCAGATAACCCTACTAATACTTGTGTGTACAGGGTTTCCTGGACACTTCCAGTGTGGTGGGCACTGTTCTAAGTGTTCTACATGTCTTATTTCATTCAACCCTCCAAATGACCCTAAAAGGTAGATATTATTCTTATCTCTCTTTTATAAATGACAGAGTTGAGGCATAAAGAAGTTAGATGCATTTCTTAAGAGCACACAACTAATACATGTGAAGTCTCGGTTTTAACTGAAGTCGTCTGTCTGGCTCTAGGATGCACAGTCTTGAGAACTGTATCATTCTACTACATAGATGCATAATATTTTACATATACTTTGCCGGGATGTTCATCACTCACCTCAGGAAACAGTACAGTGGAACTGCCTTTGTTGAGTTTTTACAGAACTCACTAAAATGCCTCTGAAAGTATCTGGGGAAGTCAATCCTATTACTCTGTTTCAATTGCTAGTCCCTCTTAGTCTTCTCCCTGGACAACCAGACTCCTTGAGTCGTTGACCGAAGGGGTCGAGACTTTGGCAAGTAATGTCTTTCCTAGCTAAGGTGTTTCTTATTAATAATTTTTGATTATTAATACAATCAAAGGTTTTGGGTGTGCATGTGAGAGAATAAATTAATACACTCACTTTGTAAAAGATTCAGGAAATACATCATAATAAAAAGTAGTGACAATAGACCATCATCCCACCAGTCAGATAACTGTATTAATACTTGGATGTATATGATAATTTTTTATGTTGATAATTTTGATAAAGTTGATGGTTTTTTTATGAATATAGAGGGCCATGTGAAGGAATTAAAGGAAACAATTTTTATTTCAGGACTGTTTCGTGTCTAGCACTTGACATGTTATTTCACAAGGCCCCATGCAGGTGGATATTATTATTTCCATTTTTTTCAGAAGTCACATGTCCTTAGGGCATACAGCTGGAAGTGGCAGACTAAAATTTGAACCCATGCAGGTCTAACTTTAAAGTCCATTTTTCCTTCGCTACTCTGTACCATCCTCTACTGAACAATACCACTAATTATAACTGAAAGGGTAACCATCACATAATTTTGTCAGAAGAGTTATGAGCTAGCTGATGAGAGTGCTCCATGTTCTTTCTGGTGGGCATCACTGGGAGATACATGGGCATAAGGTAAGTTGAGTGATTTACAGGTGCACTCACTTTCCATCACAAGGACTGTCTTTGAAAAAGTGAGTGTAAGTTCAAGTTTTGACAATGGTAATTTTGAAATGCATTTAAGGGGCTATTTAAGGGGCTTCTATTATGTGATCCATAGTTTTGAAGCACTAAGTAAATGTCTTTTGAATGAATGAATTTACTGAACAAATACTATGTCACAAGAGACAGATGCTGGACAGGAGGTAATTCTGAGATAAATAAAATTCAGTTCTTATGTTCAGGAATTGCAGGGTCTGAAGGGAAGACAAATACGGAAACAGATATAAACAATGGTGAAATCAATGCAACCAAAAGGCGTTCTCTTTCATTGTTTCTATTATCCATTTATTCAAAGTATTTAATGTTTAACTACTATTCTGAGCCATGCTGTAACCTTAAAGCTGGATATATAGTGGAGATAAAAAAAAGAGATATGGACCCTGGGGCCCTTGACCGTATGGTCTTCCCATGCGTGTCTGCGTGGTGGGCAGCATACTATGATATCTGAGTGTGTAGGTTCTAGCCCCACACTGCGCGGGTTCAGGTTCTCCCACTTGGTAGTTCTGCGAGCTTGGGTGGACTGGTTAACTTTTCTGTGCCTTAGTTCCTCCATCCTGTGGATTTAAACGTCTACTTCATAGAACTGTTTTGAGGATCAATTAATTAATATCTGAAAACAATAGATTAGTGACCCTCTCATAGTAAGGACAGAATGGTATCCATCAGTTAAACAAATAGAATTGTACGTAATAAACTTGGGTTGTCTGAGTTTTGGCCAAATCCACATTCCACATTTACTGTGTCTTATCTTTAAATTGATGCATATTTTACACTTCAGTGTTCATCCATGTAATCACAGCACGAATAAGCCAAATATTACTGTCTGGGATGCACTGGCATAGATGCAGTGATCGCACAGGGCATCCCCTTGTGAAGCTCTCGTTGATCCCCGGGAAGAATCAGCAGCTCCATCCTCTGTGCTCCCACAGCACTTTGTGCCAAAAATTCTATTAAGTGCTCATCAGAATGCCTAGAATTCAATCCTCATTCTTAGCCAGTTGGCCAATATGAGGCTGATCCTTTGGTTCACCCCGCTCCATAAGCCCAGTCCTATAAATACTGAGAGTAAGAAATAGTCCACCTGTTAAGACACTAAAAGCACTTAGAAAAGCTCATTGCACAAAGCACTCCATAACTGTCAGATACCATTACATGTGCATCCATGCACCTGTGTTCATCAAGAGAATGGACACAGAGCTGACACTCCCGAGATAAGGGACGTGCCCTCTTGAGCTTTGAGAGAGCTCCATTGGAATAAGCGGGGGCAGAGTGAGGGCAGATGTGTGTTTGGGGTGGATGAGGAGCAAAGGGTCACGTTCTGGAGCTGGTTCTGACTCTTCATTTTTATCAGGCATAGAGGAGAGGGGCAGAAGCTCACCTCTGCTGCTTGAGTGGCCAGGGGTTGACCGAATTCACAGGTGTGGGTGCAGAAGAGAGGAAATGAGTAACTTCTTATCTCGGGGAGTCAGGAGGAAGTCATGTCTCTACTGATTTCAAAGGATGTAGGAAGAGGTTCAACAGGCAACCAGCGATGGAAATTCACAGAAAGAACAGCACAGAAACAAAGGCACCCAACGGCATGACATGTTTGGTTAATTACTGACATTTTGACAGTATTTGAATATAGTAGATAAACTGAGAGTTTCAAGAGAAGAGGCTGTGGAGGCATGGAGCTGGGCATTAAGGTCCTCAAAGTTCCCAAGCACTCCTGGGTATCTTTAAAAGGTAGAAAAAGAATAAATTAGCCCCCATGCCAAACCACTGTGGCTGAGTGCATTCTGAAACACATTTCTTCAAACAAAATCTTTTTTTTTCTCCATACTTGTGCAATAACCAGTCTGAAGAATCTGGCATTTAAAGACACAAATGTTTCTGAAATACCCTACCACAGCAAAGTATCTGAAAATGTTTCTTAATTGTTAAAAAAGAAAAGATTTCTGTATGTGCTTGGAACGAGGTTTTTTAAACACCACCCTTGAAACACACCGTGGTTTCTGGTCGCAAGTGGCTGAGGCTGGCGGTGCTAAGTGGTTTGATAGAGATGCGTGTGCCTCTCTCTTGCACATCACGCCTCCACTTCAGTGTACGATTTTATTTTTTCTGTTGAGTGAGTGCCTAAAAAGTTGCCATAGACATACAGCCCAGCACGAGGAAGGGTCACAGAGGATATCAGCACGGCCTCTCTGTAACCAGCCTGGCGGGGCCTTCGCAGAATCCTTTGGTCGATATGCGCTTTAATCTATCCAACGTGGATGAGCTCTGAGTGCACTGACCAGAGCCACGGCCTCTCCAGTCAGCTTCAGTCAAATACAAGTCCCTGAACAGCTTCGCATGGAAAGAAAACTTCTGCAAAGGAGTTGAGAAGAGAGAGGAAGGCCATGCTCATATTATAATTGAATGTAAAGCAGTAATGTACTGGATTCCATTCTGGGCTGTGGGCCAGTGCCTGTCCCTCTGCTGCCACACCCCCTTTGAGCAACGCTCCCTGCCCTGGGAACCCGGCTCTCAGTGTTTGCTGGACTTGCCCCTCCCTGAGTGCACATACCCATTAGGTTGTTGGCAAGTTAGCTCTTGGGTATCTGCTGTTTTCAACTTCTAATGTTCATTGTCATTGTTGCGTCCCTTTCAGCACCAACGTACTTCAGGTGTCCTGAAGTGCCTATAGCTCCTGGAACATGGCAAGCACTCATCCCTTTGGGATTCTGCCTGTGCCGCTCCTGCTGTTTAGAATGCTCGTCCCTCTGTTAGAGCAGACAGATAACAAATACGAGCAGAGAAAGAGGAGCATGGGGCAAATGGCAGGGACCCACACATCCTGTGAACAGTGGGGATCCTTGGGCAGACAGAGAAAAGCAGGAACCTCTGGACTGATAAGAAATCACACATTTTGGGGTGACAAGTGTCCTGGAGGCAGACAAAGAAAGGTAGGGAAAAGGCAGGAATCTCCAGTATGTAATTGTAACACTTTGCTCCTTATGCCCTCATTACAATAAAATTAGCCTTGCAGATAAGAAGTACCCATCATGCACCGAGACCATGACACTTCCGATCAAGACTAAATAAGGGCAAAATTCCCTCCTTCTCTCGGGAAGGTGGAGCTGGGATGAAAATCAGGGAATATGACCCCAAACCCTTCCCTCCCCAATGAATATTTTGCCCATTCATTTTACACCTTGTGTAACCAGCTTGCTGAAGAAACTCAGGGCAGCTGCTCACCTGAGTCTGCCCACTCTCCCCTTGAGAGCATCCTATCACTTAATAAATCCTCACTTTACTTTCTTAACCTCCGTGTCTTCATCTCGGAATTCTTTCTGTGATAAGACAAGAGCCTACTCTCTGGTAAACACCTCCAATTGTTCTTAGTCTGTATTAGTCTGCCAGGCTGCTATTAAAAAAAAAAAATACCCTAGATTGGGTGGTTCAAACAATAGGGATTTATTTCTCACAGTCCTGGAGGCTGGGAAGTCCAAGTTGAAGGTGCCGGCCAATTCAGTTCCTGGTAAAAACTCTCTTCCTGGTTTTCAGAGGGCCACTGTCTCTCTGTGTCCTCACGTGGCTGAGAGAGTGATCTTTCTTCCTCTTTTTATAAAGCTGCTAACCCCATCTTAATGATGGGCCCCATCCTCATGACCTCATCTAACCCTAATCACCTCCAAAAGTCCACCTCCAAATACCATCCCATTGGTGGGGAGTTGGGAGTTCAGACTTCAACATACAAATTTGTGAGGGAGGAATACAATTCCGTTCATAACATAGCTCAGGTCTTTCTTGTCCTTCCCATCTTGGTTCAGACGTCAATTCCTTCAGAAAGCCTTTTGCAACTCTCTCAACATGAGTTGAGTTCCCTCTCTGCAAATATGTCTTTATACCACACATCGCACTGCTCCACTGCAGACACATTATTTGTCCTCTTCCTCATTAGACTGTGAGTCCCTTGAGAGAGGGGCCTTGTCCTTTGTTCCTATTCCCAGTGAACATAATATGTAGTAAGTGTTCAATAAAAGATTCAGTGAGAGCAGGAGACATGCAATTACTCTGAAAAGAAAAGCATAGCAGAAGAGATGATGGCCCACTTCTTGAATGGGTGTTATGGATGTCAGCTTACACCCCAAGCACCGGGAGGGCAGCTTTTGGTAGGAGGTGATCACTAACCAACCTTCTAACCTGGGCAGTGGAGGAAACTAGCTCTTACGTCTGTTCAGTGGGACCTTGAATTTTCAGCCAACGTGTTCAGTTTCATCCCTGTATAATCACTTTTTCTTTTGAATCCACCAATTTAGGTCAAAGCTTATCTCTGAACTCAGGAAAGCAGATCCTGGGGGCAAAGCCTCCATGAGTAACTATGCATAGATCAGGACGGGAGAACCCTTTGTTCGCAAATCCCCTACAGCTCACAACTTTTTGTTCTTTTCATTCTTTCTCTAACAAGCCTACGTCTTCAGGCAATGTGGATGCTCCTAATAGGCAGGAAGGAAACTCATAGACTCCAAGATGGGAAGAGAGATGGTCTAGTTACTGCTTTGTCCTGGCACATAATAGTTACTTAGTAAATATTTATTTAGTGGATGAATGACTAAACATTTTCTCCCTCTGTTTTTTTCCTTAGCAGAATTTTGCATTTCCCCTTCCCCAAGAATATTACCAAGGTTTGCCTAGGAATTCCCTTCACCCCACACCAACTACGGGGGAGTTTCAGGGGTTCCGGGGGCATATCCTTTAGACCCGGAAGCATTTTGCTTTGTGGATGGCACTCTCTCAAAGTACGGTTAGTAACTGAGTCTAGACTCCTTTCTTTGGGACCAATTACTTGTACACATCCCAATTCCATACTGGAGTCCATGGTCCTACCTCTTTGGGGACCCATATTCCTCTTGGTGACTCCAGGTGTTTTCAGCCTCCACTCTTGTACACTGGAAGGTTCCGAAGGGTCCCTTCAAGAACTAAACCCCTGGAACCCTGCAGTCCAAGTCACTCCACACTCCTGTCTCTGTGATTTGACTCCCTGCTGCACTGTCTTCCCAGTGTTCTAGGGAGTTAGGGGTAGCGATGCTGAGTTTCTCCCTGAATGTTTCTGTTATGTTTGTGCCTCTTGCCTGGTCACACCCCATCAGACTCCGTGTGTGTGTGTGTGTGTGTGTGTGTGTGTGTGTGTGTGTGTGTGTGTGTAATTCTCCGTGGGCTACAGCCGTGTTTCTCAGTCCTGGTTTGTTTCAGTGTGACATAAATTGGAGTCCCTAATACAGCCACCAGTATTACCCAGAAGCTTGTAAGAAATACAGATTCACAGGCTCCACCCCAGGTCTCCTGATTCAGAGTCAGGGAGAGGGGTGAGGGAGAAGGGGGAGAAACACTGGGGTCTAGACTGAGTTTGTGGGCTCCCGGGTTCCACCGCCTCTCTATACTTGGAATTTCAGGGCAGGCTGCCAAGCTTCCTGAACACGAGCCAGGGAGTGGGTTTCCCACCACTGGCTGTATTTCCTTGTCCAGTGTTCCCTAGCAAGCCATGGTTCCCATTTCGCACACTCGCTTATTCAAGTCTCTGTAATTCCACACCACATCAGTTAGTTTGGATGCGCCAAACTTTTTCTAAAATTAGCTACATATTAAATAATTCTCCCGAGGCCTCATCTCCCAAAGCAGAGAACCATGGGTGGTCCAGTTTCCCATGTGGACATGGGAAAACAAGGAGCAAAACCAGTGGCATTGTTCTTGAGGGCGTTATAGGATGCACCAGGAACGCCCAGGGCTGACACTGCCAGTGTCTTCTGCTCTAGGAAAAGCGACCCCAGCCTCAGTTGGGATCAGCTGAATCTCTCCAGCAGATGGGTGGTTCAGAGGCAGGCATGGATTTCTTCCTGGCTCAAGTATGGTCTGCATCAGGCTTCACAACCTGAAACTGGAGTGGAGTGAATTTGAGCGTAGACCATCCTGCATGACAAGGAAATCTACCAAGTAGGGAGTACTTTGCTGCCACGCTCTCTCTTTCTTGGACTCGCATGGGGCCTCTGCATATCCTTTGTCGTGGTTGCAGCCTTAGGATGACCTCATGAGATTGCTGGTCTGGGGGGTTATAATCAGCCCTGTGGGGGCAGGGGATCACTGCTCACAGATTCCTAAGAATCCCAGACGTGCCCCCTGAATCGAGGAGTTGCATGTTCACTCACGCTGCTGCTGGAGCTTCTTTATTTTTCCAAGACTATTCTTATCATCCATGTGTCTCCTCATTGGGTGGATCTGATCCAATAATCAAAGTATCATGTTTGTTTGTTTTTTCCTTTATGGAGGAACTGGGGATTGAACCCAGGACCTCCCGTATGCTAAGCACATGCTCTCCCACTGATCTGTATCTCACGCTGGAAGTCTGGTTTTAAGCTCCTTCACTTTTGTGTGTGTGTGTTGGGGGGGTAGTTAGGTTTATTTATTTACTTGTTTCTGAATGGAGGTACTGGAGACTGAACCCAAGACCTCGTGCATGTTAGGCAGGCGCTCTACCCTGAGCTACACCCTCCCCTAAGCTCCTTCTTTAGGTCTGATACTTCATTCCTTGATTTTTCAGAGCGCCGCCCTTCTCCTGTTTCTCTGCAAGTTAGAATCTGAGTAAAAAGGGAGAGGATGTCTTAGGTGACCTTCAAGAGGTGACTGGGCAGGAGGGAGACAGGGCCTTTGAATTCATCTCAAATCTTTGGGCTCCTTGCTGGTAATTGCTGCAGGGAGGTGGGTCGGAGTATCTCCACGGACGTGCAGAGCCCTGAGGCACACTTTGTCTGATGCCATCTGTTTTGTGTTTTTAATAAACTTTTAATTTTAGAACAGTTTTCGATTTACAGAATTATTGCAGAGATAGTACAGAAAGTTCCCATACACGGCACATCCCGTTTCCTCTATTTTTAACATCTTACATTAGTTTGGTGCATTTGTCACAATTAAGAAACCAATTCTGATACATTATTATTAACTAAAGTCCACAGTTTGTTCAGATTTCCTCAGTTTCCCCCAGTGTCGTCTTTCTGTTCCAGGGTCCCACCCAGGACATCACATTATGTCTAGTCATCATGTCTCCATAGGCCCCTCTAGGCGGTGACGTTTTCTCAGACTTTCCTTGTTTTTAATGACCTTGGCAGTTTGGAGCAGTATTGGTCAGATGTTTTGTAGACTGTCCCCAGTTGGGATTTATCCCATGTGTCTTTCGTGATTAGACCAGGGTTATGGGTTTGGGGGAGGAAGATCCCAGAGGTAAAGTGTCATTTTTCATCATTTCACATCAAGGGGACACACTGTCAATGTGACTTATTACTGTCGATGTTGACCTTGATCATCTGTCCAAGGTCACGTATGCCAGGCTTCTCCACTGTAAACTTATCCCCTCCACTTTCCATACTGTCCTCTTTGGAAGGAAGTCACTATGCACAGCTGGCACTTAAAGAGTGGGAAATCATGCTCTGCGTGTTTGAGGGTGGAGTGTTTCCGAATATCATTTGGAATTTGTCTACATGGGAGAATTTTTCCTCTTCTCTCCCATTTACTTCTTCTCTCAGTGATTTGTATAGACTCATGGCCGTTTATTTTATAGTTTGGGTTATAATCGGACAGGACTGTGTTCTGTTGCTCAGGCTGTTCCAGCTTCCACCATTGGGAGCTCGTTCAGTGGCTCCTGCATTCATTTGACATGCTCATTATTGTGTTCTTTGCTGGCTTTTGTTTGTTTGTTTTGCTTTGTTTTTTGGTGCTGTTTTTATGGGTTGATATGTGGGCTGACACTGCTGGAGTCCGTGGTCCTGGTTACCTGCTTCTGCGGTCGTTTCGCTCCACTGCTAGGCTGCTGCTCTGCTGTTTCCCTGGGCAACTCTGTGGCCTCCCCCTGGAGCGTGTAGGTGTGCTCCTGGTCCCTTGGCCACAGGTACAGGCCACGGGGGCCCAGGAGTACTTCCTCCACCTCTCCACTCCCACGGCCATGGTGGTACCTTTGCCTCTATGCCACTTGCGTATGCCATGGAGCTGAAGATGGATTTGGGCAGCTGCAGCATCTCCCACCATCTTCCTCCAGGGTTTCCTAGCGTGTGATGGTTGGAGGTAAGCCCCTCTGAGCTCCCTTCTGCTCCGAGTTGAGAACTAGCTTGCAGGTGAATAGACTTGTCTATTGGGATGAAGTTTGTCTGCATTCAGATACTAGGTTGGTGACTTTTTAGCTGTGTGGTCTTGGGCAAATTATTCATTCTTTCTCAGGTTCTGGTTGTTAATCACTAACATGGGCTTAAAATGCCTGGGGTAAAATTTAGGATTAGGTTTTGCTACTTAGGACCGAAAAGCCCAGATGCCACTGACTTAAATAAAGCCAAGGAAAAGAGGCTGAGAAACGTTCTCTTTGCTCCCCTTTGCCTGATGATCAGGGCAGGCTCTGTCACCAAAGAAGGACATTGTGTGACAGTCGTCAGTGTCCGCCGTGTCCGCCGTGTCCGCCCTGTCCGAGGCAGGGTGCCCTGAGGATGAGAAAGAACATATGTCAACTGCCTGAGTATAGTAGGTACTCTGTCCTTATTTTACAGGAGGTAAATTTGTGAGGAGGTAGGACTTCAATATGGCAATAGGGAGGGACTGGGTTAGACCAGTCTCCTTAAGAGGGACTTCCTATAGGTGAATAGAATATGAATTTTAACTTCTATTAGTCAGCAGTAATCGGAAGAGCATCGTAAGACAGAACAGGGGAAAACAGGAAGAGAACAGTAATGTGATGTGTTCACTGCTTGATCTGTGTTATCTCATTCAGTTCTCACAATTGTCTTATGAGATAAATGTCTCTATTTTACTCTACTTTACCAATGAAGAAAATGAGACCTTGGACAGTTAACTGATCTGCCCCGTGGTCAGGTGACTCCTAAACAATTCAGGATTTACACTCAAGGATGTCAGGCTTTGAAGCCTGTGGTTCCAACCACTCGGCTATATTAGCCAACCATTCGTTCACGTGATGCGTGTTTGCTGAACTCCTCCTTCATGCCAGGCATTATTTGGGGCTTTAGGGTATCACGGTGAACAGCACAGACAAGCTGTCTGCTTCCACCCACGCATATCCAAGTGGAGGAAACAGAAGTTAAGTAAGCGGAGCCGTAAATAAACAAAACAATCGCAGGCAGTGATGAACGCCCCTGAAGGAAACAGAACAATTAGGGGATGACTTTTTCGGGATGGGAGGGTTTTTGAGAGAAGGTGGTCCAGGAAGTCTATACTGAGGTGAGAATGGAATGGTGAGAAGGAGCCAAACAAATGATGATTTGTAGGAAAGAGATTCAGGGAGAGGGAGCCCCACATTCCAGGGAAGTTTTTTTTTTTATTAAATTAAATTAACAACTTATTTTTAACATTTTAACTGAAGTATAGTTGATTTACAACGTTGCATTAGTTTCCGGTGTACGTCAGAGTGATTCAGTTATACATATATACACATATTCTTTCTCATACTCTTTTCCATGACAGGTTACTACAAGCCATTGAATACAGTTCCCTGTGTGTACAGCACAGTAGGACCTTGTCGTGTATCTGTTCTGTACAGTAGTAGTCGTGCCTGCCAGTCCCAAACAAGCACCTGGCTGGTTCGAGGGTGGAGCTGGACTCGGCTTGGGGAAGATGGCCGGAGAGTGAAGTTCTCCCAGCCACCCCTGATCTTTAGTTATTACAGAAAAAAAAGTTGGAAGATTTACTCTTTTCTGGGGAGAGGGAGAAGGGCTCTGGAGAAGAGGGTCAGGAGAGCTCGCTGAACCAGCAAGGCGCCGTGTATTCCCGTGTTTCTGTCTACAATTTTCTCTTTCTCTTGGTGTGTCGGGGCATCTTTAGCCCATGTGACCGGCAGAAGCATGTCTCGCTCTGTTTTAGAGTCTGTGCCATTGCAGGTGGCCCTAGCAGGCTTCGTCATCAGTAAGAGAGACACATGCGTGCCCCGGGTGCGTGGCCTTTGTCCAGGCTGAACAAGGATCTGAGGTTGCTGCGGAGCATCAGAGGATGGAGGAGACAGGTCAGCTGTCACCACTGACAGTTAGGCACACCCTGCGTGCACGGCGCTGAACTCCATGAAGCGGGATGTGGAGAGGGCAGGCGCAGAACCACAGCTCCCACAAAATCGGGTGAAGCTGAAACCCATCCAGTGATGCTGTACAGGGAATAACACCACAACTGTTTGCTCCAGCATCTGACCCCCGAGGCTGGCTAGGAAGTTCAGGAGATGCATGGTCAAGGTTTTGCTCAGACAGTTGGATACTCCCTGGGTCTGGAACCCAGGACCAGGGTATGTGGTGGGAGAGGTGATGTGGCCCAAGAAAGAGCCAAGAATGGTCCTTAGAAGACCTGCATCCAGCTGGACTCTGCTGTGTTTTGTGCAATCTTGGGTCACGATGATGGAAAGGTTGCAAGAGGCAATTGAAAAGAAGAAGTGGGCCAGATTTAGGATGTGGGAGTTATCAGTTTTGGATGCTAGAGAGAGCGATGGGTCAGAAGTGAGCTGGTCAGAAAGAGGCAGCCGACTTTAAAAATGTTGAGTTAGCAGCACCATTGAAGCACCAGGTTGCATTATGAGTTTAGGGAAAGAAGCGGGTTTATAAACGAAGCTTTGGGAATCTCATGGTGGGAGTTTCAGGTCAACAATAAAGGCTTTTGCAGCTAGTGAGCTGCAGGGAACCATTAAATCAGGCTTCTAAGGTGATGGCTTACTAACCTGCAACTCTGGCCAGCCCTGAAAAACTGAACAGGGCCAGGCATGGGCGGTAGGAGCTGCCGCTTGGGGTTGCAAGGGACGTGGAGGCGCTCAGCTCTCTGCAGCGATGCGGGAAGTCACGTGCTCCTCTCGGTGACTCCTCCTCAGGCGCTGACCCCTCAAACCTTTCTCACAGCCCATTTTTCTTGAGTGCTATATGATGGAAGACAGACAATTAAGCCAGAGCCCCAGCACTTCATCTGCTGTTGGTTTCCTTAATTGTATTTCCTACACACTCTTTTATAAATAGATTTAAGCAAGACACTATGTTCTTTAATGTGTGCATTTCTGTTGCCATGGAAACAGTTGCTTTTATCACCCCCCCCACCCCCAGCCCAAAGCGTAGTCATAAAGTAGAACTTAGCACCTGTTTTTCCAGGCAGGTGAATTATCTGCTAATCCTTGTTCTCTAAGAAGCTTTCCATGAGTGGGTCGGAATAACCTGCCGATAACATCGCTTTAAGAAAAGAATCAGGCAAGGGTCTGCAGTTTCCAGAAGATACAACCCATCCTTGCTAACCCTGTAAGTGAAAGCAACTCATTCCATAGAGTCATGGGCTGTTGGAACTGGAGAGGGATCTCTAAAGATATCATTCTCAATAATAATAATAATTAAAACCACCTTAGACTATGCATTCAATGCATTAATTCGTTTCTAAAGGGATCCTTTAATTAAATCATTTGTTTGAAAACATTTACTTGAACACTAACTAGTATGGAGTTGCTCAGACACAGGTCATCATCTCAGAACATTGCAGACGCCTGTCACATGGAAGGGACTCAGCCAGTGTTTCTCTGGGCATGAATAAAACTGCTTCCTCCCCCAGCCAGTGGGGTATACAGACATTTAATGGGTTATAAGGTTTTACGCCACGTGCTGGAATATAAATATGTCCAAAGCATGATGGTGGCATAAAATGTGTGGGTCATAGATCTACTTCCTCTATTTTTTTTTTTTTTTTTTTTGCAAAAAGTGTGAAAATTAAAAGCAGAGAATTAAAAGGAAAGACACTTGGTAACATCACCTGACTATTTAGTCGCAGAACCAAGTGTAGGACCCAGGTTTCCTGAATCCCGGCCTGGCAGCCTCCTCCCGCATCATGTTGACTCCCAGCGTTCCCCAAGCTTCAGTAGGAGTCAGCGGGGACTTTGTGAACCTGCCGACGCTGATTCAGTAGGGTCTGGGCTGGGGTCTGAACGTCTGCATTTCTCACAAACACCAGGGCGATGTTGATGCTGGTCTGAAGACCGCAGTGTGATTTCTAAAGCTCTAGAGCACCATGCTGCACCTTCAGGGGTACTGGACCCCTTGGGGTGTCCGACTGCAGCTGAAGTTATTTGGTTGAAAACAACAGAAACTCGGATTAATACATATAGCGTGGCAAAACACAAAATAATATAATCAGTTATGTAGAAGACTATATCATGGTCTATATGAATCCACATATGTGTATGTATGTACGTAGAGTTGACCCTTGGATAATGCTGGGGTTAAGGGAGCTGACTCTTCACGCAGTCCAAAATCTGCATCTAACTTAAAATTGGTTCTCTGTGTATGAAGTTGTGGTCCCTCCATATCTGTGGTCCTGCATGCTTGGATTCGACAACCCAGATTATGTACTATTGAAGTATTTGCTTTTGAAAAGATCCAAGGATAAGTGGACCCATGCAGTTCAACCCGCATTGTTCAAGGCTCAACTGTATTCATCTATGTAGGTGTGTGTATATATATTCATACACATTATGTATATAATAGGATGGTGCAAAGGAGAAGTGGCGCTTCCAATCATCAGAAAAGAAGACGAACAAAGCAAACCCAGGATCTGCCTGGGAGAACTTGGGGCACCCCTTAAGGGGACCACTGTCAGGGTGATTATGTTCCAATCTCAGGGATATGTCCCTCTTACTGAAGGCACAGTTTTCCAGGGAAGGGAGCCCCATTGATCTGGATGAGTCCAGGGCTGGCCCCTCAGCTGGGGGAAGCTTGGGAACTTTGGAGGACAGTTCCATACTTACCAAAGGGAAGTGGGAATTCATGCTAGGCTGTCAGGAGAAACAGATGGCCAATAAAGACCATATCTCCAAAAAAAAAAAAATGCACATACAGCTACATATAATCAGCCGACAACCCCACTTCTTACGTTTTTGGCCACCTGTGTGGTCCAAGCCATCCACGGACCGAGGGATCCCTGCATTTGCTTCCAAAGAGAGCTTCCTGCTCTCCACTGCCCTCTTCAGTCTGTCCCACACTCAGCAGATGGAGACTTGAAACCCACGTCGGATCATGTTAGATCTTTGCCCATAGCCCTCAGCGGGAATCCCATTATTCTCACAGCGAAATCGAAAGCAGAGTCCACACATTGCTCTGCAAGATGCAACATGCCTCCCCACTACCCACCACCCAGCCCTGCCCTCACTCTCCCTGTCCTCCTCTCCTGCCCTCCTCCCCAGCACTCACCACACTCAGCCACCCTGGCCTCCGTCCCATCTCCTGAACATGCCAAGACTTTCTCATTTCAGGGTTTTTGCATTTGCTGTTTCTCTGCCTGGATTGCTGTCTCTCAGATGATCGCACTGCTCCTTCCCTTACTTTGTTTAGCTCTCTGCTTAAGGCTCACTTTCTCAAAAAGAGCTTCCAGCTCCTGTTACCAGAAAAAGTGACCTGCCAGCCAGCTCACTCTCTGGCCTCTTAGCTTTATTATTGACAGAAATGTGTATTTGTTTAATGTTTCTTCTCTCACAAGGATGTAAGCTGTACAAGGGCGGGGACATTTGTTTTCTCTTCTTGTAATTTTGTTAACCCAAGAGGTAGCAGAAAGAAGGTGTTGGCACTTGTTGGTAACTAAGTATTGTGAGAAGAACGAATGAGCATATATGTATTTACACACACACAAACACATTTTTGCCTGTGGTTTTAGGGGATTTACAGGCCTTCTGAAGCATGGGGGGTCCATACCTCTTGGGTTAGAAAACTCTGCTGTGACCCAGGTATCTCTAACCCTGAGTGAAGGGGGTCTCAGTGATCCTGTGACCCACCACATTCTTCCTCCTCCCCAGGTTGGCTTTCAGAGTGGGGCAATGGCATTGTGTTTTCCACCTTCGGGTAACAAAATTGCAGTTACAGGAGAGTTACAATAAAAATAACAATAATTGACACCTGTCCAGGGCACAGAATGTGATATGTTAATAACAAAGTGGCTCTAATATCATTTGATAGACAGGTAGACTAGGTGGACAATAACATAAAGCCCAGGTGTGCTAGCTAGAATGTACAGAGGGTAAAAGGGGCCACAGAGAAAAATAGCATCAAGGAAGGCAGATAGGCAGTACCATTGACTGAGAAGAGTTGCAGTGAGAAATAGGATTTTCAGGGAAGAGCTCTCTGTTGGAACAGAAAGTTCCATGGATACAAAGAGATCTTGGGAAGACTGTTCCAGGAGGATGGAACAGGAAGTGCAAAGGCCCTGAGGCAGGAGTCTGGTTAGGGTGTTTGAGTCACAGCAAGGAAGTACACGTGGCTGGATGGAGGGAACAAGAAGAGATGAGAAGGAAATGTAGTCAGACCAGAAAATGTAGGGCCTTGTGGGCCTTTGTAGGACTTTGGCTTTCCCTTGGAACAAGATGGGGTTCTTTGGAATTCTGCAAGCAGCAGAGTGGCATGATTCAACTTATGTTTTTATAGGATTATATTGGCTGCTGTGTTGAAAGTAAACTCTAGGGGGCGAGCAGGGAAATGGAGGGACCATGAGGAAGCTCAGTCATCATCACCAAATAAACAAAACCCATCTTTAGTCTCTCACCTGTGCTGGTGAATCTCACCCACAGCCAGTATCATGGGAACTTGTTAAGACTTCATTACCAACAATGAATAAAGTTAGCCTGGCAAGAGAGCTGTCATTCCTTCTGGGTGTGCCCCAAACGTCCCAGACAGAAGAGATCCAGATGCCTGTTTGCTTCATCAAGGTGGGCTGGACTCTGGAGAGCTCTCTTAGCTGAGTTTTAGAATAATCATCCTTCTGTAGGTGTACAGCTGGCAACGAGCTGGGTGATAGGAAAAAAAAAATGTTGCTAAAATCAGGAACCACCCTGCAAATTGAAATTAGTTAAGTTCAGTCAATTGCTGACTGATTTTATGTTATGGGATTCAGATGCTCCAAGGCTCAGTCAATTGAAACCCTGTTTTGGAATGAGCCAGTTCTGGATGGATCTTCTGTTCTATTATTAAAAGAAATGGATCTGTTCAGAGTGTAACATACGTAACACTAAGAGCCCATTTGGTAGATGGACACGCTTGTTTTTTTTATCCCCGAAAACCTGAAACTAAATTCTAGAGAAAATCAGAGACCTGTAGATTTTTTATGGCAAGTCATCTTAGATGTGGCAGGATGACCTTGTTTTTATTAATCCAGGAACTGAGACTCAGAGCCAGTAAATGGCCCAAGGTAGGCTAACTGATGTGGTGAAGACTCGAGATTTTGGCTTACTGCCGTCAAGTTGAAGCTCTCACGTCACAGTCCCACACGGGCAGGCAGGGCTCTGCTGCATACAGTCCCTGGGGAACCCAGATTCCTTCTACTTTGCGGCTCCTCCCTGCTACAAGTCCCCAGAGACATCTCCATTTAGGTGGAGAAAGTGTGTGAGGACCACGCCGAGGACGTTTTCATGGGCTGGATGTAGCAGTTGACACGTATCACATTTGCTCATGTTTCACTAGCCGGAACCCAGTTTTGTGGCTGCAACTGGACAATGTTTTCTAACTCTGTGCCCCTGAAGAAGAGAGCGTGGATGTTGTGAGCACCCGACACGCCCGCCAGAACCACATAGGGTACAAAGAGGCAGAGCTGGGCCTGAGCCATGAACAACAACAAAAAAGAGGAAGTGCCCAGTATAGTTTTGATCCTTTCCTCCCCGCATTCTTCCTTCCCCCTTCATCTCTCCTTTCCTTATTCCCCCTTCTACCCCTACTTTCCACATCTTTCTTTCCTGGATGCCTTATAAGCATCTGCTAGATGTCAGAGGCGTGGGGAGATTCAAGCTGAAACCAGCATGGTCCCTCAAGGGCTTTTGGTCTAGTTTAAAGATAAGACATAGATATAAGTACTCAGCACAGAGGCAGACGTGATAAATGCCCCCAGAGTGGTGCACAGCGCTGTGGAGAGCATGAGTTGGAGGACCTGCAGAGGGCTGGGGTGAATTCTGACAGCATTATCCTGTGCCCAGCTGCAGGCTGCTCGACCTTGACCTGCTCACCCTCTCCGAGTCCATTTCTACAGGTCTAAGATGGGGGCTGTGAGACCCTTCGGGGGTAGCGTTGGGATGGAATGAGCATTTCCAGAGAGGCTCCATAGTATGCGGTTACTCTGCATGCAGGCTGTCTTCTCCTTTGCCCAAGTCAGGACTAGAGATCCCCAGAGGAGGGGGAGGTAAATTCCTCCTGGTGATGGGGAGAAGGCTGCTGACCCAGGTAGAATTTGAGCTGGATCTTGGCTGCCATGATAAATTACTACAAGTTTGGGGACTTAAACAGGAATTTATTATCTAACAGTTTGGGAGGCCAGAAGACCCCAGTCAAGGTGTTGGCAGAGCTGAGCTCTCTATGAAGAATCTAGTGGAGAATCTGTCCTTGCCTTTGCCAGCATCCTGTGGTCCTGGGTGCTCCTTGCCTTGAGGAAGCTGAATTCTGATCTCTGACTCCACCTTTATCTCCGACTCCTCCTCTGAGTCTCTATTTCATAAATCTTTCTCTCCTTTCTCTTGTAAGGGTAGTGGTCATTGGGTTTAGGGCCCACCCTGAATCCAGGATAGCAGCATCTCAAGATCTTTAGCCTAACCACGTCTGCAAAGACCCTATTTCCATATGAGGAACCAGAGATAAGGACTTTGATGTGTTATTCCATTCAACCCACTGCAATCACCAGCTTCCTAGATAATCTACCCCCTCACTAGAATGGGAAACCCGAGGGTTAGCACTGGGCTGATGGAAAAATTCCACATTCACAAGGCAGTGGCTTCAGCCCTAAGATACTAGTTTCCTCTTGCTGCAGTAACAAGTTAACACAACTTAGTGGTTTAAAGAACACAAACTTATTATCTTTCAATTCTATGGGTCAGAAGCCTGATACGGGCTGAAGTCAAGGTGCCAGCAGGTCTGGGCTCCTCCTGAGAGCTCGAGCGGAGAATCCAGTCCCTGGTCTCTTCCAGCTTCTAGAAGCCTCCTTGGCTCATGATCCCTTCATCCGGGTTCAGTGTCGGCAGCACAACATTACAGCTCTCTCTGACTCGGACCTCCACCTCCTCTAAGGGTCCCCTGATGACAAGGCCTATAGGGAGCATCCAGAATGACCTCGTCTCCGCCAAGTTCCTTTTGCCGCATGAGGTACCATGTCCGCAGGCTCTGGGGATTAGGACGTGGACATCTTGTTGGGGGACGGGGCTCTGCTCTTTCTGTGACACCTGGTGAATGTGTTTTTCACAGAGTTCCCACTCCGTGGAGTGCCCTGTGCTGAGCTGCGTACGGGTGAGAGCATCTTGCTTTGCTCTGCTGATACCTTCACGATCTCCACTGGGTGCTGCTCCAGTGCCCTGCAAGACGCCTTTGTTTCTCTAGCATCCACCCAGGTGCAGGAAGGCTGGAGCGAGGTCTAGAGCAGGTGTGTCACTACTTGCCAATCATCCGTCCCCCAATTAGCTAGCCCTGGAAATTCCCTATCGTGAGTCTTTATTCCTTTAAGGCTTCGATTCTTTTAAAAGACTGTCTGAGAAAAAATGGGGAGGGGTGAAGGAGTGAAATGACTCGTTGTTACCAGTTGTTCGGACTTCAGAATGAATCCGTTTTTGATTATTTTTGTTGTTGAGGAACAAAATGGACAGCAATAAGAAGGGAGTAAAAGGACTTTTCATATGTGGTTGTGCAGAAGGAACAGAACCCACCAGGCCCTTTGTGGGGAGTGGGCTTGAGTGGGGGTGGATGCTACAGAAAGGGGGCTGAGAATGTGATGCAGGCAGGCTGAAGGTGAAACATCTTCTTCAAATATGGTCTCTACCCACCAGCCTGGCTCTCTGGCTTTTCTGGCTGGTTTCCCAGCCCCTCTCCTTATGCTTACATAGTGTTAGTACATGGTCATCCAGTGTCTACGATGTGTATGAATAAGATGGCTCTTCTGCAAGGCCTTTGAAAGCCCTCTAGTGGAGACAGTCTGAACAATGCCAACCACAGATCCAGCTCTCCGGAACCATATTCAGGGTGGAAGGGGTGGACCCCTGGGGAGAGGACTCTTGGGGTGGCTCCCTAATGATTACCTGGCAAAGGGACTCCACCCACCTCTCTGCACCCCTCAGGATCTTTATGTGTCTGCAGTGCTTGTGGTTCAACCTCAGGGCTGCACTGATGGGAGCAGGGCACACATTGAGCTGGTTTTGCAGAGCTAGAGTTACGGAGGGTTGAGGGCTGGGAAACAAATTGGATTAAGGGCAGTATTTTCTTTCATCAGCACACAAACGAGCCATAGGCCAGTACAGACTTTCTGCTTCGACTGCATTAAACCTTAGTGTTCAGTGTGGGGTGAGCAAGGGATGCTTTTTGAGGGGCCAGCAGAAAGCAGCCAACAGCTATCCCTGTTTTGGCTTCAGACAGAAAAATCTGAAGTACTTGGGACTGTACCACTTTGCTCGGGCTGCCATACCCAAATACCAGGCTGGGTGGTTTTACAGAAAAGAAACTTACTTTCTCACTGTTCTGGAGGCTACAAGTCTAAGATGTAGGTATCAGCAGGGCTGGCTTCTCCTGGGACCGCTCTCTGTAGCTTGCAGATAGCTGCCTTCTTGCCATTTCCTCACATGGCCTTTTCTCTGTCCGCACACACTCCTGGTGTTTCTTTCTCTTATAAGGACACTAACCCTTTTGGATCAGGGCCTCACCCTTATGACCTCATTTAACCTTAATTATCTCCTTTATGGCTCCATCTCCAAATACATTGGGGATTAGGGTTCAACATATTAATGTAGAGGGTGGGGTGGGAACAAAATTCAGTTCACAATGAAAATCATGCTTCTGGGTGGAAACACCCAAGAAGAAACAGGTAACTTCTGGGAAAACGTTGCCTATTTGGAAAAGCAACCACTGGAGACAAATATCATTGTCCATGGAAACACAGACTGTCTAGCCAAAGTGCCTACTGTGAAAAATATATATCAGGAAGAATTTTCACTTAAAATTCTCCAAAGGGAAAATACCCTCTGGGAAAAAAAACTTTAATTGTGAAAATACTCACCATGGAAACATTCACTGGAAAAAGTATCAGTTGGAAAAAATCATTACAAAACACAGCAGGGTGGGGATAACCTCTGGAGAAGTAGCTTTTCTGGGAAAAATGCCTGTTAGAAAAAAATTGACTAGAAGAAATGACCTCTCAAAAAATATGCACAGGGAAAACTATATACTGGAAAAAAACACACCTAGAATTTAAAATACCTAGAGAAACATATCCTGAATGGGACAAATATTCACTGGGAAAATATGAATAGGAAAATTATATTCATCAGGAAAATGACCTTGACTATATGCCTATTGTGAAAAACAGGAAACGGTCATTTATTTTGTGCACATCATGTTTCATGCATTCTTCTAGTAGTTTTAGGTCCGTTAGCTCACTTACTCCTCATAAAAGCTCTATGAGGTGGGTACTATTCGATGCCCATTTTATATATGAGGAAACTGAGGGACAGAGAGATAAGTAACTTGCCCAAAGTTCACAGGGAGTAAATGACAGCCCCCAGCTTTGAACTCAGGCATTGATCCATTCATTCATTTATTGAGCACCTACCACATTGTGTTAGGCAATGGAGTCTATCACCGAATGAAATTTTAATCTCAAGTTTTAAGAAATTAATGTGGGAGACAGATTCATAAGTGGATAATGAAATTATAGTGAAATGAGCCTTTATATATTCATGTCCACCTTGAAAACCAAAGTAAAATGTTTCCACTAGCTCCTTTGTGTGCTTACAAAAGCTCCTTTGTGTGCTTACAAAGGAAGCAACTCTCCTGGCTGCAGTAACCCCAGCTTCCCTGGGAATGACAGCCACTGGGGAAACTTCAACACCCAGGAGAATACTCGTTGGGAAAACACACTCCTGCACGAAAGCTGAACAAAACACGCAGCTCTAGTGGGTACTTGTTTGGAACTTAGTGTGGTCTCTCCACTGTCCAGTCCGGGTCTGCCCTTGACCACGTGAGCGCGGCTGAGATGGCCAAGGCATGCCGTGACCTGGCTAGGAATGCAGAATGGGCTACAGGAGCCTTGCTGCACAGGGGGAATCAGATGGCCCCTGGTGGAAGTTCTGAGTTCTCTTGATTTTTAAAAACCTTTCCTTGCATGTGGTCTAACCCCACCAATGTGCTAGCGCCACGAGTTCAGGTCCTGCCTGTGTAGTTCATCTCAACGTTCCCAGTGCTTAGAAAAGTCTGTGCTCAGTGAGTAAACATTTCCAAAAGAAGGAACGTTGGCCATTGCATGGCAAGATACTAACTGCATGGATGCCGGAGTCAGACAACCATGTTTAAATCCTGGTGTTGCCGTTTCCTGGCTGTGCTGCCTTGGCTCAGTTACTTGCTAACTCTGAGCCTCACTTTCCTCCTACGGTTTGTTAACCAAAATTTCAGAAACGGACACCTGATGGAAGTAAAGAGGTGTTTATTTGAGCTTAGCTAGGACTGCAGCCCCCCCCCCCCCCAGAATAGATTCAAGAAGCACTTGAATTGTGTTTATTCTGCTTGACTACAAAATAGAGGAAGCTTATCAAGGCATAAACCACAGTTAGTTTCATATTTATTTGCCAAGAATTATGATGGGACCTAGCAAGAGGTAAGGGCTCTTGTAAGCAAGGATTGGCTGGGGTCTGAAGTGGTTGCCTATTTGCAAAGAGAGTTCCTTAAGACCACAAGGTTGCAGCTAGCAGATATTCTGAAAATGGCTGATGGTGCCCTTGGCTATGGTACGGGTCAGAAAGGGCAGGTTCTCAGTGGTGCAGGGACATGTCTGAGACCAGATCCTCAATGGCTGCCCGCCTGAACTGTGATTAATCCATTACGGTTTCAATCTGTTATCAGGTTACTGGGAAGAGTTGATATAATGCCTGTCGAGTGCTCAGTGTAATGCCTGCCTCATGGTAGATGGTCAGAAATAATCAGGACTGGTCCCTCCCTTCATGAAGTGTATAGTCAGGTGAGTCACCCCCTAGACACCCTTCTGCCTCCAAAAATTCCAACTTGGAGGCAGGGACCCAGAAAGGACTGATGATTTAAGCCCAGAATCTGCAACTCAGGTTTTCTTTCTCCTCGGTCTTATCTAGAGAACATGTGTACTGTAGGGTTCCATCTGCTTCTGTAATAAAACATAAATTATTAAAACCATAAAATATTGATGAACTGTCTTACAAAACAGAGGGACTTTAATGTATCGATTATGAATCGAGAACGCCTTAATGAGCTTCAGGAGGAGAAATAATTGGGAAATGATAGTAAGTTGATTTCCTCCTGTGCCGCTGAATGAGAAGCAGTTATGAGACTAAGTTCCCTCTGTCCCATTTTGTGTCACTGTCATCTAGCATTTTTGCCACGGTAGCTTTAAAACCTACACTTCACAGGCATTAATTCCACCCCATCCCGCAAAGAGAAAGAGAAGGAGGTGGGGAAGCCTTCTTGTCAAAAACAGCAGCGAAGTATTCTGGTTGGAAACTTACTGGCTTTTGTGTATCTCCCTGGGTGGTTCCCATAGACTGGAAAACTGGCCCAAGAGGGGAAGTACCTTGTCCAGGATCTCACAGTTCACTGGGGTCAGGACTTGGCCTGGCATCCAGGTCCCCTGAGTCTCGTGCTGGTGATTTTGCTATTTCTGCATCCAAAGGGGGACTTTTGGATGTCAAGAGCTGTTCAAATGTGGAGCAGGCTTTGGGGGGTTAGTCTTGGCGGATAGTGAGACCTCCATCACTGGCAGTATGGAAGAGAGGCTGGGTAACCTCTGGACCTCAAGGAAGGGGATCTGAAATTCTGTGGAGTGATGTGGTTGCTGCCTCAGTCATCCACACTGGCCTGCTGATCTTCAAAAATCTCCCAGGTTAAGTCTCAGGCTGGCAGCTTTAGATCCAGCTGCATCTTGGTGATTCTGAGGCATGTTAAGGAAGGGGAGGAGTCTGCTGTCACTTACTGCTCAAGCAGTATAGATGTTATATGAGACCGGAAAGATGAGTGTCAGTACCGAGGAGGGACCAAGGCTCAGGGAAGTCAGTGGAATTACCCAGGATCACGCAGCCCATCGGTGGCAAAATCCAGGGCTAGTGCCATTGTCTTTGGAGAACTGGCCTACCGTTCCTGTGTAAATACCACGCTGCCTTTTCGTTATGTGTGGGGTTGAGACTTATTCACATGGTACGATCAGAAAGTAAGGTCGCATCTGCGATTGGATTTTCACTGTGCCCTCTGAACATTTTCAGAGAAGGGCTGAGTGAGGCTCTCTTGACACCAGAGCCCACTGTGAGGGTAATCATGATGTGTGCACAGTGAGACCAGCTGAGGTGAGGGGTTGGTTGCTACCTCATTTTACCTCCACTTATGTTAGGTCTGATTCTTGCCAGGAAATTCAGTAGGAAGGATGCTAAAATACTAGCAGCAAATATTTATTGAGCACTTTCTTTGTGCCAGGCAACTATGCCAAGTGTTTAATACCATTCGCTCATTTTTTCACAGCCATCTTTGAAGCAGCAACTGTAATCAGCCCATTTTACAGATGAAGGCACTGAGGTACCGAGTTAGTGAAGCCAGGATTTGAGCCCAGTGAGATGGACTCTAGAGTCTATACTCTTTTTTTTTAAACTGAGATATAATTGACATGTAATATTGTGTAAGTTTAAGAGGTACATTGTATGGATTTGATGCATTTATATTGCAACATGATTGTCATTGTAGAGTTAGTTAACGCCTCCATCACATCACATAATTATTCTTTCTTCCAGCAGTGGGAACAATTAAGATCTATTCTCTTAGCAAATCTAATGTTTATAATACAGATTTGTTGTCTCTAATCACTGTGCTGTGCAATAGGTCTCAGGCTGTTAATTATCACTAGTTGCAAATATGCACCTTAAACAACATCTTTCCTATTTCCCCAGCCCACAGCTCCTGGTAACCACCATTTCACTGTCTGTTTTTGTGAGTTTGTTCTTTTTAGAGTCCAGGTAAAAGGGCTATGATACAGTATTTGTCTTTCTCGATCTGATTTATCCCACTCAGCATAATGTCTTCAGGGTCCATCCATGTCATCACAGATGGCAGGATTTCCTTTTTTCTCATGGCTGAGTAATATTCCATTGTGTATATATATGACATCTTCTTTATCCATTCATCTGTTGATGGGTACTTAAGTTGTTCCCATATCTTTGCTACTGAGAATAATGCTGTAGTAAATGTAGGTGTGCAGATATCTCTTCAATAACGTGTATTCATTTCCTTTGGGTATATATCCAGAAGTGGGATTGGCTGGGTCGTGTGGTAGTTCTATTTTTAATTTTTTGAGGAACCTTCATACTCTTCTCCACAGTGCCTGAGCCAGTTTACAGTCCCACCAGCAGTGCACGATGGTGCCCTTTTAGGGAGCCTAGACTCTTAAGTGGACATTAATTACAGGCACCTGTCTTCTTGTTTTGAATCACACTGCTTCACTTCCTACACTTGACCTCTTGTTTCCTTTTGAAGCTACTACTTCTCTTGGTCTCAACTCTGACCACTTCTTCTTGGCCTCTTTCACTGACCCTCTTCTTGGCTGCCAGCCCCTTGTGGTTCTCAGCATTCCCCCACGGGCCCTGGTTCTTCCCACCAGACGTGTTCTCCTTGGGTAATCTCAGCTGATCGTGTGGCTTTTACATGCATGGCTGTTTGCTGTTGCATTCTGACTCCCAAACTGTCCTGCCAGCCCTGAACTTTTCCTTGTATCAGGATAATGCTTGTCGCATAAAATGAGTTGAGAAGTGTTTCCTCTACTTATATTTGCTTTAAAAGACTACATGGAATTTGTGTTATTTAGTCCTTAAATTTTGGGGAGAATTTGTAGAGGTGCTGTTTTGGGTAGGGAGATTTCCTTTTTGATAAGTTTAACTCTGAATTCAATTTATTTAACTGCTTTAAGTCTGTTCAGGTTATTTATTTCACCTTGGATGAATTTGAGAAGTTTGTGACTTTTCAAGGAATGGGTCCATTTCTTTCAATTTGTCAAGTTCATGGTGTCAAATTGTTCATAACATTCTTTTTTATCCTTTTACTATCTAGAGGGCCTGCAGGGATATTTTATTTTTTATTTCTGATATTGGTAGTTTGTGTCTTTTATAGTCAGTCTCATTAGAAGTTTATCAATTTTTTTTCATCTTTTCAAAACACAGTTTTTTGGTTTCATTGATTTTCTCTTTCCATTTTATTGATTTGCTCTTTACTGTTTTCTTTCTTCTGCTTAATTTGGGTTTATCTTGCTCTTGTTTTCCCCCCCTAGTTTCTTAAGGTAGAAACTTAGATTATTGACTTAAGACTTTTCTTCTTTGCTAACACAGGTATTTCACACTATAAATTTTCCTTTACGCACTGCGTTAGCTGCAGCTGACAGATTTAGTATGTTATATTTTTGTATGGCTTAATGTATGTTTTCCTTGAGACTTCCTCTTTGGCCCATTGATTAATTAGAAATCTGTTGTTAGTAAAGGACTGTATTGGGGTTTTCCAGACTTTCTATTATTGTATAATTCAGAACATATCCTGTATAATTTCAATTCTTTTAAGATTATTTAGGTTTGTCTTGTGGCTTAGAATATTGCCCATGTTGGTAATTAGTCCATGTGCACATGAAGAAAATAATCTAATTAATCTTTTTCTCTCTATTCTTCAAATTGGATAATTTCTATTAATATACCTTCAAGGTCACTAAATTATTTCCTCTGTCATCTCCAATCTGCAATTTATTCCAATGAGTTTTTTTTAAATTTCACTTTTTCTATTTATCAATTTCCATTTGATTCTTTGATATATCTTTTATTTTTTAGTAAGACTTTCCATTTTTCCATTTGTTTCCAGATTGTTGACGATTGCTTATTCGAGCATTTGTACAATGATTGTTTTAAAGCCTTTGTCAGATAAATCCAGTATCTGTGGCCTCTTTTAACTGTTTTTCCCCCAAAGAAGCTCAAATCTTTCTGGTTATTGGTATGCTGAGTAATTTTGGATTAGATCCTGAACATTTTGAGTGGTCTGTTCTGCAACTCTGGTCCCTGTAGAACATTTTTGTCCCAGCAGGAAACCAGTCTGGCTAGATTCAGGTGGAAAGTTCCAACCCCCCTTCTGTGGTCTCTGATTCTAATATCAATTGTTTCTAAATCTCCATAATGTTATTTAGATCCACCTGTGTCTGCAGCCCCAAAGTGGTCAGTCTCAGTATGTACGCAGTGGTGTATCTGTTGGTCCGGTTCTCAGTGTCAGGTATGCTGGTTAGGATGAGACCCAGGCACGTACACCTTGGGTGTGAGCACAGGAATTCATAAACCACTATTTGCAGTCACTTTCCTGAGCTCCTCTGTCTCCCTTATGCTAACTGCAGTTTTCAGTTGCCTGGGGTCCCCTTTTCTCTCTTTTGGCTAGAAAGTGGGGCTGTAGTTACTTTGCTGCACCGAGCACTTAGCTGTGCCTGTATCCAGGGCCAAGCTTCAGGAAGACAGAGAAGGAGAGACTAATATAAGATGCTAACAATAGGAGAAGCTGCATATGGGGCAAATGGGAATTCTCTGTGCTACTTTCACAACTTTCCTGTAAACCTAAAACTATTTAAAAATAAAAACACATTTAAAAAATCAGTCAATATTTGCACGCCTTTCTCGGGATCGCAATTGCCCAGATCAAAGAGCCAGATCCCCCTACTCAGAGTTTTGGCCCCCGTGGACTCCCACAGGGGACTCTGCCACTGGCATCACGGTACGCGTGGGATCTGGGGATGTGAGAAGAGAGAGGAGGAGAAAGCGAGTGTTCCCGTATTGCCCTTGTGTAGCTAGCAGCTGGCGTCCCTGAGCCTGGAGCCTCAACCAGAAGCTGCTTCCGGGGCTCTCTCTGTTCCTGCTGACGCTCACTTCCTGGCTTCAGGCTGCACTGCATTCAGGTTTCGGGACCCTGGGGGAAACGCGATGGCAAACTCACCTCCTGTTTGGTGGTTCAGATTCTCATCTTCCCTCCTCTGCCTGCTGCAGCTTACTTCTCAGAGTCCTTAAATAGCTCCTCCATGCTTTCTGCATGCAGTGAAAGAGGGTGGAGTCTGTTTCTCCACTTGTCTCTTTTAATTTTACCTCTTTTTAAACTTTTTTATTATGAAATATAGTATACATAAAAAAGCATAAGAGCTATATATATTTAACTATATAATAGTCAATTTATAATTTAATATATATATTATAAATATACTAAATATAGTATAAGTATATGTAATATTCAATTATTTATACTCATATATATAAAATATATGTACTTATGTATATATAGTCAAATGAGTATACATTGACACCTATGAAACAACCTCCCAGGTTAAGAAATACATCCTTACTGAGATCCCAAAAGCACCCCTGATGAATCATTCCCTTCCCTGCTAGAAGTGACCATTAACTCCTGGTGCTCTGGCAGCCATTTCCATACTTACCTTTTCTTTACCATCTGTACCATAGTATGGTTTGGTGATGCCTTTTTTTGAACTTTATGTAAATCAAATGTTCTCTTTTCTGCCTGACTTCTTTTTTCCGACAGTGTGAGCCTCGCCCATGTCGCTGTGCTTAGCTATCGTTAATTAATTCTCGTTTCTGTGCCTTTGTGGGAACATACAGCGATACGTTATCCATTCAAACGCTCATGAGCATTTGGGTTGTTCCTGGTTTGGCTGTTGTAACGAACAACGCCTGGTAAAGGTTTTAGACACTTCTCGGGAGCACACGAGTTCTCCGGGATACGTACCCACGAGTAGGGTGGCCAGGTCATAGGGTGTATCGTCAGCTTTAATATTAACAGCAAATTGTTTTTTCGAGTGTTGTTCCAATTTACGCTCTTGCCAGCAGTATGTGGGAATCTCTGTGGCTCCAGGGGGCTGTCCTTAGCCACGTTTTTTCCTGTCATGCGTGGCACAAATGATGTTCCGTATACATTTGTTAAGCCATTGAACTGACAGCTGGCTATGACTGTGTTCTGTGTGACTGAGATGAAATCCTTTTGTTCAAATTTTGAAAAGCCTTGGGTTACGCTCCACTTTCATTAGAAAGGAATTGAGGACATGTCACAACAATTATCTCCAGTGGAAAATGTGCTAAGGAAGGCTAAGGATGATTTGTGAAGGGGACCAGAGACACTTAGTCCTTTGAAGATGAAAATGGCCTATCAAAGGCCATCATCCCCTTATGTTAGAGTGTTAGGGTTGGTGGGAAGCTGTGGGCTGGGGGATGGAAGTCACACAAAAGAGAGATTATTTCAAGAACCACAGGACAGGAAAGAAAAGAATGAGGAAATTCCACGGTTGGGGACTAGCGTCTGAGTCATTTGTTGTTATGTGTCAAGAATCACAATTCACTCCATCAATGTATTCAAGACTAGCTGGGAAGAATTCGAACCATGCAGCGTTAAACAGAGGACACCACCTGGTTTCCGGACTCCAATTTTCAGTCCTGACTTCCTCCTTGAAACTGTTTTAAACTGGGAAACTTGAGAAACCTTTGAAGCTCAGGAGACAGACAGACAGTTTAATACGTAGTGATGAACTCAAGATCTTATAAGGATGAATTAAAAAATTCAGAAAACCCTTCTGAATCTGGTACAGATGAAACATTGCTATGAGAAATAAGGATATTCTAAATTAAGTGAGAATTACTGTACAAACCCCCTGAAGAGATCAGTTTTTGAATAACAAAGTCAAATAAATTCAATGTGACAACTGGACAAAATAATGAGAGTTAAACTTTTTTTTATTACATTGATTTCATGTGCCACCCTCTGTCTGGGTGCTTTATATGATTTTCTCAATTAATCCTCCCCCAAACTTTATGAGGTAGAAAATATTATCTTCATTTTTCAAATTGGGAAACTGAGGCACAGAGAGGTTAAGTGACTTGCTGAAAATCACACAGTCACAGTTGCAGGTGGGAACCAAATAGATAAAGTGACCCTTGAGCCTACCCTCTGGTTTTGTTGAGGTTGTTCTTGTTTGTTTTTAATTTATATATGGTGAAACTCATTTTATTTTGATGTACAGTTTTACGAGTTTTAATACATGCATAGATTTGTGTAACCAGCTTCATAGCCATGGCACAGAACTGCCTCATGATTCTGAAAGTCTCCCTCATGCTGCTCCTTTGTGGTCTCACCCTCCCCCACCACTAGACTTTGGCAATTACTATAGTTTGGTCTTTTCCAAAGTGTCACGTAGTATACTGTATACAGTTTTTTGAACTTGGCTTCCTTCACTCAGCATAATGCCTTTGACATTCGTCCACATTGTCTTGACTATCAATGCTTTGTTTCTTGTACTGATGAGCAGTGGTCTGTTTTCCGGATGTACCATAGTTTGTTTACCCATTCGCCTACTGAGGGACACAGTGGTTCTGTACAGTTTTTTGGAGTGATTTTGCATAGAGCTGCTGTCAACCTTCACCTACAGGTTTTTGAGTGAATGTGTCTTTTTTCCTTTACGGTAAATATAAGGAGTGTGATTTCTTGGCCACACAGTGAGTGTGTGTTTACAACTTTATAAGAAACAGCCGAAATACTTTCCTAGATCATTTTACTTTCCCAACAGCCAAGGACAAAAGCCTCAGGTGCTCTCTGCCCTTTCCAGCACGTGGAAATGGCAACATTTTTTAAAATTTTATTTTAGCCATTATAATAGATGCGTAGGGATACCTCATGATTTCAGTTTGCATTTTCCTGATGACTTACGATGTTGAACATCTTTTTGTGTTCTTATCTGCCATCCAGATATCTTCTTCAGTGAAGTCTGTTCAAATCTTTTGTCCATTAAAAAAAAAAAGATTATTTGTTTTCTTATGGCTGAGTTTTTTACTTTCTTTATATATTCTAAACAAAAGTTCTCTGTTGTTATTGGATGTATGATTCACAAATATTTTCTTTCATTCTCTGGCTTATCCTTTCACTCTTTCAACATTGCTTTCTGCAAAGTGGAAGTTTTGAAATGAAGAATAATTTGTAAATTTTTTATTTTGTGGATCATACTTTTGCTATCATGTCTAAGAACTTTTTGCCTAATCAAAGATCATGATGTTTTTGCTGAAGTTTTCTTCTAAGAGTTTTATATGATTATGTTTTCTATGTATATCTCTTACCTATTTTGAGTTAAGTTTTGTATAAGGTGCAAGATATAGAGAGACGGTTCATTTTCTTGCATCTGGATACCCAATTGTTCCAGTACCATTTGCTAAAAAGATTATCATTTGAATTGCCTTTGCAATTTGGTCAAAAATCAATTAGGCCATATTTGTGTGGGTCAATTTCTTGACTCCCTACTTTCAGAGTTAGAGAAAAATTTTTTCAAAGGGCTAAATAGTAAATATTTTAGGCTGTGGGTCATGTGGTCTCTTTTGTGTAAAAGTAGTTGAGGGGGAGGAAAAATAGTTTTTCCTTACCCTTCTAGGTTCTTGGCTGAGACCCTCCTGTAACAGAAGACAAATTAACAGGAGAAAGACAAAAGTTTAATAACATGTACACCTCCTGTCCTGTCTATGTGGGAGACCCAGGAAAACTAACTAACTTTCCAAAATGACTCAAGCCACCACCTTAAATAACATCTCCCTCCAAAGACAAAAGATGATTTGGGGTGAGGAGTGGGCAGTTATGGGGAGTTAGTAGAATAATAAACTTGGGAAAGGCTGTTATACAGATTTAAGTCATGCCTTCTTCATTGATAAGGATTTCTAGAGATTTAGAGTCATTTTTCTCTTTCAGGTACAGAGGAGTCACCTTACAAATGGAGATTTCCCTATAAATGTAAATGTCTCTTACAAAAGGATAATTCTCTGATTTTTCACAGCTTCTCATATGTCTGAAGTTTCATAAAAAATAGTCAACTCAAAATAATCCCTATGCTAAAGAGCCATATTTTGGGGTCACAAATTCTGCCCCCCCTTTCTTAGATGATAAGTTATTGTAGTAGGTGAAGTGTGTTGGCCATGGGAGTTGAGGAAGAGAAGAGAGTTGAAGGTGACCTGCAGATTTCTACTTTGAGATCTGAAGTCATTTGAACTTTCAGTTGGTAGAATTCTGGGTAAGTGTAGTTAACTGTATTAGACACATCTTGTATCCTGCACTGTGATTCCATAGACCAGCGGTTCTCAAACTTGCATGTGCATTCGAGTCACTTGGAGGACTCGATAAAACTCGGCTTGCTAAGCCTTCTCCCAGCGTCTCTGGCTCAGTAGGCCTGGGGTGGGGCGTGAGAATTTGTTTTTACTGTAGCTTCTTAGGGGATGCTGATTTTGCTGGTTCTTCTTTTGTCCTAGCCATTACTGAAGCCATCTTCTCTGCCCAGATGAATGTACTTGTATTGTTTTCTGCCCTGGTGCATCTCTGGTTTTTCAGTAGAGGATGCTTGTGGGGAGCCTGCCTGGCACTCAAACACATGCTATTTAGAAGTGCAAGACAATTAACACCTCTTGGTGAACCTCTGAACCATAGAGGATCAGAGCTGGTAGATAAATGTTGGTATATAATTCTGAGGTGCATTCTAGAGGGTTCCTCTGAATGTACCAAGGGAACTGCATCCCAGGTGTCCAACTTGATATTAGGCATCATGCCCTCAGATGGGTTTCCCCTCCTTCCACGACTCACTACTCAGTCTCCTGTCCCCAGGCTCACTTTCCAGAACAAGGGCCTGCACGTAAGCCCTTGACCCAGGTTCTGCTTTCAAGGAGGACCTTGGTCTAGGACGTTTAGACCAAGGGTTGTCCACGTCTTCCTCTGTCTCATCATTAAATGGCCCAGTGGATGTTTAGCTGGCATGAGAAACAGTCCCGTGGACTCCATGGTCAGGAACTATGCATTACTCATTTTTGTACCCACAGCACACATGCTAGTGACTGGCACATGTGGGTGTTCAGAAAATTATGAATAAATAAATCAGTGGAAAGTATTTTTATACTCATTAAATGAAAGTGGGTGGAGGGGATTGGAGCACAAGGAAATAGCAGGTAGGAGACAGGAGGCTGGCTCTCGCACAATGATTGGAGCGCACGGCGAGACTCTAGTAACAGACGGCTAATGAAGGGCTTGGGGGATGGAGATCCCTGTTGGGAATCCAAACTCCACATTTCCTGGCTGTGTGACGAGAAGCAGCTTTCCCTTTGAACTCCAATTCCCTCATCTATAAAATGCTAGAATAGTGACACCTACCCCACTGAATTTCATAAAGACCAAAGTGTGACAATGTGCACTGAACACCCAGCACTTGTTCTGGCCTACTGTGGATGTTTGAAAAATGTTGATTCCCTCTGTTGTCAGCCTCCTACCCATCAGAGGTGCAGGGGTAGGTGGCTGGAATGCAGGACCTCTAAGATGCTCTCCACTTCTAAGACTTCAGGAGAATGTGGCTGTAGCCTGATGCAAGTTACTAACATTAATGATAAAAATACAAATGTATATTAATAGCAGCTAATGTTAATATAGTGCTTGCTCTGGGCCAGGTACTGTTCCAAAAGTTTTTATATGTTGGTTCATTTGATTCTCTATGAGGTAGATTCCATTATATTGCTGGCTTTACAAAATGATGAAACCAAGGCACAGAGAGGGTAAGTAACTTGATCAAAATCACACAGCTAAGTAGTAAGTTGAGCTGGGATTTGAACCAAGGCCATCTTGCTTTTAACCAATGTACCATATTTCTGGGATCGGAAATAGTCTGTGCTAGCCCGACCACGGATTCCCTGAGTCTTGACTGCTGGGGCTCTCAGCCCTCGGACTAGTATGGTACATTACAGGTGTTAACTGCTTGCGCTGCAATTTCCCATGTATCATTTATTAAGTGTTTCAAGTGGAGAAGAGGGGGAGTGTTGCAATGATCTCCAGAGCTGGTGTGTTCACTCCAATCTACCCTATTTCATGCTATTAAACACCTCATGTGTAATGAGCCAGGGACTGAGATATGTCCAGGTGAGAAAGACACAGCCTCTGTCTGCAGGTCGCTGCCTCCACCCTTATGGAGGATGGACGGGTAGAACACACGAACGGAGAGATGCCGTGTATGGTTCATGGTGTGGGAGGAGGGAAAAGGAGAGATGATCCGCTGTGCCTGGGAGGTCTGGGGTAGGTCCCCAGAGGAGGCCACCACCAGGCTGCCATCTTCCATGTCACCTTTCTTTTTCGGCTCTCTGTCATTGAAATTGTCTTCTGAGCCCCTTCCCCTTGTCCCAGAGGAGAACAGCTTAAAAGAAAAAAAGATTACAGCTAGAAGATGTCAATATGTAAGAGGATAGAGTGAGAATTATTGGTGTTTGCACAAAGCATTTGCCTACTGTCCATTCCTGGCTGTTTATTTGAAAAGTTGCCCTGAAGAATGTCAGGGCCTATTAGGATCGGGACGGAGTAAGATTGAGATGCTCAGGCATGGCTTGTCTCCTCTCGTATTATTTGTGTGCATGGGACATGCAGAAATCCAATGAAAAGTCTTTTGTTTTAAATTGGTCTGTTTGATGTGCCTGAAATTGACGGATTGTGCTGCTGGCTTAATGCAGACAAAAGCCTCGGTCTCTACCCTGCGCTTCACTCACATAACCTAGTGTCATTGTTTCCTTTCAGTGGGAGGCAAGAGACAGATACAAGAGGGAGAGGATGACTGAACCCTGTTGGGGGGGATCTCCCCTCTACTCCCACCCAATTTCTTGATTGGACTTTCCCCAGCCCCACCCCGTTTACCCCTCCCACCTCCAGAGTGGTGGCGTGAATTGTCCGGTTGGTGACCCCCATTTCTGCATTTCTGTTCGGACTAAGGTAGCAAAGGGGACTAATACGATCCTGTTCTCCTCCCTCCTCCCACACAGCCCGTAGAGGTGGTGGCCAGGGTGAATGTCTCTGCTCTGCAGATGCCAACTTCGTATGGATGGGCTGGTCCTAGTTCAAGATTGAGAGCCTGGAAGGTAGTCGATCCATTTAGCAATCCTATCTAAGCCCAGATATTCCAACATGGATTTGGTACCGTATGACTTTTGTTTGCCCCTCCAAAGCCATACTCTCCCCGTCTCTGTTCTCTGCTGCATTCCAGACTGTGTCCTGCATCAGCAGCTTACCTTGCCCTCTGGTTTCAGACTTGGGGTGGGGGCCTGGAAGGAGATCAGGAGGAAGGAGCAGAGTGAGGGTGGGGTGTTTATTCCCTTGGCTCTCTCCATACTGACTGCCTTTGGTTGGCTGTATTACTTCCTGGAGCCTCCTTCCCCTTATCTCTTCAAGCCTTGGTGTAGTAACAGCTTCCATGGTAACCAAGTCTAGGTCCTTTCCTAAACTCTTCCGCACCCTTGTAAACAGTCACTTTATTAAACCCTTCTCCATAGCTTAGCCTGACTGGTTGGCATGTGTTGGTGTTTATATTTTCCAAAGATGATTGCACCAATATATATCCCATTTCACATGGGTTCTTATTACAATGCGATGTTGATACTCTTCCATTAAGAGGCGGGAATCTATGTCCCCAACCCTGATATCTGGGCGGGACTCTGAAAATGGCAGAAATGATGCCAGATGAATTCCAAGACTAAGTCATAAAAGGCAATACAGCTTCCCCCTGGTCCCCGGGGCTGCCTGTCACGGGACCAAGCCAGCATATGGAGGGGACACCAGCTGATGTCCTGGCCATGGGTCCCAGCTGACAGCAGCGTCAGCTACTAGTCGTGGAAATGACTGAGTCTTCACAGGGTTCTAGCCCTCGACCTTCGAGCTGCCCCAGCTAATGCTGAGTACAGCAGAGACCAGCTGTCCCCCTCCAGCCGTGTCCAAGCGGCCGCTTGATGAGCAAAATAAATACTGCTTTGAAGCCACTACATCTTAAGGTGGTTTGTCTTGCAACAGTAGACAGTTAGTATAAGGTAATATTTGACCTCTATCTTTACTCTTGTGTTCTGTTTCACCCCTTGTTTAGAAATCTGGGTGGGGAGCGGAGATAACTATATTGGATATGCCTCAGACCCCAGCACTCACCTGCTGTGTTCCAGTCCCTTCAACAGGCATTTCATAATGTCCCTTCATGTGTGACGCACCACGAACCTTGGGGGAAGAGGCTGTAGAAGCAGGAGAAAGATGAAATAACCAATCAAGATCACGCAGAGACTCAACAGGAGAGAGAACCTAGCTTGGCAAAACTCCAAATCTCATGTTCTTGAAATGGCGCCAGGCTGTTCTATCTTATTCTAACGTTGATACAGAAAGCTGCTTTCCATTGTCACTGCGGTTACCAGCGTTCGGTCTGTGGAATCTACAGAATCCCTTCCTACATCCTGGTCGCCCTAGATCAAATCCTATGTCACCAGCACCTGTGATGTTCCAGGAGTGCGTTACCTCCCTGGGCGATGACCACCAGGTCAAGTTGCTTATCATCCACGCCTGCTCTGCAGGATGGTGGAGAGATACCTGGGCGTGTTTTGCAAGGTCTTTCCCATGTGACCCCTGGGACCCTCCTGTGCCCTGTGTTCTTCGCATGTGTTGACTTGTATGCTTCTTGAGATCAGGAACTACGGGGATTTGTCCATCTGTGTCCCCAGTGCCTGTAATTGAATAAGCACGTGATAAGAATTTGTTGAATGTCTGAATGCATTCTTATTTTCCTCAAGCAAAAGGTTTTATCTGATCATCTTCCCCTCCTTCATTCCTCGTTTTAAAGCCTCCCCATCACTGTGTCTGACCTTCAAGCAGACATGATGCCCTGTCTTTGGAACATGCATTTCATTCTTGGACCGGAGAACTCATCCTGCCTGATTTGTAAGCTACAGTCTGCTGACACCATGTTCTCATTTGTCTGTCACTCACTAGTTCTTTATTTAATTCTCAGTTTTTTTCACCATTTCAAGGACTGCCTCCACTACCCCCAAACTGCCACTAGAAGAGTTTTCTTAAAAAAAAAAGAAACAATTTGATACGTTTGTCGTCCTACTTAAACTGCCACTCACCCCTGGCTTCTACAGGACAGATTCCCAAACCTGCCATACATAAAGCCTTTCATAATCTGGCCACAGTCAGCCTTCCCGTGCCCAGCTCTCCCTGCCCCCTAACTCATGCTGCATCCACTGAAGGCACACTGGACTGTCTGTCTTCACCTGGACAAAACGTACCCTTCCTTGATTTTTTTTGACCTTGTATCTGTTGTGTCATTTGCTAGTTTTGCACCTGCTTCCCTGCACCACCCCTTTTTCTGCCTGGCAGTTTCCTCACCTTAAATATTGCCTCCTCTGTGGTTCTGTTCTCACCCACCAGTCAGATAAGCGCCTCTCTCCTTTATCTGTTCACAGCGTTTGTCTGTGACTCTATTTCAGTACTTAACACATTGTTTAGTCATTTGTGTGTTTACATGGCCGACTCCCCCATCAGTCTGCAAGCTATCTGGGAGCCAGGACTGCGGTTTACTTACTGATGCACCCAGATGTTCCTGCTTCTGCCACTGACCATGATACCAGTATAAGTAAGACCTGAGATTCAGAATCAAATGATCTGAATTTAAAACCTGGCTCTAACTTAAACTTGCTGGTTTTGAGACCAAGGAAAGTAAGTTACCTTCTTTAAGCCCACATTTTCTGTTTTTCTTTTTTTATTTATTTTTAAGAATAAGAATGCCTTATTTATAGGAGTGTGTGTGTTACATGAGATAACCCATATAAAACACTTGTCACATAGTAGACACTTGATATCACCTGCAATAATTATCATTTATGCTGATGAGTTACCATGCATAAGCTCATGAACTCTCAGAGCAATTCTACTGAGCAGGCATAATTATTCCCAGTTTGCAGGTAGGTAAATAGGCTCTGACAGAATAAGGCGCTTTCCCAGAGTTGCGTGGTTGGTGTGTAGTGCAGTATCGAGGTCAGGGTGCTTCCGAGGGGCTCAGTACAAGCTTGGTGAGTCTAAAGCAGTGTGGCTGGCCTTTGCCTGTCTGGTGGTTGACACAGATTTCAAATCCCTTTGCCACTGGAGCCAGAGTTCAGCCCAAGGAAGGACTGTCCAGTGTTCTTTCCCTTCCACCTCCCACGTTGAGTTTGGAGCCAGGCTGCGTGTGGGCTGGTTTGTTTGTTTTTAATGCCACTGGAAAGATGTCTTCAGACCCATTCCCAGGTCAGTACACAAACTCATTCCATCTGCCTTACAATTAAGATTCAAAAGCAGACAGCAAGAAAATCTCTCCCTGTGCACCGATTCCAATCAGCGATGATGCTCTAAATGACCAGCTAATAAAGAATTCACAAAAGCAAACCACGCCATTAAATATAGAATGGTATCGATGCCGACCTGTTGGGAGCAGTTTCTGTTCCTTTTCCAGAACAATGTCTGAGAACAAGAATATAATCCTCCTTCCTTGAACATTTTTTTGCCCTTTTAAGTAGAGACATCTCTAAAATGAAGATCTGTCAGGAGGTATCCGTTCCCCGGAAGCCAATAAAAGGATGCTTTCAAAACACATAGGCCCCATCACGTTCCCTGTGAATTGTTAGTACATGATGAGGCTCGTCCACAGACCAGCCCGACCGGTGATTAAAACACAGTCCTTCTCTCAGATGAGTTCAACTGGGCTCTGCACGTGCTAGTCTGTGATGGGGAAATGGAAGGAGAGGCATTTGAAAACCAAACCAAACATTCTTATATCCTTGTAGATGACGAACACAATGACAGGCTGCCTCTGTGCTGCGAGCTTTCTGTGTAAGATCTCACTTGGGGGCTGAGAAGAGTCCCGGGAAGGAGCCCCTATTATTGTCCCCATTTTACAGATGAGCAGAGTTTGGGGACGTCATGGTGACGGAGGGTTGTGTGCCCAGCTGTATCTGGTCCCCAAACCCTGCCTCTTAGTCATGACTCACAGGAGAAAAGTCCCGAGTCCCCTAGTAGTGGGGGTGTTTTGGCTGAATGAGTACCAAGCCTGGAATTTAGTGTTTTTACGCACATTAGACCAATTTAGCCTGCCTCGTCCATTTTCGTCACTTTATTGGGGAACTGGGGATCTGTGAGATTAGTCACTCTCTCAAGGCGACCCAGTTGGTAAGCAGAACAATCTCAGCTTCTCAAATGAGATCCCCTTGTGCCTGGTAGGGTGGTCGAGGTCAGCGGTGGGGACGGGCAGAAGGAAGCTTCCGCTCTTTTATGGGGTTGGGTGGGCAGCACGCGGCTTCACTGAGGTCGGATTCTCTGAGGTTGGGAAAGGCCAGCTGGGACTAGAAAGACCCACTTTGCACTCCTTCCTGCCAGGCTCAGTGGCCTGGCGAGTAACTGGGGAGACGGCATCAGTCTGCTCTGGCGGCCATAACAGAGTGCCAGACACCTGGCAGCTTAAGCCACAGAAATGCATCCTCTCACCGTTCCAGAGGCTGGAAGTCCAAGGCCAAGGGCTGGTTTCCTCTGAGGCCTCCCTCCCCTTGGCTTTTAGGCGGCCGCCTTCACATGGCCGTGCCTCTCTGGGTGTGCCTGCCTGTGTCCAGATTTCCTCTTCTTATAAACCTACTACATATATTGGATTAAGAATCAACCTAAGGGACTCATTTTAACTTAATCACCTCTTGAAAGACCCCATCTTAAAATACAGTCAGTTTGAAGTACTAGGGGTTAGGGTTTCAACACAAGAATTTGGGAGAGGCAGAGGCCACAATTCAGACCTTCACAGAGAACTTGTAGGGTTTTTTATTTTTGTTTTAACCACATGGCTTCGTTAAACATCCACTTAGACCTTTACCGACTGGATCTTTGGTGGGTCCGTATGGTGAGAACCCCCAAACCTCTTCTACCCTCAGTTTCCCTGTCTCTAAAACTGAACGGTGACTGTGAGAATAACACGGGATGATACATTTAAAGCGCAAAGCTTCTTAGGAGCTCAAAGCATTGGTTCCCACTCTGCTGCACAAACTTTTCTCACACCCAGTGGTGGCTAAATCCTGATTCTATTCCCAAAGTATTTCTGGCTTCTCTGTGGGCAGTTCAAGGCTGGGGTCAACAGCATTTCATTTGGGGAACACGCTGCTTGAGCTTGTGGTGGTGAACTTTTTCCTGCCTACGGTCTCTGGCTTGTGCCTTTAGAGTGGCGGGGACCATGCTCTGCGTTTGCACAGTTTTGTTTTATTTTCCTCTTCCTGGGCATGCGAGCAGGATACAGTGCCTGGCGATCCTGACGGGTTGGTTAGAGATACGTGACTAGTTCCAGCCCATAATATGTGGATAGAGGGGATATAATCTACTCCCAAGCCATGCCACGTATTTTTTTTTTTAAGATTCTATGTACAAGTGATACCGTATGGTATTGTCTTTCTGTGTCTGGCTACTTCACTTAGCATAATGCTTTGAGCATCCTTGGTTGTGCCTTGCCCTAACCTTCAAGCAGGACTTAATACCTCTTTATAACATACCCCCAACATAGTCCTCTTCTCAAAGCATTAGTGAGCAATGTATACTTTATTAAAGATTTTGTAGAGGGTATTCAGAAAGGTCTTATATGCTCTGCCCTGCAAGAAATACCCTTTTGTTTGGTATTTTTGGATACCCCACCAATTGTGTGTGTGTGTGTGTATGTGTTTTCCCCCTTTTTTCCACTCAGGGCTCCAACTTCTCAGTCTTGGCTTCCAGCTCCTAGATCTTCTTCCTCCCCCTATTCACATCACTCTTCTCCTCCTATTTTATAGAATAATTTACCTCTGATTCTTTCAAGCTTATGTCTCCACAGTTGACACTTTGCTCAGCTTCTGTAGTCCCCAGAATCTGCCTCACTCAGGAAGTGGAACAGTTCCACCACTGGTTAGCCATGTGAGCTGGGGGTGTAATTGAACGTCTCCACACCTTTGTTTCCTTGTTTGTACGTCGGAGGAAAAGAGGACAGTACCTACCGCATACAACCACAGGGATGCTGTGTAGAGTAAATGTGTTGATATTTTTAAAAAATGTTTTCTAACACATTATTATAACTTCATACAGCTGGTGTGAGGGCTGCATGAATGAATGAGGTCATGTCTTTGAAGCTCCCTTTGCATAATACCTGGGATGTAATAAAGTGCTAAAAACATAATGATTTTTATAATTCTTACATTATTATTGCCACTACTGGTGAAAGATTGCTACCATAGGAAGGTCCCAAAAAAAGATATGTGACTTAGACCTCTCATGTCTTGTTTTACTTTTGACAAGGAAAGGGACTTGTGGAAAGAGGCCTTTTCAAGGTTGAAACTCAGAAAGACTCCAGAAATTCAGGAACCCTATCTCCAGTGCCAAATCTTGAAAGCCCTGATAAAAGTGATTATTGATTAATGCTCTGTGGTCTACCCACCCCGGGGGTGATGCTGCCTGCTTACTAAGAGGAAAACCTGCTGACTACGGGCCTTGTCGGACGCTGCTGAAGTCCGAGAAGTCAGGGAAATTGCCTTTCCTGGGGAAGGTGGGGAAGCTGGGACACACCCACCTGTCAGGGATTTTGCAGGCCCAGCCTGGGTTGGAGGTTGAGGGGGGCAGGTACATGACCTTGGGAGGGACCTTCAGTCACATCACCGCCCTTCTGACCCCCGAAGTCTGTGTTGAGATTCCGCTTTGCTTACTGAGCAGCCTGACCGGAAAAAAGAGTGTATCTGCAGTCTTGCTTGATCCCTTTTAACTTAAAACCAAAGTCATCATCTTCCCCTTCAGTAACAGCCTTCTCCTCGCCTCCCAGAGCTTCCTTTCCCCGTGACAGTGACACCGCTCGCCCAGGACCCCTGGATGGGCTCCTCGAATCTCTCTCTCCCTGATGCCCTCTATTCGCTTCCCAGTCCTGCGGCTGCTCCCCTCTCGCAGCCGCATCACTTTCCACCGCCGTTAGTTTATGCTCTCATCAACGCTCTTCTGGGCAACTGCAAGCCCAGCTTTTGTTCTTGCTCTTGCTAAAATAAAAACAAAGCAAAACCCCGGTCACCCTCTATCAGGTTTTGCTATGCTATCATGTAATAAATAGCAACTCCCAAATCTCAGGGGTGTCCTACACAAAGGCTTAGTCCTTTGTGCTCTGTATCTTCATCTCCAGTTGCTGTATCTGCTCCACGTTACTCAGGACACATGTCCTGGAGCGCAGCCTCCACTTTCTGGAATAATAATTCTCTTCCTGTCCTAGACAAAGAGAGAGAACACGGTGATTTCTCTCCCCAGCCCTCAACCCTTCTCTCTTTTCTGGTGACTTATCTTTTAACCATCTTTCTGGAAGTGACACAAATGACTTTTCATCATATTTAATTGGCCAAGCAAGTTATATGACAGACCTAGTTTCAATGACATTATAATCCACCACTGAGGTGGGGAATCAGATGTTGGTAAGCAGTTTCATAGTCTGCTATACTCCCGATATCCAAAACTTCAGCTTGGCACTAACTGGTAAAATTGGGCTTTGGCATCGGATCCGGGATTAAAGCCTTCACCAGTTTGATGTATTTTTCCTTATATTTATGCACTCATTCACAATTCTATTTTTCTATGAGTTTATCCAACCATGACTTATCCAACCATGAGTTTATGCAGCCAACATACTTTCAACCAACTCCTGTGCAAATAGCTGGGAACAGGGATACATAAGATACAAATCCTGTCTTCAGAAAGTTCACAGACAGAGAGAAATGAAAAATAAATGTACTTAAAACTATATCACAGACATAGAAAACAAACTTATGGTTACCAGGAGGGGAAGCGGTTGGGAAGGGATAAATTAGGAGTTTGAGATTTGCAGATACTACTATATATAAAATAGATAAACAACAAGTTCATACTGTATAGCACATACACTGTTCACACTGTATAGAACATATAAAATATGTTCAATATTTTATAGTAACTTATGGTGAAAAAGAATATGAAAATGAATATATGTATGTTCATGTATGACTAAAGCATTATGCTGTACACCAGAAATTGACACATTGTAAACTGACTATACTTATATATGTAAACTATATCATAGAAAATGACAAACATATCAATATGAATGAAATACTACAATGAACTCCCTTGAACTTCTCACTCGGCTCCAGCAATTATAAATTCATCACCAACATTGCCAGTCTTGTTTTGTCTATACTTCTACCAACATCCTTTGTATTATTTTTTTGAGTTTGAATTTTTGTTGAGATCATTGTAGATTCACAAGAAGTTGTATGAAATGACACAGAAAGATCTGCGTACCCTTCACCCACTTCCCTCCAACGGTTACGTCTTGCAAAAACTACAGTACAATATCACAACTGGGATCTTAACATTGAAACAGGCTGCTGATCTTACTCAGACTTCTCCAGTTTTACCTGTATGCTTGTCCTCTATTGTGTGTTTTGTTCATATTATATTGACACAAATTTCAGACATTGTATGATTGCCCCCAGAATTCTTAGTTATGTATCTTTACAAAAGAAAAACTCTTAGAAAAACATACAGTATCATTATCATATCTTAAAAAGCCAGCAATAATTCTTCAGTACCATCAAACATTAAGGTAGTGTTTAAATTTCCATTTTTCATAACTGTCTCTTTTTAATAACTTGCTTGAAAATGTCCATACCTTGTGATTGTTTGACATATATTTTAAGACTCTAAATCTAATGTATTCCTCATCTCTCTTTCCCTTCCTGGCAACTATGTCTTTTGTCTTTATTGCTTCCCCTAGTCTGCATTGGAGTGATGTATCCACATTTTACATTTTAAAATATTTCTCTATCATCTTTATTTCCTATAAATGGGCAACTGGATCTAAAGCCTTGATCAGATTCAGGTTCATTTCATATTTTGTATTTTTGACAAGACTCTTCCACCAGGAGGCACATCGAGTCTCAGTCTCTCTTTGTGATGCTGGTGACAATGGTCAATGCCTACCTTTGTCAATTAATTAGGGGTTACAAAATGGCAACATTCTGATTTTATTGTTCCTTTTTGATTCTTTGAGTTAGTAATTCAATATAGAATTCTTGATGCTAGAAAAATCCATTTTTTTTCCTCTGCTGTTTGGTTGCCTAGAAGTAAAGGAAGTCAGGAATTTAAAGTAGTTAACTGAGTTTTCTAATATCTTTCAATAGTGATCAATTAGTTTACATTTTAAAAACATTGTTATGCACTCACAAGTGCAAATAAATTTGCTGTATTTTAACCCACAGAAGTTATTTTCTCCTGATGCTCACAATGTCCTATTTTTGGCCAGTGGAAGTCTCATCGACTTGGTTCCTGATTCTTTTTGATGTGCTGGTGGTCTTTTTTGGATAGGTTCCTAGGACTCTGGTAGGGCAGTATGTATGTTAATATCAATATATATTGATTTATATTAATAATGTTTATATAATATAAAGTAATCATATAATTAATTTATATTAATAGTGCTTTAGGCTCACCTTATGCATTTCCTGCTCCAGATAATCAGTGGTTTCTGCCAGGAGCCCTGATTTCTTACTGGGAAAAGAAATTTCAAGACTTTAGTCTGTGCTTTAAGGATCTCACTGCTATTAGAGTTTTCAATGTTTTAGATATTTTCAGTAGACAGTGCTAAGAAATATTTTTTCAGAGACACTACATCATGAGTTTATACTGATGTTTGCAATCCAGTGCCAAGATTATAAGGTTTCTCCTTAATCGTTTCTGTATTCTATCTACATCTCCTTCCTTCTTTTCGAAGATGCTTGATTGCATGAAAATTGGAAATAATAGAGTATTATGGAAATTTGCTTTATTATTACTGTACACAACAAACTAATAATACCAATACTCTCTCTAATAATATGATTACTGAAAATGTTCATTTTTATTTTGTATTTTAAAAAATCCTTAGTGTATAGCTCACTATGGAAGGACGGTTAAAATTATTGTGCTTTAAAGTTATTTGGAATACTATCTCTCTGTGTGGCTCTGCCACCAGTTGAACACACTTATTGGGATTTTTGTTGTTGTTATTACATTGATTTATTTTTAATTTTTAGCCAATACTTTTAATTTTATTTACAATTATATAAAATGATTCATAATTCTAAATCAAATCTATAAAACAAGATATATTCAAATAAGTCTAGCTTCTATCTCTGTACCTCTCACCCTAGTCCTTCCCTCCCTTATAGATAACCATTAAAACATCTGTGGTTTATCTTTTATTGATTTTTAATTGAAATATGTGTATATATATATATATAAAAACACCTCCCTTTCCTAATAAACAGGAGCATACTATACGTACTTTTCGATACTTTCTTATTTTCTCTTAAACATATATTTTGGGATTTACTCCACAGCAGTATATAGAGATATGCCTCATTTATTCTTTTTTCAGTTGTATGCTAATATCCTCAGTCCCCTCATTTTGGGTTATGGTCTATTGGTTCTCTGCTATGAGCAATGTAAATTAATGAGCAGCCTGTTCTTCCTCCTCTCATATCTCCCCCACAGAAGGAATACTTTTAATTCCCAGCTAATAACTGTCATCAACCAGCTTAATCCAGTGCCTCTGCACTCTCCCTCTCCTCCCACCCATTTTTTATAGTTGTGCTGTGTTGGCATTGTCATAACATACAGTCAGTGCCTACTGTACGCTCTCCCTTATAATTTTCTTAGCTCTACAGAAACACGCACACAGTTTTATATATTTATGTTTATTTAATGTTCCAGGGACTTGGATTAACTGAAGCTTACAGTCAAGTGGATACTCAAGGGGAGCTCAGGGGAATGCTATTCTCTTAGTACTCTTGATGAGAACCGTTTGAAAGTCAGCTTGGCTAGATAGGAAAATCTTTGGCTCACATCTCTCCCTTTTCATTTATTTCATTTAACAGCCTCATTGAGATGTAATTCACATATCATAACATTCCCTCTTTTAAAGTGTACAGTTCAGTGGTTTTTAGTATAGTCACCAAGTTGTAAAACCATCACCACTATCTAATCCCAGAACATTTTCATCACCCCCCAAAGAAAACCTGTACCCATCAGCAGACACTCCTCATCCCCTCCTCCCTCCAGCCCCAGCACCCACTAATCTACTTTTTGTCTTTGTAGATTTGCTTGTTGTAGACATTTCATGTAAAGGGAATCATACAAATGGAGTATTTCATGACTGGCTTCATTCACTCAGCATTCACAGTGTCTTTCTTTGAATGTATTAAATATGTTACCCATTGTCCTCTGGCATAATGTGTTGCTCTCAAAACATTTGATGACAATCTGATATTCTTATCCTTATAAGTGACTTGGTTTCTGTGCTTGGATACCCTAAGATTTTTCTTTTTTCTTTAAAGTCAAACAATTTTACTAGAGTGTGTATCTATATTGGTTGACATGGGTTGATTGTACCTAATACATAATGTGCCATTTTAAATGAAGTTTCAAATAAAAAACATTTTAGGATAATTTTTTCAAGCTACAGATTTAGAATTTGTTTTCTTTCTTTTCCTTGGATTTCCTTCATCTAGAACTCTAATTATACACATGTTGGATCATCTTTGACTTTTATATTTGTTACTTTCCTTTAACAATTCCTATTTCTCTATCTCTTTTTATTTAAGTTTTTCTCCTTTTCATCTTCTATTTCTTTTAAAGCATTAGCTGTTGTTTCTTTACTCTTCTGTTTTTTCTTCTATTTTAGTCTTCATTTCTGAAGTGTTATTTTTCTTTTGTTTCTAAAATTTTCCTGAATTTTATCACCCCATTTTTCAGTCTTTCTTATCCTGATTTATGTTGTTAGCTCATATCTTCTCTTATTGGTTCTAATTTCTTTTAGACCCTTTGGAAATACTAGGTTATAAGCAGTTTCATTTGTTTCTTTTAAACATTTTTCAGGATCATTCTTTTATCATATATTGGAACATTATTCTGCTTTTACCTTGCTGTTTTCATAGTAATTTTATACAGAATTTAAGCATAATGTTTTTCTCATTTTTGCATGGTATTTCTTTTTCTGCATTCTTTGATCAGAGGGACTGTCAAGATAGAATTTCTAGCCTTCGAACTCGGGAGTTCTCTTTTCTATTGTTGTTGTGAAGTGTTAAATAGTCAAGGCCTTATGAATTCTGAGATCTCATGGTTTCTGAATTCCTCCCTCCACTTTGTTTTTTAACTGTATTATTATTTTTTTTAATTGAGGTATAGTCAGTTTACACTGTTGTGTCAATTTCTTGTGTACAGCACAGTGTCACACTTGGATATACATATATTCATTTTCATACTGTTTCTCTGTCCACTTTTATCTGGACTTTTTTGACATTTCCTCCCGTTGTGTCTGTCCTGCTCAATATCAACTCTATACCCCAGAAGATTTCTCCAATGCAAAGCTTGGTCTTGAAAGGGTAGGGTATGTTGACCAGTACGGGGCACAGACTGCTTCAGTCCCTTCAGGCATTGTGTGACCACCAGGTGTTCACTCACAAATTATAGAGGAAACTTCTCCCAGTGTCACTTGCTATCCTCAAGTTGACTTGCTACACTTCTTAAAGAATATGTGATATTATTTGGGGGGTGGGTTCTTCTGGCATCAGTCCTCAGGTTTCCCCCTGCACCCCAATACATAGAGGCTGATACTGTGCTGTGGTTTGTCTTCACGGGGCCCTATTATGGTGTTCATGAGGATATCTTATCACTTGGTTGTGTTGTAGATACTTATTGTCTGTGCAGTTTTAGTTTTGCTACCCTCATTGCTCTGTATGGTCTCATGGGAAGGGATTCAGAAACTGCTGTATCACAGTAGCCATCTTTCCATGACTCCAAAATATGGTTTTCAAATTGTCAAAATGGCTGTAGGTGCAGGACACCCCCAAAGTGCAGAGGAAAGTTGAGGGGGAGGTTGGAGGTCAGCTAGAGGCGGTAACTGCTGTCTGAATGGAGCCCCAGAGGAGTCAGTTGGATAAATAAAGGAGAACAAGGTATTCAGGCACAGGGAGCGGCACGTGTGAGCGGTCAGGGCGATGAGACAGCATGTTGCATGTGGGACGGGAGAGGCCCTGGTGCTTGCCCTTTGCTAGGTGGGTGTCTGAAGATGTGGGCGTGCACACCTCCTCACTTTTGTACAGGATGTAAGCCTCTGCTTTTCTGCACTGGCAGTCTTATTCTGCAGGATGGATTGGTTTTTATGTATTGCGAGTTCTCACCTTTCTGGTCCCTATGTAATTTCTCATTATTCATTGCTATTTACAATCCTCTCAATTTAGAGCCATCTGTGAGGTTAATTTCAATGTTGTTTACTCTTTTCTCCCAAATCATTAATGAAGATAAAACATTCAATGGAATTGAGTTTTGCAGCCATTTCTGGGAAATTCCCCCGAGGCTCCCTCTTGTTCTAGGAAATCACCTTTAATTCAAACATGTTATCACCCCTTTGGTCAGTTGCTCATATGGATAGTAGGCTACAGTTTGTGTTCATTTAAATCCAATTTTTCACAAAGGCTCCATGGGATAACCCAACCCTAGTCTTCAACAAAACAATAAAGAAGTAATCAAAGATATGCAAATTAAGGCATTATTGAGAAGTCTGAGGTTTTCGCTGATTAAATTTGTAAAAGCTTGAAAGGTTAGCACCCACTGATGGTAAAGTATGCTGAAATTAGTATTTCTAAATGCTTTTGTAAATCAATATGGCAGTTAAGCATTAAGGCCATAAGAAGGTTTATCCTTTTCACCAGTAGAATTGTGAATTTGTCCTGAGCAAATACTTCTAGATGAAAGAAAAAAAAATGCGGATGAAAATCACTGTTGAAGTGTTAACTGCCATGTTATAAAATGGGAGCAACCCAAATCCATTTGCAATAGGGGAATTATCAAATAAATTAAGGTGCATCAACAGAATTAATGGAAAGTGATAAATACATAGGGGGGTCTCAACAATTGGTAGCTACTATTCTTATTGTTGTTGTTGTTATTAATATCTTTGTTACTGTTATTAACCTCTGACCCTAGGGACAAGTTGTTTTTTCCTCTGATGCCAAGACACAACTCCAGTTTACTAATAGGAACATATTTTGTCTTCTAAAATAATTATCAAGAAATGAAATTAAGACCAATAGTTGCAACTTAGGGAGCGCTAGAATGCAGTTTCCTATCGATAAGAACTCTGGAATAGTTAAAACTCTTCAAAGTTGAGATGAAGCAGGAATGTTCATAGCAGCGTTATTCATCATAGCCCCAAATTGAAACTAACCTATATGTCCATCAACTGATGGGTGGATAAATAAAATGTGATATAGTGGAATATTATTTGTCAATAAAAGGAAGTAGTGATACATGCTACCATGTGGAGGAAACTTGAAAACATTGTGCTAAATGAAAGAAGCCAGGCAGAAAGTTCACTTTGCATGGTGCCACTTATAGGAAATGTCTAGAATAGGCAAACCCATAGAGCTAGAAAGAAGATGAGTGATTGTTTAGAAATGAGGAGGGACATGTGGAGTGGGGAGTGACTGCTCAGGGGCATGGGTTTCTTTTCTGGGATGATGAAATGTGCTATAATTGACTGTAGTGATGGTTGCAACTTCTCTGTGTACATAGAAACCATTGAATTGTACACCTCAAACGGGTGAGTTGAATGGTATGTGAATTATATCTCAATAAAGCTGGTACCAAAAGAGGATGAAATAAGTCGGTGACAGGAAACCCAGTTATTCAGCCAGTCTCTCTAATAGGCAATAATTCAACCTGTAGCATGACCTAAGAGAAATAGAATGCCTGAATATTGATGTTAATATTCTTTTTCAACAAAATCCCAGCACCTCATAACTATTCTACAGTTTAGTGCAATTCTGATTTTTAATGTCCCTCCACCTTCACAGTTTTCAGGCAGTGAAAGCAGCTTTAGGAAATTTCAAAGACTGGCAAATCACCTGAACCTAAAACCAGGAGATTTTGATCTCATTTGGTCTCTTTGTAAGTTTAGAAAGCTTATCAGTTAAAATTAGGTTTTGCAGAAAATGACAGAAACCTCAAGATAATAGTAAATTAAACAAAGTGGGTGAAAATTAATTCTCCTCCATGTAAATGGAGGTAAATATAAATAATCCAAGGTGGACAAAACAGTTCTGTGATCCCTGGGTCCCAGTTCCTTTTGAGCATCCATCATCTCAAAACAGCCTTCACTTCATAGTCCATAATAGCTGCCCAGATCTTGCTAACTCATCAGCATTCCAGCTAGGAATGAGGAGGACAGAGAGAAAAGAAGAACATAGTTTTTCCATGTATGGATTTATTCTAGAAATTGGGCATAACTTTTACATGTTTCCTTTTCTTAGAATTTAGTCATAAGCCATAATTAGCTGCCAGGGTGGCTAGAAAAATGTTTTTATTTTGGGTGGCCACATGCCTAGCTAAAATTTGAAGGGGAGAATGGACATTGGAGGACTAGCTTTCTCTAATATAAAGTGTCTCTGCCCCTAATTTTTCACGTGCAGATGTAGGAAAATGTATATTCAGACTTCTTAGGTTTGGATCCTATCTGACCTGGAAAATCACTTAACAGCCATGAAACTATATCATCTCCTACAGAATGAGAAAACTCTTCCTACCTCATTAAATTATGGGAAGGGTTAAACATAGTAATCTATGGCAAAAGGGTTTTATAAACTATAAAGCAGTACCCAAACGGTAGATTTAGCTTGGAAAATAATTCACATGGGTAAGATATAATAGCTGGTTTTCAATGTCTGAAGAAATTCCCAAGGAAGATAGTTTTTGAAAAAACCTCTGTCACTCCAGAGGGCAAAACGAGCCTCCAGCTGAGTACCAGATAGCCAGTGTCCTCCGTCCCAGAAACACTCCCTGGGTACCACTTCCTTGTAGGTTGCCTTTCTCTTTCTTCTTCCTCCTATCCTTCCCTGCATCTAGGATCTGTAGTAGACAGTCTCGATGGTCTGCTGATACACAAGACATCTAGGTTGGAAAGCCAAGTGGGGAAGGAACAGTTGACACGTGTGTAGGTTGAACTTCTAAGTTTCTATTCACAGCATGTACAGAAGACAGAACATGGGCTTTGGTGTAACGTAGTGTGTTCCCTGAAAGCTCCTCAAAGGTAGAGCTTGCATCTGTAGTCCTTCTTTCGTCTGTGTCCCCAGAGCCTCACCTGGGCTGGGAGCAGAAGCCTGGTCTCATTGAAGATCTGTTGAACTGTTATTCAAGAGGGGCCTTATCTTAAATCTCAGCTCTCTTACTGACCAGATGTGAGGCCAACAGAACTTCACCTCTGCATGCTATAACTTTCCTCATCTGAAAAACTGAAAATACTAAAAGTTGAAAGGATTCAACGGGACCAGAACTCAATGTAAGCGTCCGTATCAGTTTCTGGAGGCTGTTTTGACAAATTGCCACAAACACGGCAGCTTAAAATAACAGAAATGAGTTCTCTCACAGCTCTGGAGCCAGAGGTGCTGCACTTCCTCTGGAGGTTCGTGGGGAGAACCCTCCTTTGCCTCTTCCAGCTCACGGTGTCTGCTGGCATCCCGTTCTTTGTGGCCACTTCACTCCAGTCTCTCGCCTCCGTCTTCACGTTGCCTTCTCTTCCCTGTATATTTTCCTCTTCTGTTTCTTTTAAGGAGATTTGTCATTGGATTTAAAGCCCGCTGGGTGATCCAGGATGATCTCATCTCAAGATCCTAAGTTACATCTTCAAAGACTCTTTTTCCAAATAAGGTCACATTCACAGGTTCCATGGATTTGAACTTGGACTTACCTTTTGGGGAAGTAGGGGCACCACTGAACCCATTAAGTACTTTTCATCAAGTTTCTCTTCCCAGCGGAAGGACTCTAGCAGCCTGTGGAATTCAAGAAACTTTACATGCAACTTTTCACTCTAGTAACCTTCAGTTTAAAGTGTTGCTATCCTTTTCTCTGTGCTTGTTCATTCTTGTGGATACAGAGATGAGGGATATCCAGTCTCTTAGAAGCTCAGTCCAGCGGATGCAGTTCACTCATTCTGAATCCACGTTCTACAAAATCTGTAGCTGCAATAACATAGTCACCCCCATGGAAACCCTAACAATTCACTTACTTACGCATCCTCCAAATGCTTATTGAATGTCTCCTTTGCCAAGATCTTTGCTAAACCAAAGGGGAGACTCGAAGGTGGCTAAAATACAATATCTACCTTCAAGAAGCTTACAATAAAAAAAAAGGGGGGATTTGAAATACATAAAAAGAATGATCGCTTATAGTAGAAAGATAAAGTGAAACTGGACTTTCAAACCCTGTGCAATGAAAATAACATGCAAACATTGGAAACAGAGACTCCCAAAGCCTGTACCTGCCTATGTGCATCATGCAGTTTTAAAAACGTCCACTGACGGTTGAATACTCTTAGCTCAGAGACAATCAAGGGAGGGTTTATTCTTGAGAGTGCAGTTTTTCAGAATGTTCTGAGAAAGAGTGAATGTTTTTAATGGGGAGGTTAAAGTTGAAATGTATTTGGGGATTGAGGGAGGGGAGGGCTTGGAAAGATACCAATTGTATTATTAATAACATTGATCCAAGCTAGGCCAGTGGAAATAGAAGGAGGAATTACATCAATAAGACAAATGGTACCTCCTGTGCCCTTGAACTCAGTATTGATAGAAGAGTGGATGGGGAGATTTGGGCAATCAATGAAGCTACCTCTAAAATCTCAAGGCAATTGATTGAAAGAGAGTAAACAAGTGAAAAAAAAATTCAGCCTTTCATCATTGCAAATGAGGCCACACTGTTGATCATCGGCTCTTAAAATCAGACTCAATACAAGCTGTAGAAGAGAAAAAAAAGATGTCATGTCATCTGAAAATAGGTTAGTCTGCTCCGTTGTATTTATAGGAGGAGAATGATCTAGTTCATGCCTTCTAAGTAGTTCAACTTCTGTTTATGAAATCAAACCAGCCCCCTTCAGGATGATGGAATATCTACCTTGACTTAAAAACCCATCCTTATTGGTGTTCGTATGTTTAAAAAAAAAAAAAAAGGGAAATGGAAATGTTCCATCAACGTGTTCTGATGCTAAAATGAAATACACTGCGGTGTGTTTTATTGGTACAGAAGTGCAACCTCGCTTAACGGCAGCTCCCCTGCAAACTTCTTACTCACTTTTGAACTTCTTAACCAAGAGTCTAAATAGCCCAGAGTTTGAGCCCCATATTGACCTCAACAGACTTTCTTGAACAGAACATATTGAATAAATCTAGTATTTTGGATAAGCTAGGAAAAGGTTGGACTTTTATGTGTGTTATTATTTGTGGTACCTCTTAGTTACTGGGAATTCTCAGAAAATGGGTTGATCTGATTACCAGGTATTTTTATTTTTTTTTTATTGAAGTATAGTTGATTTACAATATTGTGTTAATTTCTGGTGTACACCATAGTGATTCATTTATATATATGTGTGTATATATATATATATATATATATATATATATATATATATATTCCTTTTCATTATAGGCTATTACAAGATACTGAATACTGTTCCCTATGCTGTACACTAGGACCTTGTTGTTTATCTATTTTATATATAGTAGTTAGTATCTACAAATCCCAAACTCCTGATTTATTCTCCCCACCCCTGCTTTTCCCTTTGGTAACCATAAGTTTGTTTTCTATGTCTGTAAGTCTATTCTGTTTTGTAAATAAGTTCATTTCTATCATTTTTTAAAGTCCATATAAGTGATAAGATGATATTTGTCCTTGTCTGACTGACTTCACTTAGTATGCTCATCTCTGGGTCCACCCATATTGCTGCAAATGGCATTATTTCATTCTTTTTATGACTGAGTAGTATTCCATTGTGTGTATAACTATGTACGTATGTACATGTATATCACATCTTCTCAATCATCTATCAATGGACGTTTAGGTTGCTTCTATGTCTTGCCTATTGGAATAGTGCTGCTGTGAGTATTGGGATGCATGTGTCGTTTTGAATTATAGTTTTGTCTGGATATATGCTCAGAAATGGGATTGCTGGATCATAGAGTAAGTCTACTTTTAGTTTTATAAGGAATTTCCATACTGTTTTCCATAGCGGCTGCATGAAACTACACTTGTGTGGGATTTCTTTTTTGAAGGAGGCATCAGAAGGACTTGCTAATGGGATGGACTGGAGTGTGGAGATAGAGAGGAATTAAGGATGACCCCTAAGTTTTTGTTTTGAGCAACTTGGTGGATGGTGGTGACATTTAATGAAATGGAGAAGACATGGGGAAGAGTGGGCTTGGGGTAGAATTCTATTTGGAAAATTTAAACTTGAGATGAATAATAGATACGTAAGTAGAGGTATGTGCAGGAGGGAGTTTGACACACCAGTCTGGAGTTCCAAAGAGGGGTCAGAGCTACAGGAATGTACTGAGTGTTCAGGATAGAGATGATGTTTAAAACTGTGGGACCAGATGAAATCATCTCAGGAGGAATTGTAGAAAGAAAAAACAGGACCAACGACAAAGCCCAGAGGTCCTCTATGAAGTTCAAGGTGAGCTGACTTGACCTGCAGCTCCAGGTGCCATCATGAAACCCCGAATATCTATCAGAGCTAATCTCATGACTTTTGAGGTTATTAGGAGGGAGATTTTCTCTTGTGGGCTGGACTTGAGCCCAAGAAAATTAAGCCTGAGATTTCTGGGAAGAGGCCAGTGCAAAGGAAAGCAGAGCCGATAGATGGGGAGAAATCATTCTGATTACATCGCCTATGGACCTGCATCCAGCCACACTTGAAGTTCAGTTCACTCCTGTGTTTTTTCTGTTACCTGTGTCAGTGAGACCCCCTTTCATTCAAGCCAGTTTGAATTGGACTCTATGTCCCTACAGTGCTCCCCCAGCATCTCCCCTTGCACCCTGTGATTGACGTGCCCTAGTTCCCAGAGTTAGCAGAGGCACGGCTGGGCTCAGCCCCGAGCCTCCCTAGTGGCCCAGGGTTCTTTTCCGCTACGTCTTCCTGCCTGTTGCTCTTTCCTGGGCTGCACCACTTGTTGCTATGTTTGTCTCCCACCGTTTCTGTATGAGTCTAACTTAGGTGATGATGAGTCTGGAGTGGCATGTGTTGTGTGTGTGCACGAGTGTGTGTGTGACGAGGCACTTGTTCCAGGATCACGTGAGCTGAGCACCACCAACTGTCTCCATTCTGAGAGAGGAAGCTGGGAATAGAAAGGCTTCCAGGATGGTTACCACCAGCTGGAATGCCACTGGATGGCTCCTGCTATGAGAATTTATGCTAAAGGTGAGGACCTCTGCTCTCATCAGAAGCATATTTAGGGCAAGAGGACAGCCATCTGAGGCCCAAACTCTTAGTCTCTTGGGCTGAAAATGGCACTGGCTGCACCGATTTCTATGAGGACAGCCAATGAGTTACCATGTCAACTGTCGTCCTATCCCTGGGCCTCACATTTTACGCTTTGGCAGGGAAGTCCTCCAAGGCCCAGATAGCTATGCACCCACTTACCATTTATGGAGTTTCTTCTGTGTTCCACACAGTCCTGGAGAAGTGAGCAGGGCTGGGAGCCTGTGCTGCAGGAACTCAGAGTCTGACATGGGAGAAAAACATAGCAGCATAATGGGCGTGTGATAAACTCTGTGACAGTTTTAGGTGCAAGGTGCTAGGGGAGCAGAGGGGAAGGTTCTGACTGAGTGAATCAGGGGCACCTTCCAGGAGGTGGTGATACCCTGAGCTGGGCTTACAAACTCAGGGTCTAGGTGGATAAAATAAATATTTAAAGTGATCAGGTGTAGGACAATAGGGAGAGGAGGAGCTTCATGCTGCTGGAGAATTCCTGTCCTCTCCAAAGGCGTTTCGATTTAACCTTTTAAAGAACCTTGTGCTGATGGATTAAACCCATCCGCAGGAGGCTGGGGGCTGCCAGTTTTCAGCCTCTGCTTTTGAACCGATGAGTAAGAATGCTCCAAGCAGACAAGGTGAAGAAGCGCCCTAGGGAGCAGTTTAAAAAACCTGAGGATAGTACTTCTCAACATGGAGTATATAAAAGCTCCCAGGATGAGGCAGAGATTGACACAAGGTAAAGTTCCTTGTCCTACTTGTCTGCATCTTGACCTCTGCTACATACCTACTTTCACGCATTCTGGACCACGATGTAACTGCTTTGACTTTACAGAATGATTTGGTCCTTCACATTTTAGTTCAACTTTTTGGACCCACGCTATAGCCTCACTCTCCCTCTTTGTGGTGTTCTGACCTCAGCTTGCTCCCTTTTGACAGTGTGTCCTCTGAATTTTGAATCTGGTTGAATGCATCCATTATATTTCATAATATCACAGCAATCAGGAGTGGGTGGGTTGTGAATCAAACACCTGGATTGAAATCCTCACTCATCACTTATGGGCTGTGAAATTTGGGAGAAATTCCTGACCATATATATTTAATTTCTCTGAGGTTCAGTTTCTTTTTCTGTTCAATGGGCATAATGAACCACACTTCATTTTATTTATATGAAGCACTGGGCACAACGCCTGGCGCATAGAATTGCTCTGAGGAAATGAATGAGCCCTAAAATATAATCAGCATTCCCACTCAGGAACCTGTGCCAGGCTCCATCACCAGATTCCAGATTTGTGCTGAATTTTGCCAGTCCTCTAAAGATTCCTTATTCCCTGCTGATTCATTGTCCTAGCTTCCCAGACAGCCTTAGCTTTCCAGGTCTTGCGTCCCTCCTCCTACACACCTTGCCCTGCTTTCACTGGACCTGATGCTGACATGAGTAGAGCCGGCTGTGGATAAGATATTAACATCTATCCATCAAGAACGTGGGAGTGTGTGCCCAGCACTACATGGAAAGGGCTCTAGGTCATTCTGTTCAGACGAAAGACTCCAGCTTTCCCCTCTGATGACTCTCTTGGTCTTGCCACCAGAGTTCTCTCCTATTTTCATTGACAGATATTGCTCCCTGTCAGCAACAAGGCATCCTGGGCTCTGTGTTTCAGTGGAATTGGTGAACTTCTGAAGTCACTCAGCCTGCAGCCTTTTACTTTACAACACCCCCTATGGTGTTCCGTAATTGCCTGGAAATGCATGGTGTCTCCCATCTTGTGGCTTAATTAAAATTCAGTTCTGTTCAAGAGAGTCACAATTAAGATGTGTTTTTGTCTTTCTTTCTCCTGCTATCATTTTGGGACCCCCTGATCGTGATGCCTCCTTGCTTAACCTGGAAATTGCCCAAAATATTTTCGTGGGCGGTGTGTCATTGTAGCAGCTTCTCGAAAAGAAAGACACTATGTTCTAAGGAGAACATCTTAGATGCTACTTTCTGTTAGTTACTTTATTTGATCTCCATTTGGCAGGTTATATCATCCTCATTCATGCTGAGAAGAAACTGAGGCTCAGAAAAGTTAGGTAGCACTGCTTGTCATGGCAGCAGCAAGAATTAAAAACAGAGTCAGCTGTCTTTATCGTGTCATGGGAAGGATGCTAAAGGAGTGAGAGGCAAGATGATGAAACTGCCCTTGTAAAAGATGAGATCTCAGATATCTGAAGCAGTTATCAGTGCTTCAATAAATGCTGGCAATTATCAAATTATCAGGGAGAATTAACAATGGTGACTGGAGGGAGAAATCCACAGCCTGCAACTTTCAACATCTACAGTTTTTGAGAACTAGCAAAAGAACTGGTGAGTCTTATTAATTTCACTACTCTCCACACCCAGGGTTAATCAGTGTGGTCCAAAAGTTCCGTGCCCCAAGCATTAGTAGAGACTTAATCAATGCCTGTTCAATTAAAAAATACTTTGCACAATGACTTAAAAATCACTTTCTCTAAATACTTTTGGGGAAAATGGCCATCTTGGAAGCACTGGCCTCATTCTCTCCTCAGTAGGACTCCATTGGAGAGCTAAATTCTGACTTTGAGTTAGCATTCAAAAGTTATAAAATTACTTCCTTGAACGAGTCTCTTCTTTCCCTGCAGTTCCAATGCTAAGTGAGGGTTGACCCTGCCTCCCCTTCCCCACCCACCTCCCAGCATCATTGTTTCTCCAGTTAAAGAGCATTGGAGGGACAACCCAACTGGAGGTTCTGCTGAATTACAGCTAATCACACCGCTGAGGAATCCCACTCTGCTTTGATCTCTTATCGCTCGGTGCACATAGCCCTTTCCTCTGTAAGGCCAGCTGCTCTCAGCATCGCTGTGTCTAATCAGACGTGTCACACCTCCTCTGAGGTAAATCGGGTTTATTGGAGAAGGGAAATTAAATTAAGTCTGTTTAGGAATTAATTGTGACTGTCTAGGCTTAATCTATCATATTATCCCATTGTGGTATATCGGGATCAAAACCCGCTGCCCCAGTTTTCAAACAAAATACAAACTTAATACCTAGAAAGTGGGCATAGTGTTTTGGACAGCAAAAGCAGCAAATGGAAAATTAAAAATTTAGGGACTAAAAGGCATAAGATCCACATGATATCAGTTGATTCACTTTAGGATAGAATGTAAAACATACTTGCCGAGACCACCCTCTGCTAGCTTGTCCACAAATGAAGGCGTGTGTATAGCAGGTGCTCCATAAATACTTATTCAAGTAAACGGGGAAGTGAGTGAATGGGTGAATTTCCATCGTCTTTATTACCGTGACCCAGAGGTCTTTATTGGGCCACCAGTGAATCAGGTTACATGGTGCGTGCTGTCCGCTCAAGTGCAAAACGAATATTTAACAGGATACTGGAAACTGTGCCAAGTGCTAGTGACACAGAGACCCAACTCCTGCCATCACCTGGCACGTAGTCTAGGAGAGAACTCCGTGACACAGGCAGTCGTGGTCAAGTAAACCTGCGTGATGTGAGGAGGCTGGTGGATGCATGAGATGGATAATGAGAGTCACAGTAAGAACAGACTCATAGCTTCATCACAAAGCCTCGTGGGACTTGAAAACCATAGACAGAAGTTAAGGGATGGAACATAAGGATGCTTAAGTCAGTTATCGATAGGGTTTCTGCTTGGGATAGTCCTAGTTTGCACTTGTCTTCCTGGTGTAATTATAATAGTGCCCCTTTGACCTCCAAAAGTACCCTAATGTGGATGAGAAATTATACAGTCACTCTAGTTATTGAAAATTTCGGTGAGCTGCTGATGTGTTCACGAGAGTGGCAGTTGGTAGCAACCAGCCAGAGGTTTCATCTGGTAGAGCGCAGAGAACGCGTGCACCAGGATGACGTGACTGAGAGACCTTCACTAGATAAGCTTTAGGCTTTGAGAAGAGTCAGTTCAAAAGTGAATCCCTCCTTCTTCATGTTGAGTATGTTGACCCTTTAAGAAACTTACATTTGATGATATTCTTTATACTGTATGGTGTGGCTCTTTGTTCTTGATTGCCTAATAGGGGAGGGAGGGAGGGAGAGGGAGAGGGAGAGGGAGAGAGAGAGAGAGAGAGAGAGAGAACACAGATTGCAGGTATTATTAGGTCAATGGCCAGTGGAGATCAGCAGTCTGGCTTAGGTAAGCGTTCACTGGCCACCTACAGGTAAGGATGCCTACAAAATAAAGGTAATTAGAAAACTCCCTGTAAATACATCACCCAGCTGGAAACTAATGAGTGATGGAGACCCAGTGCAGAGGAGAGAGTAATTAGACTGAGTGGGAATTCCTTCTGGAACAGGAAAATGTCAAGTATCAGGAAGAAATAATGTTTTCCAGCAGCATTTGAAACCAGATAAATCCATTTATCTTCTTAGTGCAATCATAATTTTGTTTAACAAAATGCAAAGTCAATATTTCTTTTGTAAAAAGGAAGAAGATTCATCTCTAACACACACACACACACACACACACACACACACACACAAGTTAAGTAATATTCAAGGAGTAAAAAGAACGAAGAAATCTCGACAAAGATTTAAACCCCATAACTTAAAATAAAATTTCAGGAAGGATGCAGGTACTAAGGGACTGTCATTTCTTGGTAAATTAACATTGACTTCTCCTGCCAGATTTTCTTCCCTTCTTTCCACTAAAATCATTATCTTTAATTAATGCTGGAATTTTTAGTCTTCTCAAATCATGACTGTGGGCTGGGGGTAGTAGAGGTGGTGAAGAATGTCTAATGTTTCCCTTTGATTTTAGAACCCAGGTAATTTGCCTATCCATCCATCCATCCATCCACCCACCAATCCATCCATCCATCCACTGAGGCACTACATAGTGTGGCAGGTCTAGCTTCAAGTTTGGGGAGTAATGTAACCTCAGACAAGTGACCTGCCACCTAGAAGACTCAATTTATTCATCTGCAAAATAGGTCTAACAGTGGCATCTTCCTCTTTGAGTTGTTGTGAGAAGTAGGAAGTACTCAAGAAATATAAGGTACTCTAATAATAAATAATTCACTTGTTTGTTTTAAAAAGTATTAGATGATTCCTGTCTGCACTGTGAAAATTTTTTTTCCAAAAGCAAATCAACCACAATTCTTGCCGTCAAGGAGCTCATATTTTAGCCAAGGAGACTGATATTGATATTGATATATAAAATTAAAATTTACCCCGTGTTAAAGATGTAAAATTACATGTTAAGGAAACCACAAGAAGGAACAATAACTCCACATGATGAGGGAGGGGGTGGGTAGCTGAGTAATGTTTCGCTAAGAAGATGATCAAAATGGGAAGACTAGTTAGAAAAGGGGTAGGTAGACGGTTAGTATAACCCATTTGAAGTTGCAAGTTGACTTTGATTTAATCCTTTTTAAGATAGACTATAACTTCCCTTGGGTAAATTCGTTCAAGAACAGGAGTGAGTCTTGTAAAAGTTAGGTACCTTGTTTATATTCATTCATTCATTGTATTCAGCAAAGATTTATAGGGTGCCTGGCACGTGTTCAGATGGCAAAAATGAGAGATGAGAAGGATGTGGTTCTTGTCAAGGAAATCCTGTCTGGAGGAGGAGACAGGATCAATCAAATATGATAAATGTCATGATGTGCAGAAGAGGGCACAATGAGGGGCTAAAGAGCTAGCCAGGTAGAGAGCTATGGACCAGCCATTCCAGATGAAGCAGCATGAGCCAAGGAGCAAAGGCAGAGAAGAGCACACGGTGGAGGGGAGACGCAACAGTGATGGTGTCAGTAGTGTATTAGATGGGAATCAGGAGGCTCTTAGGGCAGTTTCAGGACCTTGTATTTTATCCAAAGGTTTTAAACGGGAGCAACATGGTCAAGTGCACATTTTGAAGAGATCAATCTGGCTGCAGGGTTGAGGATAGACCAACGGGTCAAGACAAGAGATAAGGAGGAGAGATAAAAGGCCTTGGGAGGAGTCGAGGTGAAAGATGATGAGGGCATGAGTGGGAGAGTCGGAGAGAAATAAACATACTTCTGCAATATTTAGAATCTAAAAGTGGTTTCCAGACTCCCAAACCGAAAGCATCGCATTACAGAGCTGCCTCTGCTGTAAGGGTCGCTAGGAAAGCTAGACCCCCAGGGGCAGCCTTGTACTCGACCTCAGACTAGAGAAGTGTGTCCCCCAAGATCCCCATCCTCTGAACACCACGGGTCTGAACTCCTTGCCAGCCATCCCTACACCTTCACAGATTTCAGTTCCTGGAGGACTGATTACCCGAACCGTAAAACACAAATCACTAAACTTCAGCTTTCAGATGTTTCTGAGCACACGCTGTGATTATTTCATTTTCACAGCCTAAGCGTCCATATTTCTTATTGAGTGAGCAGGGTGCATGGGGCTCAAACCTTGGTGCCTGTGTTCTTTTGGAAAGTACAAGTAGAGCAAAGGGTCTTAAATAATTTAGAACTGCCCTAAATTTTTCCAGCTGTCTCCCCTTTTCCATCTCTCCAAGGGATGCAAAAAAGCAGCCTCCAGCACGCTGAAGTGTTCATATTTCTAGAAGCTCTGGGAGAAAAGAAGAAAAACCACAAATGTTCCCTCTTTAAGTATTCCTTTTGTCATATTTTCCCTTTATCCCCAATGATGGCAGTTAATAGTCACAATTTTAGAGGAAGATCTTGCATTTAGTGGCAAGATCTTGCATTTTCGCCATGGTTGCATTGAATCATAGAACGTTAGAGCTGAAATTAGAATTTAGAAACAATGAACTTCAGAGCTGGAGAGCACCTGGCATGCGTGCTGTAATTCTCATCACCCACATCCAGGGCAGACATTGCTAATCCATCACTGTGGTCTTTTCCTAGGAGCCCAGGTGTAGCCTCAAATCCTTGTCAATATGGTGTGTAAGTGACTGCCGACCGGTTGGAGTTGGCACACAAAATGAAACTCATTCATCACCCCTGTTCTAGTCCCAACAGCTGCACAGGGGGAAACTCGGCAGCGGAAATGCCCCAACACCCCCCGTCGGCAGGTAGGCTTTGTTGCTAAGACCTGCCTCCAGTGGAAGTTAGCCCTTCTGTTCCTGACTCTGAATCTATCCCTCCTATGTTTCTGTCTCTGCGTCCCCCAGAATCTCTGCGTCTTTCTCTTTCTTTGAACCTCCGAGCATCTGTCTGCTTTCTGGTTGTCTCTGAGCTGCTGTCTATTTCTCTGGCCGCATTTGTGTCTCAGTGTTTCTCGGCTCTTCTGCGGAGTAGACTTCGGCCCTAGGAATGCTCTTGGCCTCTTCGTATGTGAATTAGGGATTGTAGCTCCAGCTCTGCACCAGGGGGTTTTCAGAGTGATGTTGCTAAGAATGATGGGAAAGAGGGAGCAGAAAACATCAAACCGCCAGGGGAGATAAGGCAACAGTTTGAATTGTGATCATGGGGGAGAAAGATTTTTCTGGGATAACAGAAATGATGAAGCACATTTGTGCATGAATAACCCCCATTTAATTAGCCTCCAGAGAAGGCTCACGGTGGAGGTGGAAAGAAGAATCAAAGGAGGCAAGGATGAAATGGGAGTTCGCTGTATTTAGAGAGAGGCAGGAGGAGTTACTTCAGCATGTTTGCCCTTTTTATTTTTATTTTATTTTATTTTATTTTATTATTTTATTTTATTTTATTTTATTTTATTTTATTTTATTTATACCATGCTCGACGAGAAGGATCCCGGGGTCCTTTCAGCTTCAAGCTTGTATCTTTTCTCATGGGCTCAAGAGAGATTTCTTAAAAAAAAAAAAAAAAATTGTAAGTTCCATCTCCTCACAATTACTTGGTTTCTAAGCCAAGGGCCCACCTCAGTATTTGACCCACGCCCTTCTCTTCAGACTGTGAGCTGACTTTTCTAGTGTATGAGTTTACTCAAAGGTAAATGGAACTGTCTCGACCTCTGTCGCCTAAGCCGCTGGAGGTATCTTACTGTTAAATCAAAGGACATCCTCAAGTTGAGGCAGGCAGTGAAGAAGCCATCCAGCCTGGGCTTGCCAGTCCTACCACATCTCCAGGCTCTACCTGAGCACCTCCTTCCTTCTCTCTCTCCTGGCGTCCTCCTGGATCTCTGAGTGCGAGGTTTCCTTTTCAAGACAGGATATCAGAAGCGTGATTATAAAGGAGGAGGGGATAGCTCAGTGGTAGAACACGTGATTAGCATGCACAAGGTCCTGGGTTCAATCCCCAGTACCGCTGTTAAAAAAAAACAAACAATAAATAAACCTAATCACCTCCCCTCAAAATAAAAAAAAATTAAAGAAAAGAAGTGTGATTCTAGAGCACTAGTTCTCAAACTTGGCTGCATGTTGGAATCACGTGGGGAGTTTTCAAAAAACACGGATGTCTGGGTCCCACTCCCTGAGATGATTCTGATTTAGTTGGTATTGAATGTGGCCTGGAGCATGGAGGTTTTTGAAAATCTCCCTGGTGATTCTTATATGCAGTTTCAAGACCACTGGTCAGTGGTTCCCAACCCTGATACACCCCTGCCATTTTCTCCCCTTGGATTACTTTTATAATTTCTACCAAAATGGGAGCCCAAAGTGTCCGATGACCACTTGCATCATCTGTCATTGTCCGCGTGGCATGCAGTTACCCCTGCAGTTGCTGGCAAGCAAGAAGCAGGTGGTGAAGTCAGTTACTGGCCAGACTTCATGCATTGGGAACATTTGTGTTCACTGCTACTCTTACCACATTGGGGAACATTCTGACGGTGGGAAACATGCCACTCTCAGGGAACTGAGGTTATATCAGAAGAATAGGAGACATACCTAGTGGAAAAAATACACCCTTATATTTGCCAGCATCTCTTTTGTGTGGAGAACTAGACAATTGCCCACGTACAAATGCTCACCTGCAGGAGAAAGAATAGAGCCTGGGTGCTCGCTGAGCCACTTCAAATGGCAAATGTTGAGTGGGTATTGTGTGTCCTGTGCTTGGACTTGAAACACACCTTTACGACTGCTACAGAGTTATTTAACTTCTCTGATCCTGTATCTTCTCTGCTGTGAGATGGGTTTAATCAAAACCTACCTAATGAAATTATTCTGAGGACTAAAATAAATTATGAATTTAAAGTTTATTGCACATATTAGTTCTAAAGCTCTCACAAGTCTGCAGGGAAATATAAAACCTCAATTTAAAAATTAGTAAGAGCACGAATGGGCAATTTGTTGAAGAAAAATATATATGGCCAGTAAACAAAGGAACATACAGCATTACTAGCAATCAAACATTTCAATTAAGATGAGAACACTATTCTTTTATCTTAATAACTTGCCTTTGATTTACATTGTGGTGGGATAGGTTCTCTTATATCACACTAATGGGACTATAAGTGGATTTAGTCTTTCTAGAAAATAATTATCAAAAACCTTCAAAAAGTTTTTTTTTTTTTTTTTGGAACCAGAAATTCTACTTCTCTAGTCTTTCTTAAGGAACTAAATACGGTTGTTTATAGATGTTGATTTCAATGTCATTTGTAATTGCGAAAAATGGAAAAATCTAATTATCCAAAATATGTAAATAATTAAATTATGATGTCTCTTCAAAATAAATTAATGTCTCTATAAAATTAAATTTATTAAGTTTATCTACTGACATAGGAGCATTCTCTTGGTAAATGAAAAAGCAAGATAAACTTTATTTTCAATAATGTAATTTTGTTTTAAAAATATATGACATTTTATTTGTTGAAATGCCTTTGCTGTTATCAGACACTGACTCAAACTGGCTTCAATAATAAAGAAAATTTATAAGTTCCTATAATAGAAAATATATCAGGCTTCCAAAATGGTTGATTTAGCAATTCAATATTTTTATCAAGGATCCAGCTTATTTCTAAATTTCACCCCTGCTATCCGGGGTACTGTGTTCACCCTTAGACAGAGGGATGTTCAGGAAAAAAAAAAAAAGAGATTACATGTCTTTCTCTTCTCTGACCTCTCTCTTCCCTTCCCTGTCTCCCTCTTCAACTCTTTGGTTAAGTGAGGAAAATTTTTTTTCAATTTATAGTCGACTTACAACATTGTGCTAATTTCTGGTGTACAGCATAGTGATTCAGTTACACACACTATATATAAATACATAGATATTCCTTTTCATATTCTTTTTCATTATAGGCTATTCCAAGGTACTAAATATAGTTCCCTGTGCTAAGAATTAACATTGTTAAAATGGCCATACTGCTCTAAGCCATCCACAGATTTAATGCAATCCCTGTCAAATTACCCAGGACATTTTTCACAGAACCAGAACAAATAATCCTAAAATTTACATGGAATCACAAAAGACCCAGAATTGCCAAAGTGATACGGAATGAGGAAATTTTTCTCACTAGCCCACCTGCAGAATTCCCCTCACACATTATGGCCCTGCATTTGATTCTTCTCAGCCCTGCACCAGCCCCTGGCCACAGAAATGAGACTACACTTAGACCAATTCGGACCTATTCTTGAACTCAGTGGGGTGAGTTTCCTGAGGCTCACAGCTGATGGAAAAGGAAGAGGGAGAATCTGACAAATGAATGCTGGGTGGGCAACTACGTCCACTCTGGATATGCATCTGTCTGCTAAGATATATACCTTCCAGTTGATATGACCACCAGGGGGAAGTTGGATGGAAAAATACATGGAGGAAGTTTTTAGGTCATAGACTTGGTGCCAAGATTTTGTCTGAAGTCTGATTCCATGTGGAAGATTTTCAGAGCTCTCGGGAAAAAGAAGCAAATGCAGAAAGTAAACCAGTTAGGATGTGACCTCTGATGACAAGCCTTCTGAGACGGGGACACAGGCTCCACTGCCTGGCTGGTTCTTCCTGTCTCTTTATGACACTCCTGTGGCTTGTCGTGAGACATGGCTTATTGTAGTGATGGGAGTTAGGCTGAAACTGCATGAGAGCCAGGAGGCATTAGAAAAGGAGCAGGGAGGGGTCTTTTTGTGACTTATGTAAACCTCAGTTAAAACTCACCTAGTGAACCAGGCTGGAGATATTCATGGTCTTGTTTCCATGATGTCATAAAAAGAATGATTCCAATAAAATCTCCTATGATTCTGTAAACCAGACTGCTCTCTCTCCAGGCTCCCAAAGGACCCCAGAAACAGAGGGTTGTCTGAAGTGTATAAAAGCACTCTTGTATTCTATAAGCCTTTTAATCACATAACAATAATAGCTGGTGTCTTTGTTTCTGTGGGTTGCCATAGCAGGGTATCACAGATGTTGGCTTCAAAAGCAGATGTGTATTGTCTCACACATCCCACATCAAGGTGTTGGCAGGGCCGTGCTCTCTCTTTCTGTAGGCTCCAAGGGAGGACCGTTCCTGCCCCTTCCTAGCTTCTGACTACCAAACACAATCTTTGGTTTTCCTTGGCTTGTAGGTACATCACACCAGTCTCTCCCTCTGCATTTCCATTGTGTTCTCTCCGTGTCCATCCAGATGGGTCCATAAAGAGGAAGAAGGAAGGGGCGGGGCCAAGGGGGTGGGGACCAAAGAGTGCAGAGCAACCGCTAGAAGTTCGATGCTGTTGCTCCTATTTTACAGATAAGAATACTGAGACTTCTTAGAGGTTAGGTGCCCTGCACGAGATCATGGACTACTAACCGGAGATCTGATACTAGAACCAATGCCTCCAAAGCTTATCCCCTTTCTCTGGCCCCATGTCCTTCTGATAAAGCAAGCAGGCAGCCTGCTTGCTGTGGAAAAGCTACAATGGCTAGGAGAGGGTGCTTCCGACTTTCCCCTGCAGTGTGCAGGGCCGTGCTGGCTCTCAGCACATCTGAACTCCCACTGTTTCTTCCTGGGAGGATCCCAGCTGCTGAGGGATGAGGCCAATGCTGGAGCCAACAGTCCCTGAACCAGGAGGGATCTGAGGTGCTAAAGAAAAGAGAAGTAGACCCTCTGGGTGGAGTCTCCAGGTCTGCTTCAAAGATAACGGTGCTTGTATGTTATCACATTTCTCTGTTTGGTGCAGGAAGTTGTCGTCCTCAGTGGTTAGAGCTCAGAACTGGGAGTGGAAGTTTTGGTGAGAATAGCTCTGGGCCCAGTAGCCAGTGGTTTGAATACATCAGCTGCCAGGAGAGGAAAATAAATGTGATCTTCTTACACTTTTCCAGGAAAGGAAAAGATGGTAACTAGTTGAGGCCTTGCCGGCCATATGGTCTTGATCACAGGCACTCAACTCTGCTGTTGTGGTACAAAAGCATCCTTAGACAATATGCAAATAAATGGAGCCCAAAGGCCTCCTGGATGCCCCAGGCCTTGGGTGCTATGCTGCACCTTTGACCCTCAGAGCAGCGGGGACTTCCAGGCTGCCCGCCCCCGCATGGCCCTGCTTGACCCAGTGGTATAGTCGTGGAGGTAATCACAAAATATTTAAACTGGATATGATTTTCAGAGCATCTAGGCCAACTCCTTCATTGAACAAATGAAAATAAATGAGGCCCAGAGAGGGAAGGTGACTTATCCAGAGCTGAAAAACTTAGTGGCAGAGCTAAGACTAGAATGAGATTCTCCTAATTCCCAACCAGGGCTCTTTCCACCCCACCACCTGCCCTCTGTCCACCAGAGTGTTTTGTTTTCATTTAAAAACTACACAGGTGGTTTTGTGGTTAAGAGCACAGTTGTGGGGGACAGACCACTGGGCTCATATCTTTGCTAAACCACTTACCAGCTCTCTGACCTTGAGAGAATAACTTGCTTGTCTGCACTTCAGTTTACTAATCTGTAAAATGGGCATAATTACAGGACCTGCCCCCATAAAATGTTGTGAAGAACAAATACCATAAGTACATTAGCCTAATTCTGGGCAGATAGCAAGTGATAGATGAATATTAGAAATCATTATGATTATTCATAAAGGAAATGACCTTGAATATCAATTATTCCTCGGTTTAGAAGTTCAGCAGAGATAAAGGGACTTACCAAGCTCATGCATCTTGAAAAGGGCATATGTTCCCATACACTATGCACGTCTCGTCCAAGTCCAGGCCACTTTCAATAATAATTGGCAGGGAATCTGCACTGGTGAGAGCTTACTGATGAACGTAACTGAGAGGATGGTTGCTGATTTCTGTCATGCTGGGTCCAGCTGCTTACACAATGGCCTCAGTCTTTCTCTCTTTCTCTCTTCTCCCACTCCTTTCCCACCTCCTGGCTTTATTTCCTGTTGGGTTGATTTCATCCTTAAATAAGCCTTCCTCACACAGTGAGTCTCACATCTCCAGACTTAAATTATGTTTTTATGTAATAATCACTATGGAAAAAGAAGAGCTATGATTTCTCAATTGTTCCTGCAAAAGTTCTGGAATTCATGATGATTGGATCTACTGCAGTCATATATTCAAGCCTGAACCCATCACTTTGGCCAGAGGCACTTCAGTGATTAGCCAGGGCTGACTCATGTGCCCATTTCTGGATCAGGGTAGGACTGAGTCACCCCTACTGAAATCACAGAGAGCCGACACCAGAGGAAGGGAAGATGGAGACATGCAGGCAAATGCAACCAGGGTCAGGAGCCCTGTCTTTCCACTCTTCTCCAATGGAAGGACACCAACCACACCCATTTGCCATCACTTCTCTTCCCCGCTGGCCTTCTCTATTCTGTCCGTCTCTCTAATCTGCTTCCACCTCCTCCTCCATTACTATTTCATTATGTAACTTTAGATGACCCACTAGACCTTACTGGACCTCAGCTTTTTCATAGAATACATAGTAAGCATCCTATAATGTTTAGATGTTGTTGTCACAAAGCTGTACAAAGGGTAAGATAGAAAGCTTGTCTTCTAGGAGCGCATGATCTGTGGAAGGTGAAGAGATTGAGCTGTTGGGTGCTTGTCTGTTACTTATGTAGATGCTGGGTTAGCTGGGATTTGGCTTGTCTAGGTTAGGCTGGGCTTGGTTTCAAGCTGCAGTTTGGGTACAAATCTGCTCCCTGCACTTGCCATTCTCCTTGGACCAACATCTACCCTTAAATGTTCCCCCAGCAAAAGGCAGAAAAGCAAGAAGACAGGCCTGGCTATGCAAGTCCTTTTCAAGCTTCTCTTTATATCACATTCTCTAACAATCCCATTGGCCAGAGCCAGTCACATGTTAAAGCACAAAGCCAAGTACATCTAGCCATGCCAAGAGTGCAGGTGTGTAATGTTATCACAGGGGGATACAAGGTTTGGGGCCAGTAATTCAACCTGCATCATATTTATTTAATACCAAGTAGAAGGTCACGATGTGATAGGAGAGATACAGATAGAAATGTCAAAAGAGCTCAGAATTAGAAAAACTTACCTCTAACTGCTTAAGAGTTCATGGAGAATATTGTGGAAAAGGGGTTGATTGAGATAAATTTTGTAAGATAAGTGAAGATTTGGATTCCCAGGCATTGGGAAAGAGAAGGAAAAGTCCAGGCAGACAGAATAGTTCTCAACAAAGGCATGAAAGCAGGGGCGTGTCCAGAAATAATGAGAACTTTTACTTGGCCAGATTTGTGGAGGAAAGTTACGGTTATCAGGGAAAGCTGGGGCCACTGAGGGCCCCAGTCAGTTTACAGACTGAGCAGCCCTGAGGGTTAAAGAGACCAGAAGATTCCTTTCGGATATTCAGGAGCAAGTGGCCATCAATAACTTTTGCCAATGAGGGAAAACTTAATGACCCACACAAGCAAAATACAGCAACCAGCAAGATGGCGGCCCCTTAAGAACAGAGTGACGTTATGGGTGGCCCTCAGCCAGGCTGGCAGCAGCATTCGCCATCTGGAAATGCAGCAGCGAGGGGTACAGGGTAACCAGGCTTCAGAGAAAACAGGGATTAAGAGACGATTTTAAACAAACTTGTATCTTATAATATGAAAATGAATACATGTATGTATATGCAAGACTGGGACATTGTAACTGACTATACTTCAATTAAAAAAATAAACAAAATAACAACAACAAACAAAATCTATTTTACTTGTTCAGGAGAGGCTGACGCCCTTCTCAGGTTAGGAGACATAGTCAAAGAAGTTCCTGAACTTAACAGGACAAAAGGGATTCAGAGTTCGATCATGAGGCTAAGTCCCAATTCCATCATTTATTGACTGGGTCAATAAATTGTCACCTTTTATGGGCCTCAGTGTCCTTGTCCATAAACTGGGAGTTAATAACACCTGGGACTGTCACGATAAGCAAATGTGATGGTATGTGGTATGGAGGAACAGAGACGTTTGTGGGAGAGGACTGTGGAATAAGGAAAGGGATCTGAGGGAATCAGTGACGCTAGCAGCTGGAGCATCAGTGAAGCGAGCGCAAGAGGAAGGAGAAGAAAGTTGGACCAACGTTAGGCAGTTCTGCTCACCATCTGCTGCAATTTTCCTTTTATGTTCTCTTCTATACTGGACATTTTGGGGATGTGAAAATGATATTCTCAGTTGAAGGTACAGTTTTTGATGTAAAATGTTGCCAGTCAGACACATGTGAGACTTGGATTCAGAACTGAGATGAGTGGGAAGGGACAGGATACATGAAGTGTCTATGTTGCCGGTGTCCAGACCACTCAGGCTCTAGAGGGGTCAACATCCTGCTGGTGGCTTCCCGAACCCTGCATCACCCTTCAGGTGGGTTGTTCCCGGATCTGCTCTCGGGGCATTGGGCTCCCGAGGCCTGGATTGTGGAGCGGGTAGTAGGAACACTGGCCTTCTGATTCCCCAAGTAGCCTTATTGTCGCAGAGGCTCCCGTGATGAGCCAGTTCTGGGGTGCTCTAGAATCATTCCTGGTCGTTCCTTACTTAGAACGTACCTCTCCAGACCTTATACTGATTTTACAAGCATTTGACTCCTTGTCTCAAATGCCTTAAAAAAAATAAAGCAGAATTCATTTTTGTTATCTACCATCGAGCCCCAACTGGCACACTGGAGTGGGTGCATCTTTAAAGGCACCGTCTGGCTCAGTCCTTCTCTAACCTCTTCCAGCTTTAACTTCCAAAAGCCTCCTGGACACCTCTTTTTGGACCATCTGCCTGTCAGTTTGCTACTCCCAATCCAACCTAAATACTGTGGCCAGATTTATCTTCTCAAAAGCAAATTACTAATCACGTACCTTGGGATTTCCAGTTTCAAATGACAGAGAGAGAGATTGTTTCTCCTTTCTCCCCTTGGAGGTCACCCTCAAAGCAACAAGGATTATGTAGAAAGAAATAAAAGCTCGATCTCTAGTGAAACCAGGAGACATCTGTAACCCTGAACCACAATACATAGAGAGGAGCTGCCCTACACAGTGAAGCTCAAATGAGGCGAGGAAAGGAAACAGACCGCATGCTCACAGCTACAGACCTCAGGAGGATATGGCCAAACGCATTCTCCAAAGTTCATGGCACGTCCAGAGGGCAACCCCAGTGAGCCCTTATTTGGAACTACGGAAATTGTTATGTAAATTGATGGCAGGAGCTTCCCTGAACAGTTGGGCCTAAGGAGAAACAGGGGAGATAGTACTGAATGAGAAATTCACACAGACAAACCCTAAATCCAGGAAGTAGTCTGCAGGTGAGGCAGGGTAGGCAGAACAGCCAGGGGGGTTTTGCCTGAGCAAGTTGAAGGCTAGAGGACCAGTTATCAGGATGTGGAAGGGTGAAGACGAAAACTCACTGGATAACGTCAGGATAGAATGGGAGGTGAGGAAGACCAACGAGAGTTTTACTATAAAGGGAAACAGGACAATGGGGTAGGAGCCGCAGGAAGGTGGAGTTGAAAAGTGTGATGGTTGATTTTATGTGTCTACTGGACTGGGTCATTGAGTGCCCAGATATTTGGTTAGACATTATTTCTGGGTGTGCCTGTGAGTGTATTTTGGATGAGATTAGCATTTGAATTCATAGACTGAATAAAGCAGTTCTCAATGTAGATTTCCCTCCCCAAGGCGGATGGGAATCATCCAATCTGTTGAGGGCTTGAACAGAACAAAAATGTGGAGGAAGGGAGAATCTGCTCTCCCAGCCTGACTGCTGAGCTGGGACACCTTCTCCTGCCCTCAGGCTGGGACTTACATCATCAGTGCTTCTGGTTCTCAAGCCTTTGAACTTGGACTAGAATTCACAGCACTGGTTCTCCTGGTTCTCAGGCCCTTGGACTCGGGTTGGAACTACATCAGTGGCTCTCCCTACTTGCATGGTCTCTGGCTCTCAGGTGCCAGACTGTGGGACTTCTTAGTCTCCAAAACTGCATGAACCAATTCCTCATAATCAGTCTCTTTCTTTCTATCTATCTATCTATCTATCTATCTATCTATCTATCTATCTATCTATCTATCTATCTTTCTACCTACCTACCTATCATCTATTTATTATCTATCTATCTATCATCTATCTTGTATGGATTCTGTTTCTCTATGGTATCTTTACTAATATAAGGAATGCAAGTATGTTAGTATGCTTATGGTAATTATTAAATGAGACAGGATGGGACCCCCTGCACAGGAGAAGGATTTGACTTTTAATAGGAGCATGTGTAGTTTGTTGTTGACAACAGAAGCGGACACAGTATATGAGAATAAATCTGGCAGGTTCGTGTATGTGGTGTGGGGAGCGTAACTGAGTTCTCTTTGCATCACTTCTATTTCTTCAAAGAAACAGAAGCAATATAATCAACGGAGAGCAAAACAAGGAAGGAGACCTGAGGAGAAAATGCAAAGTTATTGTCTAGGGGAGAGGGAAAATGAAGGCGCTAAGGAAAATTACTGTGATTGTTGAGTGTTCCTAAAGGGCTCATATGAATGAAGTGGTCATAGGTTTAAAGTAAGCCCCGGCGAAATATGTGCATGTGCGAGTGTGTGTGTGTGTGTGTGTGTGTGTGTGCGCTGCGCGCGCGCGCATTCACGTGCACTCAAGCACGCGTGCATCCAGACCAATACAATAAAGGGAGAAAATGGCAGGGTGTTTGAAGATATAGGTAAGGGAACATGAAATCTGAGATGGATAAACTAGGAGGTAAGGGTATGAAGTAGGGGACAGTAAAATGATGGTAGAATCAGTATGTGGAAGGTCCTCACTGGATTAAACAATTATTGGTGCTGGGAAAGAATGAACTGGAAAGTTCCAAGGAGGCAGGGCTTAGAATGCCTGAAACAGTTCAGGAGGGACTGCAATTAGTCACAATGATAAGAACTACATGTGATTATAAAAACGAGAGACCAAGTTAGGTGGAGAATGAGATCCTTGAAATGAAGGGTCAAAGAAACATAGAAAATATGCTATGAGGAGGAAGTGATGATACTGAAATAATTCAGAATGATGTTTAGGGAGTTGCAGTGAGTGAGGTGCCGAATCTTTGAGCGATGGGGGGATTGATCCGGGTTTCTATAGATGACTGCAATAAGGAAGGGTAGTTGTGATATAATATGATGGCATAAGCCTCAAAGTCAATGTTTTCAAGGAGAAAATGGTGAAAATTGTCTGAAAAAAAAGCAATTATGAATGAGAGGGGTAAACACCACATCTCCAGGTCCAGAGGTGCAGAGGGAGGTGAGGGAATCAGCCAGCTCTGAGAAGCTTGTAGGAGATAAAAATTGCCCTTAGTTAGGGCCAGGCTTCACTTTGAGGGGAAAGAGGAAGGGGTAATTCAGAGCAGATGTGAGACTATAAGGGATTTTGCTGATAATGGGCTATGAGTTCCAGAAGGCAAAGAAGTTAAGCTTTCCAGAAGTGAAAGCAAGGTAGAGGAGTGGTTAGATTAAATAATAAATTTTACCATGTGGGAATGAAAGTCCAAATGGTAAGTGACATCCAGAGGGTCTGAGAACTCCAGTGGTTCTGACAACAGGGATACAGGCATGATGACATGAGTCTTGAGCATTTCCAAGGCAGTTTGTGGTGCTGGTTGTGTCTTCTTTGCATGTGAGTGTGGGTTGGTTGAAAGATTGGGTTCATTTAAGGATCAAGCCAAGCTCTGAGGCTTCATCATTCTTTCTATAAAATATTACTATAAAGCAGATTTTTTAAAAAGAAATATTTTATCATTATGTAAAAAAAAATCTCAATGAAACAATCACCTCCATAAAATTAGTCTAAAGTGAGCATACAGTAGGTCAGAGAAAATATGGTAAAATGAAAAAAAGTGTTTAAATATGAGCTGGCAGAACTCGGGGGGAAAAGAAGAGAAAGATAAAAATGAATCCATCACAGGAATGAAGGTTCTTTTGATTTGAAAAGGCTCATAAGTAGACTATGCATGAATGAAAACATAATGAGGGACATGGAAGAGAGAATAAGAAAAGTGAGTTACAGCTGTAAAAATGAGTAAAATAATGCCATTTGCAGCAACATGGGTGGAATTGGAAATTATCATACTAGGTCAAGTAAGACAGGAAGAGGAAGAAAAATATCACATGATATCACTTATATGTGGAATTTGAAAAAAGGGGCACTAATTAACTTATTTACAAAACAGAAACAGACTCACAGACATAGAAAACAAACTTATGGTTACCAGGGGGGAAAGGGGAGGGTGGAGGGATAAACTGGGAGTTTAGAATTTGCAGATACTAACTACTATGTATAAAATAGATAGAAAACAAGATCCTACTGTATGGCACAGGGAACTATATTCCATACCTTGTAATAGCCTAGAATGAAAAAGAATATGAAAAAGTATATATATATATGAAAAATATGAAAAAGTATATATATACACACACACACAGATTTACTGTATGGCACAGGGAACTATATTCAATACTTTGTAATAACCTACAATGGAAAATAATACATACATAGAACTGAATCACTTTGCTGTACACCTAAAACTAACACAGCATTGTAAATCATCTATACTTCAATAAAAAAAAAAAAGAATCAATTAAACTTGGGTGGGAATGAAAAAGAGGATGTAAGAGGAAGAGAAAACATACTGTTGTCACAATTCCTATTAGGGAGCTGATGGATTCTGGCTAAAGAATAGAGAACTAAGCATCACACTAGTTATAGTTATAAAGGCAAACCACTAGAACAGACAAAATCCCAAACTTTCCAAAATATGAGCAGAAAAACATGTCCACACAACTTTAAAAAAAAAAAAAAGGAAGAAAATCAGACTTTTTAATGAAAGATTTAAAAAACTTAAATGATAACGGGAGAGAATGAATATTAAACATGATTATTTGGAGCTGAATAGCGCTTTTCCTGTTCTTAATGTTTCTTTCCACGTGATAAATTTGTTCTGCTCCTCCTGAGCGCTCTCTGCCTCTTTGGACACTCTGCCTGAGGGGAGGCGAGGTGATTTATCTATCTGGTAAATTTAGAAGAAGTAAACGGATCACAGTGCTCTCAGCTCCTCTCGGGAGCTGCCCTTGGGGTACATGAGTTCTAAGCCGCTCCTCCAGGCAGTGACTCTTTATCTCTGCTTGGGGCCTTGGGCCAATTTCGGCAGGTTTGCCTGTGTCTGAGTGGGTAAGGCTTAAACGCATGGGTTCAGTTTTAGAAAACCTACAAACATGACTCACATAATCCAGCCTAGCCTTAGTCAATACCAATAACATTTTGACTTTGATATTCTCATTCCTCAAATTGTTCCGTACACAGGTGTGGGAGGGAATGACACTTATCAGACCCTCACCAAAGACCCTCGTAATGGTAATTTGGGGTTTTTGAAGAGCTCACCTCGATGACAGAATGTTTGCAAAGCATTTATGGTAGGTGGCTCACAAGTGCGATTAAATGAGTGAGTGGCTGCATTTTAGAACTTCAGAGGAAGAGGACTGCTAGTTCTGGTGTGGCCGAAAGCAAGGATGTGGAAACGCCGGGACTGTAGGTTGGTCATCTTTCCATCTGAGCACAGAGCAAAGAGACAGCTACTCTGCATGGGAAAAGGGTGACTTGCGGCCGTCTTGCTCCCTACTGGCTTCCCAGTTTCTGGTTCCAGACCTTTGTGGGGCCCAGTGACGTTCTACTCCCTTGGGTTCTGTAAGTCATGCTTGTCTCCTCCTAAAACATCCTCCTCGCTTTTATTTTTGCTGTGTCAGCTCATTTGAAGTGAGTTGTTTCTACCATCAGTCAAAGGACTTGACTAACCCATGAGATGCTGCAAGATGCTTTCTAAGTTTGCAAAATTTTTGAGAATTCTGAGTCTGGGCCAAACAACCAGAATACTTTATAGAAAGAGCCAGGGCGCTTGTGTGGCAAGGAAGCAACCACTGGGTTTTTCTCAGCGGACTGTGGTGGGTGGGTCTGAAGTCAAACTCTTCCAGAAACCATCACTTGGAGAGAAGCCATAGGCAGCCAGAAATATTTTTTTTTTAAAAAAATGCAAAGGCCAATATGTAGCAGTTAAAGTTCCAGTCTTCCCACCTCATGAATCATCAGCAAAGTGCAGAGCTTCTGAACGCTAACCAGTTGGGTACCACATTAATTCTACTGTGTAATTCTCTAAATTCTACCCGTCTCACAGATGGAGTCCAAAACCCAAATATCAGCCTGCTCTATTCTGATTCGAGCTCTCATTTGCCTGTACTCTGCTTTCCCGAGAGCCTGGGGTGACTGATTGAAGACCCTGGACTTTTGCAGGCTTAAACTAATAGGTGTGGAAAGTGTCTGTTCTGGGATGGAGGTGACCGGGAAACTGGCAACGGAGTGGGAGGAACCTTCGGTACACAAGCTGGGACTGAGATGAGCTTCTGCACTGGGGGGTAGATAATTCCAGTTCATAAACAGATCCCAAACCGCCGACGAATAAGGTCTGGTTGTCGCTTCGCATCCACAACGGTGTCTGGCACACAGCAGGGACACGACAAATATTTGTTTGAATATTGAATGAAGTCTGTTGAACCTCCCATATTTGTTCTCATGTTACATGCTTCTCTCTTTGGAAGCATTTAACACAATAATGCTTTCATTTACTTAAGTATTTCTTTGATCAATAGCCATCTTCCCAACCAGAGAAGCAAGGGCGAAGGGGCCACATTTACACTGGCTCACTATTGGGTTCCCGAGTGCAGAGCACAGTGTTTGTATATTCTTTAATCTTAATAAATATTTGGGGGATAAATAAGCAATGTCTTTATTTATGAAGTATATGCTTGGCAAAAACTGTTTCAGAAGGCTGAGTGTTTAATTTGAGTGGAGTTCAAGACCTCGCCCATGGCCATTTGAATGACCTCTTGGCAAGGCCATGAGTTCTCTCTCTTCCCTCCTTCCCAGATGCTCAGGGACTGGCTTGTTAGTATCTGGCCTTTTCCCTCTCTTCTGCCTGGAATGAGAGAGTTGATCTTTATCAAATCAGGATCTGTCAAAATGAAATGTAGCAACCCCAGCTGTCTGCCACTTCAGCAAGAGATTTACTGTTAGAACCAAAGGGACACAGTTCACAGCAGGAGTAACGCCCCAGCCATCTGCAGGTGAGGCCATCTGGGTGTCCCCTTGCCTCTGTGGACCTTCTTCTTCCCTGTCACTCTTGCTTGATCAGCTGGGTCTTCTCTCGGACTTTTGCAGTGAGGCTGGAGAAGGGGATAAAAGGCTGGGGTCCTGCAGCTCGGGAAACCTATAGCACCCAGACCAAGCACTGGGAGGTCTCTTCAGAGGCTCCGTTGAAGTTTCTGGAGCAGCAGGATGGGGTTCTCTGTCTTCTTCAACTTCTCTGTCCCTCTCATTCATCACTCCTGATTTGCGTAATATGACGCATTGAATTTACACCCTGAAAAGTAACCAGCATCACCACGAGAGGTTTTTTTGCCTTACCGGTGCTTGCTCTGCATCTTGACGGGCTTGATGATGCAGATCCAAGGGTGGCTGCTGAGATGTGTGGCCTGAACACAAAGGGAGGACCACCCAGAATGAAACGGATCCTTGAAGGAAATGATAGAAAAACAGGGAGGGACATGGAGAGATCGTGGACTTCTGGTGTTCATGAAGCCATGAGTTGGCACCGATTAGAAAGTGACGTGCATTCACCAGAATGCCTTCATTTGCAAGGGGCAAAAACTTAATTCAAAAACGTTTGAGAAACATATGATATCACTTATATTTGGAATCTAAAAAAAAATGATGCAAATGAACTTATTTACAAAACAGAAACAGACTCAGACGTAGAAAACAAACTTACGGTTACCAACAGGGAAAGGGGGCAGAGGGATAGATTGGGAATTTGGGATTAATAGATACACACTATTGTATATAAAATAGATAAACAGCAAGGACCTCCTGTATAGCACAGGAAACTATATTCAATATCTTGTAATAACCTATAATGAAAAAGAATCTAAAAAAGAATATATATATATATAGAAAATATATATGAATATATATACACATATACACACATTTTATTTATTTATTTATATATATATAAATATGTATGTATGTGTGTGTGTGTGTGTGTGTGTGTATATATATATATATATATATATATATATATATATATATATATATATATATAAGTTTAGGGAAGAAAAAAAGAGAATTTTATTGACCCACGACACTGGGAAGTCCCAGTGGTGAAGGAAGCATTTAGGCAAGACTGGGTCCGGGCACTTGGAAAATACCACCGGGAATCCGTCTTTTTCCTCCTGGCTCTGTTTTCTTCTAGAAAAGCTTCATTCTCAAGCTTCTTCTCCAGCATGGCTGCTGTCAGTTTGAGGCTGACATCACAGAATTGCCAGACTCATCAAGTGAAAATACAGAAGCCCAGTTAGATGTGAATCTCACATACACAGCTAATACCTGCTTTAGTATAAGTCTGTCCCATGCAGTATTTGGGACGTACTTATACTAAAACATGTATCGGTCATTCCTTATTTTGCGTGGCCACCCTTACAGGACCATCTGTCATCTGCAGAGCCAGTAACTTCAGAAGAAAGAGCACAGCTCCCTCTCTTACACAATCTATCCTTAAAACAGTTCTGATTGGCCGGCCAATGTCATACATTCATCCCTGTGATTGGGGAGGTGGGTCCAGGTGATTAAAGACCCCAGCGGGGAGAAGCCATTCAGTCAGTCACTATGTGATAAACTCTCCTGTGTACCAGGCCCCAGTCTAAGTGCACAGATTCAGCTGTGAACACGATAGACGGGCACCCTGGCTGTAAGGAGCTTACTTTCTGTTGCGGGTGGGAGGGGGCGGACAATGAATATGTTTATAAATAAATAGGATAACTTCATGTACTGACAAATGCTATGAAGATGATAAAATAAGACACCGGGGTGGGAAGCATCTGAGGCTATTGTGGGTTGAGTTGCATCCCCTGCAAACAGATACATGAAGTCCTAACCTCCAGAACCTATGAACGTGACCTTATTTGAAAATAGGGTCTTTTTGGACGTAATCAAATTAAGATGAGCTCATACTGTGTTAAGGCAGCCCCTAATCCAATGAGTGGTGTCCTCTTTTAGGAAAGGAAATGTGGGCACAGACACAGAGAGGACTATGCTGTGTGATGATGGAGGCAGAAACTGGTGTGATGCATCTAGAAGCCAAGGAATGCTGAAGGGTTGCTGGCATCCACCAGAAACCAAGAGAGAGAGACACAGAATAGATTCTCCCCTAGAGCCTTCAGAGGGACGTGGCCTGGCTGACACTTTGATTTCAGACTTTCGGCCTCCAGAAATGTGAGGGACTAAATTTCTGTGGTTTTAAGCCATCCAGTTATGGTCATTGATTTGGGCAGCTTGGCTGAGTGGTCAGAAAGGACCCCTCTGAGGAAGCAGCATAGGATCTGAGACTGGAAGGATGAGGAGGGACAGTTGTGGGAACCTCCAGTGGAAGAAAACTTAAAGGAGAAGGAACAGGAAGTGTGGAGCCCTGGGATCAGGCATGGCGGTATTTGTGGTCGTGGGGCTGGAGCACAGAGGAAGAGGACCAGAGAGAGAGAGGGGTGCTCTCAGAAGACCAGGCAGCTCCCTGAGGTCAGGGAGGCTGGGGGCAGCAAAGACTGGATTTACATCCTATCTCTGCCACTTCCTCACCATGTGATCTTGTTTCTTAACTTAGAATGTGCATTTGAGTCTCCAAATACAAAATGTCCATGGAAATGCTTTTGAATCCAAGAGCTAGCTCCCAAATGAGCCTTCTTCGTTTGTTGTTTTTGCAACCTTGCATGTCCTGTGAAATTTCATTCTCATCCTAAACCCATGTGGACTTCCATTGTCTTTTGTAATCATTTGCAATCTGTCTTGGCCATAACTCCTAAAATGTTTTTGCCTCATGGACTGGTACTCTGCCCAAGTTCTCTTGGTCTCTAATCATTGCCTTGTCCATTCCTGGTTTTGATTTTAATGCCTACATCTGATGCTGATAGCTCATGGCCCACGCCTGGCTCCATGAATGAGCAGGGGCAGAGCTGCAGTAATTTAGAGCTGCGAGTTAGCCTTGAGCAGGGGACAGCATTGAAGCATTCATTCGTAGTTTCTCTTAGGATTTAAATAGCCTACACCTGCACAATGGCTAGGGTTAGAGTTCAACATGCCAGTGAGAAATATCACTGACCTGCATTCATGAGGTTGATCCCATGACCTTGTCCTTATCAGTATCACATGGCAGTCAGCTGGCCCAGATTGATAGACGAAACTCTTCTCTGATGTTGAATAAGAATGACTTTTCCTGAAGCCAGTGGTTCTCAAACTTGAGTGAATGTCGGAATCATCTGGAGGGCTTGTTAGAGCACAAATTCCTGTTGCTTACCCTCAGAATTTCGGATTCAGTAGGTCTTGGGTGGGGCCTGAGAACTGGCATCTCTAGTGAGTTCCCAGGTGGTGCTGTAGCTGCTGGTCTGGGGACCCCTCTTCCCACTGCCCTGAACTGACACAGAAGGAAGCTGAATGCCAGAAAACCATCAAATTGATGGGAAGGAAGCGTGAAAACCTCTGGGAGGATGAGTCTTGGTCAGTCGGATAGTGAGTCCTGATGGGGAAATTAATACACTCAAGTCCTTGAGAAGCTTCTGCTTTAGAAGACGGGCTGGAGAGAAGCCCTAAGAAAGGCTTTGTGGAGGAGATGACATTTGAGCTGAAGATACGTAGGTGGCAAAAGATGAGGAAAGACATTTCGAGTTCAAGGATCAGAGTGGGTGAAGGCTTGGAGGCACAGAAGTGTGAGGAACCACTGGAAGCTCCTTCAGTTTGGCTAGAACAGTGGGTTTCACACATTTTGACCACAAGCCCCAGTAAAACACATTTTACACCATGCACTCAATGTAATACACAGTTTCTGTTACACTTAAGTGTACACATGAGTGTATACATTTATATTCAGCAGCAGCAGACCTTCATGAAACAGTTACCCTCCTGGATGCAGTGCAGGATTGCATAATGGTTAGGAACATGGCCTCTGCCCCCAGGCTACCTGGGTTCAAGCCTGTCTTAACCACATTTGGCAACTTATTTAAACTCACCGAGCCCCAGTGTCCTCATTTGTAAAACAGGGATGGCCACATCGCCTATGTCACAGGGTCAGTGTGAAAAGACTGTGAGTATGGGTAAGGATTGAGCACAGAGCCTGCTTTAAGGAAAAGCCATGCCATTTTGCTTGAGTCATAAAAAAATGCTGGTCACAATACACTCAGTTGATTTCAGGACGTCCTTAATGAGCCTCTGTGTACACCTTGGAGAGCTAGAAAGGGGGGTTTCAGTGAGGGTAAAGCAGACGTGTGGATATGATGGTTTGGATCCATAGCAGGGAGGCTCTTGAATGCCAGAGTAAGGACTCTGGACTTCGGTCATCGGGCAGCCAGTAAAGGTTTTGTCTGGACACAGTGTTGTGATCCAGGCTGCACTGAGGACCCTGAATCTGGCTGTAGCGTGAAAGTGATAGAGAACTGAAGACGGGGGCGGGGAAGTGGAGCGGAGAGAGATGTGGTCCAGGCAAGAGGCAGTATGGACCCCTATGAGGGCGGAGCAGTGGGAATGGCAGGGGGAGAGAAGGAACATGGTCTCTTGCGGCCACACTGAGTACCTCGACCATCAAAGCTACACTGCCCCTTGGGTTAGCAAGCGACCCAGAGCCCGGCTGTATCTCTCCCTACCTGAAGCAGCACTGGAGACCCATACATCCCCTGTCATCCCAACTGAGAGAGACTCGAGTGTGGGGAGTTGGCTTCCTCTGAAGATGTAAGTGGAGGGGGAAGGAAGCCTAACGCTAGAGAGAGCTAATCTTGGGTCCACTCCTCAGTAGGTCCTTGGAGCTGGCAGCAGTATTCAAATGAGAGAAAATTCCTCAAAGGCCCAGGAAAGTAACTGAGGTCTCTCTGGATGCGGAAGAATAATCCTCAGATATTAAAGCAGCGTCTGTGACCAAACCTTCACAAAAGATCTTAAGCTGGAATTCAAGTTGCTAATTAGATCCTTGTTTATCATGTTAGATTCTTTCAGAGGCTTAGTGGAGGGGAGAGGGGAGGGAACGAGCGCGGGGGAGGGGGGTTAATGCATAAGAAAGTCAGTAATTAATCTTCCCGAAGGCTTAATCACATCTTGACAAATGAAACGCTGATATGAGTTTCAAGTTGGTCTTTTCAGGAGCCGGTGATGAGGGAGGATGGGGCAACCCTGAATTTAGGCAGAGGAAACATCATGCGTTTGTGCATTCAGTGGTATTTGTTAAATTCTTCTGGAAGCTTCAAGACAGCTATGGCACGGCCCAGAGGGCGTGGTGTTGGCCTCTGAGCCTACTGTCACAGCTGGACTCTATCCAGTGAAGTGAAGCCGCAATTCCTGCGTCTCCTCTTAAGGTCGTCTTACTTGGTCTCCTGGGACATGTGCTCATTCTTAACCTTGGATAACTGTACAAACAGCAAAGACTGGGTGCTTACCGTGTGCCTGGTTCTGTTCTAATTCCTTTACTTGGATTACTTCCTTCATGGCTCACAACCATCCTGTGAAACATATTGTGTTATCCGGTTCCATTTCAAGGATGAGAAAATTGAGGCACTCATGATGGATGGAATTTCCCCAGGTCACAAAGCACTCACCTGGTGGATTTGGGATGTAGATCCAGGTAGTCAGGAGACAGAAACTCATTCTACTCTGACTCTTGTCCAGATGGGCTTAGACATCTGACTGTTCCTTTCCCGGTCTCCATTGATTGTCAGGGTCCCCCACTGCTTGGCTGCTTTAGACAGTAGCTGGAAAACTGTTGAGTCTGCATCTGTAGGCGACAAGATCGCTCCAGGACCCTACTCCAGGTCCACTTCCCTGGAGCCTGATCTTCTGCTCTTCTGAACATCAGGACATATGGAAAGTCTTCCAGTGTGGCCGCACCCAGGGGGATTAATACACCAGAGTGAGATGAGACAGTAAATGAGAAAGTGGTTTGTAAACTGTAATGGACGGGAAGGTCTGAGGGGCCCTGACTGGACTCTTTTCTTGAATTGCACCACAAGAAAGGATTTTACGTGGTGACCAGGAGGGAGCCGCTACAGAGAACTGTCCAGGGCTTTGCATCCCGGGGAAAAAATCCATTGCATTTTCTTTCTTCAAGTTCACCGCTTACCTCTCCTTTTACCCGTGATCCTAGAAGCTCTGGGTCTTCCAGGAAGAGTTCTCAGAGTTTATCTTGTTTCATCTCCGCCAACCTTGGGAGTCTGGCTGAGTCAGCAGATTTTTCAACCTTGCTATTTATTTGCATCCATGTCCAGGTTGTTAATATATATACCTCCACTGTGTGCTGCTGGCCTCTTGAGTGCCGGAGGGCATGAAAATATTCACTTCCGTTCATGCAGAGAATTTGCTATTAACTCCAGTGCTTCATTTACAACAAACAAAAAAAATCATTCACAGAAACCTGACAAGATTTTTCCAGCTTTTCCCAGCTTTTCAAACTGATTCAAATATTTTCAAGGTTATTTTAACTTCTCTCACCCTCTATTTCCAGGATTGTTCAAAATTAGTTTTTTTTCTTTGATTAAAAACAAATCATTCTCACGGTAGAGAATTTGGAAAGCTCAGAAAAGTATAAAGAGAAAAATAGTTCCTTACATTTTAATTCCCTGACGCATTCACTCAGCATTTTCGGATATATGATTCCAGTTCGTTTTTTTTTTTTTCCTGCTACATTTCTAATAGAGCTAGACTATTCAGTATTTATAATTTTTGAATGTGTCCTTTCTTCACAATTAACTAGCTGTGCCTCCATTCCAAGGTCCCATTCAATTTTCTGCTCATCATTGAAATGACCTGCCGGTCCCAAGAATGTAGCAAATAAGCACCAGTCTTACTCCCCCCTCGGACTGGGCAGGGACTTGCTTGTGATGCTGGTGGGTTTATAAACAGCACAACAGAAGGCAGAACCCCAGGGAGTAGGCACTTTGAGTTGAGACGTATTCACAGTAGAGTCCCCAAAACTCTACTTACTAGTTTCGTGAGTCTGGGGAAAGTTTCCCAAATGCTCCGAGTCTCAGCTGATTTTATTGTGAAATGGGGATAATGACATCTCTCTGAAAGTTGTTGTGTAGTTAACAGACACAGTGCCTGCATCTTTCTCAGCACATCGAACACACTCAGTTAATGGTAGTTCAATAACCTTCCTTATCTGTAGAAGAAACCTGATTTCTTTTTCTACCAGGGATCCATCCCCCTTCTTATTACAGCGTCCTGATACTCCTCTGGGAAAGCACTCCTCACTTACTCAGTCTGTGTGGTTCAGGTAGAGCTGAATTCACCCCTATCCCCAGGGAAGGGTGCTTACGAGCTTGGCTGTTCCCAGCATAGCCTCCTCCCTTTCACATAGCAGTTGGTTCAGGATGGGTATCAAGGACTGAATGTGTCTCCCACACCTCAAATTCATATGCTGAAGCCCTAACCCCCAATGTGATGGTATTTGCAGGTGGGGACTTTGGGAGGTAATTAGGTTTAGATGAGGTCAGGAGAGTGGGACCCCCATCGTAAGATCAGCATCCTTATAAGAAGAGGGAGAGAGACCAGAGCCCCCTCTCTTTCTGCCCTGTGAGGACACGGTGAGAAGGTGGCCGTCTGCAAGCCAGGGAGGGGCTCTAATCAGAGGACAGTCATGCCAGTATCTTGATCACACACTTCCAGCCTCCAGAACCGTGAGAAATGTCTGCTGTGTAAGCCGCTCAGTCCACGGTACTTCGTTATAGCTGTGTAAGCAGAACAAACAACACATTGGGCATGTGGCCCAATCTGGGCATCAATAACTTGCAATTATAGAACTTTCTGTTGTGACTTCTGGAAGGGAGCCACGTTCTTTCCTCTTGCCTTGAGGCTGGGATCACACCAGCAAGAAGCTCTTAGGAGATTCTGCCCTGTATCCCTCTTCGTCCAACCAGCATGGAGAAAGCTTGGCTGAAAATTAAGTCAATATGATAGAAAGCAGAGTTTGGGGACAAGGGGATTGATTCCTGTCAACATTGTGTATCCAGCCCTGGAATTACCCAACTTTCCCTTTGAATGAGCCACAAACAGCTACCCCTCCATCCTTTAAAGCTGGTTTAAGTTGGATTCTGTCGTTTGAGATCAAAAGAGGTTTGACCAAGACATTTTTCTGGCCTCTGCTTTTCAAAATGTAAAAGTCCTGTTACTCTCTTCCTCAGAGCAGATTTACTCGTGTATCAAGAGTGGTCCATTCAGGAGACTCGTAGGGCCAAATGGTTCAGAGTCACTCGGGGCCCCTCCCAGCCTGGATCTGAGTGCCCATCTTCAGCAAATGGGGGAGACACATACATGATACTTGACAAACCACAGTGCAAGTGAACTTCTGATGGCTCAGGGTAACAAAAGTTAATGCAGATCAATCTGGAGTGTGACTTATCTTCTTATTTTTTCCTATTAGTACTGAAGTGATGCTTCCACTTATTAAGTAACCTCCCCCTCCATTTTTTTTCTGTCTTGCTCAAGAAACCCAGCTACTGACGAACATCTCTTCTGTTTTGTTTTTAAATCTTATCCTTTTATAATTAGAACAGTCATGCTCAGAAAAGTAATGAGAACATAATTCTGCTTGTTCTGACAGAACCCTGTGATGATATATATATTTCTCATCAGAATCATGTTTTTAAGTCATTGAATCCCTTCTTATTCGAGGTTGACTAATTACATAGAAGTTACTTTTCATAGTTAGTGTAATATTTATATCTTATTCTTCTGAAGGAACTCACTTGGAGCCTTCCAAACCTTATTTTGAGTCTTCCAAATCTTATTTTGTTTCTTAATATACAATTGATACAATTTTTACCACTGACATAATATACTTAAATGCACAACTGAACGAAATAGAAGGGACTTTAAATCTTGATATGCAGTAGTTTAGGAATAAGTCTATTTGAGGGTGGATATTAATAAAACCTAAGCAATGATTAAGCACCCACCTTCTCCCCATTAAGGAGTTTGTTACTGTTACTGGTTCAGCCACTGAGTAGTGCCATCCAGGATGTTGAATCTTTTCATCCTTCTGCTCCACTATCCTTAGCACATTTACTTTTCATGACCACAGCGATCACCTAACAAATACAGAATGATTGCTGCAGCTCCAGAGACCACGACCACATCCAAGGAGAAAGAAGAGGGGAAGGGGCGGCTTCAGCGATCTGTCTTTTTAATCAGAGAAACAAAACCTGTCTGAAGATTTCCCAGCACATGTTCCTTTTTGCCTTTCTAGAAGGCATAGACATGTATCAAGGAGAACTGGCTAGGAACAATCATGATTCACCAACTGGGGGTCGTATACTGTTGCCCAGGATAAAATCAGGATCTCTTAGAAAGGAAGAAGGAAAGAAGGCTGGTTGGTGGGTAAGCAGGTGGCAGTGTCTGCCATGGGTACCTACTCCTGAATAAATAAGTTCTACTTTTATTGGATAAAATGCATACATTGTGTATGTTCTTTTATATTCTTATATACAAATGAATATTTAGAAATGAATGTATATACAGATTAAAGTGTTTAAAGTGGTACTTAGCACTTCTAATGCTTAATAACTTTATATGGTATCTTACTTAGTAGGTACCCTATAAAGGTCTGCCACATTAAAAAAAAATTTCTAGGTCTCTGTGTATTTATGCTCAAACACAGACACAGTGCCTGAAAGTACTCTCTTCTCTCCACGGTGATTACCAACATCTCCTCTCTCTAACTCCCGGGACGCACACTGGCGATGGGGAGAAATGAATCATGCTGTAAGGCAGCTGTGTCCATCACCGATTCCCAGGGATGCCCTTTGTGTGGTGACATTTAAATGCTGACTGTCCCCGGGACATATGTGCAGTCCTCAGCGGGGGGCCCTCGGCTGCATGGTGCTAAGATGTAGTGCCTGTTTTCAGCTCATTCCCTGTATTCTGACTCATAGACTTTTGCTAAGGAAGCCTCCTCGCTAGTGGCCAACTCCCTGGACCCAGTTCATGGCGACATTCTGCAGTGTCCGCTAACCGACACGTGACCCTTCCTCCTTGCCACAGCTGTGGGCGTGCAGGCTCTTCTGCTGCTTCTCCCTCTTTGCCCTGGCATTTCTTCCTAATTCTCTTCTCCCTCTGCCCAAATAGGGACGGAGCAGGGGAAGATCAGAAAATATGGTGCATTCCCAGCATTTCAGCAAAGAGTGAAATGTCCTCAGTCTTTATGAGTGATGCCCTCAGAGCTCTCTTTTCATGACTTGGAGGAAGAAAGGACCCTCTCTTGGGTCATGATGGAGGAACAAAAACATACATCTGTGAGAACTCTGCTGGCATCTTGGAATTCCATCCCTTCCCCTAGGGATCTGCTTATATCGAAGAGAGGGGCCTGGGGTTCAGCCTCCCCTTGACATCCCTAGGAGGTGCGAGGCTGCCCAGTAGTCTCAGTTCCCTTTGGAATGTGGGCGACCTGATGTCGCTTTACCATTGCCTAATTCTGGGTCAACAGTGAAAATTCCATTTAACATCCTGCAACTCTTGTTACTTTAACCTAATTAGAAATTATGTAAGTTGATAAAATGTGCATGTAAAAGGAAATAGAGCGGTGTTTCCATAAAAACGAAGTTAAATTAATTGGAAAATTTTTGAAAAGCCAAGTCCTTTAAAAATGGTGTTCAATCAGGTATGCGCGAGGTAATAGTCAGTGGTTGGAAAATAGCAGTAAAAATGGAGAAGGACTCTGCACTTGGATTGCTTCACGTGGGTCTCGATGGTCGCATCTCATTTTAAAGGATTTGAAACCAGAAACTGAGACGTAAAGGAGGCTTATACAGGAAGACTGGGGTATCCCATCTGCAGGACCACGTGGACAGAAAGATCTGGGTCCCAGGGCAAAGGGCAGACAAATCTGCATGCATACGTTTTGGGTTGAAACAAAAGTTTTAAGATGTGCAGCTTTCATTTTTAGAGATTTCTCATCTTTAACCATCTTGTCAACTAGCTGGTTCTCATCATTCTGGATAACAGGGCTTTTACAGCAGCTCCGAGTCCCGGCTGCCAGCCTCCAGCCGCCCTTGCAATCTCCCAGCCTGTGAAGAATGTCAAGCAGATTCCTGCCTTTCTCCCAAAGCCCCATCCCTCCTCCCTTCCTCGCCCCTCTTTTTCAAGATCCTCATTCTTCCCTAGCATTTATCACGTTTCCAGCCTCCTTCTGCATCTCAAGATTCTTGCATCTGTTTCTGTGGCTGGGTAGGGGCAGACAGAAAACCATGGTGGTTGAAGTGAGGTCAGGAAAAGACTTGGGAACTATCTGCCCTGGGTTCCTTCTTGACTTTTTATTCCCTTGTTTTTCTTCAATAGCCTGGAGTAGTTAAAAAAAAAAAAAATCAGATACCTTGTCCTGCAAGAGTTAATATTATGGCAAAAGTCCTCACCCAGGCTGCATACAAAATTCAGTTTTTTGTGCTAGCATATTTTTTCAATTTGATAAGAGTGCCTGTGTCTCTTTCTTGCTCTACATAAACCTTCTTTATTAACTTTGGAAGCACTTTGTTCAGTTATGGTTTTGAAGTAATTAGGTTTTATCTACTCATCAGAGGGAGCAGGAGACAGTCTTGCTGTCTCTTTACCTACTTACCTAGCCATCTAACTGCACGTGTATATGTATGTATGCAAGTGTGTCTGCATTTGTCTATCCATCTTCTAGAAAATGTTGTGCCTGCTACACCATAAGTGCCTGATAAATGCACATTGTCGTAGTCAATGGTGACCACTGGTACCGCTACCAGCCGATAATAATAGTTATCATCGTTAACATTGATAACGACTTTATCTACCAACATTGGTGATAATGTTATCCGTTGTTATCAATTGATTGGTAATTGGTGATGTTCAATATCTGGTAGTTTGGTCCAGTCTGTTCCTGGCGTTTTGTGGTTTTGTCTTTTGGCCAACTTCCAATTTCTGATGTCTTCCTGCCTTTTAATCTTTTCTTATCCTGGTCCCTAAGTCCAGTCCTGCTCTGACCTCTGATCTCCATGAATTCCTACTTCTCCTGACCTTGGATCCCCCTGGAGAGCTCTATTCCTCTGTTTTTCCCTGAATCTGGACAAAAAGTAACAAACACGACTGCCCTCTCTGCCCCGTTACTCCTTTCTTAGATCCTCTAGCCCAACAAGAAGTTTTTGAGATAAACTCTAAAATTTCAAAATGAAAAAAAAAAAAAAGGCAACCCATATATCTGTGACAAATATTAACGGTAGGGGCTACCTGGAGGGGCTACTGGTCCATGTTTGGATGTAGTGAGGGTGTTTCTGACAACAGAAAGTTGCAAACAGCTTTCGCCCATCATTCTGGCTTCCTCTTCCATAGCCCAAGACAGTCAGCTCCTGGCTCACTGAGGCTGTAAGTATTTTCTGTTTACTTCTCTGCTGGACCCATTTTGTCCTTTCAAGACTGCTTCCTTTGTCAGAAGGCTTGCAGGCTTCAAAGAGCAGTGTTGGTGTGTGTTTTAGGTTTTGACGGCACCTACAGCCAGAACCAGCCCTAACTAGGGTGTGAGTAGCTATGCGCTCTCCCAATTCCTGCGGGCACCCTGTGCCGGGTCCTGAAGTCCACACTGGAAGTGATGTAAAGGGGGAGAGACCCACTGCTACCAGATGTAATGCAAGTAACTTAACACGGCTCCCGATTGCTTCACTGGTTCTTGCATGCTCTGTCCTCTGCCTACTATGCCATCTTTAGCTGTCAAACACTCCTCACACACACCTCACCTCAATTCCTTGCCCATTGCACTGCACTTCAGAGTCAGTGAATTATTTGCAGGTCCTGGGACAAGCCTCACTGTCTCTTGCCTTAGGGTTTTCCTTTGGCCTAGAATACGCTCCTCTTTTCTAACATGTCTTCTCACCCCATGCCCAGCCTCCTTGGCCTGAAACTCCTGCTTACCCTTCAAATCTCAACTTAGACGTTGCTTTTCCAAAAATCCTTCCCAATTCCCCAAAGGCTGGTTAGATGCCCACCTAGGTGTCCTACTTTGTGCAAAGCACCTTTTACAACCCCACACTGTATGTAATTGTCTTTCCGTTTATTGGTCTCTCCCACTAGCTAATAATTTCTGAGAAATTCAGAACCATGTTTATATCTCCATTGCACATTATAAGAGCCCCATAAAAATTCATGGAAGAAGTGATTGTGAATGAATGAGAAGCTACAACATGTACTAGGCTTATTCTGGTCCCTGCAAATTAGATCTAACCCAGTGGGGTGAGTGCCAGTCTGCTACACAGAGGACTTTCCAAATCAGTGCAGAGGGCACCTTTCACCTTTGGCAAAGCTCTTCACTTGAGAGCCGTTCCATCTGCCAGGCCAGCTTATCTGGCCAAGAAAGGGATCTGAAGTCAGAGAAAGCCCCTTACCCAGGACTGGCGCCTGGACTGAGCACAATACGCAGAGGTGAAGGGGAGAAACAGACCTCATCACTACGAGGGTATTAGGCTTCGAGACAGCAAATTTTAGAGAACTGAGAAATCTAATCAGCCTGGTGCACTAAGAAGGAAGCTGCAACCTCCCGGGTGTGGAAGAAAGCCGGAGTGTCCTGAGGGAGATCCTAAGTAAAGCACAGCCGATTACAATTCCTCTGAAAAAGGAAAATGAAAGGACTGAGAAACATCTGCCGTGGATTCATGAAGGACTGCTCAAGGATGCACAGTGTGAGAAAAAGAAATTCTTGATAGTGTTCAAGACGCTCAGAGCATGTTTGTCTGCTTTCCACTGGGGATGGTGCCCAGCAACATGAAGGCGGCGGGTGGTTTACCACTGTTTTAGCCAGTGGGGCAGCATAAAGGGAAAGGGGCCAAGGAATGGCTGAATGACCCCTCCAGCGCTCTTCAGGTTGCCTGGCAACCAGTGAGCTGGATCTTAGCCCCGCCCCTAGTGGGAGGGGCTCTGCCTGACACCTGCTTCTCAAGATCTCCAGGTGTTGGGTGTCTGGTCATCCCCAGGGTTCCTCTCAATATGTGGCACCTAGCCTCAGTCTGCCTAGTACACAAGTCCAGAATGTGTATTTCCCTTTGCAAAAGTCACTTTCCTGCCCACCCAGTGCAAAAGGAGAGCACCACTTGGGGTCCCTCCCCTGGAGTTCAGCTGTGCCCGGATCCAGGTACCTGTCACTGCAGGATGCAGAGATTACAGGAGACCCACCAACCTACTGTGCTTCTGCCTGTGCGTCAAATGGCCCCCTGGGGTTTGCTCCAGGTCTTGCCTCTGCTGTATCACTAAAGAGAAGTTTAGAGCTGACTGGAGTCTAGAGCAGAGTCTAGATTGGTTCCAATTCTAGACCAGAGGCTGCAGCTCAGATGTCCGAGATGTAACCCGGGAACTGCTGAGCTGGGTGAGAACTCAGAAGTCAGAGAGCCCAGTCTCCCACAAATATAGGAGCATAAAGTGTTAAAACTTGGGTAAGACTTAAACAAAAATTTATGTAATAGTGATGTAAGGATTTCCAAAGGGTGGCACAGGAAATACATATTACTGATTTGTAGAGAAGGAAGTGCCCGCAGGCTATGGCCTGGAGTTGTCCAGAAAGGCCTTTCTTGGGGGATCTGCAAGGCTTGGTCTGGATCCTGAAGGCAGGATTTTCCAAGGCCATCATAAGCCAGGAGAGCCCTCTGGAAAAGTGAAGGACGGGACAAGAAAATTCCAAGACTGCCTGGAGGAGACTGCTTCTCAAACAGAGGCACCCAGAGACCTAGATGGAGCTTACCTCCTTGATATAATTACAACTCCGAGGGTTCCAATAATCTGATGCTATATCACAAACCACCCCAAAATGCAGTGGCCACCATTGTATGATATCTCATGACTTCATTGGCTAGGGATTCAGACAGGGCTCAGCTGGATGATTCTTCTGTTCACGTTGCCTCACCTAAAATCACTCATGGTTTTCAGCTGATGGCTGGGCTGGGCTGGGCTGCAGGGTCCAATATAACTTGTTTGCATGCCTGGTGCCTTGACCAGGAGGACTGGAAATCCAGTCTTACTCAGGTCACTTTCCTTTTTCATGTCATCTCAGCAAATGTTCTCTCTCACAGATCAGCGTGATTTCTTACATAGCTGCGCAGGAACCAAGAAACCCAAGAGGAAGCAGTAAGATTTCTTATGCCATAGCTTCAGAAGCCCTCACTCCCCCATCATTTCTGTCACGTTCTATGAGTCAAGTAAATGCTAAGACTGGTGTGGATTCAAGGGGACCCTCAAGCATTCATTTCTACAGTCAGTATGCATAGAGATCCTATCCTGTGCCAAGGCTTGGTTAGCTACTCCTGGGGGCTGCAAAAATGAATCACCTATGCGCCTAACCTGGAGAAGTGTGTAGTCCAGTAACGGAAGCAGATGCGTATGCTCATAATGTCCATATAGCGTGATAAGGACGAGAAAAGGCAGGAACTAAATGGCAAAAAGGGCATAGAAAAAAGTAGCCTACTTTAGAGGCTGGTAAGCTATGGCCTATGGGCCAAATCCAGACTGCTACCTCTTTTTAATAAAGAAAATCTTACTGGAGCACAGCCTGGCTTGATCACTTACATATAGTCTGCTATTACAGTGCAATGTCAGAACTGAGTAGTTGCATCAGAAACTGTGTTGTCCGCAAAGCCTAAAACATTTACTCCCTGGTCTTTAACAGAAAAAGGTTGCTGATTCTTGAGCTACTTTAATAAGTGTGGCTGAATGCCAGGAACCATCCATTCAAACTTGGGCCAATTGTTCAGAATTGAAAAAAAAAGATTGGAGTGTGTTTGCATAATGATCTTTGTTTTCCTGTTTTACTTCATTTTCCGATATATTTTACTTTACTTATGTTGTGTATGTTTTATATTACGTATATTACATAAAATTTTATTTATCCAAAACCTTCTCAGTGCACTTTGTATTAGATCTTGTGAAGAACTTACAATCAGGTAGTGAAAAAATCAAGTATAAAAATAACTAAAATACAAGGCAAAAAAAAATTAGGCAGGCATGTGGAAAAGGAACAAGGTTGAGATTAACCATGTGGCAGACTTTATGTATATTATTCATTTAAATGCCACAATAACCTTATAAGATAGCTATTGATAGATCTTTTTTTAATTTTTAAAAATTTTAAAAATTCTATTAAAGTGTAGTTGAATTACAGTGTTAGTTTCAGGTATACAGCAAAAGTGATTTGGTTATTCATATACATGAATATATATTTTTTCAGATTCTTTTCCATTATTATGTTATTATAAGGTATTGAATATTGAATATTATAAGGTATAGTTCCCTGTGCTATACAGTAGGTCCTTGTTTATCTATTTTATATATAGTAGTGTGTATCTGTTAATGCCCTACTCCTAATTTATCCCTACCCCGCCCTTTCCCCTTTGGTAACCATCGTTTGTTTTCTACATCCATGAGTCTTTAATAGACCATTTTATAAAATGTGGAAACTAAGGCTGGGAGACATAAAATAATTTGCCTAACTAGGGTTACTCAGTAGGTTGCAGAATTGAAATTCAGTTAAAGATTTACCATTCAGTCTATTTACTGAGGCTTTATTTGTTTCCTGTGGCTATATCTTTAATTTCCACAATTTGCATTTGGTTCTTTTTCAAATCTGTTGGCAATTTGTTGTAGTTATTATATGATTGACTTTCTTCTTTTATCTCTTTGAATATTTTAAACATACTTAAGTTGAAAGCTCTGTCCCTGGCCTTGGCTCCAAAACGTCAGAATGTTGGGTAAAATGTAACAAACCAAAACCTAGAAAGGCAGCGTAACTTCACTAAAACTCAGTGCTATGCTTACAGCGTACTGTTGTTATTTTTTTAATTATTATCATTCAGAGTTTTTGGGGTGTGACTCTGACATTTTCTATGTCTGCTCACTCTCCTTGACACATTTCTCATGTAGTTTGTAATCTTTTACGACAAGCTCATGTTTATTGGCAACGGTTTTCCTTTGTGAATCCGTATGTCCTGACTTACAGAGACATCCTGTGGAGACATCTTCCCACAGCTCAGGCGGGCAGCAGATTTCATTGCCCCTTCTCCAAGCAGGGGAAGGGAACATGTTTCATTTTTTGTTTTTAATTTCCATCTTTCTACCAATTTCATCTCCTTTTGTGCCATCTTGTGAATTAAGATCTTTGAGTCTTAAAGTTAGCTCCTTCTTTTCTTTTCGTGGTGAGATGTTTTAACACATATATTTAACTGAAAATAATCTAAAGTTTATCCTTATTATCTTTCTGTACAATAAAAGGATCGTAGAATGTTTTTATGCTGTTTGCTCTCCAGTAATAAAAATGATGCCTATTTTTAGTCTTTTTAACCTCATAAATGAGACATGTTATTGCCGTGTTCATTTCTAAACTGTTAAGATTCACCCTCATTTACTTTTCCAGAATTTACTTTTTTTCCCCTCACTATCCCTCTTTGTATCTTACACCTTTTTTGAGGCTCACCTTTTCTCCCCCCTTTCGAAGTTCATACTTCATGAAGGTCTCTTGACAGTAAATATTATTTTTTATCTGAAATTATCTATTTATTTTTTATCTGAAAATGTCTTTATTTATAATTTTCCCTTAACAGAGGCACTGGGGACTTTGTGCAAGCCAAGCACGTGCTCTACCCACTCCCTTATTCTTTTTCTTAAAAGATGGTTTCTCTGAATACATACGTTCTGGATTGACAGTGATTCTCTCTCACTACTTTTGATATGATTCCATCACCTTCTGGCTTTCACTTTCATGGATGCGAAATCATCTGTCAGTCTGCAGCCCCTTTGACAGTAGCGTGCGTTTCTGTTTTCTGGGATTTATTAGATTTCCGGACCCTGTGGAACTGTGCTTTTCAGTGATTCTGACACTTTTTTCGGGTAGTAATCTTTCTACATGTACTTGGTCTCTCTAGTCTTTCGAGAGTGGTGGTTATGAGAACCTCTTGCTCTGCGCTCCATGACTCCTTTTTCATAGTCCCTGCCTTTTTGTCTCCCTTGACTGCAATGTTAGTAACTAATTACACCTATCTTCCAACTCACCAAGTCTCTTCATCTCTGTATAATCTGCCGTGTAATCTGCTCGTAGAGATTCTGATTATTATTTATTCATTTATTATTTCTGGAAGTTCCATTTGATTCTTTTCCAAAATTTCCTGGTCCATTTTGATAGTAATTTTTTTTTTTGAGGGGGAGAGATAGTCTTTTGTCCTACTTTTAATATCCTATTTTATTTTGTTAAATATAGTATTATATGCTCATTTTTAATTTTCCCGAAGTTAATTCCAACACTGAGAGTCTGTATGAGCCTAGTTCTGCAATTTTCGGTTTTGTTGTTGTTCATGTCTTCAATCTGAATCATAATGACTCGCTTCTACATATTGTGTAATTTGTTCTGTGTGTGCGTGTTCTTTGCAACAATACTCCTCAGGGGCCTGAGTTTAAACTGTGTGCCTCAAAAGAGGATTTGGCTTATATTCTGCCAGAACTACTCACAGCTGTATCTTTGTTTTGGGATATTTTTTGGACTGTATATCGTATGTGAATTCTGGACCCAGACTCATGTGTGGATAGGTAGAGTTTATGGGTAGAGATTCTTGGGGAGGCTTTAGTCTGCTTTACCCAGAGATAAGCAAATATCCCAACCTTGCCTTCTGGAGAACAAGTTTTTTTAAAATGTGTTTTTCCTAAGTCACTTTGAGAGTCTTGTCTTCTCATCGGAGTTCCAGACTCAGCTCTCACCCTAAGCAAGTCCTGTGTTTTTTCTACTGTTCTCCGGGTGCACGAGCTGTTAAAACCTGAATTCTGGCCACTAGAAATTGAAAGTCCTAGGGAAAACGATGATTTCCCTTCTGGACCACACTCCTTTATTTTCCCATCATTTTAACATCGGAGAATTTTCTCTTTTTTTAAAATAAAATATTTTACTCAGAGTTTTTATGAATCCTGCGACAGGAGGATTCTTCTGGTCACCCAGGTATGAGCTGTCAGTTCCCGTTCCGAGCTGGGTATCAAAACCCTAGTCGTAACTCCTAAATCCCATGTTTTGTTCTAATCCCAATTTGGATGTTCACCTCAGCTCCTGCTCACCTCTTTGCTTTAAATTCACTCTTTCTGGCACCTGAGAATTACCCCTATTGCCTTAAAATGCAGTTGCATTTTAATTTTTGTGGTCCTTACTCATCTCCGAGATTCTGTACAAGAAGCGTGACGCGTCGGAGTGAAGAGCACAGACCCTCGCGCTGGGCTGCCAGGGCCGTCCCGGCCCCACCAAGCTCTCCTGTGCAAACTTGACCGAGGTATTTCAACTCACTGGTAACATAACTATAATAATTGTGTTTAAATCACAGAGTTTCTGTGTGGACTCGGAACGGTCCCTGGCACAAGATCCATGCTATCTAAGTGTTAACTAGCATCTACAGGTTACATTTGGACCAGGAGGGACCTTCCTACTTCAGCTCATATTTTCCTAGACAGAACTCCTCCAGAGTCCGTGTTCCTTCCGTTGCACCATGAGGTCTCCCCAGGGATAGGAAAGGAGCTGCCTGAGCCTGGTGAGGTGAGACGGAGACCTGCTTCCTAAATTAGAGGTGGAGGGTAGAGGCTTAACTGTTGAATAATAAAGCAAAATGCCACTTCTTTTCACCAGGGAAGTAAAAGCTAAAGCAAGGGGCTGGGTAGGTTTGGATGTCTCTTTGCAATGTGCTCCTTAGTCGAGTAATAACAATTTGTCTCCACATTTCTGGAAGGATGGATCTATGGGAAGGTGTTAATTGGCCCATAAGTTTAGGTCAGAGGGAGGGCAGAGCCTCAGCACGTGCGTCTTTGTGTCCTTGGCAAAAACTTGCACAGTGTCTCACACATCATATAACCCACTGAGTTCTTGCCAATCCAGTATTACCCGCTATTTGAACACTCTCCTCTTTTCGAGGGACCAGGTGGATTTTTCTCTATGTTCAGATTCTTGTGATTAACTAGAACATAGGGACAGTTAGACAAACTGTCTTGCGAAATTCACCTGGGGGTGGACAAGAACTCTGTTCCTCTGTTTCCTCAATGCTTTCCACACAGGAAGTCTAAACTAAGAAGTGGCAAGCAACAAGCTATCCAGCTGGGAAATGATCTCTTGTTGAATGGCACCAGGGAGGCGTGAGGTAATGCTCTATTTTGGATTTTTAATTAATTATCTGGAAGAGAGACTCAGGAGTGCTATAGAGACTTGCAGGTGTGCTCCACTGGGAGGGAAGGCAATTGCTACCGAGGAGGAATGGAACAAAAGGGGCTGGAGAGGTGGGTAGGATTGGCAGCAAACCAGGAGGGGTGGGGAGGCAGCTGCCTTCTTTCAGCTGTGGTCAAACTGTGGCCCTTAATGGATGAGCACTCCGTCAAGTAGAGTCTTGTTTCTTTAAGATATCCAGTTTACCAGTTGGTCGCAACTCTTTTAACAGCCCTCCACCCTGTTTCCATGGTACCTGCCTGCATCACATACTCAGAGCAGCAGCATCCGGTGTTTAAGGGTGAATTCCTTGGAGTTGGGCAGGCTATCAAATTTCAGGAGTGTAATTTTGATGTCACAACCTCTCTGATCAGGTGATGATCAGGGCCAAGATGAGGCTGAGGTGAGTGAGGGGCCTAGAGTGTAAACTTTAAGGGAGCACCTACTCCCCTGGTTATGTTAGTGCAGGGCTGCTGCTGGCTCAGCCCCGAGAACAAATGCCTCCTTAATATTTTAACCCTAGGCACCCAGTTTTTCACCCTAGTCCCCTGGCCCTGGCGATGATCATATCTACCTCATAGGGTTTAGATGAGAATTAAATAAAATCAGACACAGAAAGTAATTAGAAGAGTGTCTGACACATGGGAACTGTGAATATTCAGATAGCATCCTCGCTCTCTCATCGCCAACATGCCAGTCTCACCAGGCTGTGGAAAGGTGACCCAAGGAGTTTGTTAGAAATTTCAAGCCTTTCAAAGAGGAAGAAACATCTTGAGAAAAACGAGTATCATATGATATCACTTATATGTGGAATCTAAAAAAATATGACACGAATGAACTTATTTACAAAACAGAGACTCACAGACATAGAAAACAAACTTATGGTTACCAAAGGGGGAAGGGTGGGGAGGAGGAAAAAACTGGGAATTTGGGATTAGCAGATACACACTACTATACATAAAATAGATAAACAACAAGGTCCTACTGTACAGCACAGGGAACTATATTCAGTAGCTTGTAATAACCTATAATGAAAAAGAATATGATAAAGAATATATATATGTATAACTGAGTCACTATGTTGTGCACCAGAAACTAACACAACATTGTAAATCAACTATACTTCAATTGAGAAAAAGAAGCTATAATGCATTCTCCCAATAAATTCCTTACTCAAAAAAAAAAAAAAAAAAAAAGAAAGAAATAGGGTCCTGTCTGGGAGCAAAAATAAAAACAGGCTCACAGTGTGGGCTCTCCGGGTAGCTGACATTTATAAACAATAATGTGCATTGTTGTATATCGGAATGGGATGTTTTATTATGTATTTTTGAATAGTAGTAACTCATTACAGCAAACACTGCTCAATAGCCATCCCCTCCCTCTTCTTCTGGAAGAGACTGCTTCTCATGACAGAGGGTGCAGATGATCAGTGCCCACTTCCTCAAACCGCGTTGCAGCAGTGACAAGAGCATATGAACCTGTTTTCAGAATTGTCTTCCCTCATGAAGAGGGATGCCTCCGAGTCCCAGAGCTGGTGTCGGAAGCTAACTTAGAAATTGAGCACTCATTTCTGGAAGGCAAAATGGACTCAGAACTTCCTTTTCTTTATACTTTTGTGTTTGTTTTATTCTTCCCCTCCAGTGTCTAAATTCTTCTTAAGAGAGTGCTTTGTCCTATTGTAACTGATCAAGTCAGAGAGAAGTTTTGATAGCTGGTGAATGGCATGGTGGTGTCCGTAGGAGATCAACCAGGTCTGGAGCCCCCAGGAAGGATGGAGGGGAAATCAAGACAGAAGGGGTTGGGCCACCTATGGGCCCGCCTGAGTCTTTCCCCATTTTTTTCCCTCTGAATACGAGGCTGATGTCATTTCTCCAATCTGGAAGCTGACAGCTGAGCTGTCAGAAAGCTTCAGAGGGCGGCCCTTGGCAACAGCATGGAATTAGCACCGGGGAGTTTGTCTGCAGAAGCACATGCTGGAAGCAGTCGTGAGACACCTGCAAACTGAGAGATGGTGGACATGAATAGCATGGTGCCTTCATCTGAGGGTGCAAGGGGGGCAGTGAGAGCGGAGCCCGTGCTGGGGGAAGTCTCTTAGAAGTAACATGGAAGAGGTGAGTTTGGAGCTGGGAACTCAGAAAATCACAGGATGTATTTGAGCCAGGAGAGGATATTGGAGATCTTCACCTTCTGTGATTTCTAATTCAAATTATATGTTAGTAGTAGGCAAACCTTTTCTGTAAAAGGCCCAGGAGCAAATATTTTTGGCTTTGTGGGCCATCAGTCCCTGTTGCAACTACCCAACTCTGCCACTGTGGCACAAAAGCAGTCATAGACAATGAATACGTGATCAGGCAGGGCTGTGTTCCAATAAAACTTTCTTAACAACAATAAATGGTGGGCCAGGTTGGCGTGTGGACTGCAGTTTGCCAGCCCACGCTCTGGGGTCCTAGAAAGACAGAGGTATGGCATCTACTCTATGCCGGACCTTGCCCGAACCAGGGAGATATATAGAAGGAAATAGTCACTGATCTTTTCTTCTTTCCTAGGATTTTACAGTTTCTCTTCTCCTGCTTTCTCAGCTCCTCTTTGATCTCTGTCACCACCACCTTCATCATCCCTCTTCACTGGGCATCTTCTGTGGGTCAGACCTACCTGTCCTAGGAGTTTTATATATATGTTATTTTTAAGCTTCAAATGGTCCTGCAACATAAATATTATTATCTCCATATTGCTGGAAGCCAGAGATCCAACTTGCCCAAGGCTCTGGAGCTCATAGGTGTTAGAGCTGGAATGTAAACCTTGATCTTTCTTATTTCAAAATACCTGCTTATTTCAAGCAGCTTTATGGGTTTGGAAGAGGGAATCTAGAGACACACTGCCTGGGACTGAACTCTGACTGTGTGACTGTGGGCACATTATTTAATTTCTGTGTGTCTTATTCCCTCATCTGTAAAGCAGAGACGATGAAAGTACTTACTTCATAGGGTAGGTGACGATAAATTAGCAGACAGAAGTGGATCTCTTAAGGACAATGAAAGGCATAATATGAGTGCTACAGAAGTATTTGCTGTTGCTGTTTTTTATTAAAAGAGGGATTAGACATGGGGAGAGGAAAATTGCAGTATCCTGGGTGGAATATTACAGAGGTTCCTATAGTCGGGGTGATGCAATGCTTCTTAACTGCTGGCAGTTTTGCTCCCCAGGGGACGTTTGAAGATGCCTGGATACATTTTTGATTGTCAGGACCGGGGAGAAGGGGCAGCTACTGGCATCTGGTGTGCAGAGGCCGGGGATGCTGCTCAACATCCTACAATGTACAGGCCCACCCCAACAACAGAGAATTATCTGGCCCTAAATTTCGATACTGTTGCAATATTTTGAACAATGAGGAAAAACAGGTGGGCCATGGAGTGATGTATTTGCTGACAGTAAAGAATTGTTTAGGAGCGAAGATAGGATAAGAACCTTTATCTACAGGGTTCAAAGCCGAGTCTTTTCTCCTCCCTCACATTGCCATGGGGACAACTGTGGCACGAGCGGTGGCAATCCGGAGGACATACTTCATGTGCACAAGCTTAGAAGCAGGGAAAATGGTGGACTGGGATAGAACATCCTGCTTCACTTGATTTACACGGTCTCAGGGTGGGGGAGTCATAAGAAGCAAGTGAGGGAGGTGGGAAGGGGCCCCTGTGAAGAGCTCAAAGTTGGTGGCAGAGGCCATAGGGACCCGTGCTGGGCTTTGGAGCAGAGGAATGACGCTTAGCTCTTCGGGCCAGGGAGGACCTGTGTGGGAGAAGTCTGGAGTCTGGCAGGTCAGCTGGCAGGTGACTGAGCCCCAGCGCTCCAGACAGGATGGACCGGAGGAGGAAGAGGGGACTCTCAGAGACCCGGGGGAGGAGTCTTTGTGCAGCTTGTACGTAGCACACGCTCTGCCTTCAATCAGAGACAAGTGGGCGCTAACGACCTCTGGCCACACACGCGGAACTCCCTCTGCCCAGCCCCAAGTGACTCGGCGCCTGCTAATGAGGTTTTCTGGAGGGCTGTTAAGGATCATTAAAAAGCAGTTTTTGCAAACCCAATATTAGTTTTTAAGTGGTTAGCAGGGGTAAGCCCTCAGTGCTCAGTGTTAACCCAAGTGAGTGATGAGTTGTCATTCAGGAAACAGATGGGCGCCAATGGAAATCCGCCAGGTCCCTTGGGCAGTGGAGCAAAGAGGGTGCTTCCGAATCAATTCTATTCCACTTATTTCTATTTGAGTCACAGAATGGTTTTTGAACACTCTCTCCATTACCAGAACTATCCTAGTCATTGAAAAATTATCTTAATAGTAATAAGACTCATAACAATAATACTTGTAATAATAGGAATTTATTGAGCATCTGCTATAGATTAAGAACTGTGCTAGGTACTTTACACGTAAAACACTCCTTCCAATCCTGCAACGCAGCTGCAGAGTAGGCATTAATAACCCCATTTCATACATGAGGGTCTTGAGATTGAAAAAAACAAAACTGAAATCCTTAGACTCTCATGATCTAATGGGACAAATGTTTAAACAAATGAATGTTCTATCATACCGTAAGTCTGGAAACATATAATAATAATTGTTAACATTTATGAAATACTCTTAATATTCCAGGCACTGCTCCACTCTCTTTCCAGGTAAGAGCTCATTTATTTCTCACAAAGCACTGAAAGGAGTTACTACAATCCCCATTTTTTGAGACAGGGAAATTGAGACAGAGGGCAGTCATAAGAAACTTGGGTAAAATTGGACAACTAGTCAGAGGAAGAGCAGGCTACAAGCTCAGATATCAAGTGAGTTCCTCTAACCAACGCTCACTGTATTCACCTATATTATGGATTTAACAGAAATATTGATCTCACAGACTTGCTAAAAGGGTTCAACCACCTGATGAACATAAAGTAATGAGCAGAATGTCTGGCATATGTCGTGTGCTTGATAGCAGCCTTATTTGGGGGTTTGGCTCATGACTTTATCCTCTGTGTCTAGAACATTGCCTAGTACAAATGAGGGAATTAGTAAGTGTTTGTTGAATGCATGTTAAAATGTCAGCGATCAAGCCATCAATATTCTTGTTATCGAGGAGACAGGAAGGGTAATTTTATATCAGAATGTCTGAAGGAGTTTGATGTAGCAACAAAGAGTAAGATGTGCTGGAGTCGGGAAAGACAATTTGGGGGAACTCCTCTGGCTTACATAACCATAGGATGGCTGAGACGTTGCTGGTGCAAACCAGCATCCCAAGCTTGGAAGAGTTCTCCTGAGGTGTCTGGGAGAAGAGACCTGTGTGCAGGGATGTGTGCGTGGTGGAGGTGGTTGCCATGGAAGCCAACACTTCCCCACACCATGAAGGCGGACCCCTGGGGAAGAAGAGCTCTGTGCTGAGAATAAAAGCCAGGCTTCCTCTGCCCCACTAGCTCCTCCCTGCATCCTTAGGAGAAAGGCAGCCCAGGAGAGGTGGGGAGACTAGGGAGCTTGGCTCAGAAAATGGGGAGGTCATCTCAGAAGTCCAGGGTGAAGAAGGTGGTCATCATCTATGCCAGACACTGTGGAATCCTATTTTAGGACTCAGCCGGACAAGGGATAATTCACCACAGGCCTAGGATAAGCAAACAGATATGTTGAGGGAACTTGCTGAAGATCAGAGTGTAAGCGAACATCCAGTATTTGGACTCTGGTGTCTGACTCCCAAACCATAACTTTGTGCTATCCGTATGTCACCTCTGAATGCTTCCCTTTCAACAAGCCCCACCCCAGCTTCATTTCACACGTCCCTTGATGTCCCTCGAGCACACCTGTGTTCATGCCCTCAATTCTTCCTGGCATTTCCATCCTTCTCCATGTATGTTGGTCAAAATTTTTGCAGTTGTTTCAAACAGCCGATATTCTTCCATCATGAAGTTGTATCTGATTCTTCCCAGGTATAAGTCATCACATGTTTTTTGTTTTCTTTACCTTCTCATCTATGATTCTTCTATAACACTGATCTTATTCTGCCTCTTATTATACAATTAATTGTCTCTCTCTCTCTCTCTTTTTCACTTGGGACCTTTTAGGGCAGGATGGTTCTCTTTACATTGGTGTCCCCTGTGACACTCATCACAGTGCTTTGGACGTAACACAGGATCAATAACACTTGTTAAATTGAAATAAGACATAAACAGGGTATATTTCTCATTGTCTGTTTACCTCCAAACTGGTCTTTCAAGATTCCTGTTTCAAAGATTTCATGAAATTTAAAGGAGAATCTGAAAATATTCTTGGGCAAAAAGAAAGGTGTATGAAAGAGTGGGAAAAGCTAAATGTAGTACATCAACAGGGCACTAGTTGAGTAAGCTCTGGTTTATCCACACAGCTATAACAAAGAGCATGTTTATAAGCAGCAATGGAGTGATCTCGGAATATATTCTGGACTAAAGCAAGTAAATTAAGCAAAGTGGAGAAAAGTGTGTGTAATTTAGAGGATAAAGGTGAGATATAAATTATGTCAATGTGTACATATTTATAATAATGCTGGGAAGATAAACCAAAAATACAAATGAAAAAGGTTCCACATACCTAAAAGGGCAGTGTAGAAACGAGATGAGGGATGTAGGAGATGAAGTTAAATATCTCTGAATATATCTTGCTTTATAGACTCAACTCTGGAAACAGAAAGATGTTTTACATAATTACAAAGCAAAATCAAGTTTAAAAGACAGTACTCTCTAAAGATTGAAAGCAAAGAGAAAGAAATGAATTTAACTGTGCATTCAATGGCCAAACAGAGAATTATTTCAAGTGACTTCAAAACACAATAATTTGACTACATCTCTAGTGGCATATAGTACGTGGATAAAAATATCTATAGAAAACACTTAAGCATCTGCAGTAATCATAATGTTGGTGTAGTGTTGATATGGTTATTCTGAGACTTTCGTGTGTACATTGTGAGAAAAATTAAATGAGTGCTTATATTGGTATGTATCTTGAGAACCAGAATTATGAATGTGGGGGAAAAGATATATAGGTGTCAGATTGAAAAGATTTAATAAAAACTCCTAAATCCTGAATTTGATTTGGAAGTTTGAATATGACTCATAATGAATTTCCTCATATGAAAAAAGGAAACAAAACTTTCATTTTCTAGCTTGGCCCACTGAAAAGTACTAGATACAATGACTATCTCTGTAGCAGTTAAGTACCCCTGATATCCACTGTGTAGTTTCCAAATCCCACTTCCCAATAGAAGAAACCTGGGCTTTCTGTAGAAATGTCTGATTTCAGACCTGGGACAGACAAAATATTAAGATGAGCCTGGAACCATCTTCCTAGAACCCAGAAAGCTATTACAGCTTAATGGCATTATGTCCAAAAGACTTGGAAGCCACCTTTATGAGCCATGTATTGGTAAAAAGAGAGTAAGAACTATAAAATATATTTAAATCTGTGTTTATAAAGATACTTAAGCCCAAACAAGATTTTTGTTTATTTCTAGAAATAATGGAACAACCATGACTAGTCCAACTCTCCTGCTGTAAACAGCTAGAAAGCTGGACAAAATATATGGGGAAAATCAATTTTCGGACACTGGACAAGAGATAGTGCAGATTCTCATTCCTGAGAGATGCTGAACCCAATGAATACCCTGGGTTCCTTCATGCAGGCACTTTTTAGACCCTGATGCAGCAAGGGGGATCTCAGGCAAAACATGACAGTCTTACCAAGTTGAGAAGACAAGGATCAGAGTTGGAGGGACAAGAGCGGGAATTGGCAGGGCAGAGAATCAGAGAGGAGGATGCTATGAAGAGAAAGCTCCAGACATCTGACTGTGGGTTTTCTTGAGTCTGTTGATGAATACCAAACCACTGATACATTCACAAATGCACAGGGTATAAAAGCAAGGTCGGGCCAAGAACAACCAGGGAGCTTGTAAGTTAAATAATCCCCAGATCCTATACAGGGCTGGAGACATTGGAGTTCCGACTAGCTTGAGTGGAGAGTCCTAGCTGAACACTGAGCGTTCAGTAGAGACCCCAGAGGAGTCATGCTTTAGCAGTAGGGATAAACTATCCTGGATTAAAGTCTACTGTAAATGCAACCTAGCCAAGCTTCAAAGCAAACCTCAGAAAGAATGGGCAATCATCCAGTAACTTAAATGCCTGCTGGAACAAGGTCCAACACTCTTTGAAGGAAAGTTACAAGTGTCTCACAGATATATGTATATCAAAAGTCATCAAATTACACACTTTAAGCAGGAGTCATTTATCGTATATTTATACCTCTAAATCATAGACTTGAGCAGATACTCCTCAAAGGAAGGTGAGTGAATTGCCAACAATCATGTGACAAGATACTCAACAACATTGGAGATGAAAAAAGAAAAATTAAAACTGTAAAGAGACAGTGCTACATACCTAGCAGAATGCCTAAAATCAGAAAGATTGACCTTGTATTGGCAGGGATGTGAATCAGCTGGAAATCATACACTGCTGATGAGAATATAGAGTGATATAATCAGTTTGGAAAATTGTTTGATGGTTCCTTAAAAATTTAGCATATACTTACCATATCCCCCTCCCCAGCCATAGCACTCCTAGACATTTTCCCAAGAGAAGTGAAAACATATGCCCACACAAAGACTTGTAAATGAATTTTCCTGAAAGCTTTAGTTATAATAGCTCAAAACTGGAATCAACTCAACTGTCCATCAGCTGCTGACCAGAAACATAAATTATCCTACACCCACACAGTGGTCCTACTTAACCGTAATATAACTACTGACACATTCACTGACCTGGATGAATCTCAGACACATTTTGCTGAGCGAAAAACCTAAGACACAAAATGTAAATCTGATCTACAGTGACAGAAAGCAGATTAGTGATGCCTGGTGGCAAGCGTGGGGGCCAATTGACTGCACATCCTATTGGCAATACCTTAAAATATATTTAAAATCTGACTCTTTCTTACCAGCAACCCTGCTACATCCCACTTCAGGTCCCCATTATCTCTCTCCTGGACTGTTTGTACAGCTTCCTAACTGGTCTCCCTGTTTCCACCTTGACTTTAGCTTATTCTCTTTGCAAAAGACAGAGCAAGCCTATTAAAATGGAAGTCACGTCCAGTAACCCCTCTGTTCAATCCCCTCCTCCTTTCACACAAAGTAAAAGCCAAAAAAAAATTTTTATCAAACTACAAGGGCCAGTGTGAATTGGCTCCCATTGATTCTCTGAATTCATTTTCTGTTACTTTCCTTGCTCACCCTGCTCCAGCCACACCGGTCTCCTTGCTCATACTGAACACGTCACGCATGTGCTCATCTCAGAGCCTCTGCACTGGGTGTCCCTATGCCTAGAAAGCTCTTCCCTCCAGATAGCCACATGGGGCATTTTCTCATCTCTTTCATAAATATCCTCAAATGCCGTTGCATTCATTGCCTAGGGCTGCCATGACAAAGTCCTACAAGACAGGCAGCCTAAGTCAACAGAAATTGTTTCTCTCACCCTCTGGAGCTTAGACATCGGAAATCAAGTTGTTGGAAGGGCCACTCTCTGTCTCTGAAGGTTCTAGGGCAGGGTTCTTCTCTACCTCTTCCTAGCTACTGGTGGTTTTTGGTAATCCTTGACCTTCCTCAGCTTGCAATTGTATGACTCTGATCTCTGCTTCTGCCATCGCGTAGCTGTCTTCCTGTGTGTCTGTCTTCACGTGCTGTTCTCTTCTCCATCTTAATGTCCAGATTTTCCTCTTCTTGTAAAGACAACAGCCACTGGATTAGGGCCAACCCTAACCCAGTATAGTGTCTTCTTAATTTGGTTACATCTTCCAAGAACCCACTTCCAAATAAAGTCACATTAGCAGGTACTAGGGGTTAGGATTTGGACATAGCTTTTTTCGGGGGAGGTGGGTGGACGATTCTACCCACTACAGGCCCTTTTAAGTGAGATTTTCTCTGGTCACCTCTATCTAAAATTACAGCCCTTGCCCCAACACCCCCTGTCACCCTTTCTTCCTTGTTTCCTTAACACCTACCACCATTAAACATACTAAATACTTTGTTCACTTTAAAGATATCTGCCTTCTTCCAGTGGAATATGAGCAAGTGAATATGAAGGCAGGGGATTTTGTCTTTTTTGTTCATTGCTCTATCCCTCCTTCTACTAGGTACTCAATAAGTATTTGTTGAATGAATAAAAGAACGTTGTGGAAAGTTAGGTGTTTGATCACAATGCACCACTTAATTTCTCCTGATTTTTTTAAACTTTTTTTTTATTGATTTATAATCATTTTACAGTGTTGTGTCAAATTCCAGTGTAGAGCACAACTTTTCAGTTATACATGAACATATATATTCATTGTCACATTTTTTTCTCTGTGTGCTACCATAAGGTCTTGTGTATATTTCCCTGTGCTATACAGGATAATCTTATTTATCTATTCTACAGTTTTGAAATCCCAGTCTACCTCTTCCCACCCCCCGCCCCCTTGGCAACCACAAGTTTATATTCTATGTCTGTGAGTCTATTTCTGTTTTGTACTTGTGCTCTGTTTTTTTGTTTTTTGGGTTTTTTTAGATTCCACATATGAGCGATCTCATGTGGTATTTTTCTTTCTTTCTGGCTTACTTCACTTAGGATGACATTCTCCAGGAGCATCCATATTGCTGCAAATGGCGTTATGTTGTCGGTTTTTATGGCTGAGTAGTATTCCATTTTATAAATATACCGCATCTTCTTTATCCAGTCGTCTGTTGATGGACATTTAGGCTGTCTCCATGTCTTGGCTATTGTAAATAGTGCTGCTGTGAACATTGGGGTGCAAGTGTCATCCTGATCTCCTGTTTTTTTTTAATTGAAGTATAGTTGCTTTACAATGTTGTGTTAATTTCTAATGTACAAGCATAGTGATTCATTTATACATATATATATTTATTCCTTTTCATGGTCTTTGCAGATTCATATTGACCTAAGGGTTTTTCCTACATGAGAAACAACATTGAGTCCCCACAAAGCAAAAATCATCTTACTCTACTCACTTCTCCCAGGTCAGTGTGTTGGATTCCTGCTTAACTACCATTCTTCCTCTCAATTCTCTTTCCCAAGATTTTTAATCATCTTAGGGGATGCACAACATCCGTTTCATGAAAGGAGCTAGACAGTCATCCCTGATGCAAGAGGAGGAAAGGGGTTTCATTATATCCTGTTTCTGATCAACACAGGGACTGGCTCTCACTGCAAAGAAAAAAGGCAAGCTGTTGATTCTTGTCTGCTTTTATTTCCACTATGACCACCACCCCAATTCTTCCACATCCGTGCTTTTTGCAATCCATTTTTGGGTGGAAAAAAACAATTTACTCTAATGTGACTGTATTCTTAAAAAAGTATATGCTAAAAAGACTGAAGAAGTTTGAGTCGCGTAGGGAAGTTTCAGTAAGTATTGTTTCAGGAAACTTTTGTTTCAGCTAAGCGTGTGTGTTTATGGTTGTGCGTGTCAGGTCTTGATGTAAAAAGTGCTCTGTGCAGATGTTCATTCTCTTTCTCTCTCTAACTGCAGGAGGGACTTGTTAAGAATGGATATTTGATGCACTCTGTTTCCTCACTTCCTAAGTCTCTTCATGGTGCTTCTTGTCATTATAGCCCAAGTCAGCACCTGACCTACACGACAGAGTGCACAAGGGGCACCTGGGGAGGTCATTAAGAAGAGCTTCCCAAGCTCCGCCCACCCAAGGGACGCACATTCTTGAGCTCAGCACCAGAATTTTTAGTTGGCTTCTAGAAGATTCCGAGGCACAATCCAGAATCCTATTTTACAAATATGCAGGATGCAAGAAGGACAGATTAAATCAGTGCAGGTGTTCACTGATACCAACAGACTGTGCCTCGCTTGTTCAAGGTACTCATTCCTACTGGCACGACAGGTGACTTGAAGTGATAAACCTCATGTCTGAGGAGATGAAGAAGACTCTTTGCATTGAGGCAGCTTCCTCAGTTCATGGAATTACTGTTTCATTATTTCTTCCTCCCTCTTTAGGGAAATTCCACCTGTGCTAGCTTATCGAGGACTCATTTCCAGGTTTTGTCTCACGTAGCAATGTTGTGACTTTGCCTTCTAAGATACTGGGATGCTTGATTGTCCAGGGATTTGATGAAGGTCTTGTGAAAAGCGGAGTCCACAGGTCACATGGTAGATTCCATCAGGAAGGTGGGATGTGGACATCGGTGGGGGCAGCTCTTCTCAGCCTTGGCCAAACTTTGAGGTGGTACAACAGGTTTTTTCTTATTTCCTGTGCACAGGAAGGTAGATTCTAATAATAAAACAGCACTAACGTGTAAAAAGTCATCTACCCATTTTTAAGCTTAGTAACTTAGCAGGGCAGGTGGCAGAGATGGTTGAGATAACGGCTGAGGAACATTCCCAGATCCTGAAAAGTGCTGCACAAGCACCTTGTACTGACAGCATTGTGAACATAGCACATCCGCTCCCTAATCTGATTAGTTCTTGGGATTCCCCACATCTTCGATTAATGATTACTTCTTTATAGAAATACGTTGCTACTCAAAGCACCAGGAAGTAGGGGAGATCTGCCATTGGCTAAGACTCTTCTTGGACCTCAAATAATGGAAACTGGATATCACACAATATTAATACATGCCAGGCACCACTGTCAGCAGATAACACATACTGATACATGTAATTTTCCCACAGCCCTAGAGGTGAGTTCCATTATTATCCCTATTTTAACAAAATGGAGTGTGGTGAGGTCACATGACTTACTCAAAGTCACAGAACTTGTAACCATGAAGTTAAGAGTTGAACCCAGGTAATTTGACTCCAAAGCCTGTGCGATTAACCACCATGTCACATGTTTTGGTAGAGAGGTTTACAGTCAGGTAAGAGGCAAGGCTTCTTCAAGGTAAATAAAGGCAGAAACATTGTTTTGAATGGATGAGGGGGAGTGGTAAGTACATAGTATAGATGGAGTGTGTTTAAGGTTCCCAAATTAAACTATGTGTAATTTATTCTGATGATTTTACAGTACCATTCGGATACGGTGGTTAATAGTAGACCATAGGTATTTAGGGGTATGTCAGTTTTTTGCTCACATCTCTGATGGGTGGATCTTTTGCGTGGGCTGGACTCAGTGAATCTCACCAGAGCTTGCTCGTATGTTTGCATTCACTTGGTATTGGCAGGTTGGCTGGCCTCAGATGGCTTCACTCAAATTTCTGGTGGTTTTCTAGCTAGGAGCAGCCGGGGCAACTGTGCCACATGCCTGGCATCATCCAGCAGGCTAGCTCAGGCTTTTTCACATGGCAGACTAGCCCAGCCTTATTCAAATGATGGCAAGTTTCAAGAGAAGCAAGGGAGTGAAAATTCCCAGCGTGCAAGCCTTTTAAAGAAGAATCTGTGGCCACCTTTACAATCTACCACGGTTTGCCCCTGCAAAATCAATTAGATTCCACCCACATGCAAAATATGCTTGTCCCATCTCTGGATCCTCTAAAATATCATCGAATTAGAGCATCAGAATTAAAGTCCAGGGTCTCCTGATCCATATCATGTCCAGATATGGATGAGGCTCCGTGGGTGTGGTTCTTTGAATGCTGGTCCCTGGGGCAATCATAAAAATGAAAACAATGGAAGGCAGGTAGCAATCTTAGCAATTCTGAAATCCCTCCAGGCCACTGTTGCCCTGCCCACCTCCTGTGGAGATCAGTGTTCTTGATCAACACCCAGTTTAACATCTTGAGAGGGACTCCAGGTCTCTTGTTTTCAAGGGTCCATTATCTTGGCTCTCAGCCTTCCCTTTTGAGATATTCTTTCTTTTCCATAAGAAATGCCTGTGTTGGCAACTGAGTAGATTTTTCTGCTTGTATTATGTCCATGTACGGTTGGGAGCATAGAGGTCTTCTTGCAATTTGAGCAATATCAGTCATATCCAGTTAAAGCTGATGGCACTTTTACTGACAAAAGTACCTCAACACTTTGTGGATTTTCTATGTATCAGATTGTAAGACCACTATCTTACATACATATATAAAGCCTGTCTTAACCCTGGGACAATTTCCCTAAGATTCTTCTAAGCCCTTTTCTTTAGCTAAGAATGTCTGAGAGGCAGCTCATTTAATTTTTCCGAGGTCTTTATGAAGTTAGAGCCACATCCTTAATTCACCTTTACCTTGAGGTTATTACTTACTTTAAGAATCTCTTACTGGCCCAAGAGACTGATATTAAAAAAAAAAGTTTATGTTACAATTTTGCAAAACCCGACCCCTTTGTGTCTTCTAAATTCTGCTTGCAAACTGAACACTTCTTCCTTTTATTACCCTCTCTTTTCCTGCATCTGATCACAGGCATCTAAATAAGCCAACTGATTCTTTCCAACATTATTCTCAGAAATAATTTTGCTAAGGCCAAAAGCACATTTGCTGTCCTATATTACCACACATGACAGAGTTACTAACTGTTCCACTAATATATATCACAGGTCATCTTCTACTGCAGTTTCCTCACTACTTTTCCAGTTGCCACTAACAGCATGCTCAGTTTTCCTCGTCTTCACTAACATTTCCCTTGCCTCTTCTCCAGGCTCCATCCATTGATCCCAAAATCAGTGCCGCATGTTTTAGATTTTAGTTACAGCAGCTCCCAACTTTTAGGTATCAGTTACTGTACCAGTTAGCTTTTGCTGTGTAATAACCCACTCCACAACTCACTGGCTTAAGACAATAATCATCTTTTCAGCTTCTGATTCCATGGATCCGCTAATTCTTTCAGTTTGGGCCGGTGTGGCTGGCCTTTGCTGGGTTTGCTCCTGAGCCTGTTGTCACCTGGCAGAGTGACTGGTGACTGCGTGGGTAATCTGTGACCTCATTCATACGCCTGGAATTTGAAAGCTCATCAGTTGGGGCAACAGGGGTGACTTACTTGGCCATGCATCTCCCATCATTGAACAAGCTAGACCAGCCTTGCTCATGTGATAGCAGAATTTTAAGACTAGATAGAGCGAGCCCCAATACACAAGCACTTTTCAGGTCTCTGCTTGCATCACACTGACTCTTACCCCATTGGTCAATCAAGTAACATGGTCAAACCCAGAGTCAGCATGGGAGGGGGCTGCCCACCGGTATGGTTATTGGGAGGGTGACTGCGGCAGCCAGTTCTGTAAACAATTATCACAGATATAAAAATGGAGAAAAGGGAAGATGGGAGGATTTATTTAAAATCTTATCTGAAGGACATTGTCACTGTCAGAGATATATCTCAGTGCCTAGAAGAGGGCAACCAGCCGAAAGGGAGTGAAGGCTTTGAAATCTTGTCCCAGTGGCCGAGCAGATGGTACAACTTCCACTTCTAGGAACATAAGAAATATAAAGCAATGGATTCTAGGAACCTGAGATTTAACACTGACCTTTGGATGCAAAATATTTGAGTCAATGTACCATGCAGGACACCCTGAGGAGGGACTGGCCTAGAAAGTTACTTTCTTTTATGCAAATACACTGATTTCAGTTTAGGTAGAGTGGTTGTGAGAGTGACCTGGCTGGCTATCTGGTGTGTTCTACCTGTGAAGGACTGAATGGACAGGGACAGTGAAGGAAAAGGTCACGTTTGCAGTGAAGGCAGGTGATGCGCCATCCAGGGCTGAACTTAGGGATACACTTCCTTGCTGATGCACCATCAGAAGTGGAGGGACGGTGTAAATGAAACCGAAGCCTGCCCTCTACTTCACATACAAGGGAAAGTTAATTGATGCTGAGGAGGGAGAAGATATTACGCTGGCAACCTACAAATCTATAAATCATTATAAACATTGTTTCTCTGGGTAAAAATGTTCTCTGTTCCAAACAAATAAATGACTTGGAAACGAACTTTTAGGTACAATAGGGTCCTCAGTTGGTCAAAGTCTGTCCCTAAATGTTGTCCCAAGGAGTAGGATATTACATTGTTCCTCTCCTGAACAATGGAATGCCTAATTATTTCTCTTCCAAATAGTTTCATGTTCAATTGTTCGTCTCTCAAAGCAGTGGAACATTCAATCAGTCCTCTCCCAAACAATGGAGATCATTCAATTGTTCCTCTCCCAACAGTTGAATACTCAATTGTTCCTCTCCCAAGCAATGAGCCATTCAATTATTCAGGTGAATGCAGTTGAAAAGCTTCCATTTCTAGCAGGATAAAGCAAGGCTGTGACCAGAGCAATGTTTTGGGCGCAGCTTGCTTCATTGGAGTCAGGCAAGTTCATGGTTATTATCATGATCCCTTGGGATCATTTTGAAACTTTCTGAATAAGAGATTTTCAATGATTTATTGGATCTTCACATTCTCCTGTCAGCCATGCAAAGTAGTCTCTCCATTTAGCATACGAGCTTGTGAATACCATTGGGGATATGTCACAACCACGGTGAAATGGAATGGAGTACTTTAGTATCTGATCTGTATCAACTGAGCTCCTACTACAAAGCTGAGTGAGTACCTTGCCTGCCCTCAAGAAGCTCACATTCTGGTTGTCCAGGGAGATACATCAAGGGAGAATGATTTGGGTGGTTGCCAACTGCCCTGACAACTCAAAGGATGGGGAGCTCCATCCTGTCTGTAGAGTTGGGAAAGGATGCACAAAGATGACGACCCATTCAGGGCTTGAAAAGTGGGAAGTATTTTGACAAAGGCAGAAGACGTGTGGGCAGAGATAAAAGTATATGCCTGGTGTGAACATTCCCCACATTAGATGGGGAAAAGCTGAGGCTGGTATGTTTTAGATGTAGGACACCTGAAACAAGGTGATGAGACTTAAGGCCAAATTTTGAAGGATGTGATGTGACATTCTCTGGAGTTTTGCTTTCCTTCTGAAATCCTCCATTACCCAGAAAGCAAGAGAAAATGTGATTAACAGCAGACAGCCCTGAAATTAGTGCAGACTTGGAGATACCCAACTAAGCCCTGATTATACAGGACGTGGGGGGAGTCCCCTGATGTCTCTGGAACTGACAAAAAAGTGGAAGACACACAGAAGTGCCAAGTTTGCCCATCTCTGACAGGAGCCAACTTTCTTGCCTGACTCCTATTTCCTATTTGTAGTCTCCAGGTCTCTGTTGCTTCTCAAAATTATTCTGAAGGTGGGATGTGGAGCAAATGCTCCAAGGAATGTCCTTACTACAGAGACCCTTGATCTGACTTGGACACACAGATGAAGTGTCTGGGGATATAAACAGTGCATGGAGATGGCACGCTGGTCGGCTCTCCTCCTGGGGGAAGAAAGGCACCTGCAGTTAACAAGGAAGTGTCAACAGGATATTGGACACAGATAAGCACCCCTTCAGCACCACAAATCATCATTCAGGGGTGAAGTTTATAAAAATAACACATATCCTTTGTCAAAATTGGGAAAATCAGAAACACATTAAGGCAAGCAAACATCACGTGCACTGTCCTCACGCAGAACAAATCAGGTTAACATTTCATTGCTCCTGATCACATTCTTCCTTTTCTATGCATAGATATATGTAGATCTTAAAAACATTTCAAGCAAAATTGGAATTGTAAAGGTAATGCATCATTTTGCATTTTAATTTTACCTCCTCTCCTGAGTATTTTTACATGTAATATACTTTGAAAATACGTGGGCTTTTTATTTGTGAAACAAACACCATTGACTTCATGCTTACTGTGTATGCTGTTTTGCATATTTTAAGTCATTTATTTCTTACAGAGGCTCTATGAAGTGAGTAATTCTTTCATTTTTTTTATTGTGATAAAGTACACATAACATTTACCATTTTAGCCATTTTAAGTGTATAATTCTGTCGCATGAAGTATACTCGCAGTGTTCCACAATCAACCCCACCATCCACCACTAGGCTTTTTCATGTTTCCAAACTGAAACTGTAACCATTAAATACTAACTTTCCATTCTCCCCTCTCTGCAGCCTTTGGTAACCACTATTTTACTTTCTATTTTTATGAATTTGACTATTCTAGGTGCCTCCTGTAAGTGGACTCATACAGTATTTGTCGGTTTATTTCACGGAGCATAATGTCTTCAAGGTTAAGCCACGTTGCAGCGTGTGTCAGAAATTTCCTTCCCATTTAAGCCTGAATAACATTCCATTGTATGGATATAGACCACATTTTGTTTATCAGTTCACTGATCAATGGACTCTTGAGTTGCTTCCACCCTTTGACTATTGTGAATAATGCTGCTATGAACAGGGACCTACAAACATCTGTTTGAGTCTCTGCTTTCACTTCTTTTGGTATATACCCAGGAGTGGTATTCCTGGGTCACAGGTTAATGCTATTTTTAATTTTTTGAGGAATCACCGTACTGCCATTTTGTATAAGCCAGAGTTCTCCAGAAAAACAGAATCAGTAGGAACACATTTATTATATATATTTGATCTATCGATTGATCTATCTACCTACCTACCTACCTATCATCTATTAAAAGAGATCTGTTACAAGGAATCAGCTCCCATGATGGTGAAGATTGACAAGTCCCAAGTTCTGTAGTCAGTAACCTGGAGATCCAGGAGAGTCAGTGTTTCAATTGAGTTGAACATTAAACAGCCCAACATCCCAGCTCGACAGCAGTCAGGTGGGAGGGATTCTCTCTTCTCTGGAGAAGCATTATCCTTCTTTGTTCTTTTCATGCCTTCAAGTGAGGCCCACATTACAGGAGGACCATTTACTTAACTCAGTCTAAACTCCCCCTAAAACACCCTCACAGAAACACCTAGAATAATGTTTTACCAAGTATCTGTGCACCCTGTGGTCCAGTCAAGTCAACACGTGAAATTAACCATCACACATTTGAGGAAGGTCATATTATTGTACCTAGTTTATAGATGAGGAAACTGAGGCAGAGCGATATTAAGTGATCTGCCCACAGTTATGCAGCCAGTAATTGCCGCGGCTGGGGTTTGAACTCTTCTAAGTTGGAGCAAAAAAATCACCACTCGGCCTCCGTACCATATTGAATGTATTAAAATATGAGTAGCGCCTCTCCCTGCTACGTTGAACACTGAAGTTGCAGTTAGCTTTTCAACACGAAAGAACAACACTGCCTCAAACAGCATTGTGTATGCGTGTGTGTGTTTGTTTATTTTGTTAGGATTAATTTTAAAATATAATTAAGAAGAGAAAGGATCACGGACATTTTAAGTGTCTTGATACAGACAATATTGCTATGTTCCTCCAAAATGGTTTTACCAATTAATCTTCCACCGGCTGTACATGGGAGCACTCATTTCACCGCACCCTCATCGACATGGAGCATCTGATATTTAAATACGTCACTGAGAATTTGATAGGGTAATACGATTTTAATTTTTATCCTTTAAATTATCAGTGAAGTTAAAATATTTTCTTCCCAGTTATTGGACACATGTAATGCTTCCACGTGTCCATGATCTGATTTCTCTGTTTTTCTAAATGTCTTCCGAGATTTTGGCAGGGAACTCTGTTGCAGTGACACCTTTGTCAGTAGATGACAAAGTAAAAATAAAAGCAACTTCCAGCAGTAAGCTTCCTCAGGAAGATCCCATATGCTCAGGGCCCCTTCATAACGATGGGGGTGGGGGATGGTATTTAGTAGACAGGTGTGTTAGTGAAGGTGGTTATGGTTTGGCATTTCCTGGACCAATGCTCTCCTCGAGTGTGATGTGTGGACCAGCAGCATCAGTAGCACCTGAGAGCATGTTAGAAATGCAGATTATTCTGGATAAGAATTTCTAGGAGGTGGATCCCACTACTAGGTCTGGGTTTTAACACACATTCCAAATATCACTCAGCCAAAAAAGAAGGAAGTTCTGGCAAATGCTATATCATGAAAACGTGACAAAGTGAAAGTTCAAAACATGACAAAGTGAAAAAAGTTCAGAAACACGATGCCAAGTGAGAGAAGCCAGACACAAGAGACCACATATTGTATGATTCTATTTATAGGCAACGTCCAGAAGAGGCAAATTTTTAGAGACAGAAAATGTCTGGGGCTGGGGGTGGGAGTGGGAATTAACTGTCAGTGGGCATGAGGGATCTTACTTGGGGAATGAAAATGCTTTAAAACTGATTGATGGTGCCGTTCAGAAAAGTTACTAAAAATCATTGAATTGTGCATGTGAAATGGGTGAATTTTATGGCATGTAAAATATACCTCAATAATGTTAAAAAAAAATCTCTCCGAGTGATTCTGATCATCATTTTAATTTTAGTTGCACAGACCCAGACACACTGACCCAGACAGTGTTTTCCAAAACTGACTGAAGATAAGCATCTTCTGGAGTGCTTGGTGAAAACAAAAACTTACTGAGTTATAATTTCCATTGGTTGGGCATGGAAGGGCATAGTGAAACTTGTTATCCATTGGACATTGTTTGGGAAACACAGAAGAGAATTTAGGACAGCTGTTCTCAACTCTGGCCATATAACGTAACCTAGGGAGCTTTTAGAAATACAGATGCCCACAGAGGTTCTAATTTAATCGTTCAGGACATTGGGAATTTTAAACGCTGCCCAGGTGATTCTAATATGCAACCAAGTTAAGGACCACTGTTAATGGTCATTACTCCCCAGTCTTTCCAACTCTTATGACTGCAAACCCTAGGACAGACACAAGCCTCATGGCTAATCCTCATGGTCTAGATGCTGTTTGAATTCCAGCCATCACGTTCATGTTTTGTGAAACAGGATGAAGGAAAAGGAGGTCAAGGATGGACATATCCTTTTACTTTCAAGGCAAGTTCCTGGGAACCTCACCCTCTCCTCTTCTGTCACGTTCATTGGACAGAACTAAGTCACAACGTTCTACAAGGATGGTTCGGAAATGTAGCCATTTACTTGGGTAGCTATATGCTCAGCTACAATTGAGGCTTCTATTAGTAAGGGAGAAGAATAGGATGACTATTTGGAGACACTAACACACTCAGTGACACTAACGTGCTGGGCAGTTAGTCACCTTTACCTTATCCATCTTTTCAGATAAGAAACCTCAGGCAGGGTTGCTAGATAAAATGTAGGCTGCCCAGTTAAATTTGAATTTCAAGTGGGCAGTAGTTTTTTTCAGTGTAATTATTTTCCTAGCATTGTGTAGGACATACATAGGCTAAAAATTAGTCATTGTTTATCTGAAGTCAAATTTAATGCAACTTCACTTGTCTTCACTTTCTCAGTCTGGCAACGGTAAACTGAGGTTTAGAGAGTCCCCTTCTCAAGACAGTTTCTCAGTTGCAGAGACTTGAACTCTGATCTGTCTGTCTCTGAAGACTGGGGGCTCTTAGTTACTATGTTACAAGTAATATCCATCCACCTTTCGTAGTTTTTGAATGTAGTCTCCTGATCTCCTTGTTCTGAAGTCCTCCCCTGTGAGATAGAGGCCACCAGCCACCTTCCACAAGTGGGAAACTGAGGTTCAGAATACCTGGGATGATTCCAGCTCGTATCACTTACAAACTATTTGACTTTGGACAAATTATTTAAGTCTTTATGTTGAAGTTTCCTCAACTGAAAAAAATGGGTGAATTAATAATAATAGTTCTTACCTTACAAGATTGCTCTGAAGATTAGAGGAGAAAGCAACAAAAGCTTTTAGCACAAGGCTTGGCACAGAGTTAACCTTCAATAAATATTTGGAAATTGATTTGGTTTCTCACTGTCTCACTGTTGAGGATGTTTACTTTGATCCACATCTTCCCATTGTAAACCCACTGTAGTGTGGGAGTAGCTACACGTATGATTATAGATACTCTTAAGGTGGATGCGAATTTCATCACTGTTTCAATTGTTGGCGTAAGTGAAGTTCGACTCCTCTTCCAAACCTAGATTCTGAGGACAAGCTGTTGTATCATTTGGCAGACATCTCTCTATTTCTACGTGCTACTGTGTGTACTCCTTCTTCCGTTTTCCTTGATTAATCTTGCCAGACATCTATTGAATTTATTAGTCTTTTAAAATGAGTAGGTTTTAATTTTATTGGTCACTTTTCTAGCTCTTTATATTCTATTGCTTTAATTTGTGATATTTCCTCTACTGTTCCATCGTCTGTTTCTCAGGTGTTTAACTGTAACTTCTTGTGCTTAAACTCAGTTTATTAATTTTCAATATTTTTTCTTTCATGTGAAAATTCTTTAAAGGATTTTGTACGTATTCCACTACACAGTCACACACACGCACATGCACACAATTTACAGAAATGTGTAAATGTACTCATAAACCTTCTTTTTCTTAGCGTGGTCCTTTTCTCCCCACATACTTAACCCTTCTCTCCCCTTTGCTCTCACTGTATGCTTATATTAACAACCTATGCTGAATTTGTCCATATTTCTCTTAGTGTTCATGTGATTGTATGTAGATAGGGACATACACATAGATATCAGAAGTTGGTTGGTGTTTTACTTACACAGATGGGGCAGAGTATGCAGTCTTTCATGAATCTTACTTTTCTCACTCAACAACTCCTTTTGGGAAATTTTCCAAGTCCTCAAATAGTTTTAAGTAATTTTCTGTTATGGACTGTCCAATATTCTATGTAAATGCTCCATAGTTTACCCAGCCATTGATCTATTAATCATATTCGCTTTATTTCCAGTTCATTGCCACTTAGGACAACACTAAAGTAAACGCCCTAGGATTCATGCCCTTATGTACTTACACTTTCATTTCTGTATGTACATACCCTGAACTGAAGTGGCTTGTTGAAGGGAATATGTATTTTAATAGCTGTTGGGCAAATGGATTTCTACAAACGCTGTGGCCTTCACATTTCCACCAGCAACACGTGAAAGTACACTTCTCAGTTTATCCCCGTTGGCAACACTATTACTAATTTGATTTCAGGAGCCTTATAGTATAGCCTGATACTCAGTGTTCTCTTTTAAATGGCTATTCCTGGGTATTTATTCTTTCACATGGTGTGGAAATTTGTGTAGAGATGGCAAACTTATCCATGTAATAGAATGGAGAATCCAAACATCATCCCCAAATATTTGAGAAGTTCAATCAGTGGGGTAAAGAAAGATTACTTAAAATCTTTTGGGTTTGATTATGTATCTGGAAGAAAATAAAAATGGATTTCCATAAGAGGTTATCTTTAGTCTCTTCTGACGAAGCACCATAGACTGGGGGCTTAAACAACAGAAATCTATTTTCTCACAGTTCTGGAGGCTAAGTTACTCAAGATGATGGTCCTGGAAAGGTGTGGTTTCTGGTGGGAATTCTCTCTCATGTCTTTTCTTCTTCTTCTTCCTCTTCTTTTTTTTTTTAATTTTCAAACTTTTTAAAAATTGAAGTATAGTTAGTTTACAATGTTGTGTCAATTTCTGGTGTACAGCAAAATGTTTCAGTCATACAAGAACATACATATATTCTTCTTCATATTCTTTTTCACCATAAGTTACTACAAGATACTGAACATAGTTCCCTGTGCTGTAAAGTATGAACTTACTGTTTCTCTATTTTATATGCGTGTGTTAGTATCTGCAAACCTTGAACTCCCAATTTATCCCTTCCCACCCTCTTTCCCCCTCTGATAATCATAAGTTTATTTTCTATGTCTGTGAGTCTGTTTCTGTTTTGTAAATAAGTTCATTTGTGTCTTTTTAAAATATTCCATATACAAGTGATATTATATGGTATTTTTCTTTCTCTTCCTGGTTTACTTCACTTAGAACAATGATCTCCAGGTTCATCTATGTTGCTGAAAATGGCACTATTTTATTCTTTTTTGTATTTGTTATAAACATATGTATCATATATATACCACAACTTCTTTATCCAGTCATCTGTCAATGGACAGTTAGGTTGTTTCCGTATCTTGGCTATTATAAATAGTGCTGCTGTGAACATTGGCGTCCATGTGTATTTTCGAATTATAGTTTTCTCCAGATATATGCCCAAGAGTCATGTTTCTTCTTACAAGGGTACTAATCCTACAGTGTCACACTCCCACACTAATGATCTCATTTAACCTTAATTACCTTCTTATAGGCCCTTTTATCAAATACAGTCACATTGGGGGTTAGGGCTTCAACATACGAATTTTGAGAGGACACAATTCAATCCACAGAACACAGTATGCACAAAAAATTCTATATAGATTAAAGATTTAAATATATACATATACAAGAAGGAATAAAAATCCTACAGAATGTCCAGGGAAATACATGTCCAGTCTGGGACCTTGAGAACTTGCTAACCATAGTTACAGACTCAGAAGCTTTAAAAGAAGAGTATTTGTCTACATAAAAATTTTACTCTGCATGATAAAAGATTCCATAAACAAAATCAATGGGCAGAATCAATAAATAATAGATCTGAAAAAATTTAATACCATTAATAGATCAAAATTTAGTATCTATAAAATACAGATGTGCTTGCAATTTGACAAGAGAAAGATAATGGAACAGGAAAATGGACTTGAAAGGGCAATTCAATACTTCTTTCTCTTTTTTATTGAAGTCTAACTTACATACAGTGAAGAACTCAATGAATGCCTATATATGTATATGACTGCAGCCGCCATGCTGGCCAAAATATAGAAAACCACCAACACCTCAGAAGATTCTTTCCTGCCCTTAAAGGTCCCGGTCAATATTACCACCCCAGAGGTAACTTCTGTTCTGACTTTAATCACCATAGATTACTTTGGTCTGTTCAGGAATATCTGTGAATGAGATCACACCGTGTGTACTTGGATGCATGAGGGTCTAGTCAGAAGATGGAAACTACTGGCCTCTTTCATTCAGTCTAAGACCTTTGAGATGAATCCATGTGGCTCTCTGTTTGAGTGGTTTGTTCATATATATTACTGTGTAGTATTTCATACCTATCATACTAAATTTCATCATTTTTTCCGTTGTTGGACATTTTGATCAGTTCTAGGATTTGGCTATTATGACTAAATTGATATAAAAATTCTGTACTTCCCTTTGATGGACTTACACGCTCATTTCTCTTGTATACATACTAAGAGTAGAATTTCTTGGTCACTGACGACCCAGAAGCTACGTTTTCTTGTCTTTTGAGTGTTAGTTATTCTGGTGAGTGTGAGCTAGTGTCTCGTTGTGGTTTTAATTTGCACGTTCACAATATTGAACGACTTTACATGGGTTTATTGGCTGTTTGGGTGTTCTCATTTGTGAATTGCCTATTGAAGTTTTTAGCCTACTTTTAAATGTGGTTATTTGAAGTTTTCTTTAAACTATATTTTCTGGATGTGAGTCGTTGTCAGATATGTGTATTGAGAATTTCCTCCAGTCTATGGCTTGCCGATTTACTTCCTTGATCATTTCTTCGGATAAATAGTAGTTGTTAATTTTAGTGAAGTACATATTATCTGTTTCTTCATTTGTGAAAATTAGTTAGAAAATTAGTGTTTGTCCTGTTAAGAAAATTTTACATTCCACTGGTCACAAGATATTCTTCTATGTATTTGTCCAGAAACTTAATATTTCTGCCTTTTATACTTAGAAATGTGATCCACCTCAAATAAATTTTTGAGGTGAAATATGAGTCAAGATCTTTTTTAAAATATAAATACACAGCTGCTTCAATCATGTATTAAAAAGACCATTTTCCCCTATTGAGTTGCACTGAGACCAGTGACATAAATTAAGTGCAGTGCAGGTGAGGATTTATTTCTGAATTTCTGTGAGCTGCCATTGTTCCATTTATCTATCACTGAACCAAGACCACACATTCATAATTATTGTAGCTTAACAGTAAGCATAGAAATGTGACAATTGAAGTCCTCCAAATCCTTCAAGATTTTTTTTGCATACTGTAATTTTTTTTCTACTTATAAATTTTAGAAGTAGCTTATCAATGTACACATACAAACACACAAACCTTCTGGCATTTGGTTGGGGATTGCATTATCTATAAATCAGTCTGAAGGAAGTTGACCCCTTTACTGTAATAAGTCTTCTAAATTATAAATATGCACTATCTATTTATCTAAATACTGTAATTTCTCTCAGCAATGTTTTGTAGTGGTCAGTATGGAAGTGTTGCACCTTAGGACTTGGTATGTCTGATGCTATTGTAAATGTTTTTGTTTTTAAGTTTAAATTTTTCATTTCATTCATTTTTAAATTATTTGCTGTGGAATATAAATATGCACTTAATTTTTATATACTGATCAAATATTCATTAACTTTATTAAATGCACTTGTTAATTCTAATAATTTCCTTAAAGGATCTTTTGGTTTTTCTACTTACATAATTTTGTGAATAATTTTCTGTGAATGAAGATAGTTTTACTTCTTCTTTTCCAAACTTTATGTCTTTTATTTCTATTTTCTTGCCTTATTGCTGTGGCTAAGACTTCTGATACAATTTAGTAAAAGTAATGATAGTGGAAATCTTTGTCTTGTTCCTAGTGTCACGTTCCACCACTGAGTATGTCAGAAATAGGTATTTTTTGACAATATCCCTTTATCAGATATAAAAACTTTTTTTTTCAATTTCTAGTTACTGAATTTTTCCTTATTTTAAAGTCACAAATGGGTGTTTAATTTTATCAAATGCTTTTTCTTTCTCTCTTGAGATAATCGTATTTTTTGTCTTTCTTTTGTTTATGATGAATTATATGACTGATTTTTGAATATAAAATCAACTTTCCTGGAATAAATCCTACTATGAAATTTTCTTTTCTACCTCCTCTTTTTCCTCTTCCATCTTCTTCTGTAATTATTTTTAAATTATAAGTATTATTTTTATTGTTGCTCTTTTGATTTTACTTCTATATTTACAAGAGAAGTTGACATCAATTTTTATAATGTTTCATGTGATATTTATTTCTTCAATGCATTAGTAGAATAAATCAAAATAGCCACTGAATTCAATTTTTGCTAATATTTTGATTTGGCTTGTTGCTTCTCTGTTCAGGAAGGGTATTGACTTCTATTTTTGTTTCTTACAATGTTCTTGTAAAGTTTTAAGACAAGATTACACTGAACTATAACGGAGGTTAGCAAGTATTCTCTGTTTTGCTGTTCTCTGTAAGAGTTTTTAAAAGATTTGTATTATTTATTCCTCAACTGTCTGATAGGATCTGCCAGCAAAGTCATGTAGTTGTAGGGCTGTTCACAATTTCAATTTCTTCTAGGAAAATTTTTGGTAAATCATGGTTTTCAATGAATTTGCCCATTTTATCTATTTAATTAATATATTGACATAAAATTGCTCATAGTATTCTCTTATCCTTTAAATGTCAGCAAATTCTGTATTAATATAACTTTTTATTCCTGATACTTGTAATTTGTTTGTTTAACTTCCTTGTCTCACTACTGTTTTACTTGTCTTATTGATCTTGGAAAGATCTTGTTAATTTCTTTTTTTCTCTACATTCTCTTGTAATATTTTCTGTTTCTCTTTTTGTTTCCTTAAACGTTATTTGAGCTTAATTTAGTGGGGGTTTTTGGGTCAAGTTTGTTGAATTAGAAGCTTAGATAAGTGATTTTTCCACTTTTCTTCTTTTTCTAATATATGCCCATAAATATGTACTTTCCCTCCAGGTCCTGCTTTAGCTTCGTATTTCACAAATTTAGATGTTTAGTATTTGAGATACTTAGTATTCAGATAAAAATATGTTCTAAATTCCATTTTGAGTTTAATTTTGCACATGGGTTATTTAGAGATGTGTTACCTACGTTTCAATCATTTGGAAATTTTCTAGTTATCTTTCTGTTACTGAGTTTTAATTTAACTCCATAGTCGTCAGAATATCCACATTAAATTATTTCCTTCCCTGAAATCTTTGATTTGTAGCCTAGGCTATAGTCTGTTTTGATAAATGTTGCATATTCACTTGTAACAGATGTGTATTCTGCACTTTTGGAAGTATCCCATTTGATCAGATTGGTCAGATTTGGTCATGTTGTTCCAATCTTCTGGAGCCTCACTATTTTTTTCTGATTGCACTATGTTTTACTCAGATACGTGTGTTAAAATTTCCAACCCTTATTGTAGTTTTTTCTGTATCTCCCATTGGCTCTGTCTCCTTAAAGTTTAGATACTGACTGGTATATACAAAATAGATAAACAGGTTTATACTGTATAGCACAGGGAAATACATTCAATATCTTATAGTAGCTTACTATAAGATGAAAAAGAATATGAAAATGAATATATGTATATTCATGTATGAGTGAAGCACATGCTGTACACCAGAAATTGACACAGCATTGTAAACTGACTATACCTCAATAAAAACAAGTCTATATATAAAAGGTATATTATTAAGTACTTTCAACTTGAGAATAGCTATATGTTCCAAGTGAATTGGCTTTTATTATTATATTATAGGTTCCTTTTTTTCACTTATCTAACTCTTTCCTTACTGTTACTTTTCTCTCGTATTAATTTAGCCACACCTGTTTTTTTTGCTTAGTGTTTATATATTATATGATACATATTTTCCATCCTTTCCCTTTTAACTTGTCCTTTGTATTTGAAATGTATTTCTTGTAATCAGCACATAGGCAGGTCTCATTTTTCTTACTCTAGTCTGGAAATCTTTTAATTGGAGCATTTATTTTAACGTAATGTAGTTACTGATAAAATTGAGGTTAAGACTATCAAATTTACCGTGTTAGTGTTTTTTATGTGTCCATTCTGTTCTTTGCTTTGTTACTCCCGGTTTATTACTTTTTGGGTATTTATTATGGATTTTCACTAGTCCATTTTACCTCTTCTAACTTTTTTTTTCTATCTTTCAGCATCATTTTTGTGGTTATCCCAGAAGTTACAAAACACTTTTTAAACTTATTATAGCGTACCTACAGTTAATACTTTTATCACATCCAGACACTGCTACATCTTTACTGTAGCTTAATTCCACTTACCTCTTTTTTATGTTTTGCTATTATTACCATATATTTCCCTCAGTGCAGGTTGTACTTTTCATGAGACAGTGTTATTATTGTTCCTTTGAACCATCCACATAGTTATTAGTGACCCATAAACTTAGCTTCTCCAGTGTTGTCTGTTCCTTCTGGAACTTTCATGTATCCATCTGAATAATTTTCCTTCACTCCAAAAAAACTTCATTTCTTGTAGTATGAGCCTGGGGGCCACAAATCCTCTCAGTCTGTGTTTGTCTGGAAATGTTTTTATTTTACCTTCAGTTTTGAAAGAAAATTTCTCAGTCCAGACTGACAATTGTTTTTTTTTTTTTTTTTTTTTTTCTCAGAGCTTTAGAGAGGCCATTCTTTTGTTTTCTGGCATGGCTGGTACCTGTTGATAAGTTACCTTTCTCACTTTTCTTTCTCTGAAGGCAGTTTCTCCTTTCGGTTTGGAATCTTTAGATTTTCACTTCAACATTGGTGTTCAGCATGAAGTTTCCAAGGAGACCTGAGATGAGTGAGGGCCCTGGAGTAGCAATATTGTCTCCTCGTCTGCATTGTGACCGCCTCCCAACATGAGTGATGCGACGAGACATAGATAGATGGTCCTTCACAGTTTCTGTTGTCTTAAGGTCTGAGGGCTTCTGGCTCAGCAGAAGGGTGGGAGGTGCACTGGACTGAGAGCTCAGGAGCTTGGATTGAAGTCTGAGCTCTATCCCTACCTCCTATGTCCTTGGGCAATTCAGTTCCCTCTCTGAACCCCAGTTCTCTTGTCTATAGTAACAGAAAGGTAGACTACAGTTGCCAGTGCTCCCCGATCCGAGATCGGGGTGATTACAGGCATCAGATCGATGGGAGACTTCTGCAGCACTGGACTGGGAATCATGGATTCTGGATTCTGATCCCGTAGTTTAGTAACTAGGAGTGAATAATGATGATGACTATGGTACCACCTATTTATCAAACTTTATGATATTCTAGCCTCTGTGTTGTGTGCTTTGCCTGCGCTGTCTTACTTAATCCTCAAAATAAAGCTCAAAGTTGCTTTTGTTCTTTTCCGTTTTACAGATGCAATAATGCATCCGCAAGGAAGTTAAGTAACTTACCCCAGGCCACAGAGTGAGGAAGAGGAGGGGTAGAGACGGGAACTTGGGGAGTTTGGCTCCAGGGTACCGGCTGCCCTCTCTCCCTTCTCTGACACATCATCACTTCAGCTTGAGCCACAGTTTCATAATAGAATCATTATAATGGATCAATATTTACAGCACTTTAGAATTTAGAAAGCATTTTTAAATTATGTTCATCTGATCAAGTCCTCTTAACATTGGTTTTATTGCCTCAGTTTTGGAGCTGAGAAGACTGAAAATGTTAAGTGACGGCAGAGATTCACAAATTGGGTAGTAGCAGAGACATTACTTAGACGAGTGCTCCTGACTCAGAGTTCAGGGATTTTTTTTTTCCTCCCCCTGTGGCATGGCAGCTAACTCTGTGCAAAGAGAAATAATCACCTCCCCATAACCTGCTTCACACGAGAGAATGTGAGAAAGTGTTTTGGAAGGTGTAAAATGTCCTACAAAAACTCGTGTCCTCCTGGCTCTAAGTTCAAAAGTAGGTCCCCTTCCTCCTTGTGCACTCTCCATCCACGGCACTTTCTATCGCACTTGTTAATGAGCTGGCCGTGGTGCTGCAGATGGGGAATGACGCAGGCAGCCGGTCCTCTTTCCCTCGGGCGTTTCGGCTGCCTGAGGCTCTGACTCCCCGCAGGTCCCCATGGTGAGGTAGACATGACAAGTCAGTTCTGCAGCAGGTTGGGCTGGAGCAAGCCTGGCAGCCATGTAATGAGAGGGGCCCTCGTCGCTTCCAGCAGGAAGGGGGAAGTGAGATGTGACAAGTGGATTATCATAATACAAATTGTATTATGAAGGAGGGAAGTGAGATCTCCTGGTTTCCCTGGAGAATTGTTCTGTCTACCTGGAGTGACTTGGTGGCAGGAGGAGGGGCTGATCAGGGAGATACCAGGCAGACTGGTGACCTCTTTGCCATCTGAAGAATTCAGGATCACATTGGAGGTTGACAATTGCACAAAATAAATAACAGGAATGATTGCCCCTCTTTTTTCAGGGTTCACAGAATTATATAACCCATGGGTGCTTTGCAGAAACTGCCACTGAATCCTCAGTAGCTGTTGTCCACCCTGACCCTGACCCTTTAATCTAGCTCCCTCCATCCCCATCCCTGTGACCCTCACAACCAACAACGATTAAGGTGGAGCTGAGAACATGCCAACTCCCTTGGTGACAGTGTCTAGAGGAAGCAGTCCAGTTCACCAAAGATCACATGGCCGGATAGCCATCCCCCAGAACCTTTCTTTCCTCCTGTCCTACCCCAGTTCTGTTTTCTTTTTTTTTTTTTTTAAACATTTTTTATTGAGTTATAGTCATTTTGCAATGTTGTGTCAAATTCCAATGTAGAGCACAATTTTTCAGTTATACATGAACATATATATATATATATATATTCATTGTCACATTTTTTTTCACTGTGAGCTGTTCTAATTTGTGCCTGAATCTTGACCTGGTTCTACACCTTAGGACTTGGTTGACTTGCATTTGCCAGGATTGGCTAACCATGAGCAATAAGGGCTTTGCTTTGAACTTGACTCTTCAGCTGTTTCCTCTCGTGGTTCCTCTGATAAGACACCTCAGTCTGACTGTCACCCCTTGTCACCCGCATCCTAGTGCGCTCCACTTGACTGACACCTCATCAGTCAGGTGACTCCTCTGCATGGTCCCTCTTAGACCCAGGCTCTTCCTCAGACTTAGGAGATACTGGATACAAAGTTAACTGATCTTATCCCCAACGACTTAACCTGGGCCACAGAGCAAGAAAGAGAATGAACAATTTGCCCAGAATTCGAGTCACCAATACTGCTACCTAATCCTGATATGACTCCTCTCAGTGCTACCACTACTGTCTTTGCAGTAACAGGTACCAAAGTGCCGTGAGCATTCATGTGTTGGCGTAAGCACGTTCTCGGAGGCAGGTCTATCATTATCCCATTTTACTGATAAAGAACCTAAGATGCAGAGGTTAAGTAATTTTCCAAAGGTCAAAGCACTGTCAACACTCCAGATGGAGTGCAGAGAAGAGAGTGGTAGTGTGGGCTTCCTTGTCAGGGGCCCATGTTGATCCAAAGTGAGATTCGAACAGGCAGAATCTCTAAGTAGGAAATCATGAGGGGGCTGTGGCAGGTCAAGCAATGGAAAGTCTACTAAGGTGTCCAGCTGGCCCTGATCCAGGAAACCCGAGGGAGAGCGGGATTCAGGGTTTGTTTCATTTCGGGTTTCACCACGGGTGTGGGGCTGCAGCTGCTTGCCTCCCAGGTGTCTTGATTCTACTTCTTTCTAGTTTGGCTTTGATCCCAGGCTGACTTCTCACATCAATAATATACATGCTGACAGCTCCCAGGGCTCCCTGGTCCCTCACTTGCATCCAGGAGCAGGGACGTGACTTTTTAATCTATCAGCTACTGAAGCTCATTCTCTTGTGACAACTCTTGTCCTGTGCCCACAGGAGAATGCCACGTGCTGATTGGCATACACCTCGGAGACTGTACCACTCTGGCCTGTGTCCCTGGGTACCTTGTCTCCCAGGGACAAAGGAGCGCAGGATTGAGGTGACTGCATTTGAGCTTGCAACCTCTGGGTTTTGTGATTTCGTGAGCCCTTTCATCTCTGGCATCATAAATGTCTACCAAAAAAGGGAGAGAATCGTGCAGACATACCCACTTCTTAGCTATCTTGTCATCTCTGCAGCTGTAATTCCTGGGGAATGACTGTAATCCATCCACTTCCTCCCTTGGGATGTGGGAAGAGGAACAGAGACAATTGGCAAAGGGGGAGGAAATGGGCTGGAGGCCACAAGTTGCTCTCTGCTGTCACTCATGCAATCTTTGAAAGGTGCCCAGATGGGGACGCATCTGAGGTCTCGTCCTGCTTGACTTCTTAGAGATGAGGGAAAGAGCAGATGGAGAAGGTAGAGAGAGCACATGGGCGGCACCCAGAGTCACTGGCAAGCAGTGGGGGCACAGTGTGAACAGGTCAATAACTTCAACATCCCAGAAGGAACATCAGAATGCCCAGTGTATTCCAGGCACCTGCTCCCTCTGGCCACTGGGTTGACCTCCAATCACAGGGGAACTGAGCTGATAGGTAGGCCTGTGTTCTGGAAGGAAAATTACAAGAATTCAAAACCTGGGGCATGGCTTGGTCTCAAGTTGGCATCTTCTGAAGGCTGGAGCCTCTTATCTCCTTTCTGTTCTGTGCTTCTAATTCCTACAGGCTGCCTTCTGCCCAGTTGTTGGGTTTGAATCCACTGCCTGGCTTTGACCCCAGTGTTGACCCAATTTTGCCTTTGATTCAACACCTTTAGGCTCATCCTTGAATTCTGAATTCTAGTCCTCAGCTGTTCTTCACTCCTTATGGCTACTCACAGGAATAATATTGACAGTAGACATTGTGTATCAAGTCCCTACTCTGTGCCTTGGGTTTTGCAGACATTTTCTATCAATACTGCGAGGCTGGTTATTATTATTTCCATTTTACCTGTGAGAAAACAGAAGCTCAGAATGGTTAAGTCACTTGTCCCAGGTCTCTCGGTTTGTTCAATGGCAAGGTTGGGGATCAAAGTCTGACTCCAATCTCCTTTTGCTTTTCACAGCCTTCTACTGCATCTCACAGAACAAGGGAGAGCATAGAATCAGGCTGGAAGACCACCTTCAAGTAAGAGAGGGTCAGATGTACAAGTGGCTCCCAATTCCATTGCCCGGGGTCTTACCTTCCATCTGGGTCTCTTCCTGGCTGGTTCCTCCTCTGACACCACGCCAAGCCCCTGAGGGCCACAGCTACCCTTTCAGTAGTCCAACCCAAGCTTGACAAAACTCGCTTTTCCTCTGTCCCTTTAACACAACTGAGACAGGCTGGTATTTTCAGAGAGATTTTTACCAAACACTGAGGGAAACTGAAAGGAAATAATTGCAGCAAATACAGGCAGTATAAAAATAGCCAACTTTCCAAATACATATTTCTTGCTCTAAGAATCACAGTGAGAACAGCAGAAAGCTTTTCTGTTGTCCAAACCTAATGCTAAGGAAGCTTTCTCCCCCCTCACGCCCCCCCGCCCCAAGCTGCTATAAAGTCCGTTTCAGTGGAGTTCAGCCACGTTCGAACCTCTGGTGTGGGTGGGGAGTCAAGGCTCTGACCGGGGAAGGGGGAACGAGTAGGGTGAGGCATGGCTGCAGGACCCACATCTCCCTGAATAAGCTCATCTATTTCCATGACCTTGACTCCTACCCATATGCTGATGCCTCTAGCCTGGACTTCTCTCTTGAAATCTATTGGACGTCTCTGCTTGGATGTCCCATGGAGATATGAATGCCCCTGTCTTCCTCTAAACTCCTTCCTATTCCACCAGTAAATGACACCGCCAACTACCCAGTTGGACAAGAGAGGTATCAGGAGGAACCTGACAGTTCCCTTATGCAAAATTGACCATTAAGTTCTGTCAGTGTTGTTCTTTTCCCAAAATCTCGTCATGGTTCCCCATCACCTCTGCTACTACACACATTCAAGTTATCTTTCTCTCTTACCTGGACTGTTGTCTCGGTCTCCCTCATAACTAGTTTTACTACCTTTAGTTTTACCTCCTTGAATCTGTTCTCTATGCTGGGGGTAAAACTTTTAAAATACAAATTGGATTATGGCATGTTTCCTGCCTAAAACCCTCCAGGAGGTCTCTGTTGCTCTCGGAACAAAATACGAAATACAGTCTGACCCTGTTTATTCCTCCAGGTGTATATCTCAGACACTCCTGTACTTCTTATATTTGATAATCTGTACCTGGTCCCTCTTCTTACCATTTCTGAGCCACGCTGATCCCCTCTGCTGTGCTACTGTGACATCAGGGCTTGGAACACGCTCTTCTCTCTGAATGGAATACCCTTGTCCCAAGACCCCTTGCCTGGTTTCACTTGTTAAGTCTGAACTTAGGTGTACCTAGCTCCAGAATATCCTCTATATCCCATAAAGAGGGGTTATGGGCTATGTATGCCTCTCCTATGGGTCCTAACCTAATACTTATCACTTACAACACCTTCTAGCTTTTATGAATATCTGCCCAATAACAGGGGTGTGCGGGGAAAGTGACCATGTCATCTGAATCACCGTTATATCATTATTTATTATCACAGTGCTGGCACAGATTGGACAACACTCAATAAATATCTGATAAATGGATTAACTGACGGATGAGTGAATGAAAATAGGGTGACCAGAACCTTGGAGAGGGATGACGTGATTAAACATTAGTGTAGGAAAGAAAAGACTAGTTTGTTTAACAAACATTTCCAGACTATCTCCTCTGTATCAAGCTGTGAGCTGGGAAATATGGACCCAAGAGACAAGGACCAGCCTTCTTTCTAACTGGCAGGACCCTGATCTTGGACCATTGGTTGTTGCTACATTTTCACTACTGTGAATCTCGCCTTTTAGCAGGCCTACCTGTGTACTACACGTAAGTTCCTGGGGGCCTTGTCTGTCCCCGCTTATAGCAGCAGAACTAAGTTTTAAAAGAAAAATTAGTTCCTTTTCCTTTCCTCCTCTCTCTCTTTCTCCTTTGCTTTTCTTCCCTTTTATCTCTTCTCCTCTCCTTTCCTTTTTAAGCGAAACCCTGCCCCATGCCTGTCCTCCCCCACTTCCGTCTTCGCCTTTTAATTCATTTGTGATGCTCCAGATCTCACCTTGATTGTGATGAACTCAAAAATGTGCTGGTGGGACCAGGGCTAATGCATTTCTGAAGGTGGCGTGTTACTTAGCATCTTAATTGGTTACCCAGGATCCTCTGTGATTGACATATTCCCAGGGGAGCATCCAGGCAGAGGAGAGGGCTGGTGAGTGAAGGCGCTGCAGGGTTGGAAAGGGATTAGTGCTAATTCCTCCCAGACACCTCCTTGTGACGTTTCTCAGTCAATAAGAGATTAGACAGGGGAGGAGGCTGAAACATAGTCGTGTCGGTTCTCATCACCTGCTAACCCCTTCTCTCCATTCCCACAGTAGGCCCTAGTGCAGGGGCCTTAGGCATGTATCCGCTGATGCACACAGAACACTTGGAGGCCTTCCTCCCACTCCTGGATCTGCCAGGAGAGCCCTGAGAAGCAAAGACTTCTGGTGTGGTTTCCAGGCATGTGGGACCCTGGGAGATGTGCTCAGGAGCTGCTTCATGGTCTCCGAGGTGGGTGGGAGGGCAAGGTAAGAAAAAAATGAGTGATAGGTCCGTGATAGAGAGAAAGTTAAGAGAGCAGGGAGTTCTCATCAGCATCTCATCACTACTCTGTTCTGCAGCCCCAGGGCTTGTGGCAGACAGACTCGAGGGTGGTCCCTGTAGTCCTCGACTGGGTATTTACACCCTTGGATGAGTCTTTCCCCTTCAGTGTAGACAGCCCCTGACGCTTGCTTCTAACCAATAGATATGTCAAATGTGATAGGACATCCTGTGATCACATTACATAAGGCTCATCTTTCTGGCCAGCTTGCTCTAGACTCTTGCTCTCTCTCTCTTCCTGGCTTTGAAGAAGCAAGCCACTGTGGATCCTACAACTGCAAGGAGCTGAGTCCTGCCAACAACTTGAGTGAGCTTGGATGAGAACCTCAAGTCTCAGATGAGAACCCAGCTCGGGCGGATGACTTGACCACAGTCTTGTGACCGCTGAGCAGAGAACTGAAGTGCATGCTGGAACTCCTGATGCACACACTATGAGATAATAAATGTGCTGTCTCTAAGTTTGTCATAATTAGTTCTGCAGTGATAGAAACTGACAAGTAATGGGAAATGAATGCAGTGGTCCCTTTTCCTTCCTGTCTTGAGCATCAGGGCCTGGATGTCTTTGTTCTCTTCCATCACCAATGAGGTCTCTTGGGAAAGGACAATAAATTTATTCATACTAACATGAACTTGACTAACTGCAGCTCATGTTGCTACTCTCCCAACAAAGACATCCATACACGGGAAGCCTTAAAAGCTATGGCTCTTGTAAAAAAGTCTACTGGATATTAAACCCTTATCAACTATATTAGGAAATTATAGGACTCAATAGCAAAATAACAATCTGATTTAAAAATAGACATTTTTCCGAAGAAGACGTGCAGATGGCCAATAGGTACATGAAAAGGTGCTCAACATCACTAATCATCAGGGAAATGCAAGTCAAACCCACAATGAGATACGGTGTCACATCTGTTAGGATGGCTAATATCAAAAAGGAAGAAACAATACATGCTGACAAAGACTTAAAGAAAAGGAAACTTCTGTGCACTGTTGGTGGGAATGGAAATTGGTGCAGCCAGTATAAAAAACATTGTGGAGGTTCCTCCAAAAAGTAAAAATAGAATGATCATATGATCCAGCAAGATTCACTTTGGGTGCATAGCCAAAATGAAACCACTATCTTGAAGAGGTGGCTACATCCCCAAGTTCACTGCAGCATCATTTATAATAGACAAGGCATGGAAACAAGTGTCCATCAATGGATGAATGGATAAAAAGTTGTGATACATATAGCTATAATGGAATATTACACAGCCATATAAAAGAAGAAAATCCTGCCATTATGACAACATGGATGGACCTTGGGGGCATTACACTAAGTGAAATAAGACAGAGAAAGATAAGTATGCCATAATCTCATTTATATGTGGGGTTTAAAGGAGCCTAACTCATGGAAATCAATAATAGAATGGTGGTTACCATGGGCTGGCAGGTAGGGGAAATGGGGAGGTGTTGGTCAAAGGGTACAAACTTACAGCTATCAGAAACATAAGTTCTGGGGGGGTCTAGTATACAGGAGGGTGATTATAATGAACAATACTGTATAATATACTTAAAAATTAAGTGCATAGATCTTAACCGTTTTCATCACACATACAAATAGATGGTAGTTATATGAGGGAATGGAAGTGTTAACTAACCTTTTTGTGATAATCATTTCGCAATGTATGAGCATATCAAATTATCACACTGTGCACCTTAAACGGACATATGTTATATGTCAATAATATCCCAGTAAAGCTGGAAAAAGGGTTTATTGGTCTTTTGGGACTATTTAGTTTAGATAATTTATCATGTCTTGAATTATGTCCACTTTTTTGGAGGAGGTAGGTTGTGGCAACACTTTTATTTTTAATTGAAGTACAGTCAGTTTACAGTGTGGTATTAATTTCTGGTGTACAGCGTAGTGATTCAATTACATACATTTATATATTCCCTTTCATATTCTTTTTCATTATAGGCTATTACAAGTATTGAATATAGTTCCCTGTGCTATACAGTTGTTTATCTATTTTATATATAGTAGTTAGTATCTGCAAATCCTGAACTCCTCGTTTATCCCTCCACCTGCCTTTCCCCGCTGATAACCATAAGTTTGTTTTCTACGTCTGTGAGTCTGTCTCTGTTTTGTGAATAAGTTCATTCGTGTCATTTTTTCACATGGGGAATCTTACAAAAATGACACAAGTGGCAGCACTTTTAATTTTTCTTTCTTTTAAACTCTTCTTGACAGACTTTCATGGCCTGCTCTTTTGGCTCTATTGGGCGGAGCAGGGAAATTACTTTCATTGTCAACTTCAAAACTCCTTTCTCAAAGCAAAGCCTCTTTAGGCCAGAGTGCCTTGCCCCTAGGCCAGAGGCTTCTGACTCACCCAGATTCCCAGTTAAAAGACACTGCAGCCCCAGAGCTTCTGGGAGATGGAAGCAACCTCCTGAGAGGGCGCAGGTGTGAGCTCTGGTTTTGGATATCGGGGTGAGAATAGCTTTTACTCTTTTCACTTAACTTGAAGAAGCCAGGGCTCTAAAATAAGAAAGAATTAAATTGTACCATCTGTGGTATTTGCTGGCAGTGAGCAAGTTATTTAACCTGTCTTGTCCTGTTTCTCTCTTTAACATACGTTATTGTGAACATTAGCTAAGGTAACGGTGTGGTGAAGAGTCCTCAGCACCATGACCAGCCCCTGGCTTCTCATCCAACACATGCTAATTTTTTCCCCTTTGTGTGTAGAGGAGGGATGTGAGCAAGAACAAGGACAAATGAAGTTTCTCAGGGATGAAAAGCTACAGAGCAGTAGTCTTCCTCCTTCTTCACCTTTTACCTCTGATTTCTCCTCTTTTCCTTCCTTCTCCCTCGTAAGCAAATATATTCAAAGTGCTTAGGACAGGACCTGGCCACAAATGCTAAATTTTCTGCTGTTGTTGTTAGTATTTTTATTGAAACTGTTATTTTTGTTGCCAAAATCATCATCATCACCAACATCATTGTCATCATCACCATTATTACAATCATCACCATCATTATCACCATCATCATCATCACCAAGGTCACCATCATCATCACCACCACCATCACCAACATCATTGTCATCATCACCATCACCACCATCATCATCATCACCAAGATCATCATCACCATCATCACCATCACCACCATCATCATCATCACCAAGATCATCATCACCATCATCATCACCATCATCATCTCTTCCCTCCCAGCCCATTTTTCTTTAGTAAAGGTAACATACCTGTACCTCTCTCTATAATGCTGAGGCTGGGAGCCTTTGTAAATTACATTTCCTGAACGCCCCTGCCATCTGGCTTCCTGTTCAGTTTTGCCAACAAGGAGATGCTGTCAGAGAGGAGGAAAAGCTTTATATTTGCCTTCTGTTTTTCTGCTTTTGGCAGCATCTCCAGAAAAAGCTGCATCCGTTTGAGATGATCCTAGCTTTAGCCACAGCAGCCTTCTCCTCTGGGATGGCCCTCCTCAGCAGGATGGCCCTCCTCAGGGCTTCCAAGTACAGTCCTCCTCCGAGGCTTCAGTGCTGCCTGGGCCATCTCTGCAGGGGAAGGGAAGGGGAATGGGGGAGGGGAGGGAGAGGAGAGGAGAGGGAGGGAAGGGGAACGAAGAGGATGAGGAAGAAGGCAGGGCAGGGGAACAGAGCAGAGAAGAAAGTGGAGGCAGCACAGCCTCTGACTGTTTTTCCCTCTGAATGTGTTTGAATGAGTAGCTATTTGTTGTCAGTCCAAGGATTAGTCAAAAGATGCTGAAATAACAGAACAAAAACGTGGGAAAAATATGAGTCCTTGATCACATGGTTGAGTTACGGAATCAAGCTAACCCTGGAAGCTTCCCACATTTAGACTTCGCTTTCTTGAGATGAACTTCCTTATTGTTTTTATCAGTTTAAGTCAGTTTGTTAGTTTCAGCCATTGTCATCCTACAGAAAGACATAAACAGAGAGGAGAAATCTACTCCTCTTTCTCCTCATTTCCTTCTTCTCCTTCACCCTTTCCACCTCCCGCTCCCTCCCTCCTTCCCTTCCTCTAAGAATGCAGAAAGCTTTGTCCAGTTAGCTTCCTCTCGCATCTCATTGGCTGCAATCAGAGCTCGTGTCCATAGCTAAGTATGTCTGTAAAACGGGATAGAATGATCACAGTTAGCCTAGACTGCATATTATAGGGTATGATACAGAGTCAACTGTCCACAGCCGTGACGTATCTGTGATTTTACCCAACTGCTAGTTTCCTGGTTACTGGAAAAGAGAAAAATAAGAACAGCCAGAGTAAAAGGAAGACACAGAGCGTGCAGAGGGACAAATTCAACCATCACAGCAGACCTCTCACCAAAATTCATGCAGCCAGGAGATGCTGGAGTGACGTATTTGACTGAACCACCAAAGTAGTTTGTCCAATGAAAACATTTTTCAAAAACAATTGGGAAAATAAAAGCCGAGCCTGTTTATGAACAAACTACATTGCAAGAGTTGTTAAGCTATTTAGGCAGAAGGAGAATGGTATCAGATAGAAATTTCAATCTGCGTAAAGGAATAAAGGAATAAACATCACCAGATAAAGGAATAAAGGAATAAACATCACCAGAAGCGGCAAATGTTGGAATTAATATAAAATACTTTTTCTCATTTTTAATTACTTTAAAAGCTAATTGACTATTTAAAGCAGACATAGTAGCAATATATTGTGAGGCTTACAGCACATGCAGAAGGAAATTGTAAGATCACAGTAGCACAAGGGATGGGGAGAGGGAGAAGGTCTAACTCATATGTTACCCATGAAGTGGTACATACAGTGGTTTGAAGGCAGACTGTGATTAATTAATGTTGTATAATGTAAACTTGAGAGCAACCACTAAGAAGATAAAGGAAAGAAGGATAGTCAATAAGCCAACTGTAGAGACAAAATGGAATACTGAACTACACTGAATTGATTCAAAAGAAGGCAGGAAAAGAGGGGGAAAGGAACAAAGAACAGATGGAATAAAAAGAACGCAAACGTGCAATGTGGTAGTTTAAAACCCAGTCATACTGATGATTACATTAAATGGAAATGGTGTAACGCTCCAGAGATGCTCAGATTGGATAAAAAATGAGCACCAGACTATATGTTATTTATAAGGAACCACTTTAAATACAAAGACAGGTTAAACATAAAAGAACAGATACGTATGTAAAATACTTATCAGAATACTAAATACTAGACAATTCTTGGTGCTTCATTTACATGCATTACCTCAATGAATATTTAAAATAATTTATGATGAACAAATGAACAAGTCATCATTTTAAAAATGAAGAGGCTCCAAAGTCTGTGTTCTTAACTATCGTAAGACTTTAGACTTCTGGAAGGTAGGGATTGTATTGTAATTATGTTTATATTTTCAGCGTCTCCATATCAACAACACAAGACTGGCTCAGAATAGGTGACTGATAATTACATTTTTCATGAATAACAGGTGGATGATTGACTGGCTGGCTGGCTGGGTAAATGAAGACATGAACGCACCTGGAGACGCCACTATCATCCCACTGGTAGCGTGTGCGCTGAACAGACCTCAGTTTGAAAATGAGAACAGACATTTCCAACAGCAGATAATGTCACACATCAAAATTGAGGTAAGAATTGAAGTTCTTTGGTGCACGGAGTAGGTTCTATGTTAATTATTAAAACCAAGCAGGAGACACTTCCAGGGTTGGGATTGGGGTGGAACTTGTAAAGCCGTAACATAAAGTCTCTTCCTTCGAAGGCCACTCCCTTCTTGGCTCTGAGAACGAACATGCCACCTCCGACCATCCCCTCTGTGGCATCCTGTCTAAACACAGTGTCTGGTCAGTTGGGGATGAGAGTTAGTGAGTTATTATGTATGTAGGCACTGCCAAAGAAACATATAATTACATCCATCTTGCAATTTTAGAGCATAAGGATAATGTGTTTGTCGGAGTTGTTAGGATAATCAAACTCATCAAGACCATTCAGAGAACACCCAGTGGACTAGTGCCACTACACTTCTTACACCCTATTGTATTTCTTTGTTTAAAAACTCCATTCCTATCATTCTTTGACTGTAAGTTATAGATATCCACTGGAGATTGCTAAAGCAAAAAGTAAAAAAAAATTTGGCGGACGGATCGGGGGACTTCATTATAAAAATATGTAAGTATCTCATGTCACCCAAGGGGGAAGAAGTAGCTGAGCCCTAGGCAAAAAACGGAGCCAGGATCTGGAAAGACATCAAGACAATCTCTCTAGCTCACATGTTTGCTTTTCTTGGAACAATTATCCTTCTAAGGCTTTCTTTTCTTACTCTTCATTACACATGGTAGGCTATCCTTGGCCACACAATAGCATCCTGATTTGCCATCTTCTGCAAGGATCGGTCAGGCTTAACTAGAAGATCTACGACCAAATTTTAAATTTCTGGGAGAAATATTCTTATTGGCCCACCCTGATTCAGTTTAAAGTTACCTAGAGGAGTCATAGGTATTGTCCTTTTGGGTAACAGAAGCAATTAGGAGCCATTTTTTTTTTAATCTAGATAGACATTCCAAGAGTATAAATTTCTGGAGAGCAGGAACTCTCACTCATCTTCATGAATCTTGGCACAATGCCTGACACACGATAAGTCATTGTAAGGGTTATAATTCCAATCTGTCAGACGTCCAAACCCTGAAGTAACTTCTGCCTGAATCGCTCTTTCCACGTATCTGTACATCACTGGTTAATTCTGTTCCATACCACTCACTGTAGGCTAAGTTGTGCTGCATAACAAATGAACCCCCAGATCTTACTGACTTTGAACAGTGATCCTCAAGGTGTGATCCCTGGTCAGGCAGCATCAGTATCACCTGGGAACTTGGTAGATTCTTGGTCTCTACTCCAGACCCACTAAATGAAAAACTTTGGGATAGATCCCATCTCTTTGCTTCACCAGGCCCTCTGGTTACTTTTTGGTGTACACTGTAGTTTAGGACCCGCTAGCTTTGAACAAAAGAGCTTTGTTTCTCATTAAACTTGCGAGAGCACCGGGGGTCATCTGTCCTACGTCACCTTACTTCGCCAGCACGTGGATCAGAACCTACTGAGACCAGAAAGGGACACATGACGAACCAAGAGCTAGCTCTTAAAACTTCGCTCCGAAGTTACATTCCATGGCCCTCAACAAATCCAATGGGGATGGGCAGCAACATACAGTCCTGTCACAGAGAGGGGATACATAGGAAGGGAAATAGAACTGTTGCATTCACTTTATTATTTTCTCATTTCCCCGTAGATTTCCAGATGGCAGTCAGAGTAATGTTTGGACAAACATTTCTCAAGGCCATGGAACAATCATAATTGTTCCCATTGTTACGATTGCTTTGTTCAGCTTGCATGGCCACTCTTAACGGTCCCACATGCCTGTGCACAGCGAGGTCTGCCTCTGTCTGGAAGAGCAGTGACATAACCCACCCCATACATTTTCCCTATCTCTGCTCAAACGTGCCTTCTCGGGAAAGATTTCCCTAACTGGCCTTATTTCATGTTGTCCTGTTTCCTCCACCCTCTCTCACTCTGTCACATCACCCTGTTTAATTTTCTCCTCACCACTTAAATCAAGCTGAAGCCACTTTATTAGTTTAATTATTCTAAAATTTATTACCACGTATGCTTCATCAGAACAAAGACTTTGTCTATGTTATTCACAGCTCTATCCCCTGAACTTAGAGCTGTGCCCCACACAGAAATGTTCAGTAAACATTATGGGATATGAGATGAACCAACTAACCTCTCAGTGCTATTTAAAGTGGAGCTGGGGCCTGTCCTGGGTCTGAGCCAGAAGCTGGGGATGGCAGATAAGAAGCTTCCAAACTGATGTCCAGACACAGAGCCCAATATGGATTCGGGTCTGCTGAGTGAGAAACTCATTTAGGGAAGCTTTCGGCTTTCAGCTTATGATTCCACCCTGGTGTCTAGCTTCTTCCTTCCCAACTATGAGTTCACCCAGCATTTCAAAGGCGGCTTCTCCGAGCTTCCCTTGGTGAGAGAGATCGAATACCCTGGGAGAATACCTTATTCCCATCTCTAGAAAGGATACTTTTGGAGTTGAATAATTCCTTCATCTGAAAAACATTTATTGAGTCCCCACTATTTGCCAGGAAACAGTAATGAACTGGAAGGAAAAATCCCTACCCTAATGGAACTTAAACTGGAGGGAGACAGACAATGAACTAGTTTAAAAAATTAATCTTCAGTATTTCAAGTGGTGAGAAGCAGTATGAGAAAAAAATTAAGCAGAGTAGGGCAGATAGAGGTGGAATGCTATTTTATGCAATGTGACCAGAGAAGACCTCTCTCATCAGGGGAACCTTGAGGAATGATTGAAAAGAAGTGAGAAAGCTGATATTGGTGCAGGAGAATTCCAGAGGGCAAAGTCCTTCAGGCGGTGGTATGATGGCATGTTGGAGAAATTAAAAAGGAATCTGAATGATGGGAGCAGAGTGAGCTAGCTCTCAACCTTTTGCACTGTGACCCACAGAGAGATATAAATTTTCTGTTCGGACTAGTACACACACACATATTTGTGCACACATACACATACTGAAATCAAAATTTCACAAAAGAATGCTCATCTTTATCATGCACAATGCACCCTGATATTATCTATTCTATTTCATTCTATTTCCCTGAAAATTCTGGTCATCACTATCTACATTAATTACATAACCTATTGGTAGGTCAGAACCCACAGTTACACTGAGATAAGTTGAAAGTGTTAGGAATTAAGATCAGAGAGGTCGTGAGGCACAGAGAATGGGTTTTTTACGTTCTGGAGGGCAAGTGGGTAAATAAGGCTATTAGAACATTTAGAGTTAAGGAGTGATTTGTGCGTTTAAAACATGGCTCTGGCTGCTCTTTGGGGAATGTAATATAATAGGCCAAAAGTGGGGGCACAGAGAAAAGTAAGGGGTTATTGTGAGGTGATAGGGGCTTGGACCAGACAGCTAGTAGAAGAGGTGGTAAGAAATGGTCTGAGTACAGATTTATTCCAAAGATGGACCCGACACAGGTTTCTGATGGGTTGGGTGTGGGGTGGTAAATCAAGGTGGAAGGCAAAGACAGTTCCAATATTTCAGGCTTGAGTGACTGGAGGAGTAGAGCTGTCCTCTACTGAGAAGCGTCAAGCTGAGGAAAGAATTGAGTTCGGGAGAGGGAGTGAGATTAAAAGTTCTGTTCGGGGCAGCATGTGAACTTTGGAGACACCTAAGTGGAGATGTTAGAAAGTCAGTTTTATATTTAGGTCTGGAATTTCATGCTGGAGACATGTATTTTATGTGATGAGTTTGTAAATGGTGTTTCAACCTTACTGGATAGTACTACTCAGGGACTGTGTATGAGTTACAGAACATGGAGGTCTAACTCGTGAGCCCTGAGGCTCACCAACAGCTGGAAGCTGGAAAAGATGGAGAGAAGCCAGCAGGGGGCACTAAGATAGAGTGAGCAAAGAAAAAGGGGGGTGTGTGTCAAGAGTGAGTGGTGTCCTGGAAGCAACGCAAGACCATGTTTCACAAAGGAGGGAGATTGTCGTGTGTACCAGATGCTGCTGATGGGGTAAGATCAGGACTGTGACTTGCCTCTTGAACTGGACCCTGTGGAGCTCATTGGTGACTTTTAAAGAAGCACTTTCCGTGGGATTGGTGCCAAAAAATAGCCTAATTGGATTGGTTCCAGAAAAAAATGGCTGGACATGAAGGGGAAACAGAGAGTGCGGAAAATCGTTTTGAAGAGCCTCACTGTGAAGGGGAGCCGAGAAACGGGGTGGGAGCTGTTAGGTGGGAAGTGGTACTTGCAGCTGTGGCGGGACATTTGGGCCACAAGGGAAGGGCCAAGAAACCTCAGGGACTTTGGCCAGAGACCTTGCCTTGATGAGGTTCTGACTTTATTAAGCAAATAGTAACCACGCCCAGGCTTTAAGCTACTCTCAAACAATCTATTACTTGCAGCCAAATGCATCCTAGTGGGAATGTCACCAAACATTTGCTTTCATCAGGCCCTTGGGTTCCTGACAACCTGGTAATGTAGCTTGGGGTGTGGGCAATTGAGTGAGTTCCTGATGGGCTGCTGACGAGCTGTTGTTCCTGGGAGAGTTACTCAACATACACGAGCCTCAGTTTCTTCATCTAAACAGTGGGTATGATAATTGTTCTGAATCCATATGGTTATTTAGAGGATTAAATGCAATAATCCTTAGAAAGCAGCGCTTAGGCAGTGCTCTGAAAATTACAAATGTTCAACAAATATAATTACGACTACTTTCTATAGCCTTCACTTAACAGCTCTGGTTAAGGAGAGCCCTTTGCACAGTGCCCAGTGTTTGGAAGACCTACAAAAGCCCTGGCAGGACAGAGAGCTCTGAACAGAAATGGCCTTGAATAAACTTCCAGATCAGGGATCAGGGCCCAGAGGAGGAACTGCTGAGCTCTGAGTCCCGGACATCTTTCTGCCGGAACAATAGGGCAGCACACTTCTCTTCACAGCTGTCTCTCCCTCCCCCGGCCCGCCCTCCCTTTCTGATAGAGTTATTCAGTTGTTCATCACGCCGCAGCGGCCAGCAGACTGTCCAAGTCCTCTGCAAGCCTCCTAAGTGTATTTACTGCTGAGCAGTGCTGCCTCAGAACAATTAAATCAAACGACGATTGTCAAGAGTGTTGGCAGTTCTTTGGCCTGTGATTGCCAGACTCCACTTCCTTTGTCGGTTGGCACCTGGAATGTGTAATAAACCTGCCTGGCTCCTTGCCCCCATATTTCTCCAAGCCCCCGCAGCACAGGCCATTTAGTCCCCAAAGCAGGCCTGGCCTGCCTCAGGCTCTGAAACTAAGCAGTCTCTTAATCAGAGAGAAACAGATAACCCTTGGCTACCTAGCCTATCTGAGCATCTCCTGGTGACCTGCACTGCAGCCCCGGAGCGAGCCTGGCCCCTGTTTCTTCTGAGCCAGGAATCTCAGTTCTTACTCCAGTTCCGGTCTTGTCATCCTGCTCTTGAATCCCCCTCAGACCTGTGCCCTCCTCACTTGGTCATCCTCCTTTCTCCAGCTGGGGCCACCTGACCTCCATCTTCATTCAGCCAGCCTTCCAGCCATTCTTTAGGGCCTGTTTTAATCTGACCTGCAGGAGGCACCATCTGTGTAGAGTCAATGCATGGCTGTAGAAACTTTCATTCCTCTTACTGCTCCGGAGAATCATCTGAGAAAGACCAGTGAGTGTCCCAAGGAAACACAAATGGTAGGAGGGAGGGATGTGTTCGGAGGGAGGGTAGCTTTTTAAGGGTGTGAGATGCATTCAAACGATTTGCCTCCCCTCCCCTTGCAACTTTGCTTTCCTTTCACCCTTCATTCGGGAGTTCTTCATCAGGATATTCTTCATTCAGGATATCTGATTCGGACTCCGTATCCTGGTGGTGAGGGTGACCACACCTACAAAGACAGCACTAGGATGACAACAGTTTCTTTCTCTTTCTCTTTTTTCTCGCTGCCCTCTCTTTCTCTCTCAGGCTTGAATGTTGTCATTCAACATGTAGGGTTTGGTCCCTACATGGGGGGTGGAGAAAACTCTCCTCACCCAGGTTTTGGTCTTCATCCTCCAGCGAAATTTACCAGAGAGCTCTGCATGGGGCTTTGGGCACAAGCCCAGCTAATAATAAAATTTTACTGAGTGTTCCCATTTGTCATTGTCCTTTGTGAGGGTCTCTTCCTTGGGTTAAAGCCAGGGTGGCTGGATTTGAGTATTCTTTTGGGTTCCAAAGACCCAAACCTTATGATGAATTCCTGAGTATCACGTCCGTCAGGCTTCAAATCTAGTGCTCTGAATGTAAAACATTTATTACAACACAAGGCATTAAATGCAGCAATAAAGGCCTTGCCACCACCTAACAAAGCCGCGGCACTGATGGGATCTCCTAAGTATAATAAAATGCTAAGCATTTGCTCAAACATGCCTTTAATCTCAGAGAGAAAATTCCATCCGGAATTTCCTCTGGATATTCCACAATGGCTGCAAATTTCTTATGTTTGGCTGAATAAAATACCATCACTTCAATAATGGGAAACACAAAGGCTTTTCAAAGGCATGTGCTGTACAAGAAGCGTTCTTTTTATTTTATGTTTTAAACTCCAACAGTTGACTTTTAATATCTGATGTTTGAATTTGTAGTTAGGGTTTGTTTGTTTTTTTTAACCTTAGGCCCATACATTTCTGTGGCAAGAGAGAGAAGAGAGACTTAGGTTTATTAAAAGAATAATAAAACATCTTTAAAAAGTTGTTCTGTGTTGGTTTGGGTCTGTGGAAGATGAGGAAGTGGCAGGTCTGAAAGAGGTAACTCTGCATCTCAAAGACGCTTCCCTCTGCACAAACTGAGGAATCTCCCATCCACGTGGAGATCTCCCTCCACATTTGGCCCTGAACTCACCCTCAACAATCTCCATGCTGATTCCCTCGGTCTGCCTTTCCAATTTCACTCTGTGACCCCCTTTAGCACTTGGCTTGTCTTTATACTGCATTCGTCAGCCTTAATTTCCTGGGAGATTTAGGAGAAAGTCTATTCCAGCCAAATGCTCATCTTGATTCTGGGATGGAGATTCTGGCCTGAGTCCAGATCCTGCTCCTTTTCATCTTTTGCAACAGGAAAATATGGTGGGAAGACTATGGGGCTTAAAGGAAGATTTTAGTTGCATCTCAGCCCCCTCATTTCATGGCTTTGGATAGGGTATCATTTAGGGTGATATTATGTGCTATAATGAATAAAGTCTCAAAGGTAAGGAATATGTAATAGAGGTTTACTTCGTGTTCACTTCACAGTTTGACCTTCATGCACCTTGTTATTGGGCGGCCTTCCTTGTGGTGACTCAGGAACTGGGGCCTTCCCATGTGGGGGCTCCACCCTCTCCTAGACCCTCAGAATCCTCTTCATTCAGTCTGCATGCAGAGAAATAGAGGATTGAAGAGGTATAACCACTTCTTAGCCAACTCAGCCTGGAGGTGACACACATTCGATTAGTAAGATCTTTTCAAAGGGCCCAATTGGATCAAAGTCGAACTTGAAATGTAACCTTTGGCTGGTCAGCTACTTTGAAGCAATGACCTATACTACTGAAGAGATAACAAAAATCTTTGGTGGCAGTTAGCTTCTTCTAAAGCTCTCTAAGCCTCCATTTCCTTATCTGAAAAATGGAGCTCCTAGAGATGCTAAATAAAGTATCCGAGGTCCCATTGTTGGTAAACAATGAGGTTAATACTAAAAGCAGTATCTCCCAGCTCATATTCCATATTGTCACTACTACAGCTCTCAGCAACACAAAAACTTTTCGGGTCAGTGTGGACCATGTCCTCTCCACTTTTCCCTCATACCCTAATGTGAAGCTTGAGAAAGAACTGTTCTGAGTTGATGAACATCTGTCTTTATGAAACATAGAAGTAAATGATGGGGTCCAGTAGTGGGATGAATAGGACCACTCGAATAATATCCATCCAGAATCTCAGAATATGACCTTGTTTGGAAATAGGGTTTCTGCAAATGTATTTCATTAAGGATATGAGGATGAGGTCATCCTGGATTTAGGGTAGGTTTCATATCCAATGACTTGTATCCTTATAAAAAGGAAGAGAGGATACAGAGACATGGGGAAGAAAGCCATGTGAAGATGGAGGCAGAGATTGGAGTCATGCTGCCACAACCGAGGAACACCAAGAGCCACCGTAAATTAGAAGATGCAAGGAAAGATTCTCCCCTAGAAACTTCAGGGGCAGCATGGTCTTGCAGATACCTTGATTTGGGGCTTCTGGCTTTCAGAACTCGGAGGCAAAACATTTCCGTTGTGTAAACTTGTTACTGCGAGCATGTGACAGTTTGCTACGGCAAACCTAGGCAACTCATCTAGCCCCCCCCATGGACAAATGGGGGCCCCTTCCTCGTCACTCAAAGGGTAGCTGGAAACAGAAACTCTCCAACAGGAGGCTTTCTCCCGAGGCAAGGAAAGCGCAGCCCACGTGTTCAGTCTGTGACGAATTGTGTCCATTTCAGCGGCCCTCAGTGTCGCATGAAGAATTTGCTTCACTAGCGCCACGTACTTAGGAGCCAGTCAGTTCTTTGGTCCCTGGATCCAGCATCTTAACCTGCAGCACTTCTCCGATTGCTGGAAGAACACACACTTGGAGTGAGACCTGGGTTCAGATCTGCGTTCTGCCCCATACTCTTTATGCGATCTGGAGTCAGTCAGTTTCCTCACACGGTGGCACAACCTCTACCCCTTCCTTGTAGAATTAAATGAAACAGTACTTGCAAAGCATCCGTCACAGAGTTGGTGCACAGCAGGGACGCCTCTGCCGAGTTGATGATTAACCTCTATCCAAGCTGTTACTCCCTTTCTTGTCCAACACCTGTTGCCCTCAGGATTGAGGGGCATCAAAGAAAAGGGGGGATTCCAACTGCATACTAGCCCCTGTGTCCCTGTCCTTTAAAGTAAAAGGCTTTTTCCTTTAGTCTCCCAGGCCTCCCCTGAGTCTCAAAAGCCTGGCTCAAGAGTTAATGCTCAGGAAATGTGAAGATGTAGAAATAAAGAAAATTGGGCTGGAAAACTGGTAACAATTTAGACTATAAACCAGCTTCATTAGCAGAGTCATGGAACTCCCAGTTCCCTGAGAGATAAAGATCTGACATAGATTTTTAAGTTGTTTTTGCAGGGAGCAGACTCCCCACCCGATGAGAATTGCTGACTGCAGGCACATAGACCTCAGATCAGTTGAAACCAGAGATTGGTGATGCTCGAAACTTCCCCTTGATGCCAACCAATCTGAGAACGCACCCTGCCGCCCCCTCCCTCACACTGCCTTTAAATCCTTTGTCTCCTAACTGGCAACTTGGAGATGCTCTTAGGACATTCGTCTACCATCTTCCCAGGTTGCTGGGCACCTGAATAAAGCACGTTTTCCTTTCCACCGACACTTGCCTCTCGAGTATTGGCCTTTTGAGTGGCGAGCAGCCAAACTTGGGTTCGGTACCAGCCTCATCCAGTTACACTTTCAGCTTCTTTCCTGTCCTCACCATCTATCTGGTCCCCTGAATTTAACTTTAGATTTTCCCATTACCTATTTTCAATAGATTTTTTTTTTTAGATTTTAACCTCCACACAGTTAAAGACTGTGTCTGTGTGGCTCACTGTTACAGTCCTAACACTTGACAATACTGCTGGGGTGAATAATTGAATTTGCCTTGCCCCTGGGCTAAGATCTCTAAGAACAGGGGCCCCCTTCTCTTACTTGTGTTCTCTGCAAGACTTTCTTCTAACGGGACAAGAAAGTATGCTCAGGGTGTTGCCTTGATTGAATTATTGTGAAAGTGAATGAAAAATAGGAAGAAAAATCTTCGGATCCAAAAAGAGAAGAGTTTGAGATGAATGCATTTTGGGCCTTTTAATTGTCAAGGACTGCTGGTTCTCAGAATCGGAGCACTTTGTTATCTTTTTAACTTGAACATATATAGATTGACAAGAGCCTGTTTCAAGGAATGTGTTCAGGGTCATTGACTCCAAAGGAACTGTGAAGCGCAACCATTTTTCCCTTCAGAGGGATGGATTAAAAGGTCAGGGCTTTTAAAGTCAGTAAAATAATCCTTGAGCTCTCTCTCTCTCTCTCTTTTTAAAACCTTTCTGGGAGGAAGAGTCCTGGAACTAGCTGGGACAGAGTGAGCGTTGTAGCATGCACTGTTCCCAGAATCTTTGGTTCTGACATCATGTCTCCTGGAGTGTTCTGCCCGCCTCCCATGTCTGTCCTTCCCTTGGGACCACATGCTCCCGCCCATCTAATGTGCCCCACTGACTGCTGTGGAACCTGGTAGCACATGATGGGGTACTCGTAGCGTGGCAGCTGCTGGGGGGGAAGGATATGGTGTTTCCTCACTGGCTAACCCGGCAGATCTGGGGGTAGTGAAATATCCCTGAGTTGGTGCCAACTGGAACTTGTTTCAACAGCATTCTCCCACTTTTGAAATAATGGGTATGTTAATTGGCTTTACTGTACTAGTCATTCACAGTATATATGTGTATCAAAACATCACGTTGTACACCTTACAAACATTAAAGTTTCGTTTTTCAATTATACCTCAGTAAAGCTAGAAAAAAATAATGCCTTAGCAATGGTCTATTGAGGTCTCACAATGTGCCAAGCATGATGCTAAACATTTTGCACCATCTTTTTCATTTAACCCTCATAATTATCCACTGAATTAGGTACCATCTTTATCATCTATCTTAGTTTTACAGATGGGAATCTGAGACTCAGAGAAGTTAAGTAACATGCCCAGGGTTGCACAGCTCAGAAGAGAAAAGCAGAATTTGAATCCAAGTGTTTCTACATGTGGGCACTGTGAGGATGAAAGGGGCATTGTAAGTGTCAGGAGCTAAGTCTACTGCCCTAGAGACCCCAGATCAAATGGTTTCACCTTCTGTGGAAAGATTAAAGTGCTGGAGTAAACTGGACACTCCCTCTGAGCATCCTGGCAGCAGTGGGGTAAGGGTAAATCAGCGCAAGTGGGGTCTGATCAATAACTCTAGTTCTCTCCTTCCTTCCTGACCTCCAAGCTTGTTTGTTCCAAGATGTCCCCATTCGAAGTTAAGCACATTTCCTGGACCCACCATGTTCTGAGGGTATCTTCAGTATCTTCTCATTCTCTATTCCTTACAGCTGGGGCCGCTTTGATCTCAAGCCTAACTGCAGCAAGGGAGTTTCAGAAAGTCAAAGTTGAAAAATCTGGGGGCTCTTTGGAGAATGCTAACATTTTCATGGTTTGCTGTGAGGCTCAGGTGATTTATTTCATGTGAAATATACTTAGAGCAGGGGCATGGCACATGGTAAACATTCAACAAATGTTAACTGGAATGAATGATTATTGTGGACATAATGTAATTTCTGACTCAAAACTGGAATTCACATTTGACTTGGATTCATAGCTTAGTTCAGCCAGTTGGGCACTGTGTGACGTTCGCTGAGTCACATAGCCTCTCTGGGCCCCAGTTTCTCCTCACTTGTAAAATGGGGCTGAATGCTGCACCCTTGATGCACTTTCTCCCACTCATCCTGTCTTTGGGTTCTTTGTCCATTGTTCTCCTACCCAGGTAAACACTGCCTCCAGGAAGTCCTATATAATAAGCTGACACAGGAGCGTGAGGCATCAAACCACCTCTCCCTGCTCTCTCCTTTCACATCCTGGCTTCTGCCCAGGGAATCCAGACCTGAGACCCGCTGGAAAAGGACTTTCAGAGGACAATGAGTAGTTCTGGATTGGGGGGGGGCAGTTAGCCTAGCTGACCACCACGTGGGCAGTTGGCGGTGAGGTTAGGTAAGGTAAAGAAAGTTCACAGGTAGTAAGGAGAGGTAAGAGGTTTTGAAACAGAAGGAGTGGGAGGGAGAGTGTGGAAGCTCAGAGGGGAGAGGGCTGCTTAACATGGGAGGGGCATTTGCTTTTAATCCATGTAGCTCTCAAAGGCTGTGACAGAGTTCCCTGCCATCCACAACACACGTCCCTGGTTTTGCTTCTATTCCTTTTACTGCATTTTGGAAGGGAGATGCAGGTACCAGTGTAGAAACTGGTCAGTTGGGCTCACTTTAACTTCTTGGCCATTCTGTCTTTCAAGGGATCTTGGCCTGAGATCTGGTGTTCTGATCTCAAAGAAGGGGCATCTCGATGAACAGGAGGTGGTGGCCTTTGAGTTAGGGTATCATGACTTCTCTGGGGCCACATCAAAATTCTTACCCGGCTCAGTCCCTACCGTGGAGCCCTTAGGACCCCATCCATCTAAATCCCTTACTGCAGGAGCCCATGAGGTGCCTCCTAGGGGTCACCAATGGCTGCACCCACCATTTCCTTCCATCCCCAGCACCTGCTAGCTCTTGCTCCCTTGACCCAGACCACGAAGTCACCCTTTAGCTGAAAGGTCATCGTCTCTCTGCTTCAAGGTGACTGAGGGGAGATAATACTCCACCTCCTTAACAGCCAAACAAATTTCTTCTGTTCCAAAAATCATCAAGTGAATACTTGGGATTCACCTTCTGTTCCACCTGTATTGCCTTCTCTCCCTGGGTTATAAAGCTTTGGTTTCTAAATCAAAAGACACAGAGATAGAGCTATTTCCTCAGACTCAGTCTTATAGCATCAATCTGTCACCCCATCGCACCATTCTGTTCCCTAGGACTTTGGTTCAAATTCCCAAACTAAAAGTCATTGACTGTATCCCTAGGAGCCTTGATTCCATTGTTTCTTTGACTTGCATCCATTCCTTGCTACCAGTAAGTCTCTCTCAAATTCCTTTTACTATCAGGCATGCCAACCCAGAGTTTATACGGTATTTTGGTTAGGTACTTAGGCGCAATTTCCATGAAGCCAGGGACCACGTTTATTTCATTCATCACACATCCCCATCACTAGCAGAGTACCTGGCACTTAACGGAGTCTCAGGAAATGCAAGTTGTGTAGTAAGTATTTTCCCAGACTTTCTTCTTCCTCTTAGTAATCCTGTGGACTCACTCTTATCCTACAATGTTCGAGCTAAGCCTCCTTGCTTCCTGGAAGCCTTCCCTCACTCCCCGGAGTCTGATTAAAATGCTCTCCTCTGTGCCCTCACAGTAACATGCTTGCCTGTGGCATGGCACTTTGCTCAAAGAACATAATAATTTATTTACATGTCTGTCTTGTGCAGTCTCCTGAAAGCCAGGGAGAATCTTTTATTTGTCACGTTTGATAAATGAAAAATAAAAAGAATAAATCAGTGGCTGGCCTTGGTCCTGGATCACACCCTGTAGCTAATCATTGGCCCTCTCATATGCTCCTTGGACTCTCATTTAAATCAATCCTCAGAGTCTGGAAATGTCTGAAAATGCAAGGGGTATGTAGCTCAGGATGTGAATCTAAGATTCCATCCCATAACATATACACATCCCATCAGTTATTAAAGCAGGGACATGACTTGCTTTGAATTGAGTTGGCACGGATAGCTTTATGTTTTGGTGGGGATAGGGACAGGCACAGGACCCTGAAGATGGAAACTCTTGAAGATGGAAACTCTTGACTTCCTCCTGGAAGAGCAGCCTGGTCAATTCTGTCATTTATACACCTGCTAGTGGGACATTCCGGTGACCTATTCTGGTGGAGTGGGTCCTTGCTGCCTTAGCTCTAGGTGCCAGATGCTGACCAAAAGCTATGGGTCCTGATTTCTGCATGGGCCCCCCTCAGATTCCCCACGTCATCCCCATCAGGACTCCTGCCATTTGTTGACCTGCTAGAAATGGGACCCAGGCTGATCTCAGGGACCCGGTTCCTTTGAGCTGACCTGAGCCTGGTGGGTCTAGTCCTCAGCTTTTGTTCTGACACATCTCAACTCCAGGGAGAGAAAGAGAAGTGGACCCTGCATTTGTAAGAGGAGCGAGAGTGGCTGCTTGCCCTCAATAGTTCTGATGTCAGCATCTCCAGGCCAGGACTTACTGCATGGGAGAGCTCCCAGAAGCCTGTCCCCTCCTGTCGTCGCTGGGATAGCGTTAACTCTCCTTTATGTTTCCAGGGAGCACTGCTTTCCCTCAGCACTTTTTTTTTTTTATCTCATTTCACTCTCACAACAGCCTTGAAGAAAAACAGGGAACAAGTAGTTTTATTGTGGAAATGTGGTCCAGTTGTCCTGTTCTCTGCTACTGTCTGACTGTGATAATGCACACTCGTCTACCTGCAAAGCTGTCCTCGCCTCACCTCTCGTCGCTGTGCTTCATCTCCAGCCCATCCTCCCCCACTGCACTCTACTCCACTCCATCCCACTCCATCCCATCCCTTTCCGCACCAAAGCTTCTTACGGAAGTGACAGTCGTGCATCAGAAAAACCACGAGCTTTGAGGTCAGACTTAGGTTCAAATCCCCGCTCTTATGAATTATGTGGCATCCTATCTCCAGCATTTTTTTTTTTTTGTAAGATGTAGAGATCAACACCCAATCCACATGGAGAATAGTGAGAGCTGAGTGATGGGACCAAATGAAAGCTTGATATAAACTGAGAGTCCATATACAAATATTGAGATCATTATATATTATGTGGAAAGTGTGATGCCAGTCACTGGGGCAAATTCAAATGCTAGAACATAGGGTCTCTGTCTTGTAGAGTCTTGCAATTTATAAAAGGGGATAACCGTGCCCTTGTTAACTATAAACTCCAATGTATATACTATATGCTACAATGTGTTAAGTCTTATGAGAAGAACAAAATAGAGTAAACGAAATATCTCTAACCTGGAGAGGGCATGTGTGTGTGTGTGTGTGTTTGTGTATGTGTGTTCACGCCTGAGTGTGCATGTATGAGAAAGAGCTTCACAGAGAAGGGAACATTTGTGTTGTACTGGGCAGGAGGGCAACGTTCTGTTTGACAGACAGGAAGTGGCAGCAGAAAGTTTAGGAAAGTGACTTCACTTTTCTGAGCTTCAGATTCCTCAAAGGTAACGTGGGGAAATAATGTTCACCTTGTAAATTAAACAAACAATAAGAATTATGAATGCTTATACAGAACTTAATTTTGTTTGGACCAGTTCTAAGGGAAGTATACACAGTGTTTCCTCTAATTCTTACCATGTCTTTGTGGAGTAGGTACGATTGTAATCCTAATTTTATAGTCAAAGCAACAGTAAGACCAGATGATTAAATACCTGTTCACAGTTGCATAATCTTATGGAAAACTGGTACAAATATGAAATGCTTATGCTAGGCCTGGGGGCTCCAGAGAACCATGCTGCCTTCCAGCAGGGGAGAGATGGAGGGTGTGCTGGAAGGGCCTTTGGATTCCCAGAATGTGCTCATTCATACTCTGGTTGCACAGACTTTTAGCCTCCCTCAGGTGAGTCCTGAGGCTCTATTCCAGAACCTGGTGTGCTGTATCAGAGGAAGGAACAGATAGAGAAATATTTTTGCTAAATCCTTTGTAAACGTGCAAGGGCTTCCTAAATGCTGATTTACAATTAGAGGGCATCTCAGAAAGAAGATGCATCACTGTTCCTTAAGTGTGTTCTGCGAGCAGTTCTGCAGCAAAGTGGGAAAAGGAAGAAGTGGAATCAACAGCCCTGAACTCACTCCAGTCAGAGCTATTCCAGGGTGAGAAGATGGAACCCACTGGGTAAAGAAGTGAAAATGAGGCCCATGGAAGAGCTCTGCTTTGTGTTCAAACACGCTGGCTATCTCCTTTCCTCCTGTTATGGATAAGAGAAGCATGTTTATGGTGAGTGAGGTTGAGTGTTAACTTGATCAGGAGTCAGCTGCAGGTAACAGACACTATAGTAAATATTTTCAGAAGGAAATATTTTAAACAGAGCTTTAGGATCTTTCAAAATCTTTGGAAGAGTTAGGGGAGTGGCCAGCAGTCTGGGCTCCTAGACCTCCCAAGAATGATGCTGCAGAACCAACCCACCTTAGGGGGCTGCTTCCACTGCCACACTCAAGGATTTGAGGAGTTGAGAAGTCCCAACACTAGAACCATTGACTCCAGCAGCAAAACATCTGAGCAACGACCCAGGGATCAGGAACGTAGCTGCAGCTGCTGCTTCTGAGCCTGCTCGAGGAGCTGTGCACGACTGGCTCTGGGCATGATCCCCGTTGAAGTTCTGAAGCCTTGCCTTCCAACCTTGACTGCACCGCTCTCTTATGGATGACCTTGTGGAAGTTACTTCACCTCTCCAAGCCTCAGTCTCCCAATCTGTAAAGTGTGCTACCTCTCAGGTTTCTGTGAGACCTTGGTGAGAAAACCCGTGGAAAGAACCTAGCAGAGTGCCCTCTGTTTAGCCATTCCTCCCCCTGGTGATACAGTGTGGTTTCCGGTTTGCTGAGCTGCACTCCCAAACCCTCAAACGCTCCCCTCCACGTGTCAGGAGGCTTTACAGTTTCCACAGGATGTTCACAGATTGTTAGAGGCAGGGGGAATTAATTAGGATCTCATCCTCTTTAACATGCAAGCAGCCCTGTAGGTATTCCCCCCGGGATCGAATGTTTCAGAAGGCTATATGTAAAAGAGGGCATCTGCTAAGTAATAATTAATTGGTACTCATGCTTTTTGAAAACCAAAGACATTCCATAAGAGACCGTCTGATGGGCATGAATTAATCAGTTTTCTTACACTGAATGAATATAGTTTCAGTCTTACGTTGAAAGAAAAAAGGAAAGAAAACTGGACATTTCAGTTTTCTTGAGTGACTTCACTTTGGCTACGTATACAATTTCCATCAGGCTTTTGTAACTTGATGTGCACGCATACATTCTTCGTATGAGAACCTGAGGGCCTTTGAGCTGTGTGCTCTGATTGGCTTGGGGCCACTGGAGCCAGGTGAGGGGAGCTCCCTGGGACATGTGAACAGAAGGTGGGGGAAGTTGGGGTGTAGTTAACTCAAGGACGGTAGGAAGAGGGCTGGGAGGCCAAACTCCTACACAGGCCCTCTCTTCTAGAACTTTCCATTCAATCTTCACGACAAGCTTATGAAGTTGGCACGGTGTCATCACCATTTTACAGATGAGAAAGCTGAGACTTAAAGAGGTCCGCACTTGCACAGCAAGTTAGCACCAGAGCTGGGTGCTAACCTCCGCACCTCCTGGCCCTGAGGCCAGTCTTTTTTCCACAGGCAGGTGCTCTGATGGGGATGCTCTGGCCATCGGCCTGGTCTCCTTCAGCGCTCTCCCTCCTGGACTTTCTCCTCCCTGCTCCCCCTTCATCTCTAGCCTCAGCCGTTTGTACCAGGAGGTCCTCAGGGTCCAAGCTGCTTCACAACAGAGGCACTGCCCAAGAAGAGATCCTTGGACTCTGCCAAAGCTACAAGCCGGCAGCTTCCCACTGTGGGCTGGGAAATAATTACTGTCAGTAATTAGAACTAAATTATTCTTGTCAAAACACACAGAATTGCAGAATCAGCGCTGCAGCATCTTTTCCCTTTGTCCCACTTGTCCCCTCTCTCTCCTCCTGGCCTAATGGAGACCCCCGTGGCACCAACAAATCCCCTCTCAATTCTGGACTCCAGGCGTGAAGCACAGTCACCACAATCTGAGACCTAATTGGCAGCTATGAGATGGAGAACCTGGGTTTCTAAGCTCCCATCTCTCTGGACTGGGAGGCTGGAGGAAAGCTGGTGATAATAATAGCGGTCGCTCATGGCAGCTGGACAGAAGGCAACAAAATCACAGCATAAAGTGTAGTGGGATCCCAGGAGCTCGTATTCAGGGAAGGAACCGTGCAGTTATACAGACCTGAGTGAACATGGGGTGGGGTAGAGAGAGAGTGAGAGTGGGCGAGCGGGGGGGGGGGGGAGAAGGAAAGAAAGAAAAGAAAGGAAGAAAGAAAAAGAAAAGGAAGGAAGGAAGAAAGAAAAAGAAAGAAAGAAGGGAAGGAAGGAAGGAAGGAAGAAAAAGGAGGGAGGGAGGAAGGACTTCTATTCTTTCCTTTCTGATTATGGCAGTGATACAGGTCAGTCATATAAAATTTAGAAAGAGGGAAAAGTATAGAGAAAGAAATAAAATTATCCAAAATCCCAATATGCTGAGACAATTGGTATTCATATTTGGAGTAGTTTATTCTACTTGGATTTTTGTTCTCTCTCACACACACACACAGAGGATAACCTGATTCTCCCTAAGCTCATTAGGAAGTGCTGAGTGATGTCTGCTTCTGCCGTGTAGCAAATGGAGGGCTGAGTTTCACTCGCCCCAGTGGGCAATGAATGAACATCTTTTTCTCCTGAGGGTGGACTTTAGGGCTGGCGCACCCATGGAGAGGACAGGTACGAGCCTCTGTAGAGGGAGATGGGAACACTGGGCCTGGAGGGAATTAAAAACAGGGCTCCCCACAACATTTTCTGCACTGATTCTGTCGCTCTGAGTTCCCGGGTGACCTTAGAAAGAGAAATGATCTACCCGCTAATGGCCCTAGGAGCCAGATTGCATTTGGTTCAGAAAAAGAACCTATTCTGAAATCTTTTTTAGCCTGAGGTTTGTGGAGTAAGGTCATGCTTGCTGCACTGGGTGACACCATGCTGAATGTACAGGAGTTTGTGCTGCTGGCCCCTCCAGCACGTTACAGGGCACCTTCCTCTCACCTTTCCTGAGCTGCTCCGGATTCCTTGGGTAAATGTGTCTCAGAAGGTCGGCTGGCCAAGTCGGGACCAACAACCCTGGCCTCAGGAAAGAGGGGCCCCCGCGAAGCTTTTCTGCCTCACTAAGTTTGGGTGGGATCTTCCTGGGCTAACAGTAGATTTGCTACTAAAGAAACACAGGAATCCTTTGTACACTTGGCTCAGAAATTACTAATAGGGCAACCTTGTAAAGTGTACTTAACTGCTCTGTGCCTCAGTTTCCACTTCTGTACAATGGGGATCATAGGAGGGCCAGCGTCAAAAGATAACTGTAAAGATTAAATGAGAAAATACCTTTTCTGCATGGCGCATAATAAGCTGTCAAGAAATGATGGCTGTTGAATGGTGTTTCTCTTCCTTCCGCTCCAGCAAATGAAACTCGCTTCACTTGCCTATGATATTCCAGTGGGAACAACCAGGGAATTCAGTCATTTCTGATGCCTGATTGTAATTCCGGCCCTTTCCCTCCCACCATCATGGAAGCCTCTCCCTCCAGGCTATTTGGTCCTTGGCCCTCCAACACCCCATCACCCACTCATTCTGTAGATCTCAGTGATGCCTTTCGTGGCCTTCTCACCCCTGTCCAAGACGCCGCCTTCCTGCCCTCTACATCTCTTCCCAACGTGAAACAGTCACTAAATAAATAGTTGAACTATGACTCGATTAACACACGACTAGGCTGTAGAAATACTCCAGTAGGAACCACTTCTGTTTTTTCTCACCGTTGATTCTCACTGCCTGCCACCTGCTGGATGCTGAGGCTAGAGGTAAATGGGTGGTATTGGATTGTAAATGAGAGATCTGTCACTGTAAGGAAAGACTTCCATCTTCTGTCTATGGGGAAAAGGGAATCACTTAGGGACCTCGGTCCTTTAATGATTAGGGACCAACTAACTGTACAACATCCTTCAGTGTTACACTTAAAGAATCGATGGTCCATGCCTTATTTTCTCCTTCTCCTATTTAAATAATAAACACTGGCTCCAGAAGCAGAAACTAAGTCCTCTCCCTCGGGCAAGGGAGACAGGCAACAGGAGGAGCTGAAAAGCTGTCAGAGGAAGTAAAGGGGGGCCCGATTAACGCGTGTTCACGCTGGCTCCTTTACATTCCCCTCCCAAAGGACCCTGGGCGAGGGCTTTCTCATCACTCTTGATACAGATGTTTTTGCCCTTCTGTTAACTGGAATTTGGAGGTAATTATGGGCAGAAGCGCAGCTCTGCGAGGCACATTAGGCTGGTGGAGACTTCCCTGGACCACAAATTGTGCCTCTAATTAGGCAGTTGCTGATGCCAGGAGCACAGAGTCTATTTTACAGGCTTGCTCAAGCCAGAAGCATCTCCAGCTGTAAATGGTCTGAAATGGAGTGGGACGGGGAGAGGGAGGAATGCGGTGGGGACAGGTTGAGTGGGGAGATTCAAGAGTGAAACAGAAGGAGTGAGATGGGGAGATAGAAGGAGGAAGGAAAGATGGATGCAAGGAGAGGGAGGAAGGCAAGGAGGAAGGAGCATTCCTTTTCACGTTTTGTGAGAGAGCACCAGACTTCATTGTAGAAGGCTTGAGTATCAATCCTTGGTGTAATAACTTTGAAAAACAGTGAAACTGGCATCATCTAGTAAAGCTGAACATATGCCAAATCTATGACCCAGGCAATCCACTCCAAGGTTTATATTTAGGAGAAATGAATACATAAGTCCACCAAAATCACATGTACCAGACTATCTAGCAAATCTATTCATACAAAGTCCATACTGAAACAACTCTAATGTCCACCAAAAGGAGAACAAATAAATGCATTGAGGGGTTTGCTACATTGGAGCAAAACAAAACAGATATAGGACATTTTGTAAAATTCCGTTTTCGCCAAATTCAACCACAGGCAAAACTAAACTAATGAAACAAGTGAGAATAATGGTTTCTTTTTAGGAGGCGGATACTAACTTGAAAGTGGCTTGAGGAGGCTTCTCAGCAGCTGTAAATGTTCTGTATCTTGATCCAGGTGAGAGTACATGGATGTAAAAAACTATGTACATTGAACACTTTGCATACTTTGGTGTGTATAAATTATAAGTCAATAGAAACATTTTTAAAAAGGAAAAAAATGTACTTACTGACTAAGCAATAGGTGAGAAATGCTACCTTGTAATTCAAACTTTTATTTTGACTAATTAACAAAGAAAATCTTTCACGTGTTTATCTGTCTTAAGCATTTATTTGGTGAATTTCCTGGGCATATTCCAGATGCAAGTTCCAATTGGAATTCTTGTTCTTATCTCACTAATTGGAAAGTCCTTAAGTAGCAGTGCATCTGAATCCTGGTCTAGTGTGTCCCCAATCCCTCTCTTTCCAACTCATCATCTTTCATCCTCTTACTTCTGATGATTTTTATGTAGAGAGTGTTTAAGGTGCTGTGTAATGAAATCCATCAATATTTTCTTTAGCTATTTCTTTTATTGCCTGTTTTTATCTTCTTCCCAAGCTTCTCACTTTAGAGAAACTGATGAAGGCAGTGTAGCTGGAGCAGGAGAATGAGTGAGAGGAGATGATTGGGATTGGAGCAGCTGTGAGGGATCAGATAACATGATTTTAGATTCTGGAATGTATCGTAAGTGCAACAGATAGGAAGGGGAGTAAGGAGGGCAATAAGGCAAATATATTTGCATGTGATGAAGGTCACTTGACTGCTGGATGGGGAATGGACTGGAGGGATGCAGAACCAGAAGATGCCTGGAGACAACTGCTGTGGTCCAGGGGCAAGTGGCCCGGGCAGGTGAAGTGGCAGCTGGGTTGAAGAGACGGGGAAACTCTAGAGACAGGCCGTAGCACTTAGCGTCATGGGACTTCAAGAGGGGCTAGAAACAGGAGAGAATAAGAAGGGAGGCAGGGCTTGATGGAGAGGCTCTGACTGACTGCAAGCGGTTGAGCACTCACCCAAGTTTCTCCCTGGGTTTCTGAGTTTGTATATTTTTTGATTTGTCTGTTTCTGCTTTTAACTCTTCATCAGCACAGAATTGGTGTGTAGTAGTTTGGTTGAATCTACAATTTTATTCCCCTAACCCAATAGTGAATCTTTCCATAAAATATCCTGAATAATCACTCTCTCACTTCCTCATTGATTTGTGAACTTCCCCTACTCAACTAGGAACCAGCCCTCTTTCTCAATCACCCTCCTGTAATGATTTTTCTCCTTTTGTTTTTATCACGCAATTCTGATGGTTGTATGTTTTGATTCATTTATTTTTTTGTAAGAAAATTCTCTCCTAATCACTCTTTTTAAAAAGTTCTCAGTAGTTTTCTTATTAATCTCTTTTGTTTGTGTTATTATTGCTTTCTCCCTCAGGAGAGCTTAAGAATCCAATAATTAAGTTCCAAACCAATTCCATTAGGAATGTAATTGGGATTTCATTAAGCCCATAAATTCCAGAAGAATTAATGCACAAATCTTTCACACATGAATATTTCTTGCCTGTGCATTAAAATGTTTATTTTTTTTTCAGCAAATTTTTGGAGTATATCCCATAGGTCCTACCTATTCTTCAAAAAGTTTTTTTTTCCCTCAGAATTTTATGTTTTGGTTACTGTGATGTAATTTTTTTTTGTCATTCTCTCATGGATTATTCTCGATATGTATGAAAGGTACAGATTTTAACAATACCTTCTATGAAATTATTTTATAAAACTAACCTAAAAGATATGTTTTAAAAGTTGGTTTCTCTGGAGTTTTATAAGAATATAACGCATTATTGTGCAAAGTGATCATTTTGTCATCTTTTCGATAATCATAGCTCTTCTTTGAGTTTCATGCTAATTGCACTACTGAGAATTTTCAGAACAATGCTAAATGCTAATGATGACAATGAGCATCTTGTTTGCTTGCTTTGTCTATGGTTTTAAGAGGAATTCTCTTTAGTTTTTCACTATTAAAGATAATGTTAGTAGTTAGTTTTAGATAGTAAAATCTTACTATGTTGTAAAATCTTCGATTCATAATTTTCCCCCAAAAGCCAAATTTTGGGATTATAGAATGTACTTTGAATGTTATCGACTGTCTTTTCCTCCTCTATTAGAGTTGTTTCTGTTTTCTCCTTAAATATATTCATATGCAATGTTGCATTAATAGATCTTCTCATAAGTGATCTTTGCATTTCTTGGTCGCTGTGAATGATGCTTTTCATTTTGCTGCTGGATTTGATAGCTTTGCAGTAAGTTTTGAAATTTGAAGTGTTAAGTCCTCCAGCTTTATTCTTCTTTTTCAAGATTGTGTTTGGCTATTTGGGGCCCTTGAGATTCCATATGAATTTTAGGAAGGATTTTTCTAGTTTTGCAAAAAAAGTGGTCCATTGGGATTTTGATAGGGATTGCACTGAACAGTGCATAACTTTAATTCTTTTGGTTTAAAAATAAATTATATATTCAATTACATATTGTCTGTCTGATGATTCCTGCATCTGTGGTCATTGTGAATATGATTAGTTGCTTCTGCTGTCTCACATTATGGGGGCTTAAGTTTTCCCACAGCTCCTGTGATTTATGATTATAAGCTGATGTTTTGTGAAACATACAAAAACATATGATGATCGGTAGGAATTTTTGAGGGGTGAATTTAGGGTATATTTCTCCAGAGAGGTGTTTGCTACTGCCAGTGGCTTAGAGGGGGTTATTATTCCAGGACACTTGACATTATATTTTTTATTTTGTCTTTGAGGGCAATGGTCAAGGTAGCTAAAACTCTTGTGAGTGTAAACTTGGTGTTAATGATTCCCTGGGTGAAATCTTTTGTCTTTTGTTTTTGTTTTTATTATTTTTTTTCACATAAGCCTGAGTCAAGTCCAAGAGAGACCAGAATCTATATTGCCTGTCTATCATCTCTTAGGGTGTGTGTGTGTAATTTTAGTTTACCACGAGTGGCATTGCCCTTAGGGGGAGTTGACTTTATGCAAGGGTCTCCCATCTGTGTGTCCCAAGTTTTGTCTTCTGATTACATGTCTTGTCCCCATCATACATGGAATCCTTTAAAATTCACACTCTGGGCCACCAGGGGATGACAAAAGTCCTGAGGCCAGATGGTGCTACAGGGTTCACTTATCTCTCTGCATTTGCTCTTTTAATTTTTTATTTTTGGCCTTTTAAGATTTGTATTTCCCCCTAGCCAGCTGAACCATGCCTGTAAAAGCTCAAGCCCTAAATTTTATCCAGCATTTCATATGTCATTCTGAGAAGTCTTTCTGGACATTGTCATATTCTCATTATTAGACCCCAGGAATTACTTCCACAGCTTAATTAAGAATTCTATTTTATTTATTTTTAATTCACAAATGTCTGCTTTTAACAACATCATTTCCTCCTTTCTGGGTGTTGATTTTGGTGTTATTTTAGTTAGTTTTTAAAAACAAAATGCTTAGTGATTCTAATTACATTATTCTCTATTCAATAATGAAAGCTTTTAAGGGACTTGACTTTAGGTAAAGGGTAACCTTTTCCCATTGGTTTTGATAAATATTGTTCTCATTTTTGCTATTTTCTAAATAGCATGTGATTATAGTTATTTCTTCTTTGAACCAAGTCTTATTTAATAGAATGTTGTTTAACTTCCAAGTGATTTTTCTCCCATTGTTTTGATTACATTTTGCGATTAATTTCTAGCTTTAATGCAATGTTGCCAGAGAATTTGGCCTCTACAGTTTCTACTATATAATTAAATTTTGTAAACATCACATGAAGGCTTACAAAGGTGTTTTTCTGTTTGATGTTAATATAATTATATATATTTTATTAATTTTCTCATACTGTTTAAATTATTAAATCTATGCCCTTTTCTTCTTTTCACATCCTTTCTGTCAAAGGCTGAGAAAGGTGCATTAAAATCATTCACAAGAATTGTTTTTATAAATTTCTCATCTAATATATAAAAGTTTCTTCATACTTTTGTCTTATTTTTGACCTTTAAAATGTCTGATTTTTTTAATCTTAACTCTGGAATTGATATTTCATCAAATTTCAGTGAACTTTTTGAAATGATTGTTGACTTGGATTCTTTTTCTGACATTATTATTAATTATTTTTGAAGTGTTTTTGTTTAAATTTGCTCAAATTTTCCTCTTTTTTTTGAGATGTAATTTACATATCATACAATTTACCTATTTAAAATGTACGATTCGATAGTTTCAGTATATTCCCAGAGTTGCACAATCATTGCAACAATCTATTTTAGGGTATGATTATTAGTCTATAAAAAGGCCTTGTACCCATTAGTAGTCACTCCCCATATTCCTCCCCCGCTTCCACCCCTGAGCCCCAGACACCGCTTACTGCTCTCTGACTCTGTAGATTTGCCTATTTTGAATGTTTCATACAAACTGAAGAGTAGGGCCCAGCAATCTGTGTTTTAACAAATCCTCCCGGGGATTTTGATGCATGCCAAAGTTTGAGAAACACTGTTCTCGCCCAGTAATTCTCAACCCCAACTGTGCGTTGGAATCCTCTGGGGACTATTTGAAAACATTTTCCCCTATTCCATGAGAAGGTATTTCTTCCTTTGTAAGTATCCTGTTTCTTTGCTCTCCATATGGGCAATTAGGCTCATCACTGCTGTCTCCCAGGAAGGAGCTGAGAACATGGTCATAATAGTCCCTAGTGTCCTGAAGTCTAGTGGGGACAGTGATGGTGGGCAGAAAGGGCTCTGGGTTTAGGATCAGATGGCCTAAGTTCTAGCCCCAGCCTCACCCGTCCCTGCCATGGAGACCTCGTGCGATTCATCTAACTTTTCTATCTCAATTTCCTCATCACTAAAACCGCCTACTTTCTAGAGTATCTGAGAGAATCAAACGTGAGACAATATAAGGAAAGTGCTTTGCCAACTAAAACTGTTTAGGTCAAGTGTAAGCAGTTATTTTCTTTTATGAAATAGATTTGACTAGTCAGCAGCTCCTGGGCACACACAGGAGGCCTGACCACGGAGGCCTGGCTCTCCAAATCACTGAAGGGTCCTCAGGGAGTTGTCTGTTTGTTCTCCTAATTTGAAAGTAGCCCCAGGATAGCTTCTGCCCACCATGGCACAGTTCACCTTTCCCCTTATTGCAGAATCCTCACTGAGGTTTTTAATTACTCAGCCTCCTTTCATCCCTGCTGGCACTTTAGCTTTGACTCTGGCGGGTTATTTCTGCTCGTGTAAGTATCAAGCTGTAGGCTAAAGTCCTCGCTGGGTGACTGCTCTGTGTTATCTTACGAGAACTCTCTCGTCTTGCCTGTTGCATGAGTCGATATCGGGGAGGCACTGAGAGTGTGTCGTTCTCTAGAACCCCCTCCTCTATGTGACTGCAGGGACGTCCCCACTGACACACGGCTCAGGGTTGCTGGCCAAGGGGTTGTTCAGAGCATATCTCAAAGCAAGAGGACTATTTCATGGAACAAATATCAAGTGACCAGCCAAAGGGTCACAGCTGATGAATGCGCAGCCAAGACTGGAACTCGGGTACTTAGATAAACAAAGTCCGTGTGTCTATTTCATACCTTCCTCTTGAAGCTACTCTCCAGGCCTACAATTGGGTACAGAGACCAGGGTCCACCTGTCCTCCAGCAGCTCACCCCTAACAACAGGCAGGCCCAGGATAAGCAGCTCTCCTTCATTGGGAGTGGTTTTGATTGCTCTCACAGGATTTCTGTGCAGATGAACCATAATATATGGTCCCTGGTGATTCAGTAGGTGCTTGATAATCAGCATCTGATTAGGTAGGTGAGACAATCAACATCTTTCCATTCAGCAGACGTTTATTTACTCAACAGTAAGAGTAGAGGAGGGTACTGGTGAGAAAAGAGTTCAGGGATGTGTAGGAAATTGTCCCTGCCCATCAAAGGAGTTTTGGAAAATATTTATAATAAATCTCTCTTCTCTCTCACACACACATGCACACACACACATATATATATACATAGTAATGGTGGTTATGTTCTCTTTACATACATACATATGTGTGCATAAGTAACGAGAACTGACATGTATATACAGTTGATTTTCATTCATTATTCACATTAGTTATGTTATATATATATTTACATACAGATATGCATATTATATATGATATATACACATACAATATATGTGCGTAGGTACTTATATCTACAGTTGACTCGTTCTGCACACACAGTAGTTACATTCTGCAAAGTCATGGTAAACACTGAATTAACAGATACTGAGCCACTATTCCCAAGAGGAAATACAGGGTTCATTGGATTCCTGCAAACCTCTGATCACATTTTCATCAATCAGTCAATACATAACTTTGTTCTGTGTGTGTTTTTCTGCTTAAATACACCTTGTATAATATATACAGTTGATTCATAAACATTGAACTCATGGCCAATGGAGCCATAACTCACGTCTGAATGAAGCTTATCAAATGCACCTGTTTCCTCCATAAGGCACGTCACAGCCTCTTTGTGCTCAGCAGCACTTCAGCGCCAGGCTTGGGGGGCCATTTTAAATAGCAAAATTCCCCCCAAAATGCAAAAATATAAAAAACATAGCACTAGACAGACTGAAAAGGACACCTTCACAGTAGGAGCTGAAACAAGAAGACAGTCCCATGCTTTGTTCAACCTCAGCTGAGTATGTGCATGTTGGCCAATAAATTTTTCATCCCTCTATACATCTGCAAGTGGCTGCAAAAGTGCCCTGTGTATTGGTTTTGGGTTACAAATAATTTTAGCAACTGTGAAATTTGTAAATATGGAATCTGACTAATAAGAGTTGACTACCCCTGCATATATATATATGCCCCAAAGGGGGTGGGTATATATTATATTAGGGTATTTTACTTATAATCAAACTGAATTTAAGAAGACAAAAGGTAGCATTTGTTGCAAGGGAATCCTGCTATCAACTGAACTACAAAATGGCAGGCAGTGTAGAGGTGCAGCTAAATGGGACGTGGAAAATTTGAGCACCACCAGGATCCCCTTGTCCCTGCTTCAGTCTGTTCCCAGTGCTCTCTCTGCTTGGCATGGGACATGGCCACCAGTGAATCCTCCAATTTCAGTCTTGCTACTTCCTTTGTTTGTTTTGTGCCTGGACCAATCAACTGAGAGTGGAGAAACGATGGGAGATGACTGGCTGGCTTGAACTTGATGTAATCCGGGAGAGAGGGTTTGGAGGAAGACAGCAGTCTCCTGACCACCATGGCTGGAATTGTAGGAAGAGAAGCTCCAGGAAAGGAAATTGCTGTTCCAGGTGGAAGGGAGAAAATTCTGGGAGGACCTAATAATTTATATCCATTATAGGCACAAGCAAAATGTTTTTATAAAGGACTAGTATATCTGAGGCAGAGGTAATGACAAGATTCCTCTAACTGACCATAACTCGGGCATGTAAAGGATAAAGCGACATAACACCTAGCTGGGGTCAGAGGCAGCATCACAGAAGAGACAGCACAGAGCTTCTCCTGTGTTGAAGAGCAGCATATAAGTGGACAGTGATGTCAAGGCATCCTCATCTTGCAGTTTAGAAGTGTGATATGTTGGTGATGAAAGGATGCAGGGCAATGGGCCCGTCTCTAGGGTTTGAGTCCTATATTTGTAATCTTCTAGCTGTGTGCCCTCGAGTAAGCATTTACTAGTCTGAGCTTAATTTTCACTCCTTGTAAACTGGAAGGGAATCACATCTCCCTCGTGGAGAGGTGAAATGAAATCATGTACTCAGCGGCCTGGCAGGGTAAGCATTCAGAAATGCTCATTCCCTTCTGTTGTCAGTGTTCACCCAGCTAATCAGAGGCAGGTAGGTGACTTGAACCCAGAACCCCTGACTGAGAGGCCAGTACCCTTTCTGCCCCAGTGCCCCGGCTGTCTGAACTACCTGCTCTTAAAGTCACGGCTGCCTCATGACCTGGTCTGCTCTTACTGCAGCTGTGGCTCTCAGGGGCCTCACAGGAGTGGGACCCCCTCAAAGGGCGAAGGGGCCCTTCTCTTGCTCCTTGCCTCCCTCACCCCAGACACGTCAGAGATAGAGCTGGAGAAAATGGAAATGTTGACCTTTGAGTGATTAATTATAGGCTGGTGACTTTGCCACCTTTATCAATCAGTGCAGGACTGAGCTTGAACTCTTGCACACAGAGGTCCTGTCTCTCTAGATTAAAGGTGATCACTTTGAAAAAAAAAAACTTCAGGACTGTAACACCATTCACATAAAAAGGAGACCGGCCCACTTAGGCTGATTCAGCATTACGCTAACAACGAGATGAAGGATGGGTGAGACGTCAAAGCAAACAGATGCCAGTTTGTGAAATGAATGTTTGTATAAGATGCAAAACCTCGCTGGGCCTCATTGTCAAAAGTAATGACATGAAATAAAAACAAAACAGAAAATAACACAGCCAGGTAACCTTTACTGAGACCGCTGGAGTGTCAGAAACTAATTACTTTTCATCTATTGTCTCATTTTGTTCTCCAGAAACCCTACGAGGTCGGTGGCGCCGTTTTCTACTATCCTCACAGCCGTAGGTGAGGGAGGTACGGCCCAGAGAGGTGGCGCCTGATCTGCAAAGTGGGCCGGTAGAAGGCTCACGGGGGGCGTGTGCTCACGGGGGGGCGTGTGCTCACGAGGGGCATATGGTCACGGGGGTGTATGGAAGCTTATTAATGTCTATTTGGCGGTCGTGTGATGGGGCTGGTTTCATGGCTGAGTCCAGACAGGAAGGCAGGATTCCCTTCCCGCCCCTCACAACTACAGGAAGGGATATCTGATGACTGGTATCCGGGGAACGCTTCTGTGTTCCATCAATGCAGCCAGTGTTTGCTCCCTTCCTTTAGCTGCTGCCTGCTCACAGGTTAGAAAACAGAAGTACAGATGACCCTTGAAACAGCATGGGTTTGAACTGTGCGGGTCCAATTATATGCAGATTTTTTTCAGTGAATACATACCGCACTACACCATTCGGGGTTGCCTGGTTCTGTGGACGTGGAGCTGCGTTTATGGAGGGCCGACTGTGGTCCTTGAGCATGGGAAGGTTTTGGTATCTGCGGAGGCCCTGGAATGTATTCCTCTCAGATACCGAAGGACCAATGTAGTTGTCATTGTTGAGGGTTGTTGCTGTAAATACACATCATTCCCCTATTTCCTCTGCCTGTGTTCTGAACCAACTGAGAGAGAAAAAGGAATCCAGCGAATGATGAGCAAAGTATTTGCATTGTTAAAGCTGGACCAGTGGCTTGGATGAGTGGCCCCCCATGGGCTTCCTGATACGAAGCTTCAGGGTGAGACAGACTTACCATCCACCTGAGACACAGGCAAGGGTGGGAAAAGTCTCAGCAGCAGGAGGGGGAACTTTACAGATGAACTTACCATATGGTTGAGAGCAGGGCGTTCCCAAAGAGAGGCAGGAATGGAAGAGGCGGGTCTACACATGCAGGGTTCTTCTCAAACTCACTGTGAGAGCAGGCACTGCCCGTCGCACCCAGAGGATGAGGGAGTGAGGTGTCAGCGAGAGGCGGGGATGTTTTAATTCACGTGCAAGGAAACATCAGGTCGTAGGAGTAAGACTTCCTCTCTAACAATGCTAAAGTGTGTGTGTGCATGTGTGTGCGTGTGTGTGTGTGTGTGTGTGCTGGTACATGGGCACATATGTACAGATGTAATATGTATCAATATTAATTGATGAATACTGGCACTATCCACCAGTAATTTGACCAATATTTCACCTTGACAAGATACAGACATTGAAACATCATGACAAAAATTATCTTTAAAGGATGGCAACTCTTAAAAGTACAAGTGTATGAGTCAGTTATTTGGAAGACCAAAACCTTTGCAGTGTAGAAACATTCCTTCTTTTTTTCCCTCGAGAGCTGGCATCTGCCTACACTCCGTTGAGCTGATATCTACACAAGCCAGCTAATGCTGATATCTCTAAGAGGTTGACGTCAGCCTTTGTATTTTGGGCCCAAGTCTTTTGGAAAGACCAGCGGGCTTCACAAGAATCAATAGGGGTATACAAACTTCGTTAACCTACAAGTGGATTAGATTGGGTTACAGTGATAGAGATCGGAAAGAGCAAAAGGGTAGAACTGTGGTCCTCTCCTCCTCATCCTGTACCCCTGGAGAGAAAGCTGTTTTGTCCCCACTCCTCTTTGGAATGAAAGAGAATAACAAAATATACCTGATGGCACTTTCAGCATCTTAAGATGAATTCTTAGGAGGAAGGAGTCCCAGCTGAAATACTCCTTAATTGCAATTAAGTAAAAAGAAAACTCCACAGGGGTGCGATATTAGCCTTGCATCAGAGTCATCACTTCTAGAAATGGGAAGGGGTACTCCTTCGAGAAGCACCATCTCCTCCTTGACGCAGCTTCTAAGAGGCATGTCTGAACAGCCAAGCAGGAAGGTAAAAATCTACTTTCTCAGCAAGAGAGTAGGAGGGTGATGCAACTTAAAACAATTGGTCCTGACTTTTGCTCAGATTCCCTCCTATCAACTCACAGTGAGATGGGAAGGGTACCAGGTAGAACTGGATCCAAACCCGGGTGCTCCTCACAACTCTATTACTTGTCAGTCAGTGCCTGGACTCTCTGAACCTCAGTTTCCTTGTCAATGAAATGAATGTAATAATGATAGTATGTTTTAAACTGACAGATTTCTAAAACAAAAATAAAAACAAAATGGAGATCCAAAAGCCAAGTGGTTGGGAAAAAAGAAAGAAATCTTGCTTTATTTGGTCAAATATTTATGATGGCTTGAAATGGATTTTGTTATTGAAATACTGTTGAGAAGAACATTACAATGTTAATGCATCCATTCTTTACTTGACAGATATCGATTGAACCCCTACCTTTTCAAAGTTGGCAGACTGTAAAATAGTGACATGCGTTGACTTCTAAGAAGATCTCACGGTTTCTTCTGCCTCATTTTACTCCAAAGGAGAATTTCCTGTTTGTCAAAGACACAGTCTTGAGTTGTGATCTTGGGAGAAGCAGAGAGTAGCGTTTGGGGATGGAAAAATCAACTTCTTAACTGCACGTGGGTGCCTATTTATTTTGTGATTTCTTGTTTCAGGTTTGGAGGAGTTTTGATGCTCCTGTTCTTGTTTGGTCTTAAACTTGTTTCTCTCTCTCACCTGAATTTTTCTCTTTTTACCTCCCCATGTGACTGGCTTGACAAGACAGGTCAGGGGATGTCTCGTCTTGGGAGAAAACTTCACCCTGAGGGATGCAGGCAGGAACCAGTGTGTGGTTTATAGAAAACGAAGCTCTGTTCAAGCTGTTTAGACCTGCTGCCTGGTCTTGGGTAGGGAAACCAATGGAATAACCTTGATAATGAGGATGGGGACCAGAAGACCTCAGTGAGGCAATTCACTGGGGCTTCTGACCTTGTAGAGAACAGAATGCACAGCTGCATCAAGCTCTTTCTCACTTCAGAACTTTTGAAGAATGGGGAAAGGATTAATTAAATCTTGATGGAGACCAAGTGGGATCTATTGCAGATTCTTCATCCTCCAAGTGACTGGTCAGAAGACAAAGAAGGAGGGAATGTCTTGAACCAAAAGGGAACTTAGAAATAATTTAGTACATCAACTTTCATTTTTTATTGTTTCTCCTGCCATTTTGCAGAAGAGGAATTTGAGACTCAAGAAGATGGGTTCATTTTGCAGCCGTTAGTGACTAACAAGTCTAACAAACTGAGTCTCTTGACTTGTTCCTACGTGAGCTCTCCATGGACTGACCTCAGGGTATCTCCCATGAAGAATTTCCCAAAGATGCTCCTGTGTGTCCCTTTGACCAAGCTCTCCTGTTAAAATAAGATGGCAAGACACAGGATAATTGTTGATGAGATATTGAGGAGGTGAATCAAGGTTGATTCCTAAGTTGAGTGGTTGAGGGGATGGAGGGGTTGCCATTTGAAGCAGAGAACAAGAGAAGTGGGTTTGGAAGGAAACGGAAACTACCAAGTTCAGGTTTAGATATGTTGAGTTGAAATCTCAATGAATGGCCAGATTCAAAGTATTCAAAAAGAAGTTGTATACCCGAGCTCAGGAGAGAGGAACCATCTAAAAAAAGACTCTCCTCTTGTTTGTAGCCCTTCAGAAGTCCTACTTACTTCTCAAGATCCTGCCCAGGTCTACCTGCTCTAGTTTTCCACCGCCTCCAGCTTCTTCTTATGTGTACCCATGACACATTACTGGTACTTTCATGAAGCTACCCTTCCATTCAGCTGTGTGAGAACTGTCTTCACAAATGCCCCTTGAAGCAAAGCAAGCAGCAGGAGGCCATACGGCATGGTAGTCAGGAATACAGCCTCTTGGTCCAAACCCCGGGTGTTCAGCCAGAGCTCTACCAATGGTTTTGGCTTTGAGCGATTTGTTTAACTGCTCAGTGACTCAGTTTTCCCATCTGCAAAAAGGGATGATAATCATGGTATTTGATCAATCACGTTGTTGTGATGTTTAAATGAATTAGTAAGTGTAGATTATGACACAGAGAGTGTAGAGGAGTGGCAGGGTTCCATTCCTTTTCTTATTTCTTAGAATAAATCTCTTGGTTCTCTGACTCCCCACCCGAATGCAGGTCTTATTGTAGCATCTCTTCACGTGAGTAAGTTCCTTAATTCAAAATCATTTCTTTTTTCCCTTCGGTCGGCAAGGATTCTGTGCCCTCAACCAGATTCCTCAGAGGCCGTGTTTGATGTTTGAAATTTTAAAAATTCGAGGGGAAAAAAAAATCTTTTTGAAGAAGGTACCAGTTAAAGACCAGGGTGTGGAAGTGGGGCAAAATGCCCTCTTCACTGACCTGAGGAAAACCTCCGGGGGCTTCTCTGACCAGTCCTCACACACAGTCACAGTGACTTAACATCCACTTTGGAGGACAATGACCGAAAAGCATTCTTTAAAAAAAAATAAAAATCTTTCCCTGCTAATTCTGACTGAGTTGGGGCTAAAACAGAAAGGGTTTTGAACCATAACTGGCATGTCCACAGCTGCGGATTCAGCAATATTGTTAAACTGAAGGAGAGGTGCACGTTGGCAGCTTGGAAGAGATTTCATTTTCACTTTCGTCTGCTGCCAGAAACACTGCTCACCTGTCTTCTGTGCTTTGTTTCCTGGTGGGATTCAAAGCAAACGACAGTCCACTCCATCTGGTTTTCCAACCCGGAAGCTCATTTTCTTAACCCTCCTTGGGCTCCTGGGAGGTTTCAGCAGGGTCTTTGGTCCTAGGTGTGACTGGTCAGGTACTAGCTGGCTAGCTTTCCCCTGTCACTGGCATGCGAATAGCATGGCGTCGAAGGGTGGACATTTTGTGTAATACTGATGTTGAAGAGGTAGGGTGGGAGGACTGTCGCATCATCGCTGTTTGGAGTGAGACCTGGACGTGAATGTTGGCCCCCCCCCCCCGCCTTGAGTAAGTGCCATAGCTCCTCCTTGCCTTACTTACTGTCTGCAATGGGAAGTTATAACCTACCATGCTGCACGTTGGAAGGATTAGAACAGTCAGAGCATTTAAACATCCAGTTCATTGCCTGGCACCGGAAATGGCCTCAGTAATGGACTCTGTGAAGGTTTCCCAGTTTTCTTAGGACTTTCCCAGGCCCTTGCTAGTTCATATAGTATTTTGTGCAAATTATAAAAAGGTGCAATCTCTAGGTGGGTAACCCTTGTGCAGGGCCCCTGATTTGGAGAGATTCTGAAGCTGGATTTCAGTCCCCACTGGCCCCTGCACCTAGGTGCCTTTGTGCAGTGCACAACTTCAGCAGTTGTGCCCGGTGACTCTGAAGACTGATACCTGCACTGTGGCTTGATCGTGGTTTAGCTGCATTGATCTTAGGAAAACAGAATTGAGTCCAGACTCACATGGCAATGAAGGGCTTTTAGGATGTGACCTACAAACTAGCTTTTCAATCTTATCTCCTACTTCTTTTCTGTAGGAATGTTTACTCCAAACAAGTGGGGAGTCGTTACCAAGAACTTACACATGATCATGTTTCTCATGTGATGTGCTTCAGCTACAAGGCCTGATTGACCATCGGCGGGGGGGTGGGGGGGGAAGTACAGCATAGTGGCTAAGAGAAGAGCCAGCCTGCCTGTGGCTGTAGTTACACCTTGCTGCTGGCTACCGGTGCCATCTTGGGCATTTGGCCAATCCCTTTGTCCCTCAGTTTCTCACCTGAAACAATGGGGAGAATAATACTACCTACCTCCTAGGGTTATTGAGGGATTTAAATGGTTAATGCACGCAAGGCACTGAGCACAGCATCAGGCATGTGGTGAATGTTCAGTTAACATGCGCTGTCATTACTGTCTCTGTCCATAGCTGCCTCCTGTGATATGGTTTCCTTCTGTCCTCCACGAAGCCTCCATAGATGACCTTATGCAGAAGGGCACTGTCCCGTCTCTGACACATGCAGTACTTTCTGTTGGTAGCATTCACAGAATGATCATTTTTCAGAGTATGTCTCATTTATCCATCCCCCATTTAATAATGGGTTTCTAGGAGTATTCTCTTTTTTTAACCCCTTAGCTATAGTTTCATGCTCCACCCTAAGCCTAATAAAATGTGTTGAATTGCTTCTGAGGTCAGAGCCCTCTTGGTTGTATATGACAGAAACCCGACTTGTACTAGCTAAGGCTATAGACATTTCCTAGCCTACAGGAGAACATGGGTGACTAGAATGATGCCAACAGGATTCTCCCCCCACCCCATCTCTGCTACTCTCTTCACATCAACATCCCCCTCTCAGCTCTGCTTTACCCATGAGAGTGGAACCGTGGTCTCAAATAGCTACAGACACATGTCTTTTCAGGTGAGAAAGGCCCTCTTATTTCAGATGTAGGCATGACATTCCCAGTGAAGCATTCTGATTGGCCCATCTTGAGTCAAGGTTTTGTTCCGTAACCGATCATTATGGTTAAAGATATGAGGTAAGTAGACAGCAGTTCACATTAACACTGTGTGGCATGGAAAGTGTTTGCGGAAACAGCTTGGATGACTGGAGGGATAGTGGTGCCATCAACAGAGGCAGGGAGCATGTGAGGACTGAGCTGATGTGGGGGCAGTACATGAGGGGTTCCATTTTGGATATTCTGAGTGAGGACTGTAAGTGTGGTGTTCATGTTGGTGGGTCTGAGGGCAGTGGAATTATGAATTCAAGAATCAGGAGAGAGCTCAGGACTAGAAATACAAATTTATGAGACATAAGGATGGGATAAATAATTTTTAAATGTGCAAAAAGGACTTTTACTTCTAAGTAATATGTCGTAGGTTGTAACAAGCTCATATTCCCACTGCATTAACTGGAAAAAAATTTAGTAAATTGCAAAGCTGGCATTTTTAAAGACATCTGAGGTCTGTGAAAGCAAAGAAGAATAAATGAATAAAAATTCCAGAGAGAAAAGAGTCTTTTCTAGGTGAGTTGACAATTGCTAACCACTTATTCCCCAAGGGTCCTGCCACTGTAGATACAGGCTGAAGGTCAGGCTTGTCATACACAGAGAGACTCTTCTTGTGGGGAAACCAACAGAGCATGTGCTGGTCCTGCAGAGCTAGTACAGTGGACTGGAAACTAGAGGGGTCTCAAAAGAAAGGCTGTGTTTTCCCCGTGGGATAGACTATTAGAAATATACAACTAATAGATACAAGAGTTTATCCTAAAAAATTTTAATCACAAACCTACACTCATGTGGAATAAAACTAAAGTATTACATAGAGGGGAAGAATAAAGTTTAATGATTACATTTCAGATAGATAGAAATAAATGAAACAAGCATCCAACTAGAGAAGTTACAAGCAAAATATGTGCAAAGACCCAAAGAAAGTAGACAGAAGGCAATTATAAAGACGAGAACAGGAAGAGAGTAAGTAGAATGGAAATGTATAAAAAAAGAAGATAAAGTCACTCTCTGTAAACAATAAAGTGTTTGTCTACCTCTGGCAAGATAAAGCCCCTCCTCTAAAAAAGGAAGAGCTAAAGATAAATAATGGTGTGACAAAAAAGAGCCATGACTAGAAATAAAACAATGATTTAAAAAAGAATATCACGAATAACTCTATGCTGATAAATTTTAAAACTTAAGTAAAATCACAAATTTCCCCCCCAAAGGTATATTACCAAACCAGCTAAAGGAGAACTGGAACAACTGAATGATCTTACGACCAGCCCAAAACACGTGGGCAGTTAGAATCTACCCACAGAGGCTCAGCTGGTCTTATATGTGAATACTATGGAACATAAAGGGACTGATCATTCCAATCTTTTGTGAAAACTTTTTGAGAATAAAAAACGACTGACCTTTGGTGCAGGCTGAAATGCAATTAGTTCTTGATAGCATAACTCTCCCACTGATTACAACTAAAAGCTCTACACACACACACACACAAAGTAACTACCTGAGGTTTCTAAAAATAATAATGGAGCAAGAAATCATAACTTGAAGAATGACCAGTGTTGTAAGAGTGACAAAATGTTTGTTTATCATATATATACAGTATATATATAAAGAATTTTTAAAACTCAACAATAAGAAAACAAATAACCCAATTTTTAAAAATAAGCAAAAGATCTGAACACTTTATCAAAGAAGATATGGATGGCACATGAAAAGATACTCAACACCATTAGTCACTGGTTGAGATACCACTACACGTCTATTTATAAGGAGGCTGAAATAGAAAAAAAAATTAACCATACCAAATGTATACCAAAAGAATGAATTTTACTATACGTAAATTTTCAGTAAAATTTTTAAAAAGTAAATTAAATGCTTAAAAATGTCCCAATGAATTATTTAAGCCTTCCATAACTTAAATGTCAAAACTGGACTGTGCTATTATAGTAACAGAAAATTACAGAGCAATCTCACTCCTAAATATACACTTATGCTCTAAATCCAACAATCCATAAACATGAAAGTACATTATGTAACACGACCAAGTTGAGTTTCTTCCAAAGATGCCTGGTTGTTTCTAGACTAGAAAAGCGTATTATTATAACTATAACATTCCAAGTTAAAGGGAAAGTATTAATAAATGATTGCCTCAATGGATACAAAAATGAATTTATCAAAATTCCACACCCACCTGTGACAACATTGAAACTTTTCTCAAATTTTGAAGTAAAAAAACAGTTATTTCTACATTTATACACAAATATAAGGAAGTAAAAGATAAATGCACTGAAAACCAAGAATCAATGTGTAATTACTTAAAGATGAGATCTTCTATATCAAAAATGACGAAGAATCTATAGAGGATTCTTACAATGCATATGAGAGTTCAGCAAATTTTCCAGATAAAAGATCAATATGCAAAAATCAACTGCATTTCTATACATTAGCAACAGTCAGGTTGAAAATTCAATAACCAATAATATGTACAAAATTTTAAAATCACCAAAATATATGAGAAGTTGCCCAAGACTTTTATGGTGAAATTATTAAGTGTTACATGAAAGTCATTAAAGAATTTTCAAGTATTAGGAAAGAGATACTATGCTAATGGACAGGAAAACTCAATGTCAGAAACATGTCAATTCCTTCCAAATTCATCTCTAAATTCACTAAAATTCCAATCAATATCCCAAGAAGAACCTTCCTTGAAATGATACACTGGTTCTAATCATCATAAAGGAGAATCAAGAGCCTGTTAGTAGTTAAGATATTCCCCCCAAAAAAACAGGCAGAGACTCACCCTGCCAGATATCGAGACTTACTATTAAGCAATAACAGTTAGTAATCTGTCGTCCTGGTGCAAAAAGAGACAATTACTCCAAGAGAACACAATAAAGTATCATAAACATACCCTTGCCTATACGGAGTCATGATAGATGATGAAGCCAATGTTTCAGATCAATAGAAGTGTTGGCCTATTTTTCAATATATATTGACAAGTGCTTTTTCATAGGGAAATGTAGTAATGGATCTCTCCTGAATGTCCCATGTAAAAATCACATCCAGATGGATCTAAGATTTAAATGTGAAAGAAAACGTTTTAAATTATTAGAAGACAGTATAAGAGAACGTCTTTCTGACCTCAGAAAGGATAGAATTTTTTAAACAAGATTCAAATAAAATGGGCAACCCATAAAGAAAAGTTTGACAATTTTAAGTACATTAAATGTAAGAATTTCTACTCATCAAAAGATACCACAAACGTGTGCCACAAAGTTGAAGTAGGCATCTGCAATATGTACAACCAAGGAAGGATTAGTATCCAGAATATATAATGAATGGCTACGAAACAAATAAAAAGACAAATAAAAATAACAAATAAAATAAATAAAAACAGAAAATGAGCAAAAGGCAAAATAAGGCATTTCACAGAGCAGGAAAAAGTTATGACAGAAATTTGGTAACCTCTGTATTGTTGGGGAAAGGCAAAATAAATATATTAAATTGAAAAAAAATTACATCTATTAATGCCAAAGATGTGAAACAGTAAGAGTCCCATTCATTCACAGAGAGAGTGGAAAATGGAACAACTGCTTTGATAAACAACTTGGCTCTGCTACTTAGTGAAGTTGAACGTGGGCTTGCCCTGCTACCTAGCTTTCTACAGCTTGGACTGTGCTTTATATAAATGCACACTGATGAATACTGAAAGGCACACAGAAGATGTTCATGGCAGCAGTTCAATGATTCGGTGAGGTTAGATATCTTCTGGCTGTCACGATAGGAATGGGCAAACGGAGGAGCCGCAGCTGGACAGCACCAGGTCTGTGTACTTCTTTCTAACTGACCTGCTCCCATAAGATCCACTCAGTGACCATAGGTTTGTTCTGACCTCTGGGGTCCTCCAAACTCATTCTAATCCTTTGCAGACCATCACGTAGACCAAGTACATATCAAGTAGTGATGCAATGAGAAAAGCATCCCTGTTGTCAGTGCTTTGGCAGCCATACCACACTCACCCCAGAGAGCAAAAATAGAATCCGTAATAAATGGACCCAGCTCCTGAGTGAACAGACAGCAGAAAAAAAACACACTTGCATGAGAATCAAGAAAACCTTATTCTAAATATAGCTCCAACATGTCCAGCATCCCTTTCGGTCCTCCTCTCTTATAACCAAGGTGTAGTTTGTCAGCTCCCCATTCTCCTCCTTTCCCACTCTGCAACAGCCATCTATTTTGGGTGGCATTTTCCCCCAGGCGTAGCTACAGAATAAGCTCTGATTGGTCCAAGCCAATCAGGTCAATTCCACCTTGCTGTCCACAGTGATTATTTGAAAATACCATAAGTCTAAGCCAATTGGCACATCAAATTTTTCTCATTACCTGGACTGATTTGGAGGTGGTCCAGCCATCACAGAGTTCACCATGTTATTTGATGATTATGAGATAGAGCTCTTTGCTTTCTACTGGACATAAGATTGCTGCTTATCCCCATTCTGTGACCGTGATAGGAGGCCAGCCCTAGGATGCAGAGCTGATGCTGGAAAGCAGAGCTCAGATACAAACGAGGCCCTTCATGTTGTATCACAGAGCCACTGCATTAGCCCACGCTGAAGCCTGTCATGTTCACTCTTTCTGATCACGTGAGCCAGTGACCTCTTCTACGATTTAATATAGTTTACGTTGACTCCTATTTCTTGCAATTTAATGAACACTTACTGCTTCATGAAGATGATGGTATTTGCCATCTTTTTGGGGGTTGCTGCAGGTCTCCAGGGCAACACCAGCAACACTCAGGGAAAAACACATGAAACCGTATGTCTTCAAGGAAGTGTCATGTCTACAATAAGATTTAGGACACCCTTCTAGTCACGGTGCTGTCACTTCTTAACTGATTTTTATTAAATCTATCTAGAGCAAATCATTCTACGTTTCTGAGTCAGTCTTCTCACCAGTAAAATGATTACTTAAATGATATCTAGAGTCATTTAGAGCTATTGATATATATACACTGAGGGCAAGGTGCATGTCTTATTCATACATTTGAAATGATAGTAATGATAATAACAACAAACTAACGTTTATTCAGCGTATAAATTGTGCCATGCACTGTGCTAACTGTTTAACACACATTATTCCATTTAATTGTCACAACTGTTTTTGTTCCCATTGCTCATATAAGGAAACTGGGGCTAGGAGAGTTAAGTAACATGTAAAGTTTTATCTGTGTGGGTAGAAAAAAGATTCAAATTTGGCTCTTGTGGATCCAAGGCATGTGAGTTTCACTGCCAGATAAGTAAGTTGTAGTTTTATTCATTCATTCACCAGGATTTATGGAGACTTGTTCTATGCCAGGCCAAGACTCAGACTGCAAAGATAGAGAGAGATGAACATTTGATGTAAGTGATTTCAGAATCTAGAGGCAGAGGTGGCCTAGAAAACAGTACACATTAATATATATTCACATCTTGTCTCCTTCTCTTAAACACAGCAGCCACTTAATACATATTTAATAAAAAATGAATGAATAAGTAAAAGGCTATAAAATGAATACACAACAACGAAAAGTTTCTGAAACTATAATTAAATTTCTAAGACAAAACTCAGTCTTGGAAGAGTGACAGAATATTTAAGATGCAGGTTTCCACGGCTCCTCTGGCTTTCTGTCCGAGATCACTGCCGCTCTGTTGCAAGGGATGCTCCCTGGGGTAAACAGGGCTTCAAATGTATGATTCAGTTGGTTCCAAGATGCCCCAAAGTCTCCATCATCCCCTTTAAAAAGCCAAAGAAGGGATGGAGAGAAGCAAGTAGTCCGTACGGTCTGTTCTGCCACAGCACATTCCATTGACATGAATTATCTTGTATGTGATCGGTTAAGGGCATGATGTCTGTGTAATGCATGAGTCATGTTAGTTCATTCACAGTTTTTCCCTGGCACATGAATGCTTTGACATGACGAAAAGCAAGTTTTCCAATGATTAAGGAAGAGCTTGCCACAGAAGACAGTGACCCTGCCACGCCAATAGACGTAACGGCCAGTTTGATGGCTTCAAGAGCTACTGTGCTTTCTACATGCTAAGCTTCTGGAGAATCTGGGGAGACATTTCCCCCACGTTAAAGGGATGGATTCAGGAAAAGAGTTACCCCCTGGATCGTATTTTTAATTTTGATGAAAGTGTTAGTCCAAGGAGCCATAAGGCCCAGGTGTAAAGCTGCCGAGGACTGACTCTGGTCTGGGCACGTTCGCTGGCGCAACCTTAACTCTGTATTTGTGCGAGGTTTGTGATTGTCTTCTGAGTCTCTGGTTACAAATAGTCCTGAATGATTTTCCCCAATCCGTTCTTCCCATGAACTCTCTTATTTTTAGCAGTGCGATTTTTACAACTGCAGAACATTAGAGAAGAAATGTTTTCATTTATAGATGTCCCAGATTCCAGCCAGACTCTTCCTGTCTTTTGTGATCTAACTGAGATGTATTTTGGCCTCCATCCTAGTCTCCGGAAATTCAAAGTACTCTGCTGTATTTCTGACAGTTCCCAGGGGACTTTACGTTTCTCATAGCTGCCTTGGGCACTAGTCTTTGGTTTCCTTGCAGAATGGGATGTCTTACTCTCTAGTGCATGGTGTCTTGGTTCCATATGTGGTCAGCCTGGATAGGACCTCAACCTCCCCAGCCCACATATATTCATGCACAATAGGCTTACATTACGCCTGTCTTTGTGTTGGTTAACTTTTCTGAAGATGTGTGTATAAGAGAGGAAAGTTGGAGCGTGGTTTAGATCTCAAGAACATCATCTGATTCTCTTAACCATCTTCCCCTTCTTAGGAACAAACGAGATCTCCTCTCCTTTATATTTGTCTCTTTATCTCATGCAGAGTGGCTTATTTGTTCCCAGAGCTCCTGCCAACATCCATGCTTTCAGAGTCCCACCTCCTACCCCAAGAAACTTCCTAAAGTATTTCCCTTATAAAAGACAATTTCCTCCTTGAGAAAAATTCTAGTGCCGGCTTTTAAGATAATGCATTTTTCACTCCCACTCTACTTCCAAAGACTTTTGCTTTCTAGGAATCAGACAAAAGATTCAGATCCAGTGGCGCTGACTAGAATCAGAGCCCAAACGTCCCAAGGCCCCTTTTCTTTCCCTGAACTGCTGGCTGCGTGATTCTCCGTGTTCATCCCCTTGGTGCTGCAAACCCTGAAGTCTTGTGTTGAGATGGTGACATCTTAAGATGGTAGAGCCCCTGTTAGCCTGGCGCCTGGTGGGTACCAGGGAGAAGACTTTCCGCAGACCAGCACTGCATGGACAGCAGGGGCAGAAGCCAAAGTTCACTAATTACAGTAGTGAGGTATTAGTTTCTGCTTCCCCCCTCACAGCACAACCGGCTCTCACCTGCCTGAAACACATTCACTTGGCAACCACAACTGTGCTTCTTTTCTATGTTTTCATAGGTTGCTACATGGCAAGCCCCTTTATCCCAAATGATTTGCACTGGAAGTTAAGCATTTGCAAGAACAAACACTTTGCAGCCTTTTTGCACAAGCTTGGAGATTGCATTTCCCGTTTCTACTATTCTTCTACCTCCTTGCAAAAAAAAAAGTGTCATTTGCCCATCCAAAAGAATATTTCTTTCTTTGTCTATCAGACGCCTGGAACTGTGCTAAGCTTTGAGGATTTAAAAGGATATATGATAAGTATTCTTAGCGGGATCTGGTGTCACTTGGGCGTTGGTTAAAGATTTTCAGTTCATTGATTGAGTCACTCATTATTCAAAATCTATTCAGTCTTTGATGTGCCACGCGAAGCAGTCATAATTTAGCGGCAAACAAGACAGACACACTCACTGAACCTCTTGGATCTTGAAGTCTGGGAGCAAATGCTGGTAGTGAGCAAATAACTCCCAGTGTCAAAAGTGCAGTAAAGGAAAATCATAATAATAATGGCAGTAACTGACAGTTATTGAATTCTTATTATACGGCAGGGACTGTTCTGTGTGATTTATATGCTGTAACTTAGTTAATGCTCGCAACATTACTCTCCCAATTTAATACTAAAAGAGGAAGCTAAAGCACAGAGAGGTAAAGTAATTTGCCCAAAGAGCACAGCTCATAAGTGATAGTTATGGGTACAACTCCAGGACTAGGGATTCTAGCTGCCACACTTTTATCCACTCTGTTGCTGTAACCAAATCTGCAGGGGAGACTTCCTGGAGGAGGTGATCTTTGGGCTGAGAACCACAAGTCTGGGTAGCAATGGGTTAGATGAAGAGACCAGAGAAGCACATTCTGAGGATGAGAAAATGGCAATCATGAAAGCTTCTGAGAGACCAGAGAGAATGTAGGACTTTTGAGTCCCTGAGGAAGTCTGGAAGCCCTCGAGTCCTGCTACCCACCTCACAGGGCCCACGACCTACACGCCTCTGAGGCCAGGTCTTTGGGGGAGCTACAGAGTGTGCTTAGCAAGAAAGCTTGACACCCCTCTCAGCCCTCGTCTTGAGAGTACAAGCAAAATCCACTTACAGAAAAGGGCTCTGAGTCCCCACTCCCCTGTGTCAATAAGATGAATCCTCTGGTCCCAGATCGCCTCCGCCAGCGAGAGCGATGTCTGCTGGAGGCACCGGGGGACTTCGTGGAGAATGGTGTAGTTACTGAGGTGACAGATCAAGTCTTCTCGAAAGAGCCATCCCCAGAGGTGCTCCCAAACTTGTGACTTGAAGTATAGAAAACCTCTCCTTTTTTTCCACTTCAGTGGATATTTGATAGTTTTGTGGACCTGTGGGAAGGAGCGTGAGAGTTTGGGAAGAGCAGAGGGAGGCAAAAGAGATCTCTGTTTTTGTTTCTTTTTGAATTGGAGAAAAATGTGTGTCAAGCCAAAGAACAGGATAAAGCAAAATTCTGTCAACTTCCTCCTCCTTTCCCCTGCCTTCTACCCTACCCTAACTCCTCAGCCTTCTTCATCAGTCGGGCAACAATTTGGAGACTGAATGGTACCTGAGCTTCTTGCTTCTAAGATCCCAGGCACCTGCAGCTCACAAGGGCTGTGCAATTTTACAGCATTTGTGGGTATGACATGATCATGCTCACACTGCCATATTTAGGCTCCATTAATTTGTTTATTTACTTCCAAATGCAGACATTCACATAGTTACTCTTGCATTCATTCTGCAGATGTGTTTTGATGTCAGGTCTTTGTTCAAATCAAAGAAGTGGGTACTAGTTTTAAGCTGTGTGACTTTGGGCAAGTCACATACCCTTTCTGAGCTTTGGCTTTGGAGAATGGAAAAAAAATAATATGACCCGTCAGGATTTGGGGCAGAATTAATTGACATAATTTATGTCTGCCAGTGTTCAATAAGTTGTAGATATCATTAATTGTATAGTTATTATTACAACTAAATGCCAGGTTTTAAGACCATTATTAATGAAACAAATAATTATTAAGGAAGAGCCTTTTGGCCAGTGCTAAGCTGGGTCCCATCAAGATGAGAAAAGGTGGTTCCTACTCTTCAGAAACCCTCTGACTAGTGAGAGAGGTAGACCTCTATATGTGGCAGAAGCATCCAAGAGAATCACAAGAGTTAAGTCAAGCCTGCCGAATGAGAAATAACGGAATAGGAGGAGGAAGCAGAGAGCTAAAGGAGGCTCCTGGAAGTTGGGGCGAGCTCTCTGAAGGGGTCCCTTCCCCGGGGGAGGGCACTGAGTTTGCCCCGTGGAATTAGGAAGGAAACCCCCAGAGAATGTGCAAGTGTCTGATCAATGAGAACTTCCCCAGTGCAGGGTCTAGCCCTTTTGGAAGGCTTTCAGTGCATGGCAAGAAAAATGACAGGCAAGAGGGCAAAGACATCTGCTGGTCCAATTATGAAGCATACTTGGAAGAATCATGCCAGAGGCTTAATTTGGCCTCATGCGTGGGACAGTCTGTGACCCAGAGACATTGCCTTAGGCACTCTGGCTGCCAAGCAGTAGCATCTCCAGCAGCACTGCCTGGGCTAGGGGGACACAGGGGTAGGGCCCCGTCAGGCAATGGTAGGAATGTTAAGTCTGCAGATAGTCTGGGTGTGGGAGGATTGCAGCCTCAGTGTGTGGGAGCCAAGACAACATGGGCACAGAGAGGAGCAGTTTTCCTTAAGACACCTCACGAATCATTTTTCCATTTCTTAAGCCTTGTGTGTGTTTATCCATCCACACACTCATCCATTCAGTGGACAGCCTACAGTTAAAGGTCAAACAAAAGTGCATGCATGGACCAATGTTTCATTTGTAGAACATTAACAAGCAGGAACTGAGCTGTGGAATAATACATTTACTAGTATCTTTTGCTCTGAATACCTTTGGGACGATAATCCTCTACATCACAGTATGATGAAGGGGATAGATGTAATGCAGGTATGCACAAAGATGGCTGAATGACTCATTTGGCCTGCGGAGAAATGAGAATCTGGGATTAATTCAAAGACATGGAGATACTTTAGCTGAGGTTTGAAGAAAAAAAATTTATATTTGCTTGGTGAGCTTTGAAATTGCAGGCAGTGGAGACATCAAATGTGAAGGCACGAGGGTGTGGAAGAATAAGGTGCATTTGGAGAACTGTGAACATTTTGGTAATGATGGAGTTTACAATGCTTTGGAGGAAGTGGTAAGAAAAAAAGAATTGGGAAGTAAATCAAATCTTGGCGCCCTTATGTTCTAGTCTCAGGAACTTGGACTTACTCAAGAAAATGATGGAAAGAAACTGGAGATGCAAAGAAAAAAGAATGGTCCTTGCTCAAGAGGGGCCCGCAGTTAGGTAGGAAAGAAGGACAGATTTTATGCAGGAGAATCACGTGACCAGGAAGAGCCACAGGCCACATTTCACAGGGCCAGCCTTCCAGGCAGTCCCTGCTTTTGAGCTGTGCCTGTCTTTAGTTGACTCCCAGTGCTTTTCTGTAACTTTCAAAGCAAACAACAAAAGCGTTCAAAAGTAGAGATTTTATTGAAAGTGGTGTGCGTTGCTTGGTTAAACTTTTCCATTAGTCATTTCTGATACTTTTCCCTAACTTCTTCTCTCTTCCTTACCCAACCTTTTAATGTCTCTTCCACCGTTAGGTACATTTCCTCTCTTCCCCTTAACTTGCATATCCCACATAGCGCAAAAAGAGCCAGTTTCCCCAGTTGTTACAAACTCATATGCTTTCAAAGATTAGGCAGTTAAAATAACTCAGTGGAGTGGGGTGGGTGTAAAGCAATAGGGAACGGTGGGAGCTGGGACAAACTGGGGAGTACACCCCTCATCTAGGGGTACAACAGCCCCCTCACTCCATTGGACTGTTGCCTTTTGGAAATGCTGGCCCAGTATGGCCAGATGTTCCATGTTTCTCAAGGCAAATAATTTAGACTTTTAGCTAACTCTCCAGTTTGATTTTCATTGTTCATGTGCCAATGAATTTCTTCTTTTAAAAATACTCAGCGGGTCAAACACATCTGAGGGCGTGGCCAGATGCGGCCACCAGCCCTCCAGTATGTAAACTCAGAGATTGCTCAACCTCAGTCTTCACAGAGCCTGCTCTTGGGCCATCAGTTTATCTGGTCACGCAAGCTTTGGCAATACTGCATTGCCCACATTGTAGAGAGTGGATTGCAGCAGAAAATTTTGCAAGTAGTTAAGGACCTGCTGTGAGGCTTGCCTGTGATCCACAAGGGAGGGGACCTGTGTCAGGCTATGGTAGAGTGGTATGAACCTATAAACCTGAGTGTCTGGGGGAAAGAGCCCACGGTTTGGAGTCATGGGCTCTGGTTCTTACTCTGCAGGGTCACTAGAGTTCATGTTAAAGAAAAATTTATTCAGACACTTATGAAAATGGTGCAGAAGACTTTTTTACTCAGGACTATCACAATAGGTGTCAAGACTGTTGCAATAAGGGAAAGAGATTGAGCTCAACACCAAACACAGCAAAGAAAGCTGGGGATTTATAGCCATAAGCAGCGTGAAGGGTCCAACGGATGGAAAATTACTAAGACGAGACACTAGTAGTGGGGAAATTCTTGCTAAACCAACTTAACAGGACTCTTGCTGAAGGCAGCCAAGGATTTACACATCAAAAGTGAGGGATGAAGAACTTGATCAGATTATCTAGGGTGACCGGCTCATCAAGGTTAGAGGGTCCTTGACAAACTGACTTAGCAAGATTCTTGCTAAACCTGGGCCATGTAGATGTGTTTTAAGACAGGATGGGGGGCCAAGGTCGAAGCTTTTTCAAGAAGGCAGCTCCAAGGAGACTGACTAAAGTCGAGTCAAGGAGAGTCTTTGTCAGTGGAAACTGATCCTGATTCCTGCGTTTCAGCTTTTCCGTCTGTGAAACGAGGGAGTCGCTCTACGAGGGGGTGGCTTTCTCTGGTTTTATAACCAAAATCCTCATTCAGTAGAACCCTCCTTGGTCTTTCTGAGTCTCAGCCCCAGGCTGCCTTTCTTGGTCCAGATCAGCATCCAAACAGCTAATTCTGCCCACTCTGCCACGAGCAGAGCCCCTGGAGGTATGTCACCTTTGCAGCAGACCCCACCCAGGCTTTTGCTTGGCTGCAGAGTGGAATAGAATCAACTCACACCTTCCTTTCTCAGCTTCTCTCAAAGACACAGTCCCTTCTTTTCACTCTCTTTTTAAAAAGGAGTTTTTACTTCTGATCTGTATGAAAAAGCAAATTAAAAAAAAAAAGGCTCTGATTTTCACAAGCTCTCTCATTTTTCTATTCCTCAGAGTCTTTCATGACTTTCTCACTAAGATGGTGACTTCAGCTTTATCTGCATTCCTGAAGGAGTCACCAGTTTTCTTTTCTATTAGTCTTGACTTCAGAGAAAGAGGCCACGTTGCCCTGTACCTGCCCCTACAAAGGCTTCCTTCCTAAAATTTTAGTCTAAAGGGCCTGTCTGGGGAAAAGCCTGGGAGCTCTTTCTTCTGAGCTAGACTCTTAATGCTGATGAAAATGTTCAGACTGGCAAGCCTTGTAATCCCTGAGCCTTGTTGTCCTTCCACACCCAGTCTTTTCATATCCCTTCCATGGCCAGGAGTATTTTAACCTCCCCCTTGGCTCGTACATCAAATCAGCACACCAGAAAAAAAAAAAAAGAAAAGCCAAATAGTTTGCCCAGTTGTTGCCAATTCCTATGGCTTCAAAGATCAGGCAGTTAGAACAACTCTAGCGATCATAGCACTCAAGCATAAGATAGGAGGCGATCAAATGGAATTTGTTTAAGAAGCTCTTAACATCCAGTTTGCATGTGTCTGCAGGTTCCCTGCTTAAAAGGTCCGTGAGAAGAGTGATTGTCTCTCTTCTTCCTGCCATGATATCCCCTCTGTGCCAACTGTCTGACCAATTGTAGGGGCTCAATAAATATTTACTAAGTGGACAAACAACAACTGACAGTCACTCAAGGAACAGATGGATTAGGAGTGTGGGTTTCCATAAATTCCAGCTTCAAACACGGATCGATCTTCCTGATTCGATTCTAAGTTCCTGTAGCCAAGAGTTCTGTCTTTACAGTAGTGACAATGACAGCTTTTACTATGTAGCCCTGCTCATTGCAAATCATTTTCTCTTTCACTGCTTACCACAACCTGAGGCATTACTGTAGGTATTTACAGATGAGGAAACTAAGACCTGTGAAGGGGAAATAATGTATGCAGTTCCTAGAGTTTGTTATCTGGAGAGTCTGAATTTGAACCCAGGTTCATCAGCCTGCAGCACAGAACTTTCTCTATGCCATGTGCCGTCCTCGTATTCACCCTGAGATGCATTTGTAGCTTTAGGAGGCGGAAGAAGGCGCAGAGCCAAGTTAGCTTCTATTCAGACCCAGCCTTGATGTTCTAATTGTTGCCGGTGGATCCAGCCAGTGTTCCAGGTTCTTGTCCCGTCCCAGAAAGAATTCAGAGACAAGACGTAGAGGTTAAGAAAAGTAAAGTGAGGATTTATTAAAGGATGGATAGTACACTCTCAAAGGGAGACTGGGCAGGCTCAGGTGAGCGGCTGCCCTGAGTTTCTTTGGCAAGTTAGTTATATAGTGTGTAAAAATGGGCGGAATATTCATTGAGGCGGGAAGGGCTTGGGGTCGTATTTCCTGATTGTCATCCCAACTCCACCTTCCCAAAGGGAGGAGGGATTTTTGTCCTTATTTAGTCTGGATCGGAAGTGTCATGGTGTCGGTGCATGATGGGCACTTCTGACCTGCAAGGCTAATTTTATTGAAATGAGGGCATAATGAGCAAAAGGTTACATTTGGACACTGGAAATTTCTGCCTTTTCTGATCTTTCTTTGTTGGTCTCCAGGCCAAAAGGTGTGGCCCCTTATTATCCCAAAGGTGCCTACTTTTCTTTCTCTGCCCAGGGACCCCTGGTGTTTACATGATGTATGTTTTCCTGCATTTGGCCCGTGCCCCTCCTTTCTGCCCAATTCCTGCCATTTGGTCTGTGTCCCTTTCTCTGCTCATATCTAGCTGTCTGCCTGCTCTAACATAATGGCCTTGCATCTTCCCAAGTTAGCGGTTGGGAGTGAGAAGCAACAGGTAGGACTCATGTGGCTGTCCAAAGGCATTGCCACTATTCTTCCATTGCAACATACTAAGTTTCCATCTTGGATGTTCCAGCATGAATCAAATCTCTCTCTGAAAGCCTACCGTCACAGAATTTATTTCCCCAGGTGACCTTCCCGTTATTTTTTCTTCTATTCACATATTTGAGAAAAATCAGAGACAAAGTGTTGGATCAGATTTCAAGGATAATTAACATTCACTTTAGAAGGAATGTCAAGAAGAGGCTGACTCCTGAGATTACCGTGTTTGTTGGAAATTATGGCCTTCTCTAGGGCCTCAGCTTCATTTATTCATTCAACAGAGACTTGTTCAGCACCTTCTAGAAGATATGCCTTATGTTCATAATTTTACACCCTTGAACACAGGCCTGAATATGGACTTTATATTTCCGTAGGCCAACATCATCAATTTATTTATAATATGATTATTGAGTCTTCTATGCATACGGCTGTGTTTGTACATTGTGGACAAGATGTGGCATCCAAATCTAATGACCACTGGGTGTGGGGGGATGGGTTTTTAGAGGTTTCTTCTTAGATGACTAATTTGAGAACATTTCTATTGTTTCCACGCTGATGTTTATGGTGGTGGGATGGTGTGTGTGTGAGGGGTTCCGTGTGATCAAAAGCAAAATGTCCTCCTAACCCTTGGAGGTCAGACAAGGCTTACTCACCAAGGTGCTCCTGGGGTCTGCCCCACAGCACGTGTCCTGCAAGCAGGAGAACTGAGGACTCTGTTGACGTAAGGCTATGAGCCGTTAAGTTCTAGTCTTGCTCTTCATTGTTGTACCCTACGGGTCAGTTTTTCCCCATTTGCATCTACAAATATAAGAGCTTTAAAAGGTGAAAAAATTCTTAACATCTTAGCAGTTGAATCTTCTCTTCTCCATCCGAGGAACATCCCCAGGGAGCATGTTAGAGTAACTGTGTATGGTAGGTAAACTGTTTCCTGAGGAGAACAGGTCGAATTCAGGAAGCCAATTATTAACGCATTAACCAAACATGAGTTCAGCAAGAATGGAAAAACGCCATGTCTCGATGTTCTGAGCTTTCCTGCTCTCACACCGTCATAATGCAAAAAGGAAACAGACCAGTTTCTTCTATTCTAGAGAACTCTTTCCTCAGGAAGGTTAGAGAAAACAAATTTGACGGGCCGTGTTCGCAGAAAAGGAACTCTCTCCTTATCCAATCTGCATGCTTTCCATCCTTGTAAAGCCCATAGGCTGGTGGGGGATGCAAGTAAGCAAACAGACAAGTTTCTTATGTTATGTAACAGGGCAGAAGCTGGGTGCCATGGAAACACATTTTTGGAAAAGTTTACATAGTCTCAGAGGATTGGCAGAAAGCTTTCAGTAGGAAGTTGCATTTAAAGCTGAAGGATGACCAGTAGCTGGCCACAAGAAACAGAGGAGGGATGGTGGTAGTTTAAAAAAAAAAAAAAAGGTGTCTGGGGCTTGGGAAAAGCATGTGCAAAGGGCCGGAGGTGCAAATAAACATGGAGACAATAAGGAATGCAACTAATTCCATAAGTCTAGATCATAAGATAGGGTTGGAGTGAGGTAGATAGAAGCCTAGAGGAAGGAGATTGGTGAGGTGAATTGGGGGAGTCTAGCTACAGATACAAACCAGAGAGGTGAGCATGTCCCCAAACCATGCAAGGCTTTATACCACAAGTCATTTCCTCCATTGACTCTGGGCTTGGTCATGTGACTTGGTTAGTTTGAGCCAATAAAATGGTAGCAAAGGAATGAAAATCACTTTCACATTTAGTGCTTATTCTCTTTTTCTTGCTGCTTTTGGGACTTAGCCACCATGTAAAGACATTCAGACTAATCAGCTGGATGGTGGGAGACATGTGTCCCAGCTGTCCCCCTCACCCTAGGAAATCATCGGGCATCCAGGGACAGCCAGCCCTCCTGGAAGCATATCTAGGGCTTGTCTCCTAGAACTGAGGTGTCACAGAGTGTAATTTAAGGTCTACAGAAAAGCAAGCTCTCTTGAAATGGCTTTCCCAAAGTGGGGCACTCAGCACTGCTGGGACTTGAAATGAGTTTACGTGTATAAAAAGATGAATACAAAGAAGACTCAATTAAATAGAGTCAGGAGACCTGAAGGGGGTGCTCTCACACCCTGCGATGACAGCAGAGCTGAGCAGGAAGACTCCTCTTCTTTCCAGGCAAGGACTCACCAATGAAAAGCCAGAGTCCTTGTTTACAGTGGCCCTCTCAGCTTCCTTTTCTATAAAAGTATTTTTCCCTTGCCATGCGGGGACTTGCACATGGCTCACTGTGGTTGCAGACCCTGAATTGCAATTCCCTGCTGATTCTGAATAAGCCCATGTTCGCTGGAGAGATATCTGGCAGTCTATTTATTTTGGGTCCACGGGTGGTGCCTGAGATGTATTTAGGTGCTGGGCAGCCACGGAATTAAATAACATTGAGCGACAAATTGAGACAGTTAGTTGTTTTTCAATGTCCGTATTTCTGATTAAGACAAGCAGAAAGTCCCAGTTAGGTGTCAGCATATCTTCAGCAGCATTCTAACCCTTGCTATAGTACATTTTAACAAAGATATAGCAGGCCTCAGGCTCAAAATCTTTAGTAAACAGCACTTTAGAGTTTAATAACATTATTGTGCCTAAGTAGTGATTATTCCCTATGTATAACTTCTGGTTTGTGGAACGTGGTTCTGGTTTTTTATTAACAGAGATTCCTGTCTAAGTAAATCTGAGTATGATGTGAGTAGACATAAACCCTATATAGTGAGTAAATAATAATAATAAAGGTATTTGGATATGGCAAAAAAGAGGGAAAAATATCTCGAAAGTGGTATAGAAATGACCTATGCTTAGGAAAAACTGCCCCAAGGCAATCCGTAGACAGCCTTTGATTGCAGACTAAGCAGCTGTATGATTAAATAGTGGAGAGTGGTGAATTTTTCATATTACAAAGAGGCTGTTTGGCAAGTTAGTTTGAGCAGTGGGCTTCTTGCCCCAACTCAGGGAAGGATGCCTGGATTATCCGATGGAACCCATCTTGCCATCTGGCAACTCTCTTTCCCCAAAGCAAAAGCATTTTTGGCTAGATGGGTACAACTTCTTGAAGAATCTGACATAGTGATTTGGCTTCCAGACTCAGATTTCACACGTTCTCCAAGTGGCAGCCAAACTTGTTGGTTTTCATAGAGTCAGTCCTCTAGTAAAATAATAACCATTTTCCCCTCAGTCCTGTAAGCATTATCCTGTTAGAATATGACCCCTTGTAGGCCAGGACTTTGTCTGTCTTGACCACTGTGTATCCCTAGAGTCTAGGACAGTGCCTGGCAGATAGCAAAACAAAGTATACATGAGTGAGTGGCTGAGTGAATAAATGAAAGAGTTTAAGAGTTTTCAAACCTTAAAATCTTGGAGTCAATATGGGGCTACTCTGGACATTGTGGCATGAGAGGTCCCAGACTATCTGTTTGGTTTCTTCATAACCTCTTCAAAAGGAGAACTGTAGTGACTCAAGAAACACATTTTTAAAAAGATTTTTTAGAGCAAATTTAGGTTGACAGCAAATTGAAAGGAAAGTAGACAGGTTTCTCATATTCTCTCTGCTCCCACACACAGCTTCCCCCAATATCAACCCCCCCTCCAAAGTGGTACATTTGTTACAGCTGGTGAACCCACCTTGACACATCATAATTAACCCAAGTCCATAGTCTACCTTGGAGTTCACTCCTGTTGTACCTTCTATGGATTTGGACAAAGTTATAGCAACTCAGATCCATCATTATAGTATCATACAGAGTGTTTTCACTGCCCTAAAAATCCTCTGTGCCTCACCTGTTCATTCCTCCACCATCCCAGCCAGCCCCTGGAAACAGATCTTTTGACTGTCTTCATAGATTTGCCTTTTCCAGAATGTCATATAACTGGAATCATACAGTATGTAGCCTTTTCATATTGCCTTCTTTTACTCAGTAATACGCACTTAAGTTTCCTCTATGTCTTTTCATATCTTTATAGTTTATTTTTTAGTACTAAGTAATATTCCATTGCCTGAGCGTATCACAGTTTATCCGTTCACCTACTGAAGGACATCTTGATTGCTTCCAAACTTTGGAAATTACTAATAAAACTGCTATGAACATTCCTGTACAGGTTTTTTGTATGCACACAACTTTTGTACTCCTTTGGGTCAATACCAAGGCATGCAATTGATAGACTGTATGTTAAGAGTACATTTAGTTTCATAGGAAGCTGTCAAACTGTCTCTCAAAGTGGCTGTATCATTTTGCAAAAATAAAACAAAACACAAAAACAAACAAATCAAAGAAACCCCACACAATTTGAAAAATGGATCTTAATTATTCTTACAACAGCTCTACATGGTTTTTCAAGTTTGCCCCTATTGTGGAGATGAGGAAATTGAAACCTTGCTTTCTCTCTAAGAAGAGGAGGTTACAGCAGCCTGTAAGGCGCTTTGGCTTATTTGCCCTCCCTCTGATAAACACTGAAGTTAATTCAGGTCAGTTCACAGAGGGGAAGAAGTGAAACTGTTTGTTTTGGGGTCATGTCAATGAGCTACCATTTTGTTCAATACTTTTTTCTGTCCATTTTTTTTTTTTCAGTTTGCAGTAGTGACACTGAGTAATTTCCATTTTGACATACTTAGAGCAATTAATTCGATGGTGTCTCAAGGAAGCAGACACCCCTGAGGTTAAATAATGTCAGTAGAACTTTCTTTCCTTGATCAAGCTAATATTTGGGGATCTTCTTTCTCTGGGTCACTGGGATGTTCTCACTGTGAACTCCTGTGAATAACCTTGATGTCTTTAGAAGCATCCAGCTTATCCGTTGGGGAATTTTAAAAATTAGAAGTGACGTTTAAAGAATCTTAATGTCTTCGAGCTTAAACAATATTTAATCCAACTTCCTATCTCATCATCTTTTAAAATGACAATAAAAGCAGATTATTGTGACTATGTCTGACTATTTCCAGCAATTGCAGGAGACAATAGGAGTTGGGGGTCTCAGAATCCTCTAAAGCAGCCTATTCCATTACTGGGAGACCCCCAATATTAGAAATTTCTTCCTAACACTGTGAAAATATGGATGCCTGTGACCACTACTCATTGAATCATAGATTCAGGTTGTTAGAGAAAAAGCATCTAACATTTCTGAGCACTTACTATGATTTTACATTTGCTCTCTCCCTTACTCTTCTGTGAGATAGTTATCATCATCCCCATTTTACAGACGGAGACATCAAGGCTAAGCCTGGAACAACCTTTTATTCTCACTAACAAAAGATATAATTGGGGTTTGTTATCACCTCTCCAGCATCTAAACTTATGCTCTCTCTACTGCCTCACTTCCAAGGGTTTACCAAAGTGCTCAAAAGTACTGTAACCCAATAGTTCTTAGCATTTCCTCTCCCCCCATACTCTTTATTCTCCTCCAAGAATAGCCTTCATTGCACGTTTCTGGGTTTCTCAGTAATGGGAGCAGGGGAGGGAGAGTTACTGCATTTTCCTCTTCTTTCCCTTTTCAGGGAAAGCAACTCTCAGAATCCCCAGGAGGCTTGCACTGTTTGAAGAAAGCATACCCACCCTGAAAATACTGATAAACTCCCAAATCGTCTTTCCATTTTATGTATATATTTTTTCATTAAGAACCTCTGATAATCCAAACTCCGCATTTTACCAGTGAGAAACTGGCTGCCCAGATGGGTAAATTTCAAAAGGAATGTTTGTAAATGGACGTTCGCTTAGGTGAAGCTATAGCAGGTGTTCGTTTTGAGTGTCTCTGAAGGGCAGCTAGATTAATTCAAAGTTATCTTCAAACTGGCACTTCTTCAGGTCAGGTAGATGTACACTTTGGGACTTCAAAAGCAGCTTGTACAGGAATTCAAAGGCTATAACCAAGGTGAGTTATCACAGTTCGTACAATTTCAGCACCATTTATCTACATGAAAGGGACCTGGGATGGATGTGCCCAAGACTGGAGTTTAGGGTCAATGAGAAAGAAGACATTTTTCACAATTTTCAAATCAGTTTAGGCAAATTAGTGTCTGGATTAATCATGACTAATCTATTCACTGAGCTTAAAGACAAATTCAAAGTCAGTTTTAACTCACTTTTTCGTCTCTGAAACCTATTTGACAGAAATTCCCTATGTGTTCTTTCTCATTTGGGTTTATTTTCTTATTTGGGTCACAGGGAAGAATCAGTGTTAGCCGATTCCTAATGGAACGGAAGAGGAAATTATCTCTTCCGTGTGAGATGAACATTTATAGACGTTATTGTGTTAAACGCTCACAATAATCCTTTTAGGTGCGTATTATTGCGTTTATATTATAAATGAGGAAATTGAGGCTAGCAGAGTTTTGTAACTTGCCAAAGATTTTGTGAACACTGAGGGCCACAGCTGGGACTTGAACCTACGCAGTTTGAATCTCCTTAATTAACGCTGGACAAAGTCCCCCAGAGTCTAGAGAAATCCCGTGGGTCTTGTTGAAAGATAAACTGAGGCATGTTGCGAATTGTTAAGAGTCTGAGCAAAAATCAGTTTGAATTGGATAGCATCCAATCTAGCAGATAGAAAGGAGCTCTGAGATACTGAACAAAATGAAAGACTTTAAAGGCAGAAGAGAGCAGGAATGAGGAAGTTATACCAGGAAAAAAAAAGGGGGGGTTCTTATTGCAAGGTTGCTTTCCTTTAGGGAATGGCAGGGGTCCATCAGGCAGATTACCTAAGTAGATCACCAAGCAACTCTTTATTGACTGTTTTAAGATGCCCTTTCTGGGAGAGCTGAGGCTGTAATTAAGTCTCAGTTTGGTGACCTGGGACTTAACATAAGCAGCTCTGCTTTGGGCCTGCTGTCTTGTCTTTAACAGCCTAGAACAGAACTTTTAAATATAAGGTCTAATTGCTAAGATATTACAGCAACAACTAACATTACGTAACTTTTCCCACGAGCCCGGCTCTGTACTAAGCCCTTCATATAGAGAGCGTGTGTCGACTTCTTTAATCCCACGTCACTTTAAGGTAGGTAGTCACATTAGCTCTCATTTTACAGATGAGGAAACTGAGGCATGAAAGTCTTGAACCCACATTTTAGGTCCAGCAACTAGTCCGTGGAGAAGCCAGAGTCACACGTAAGCACTCTGGCTGCGTGTTCTTGACTGCTGAACGATACTGTAACAGGTTAGAAAGACGATTTTGTTCATGGAAACAGGTTACCCAAGTGGGACATAGAATATTCCCCTCATTCATGGAAGAGGAGGGCAGGTGCTTTGCCAAATGATGATGGCAAACCAACTGAGAAATGCGCTAATGGGGTGAGCTGTATGTTCTTAATGCTGAATGTCATCGGTGTATGCGTGTTCCGACATCAGGGTCAGCAAGTGACTTCCCAGGAGGCTGATTTCACGTGTGGCAGAGACTGAAGGCAGAGACTGGCTCATCCCAGCCCCTCCCCATCACTACCCGTGCCCACAGGCTGAGTCCAAGCTCCTCGTATCCATGGTCTTCCCTGATGTGGCGTCTACCTTTCCGCTTTCCACTACAGCTTCCATCACTTGCATCCACCCCTCCATTCCCACTACACTTGTTTCTGGAATGAACAGTAGCAAGAATGAGCAGGCTGTTTCATGTCCCCAGAGCCTAGTTTCCTCTGACTGGAGTGTTCTTTCCCACCATCCCCATCTGACAAACTCCTACCAACCCTCCAAGACTCAGCACAAGCAGCTGCTACCCTCAGATCTCTCCTGATTTCCTCCAAGCAGGGTTATCCTCTTCTGAGGTCCCTAGACTTGGAATTTTGCACTCATCTCTTGCTTTTCATGCATCTATTTGCATGCCTGTGTCTGCTAACAGACTGTTAGCTCCTAAGGGGAAGATATCATTATTGTTCATCTTTGTAATCAAAATATCTAGCCTAGAACGAAACTAAACATTGAGTGAATGATCAAGTAAATAAATGTAACATATTGAATATTATCACCAATGATCAGGAGAGTTGTTAAAAAATACACTGGCTCCTGTGTTACATACCAGGTCTCTTGTAAATTTGGGCAGTGTTAATCTATCCCTTTGAGTTACATTACCTCTAGGCACTGAGACAGAATTGATGATCCAAATTGGCAAAGCTGGTGACTAAACTCTAGGAAAGAGTGATTCTGACAAGACACTGCTGTGCTCTGCGCAATCAGCCAGACTCCTAGATTGGTATTTCTTCTACGTAAACAAAAAGGAAATCTTCCTGGAGGGCCAGAGTATGCTAACTGTTACGTATGATAGTCCTAAGTCAGTAGTTCATAGATGCTTTTATAGAATAGCATTGCTGCTGGTAAATAGACTTCGGGATCAATAAGCATTTATTGAGCACCTGGGCAACGTTCTGAGGTGTTCTCACGTGTATTCTCCTACTGATCTTAATCTAATCTGATTTGGTTCCATCTGAGTCGATTTTAACAACAACCCTATGAGATTTTTTTTTTTTTAATGGCCAGTTGTTTCAGAGATGAGAAATGTGAGGATCAGAATGGTAAAAGGTTTACTCCAGGTGATATGAGAAGTAAGTAAAAGGGCTGGCATCAGAGTCCAGATGTTCTGACTCCAAGCCGAGTGCTCTTGAGGACCAGCTCTGCTAATTCAGCTTGGTCAAGGTGAGGAGGCCTTTCTCTTGCCTCAGGGTGTAATGCCAATTGAAGTCAAGGAGTCATGGCCTCGGGGCAGGTAAGACAAAATCTCAGCGGCTGGTGTGGAGGACACCCACGTGCTCTGACCCGGTCACTCAAATCTCTGTCCAGTCTCTCTCTGCTGTCCTTCCCGGCTGGTCCCCAGAATGAGTCATCCACATTAAACTCACATTCACTCCTCAGTGGCTTGAAATTTGGATTTCGTCCCCACCAGTGTTAGAGGAGAACATTATTTTCCCCTCTCATATTTGTTTCAAAGAAGGAAGGCAACTTTTCCTTCCCTCCTAGAACGAAGCTTTACCAAAAAGGCAGCTTCACTGTTCCTTCCACTTTTCTGTGGAGGGGTGGACTCGTCTGATTGATGATACTGGAAAAAAAGCTGAAACCTGCTGGCTCAGCCCTTTCCTCCCCTTCTTTGAGGTTTATCTGTTCATCCACACGGTAAACTCACTCAGACATATTCTACTCTGCAAGCAAGAGAACTAAACCGAGGAGGGAGGAGGTTAGCTCAGGGGAGAGCAGAAGTAGCAAGCCTATCGGACTACACTTCTTCTAAGCCCCCCTTTGCTTCCCATCTGATTTTTCTGTCTCAATTTCTCAGTTGGTTCTGCCCACAGACTGGGAAGGTAGGGACGCTATTAATTGGCTCCCCTAAATGGATCACGCTCAATTGCAAGCACCCTTCTCATCTGTGATTTCCTAATTGCCACGTCCGAAGGACACTTCCTTGTCTGAACCTCACCTCATGTCTCAGCAGCATTTGGTAAAAATGATGACCACTTCCATTCCATCCTGAAGCTTCTCTCTTCTTTGCCTTTCCTTCTCTGGCCACTCTTTTCTTTATCTGCTCTACCTCCTCCTTTCTTTCCTTACATCTTGGATTCCTGGCGTACTCAGCTAGCTCTTCATCAGTCTTTAAGTTATCCTTGAGCAATAGCACACGATTCTGTGGTTTTAAATACCGCCTCTAGTCTGGTGACATTCATCTTTCTATCTTTCCCCAGACTGCTCCCCACTAAGCCTGCCCTTCCTATTTCGACAGACTCATTTAATGGTACCACCGATGCCCACAGTCAGAAGCCTGGGGCTTAATACTTGATTCTGTCCTCTCCCTCCACCCTGCATTCAATCCTTTAGTTGCCTGTCTGGCCAATTTTCCCTTACGTATATATTTTTAAATTAATTCTCTTCTCTCATCCCTACGAGAGCTCTGTCTTCATTCAAAACCTCATTATCTTCCACCTGAGTTATTGCTCTCGCTCTCTGTTTCCTATACCCAACTCTACCTCTGATACATCAGCCATGCAGACACCATAAAGATATTCTGAAATGAAAATAAGACCATGCACTCCATGTAAGGCCCCTCAGTGGCTCCCTGACAAGTACAGGACAAGGTCTATGTTCCTTACACACACCACACACCCTTAAGCTATTACCCCCCCCCCCCGCCAGCCAACTCATTTCTACTTCACTTTGCCCTTTAGTAAAACACAGCTTTTCATAGTCTCTGTATATACTATGCTGCTTCTTATATTTCTTTGCCTTGATATGTCCTTCCCACATTCCTTTGTCTGTATAAGTCAGCTCTGCTTAATGGTCACCTCCTTCAGGAAGCTTTCTTGGAGTGCCTCCTTGGACGGGGTTTGGTACCGCTCTTGTGGTTCCCCTGTTAGAGCATCCATCGTGCTGCACTGTGCTTACCTCCTTGGCCCCTTGGGATGACAGGGAACATGGGTTACTCACCCATTCTCACACCTCAGATCCTAGCATAGGACCTGGCACAGAGTGGGGATTTCTTGAATTTTAAAAGATCAGCATTGAGCAATACTACGGGATGTTTAGAGAATAAGAATAAAGTACTTCAATTGAATCAATGAATTATAAGTGGGGCATGGCTAAAAACAGAGCTGCTCTTTTTCTCTGTCTGGCAGGGATCACCAGGTCAGATTAAATCCAAGAGTCTGGTGTAGGAGACATCCGTGTAGTCTAGCCAAATCTTTCAAACCCTCATCTCCAGTCTCTCTCTCCCTGCCCTTCCCAGCTCCTCTAAAGACAGGTCTGGATAGACCAGGACTATCCAGGGTTCCTTGACCATTGGATAATGAGATAGTAACAATAAACTCTGCTTTCGGCATAGCCTTTATTTTGTTGAAGTCCTTTTAATTCTTCCGAAGGAGAGTGTGGGCTGCAGGACCAGAGTGATGTAGGATGATGGAGAGAAGCTGGCCCAGCTGAGAAGTCTTGAACCTGGTCTTCTCTCCACTTAAAGCATCTACCAAAAGACCCTGGCATCCGTGACTGCCTCCGGCTGCCTCTGCTTTTGTAACTGACCACTCCAGAGAGTTGTGTCTCACTGACCTTTCCAAACCTCAAGCCATGAAGCTTCCCTGCAGGGCTTTGGGAAACATTTCAGCTCCTGGCCATCTGCACTCTCCCCATCTCTCTCTGTACTGTAACATGGCTTCATAACTCTGACTATTTCCTGTAACGTTTGCACACAGCTCTCTGGGTTACAAAGTGCTTCCACATAGTGTGTTTCTTTGAATCCTGCCTCGCAGTCCTATAAGCTAATAAGTCATGCCCTAGGTCACGCATCTGGTAACAGAGGGGAGTTCAGATTTGAACTCACGTCTCATTATTTCAGAAACTGCATCTTTCTGTTACTCAATGTGGGAAGAAAATTCAAGAAAAGATCCCAGATTTATTTCTCAGCTATTTGTGGAAACCGGTAAATAAAACATTAACATTGACTCTCCCTATGCTAAGTGCTAGACAGCTCGGAATTTTTATGTGAATTTTCACTTTGCAATCCGATTTTTAAGTCGTTATCTCATCTGGTCTTAAAAACGTAGGATAGGAAACAAGTACAGGCATCTGTTCCTTTTATCTGTGTACCACCCATTTCATCACTTCACTACCCTTTCTTACGTCTCTCCTTTAATAAAAATATCCTGTTCTCCTTGCCAAAGGGATTTGCTTAGGGATATAGAAATATGGTCCAATCTGGACCAATTAGAATCTTCCACAGTACCTTCTGCTGGAGTTTTTGGAAGGACTTACTTCCATGGGAAATAAACTGTGGATCTGGGGTTGCCTGCTGTCATATTTTCCTTCATATGGAAAGACTCTTGTGAGAACTGGAGAGAGTAACAGAATTCTTGACTGTTTTGACTGAACCGCAGGATCTGGCCTTGCCTAATTCTTGTATTTTTCTGGACTTTTTAATAAGTCAGTGAATCAACAAATTCCCTTTCCCTTAAGCTTGATTAAGTTGGTTTTCTCTCGTTTGTACCCAAAGCATTTTAATTTCTATTAAACAGATAAATCAGAGAGGCTATGTAAATCATAAAGTTCTCATAGCTTAGAGTGGTGTAAACGGTGTTGAAAAATAATTCTTTAAGAAAAGAATCTTTTTGCTACTGAAGCCCAGGTGCCTCTGTAAGAATAAACACATTCTTGGAGATCAGCCCAGGCCACTGAGCCACACCCTTTGCCTACCGTGTTACTCGTAACCTTTCTTGATTCAGGAAGGTGACCTTGAAATTGAGTAACCCTCATCTGGCTCCACCAGCCGACTTGGCCCAGACCCAGCATTGATCCACCAGTCTGTCCTTTATCATGCCTGTGCCTTTTGTGATTGGTTCAAAGTCGGGCGGCTCCTCCATCAAGAGCCCTGAACGCTCTTTTACAGCAAGGCCGATGTGGTTTATATCCAGTCCTTCCTGGACATTCAAGACCCCATTGATCAGCGTCTCCTTTCAGGTAGGGCACTCCACTCATATTTCCTCTGCATCTCTGCTGTCTGAGGACACGTCTCTCAGGGACCTTGTGGAGCCAGGGGATGGTGTTTCCAGGGTTTTAGAGCCCGTTTGTCTCCGGGAAGACTGTGGCTGACAAATGAGTTTAAAACTGCATTGGAGGCACTCATTCCCTACTGAAGTCCAGGGTTATTCAGGCTGCACGGGTGTCTGGACAGAAATTATTTTGAAAAGTGAATGCTTAGGCTCAAATATTTTAAGAATGAAGGAAGCAAGGACAAGGCTTTCCTTCGGAGTCTTTAATTTACCTGACCTGTTCAAGACATCACGTCTCTCCTGCTCTCACACCAAATCGTAGCTACCACTTAAAAACCGGCCCCTGGCCACCCTGACCTTTTTCTCCCTCCCTCCCTCCCTCTTTCCTTCTTTCTTTTCTTCCTTCCTTCCTTCCTTTTCTTCCTTCCTTCCCTTCCTTCCTTCCTTCCTTCCTCTTTCTTTCTCTCTTTCTTTCTCTCTTTCTTTCTTTTTTTCTTTCTTTCTTTCTTTCTTCCTTCCTTCCTTCCTTCCTTCCTTCCTTTCTTTCTTCCTTCCTTTCTTTCCTTTCTTTCTTTCTTTCCTTTCTTCTTTCTTGTTTTGAGCCACTTGCTAAAACTCACTCTGCATCACTGGATCTTTTAAAGACTTTTCTGTTGAATTAGAGATGCCCATGCTGTGCTACCTGCCAGCTGTTTTGTCTGGTCCCTTCTCATTCTGTGCTGTTTCCTGAGATAGTCCGAGTACATCCTGATCCATTGTGACAGACATTAACAAACTGGAACCCTCAGACTGCAACCCTGTGGTTTATCTTCCGTTGCTCCTGCTCTGGTTTTGAGGACCGTTCTGAGGTTTCTTACTTTGTCGAAATTTGGATTGTGCCTCTGGCCTTGCTGTGTTCCCCTGCCTGACCCCCGCATGCTCAGTCCATTCCAGTCCCCGTACCTTGTGTTTGCCCAAGTTCCTCAGAGTACCATTTCTTACTCTGTTTATCATGGGTTGGATCTCAGTGTGAGCTTCCTAGAAGAGAAGAATTGTCAAATGTTGACCTTAGGAATAACCAGGTCAAGTAGGTCAGGGTTTTGCAGAGAAAAAAAAATCAGTATGATCTCTCTCTCTCTCTTTCTCTCTCTCTATCTGTCTACAGAGAGGGATGTGTGTGTGTGTGTGTGTGTGTGTGTGTGTGTAAAGAGAGAGAGAGAGAGAGAAGAGAGGAACTTATGACAAGGAACTGGCATGTGGCACATGTGATTACGGGGGCCGAGAAGTCCCGAGACCCGCAGTTGGCCAGCTGGAGGCCTTGGGGAGCTGATGGTGTAGTCCCAGTCTGCGGCTGAAGTTCCAGTCTGAAAGCTGCAGATTCAAGACCCAAGAAGAGTTGATTTTTCATCTCAAGTCTGAATGCAAGAAAAGAACCCACGTCCCAGCTCACAGGCAGCCAAGCAGAAGTCTCCTCTTATTCCGGGGAGGGTCAGCCTTTTTGTTTTATTCGGGCCTTCAGTTGACTTTATGGGATCCACCTGCACTGGGGGAGGGCACTCTGCTTTACTCGATCTACCAATTTAAGTGTTAATCTCATCCCCAAACACCCTCACAGACACACTCAGAATACTTTTGGACCACGAGTATGGATGCTCCTTAACCCACACATAAAATTAACTGTTGTTCATGGTGATGAAAACCACACTATTTCCTTCCAGGCACATTGCACAATGCAACCTGCAAGACACGTTTATCCCCTTTAAAAAAAAAAATCACATTTATCCTCAAAATTATACACTGAGATAGGACTTCTCATCCCCTTTTCATTCATTCAAGGAAACTTAAACTCAGAAAACTCAAGTACAGAGTGTATTTATTCATTTGCCTTTTTTGTGTCAGATACAGTGCTAGGCATTGGAGATTCAAAGATAAAGTAAAACTCAATTCACCATCACTCCACAAACAGTGCCACAGGAGCTCAGGAGAAACTGGCTGTGTTGGGCTGGAGCTGGCCAGGCTAGAAAAGGCAGAGCACGAGCTGGGTCTAGAATAATGATTCATGAAGAACAAGGAAGAGTCAGTTGCAAATCGAAGGTGACAAGAAGCTTGAGGAGGGCTGTTATGTCATCTCTGGGTTTGTGGTAGGTACAGAGGAAGGCTGAGCAGGCAGTGGGTATCCTGGCATTTGGGGGGGGGGTCTCCATTCTTTTTCCTTCTCTCCTCCCCATGGTGACTTCTTCAATTCAGGTTCTTCTTGCCTCGAGTAATGCAGTAATATTCTGCTCTCCTTTCGACCTCCTCCAAGCTTTTCCCCACCCAATCACCAGCAATCCTTCTCAAACATGATTAAAAGTGCAGACTTAGTGGGTCAGACCTGGATTTAAATTTTGCCTCTTTTACTATCTGGATTAGAACTTCTTGGTAGGGTTGGGATGGTTTCCTATGCAGGGTCAAGGCATTCCTGGATCACTGACTGTAATACCATATGGCATTGTCATTTAGTCTCATTTAATTTCCTTTAACCTCTAACCGTGAAATTCATGAAATGTGTGTAGAGGGCTTGGCCACATTATTCCAGGCTCACTGAAAGATCGGTATTTTAATTACAGATTTTTGTTTTGCTTGCTTATTAGTTAATGGCTTCTAATCACCTACAGTTTGAAGCCCTGTGGAGTCCTGCAGCCTTGTGATCTGGCTTCAAACCCATTTTCCATTCTCATCTTCCGTCTCCCACCCCACACTCCCTGTGCTCCAGCCATATTAGAGAACCCAGTAGTTATGTGGTCCATCATGGTGCAGGTCTCCATATCTTTACACTAACCTCTCAGGAGTTTTTGTTTGTTTGTTTGTTTGTTTTGTGATTGGGAGGATGTCTAGAAGTCTCTTACTGAATCTTAAAGACACAATTCAGATTTTACCTCCCTGAGAAGCCTTTCCTGATCACTCTAAGCAGAATTAACTACTCCCCTCTGTCTCCATTCTACCATGTGCATACTGCTCAGATGTAAGATTGTTTTTGCTAATGAAGTTTTATGTATTTGATTTTATTCTATCTACCCGATTACATGGTGAACTCTGCTAAATAAGCCGTATTGATCACAAGGGAAATGTTTTATATCAGATGAGGAAAGATTATCAATATCAGTTAACGGAAGGAGAATAAGATACAGGAATGAAATGTAGAAAAAAAGTATATAGGCAGATGGAGCATCCGAAAATAAGAAAGAGAAACTGCTGTATGTTTATATCCTTGGAATCACAAAAATGAGATCAGCTGTGTGTGTACACAGAATTTGTCTGAATGGAGCAGAAGGCACAGATATAATAAAGTTGTGTCCTGGTGATAGAGCCACCCCATGATAATGATATTGAAATAAGAATCCAATCCATATGTTAATGAAATAAATCATGACAAAATAAACCATGATAAAGTAACCAACGTTCCACCCAGCTCCACTTTAGAAGCAGGTCCAGGGAGGTATGGCAAACACTGGGGCAACAAAGGAGCTGAGGAGGAGGAGAATTTGAGCCATGTATAAAGGGAGTTACAAAGGGCCAACAATTTTCACTCTCTTTGGCTAAACCACTGACTAGAGTTGTGATTAGTACAAACAATTGAATAGATGTTTGGGGAATCCTCATGCCACAAATGCCTCACCCAGAACCACCGCTGTGTGGAGGGACACTGCGCTGGCAGAGCTCCTGCTTCTCCTGGACCATTACGCTGCTTGGAGCTGGAGCCACTGCAGGGGTCTGGGGTTTGCTTTCTCTCCTTATCTCTGCTTTCAGGCAGGAGTGCCTGGACTTCTCAGAAGAGAGAGAGAAAACTTCAGAGGGGAGTCAAAAATTTTGATCTTCATGTGTCTCTAATTTAGCTCAAAGACTGGCTCAGAACTGGCACTTAGTAAAAACAAAAACTTATGACTGAATGAATGGTAATATGTATTATCAGGAAAGCGAAAACCCTAAATGTGTTAAGTCATACAGAAAGAAGTACATACCATATACAGGACTCTGTTGATTCGTAAGGACAGACTGAACTGCTTTACCTCTACTGACTCATTTAATCCTCATTTAAGACTCAAAGCAATTATCTTTGTAGGATGGGCATTAGTGTTCCTATTTTGTGGATGAGAAAACTAAGGGTGTATGTAAGTTGTTCAAGGCCACGAAAACAGCAACTGACAGAGTTCACGTTCAAACTAAATCTGCACGCTCTAAGCCCTTGTTATGTCAGTAGCCACGAGGATTGTGTTATCATGATACTAAAGTCAGGGAAATGGTAATGTGAACTTGAGGGTGAGGTTTCAGTGGATGACAAAGAGAAATCCATACAGCTCCCATTCCGTTTTGCTTCTGCCTCGGCTGTCACATTGTTTGCTAGAAACCACCTACTAAGAAGAAAAAAAAAATGAATCCCCAAAATGCTTGAACTCTAAACAGATTTTTATCTATTAAATCTAAATAGATTTTTCTCTCGCATGTGCATGAAAATGTGCAAGGACCATCAGTGTAGAGAAAAATGGTCAATGTGTTTTTAAGCTGCAGTTTGCTTAGTGGTTAAGAAGAAGGCAGGTTTTGGGATCTAGATCTGAATTCCAAGCTGTGCCTCCACTGCTTCCCAGCCCTGTGAACTTGGAAGGGTCCTTTCATTTCTCTGAGCCCCAGTGTCCCCGAGTGCATAAATGGGTATAATAGTATCTACCTTGCAAGATCAGTGTACAGATTCAAGTTTGAAAAGACATGTAACATAGTAACATGCACTGTGGACCACGGGAAATGCTCAATATGAGCTATTACTGTTTTTTTACATTCAAGATGCATGTTCATAACCACAACAGGCAAAAGAAGGTCTTAGGAAATATTAATTTAAAAATCGAGATTCAAAATTGCATTCATAGAATGATTGAAATTATGCAAACATTGAGAATGAAAAAAGAAAGAAAAAGACTGCACAGAAAAAGACTGTAGGGGAATGTATCAAAATTATTTAAGAGGTTGCCTCTCATTCTTTCATATTTTTTAAATCTTCTGTGACCAGCATGTAATATTTTATTAATGGGAAGTTTTAACTTTATACAACTTTAAAAACTGTATGCTAATGTTACCTTAATCCTTAAAGGAAATGAATAGAAATATCTGGAGAAGTTTTCACCAGCAAAATGTCAGTTTGGCTAAGTGTAAGCAAATTTGCTGGACAAACACTTCAGTGTGTATTTCAGGCTTCTGAGGTCACCCTTAAGTGAGGTGGGGGAACGACTGGAGCTTGGTCCCCAGGAGAGCACTTCCCAAGTTGTCTAGACGGCTGGAAAATGCAAATTCATCTTCATGCTCAATCCCCTGTGACTGAACTAAGAAATCTCTGGACACTAAAGGAGGCTGGGTGGGTGCCACATCCTTGTTCTGACACGGTTGAGTCTGGAGGAAGCAGAGCTCCCTGAGCTGGTACAGTTCTGCTTTATCAGCACTGATGGCTCAAGCAGCCATTAATTAGACTGAGATTAGCTTAAGTACAGTAGTTCGTTAATTGCGAGTTTGACACAGAGCTCCCTGTGTCGCAGCATGCAGCCTGGGAGCCGAGCCAGAGCAGCGGGAAGATTTCCAGGCACATTGCAAATGCATCAGGTGGAAATGAATGTACAGCCAGGCTGCAGAGGATGAGGGTGCCCTAGTGTAGCTTGACTGGAATCCCGAAAGGCTTCTTTAAAGAGTCTGGGTTGGTTGTACAAAAAGACTTGTTGGAGGTGGTGATGCCAGACAAGAATTCTGAACATTGAGTAGGAAAGAGCCTGGTAGATGGTTTAGGAGACTTTTGCGATGCTAAGGATCAGTCTGAGACTTGGATGCAGAAAAGGCATTTTGGAAACAGGTAGGTCAGAAGATCAGGTATGGATATGGTGGGGGAGATGTTGAGGAGAGTTGGGAGGGTGAGAAAGGTATAAGAAAGTAAATAAAGAGGAGGCTAGATACGCAAAGAGGGAAGATTAAGAAAGGTGAGACAATAATGCAGTAAGTCCTCCAGGGACAGTCAGGGGAAAGAGGTCTCTGCTAGAAGGGAAGGGAAGGGCAGGAAGCCACCCTGGAATTGAAAACATTCACTCATCCATCCATCCATCCATCCATCCAACCATCCATTCATTATTTTGTGCATTTTTTTTACTAAAAGAAATTAGAATCTACCTTGTGCCTAGCACTGTCCTGTCACAGTTAAGCAAGGAAGGGCGAGACAGGTTCGAAATGGATTATTTACAACACACTGTGATCAGAGCTGTAATAGAATTTTGTATCAGGTGATAGAGAAGCAAGGAGGAAAGAGGCAGTTGGGGGAGTTAGGAAAGATTTCCCAGGAGGAGGGCATTTAAATAGGGTTTGAAAGGGTGAGTTGGAGATTAATGGAGACAAAAGGAAGGATATCTCAAACAAAGAGGGAAGCAAGGCAGCTTGTGTTTGGAGAATGAGGAACAACCACAAGTAGAAGGAAGATGGATGGAGGAACAAGAGAAAGTAAAGGTGCAGTTGAGATAGGGAGAGATTGGGTTCCTGAGCTAGGAATTGGAAAAGAATTCTGTAGACCAGTGGTCTCTGTGCTCTTTTGATCATGCTTATCATTAGTTCATAATATCGAGTACTCCTCCAATACCCATTCATTCATTCATTCAATGAAACATTACTTAACGTCTGTTATAGACCGTACTGCTTCTCATAATTATAGACCAGTTTAACTCTCCCATATATTGTGTATAGAGAATCCTTTACTTTTTTGCCACATTTTCATACTTTATATATCCAAAAATATATATGTTCACATGTATGCAAAATATATAAATTATATCTATATAATTTTTGAGAACTTCTTCTGTATTGCAGATCCAATTATTTGTATGTTTTCTTCCATCTAACAGAGCTTAAAAACCACACCCTAACTTCATTTCCTGTCCAGTCAGGAACCTCTGCTTATTTTTAACCCCTTTCTCCTAGGTTTTTTGTTGGTATTTGATTTGGTCATCTCTGCTTCATGGCCCTGGTAGAGTGAGTTTTATGTCTGTATGCAGTGATCTTATGACCTGATAAAATGCTCTTTGCCACCCCCCACAAACTAGATACTTTTTAGAAATTCAGACAATATAATGGTTACTGAATCTTTATTTGAGCCAGACATTACCCCGAGTGTTTTGCACGTACCGACTCCGTTCATCTTTACAGCAACCTCCGTGAAGATTACATTGTTATTGCCGTGACGCAGGTGGGCAAGTTGAGACACAGGAGGACTGAGCTACTGCCCCAGGCTGCTTATCACACAATGGTAACTGGCAGAACCAGGTTTTGAATTCATAAAGTTTGGTTCCAGAGCCCACACCTTTGATCAATGCATCTTATATCGTGCACCGTGATGAGCACAAGTAGCGAACACCAAGAGTTTACCATGTGCCAGGGACTGTGACAAGTGCATAAGTGCAGTAGCTCAGTGAGCTCTCGTGACTCCCTGACAGGAGAGACACTGGTATTACTGCTTATTTCACAGATGAGGAAACTAAAGCTCAAGACCTTAACAAGCTTGCTGTAAGTCACATAGCAGGTGAGTGGTTGGGTCGGACTTAGAAGTCAGGTAACTTTAGCCAAAGTCCGTGTACATAGCCTCTTGGCTCTACCGCCTCTAACATCAGGGGAAGCATTTACTTTTAGCTGTGTTTCTTGCGGAATGTGCTGTCATGATGCTTGGGGTCTGATCGTAGGTAAACCACTTACTACCATTAGTCATTTCATCACCATCAGTTAAGGAGAGAGGGAGCTTGTCTCCAACAAGCACTGAACATTACCAGATGCCAAGCTCTAAGCTGGTATTTTATTGAACATTATTTTACTGAATCTCCCTGACAACCGTCTGAAGAAGATGTAATTATTATCTAGTTTTCACGTGGGGAATCATCCATGTCAGTGGGCTGGTTGGGAGACATGACATGACTTCTCTAGAGTCATAGAGCTGATGAGAGGAAGGGCCCTGATTGAGACCTAGTTTTACCTAAATCCAAGCCCATTATCCCTTGAAGCTGCTGGGAACAGCCCCTGGGTTGTTCCCTCCTCCTACACCTGAGAAGAGAACAGAAAACTCTGTTGTCACACTTGCATTTATCTGTCTCTGAGCTGCCCAGGCGCCCAGAGAAGGACCCTGTCAGTCATGTCTATACTCCAGGTGACAGTGTCCCTCTCCTGTGCTTCGCAGCTGCACTCTCTTCAGGAAGAAGGGTTTGCTTCCAGAAGGAGGATTTACAGCCTCAGTTTCATCAGCCTGGCTCCAAGATGCAGTGCCCTAGCCCAGCCGCCTCTTCCCCATCCATCTTCCTCAAGGTGAACAAAGCTTGTAAATTCACAATGCTTATGATTAAGCTTTAGGAACCAGTCCCTCCCCTCCATCACTGCCAGACACACACACACACACACACACACACACACACACTCATATCTATTAACTACAGCTATGGAAAGCACAAGGTTTTTGCACCATACTGTAATGGTCAAAGCTGTGGATTCTGCAACCAGACTACCTGAGTTCAAATACTGTCCTTGACATCTGCTAGCTATGTGATCTTAGGCCACCTTTCTGTGCCTCAATTGTTTTTTTATAGGTAAAATAGAGAAACAGATATTTAATAGCACCAATCTCATAATGTTGTTCTGAGGGTCAAATTACTACATGTAAGGAACTTAAGAAGCTTCTTGTAGCATATTAAATGCTCAGTAAATGTTAACTTTTTTATCATCACATCCTCATCATTGTCATCACATCATGCGTTGCTTCTCAGTAGGTCTATTTCTTAGCTAGAAGCCAAGGATAACGTCCTGGAAGGTGATCTCACCACAGGGAGGCTGTATTTCCCACAGCCCTGTATCAACTGGCCTCTGGCTGGGTGTGGCCAGTAGGAGCTATGGGTGAAGGACTGGAGAGCAGAAGGAAAGGAGAAGCTAGGTGTATCCATCAGTTATGGCCATGAAATCACAACACACGGTGGCATACTATGATAAGCATTTGTTTCAAGCTCCTTTGTCCATGGATTTGTTGGGGTAGCTCTGCTTGGAGCTGTGGTGGCTGAGGGAACTATGCTCTGTGCTTCAATTCTGCACATTATCTGAGGCATCCTTCCTCCATGCTCTACGCCACATGTCTCTTATTCTTCAGGGACCAGTTAGCTACTCGGGGCATGTTCTTTGAGTGCCAGTGAGCAAGTCCAACCGTGAAAGCATATTTGAAGCTTCTGCCTGTGTCATTTTTGCCAGTATCTCTTGGCCAACGCAAGTTATAGAGTGGGAAAATTTACTTTTCCCATGGTGGTGGGGCAGGCAGTAAATATTTTTGAATATTAAGTAATCTATCAAACCAGAGTATTTCTTCCTTCACTCTCTGCCTTGTCTCTACTTGAAACTATATCTCCTTAATGACTTCAGCTTCCACTCACAAGCATGTTTTGTTTCCAGCTTCTGCTGATGACTCTGATCCTTGGGCCCTGGTGATACTGACCCCTTCTCTTTTTCCCTCCAGTCCAGCATTGGTAGCAGCTTTCTGCTTTTTCCAATTTCTACTCTCTCTCACTGTATCCTATTTAAACATTTTTTACTTTTTTCATTTATTATAATGAAAGCTCACACAAATTTCATGAAGTATTAAATAATATACAAGGAATGTTAATCTCCCTCTCATTCCAACTCCCAGCCCTTTTCCTCAGAGTTCAGTCAGTGGTTCTTTGCATGTCACCCAGAAATTTTCCCAGCAACTTTTATAATTTAAAACTCATTGCATCTCTATGAGGGAGGGGTTCTTATTTCCAGTTTACAGATGAGGAAAGGGGTCAATGGTGCAAATTTGGGAAAGTTGCTGAATCTTTCTGAATCTGCATGTCCTTGTGAAAAATATAAATTATAATAGTAACTAGGTCTAAGGTCAGTATACAAGAGACAATGCACATGGAAAGCTTAGCAATGTATATCGAATATTTTTAATGTTTGGTAAGTAATAATAATAATGATAATATTACTATAGCAGTAGTAGTAGTAGTTGTTGTTGTTGTTGTTATTATTATTATTATTATTATTATTATTATTATTATTATTATTATTATTATTATTATTATTATTATTTCTCAAGGTTATTCAAAGATTTAGTGACAGAGCTGGTCCCAGAACATATTTTTGCATTTACATATAAACAGTAGCCATACACATAGGTAAGGGTTGTGGCTTCTGAGAAAAAAGTTTCTAAAGGCTTCTTCACTCTCCCAGACCACTGAAGAAGGCATGAAATAACTGTGATCAACCTTTTTGTTATCAGGGTACATTGGCCTTGGGTTGGCTTGGCTTGGTCAGGTCCATCTTCAAAAAAATCAGACAATAACTCCTCTTTCAAAAAGCCTCCCCTGGTAACTCCATTCCACCAAGCTCTTCTTGTCAGTATGTATTAGCCAGTGTGCATGTGGTTAGCAAACTTGAAAGTAAGTAAGAATTCTTGGGTGTCTTGTAAAAATGCAGATCCTTGGGAATTTCCCCAGTCTATTGATTTCCAGGTAGGGCCCAAGGTTAACATTTTTAGCAAGCACATTGGGTGATCTGCTGCAGGGATTTAAGGACACGGTTAAACAAAGAAGCCCCAGTCTGGCCCATGTTCATTCAGTCATTCAGGAAAGATTGATGGAGGGCCAGTTCCATTCTGGGCATTAAGAGAGGCAATGGAGATGGAGATACAAGTAAGGCAAAATCTATGTCCTCAGAGACTTTGGGTCTGGGGTAGGGGAGACATGGGGACATAATAGTAAAAAGATAGTTTCTAATAGACAGCAATAAGTGCCATGACAGGCAAGTATAGATGTCTGTGTATGCACAGACTTTGGAAAACAGGGATCAGGAGAAGGTTTGGCTGTTGCTTATGCAAAGCTCTTATATGTAATTAGTAATCCTAAACTTTGTGGAGCAGGTGTCAATACAAATGAAAGTGGTTAGAGCAGAGAGGAGCTCATGTCTGAGACAGAATGCCTCTGTGACATTCATATTGTTTCCTCACCTACTGTGGTCATCTGGTATATTAACTGCTGTTGCTACTGGCTTAATTTCAGTTTACATTTGGGAAATGGGGCTAGTAAGAACATTTAAATTATGGAAGGTACTGAGTAAAACACACTCACAAACATACACACATACACTATAAGTTGACATCAAAGATACTGTACATTTGGAAAGCAGTTTTTCTTTTTAAAAACAGGACACTACAAGGTTAAAGACAAAAAGAACTGTGCATAAATACTGTATTCTCATAAGGTATGCAATACAGTTCTGTTATTGCATGTATATTTTTGTTGCACAAAAAGTGAATAGTAGTTCATGAGATCCAGGTATCTTTTCAGAGAAAAAAGTTACAAGTAAGGAAAGGAGAAAAGCTAGAATGAACTTAGTGGCATTGGATTGAAATTTGGGATATAAGTATGATATTATGATTCTAAAATATATACAGATAGATATATAAATAAATAAGTTAGATACGTATTATGTATGTTTTTATTTCCTAGCTCTGGCCACTGAGATAACTTATGCAATGTCAGTGACCTCAGACTAATCATGAGGAAGTATCAGACAGACCCAAACTGATAGATACTCTACAAAGTAGCTGATCAGCACTTATCAAAAATATCAAAGTCATGAAAAACAAGGAAAGCCTGAGGAAATGTCACGGACTCAAAGACACAAAGAAAATATGACTAATAAAGAATAGAATGTGAAATTCTAGATTAGCCTCTGGAACAGGAAAAGGACATTAGGGAAAAGCTGGTCAGACTTGAATACTCTATAAGGTTAATTTCCTGATTATGGTAGTTGACCTATGGTTAAGTTGTCAACATTAGAAATGTACTCAGTGCTAATTTTGTAACTTTTCTATAAGTCTAAAATTATTTAAAAATCTAGAACTTTTAAAAAATGAAAACAATACTTAATTTGGCTACTTCCTTCACAGTGCCAAGCATGCAATACAAATTTCATATATGCTAGTAGAATTGTTTTGTCAGTTTCCCCCACTTGGGGTGCTATTCTCTCATCCCCACATTTCTTGGTTCATTTTATGATGTTCTATGTGGCCATTAATTATTGATGTTGCTGTGAACTGCTGGTCAGTGCCATGAGCATTCTAGAGAAAGAACTAGAGAAGAAACAAAGGTAGATTTGGAAATTAAGAGACCGCTACAGTGCACTGCAAGTGTTGTAGAGGGCTTGGGGAGCAGATCCCCGGCTCCAGCATCTTATAGACATATGCACTACTCTGCACTCCCCAGGTAGAGGGCAGCAGACAACTGAGAATGATGCATAGGAGGCTGTTTGGAGTTGGGCAGCAGAGAAGCTCCCAGGAGCTGTCCTTGGTCCTGAGATAGATGTCCTCCAGTACCCAACCTCAGGCATAGCTGTAGGTGATCTTAGATTCTGCCATGTGTTGGCAGTAACTGAACATGATCTTTGGGGTACCAAGCCCATGGGGATTGTGTGTGTGTTTTCTTATTTGTAAAACCAGGCTCCAGAGAACTTTATCACTGAGGAAGGGAGAGCTGGCTCACTCCAGAGACTTGGACCTGGAGTGAATAGTGTAATTCCAAGTACTATACCTACAACATAATTTTCCAGGACTTGTAAAATATAATTTCAAAGCGTTATCTGTTAAATCAGAATCTAAGGCAAATGTTGGGGGGGAGAGAAAGTGGAGTGATGAATAAAAATATTTATTCAAGAAAGCTTCATTGGTGATTCATATTCACCCTGAAGCAAAAAATAATTTTATATCCAATGTGAAATGGTAGAACTATTTGGGGGGATGGGGAAATCACTAGAACTACTATTCACATTTGTGTCTCTTTCTTTTCTTTAAAGTTTTCCTTTTTGTAATATGCATTAAAGTTTGCATAACATTTCACTACGTGAATATGCATTAGTTTGTTTAAGTATGTGACTATAATTCATAAATAAATACACATGTATTTATTCACAGGTTTATTATTTTGTTCAACAACTACTTACTGAGCACTCACTGTGTCCCAGGCACTGTTCTAGGCTGTTCAGATACAGTGGTGAATAAGACAAAGTCTTCGTCCTCATGGAGTTTATATTTTGCTCATGAAAAGTGAAAAAGAGACAGGGACAGTTATATTGGTGATGCATGCTCAACATTTTTTAAAAAACTTATGGAATAATTAAATTTACAAAGTTTAAAAACTATTCATTTAGGTTTTCTAAGTGTCATAATCAAGTCCATCTCATTCTATACAAACCCAGCATGTGTCTTGGCAGTCAGACTGGACATGCTCTTGTCCTTTCTGATGGTGCTGTCCCCCAGAACCTTACTGGTCACAAGAGGGATGGTCCATTTCAACATTCTGGTCCCTGCCCCATCTTGCTATTAGTTCTCAGGAACTCTCTATTGGCTCCATTTTCCTTAGAAAAACAGACAGTGTGGAGTCCCTGTTGTTATGCTGCTGTGACAACAAATGAGTGTGTATTTTTCTAGCACCACCTCCTTCTTCTGTGGAAGGAACTGAAAAAATGCAAAGTGATTTCCATCCCCAACATGCATACTTTTTCTTAAACCAAAAATGCTGTTTTGTACTCATCTGGTGCCCTCTTCCCGAGAAGAAGAATTTATTATTACGTTGGCAGCTCCCTCAAACACTGAATAAAAGAATAAACGAGAACCGCTTGTGCTACACCGTCTTATTGGAGGCCTCTCAGTATAACGTGTGAGCTCCAGTGTGTCACTGTATTTTACAGTAACACTGATGTTTTCACCAGGGGCTTTGAGTCAGGCAAACAGAATTCATATTTCAACCCAAACTCAATTTGTATAGCACAGATGATAACATCGCATCTTTCAAAGCTGCCTCCCCTCTTGAGATCCTTTACATTCAGTTCAAATTCTCCTGCTCCCTATACAAAAGTATGTTCTGTAATTAGTGTAAGCAGGTCCTAAAGCCCATTGGAACTGCTGACTTTTGTAGGCTCAGTAGGCAGAGTGATGTCACATCCAAGTACTGACAAAGCAGATTAGTCATGTATTGTCACCTCTCCACCACTCAGGCAGCAAAAGCATTCCCAAGTCAGGGGAGTACAGATGGTCCAACAATTTGGCTTGGAGATAGTATATCCTGTTGCTAAGAAATGATGTTGAGACAGTGACGCTGCAGATCTTTGCTGTAAGAAGCAAAGAGAGATAATTTATGTACATAGAGACGGATCCCTAGACAGAGACCATCCATTCACTCATGCAACCATTGTTTATTGAGCATCTCCCTTCTATTAGGCACTAGGTTTAAATCAATAAGCAGCAAAACTTCAGACCCACATCTCATCAAGCTGGTAGCCTGCAGGAAACACAGACCATGAAGTACAGGAGAAAATGTACTGAATGCTGCAATATAAAAAGCATGGTGCAGCTGGGGAAATAGCTGAAGGCATCATACCTCATTCATGCATCTTAGAAAAGACTCCCTGAAGATAATATTTACACCAAAATTCAAGAATGAGTAGCAGGATTAGGGTTCTAACAGGTACCTTGACCCCCATTTCTTTTTTTTTTAACATTTTTTATTGAGTTATAATCATTTTACAATGTTGTGTCAAATTCCACGGTAGAGCACAATTTTTCAGTTATACATGAACGTATAGATAAACAAGATTATACTGTATAGCACAGGGAAATATATACAAGATCTTATGGTAGCTCACAGAGAAAAAAAATGTGACAATGAGCTCATTTCTTTATTTCAATTATTTCAGCATTTAAAAATGCTGCTATGTTCCAAGTCCTGTAACCCAGTAGCCTCCCTGGCTACTGACTTTAGAAACATAGAATGGAGTGTGGGGATGAATGCGCAGAGAGATGATATGAGCAAAGTGCTGTGGAGAGGGCCACAGAGAAGTGAAGAGCCACTTCTCCTGGAAGAGGTCATTGAGAGGATTGAGAGAAAAGTAGGAATTTTTCCAGTGAAGAAGGTTTTAAAAAGTTGATTTTAGGCCGAGTGCGCACAGAGGTATGAAGCAGTGAGAAATCCAGGAACGTCCAGAGGACTGTGAGAAGTGCTGTTTGTGCAGGAGGGACACAGGTGTGTGTGATGGAGATGAGTATGGAGTGGTCGGTGGGGGCCAGATGGAATATGCCAAAAGAAATACAAGAATACAGAGAAGTGTTCTTTCAGGTAAAGTGGAATTTACAAAGGATTTGATGCAGAAGAATGCCACAGTCAGATTTGCAGTTCAGAAATACCATTGGAGTTATTTTTCTAGGAGAAGAGCAAGAGACTAGCACTGCAGTCTGGAGCTGTTATATCGGTTCAGGTGATGGGTGATGAAGGCCAGAATTAAAGCAGTCTTGATAGGCAGAAGGGAAATGTTTAAAAGTTTTCTGAGGGTATATTTCCAGGTTTGGGTGTCTGATTAAATGTAAGATAAGGGGGAAAAAAGAAGACAAGAATGATTGACACTTTATGCTCAAGGCTCAAGGGTTCTTGTATACTTAGAAACACCTGGGAAGTTTTGAAAAATAAGCAAGCCTGGGCCTAAGAGTAAAACAGTTGAAATCTCTAGGGTACAGTCTAGGCGACTTTATTTTATTTATTTTTTAATTGAAGGGTAATGAATTACATTTCGTTGTATTATTTTCACTTCACATAGTGATTCAATACCTTTGCACATTACAAAATGATCACCACCTGTCATCAAAGTTAATACAGTAATATTTACTATATTCCCTGTGTTGTACATTGTATACCGAGGAATTGTTTATTTTATAACTGGAAGTGTGTACCTCTTAATCTCCCTTCCCTATTTAGCACTTTTGTTTTCTTTGGGGAAAAACTCAGAAATGGAATCCCTGGATCCTATGGTTCTTCTATTTTTAAGTTTTTGGGGGAACCTACATACTGTTTTCCACAGTGGCTGTACTGATTTACATTCCCATCAACAGCGCTTGAGGGTTCCCTGTTCTCCACAGTCTCAACAATACTTGTTATTTGTTGTCTTCTTGATGACAGACATTCTGACAGGTGTGTGTGACGCATCGTCTCCTAGTGGTTTTGATTTGCATTTCCCTGATGATAAGGGATGCCAAACAGCTTTTCATGTGTCTGTTGGCCATCTGTATGTCTTCACTGGAAAAATGTCTATTCAGGTCTTGTGCCCATTTTTAAATCTGACAGTTTGTTTTCTTGGTGTTGAGTTGTATTCGTTCTTTATCTATTTTGGATATTTCCTTCTTATAATATATATCACTTGCAAATGTTAATTTTAATATCTAAAAGCCTATTAAGTTAATTTTAACATTTAACAGCCTATTAAGTGGGCTGCCTTTTTATTTTGTTGATATTTTCCTTCACCACGTGAAAGATTTTTTATTTGATGTAGTCTCACTTGTTTATTTTTGCTTTTGTTGCCATTGCCTGAGGAGACACATCCAAAAAATATTGCTAAAACTTATGTCAAAGACTGTACTGTCTATGTTTTATTCTAGGAGTTTTATGGTGTCAGGTCTTACATGTAACTCATTAGTCCATTTTGATTTTGTTTTTGTATATGGCATGAGAAAGTAGTCCAGCTTTTTTTTTTTTTTTTTTTTTTTGCATGTAGCTGTCCTGTTTTCCCAGCACAACTTATTAAAGAAATATCTTTTCCCCTTTTGTCATAGATTAACTGCCCATCTAAATGTGGGTTTATTTCTGGGCTCTCTACTGTGTTCCATTGGTCTATATGTCTGTTTTTGTGCTAGTACCATACTATTTTGATTATTGTAACTCTGTAGTATAGTTTGAAATCAGGGAATGTTATCACTCCACCTTTGTTCTTCTTTTCATGACTGCTTTAGGTATTCAGGGTCTTTTTGTGCCTCCATATAAATTATTAAATTATTTGCTCTAGTTCTGTTAAAAATGCCATTGGTATTTTAATAGGGATTACATTGAATCTGTAGATTACCTTGGGTGGTATGGTTTTAACAAAATCAATTCTTTCAATCCATGGAGACAGTAAATCTTTCTGTTTGTGTCATCTTCAATTTCTTTTGTCAATGTCATAGTTTTCTGAGTATAGGTCTTTTACCTCCTTAGTTAGATTTATTCCTAGGTATTTTATTCTTTTGGATACAATTTTAAATGGGGTTACTTTCTTAATTTCTTTTTTAATACATCATTGTTAGTGTATAGAACACATCTGATTTCTGTGTATTAATTTATATTCTGCAACTTGACTGAATTCACTTATTCTAATAGTTTTTTGTGATGTCTTTAGAATTGTCTATATAGCATTTTGTCATCTATAAACAGTGACAGTTTTACTTCTTCCTTTCCAATTTGGATTATTTTTCTGTCTATTTCTTGTCTGAATGCTGTAGCTAGGGCTTCCAGTACTATGATGAATAAAAATGGTGAGAGAGGGCATCCTTGTCTTGTTCCTGATCTTAGAGGTAATGCTTTCAACTTCTTACCATTAAGCATGATATATGGCTCTGTCATATGTGGCTTTTATTATGTTGAGGTATGCTCCCTCTATACCCACTTTATTGAGAGCTTTTACAATAAATAGATGTTAAATTTTGTAAAAAGTTTTCTCTGAATCTTTCAAGGTGGTCATATGATTTTTATTCTTCATTTTGTTAATGTGGTGTATCATATGAATTGATTTATGAATATTGAACCATCCTTGCATTCCTTGGATAAATCCCACTTGATCATGTTGTGTGGCCCTTTTATATTTAAAGTAATTATCGGTAGGTATGTACTTACTGACATTTTGTTAATTGTTCTCTGAATGTTTTAGTAGTTCTTTTTTCCCCTTATTTCTTCTTTTGTTCTCTTCTCTTGTGATTTGACACTAGTTTGGGTATTATGTTTGGATTACTTTCATTTTGTGTGTGTTTGTATGTATTATAGATTTTTGGCTTGTGGTTACTATAAAGCTGATGGTTTTTAAGTTTGAACACATTCTAACAACCCTGCATTCTTACTCCCCCAATCATGTTTAATGTTTTTGACATCATATTTTATATCTTTTTGTTTTGGGTATTTTTAACTGTGGATATAGATGATTTTACTACTTTGCCTTTTAATCTTTCTACTAGCTTTATAAGTGGTTGATCTGCTACCTTTACTGTATGTTTGTCTCTACCAGTGAGAGTTTTCCTTTCATAATTTTCATATTTCTAGTTGTGGCCTTTGCTTTTCTCCTTAGAGAAATCCCTTTACCATTTCTTATACAGCTGGTTTAGTTATGATGAACTATTTTTGCTTTTGTTTGTCTGTAAAACTCTTTATCTCTCCTTCAAATCTGAATGATAACCTTACTAGGTGAAGTATTCATGATTGTAAGTTTTTCTTCCTTTTATCACTTTAAATATATCATGAGGCTCCTTTCTGGGTCTGCAAAGTTTCTGCTGAAAAGTCAGCTGTTGGTCTTACGGGAATTCTTTTATTTGCAAATATTGCTTTTCTCTTGCTGTATTTAAGATTCCCTCTTTGTCTTTAATTTTTGCCATTTTAATTCTATGTGTCTTGGTATGGATCTCTTTGGGTTCATTTTGTTTGGAACTCTCTGTGCTTCTTGGACCTGGATGTCTGTTTCTTTTTTCAGGTTATGGTGTTTTTTAACTGTTATTTCTTCAAATAAGTTCTCTACCTCTTTCTCTCTCTCTTCTCCTGGGACCTCTGTAATGTGAATGTTATCTGCTTGATGATGTCTCAGAGGTCTCTTGAACTACTCTCATTTTAAAACATTCTTTTTATTTTTTTCTCTGATCCATTCCTCTGTATCATGTAACCTGCTGTTGATTTTTTCTAGTGTATTTTTACAGTTATTCCATTCTTCAGTTCTGTCTGGTTCTTTTTTATATTTCTAACTCTTTGTTGAACTTCTCACTGTGCTCTCTCATTCTTCTGAGTTTGTTGAGCATCATTATGATCATTATTTTGAACTCCTTATTGGGTAGATTGCTTATCTCAGCTTCACTTGGTTCTTCTTCTAAGGTTTTGTCTTGTTCCTTTGGGACGTATTCTTAATCTTCTCATTTTGCCTAATTCTCTGTATTAGGTAGGTCAGGTATGTTTCCCTTATAAGAAGGGGTCTTATATAGATGTCTTACAGGGCAAAGCACCACACTTCCCTCTGGTCACAAGAATTATGTCCTCTAAGGGTGATCCCTATGTGGGCTGTGTGGACCCTTCCTTTGTGGTGGGGTCAATAACTGTGGGTGCACTTGTATGTAGGAATGGTCCCTGGCCCAGCTGGCTGTCAGATTCTGCCTTGTGTGGTGGTTGCTGACATACTGGTGGATGGTACCAGGTCCTGGGGTGGCTGTTTGTGCAACTCAGGGGATACTGAAGCTGATGTAGGTCTAGAGGATGTGGCTGGGTCCCAGCATGGCCGGTTCCTCAGCCTGTGGGGTCCTGGGACAGGTGCTGGCTCACTGGTTAATGGGTAAGCCCCTGGTGCTAACAGGCTAAGGAAAGAACTCCAATGTATTGCTCATGGTAGACTGAGCTCCAAAAAAATGGCTGCTACCAGTGTCTGTGTTCCCAGGGAAGTCTTAGGTGACTCCTGCCTCTCCAGGGGGTGCTCCAAGATCAGCAAGTGAGTGTGACTTGGGCTCCTGAACATTATTGCCTCTGTGCTTGGACTCAAAGATTGTGAGATTTTGCACTCACCCTTGAAGAGTGGAGTCTCTGTTTCCTACAGCACTTTTTATCGTATCAGTTACATCTATTATGTTGGGAAACACTGGATTCTACTTCAATCTTGTATTTTAGCAAGCAATCATCTCATTTTGGTTTTGTGTATAGGTCTTAGCCAACTTTTTTGGACCTTGGTTCCAACGGAAGTTTAATTTTTAGTGACTTTGTAGTGTTATTTTTGGTCTCCTTGGTTTACCAAGCTGCTAAGATTCCATTTTGTCCCTGCTGGTGCTGCCTGATGGGATGGAATGACTTCCTAGGGGTGGGGCAGGGAGCTGTTAGGTGTCTCTTTGCTGGAGATCTTCCTACTGGTGCCCCTCCTTTGCCTTGGTGTCTCTGGCGAGGGGAGGAGAGTGTCTGGTCCATATGCACAAATAGGCTGCCTGGGCTGGGAGCTGGCTGTGACTGAGTCTCCCCTGCTAATTCTGCCGCTGGCCTTGTTATCTCTCAGCAGAAAAGAAGAGTCTCTGGTCCTGTAAGAAAACAAGAGCACCTCGCTGTGACGCTAGTCTTACTTAATGCTGTCAGAGGGTCTTCTATTTGCTCTAGAGGAGGAATGAATCTATGTGAGATGTTTTCTGTTATCAGGTCATGGGTAAAAAAGCATTAGGCCTAAGTGGCCTTCTTCTGTTGGGTAGGAGGTACAAGATGCCCAGCCACTGTTCTGTTCCTCTAGTCCTAGGGTCCCAAGCCTGCTTGCTTTCTTCTTACTATATGTCAGGGTTTTCTTTTATGTCTTTTGTGTCACGATTGGGATCTATAGTTGTGCTGAAGGGGCAGGATCAGGGAAAATCAGACCTACGTCATCTTGTCTAGATCAGAAGTTCTACCTCCTGTTTTTGTAAATAGCATTACATTGGAACACATCCACTTTCATTCATTTTATATAATGTCTATGGCTTCTTTTGTGCTGCAGCAGCAGGACTGAGTGCGATGGACACTGTCTTCCCGCTTTACTCTGAGAGATACTCAGTGTTACCTGAGTTAGCATAAAGTATTTATTATCTGACCCTTTAATGGATAAAGCTTTCCAGCTGCTGGTGTAGGCAATCCATTGACCAGGAGGTCATGGTTGAGAGGTTTCAAACAACGAGCCTAGCCTCTACTTAGGCAGTATCTGCTGACCTAGACACAGACTTGATTAATAACCAAATACATTTTAAAGTTCTTTCATATTGGTTATTCCATGTGATCCTCACAATAGCCATATGAAGTGGAACAGTAATAGATTAATAGCAGCCATCGCGTAAATGAGAAAAATGAGGACCCGAGAGTCCTAATGGCGAGTCTCTGGAATTATCCAGAACGTACCAAGCCAGAGCTATATCTCTGACCTTGTGACACATGATTCAATATATTGTACTGACTTTCAAGACAAAGCATAGCTTTTGCTGCCTGGTGTCCTTAGAGAGCTTGTAATATATATACAGATACAAAATAAGATCCCTACAAAAGATTGAGAGGTCATAAAAATACTATGTGTGTAATCTTAGCTCCATAGTAGTACCCTAATCTTGCTGCAATAGAAGAGGAATTCATTTAATTAATCACTTTTTAATTTTTCTGTGCCATACACTGCACTTTACATACCTTTATTTTCCATAATCTTAAAGTTTAATGCACATGGCAAATGAGTTACTGAGATACTTCTGCAAGTCAATAAACAACTAATGCTTTTAGATTCATTATGTTTTATAAAGCATTTCACAATCATTGTATCATTGACTGACCACCTCCAATAATCATGCAAGGTAGGTATCAGTTCCCCATTTTACAGAAGAGAACTCCAAAGTTTAGTGAAATTCACTATTTTGCTTGAAGTCGCCCAGTAAGCAGTGTAGCTAGAATCCAAACCCAGGTCAGTCTGATATTCATTTTACAATATATACTTGCTTGCATAGGACATTAGACATGGAATGGAGTCAAATGTATGAGTTTGAATGGAGTCAGTGTAGGAGTTTGTAGTTTATTTCATTCCATTGATGAGGAAACTGAGACTTGGGGGAATGGGAAACCGTGTCTAGGGCTGGAATGTCTGTGGCTATAATTTTATTTCTCTTCCTGTCCATAAGCTTTTCGAGATTTTAACTTTTATAGTTTCATTAACACTTTCTGTGAAATGAAAAAAAAAAAGACACTGTTCTTATGAAATAAAATAGAGATTAGTAGCCTTCCATTTGCTTCTTATTGTCTGCTTTTCTGCTAAAGGGTATTTGAAGAGATGGTTCATTTGTTCAAAACAAAGAGGGAGGCCTTTTCGTACTTTTCCAGCTGGCTTCCAATTTGGGGGATGTGAGTAATTGTTTATCTAGAGATTACCAACCCATGCTCCTAACTAATCCCCAGCACCAGGGGACTAGTGAATGTGATGTTACATTTATTTGTAGATGAGGTTGTACACAAGCAGGGGGCCCGTGTTTCCTCTGATAGACACAGGCAGTTCTTCCATCTGCTCCCATGTGTAGGGGGCTTGGGGAGGGATGAGGCTGTTTCTGAACTTGATTCTGCAGGAAAATCAGGCAGGCTGGGAATAGTTTACTAATGGCCCTGGTTAGTAACAGGTGTGTATACATACTTATGAATATGACTGTACTATGTGTGTGCACGCGTTTGTATGCGGGAATTTGAAAGTGCACATGCATTTACTTCTTGTGATTGTGCAGATGGAGACTTTGGGGTGTGCACAAAGATGTGTATGTGTATGTACGGAATGATTGTGTCATGTAGGGGGGTTTTTGTGTATGTGTTTGCTCATCTGTGGAATGTAAGTTGCATGAATGTACTTGCTGATTTATCATGTATAGTGAAAATGAGTAATATAATGTTGCTGCATGAAGTGTGGTCATGCTTATATTAATCTATATGTAGGGATTTTCCTCCTAACTTTAGATGATTATTTCTTCAAGAAGAGAGGAAAATTCCACTCTCCTGACCTCCCTCCTTCTGTGAAACTCAGGTCGAGAGTGACATCAGCCTTGTATCTGGGCCAGATGAATCTGTGAAATGGATTTGAATATGGTCTGAAGACGGGTTTGTGCAGTATCCCTGAGCCAGCATCTTAAGATAGGACTGTTTGTCCAAGAGGGGAACAGAGCCAGGAGTCAAATCAGAGCTTATGGACTTGCTCCACATTGCCTTAGATGACCTTGGGCAGAACTACAAGGGATGAGGCAGTGGGAGGCTCAAACTCTAGAGACGCCCAAGAGAAGGAGGGCATTTGCCATACATTCTCTTTTTTGGCACCCTTGTCAAAAATCAACAGACCATAGATGTACACGTTTATTTCTGGACTCTCACTTTTACTCCATTGGTCTATATGCCACCCACAGTCTTTTGAGCATACAATTTCTGCATGAATGGAAACTGTCCCAAAGACACGACTAGAGAATCTTGTGGGTGCTGAAAGGGACTTCAGAGCCCAAGTCCATCCGCCCCAACCATGTGGGATCCCACCACAGCTTCCTTGACAAAAGTTTTTCCAGTCTTGGGTCAAGTACCTCCTGAGGTGATGCTGTATATCCCCACTTTTACACAGCACAGACGTTCCTAGGAAGTCCTCCTTCTCTGGGGACCACTTCTGCCTAAACATAACCTCTGCCTCTCTCTGTCCTTCGGGCTCATGATGAGTAAATGACCATCTTTCTTTTGAGGGTAGTAAGATGTAGTGATAAGAACGCCAGCTTGGTTCTGTGCTCCAGTCCCACCTTGTCACCGACCAGTTATGAAATCTTAGATAGGGGATCTTCCTAAATGCCAGGTTCCTCCCGTGGAAAGTGAAAGCGGGAATGATGCTCCATGCCCCACAATGCCTTTGGATAGATTCAAGGAGATGATGACTTTAAAGCGCAAATTTCTTACATCTCCCAAATCTCCTTTTCTTCAGTTCAAGAAGCCACATTTCGCTCAGTGGTCCTGCACTTTCACGTTATTCACAGACCCTCTGGATTTTGTTTTCCGTCTTCCAGATGTGCTTCAGTTTGCTGATACTGTTTTGAAAGTGTGGTTCTCAGGTTTGAACACAGGACCACAGCTGTGCATTGAGTGTCCCAGAGGGACCAGATGTTCACCTTCTTTATAAGGAAAAAACATAGCTCTGTTAATAGCTTTCCGTAGATGTATCCTGCTGTCGCTATGCTGACTCACAGCATAATTCAAACATTAAGTCGTTAGGGAAGCTCATGGTCACTTCCAGTCCTCCTTCATCCAGTATTTGAAGAGGGAATTTTTTAACCTGAGGGGATTCATTCATATTTAGTCACAAGAAATTAAGCTCATATTCATTACCAAGGCCCCGTGCAAACTGGTCCTTGCTTAGATCTCATTTCCTGCTACTCTCCTCCTCCTCCTCCCTTCTTCCACTCCAGTCCCTCTGGTCTAATTCTTACAACCTCACCATGGCCATTCCCAGCTCAGGAACCTGGAACAAGGTACTGCTGTGAACAAGAGAGCTCTTCCTACTCCTACACTTTCTCATGACTGTCTCCTTCTTATGAGACAGCTCTTTCCCAAACCACAAACCACAAACTGCTAACGATCCCCTTTCCACCTACCTACACTCTGTTTCATCCTGCTTTGTAGCACTTGTCACAGTTAGTAATTATCTTATTGTTTTACTTGTTTATCTTCAGAACTAGAGTGTAAGCTAACAAAGCAACTGTATATACCTTGTCTCCCTTGTTGATCTCCAAATCCCAGCATCCAATACAATATCTGGCACATGTGGACACCCAACAAATAAATATATTTTGAGTGAAAGAACACATGCATTCATGGATGAGTTTATTCCTGTTGTCTATAATCTAACTGGATTTAGTCACTTTGATGGAAGCTCTAAATTATATTTTTTGAATCACGCTTGCTCATCTAGTTCTCTTGGCACCGTATCATGTACACATTGGCTCAGTGTGCTAAATCTTCACCCAACTGGTGGAACTATTGATGAGGGTGGGTCCCAGGATGAGCGCACAACAAGCCACTCAAGATTCCCTGCCCCCAAATTTTGGATATTCTCCAGGGCACAAGGAGAGCTGCTATGGGATGGGGAGGGTAACCCAATGCAAATTCAGCCCCATTAAGGGAAGAAGAAACCATGGTACGTGTCTTACATTGAATTTCATTTGGGGGCCTTCTGTGAGTTCAAAAATTGGCAGTGTACATTGACAGCAACAATATTAATCAAAATTATTTTCTCATCTGTAAAGTAGGGATATTATTAAATTCAACAGTAAAATATTGGTGAAGTCACTTGGCTCAATCTACTGATCATGCCTGCCTCCTAGGATTGTTGTGAAGATTAAATGCGAATACCTACAGGAAATCTTAGCATTGTCTCTGGCACCTGTTGCACTGTCTGTGCAATGTTTGTGACTATCATTGCTTTTATTTTGCTGATATTATTACTGAATGCCCACTATGGGTCAAACACTCTGCTGTGTGTTTTACAGAGGTCCTCTCACTTAACGGTGAAGATGGAACATTTCCTTCTTGCTCCTGCTGTTCCTTTCCATTCGTGGGGACATGAATTAGTGTAACACTCCTGGCTTCTCACCCTTCTCCTCCATATTTTGCTTCTGCTGAAGTTGTATTTTTTTTCTCTTTGGTGAGATGGAAAGGAGGAAGTACTCAGGAGTAGCTCAGTCCTTTCTCTTCCTCTTCTTACTGAAGGAGATGCCCACCTGGTGCGTCTGTATTCTCTGGTCCCCCAGCCATAGACCTCCCTAGGCTGAGCAGCCCAGCCAGCCTTTGTACTGCTTCTGAACACAAATCAGCATCGGCAAAAAATTAACCAGTTGATCTAAGAAAGAAATGGGGAATTTTATTTGAGCCAGATTTGAAGATTATAACCCAGGAAGAGCATCTCTGAAAGCTCTGAGGACTGTTCTGCCTGATAGAAGACAAGGCAGAGTTATATAAGGTTTTTGAGACAGAAGGCGTTAAATCAAACGGTGTATGATTGACAGTTTACATAATCCAGATCGCAGTGTCATGTGACTCTATGAGATCAAGAAGGAATGTTATCTTTAAGGTGCTGTCTTGCTGATGCTAGGAGAATGTTGCTCTCTACGGTTGAGGGAGTATTTCTGCAGATGGGGGAGTTTTGGTCAATGCATCATGCAGACACTAGTATGGGGGAGAGAGGAGGCCAAAGGGCAGAGATTTTTTGTTTAAAATTTTCTTATCTTGCCATAAAACATTAATTTTATCTCACACCGAGGAAGCTGCCGCCATCCCAGTCACGCACATAAGTCCTGGACAGTGGTGGCAGGTGGCTTATGGAACTGTGGACACATGACATGTAATACAGTCCCAGCTGAGCATGAGAGAGACACACGGCCCCCGGAAGAAGCGTAGGAGGACTTGTTTCCCGTTCCTTTGAGGAAATGTTGCTGCCGAACTCTTTGCTTTAGGGGTTTTATAGTTTAGGTTCTGGGGCGGGAGTTGGGGGTGGAATATAGCATGCAAAATATATTGGTTTTTTTTACAGAACAGCTTTACTGAGATACCATGCACATGCCACACAATTCACCCATTTAAAGTATAAAATTCAGTGGTTTTTAGCATATCTGCAGAGTTGTGCAACCATCACCAGTCAATTTTAGAATATTTTTATCATCCCAAAAAGAAACCCTGGACCCAGTAGCAGTCACTTCCGTTTTCCCTTCAAGCCCCCAGCCTTAGGCAACTACTAAACTGACTTTCTTTTTATCTCTGTAGATTTGCTTATTCTGGATATTTCACTTAAATGAACTGATGTATCATCTATCGTGAATAGCTTCTTTCCTTAAGTGTATTGTTTTGATGTATATTCCACCCTGGTTGGGATGCCACCTGATTTGTGTTCTGCTCTTCATTTAATTTTATTCATTTATTCAGAAAACATTTATTGGGAATATATTATGTGCCAGCATATTCCAAGGCACTCAGGAAATGATGAGAAGAAGAAAGGAAAAAGAAAAGAAAAAACAGAAAATACCCAGTCCTCTTTGGAACTTACACTCTCTTCACTCCACTGAACATCCTCTTTTGTCCTTCTCTCCCTTTCACCCTCTTCTGTGCTCAAACACTTGGTACCATTTTAATGCCTCCCCACCCAATTCCTCAAATCTCTCTCTCCCTAGCACCTGAAGCTTCACTGCACACAAAATTTGCTCAAGGATCTATATGCGTGACTGTCAGATGTTGCAGTGCGTGCTAATGGCATCATTACTGATGTGTTTTAGTCACACACAAAACACCCTGACTTCAGTCATGAAGAAATAGTAAGTGATTCTTTAGTGCAGTTGTACGTGTTCTATTTCTTGACTTTATATTTTAAGAGGAGACAAAATTTTTAAATGTTTATCGTATTGGCTTAAATTCAGCTATGTTTGCTTGCCCTTAGTCCGTGATCCCTCCAGCCAAGGTGTCTTTTCCAGTGTTTCAGTAATGCGGACGGAGCTCTGGAGACCCAAGCCTGGGATTGTGGGTCCAGTGGTCCCAGTTCAGTCCAAGCCCAACCCATGCTGTCATACATGTTGAATAATTATGTTGACGGGGGGGGGGGTGGCTCTGGGATTAATGGTGCAGGGTGCCATTTATAAGTGAGCTCTTTTCCTTTACATTTCTGATTAGAGAATTTTCATTTATTTGGAACTATGGAATAGGAGTGGGGATTTTTATAGCCCTGGGAAGAAACTTCATCATTCCTTCTGTATCGTGCTTCTGACACAGAACTCAACTTACTCCAAATAGCAAGAACTATGCCTTGCATTTAAACTTTTCGCATTACTGCCAGCTTATCTCACTGAATCATTAACATCTTCTACTGAAGCAGGTATTATTACTATCTTTATTGTGCAGGTGTGGGGGCTGTGAGTCAGAGACTGACTTGCCCGAGGATACCCAGTTTGAAAGTGGCAAAAATGACTTTTCACAAATACAGGGTTTTTGTTGTTGTTGTTGTTGCCAAACTGTGAGCTCTTTCCAGGGTTCACTCCTCAACCTTCCCTCTAGCCACCCACTTCCACTGGCAGCGCCTCATATGTTTCGCCCCAGGCAGAAACTCCTGAGTAAGGAGTTTCTCTCTGCTGCAGCTTCTAGCGTGCCTGTTAGGAGCAAGTGCTCAGCATTCTCAGATACTGTGACGGCTCCCATCCACCAGTTCCACTGCTGGACTCGGAGGGGCCGTTTTGCTAGCTTAACTAGATGTTATCATCATAACACACAAGTGCTAATTCGCCTCCGGAGTCCCCTAACAGCCAGTTGAGTGGAACACAGGGGCTGCCTTCCTTCTGTCTTTTTAATTTTTATAAAGCAAAATGCATAGACAAAAGGAGAGAAACAAACTCACAAACTCTCTTCTTTGGCTTGTTCTTGTCCCTGGCAGCTCTGGGCCAAGGCAGAGTCTCAGTGTCTTACTAGAGATAGCCAAGGGGGGAAAAAGAAACACTTGGTGAAAAATCAAAGGTGCAGTGTTAGAACTGGGTGCCATGAAGCTAAGATCATGGCGTGTTTGTCCTCTGGACTCTGCTGTCAAGATGACAACGCCTGAACTTGACTTTGTGGTCCTCAGATCCCACCAGGTTACCCTGTCACCCCAGGTCACTACTCATAATTTTAGTCCCTCTGTTTCCTCCATCCTCCCTAGACGTCAACCCCTCACTTCCTTCTATTTCCCCTTACTCTCCCACTGTTCTCCTCCTATGACACGTTGTTTGCAAAAAATGGCCATAATTCCTTACTTTTCCCTGTCCTTCCCATTGGAAGTGGGTCCATTTCCCTCGCCCCTTGAATCTGGGCTGTCCTGTGATTTTCTTTGGTGAATAAAATATGGCAAAAGTAACCTTGTGCCAATTCTTATCCTCAGACTGAAGAGACATCTCACAGTTTTGTTCATTCTCTTGGAACCATGCCGAGCCACTATGTTAACAGCCCAGACTGTCCAGCTGGACGATGAGGGATGCACAGCTCCATCACCTCTGACACCCTAGTTGAGCCAGTCAGCACTCCAGAACAGAGCCACTCATTGATTGGCAACTGACTACAGATTCAGGAGTGTGCCCGATCAAGCTCAGAAGACCATCCAACTGAGCCAAGACCAGTTGTCAACCAGCAGAACTGGGAACTGACTAAATGGTGTTATCTTAAGCTACTAAGTTTTGGGGTTGCTTTTTAGGCAGCAATAGTTAAATTGATACACCACCCTTTCATAGTTTTCCAAATCCTCCTCTAGAGCCATTTTCACTGATGCACATTGGCATGGCTTTCTAGTTCCAGTGATGCTCCTGGCTACCATGGCAGTGGCATCCAGCGGAACTTCTATTCTTTCCCTAGTCGTAGGGTCCAAAGGGAGAGCTGCCATCCTCTCATTGACTCCACCTTCTTCCCAGGCTACAGATGAGCATACAGCCCATTTTGGACAAAATAAGATTGTTTTATTCCCAACAAGAGTGATTAGTCCAATGGGAGGAGGGCACATGAACCAAACCAGGGCAATCAGAGTCCTTCCTGGAACTCCCCAACTGGAGAACCGAAACAGAGTAAGAAAAGCTCCTTTCTGAAGTAGAAAGGGCACTATAAAGATGTCAGCCTGAAGCTAACATTGCCCAAATCCCTTGCCAAATGCATAAATTTATCTAGGAGAGTGAAGCTGGAAGACAAAAGTTGAATCATGAGAGGGTGAGCTTAGACTCCGTGGTGTCAGCCTTCCCTGACCTTCCTGTGACTTGGTGTGTGGATCAATAATATTCCCTATTTGCCCAAGCTAGTTTGAGTTGGGCCTCTGTGACTTGTAACCAGAGAGTCCTGGGTGAAGCCTTATTTCACAGTAAGTAATTTTCTGGGAGCTATAAGACCTGAAAGAAATGTCGCACCTGTTGAGTTGCTTCTGCCCTCAGCCCATTCTAGCTTAGTTTGAATGAAGCCTGGCAGCTGGAAGAACATACCATCATATACATTTCTTTCCATGCTCCTTTTCTTTTTTAGTCATTTAAACATACTGGCTGTGGTGGGCAAGAGCTGCGCTGTCCATCTGAGATGTACAGACGAACCACATGGGCTCTACCCTTGGCAAGGTCGTGATCAGCAAGGGCAAGAAGTGAGTAGCTGGCCAGTTCTCTCTGGCATAGTAAATTCTGAGTGACAGAGTGCTGTGATAACACAGGAAAGGTGATGTGTTGCAGCCACAAGCGTGGGAAAGAGGGGCCACTTAGGGAAGGTCCTGGTAGAGTTACGAGTGCTGGGTATGACTGCTAATAGTACTGAGCTGGGTGAAGGCAGAAGGTAAAGGGTGACTCTTTCCTGAAGAGGGAGTATTACGGAAATACGTGGATGGGGGCTAGAGAAACGCAGTAGGCTGAGACAGCAGATCAGAGGATGAGAGGATGAAAAAAAGAAGCTAGAGAGGTTTGCAGAAGCCAGGGCATAAATAGACTTTTGGATCACACTAACAAGATTGGACTCTTTTTCCTTTTTCTGAGAGCAGTGGGAAATGGAAAGTTTTTAATCAAGGAATCTTTTGATGAGATCCTAGCTTTAGGAAGATAGGTTTAGCATGCACGCAAAGAATAGATTACAGCAGCGAGGGCAGGGAGATGGGTTAGTAATCCAGGAGAGGGATGTTGAAGAGCTGAGAAATTCGAGGCAGCAACTGTAGGTTTTGGGGATGGGAAAGAAGGGAAGATTAGGGAGATATTAAGGAGGCAGAAACAACAGGAATTGGAGACTGATGGCATGTAGGAGGTGATGGGAGGAAAATATCTTCCCCAAATTGCTTCTAGCAGTGACAAAGCAGCTCTGGACTGGAAGCACCGACGGTCAGTGCTGAGACCTTTAGGTCCACATTCAGCAAACTCGTTAATATAAGAAATCTTTGAACAAGAATACTTAGAGAGTATCAGCCTCTCATGTCCTGGAGGATTTAACAACCACGAACCCCAATTTTTCTATTAATTCTTATTATTTATTGAAATGTAGTCGATTTACAATATTAGTTTCAAGTGTACAGCAAAGTGATTCAGTCATACATACACATACATACTGTTTGTGTCCCCAGTCCCTTCAGACCACCAAAAGCTTTGCTGTTGCAGCCTTCACCCCACTCCCCATGGCAGATAAATCAGCACGTTCCTTCTCTCGTGTCTCAGCTGCCTTGGTCTCTCTCTCGAGCCCTCAAACAGCTGTTTTTGTAGGTGTTATTTCTGTTGTCAGCGTTGGTTTGGCTTTTATAGTTGTTCTTGACAAGAGGATTGGTCTGATACAAGCTACTCCAGCTTGGATAAAACTGGGAGTTCCAACCCCAATTTCTTTCAATCCAGCAACATAATAAATGTCCACTTTTGTGCCAGTCAACATTTCCATGGGGGATACAAGTGGAAATATTAAATGGGCAGCTAATGTTGCCAGGAGGTTTACTAGGAGCTGTATAGAAAATATAAATGGTATTCTTCAGCCGTTGAGTACAATGGCTCTCAAGAGAGGCTGCCTGGGTTCAAATTCGGAATCCACCCCTCAAACCTGGGCAACTTGTTTAACTGCCCTTTGCCTCAGGGTCCTCATTTAATCAAATGAAGGTGAAAGCTATCTTCTGGGATGATTGTGAGCGATAGATGGTGTAATGTTGTAAATACCATGGTGCAGTGCCTCCCGACTATTAAATACCTAATAAATGACAGTGCCTAGTAATACTTTTCTCAGTTACATGGCACCAAACCCTGAGAAACGGTCATCCCTGACCCCGTTTTGCTAATGGTGAAACCAATCCTAGGGGGAGAAAATGTGAGTGTATGTGAGCATATGTGTAAGTGTGTGTGAATTTGTACGTATGATTGTGTGAGGGGAGGAGATGTGTGTAAGTGTGGGGAAGGGAGTGAGTGCTATGACCAGAAAAAGAACCACTTTTGTGCTAGGCTGAACAAATCACGGTAAGAGAATAGAAACAAGGGAACGATGCAAGGGGAAAGGGAGTGAGGGCCTGAAATAAGTTAATGGGACCAGAAATAGGAAAGAGCAAATAAACAGAGAGATGCTGTGGAGGGAGGAGCAGGTGGATTTAATGATGACTTAACTTGAATTTAAGATAAGAGTCACAGGTGACCCTAAGATTTCTCATCTAGACAACGGGAAGGAGGAAGGTATTGGTGATGATTGCTTTTTGTTTGTTTGTTTGTTTGTTTGTTTTGGTGGAGGAAGAATTAATGAAGAGATGAGTGAATGGGAGACAGGACAGATAAGTTTCGATAAAAAACAAATTCTTATCAAAGATCCAGCATATAGGCAACAGGTGAAGAGAACAGGTGATGTAGTACAGAAGTTTCCCAACATCTGTAGATGTAAGAGGACATAAGTCCTGTGAGAAACGCCTACTGACCAGGGAAAAATCAAGGTGTCAAAAAAAAATTCATTAAATTTTACAATATTCTCTAGTTCAACCCTAGTCATTGCTTAGCCCCTTTGATAACATCAGAATAATCTCAAAGGCAGATCACATTCCGAGGAAGAAACAGGATGAAGAAAGCATCTCCCCGAATCCATCCATCAATCCATCCATCTGTTCATGTATCCACTCATTTATTGCTCACTCAGTTCCCATTACATGCTGTGTATTAAAATACGGGGATTAAAAGGAAGTCTCTGACCTCCGGAAATTCTCATCCTAACGGGAAGATAATTATATAATTTAAAATTAAGATATAATTTGTAATTCTGCAGTGGAGATAACCATCACAGCTGCGTATACAGATACCCTCTGGTAAAGCTCAAAGGGATCTGCTTGGGGTTTTAGCCTTGGCTCTCACTTTGGTGGCCTTTGCTAGGTGGCCTTGTGCGAATCGCTCCCTCCATGCACTGGAAGGTCATAGGAGAAATCTCACCGAGCCTTGGCTTCCACGTCCGTAAGGGGAGCGTTTGGAGTGATGTCCTCGGAGGTCTCTTCCAGCCATTTGACTGCAAGAATTTTTCTATGGGAGCATCTTCAGTCCCACGACCTGGAGTGACTCCACTCTCCCCACCCATCTCCGCCTGCCAGGCCACTCACCGAGCTGTCGGTCCCAGGGTCACGAGAGGAAGACTTTCAGGGGAACAAGATTGTGAATAAATCTCAGAAAGTGGCTGAGCACAAGTACACCCTGTCCTAGACCCCGGGTAAAAGCTCTCTGGCAGCTCAAATGATGGGCTTTGTGATTTATTGGACAGTAAGGGCTGCTGTTCAGCTTCCTGACTTACCTTCTGCAGCCTGTTGTCTCCTGGCCCTTTTCTTAATAGGGGAAGGAAGAAATGGAGAGGAGAAAGATTTCATTAGAGAAGAGGAGGGGGTAACTATCGCCCCCGCCTTCCTCCCCCAGATCTTAATTCACTTTCATTGTTTTCTCAGGTATTGCGCATTGGCCTGCAAATGTTTTATGGAGGGAGCCAAAGTGTAAAGCCTGGTGAAGTTTCCTAGGGACAACTTTTGCAACTAAAGCCTTTTCGTGATGTGAGCCACAGTCTGCACTCCAGCAAACTGGCCTCATCCTGGCAGGAATATGCCATACCTTTCCCTCTTGATTATGTACATGTTCCTTCTCTTTCCTGGAACGTCCTCTCATGTGCCCTCCTTCTACCTGAGTTCTGTTTACCCTTTAAAGCAGACTTTCTGGAGTCTGTCCATTCCTCTCCATCTTTCCAGTCACCTCATTTATGCTAATACTCAAGAAGGTGGGCCCTGGGGCCAGACGTGTCCAAACCTCATCTCTGCCACTTACTATCACTATGACACAACGAAAGTTAATCTCTTGTGTCCTAGTGTTCTCACCTGTAAAATGGGGATGATAAGGGTACCTGCTACTTAAGGGGGGAGGGGTATGAGGATTAAATGAGATAATATATACAAGCTGTTTAGAACAGGGTTACCTGCTCAGTCAGCGTTCCCCTGCATCTCTTCCCTGGGCTCTGTCTCCTGCCTGGTTTCCTGCATTCACCAGTGACCCCATCAGTTGTTCTCCGCACTCCAGCCGCCCCAGCCCCCGCCCTGCTGAAACCTTCCAGTGACTTCTCATGGCTCTTTGCATAAAGACCTTGATCTTTGCGAGGACAGGGAGGCGAACTTGTGGGTAGCCCAGACTCTTGTTTAGACTCCCATTCATGTTCTGCTCTTCAGCCACACCGGCTTTCTTTGAGCTTCTGAAATCCACCCATCTATCTCCCACTTGGCGGTCCTTGAGCAAGCTCGTTCCTCCGCCTGGAGTTGCTCCTTCATAACTGCTTCCCACCCTTCCGATGTCTGCTCACAGGTCATTTCCTTCAGAAAACCCCTGTATTCATTTTCCAGGACTGCCATCGCAAACCAACCACCATGGGCTGGGGGGCCTAAAGCAAAAGAAATGTCTTCTCTTCTAGTTCTGGAGATCAGAAGTCCAGAATCAAGGTATCAGAGGGGTTGGATCCATCTGGAGGCTCTGAAAGAGAAGCTCTTCATGCCTTTCTTCTAGCTTTCAGTGGCGGTGAGGAACCCTTGACAGTCCTTGATGTGGGGCTTCCTAACTCCAGTCTCTGCTTCTGTCTTTACACGGCCCTATTCCCTGTGTCTGCGTATTTTATATCTCCTGTCTTTCCTCTTATAAGGAAACCAGGTGTTGGGTGTAGGGTCCACCCTCAGTCCATGAGGGATCTCATCTCAGGATCCTTAATGACATCTGCAAAGCTGCTATTTCCAAGTAAAGCTACATCAGGACTTGTGGAGCACTTTTGGGGGTACTCAGTTCAGCCCACTGCACTGCCCATGACTTTTTCCCCAACACCATGCCTCCCAACATACACATCATTCTTGCCTGCTTGGTGTGCCCTCTCTTGGCATCAGACATCTTGGCTTCATAGCTTTTATGACAGCTGTTATTTTACATTTTTCCACTTGGTAAGTGATTATCTCCTACTAGAAGGTAAGCTCCGTGAAGAAGACAGCCACATGTGTTTTGCTACCTTCAGATCTGCAGAGCCAGACCTAGTGTCTGGCACAAAACTAGCCTTCAAATTTAAATACTTTTGACGTAGGTGATTCTGAAAACAGGTAATGATGGGGGAAACAACTCAAAATAGTATGCAGTGCATACAATTTTCATATAAATGTAAATAAATATATGTGTATATATGAGAGAGACAGGAAAATACATATACCAAATATTTGACAAGGGTTATAGCTGGGCAGTAGAATTGAGGGTCATTTTAGTATTCTTCTTTATACCTTCTTCATTTTCTGTATTTTATACAATTTGTTTGACATGCTGCTTAACTCATTTTCTACTACAAATATGTGGTACTAATCATTTTAATAACTCTTAGGAAAATCACTTTAAGGATATCACCAAATGGTCTTTGTGGCTTATAATATACAAAGTTATAGAATAAATTGCACTTGGTTATCATTCTAAAGAGTGAGTCCAGTGATTCTCAACAGGCCCTTTTGTGATTGTCAGGGAAATTAGGACTAGCTTTCCCTGACAGACCATAGTTGACTAGAATTGGATGAGTTGTAATCTTCTGTTCATGGTGCGGCTACATCACTGACCCATGCTGGCCCAAGGTCTTTACTTTTTTAATTGTATAACTGTCCATGAAGCTCCACTTGAACACTGGCTCTCTCATCTACATGTGCGCTGCTCCTATCCTGCCCTCCTGACTGCCTGCACCCCATCCCGCACCACACACAGCATTTAAAATCCAAAACCTGAACTGTGCTCTGGACCCAGGATTGCACTGCTCACAGTAAAAGGACCAGGGGTGGAGAGCTCCTACAGTTGTTTTCTTGATGAAGACTGTTGTCCCCCCATGGGCTGTGTTACCTGAAAGCAGTGACTGACTCCTGATAAGTCCTCAATAATCACCAGTGAATGAATGAATAATTGAAAGAGGCAAGAAATTGGATTTGGCAATGGTACCATTCTACCCGGCCCTATCCTTCATTAGTGGGAGGCCTTGGGTCCCTGGATGTCTTGGCAGGATTGCTAATTGGTTAGAATGGTGGTTCTCAGACTTGGCTAAGTATCAGAGTTGTTTGAATAATTAAAATAAATAAGAATGCCAATTCCTGGTTCCCAGTCCAGACCCGCTGAATCTGACCCCCTTCAGGTGTTTCTTGCACACAGCAAGGTGGCAGGCATTGGGTTAGAACAGGAGGAGGCCAGAGTGCTGACGGAGCCCACTGTGTGTCGCAATGAGTTTTCACAGAGAAATCTTGGTGCTCAGGCCACACAGAGGCTCAGCAATGTGAACCTCTGTTCCCATGGGAACTGAGCCAGAAAGGTCTCTCTGAACTGAGGGAAACAGCCTGCAGAACCTTGGGAGGAGGGAGTGCCCAGACTTCACTCAACCAGGAGGCCAGGGAAACAATGGGGCAGCAGTTTCAACCTCCAGTGAAGGGGGGGTGGGGTGAATTGGCTCCAACCAGGTGAAAACACAGCTCTCCTGATGGAGGAGAAGGAACCCAAGTTTTGAAAAAAGACTGAAATGCACTTCAGAAAACTCAGGTGGAGCATCTTGAGCTAACTAACACATATGCAGACAGGGGCTTGCCGTGACGCTGAGCAATTTCAAGTCAAATGACTGTTTTTATGGGACCTACATTTTAGGATAAATACTATAAAGAAAATAAATGTTAGTTAAAATGAAATAAAAGACACAGAGAAGGAGAAGCTGGAATGTCTTAGCTATTTTATATAAGACTGGTCTTAGGATGGCTGAGTCTTGTCACTGACAGGTAGATTCAGGGAGACAGGGAAATGCTATTCTCTCACATTTAGGAAGAAAGTAGGCAGCTGACTCCAACTCTGCAGAAATAGGTAGATGCCCCCAGGACAGGTTTTGGAGCCTGAAAGAATCTTAGCCCCAATATTTAACTGTTGTGTACTTTTAGGTATATTTCTTGAGCTTTCTATGTCTCACTTTCCTCTTCGGTACGTAGCAAACATCCCAGATTTGGCCTGAAATATGTCTAGTGTGGGCAGTGACAGGGGATTGTGGAGTAGACATGCCAAGATGCATTTTTCACAAGTTTACTTGCTTTCTAAAGGGTATTTGGTGGAAGGAACAGCATTAGTGCTTGGGCAGAGGGGAAGAGGGTTGGGAGAAGCAAACACTGCTTATCTCACAAATTGCTCCTTTAGCCCGGACGTCTAACTTGGCATCTAGATCCTAGGAAAAGAGACAATGCAGGCAGAGACTGGAGAAATGGTTTCTCCTGTGGTCATTTACAAATACACTTGAGATACTGGTGCTCTGGCAGCCCTGTTTGGGGGCCAAGAGGGTCAAGTGAGATGCAAGGCTGGGGAGAGGAAAACGTTCCTCTGTGGGGCTGTTTGTGAGCTCCTGGAAAGGAGTGCCACCTTGGAACTTCAAGGGTGGTAGTGGCTGTAGCAGTGCTCAGGAGAAGGATGCTGGGTAATGAGCATCAAAGTCAGGGAGGAAGTACCTTCATACACCTGCACAGGTGTTCACCGTCCTGGCCAGGAGACAACTGGCAGGTCTGACGTAGAAGGAAAGCTTGGTGGGTCCCTTTAGACAGATGCAGAGAAAACTGTTTATGAGCACACATGAGACAACATTGAGGGAAACTTGGAGTCTTTTCAGCTTGGAGGAGGGGAATGTAATAGTCTACACAACCAAGATAATCACTATCATTATAGCCCAGTTTGCCTAAAAGTCTGGCCCAGTCTGAGAATCGTGGGGACGTATGAACTGGGGATAGCTGGCTTTGACTCGAAGCAAGGTTTCTCCATCTCGGCACTATTGGCATTTTTGCCCAGAGACTTCTTTACTGGGGAGATATCACATGCAGTGTAGGATGTTTGAAGCATCCCTGACTTCTACCCACTAGATACCAGCAGAACCCACCCCCTGCCCCGAGTTGTGACAACCAAAAGTCTCTCCAGATGCTGCTGAATGTCCTCTGGGGGCAAAACAGCCCCCTCCTTGAGAACCACCAACTCAAGGGTTATTATGAGAGCTTAGGATATGGCGTGTTAAATGTCCAGCCCAGTGTCTGGCACTTGGAGTGGATTCGGCAAGTGTTGGTTTCCTTCTCCCTCTGGTCTCTGGCACCAAGACTGCTGCCCTGGTCTGCTGGGCGGGGAGATTCACGTGATCCCCGCCAGGGCGCGTGGACCAGGAGTAGCCAGGGATGCTGTGCTTCTAACAGCCCTCTGCTGTTGGACCTTCAGTAATCTCCCTGGTAACCCGAGCTTCCCGATAGCAAAAGGGGAGGCTCGGACTCGGTGACTTTTAAATGTCATTTTAGGGATGGCATGTCATGGTACTTAGAGTATACAGGCCAGGAGAGAAGAGGACCTCATGGGGAAAAATGGAAGGCCCTGGCTTTGCGAGATGCAGCAACATGATGGCTAGGAGGGGTGAGCTAATTGTTGCCAGATATTTGAAGGCTCAATGTATAAAGGAGAGTGTACTCTCAGGCCTCAGCGTAGTGATTAGTTATGACTGGAATAAAGCCAGGAGCTAACATCAAAGTGGAAATGGAGATGTTTGGCTAAGTAAGGGCCAAGGGAAATCCTGGAGAAGTAAGCTATTTATATAAGCCAGATACCAACAGTCAGGGTGCAGGTAGGCAGGATTCTAGGAGGACCCCGATTCCCAGCCTGTGGTTACACACACCTCCCCCCAGCCATTCAAACACTAATAAGTACTGCTGTGAAGATATTTTGCAGATGTAATTAAGGTCCTAAATCAGTTGACCTTAAGTTAGAGAGATTATCCTGGTGGGCCTGACCTAATCGTGTGAGCCCTTTAGAGGCGGGTCTAGAGGTCCGAGACGGAGGTTGGGATGCAAAGTGTGAGAGGGATGTGATGGAGGAACGTAGATGGCATAGAATGTGGAGGGGGGAGCTTCTAGGAGCTCAGTGCAGCTTCTGGTTGACAGCCAACAAAGAAATGGGGGCCTCATTCCTATATCGGCAAGGAACCCGATTCCAAGCATGAGTGAGCTGGGGAGACGATTCTTCCGCAGAGCCTCCAGGTGAGAACTGAGCTTAGCAGGCACATCGATTTCAGCCTTTGAGGCTCTAAGCAGAGAACCACATTGGGACCCCTTATCTACAGACCCGCGAGATGATGAGTGGATGCTGTTTTAAGCCAGTAAGCAATAGACAACTGATAACGACCTCTGATGTGTCCCCTTGGCTCATTTAACTCCCCTCCAGCACCCCCACCTCTCCAGCTTGGTGGGCAGACATGCCTCTGGGTATTTCTCTCATTGAAGAGTCAGCCACATTCCCACGCTGCTGGCTTCAGGAGACCTCTGTTTGGAGCTATCTTTGTTCCCAACAAGGAACGGCCAGTGGCAGAGCTAAGAAAGTGCAGAAGCAGAGGTGGGGGAAAGGAAGAGGCAAATTCCCTATGGCTTTGACTTCAAGGGAAATGGCAAAATGTTCCTGCCTTGGGTCTCAACCAAATAAAGATTTTTTTTATTATTGTTGTTTTTTCTTCCTGTCACTGTTTATAGATGCTATCTGGTCTGAGATCAGAGCCAGCTCTGTCTTAACACAACCACAGACTAAACGATTCTTGGGGCTGGTGAGAGGAATAATGGGAACTGTATTTCTTAAAGCAAATTGGTAAACAAGACCAGATGCACTCTCTTGTGAGACAGAATGAGGCTAAATGTAAGATCTGCTGTGTGTGTTTGTGTGTAAATGAGGCGTGTGTGAGTGTGTCTTTGCGTAGACAGAACGTTCAGTCCGTGGGTACCAGAGGGTTGTGATGTACGGTGCTTGTGAAGTCATGTTGGTGAAGCTGTCCTGTGGTTGTGGGGAATTACGTGTGCGCATATCCAGGTAGAAGAGCGTGGTAAAGGAGGGGAGTTGTGATGAGGGGGACGTGCGCGTGAAACTGCGACGCTGGTATACTCGTATGTAAACGGGTACGTGTGTGATGGGTGGTGTGTGGTGGAGCACTGCAGTGAAGGACTTATGTGTGTAGTTATTTGTAGAAGTGATGAGATGTGGGAGGTTAGTGGGTGACGACATGGGGTGGCAGAGGAAAATGTAACTGTGGAAGGTACACGTGTGGCGCTATTTGTAGTTGAAGGGTCTGAGGTGTAGTGCATATGAGTGGTAGGAGTGTGCGTTCCCGGATCCTGCTCAACAATTCTCGTCTCTAGTATGTTACCTTGTTTAAATTTTGTCTTTGCACTGATAACTGTCTAAATCTATCTTATTTATATAATTGCGTGTTTCTTTCTCTCTCCACTGGAATGTTAAGTTCCATGAGAGCAGAGCCTATGTCTACCTTGTTTACTGATGTAGCATCAATTTTTGAAATGAAAGGATGTGGGAGGTGACGTGAGAGCGGGGTGTCTGTGCTCATGAGTACTGGTAGGACGGTGGTAGGGAATTTCCTATGATAGTGGGAATGCGATTCGGTAGCTCATTACCTGCAAGTTAGCGAAGAGGCGAAGTGAGGCTGGTAGAGGTGATCGGCTTTATGTGTGACTGCGTACTGTCTGCACATGAGTGTGTAGTGAACGTCTGAGTGTGAACTTGAAGGATCTGCAGTTAGTGGCCTTGCAGAGAGACAAGTGGGGGGTGTATTTATGTTTGAGCAAATGCCATTTGCAATCCTACTGGGGTGTATCTTGTCAGGTGTGGACTCCCTCCAGGTTCCAGGGACCTGAAGCTGCACTGCATCTTCCTAATGAAAAGTCCTGTCTCCACAGCTGGGTCTCGGGAGCCATAATTACCTAGAAAGACACAGATGGGGTTAAGGGAAGAGAGAATTCTGTCTTCTTAACTGGTCCCTCAAATGAGTAGCAGATCTTCTTGGATACCTGTAAGATGTGCTTCCAAAACACGAGGACGCAAAGTCCAGGTGGCTTCATTTGAAATATCAGGTCCCTGTTTCTTCAACTAGAAATTCTAGGCTCATTTTTTCTCTCTAGTTATTTCTAAAGAATTATCCTTTTGCTTGTCTTTACTAGTTTTGCTGATAAGAGCTCTAAGTACCTGCTAATTCTCCTGCCCAGCTCCGAGATTAGAGCGGGTTGGACACCTTTCTCCTTGTCTGAATGACTTCAAAGCCCTCCATCCCAATTTATCTTAAGTTCTATCTCCTCTCACTTTTTGAAAAAAAAAATGCTCTGGGCACTTCTGAGCTTCCAGGTTTAGGATCCATCTTTCTTTTTTCCTTCTCCCACGTCTCTGATGTAGCTGGAGGGTAGTTGATTAACTACAAAGAACCACTGAATTTCAAGTATAGTATAATGCTAAAATTGGCTACCTGGGTAATATGAAAAAAAAGTATTTTTCCTGGAAATCTTCAATCAGATTGTTTGACCTAAAATTTATTAAGTGCTGGAAGCTGTAAAAGGCACCTTTTCTGTCCTCATTTTTCATAACCTACTATGTGAAAGTCATTGTCTTAGAACCTGGAAGTGAAATAGGAGCTGGCAGAGAGAAATTCTATGGAAAAAGAAGTAAAAAAAAAATATGCCTGGTTAAGGGGAAAGGATTCTTGGAAGAACAGCATCCAGAAGGCAGACTTGACTGGCACCACCGTCAGCATCACCATGATCATCACCCTCAGCCTTACCGATAGCCTCATAAGGTTCATAGGATGTGAGTCATTGGTCCCTCCTCTTCTTCTGGTCTTACATTCATATGGAAAAGGCAATAGATATTGGTCCACCCACCCAATGTGGGTTTCATAGAACACAAATTTTATGGGTCACTCCTCTGCCCAGGATCATTCAACTTCCCCTGGTCTAAATTCAAATCAAATACAAATTCTTTTGATAGCCAGTCAGGGCTCACCATGCCCTGATCTTACCTGGTGTAAATCTTATCACCAGGATGAATTCATCCCCCAGTGCCTATCACATGGTACCAGGCTCTGTAAACTGGGGGTACAAAGAGGGGAAAGAGATACAAGGCCCCAACTGTGACCTCAAGGAGCTCACAGTCCAGCAGAAGAGGCAAGGGGTACAGAGATGAGAGCAGCCAAATTCATGCTGGGTGACGGGTGGTTATGAAGGGGGTGGGAAGAGAGATGATGCTGGAGCTGAGCCTTGGAGGATGGTGCAGGGCTGTTGCAGGTGGTTACAAAAAGTGACGGCTTCCTCGGCCATGCTCTCTGGCTTACACATCACACGCCTTCTAACCTCCAGGGCTTTTGATGCTGCATGTCTGTTACTAGAAATGTCCACTGCTTTTTCCCTTGCTTATGTCCTGCCTACCCGGCAGGGACCGCACCCAGTCTCGGCATTTCCATGAAGCCTTCCCTGACCAGTAGGACCCGTCCTCTCTCTCTCTTCTAAACTGCAGTCTAGTCTGTTCCAGATCATTGTGCTCAATAGTGGTGATGGTTTTGCTTCTCTACCAAGGAAGAAAACTCTGAGGACAGGAGGTCCAGCTCTCCTTGGATCCATGATCTGGTAAGGCTGGGCAGCTCCTAGAGAGAGAAAGTGTTTCAGAGCACGTTCTTGAAAGCCAGACCATGAGAGCTGAGATTATGGGGGCTCTGGTGCTTATGAAGTGTGTTACTTGCAGAAAGCTATTGCAATTTCCTATGCCTCAATTTACTCATCTGTAAAATGGGAATGACTAATGAGACTAATGAGAATTAAATAAGTTCATAAGTATAAGGCCTTTAGAATAATGCCTGGGAAGTGGTAAGTGTTAAATAAATGTTGCTTATTATTATTGTTATTTTTATTACATGATGAATCAGCCTTTTCTGCTATTTCATAGATGAAGATGCACAGAGAAGGGAAGTAACCTTCCTAGGGTCACACAGTAAGCAAGTGGCAGAGCTGGGAGCAGAACTTAAGTGCTGTAACTGCGGGCCAGGCCTCTTGCGGCAGTATTCACATCCTGGTTTTCCTACAGATCTCAGCCCAGCCCTTAACTGACAGCTCCGTGTGTCTGTCAAGTGAATGATTGACCACTGAACCCAGCCAGAAGGCCCCAGAACTGGCTGGGTGTGAAGAAAGTAGCTAGCCTGGTCCAAATCTCAGTGGTCTGGGCTCTCCACCCATAGAAAACCTAACCCACCCTTTGGAGAGACACTGCCTGTGGGCTGGAAGAAAGGAAGAGTCGGGGCAGTTTTAAATGAATGCTCTTGGATTGGGCTTAAAAGTTTCACCTTCACTTTCTTTCTCTCCATCTTCTGTGACAACCTGGAGGCAACTTGGCTTTTGCCAGCTTAAGAAGCCGCTCCATTTAAAAGCCATTAGTTTTTAATTGCAGAGAGATCGCATTCCTGCTGCCTGGCTGCAGGTTTTCACTTAGCACCAGGTACTTGGGACCTGATGTGCCAGGCAGGCAGCCAGCCATGCCCCAACGCCCCGCAGAGCAGAGCTGGCTCGCTGCTCTCCCTAACCTGCCCAGGCCCTTTTCTTACCTGAAGGTCCACCTCCCGCTTTAGTTGCACAAGGGAGGATGTGGAGAAGCAGAAGCAATCCTGCGCTCTCTTTCTTCCTCTACATAAACTTGCTGTGTAATCTCGGTCAAGTTCATGTGCTTCTCTGGACTGCAGTCTCTCCATGGTAGTAAGCACCATTTATTGAATGTCTTTGATGAGTGCGATTCAGGCCCATCCTGATTCCTCCAACAAACTAGTTAGAAAGGCTTTATTATCCATTTTATATTCAAAGAAGCAGACTCAGAGAGGTGAAGTGGCTTGCCCAAGGCCGTGTATTTGATGTCAGTGAAACCTGGACTCAGAGCAATGTGGCAGAATGGGAAGAAATACGGTGGTATCAATACAGATTCTGCCAGTACCAACGGGGCATCCTTGAGCCTGTCCCTGCTGCCAAGTGGGGAAGCCTTTTATACGATAAAGAACTTCATATTGGTAATCAGTAATACAGTGATTCCCAAACATGCCTGCACATCTGACTCACCAGAAGCTCAATGAAAACAGATAAACAGATTCCTAAACCTTAACCCAAGCTTAGAGAATCTCAGATCTCTGTGGATGGGACCTGGGAATCTGAAATTGAACAAGCTCACATCTGACATGTGGGAGGATGTGCAAGCTACCACGGATTCACTAATTCTCACGTTCTGTGAGATCGTGCCTGTGTTGGTAAAACACAGCAAGTTACTCTCTAGAGTAACAAACAAATCCCACGTTTTGTTGCATGACTTGACACAACCAAAGTGCATTTCCTGCTCTGGTAACATCTGCTGTCAATGTGGGTGCCTCTCCAGAGCAGCTGTCCTCTGGTAGGGGGCTCCCATCCCAGGTCTTGCTTTAAGGCATCTCCACGGCAACCCATGCTTCTGTGATGCTCCTTGGCAGGAGACGAGAGCCCTGGCAATGGGACACTTCCACCCTAAAGTGGCACACACCACTTCTGCTTAAATTTCATTGTTCAAAGTAAGCCTAATGCTTTATGTTAGGCAAATAAGGGCAAGCATCCCTGTGTGTCCCAAGGTAGAGATGAAGTGGGTATTGGTAAACAATATAAACGGTTATTACAATGATCTCATGGAGCTGCTTGGGTAAAGCCTTCATCTTCACCTGATGGCACACATAGGGAATAAGAAAGAAGGCCAAAGGCCAGGAATAATTCTTGGTAGTAGAAATAGCTGCTTATTCATTTATTGGTTCATTCATTCATTCTAAAAATACTCTCTGAACCCTACTATGCATGGACCACCATGCGACCACCATGCATAGTGGTGCATGATGGACTGGACCACTGAATGAAGAAACAACCATGGATCATATACAGACCACTGAACTTAAGGCATTTGGTCAAATGCAAAAGGCATTTGGATAATGAATAACGAAATGGGTAATAAAAATAAACAGCTACAAATGAAGGCAAGAGCAAGAGAGGACTTTCCAGATGAGGGAAGAGCATGTGTGAAGCCATGGAGACAGGAAACAGCTTAAGATGCTCGCATGCCTGTGAACTTTTTCTGAAGCTGAGGCTTTTGGGAGAAGAAAGAAAAGACTAAAAGATAAAGCTTGGGTGAGGCTGTGAAGATATAAATCAGGAGGGAGTGAAAACCCTGGGGAGCCAATGAGAGAACCTCAGATGTGCTGTACGTTTTCACCCGCATCGCTTTGTTTCTGTCCCTTTGCTGCGGTGGCAAACATTTTGGTTTGGGATAGGCTTGGGTTAGAATAACAACTGCCAATTATGGAGTGACTTGAGGCGGGGTACCCAACTTCCCTGGACCTCAGTTGCCTCATCTGTGAAGTGGGTGTCGGCAGACATGGGAATGTCTCACTAAAGCCTCCCTTCAGGAGGGAGTCTGCCTTGAAGGGTGGAGTCGGCTGACAGTCCCCAGTTGTCATACCTTCAGGACCCACTGGGGCATTTTTATGTTGAGGCCACACTCTCCCTGGGCTGTCCCCACCCAAGGGTTGCGCACACTGGGGGACTGTAGTTGGTGCTCCTGCCCACAAGGGGAACTCCTTTTGTTCTGGGTCTCCCATCAGCTCATATTCCTTTTCATTATAGGCTATTACAAGCTACTGAATATAGTTCCCTATGGTAGGACCTTGTTGTTTATCTACTGTGTAGATAATTTGTTTGTGGCTGCTAATCCCAAACTCCTAATTTATCCCTCCCCCCTTCTTCCCCCCGGTAACTGTAAGTTTGCTTTCCATGTCTGTGAGTCTCTTTCTGTTTTGTAAATAAGTTCATTGGTGTCATTTTAAAAATATTCCACATATAAGTGATAGCATATGACATTGTTTCTCTGTCTAACTTGCTTAGTATGACCATCTCTAGGTCCATCCATGTTGCTGCAAACAGCGCTATTTCATTCTTTTCTATGGCTGAGTGGCATTCCTTTTTTATATATAATACAACTTCTTTCTCCATGCACGTGTCAATGGATATTTAGGTTGTTTTAGTTGGTTCTTATGTTTTAAAATATACTTCTGTTACATGATTTATCAGCTTTAAATAATACTTTTTGACCTCTGGCTGTGAAAGATTATATGTATAAACACACACACCACAACTTCTTTATCCAGTCATCTGTCGAAGGACATTCAGTTTGCTTCCATGTCTTGGCTACTGTAAATAGTGCTGCTGTGAACACTGGGGTGCATGAATCTTTTCAAATTTGAGTCTTCTCTTGATATATGCCCAGGAGTGATTTTCTTCACAACATTTATTGGTCATCTTTGAAAGATCTGGGTTTGTTGTTGTTGTTGTTGTTGTTGTTGTTGTTGTTGTTGTTGTTGTTTTTGCTAGCGGTCACCAGCCCTCTAAACCTCCCAAAACAACATAAGCTCCCTGAGAACAAGGATCTCCTCTGTCTTGCTCACCTCAGGATGCATTCTTGGAACCTAAAACAGTGCTAGTATCTCAATAACTCTGTATTGAATAAATCAGTTTATCAAAGAATGACTACTTTCCATATTAATTCATGAACATACGAGGTAATTTTTTTCCTACAGGAAAGTGTATCATACGTGTTCCCATTACATCGGGTGAGCAGGACTTGGTGGGTGCGACTGTACATTGTGTTTCTCCCTCTGATCTCTGAGACTTCTCTGTGGGTTAGTTTTCACCCTGACCCTGGAGGAAATCTCATGCAGGCACCACAACTTTTGGAGTTCCTCTCATTCTTAAGAAGACTTTCATTTTGGCAATTAAACAGTTTAATCCAACCTAGTGTTTTAGGTTGAACCATGAGAAATTGCCAATATTTGATGCTTTTGGATCTGTTTAAAGGACAGTTTCACGTGATTCAAACTAAGAACGCAGTGTAAAGCCAGCTTGTAAACTGGCCCCCTGTGAGGACAGAGGCCGTGGCTGGCTTCTTGTCTTCCTCTTGACCACCTGCTTCCTCTTGACCACAAGGTGCTGCTTGTGTCACGTTCAACGTCAGCCCAGATGAAGAGGGGATCAGGGAAGGGGCGTACTTTCACGTGGCTGACGTTGCAGGGAGCTGATGTTGCGTCTAGGCTTGGTGAACGGTCAAAGCGGACTTTTCCTTCCTGGATCACTTTTGTCTGCTTTTCTTGGGATCATCCATCAGCAAAATCCCTTTCCTGAAACCAGTGTGCTCTCTGGGGGGCAGTCTTGTGTTTCCCATCCGCCCTTGGTCTTCTGGCAGTGCATTCTCTCACTGGGTGCCTCTAGACTTCTCATGGACAGAATTCTTCAGAGATGCTCCTGGAAAGCTTTCTTAGTTATGGCTGATATCTGGTGCAAGGAAATACACACCTCTGCCCCAGCGTCAGTGAAGGGTTGAATTTCACCCAGTAGAACTCCACTCACAGTGGGCTTGGTCACTCACGCCTTTCCTAATGCCCTATAATCCCCAGGGATAGAGGTCAGTTCTCTCCGTGGCTTCGCTAACCCTCTACAGTCTAGTTTTTTGTATCTGTTTACATATATTTATTAAAGTATAATCAGTTTACCATGTTGTGTTATCATCTAATTTAATGTCAAGAGGTATCGCACTTCCTTCCATTTTGAGGGGAAAGAGGAAGAAAGACGCTGTAACATCCCAGCAGCCCTCTCCAAAGGGCTCTGCTCTCCCAATACTCCCGACTCAGCATTTTTACAGGCTGGAGGTAAGGGATTTTGCCGGCAGAACCAGTTTTAACATGTTCTTTCCACATCCCATATGGGGATATGGCATCTCATTTTAGGATATGGGGGTGTATGTCACCCATTGTACATTCTAGCCCTTTGGGATTTCTGCTGAGACTCTGAGACAACAGAAAGAGCTCCCTGTGGCATTCAGCTTCACGTACACACAGTTTTTGATCAAGTCCAGCCTTTGTCATTCTATTTCAGAAATGACAGCACAGCACAGGCAATTCTGCAAAGTACAGCTTCTTCTGAGCCCATTAGGGGAAGTTTCAGGAAACAACCTGGCTGCCTGTTAGAAGATTTTTATCAGTTGGCTTCTGAGAAAGATAGATTACAAGGGCAGTGTGTGATCACTACTGCGAGGGAGACTTTCAAAGTCAGTTTTCTGCTGGAAAAAGCTACTCAAAGTATATTGACTAACTGACTGACCACTCACAGGATTGGATCATTTAAACATGGCAGCTGCTGACAGAGCTTGATGAACATCAAACCTCATATGTGATTTTTTAATGACATTGCACAAAGAATTCAAACCTCATGGGGCATAGTGACAGGCACAGTAAAATTCTAGGATTCCTGTCTTTTCTACCAGCATATAGATGATGTAGGGTAGTTGCTTAGGGCCCAGGTTTTGGGGTCAAGCAGACCCACATTTGAATTCCTGCTCCCCTGCTTACTAACTGGGTGTCATTCATCAAATTTTCCTCATCTGGAAACCGTAATTTGTAGGGTTCATGAGAACATTCAAACAAGGTAAATTACTAGTGCTGTGCCTTAAATACTTACTATGCGTAAACATAAATACTTAATATATATTAAATATAGTGGGTTCGTTTTCACCCTGACCCTGGAGGAAATCTCATGCAGGTACCACAACTTTTTGAGTTCCTTTCATCCTCAAGAGTAATTTCATTTTGGCAATCAAATGATTTAATCCAATCTAGTGTTTTAGTTTGAACCGTGAGAAATTGCCAATATTTGATAATTTTTGATCTACGTAAAGGACAGTTTCACATGGTTCAAACTAATAATGCAGTGTTAAATATTTAATATATATAAACTAAATACTTTATATATATATACATATATATACAGTATATATATTTTAAATACTTAAATACTTAATATATATAAACTATTATCACTATTTAATTCCAGTCGAAGCAAAGGCTTTGGCATTTTTGTTAACCAATGAAGCATTACCCCTCCAGTTACCCTTTAAAATTTTTGAGACAACACTAAACTTACCACAAAAAACAAAACAAAAAAAAACAACCACACACACTACAAACACTTTTTTTTCCCTAAGCCATTTGAGAGTAAGTTGGCACCCTGATGTCCAATTACCCAAGAATACGTCAGTGTGTATTTCCTACAAACAACGACATTCTCCTATATAACCACAACATACCACTCAAGCCAGGAAGGTAGCATGAAGACATCACCGCCATCCACTCCACAGATCCATTCACATTTCTCCAGTTGCCCTAATAATTTCCCTTATACCTAAAAGACTGACTTATAAATCATGCATTCCATCAAGTTTCATGTAATTCTGGTCTTCCTTGGTCATTTCTCAATCTTTCTTTGACTTTCATGACCTTGACACTTTTGAAGAGTACAGGTCATTTATTCTGCAGGATATCTCTCAATTTGGTTTTATATTATATTTCCTTATGATTAGACTGAGGCTCTGCAGCCTTGGCAGAAATGCTGCGGAAGTGATGCGGCGTTCTTTTCATTGCATCCCATCCGGTGGGTGGGTGATCCCATTTGTTTTCTCGCTCTCTTAAGTAAGGTGGAGTCTGCCAGACTTCCCCACCGCAAAGTCACTACTCTTCCTTTTGTAACAAATACGTTTTCTATGGGAAAGTACTTTGACATTATGTAAATATGCCACTGTCATCACACTTGTAAGTTATTTTTATCAATATGAATTAGTGGTTTTCTATTTTATTCAGTGTGTTACAACCTGTTATTATCCTTACGTATTTGATTACTCAAGTTGTTCCCAATTTGGCCAGCGGGGTTCCACTCAAGCTGGGTTGTGGGTCCCTTTGAAAATGTTCCTATTATTTCTTTCTGTTACAAGATGTTTCAGTCTCATCTTGCACATCCCCTGCCCACCCCTGGAATAAGCTGTTTCCCAGGGAGTTCAGGTTGCTTTCAGGGGAGAATGGTATTGAGAAGCCAAGCTATGAGCTCTGGGTGTGTTCATTGCTACTGGGATGTCACTACTCCCAGCTCTCCTTGGTAGACAGAGCCAGGGAACCTATGTGTGTATATTCACACGTTGCCATTTGTTTCTGTCTATCTATATTAAAGGCCATGCATTTGGCCTGACTGTAATTCAACACTACAGTTTCATTCTAATTTTCTGCCTTTCCATATCTGTATCTCCCTTCTCCAAACGGTTCCCACTGTCCTTACTTTATTTACGTATTTGGTCAATCCCTTGGGCACAACAAATCTCCCATCTCCACTGCCTCCCCTACAGCAGATGGCCCCCTCACTCCATTTGAATGCCAACAGTCCATGCAGGGCCCACCGCACTGTATGGACACCTCTTCACCCTGCTGGGTCTTGGATACCCCCGCCCTGGGCTGCCCCCACATGTAAGTACACTCTTGAGAATTATCATCAGTACACTCTTGGGATTTGGGACCCTCTGCGAGGCACCCCCTCCTCACTTTGTTCATGCTCTAATTCTCCACTCTAAGCACATCCCCTTGCCTCACCCGACTTGATACTCCCCGGAGTCGGCCCTTCCTGGGGGTCCTGCTCTTCTTCCCGCTCAGATTCTCACTTCCCAGACTGGGCAACATGAACAGACACCCTTCTCACTTCACCTGGGCCCTGAGGGCTACTCTTCTTTATGGACGCCCCTCTCACCACACTTGGGGTGACCCCCCCCTGATGTGCACAGCCTCCCCAGATGCCCCAGGTCCTGACATTTCACATCAGGTTGCCCCTTTGCTGGTTGTCCTCCTTACCTGGTGGGGCTCAGGTTACTCTGCTCCGGGCAGTCCTCCCTGCTCCCGGGCTGGACCTCTGACTCTGGGGGACTGCAGCCCTCTTCCCCATAGGTACCCCACCTAATAGACTTAGGACTGAATTATTCAGCAGATATTGAGAGAGCAAGGGGAGGAGGTGGGAAAAGAGGGGAAGAAGAAGAGGAAAGAAATATTTGAGGAAAGACATTGATCTTTAACAACCAAAGTCAGCATTTTCACAAATATGTGCATAAATTAATAAAAAGCTAGATCCTCTAACACTTTTTTGAAGCAGCACTTAAAAGAAGATCATAGACTTAAAAAAAAAGAGTTATTTCAAAATATTTCTTTGCAGGCAGTGTTTTCATGTAAGTAAAACTGACCTAAGCCTGTTGCTTCATCTTTCAAATAGGATCAAAGTCTTGTAGCTACCAGCATCGCAGAGATGCTGTGGGGTCAGATTAATAAACGTGGAGTCACTCTTTAAACGTTAGCGTTATCTAAGGGGAAAAGTAAAATCTCCAAGATAGCACCTCAGCTTTCCACACATCCAGGAACCACCTCATTCCAATAACTTGCTGTTCTCTAAGAGAAAGGGTCCAGGGTCCCTGTCCATCCCTCTTCCGCTCCTATCTTGGGTTCTCCCTAAAGACGTAGCAATGTCAAGATCACAGCATCCCCCACCTCAGTCCGCGAGGAAGAGTTGGAAGGGGGAGGCTGGCGTTAACGGCCTTATTCCAGGCTATTTTATGAGGACCAGGATCCTGATGGGTAGAACTTTCAAGGGACTCAGAGGATAGTGCACATGTCATTCTCCTTCTGCCTTCCGTAAGTCAGCGATGGTACAGACTTACTTCTCTCTTTCTCTCCTTTTCGGCTGTTCTCTTTTCTCCCAAGAGACAGCGTGTCCTATAGATGTTGCCCTAGGCTGGAGGTCTGTGGGCAGCCTAGGAAGGTTGGCTCTCTGCCATGGAGAAAACACTTTTTTCTCTGGATCCTGTTTCTGTGGGGCCTCTAGGTTCACTGAAGTAATTAGGATACATATTTGAACAATGGGAGGAAACAGACATGGTAGCCCTTTGGCTTGATTGATTTAAGGCTATATTTAGAGCTAGGAAGTGTCGGAAAAAAGAAATCCTACACGATTATTAGAGTCCTGTCTCTAATGTAATTCCCCTGTCTTGCTCTTCTTTCTTTGTGTATATAGTTCTTTAAGACCTATGGGAAGGAGATGTGGCTTGTTCCAGCTAGAGTTGGGTATTCCTGTGTTTTCTTCATTCCCTTGGTAACTATTTATCAAGCTTCTATGTGCTAGGCATGTTTTAAAGATGATGATATATAGTGATGAGCATATGAGATATGATTTGTCTCCTCTGAAACTTGGAGTCAAGTGAAAGAGACCTTAAACAAGAAAACCACTTGTAAAATTACAAATTACATCACTGGAAGCTACGGCATTTAAACTAAGCAGAACTTAGCCAGGTAGAGTTGAAAAAAACTTGTATCAGGTAAGAAGCAGCAGCACTGTGCAAAGGGCCTGGGCAAGAAATAATTTGATGGGTTCAAGGGACTGGAAGAAGGGCTGAGGGTAAGGAACAAGGGGGAATAAAAGCCTGAAACAAGACTGGAGACAAAGCTGCCCGATCACCCTGGACTTGTAGGTTGATAAGAATTTCAGGCTTTGCCCTAAGTACATGAGATCCATTGAAAGATATTATGCAGCAGAGTAGCATAATTTATTTTAAAGATATTCTTCCTACTTTGTAGAAAATGAGTTGAAAAGGAGCAAGATTAAAAGGCAATAGGCCATTAAGGAGCTATTGCAGTCATCTAGGTGTGAAATGATGGCAGCTTGCACTGAGAGTGCAGCAGAAAGGCCCCCATCTTTCATCCTCAGCAGACCCAGGCCGGGTGGAGGTGGTGGAGGCCCACAAGGGGATTGGAGACATGACTCCAGCCTCGTTAGATCAATCTCCTAACTTTTGGTCAAACCAGCCATCCTAAAATAGGATTTTATTTTCCTCTCATGTGAGAATCAAATTCATTATACTTTGTAATAGTTGGGGATATTCACCGATTCATCATTCTACATATTAGAGGGGGCATCTGAGGTATGTCGCCTCTGAGATGGCCCACATGAGCCGTGCTTCTTGGTGGTCATGTCCTTGTGTCATCCTCTGCCCCCGGCAGTTGGCTGTCAGCTGGACTTATTGATTCTCTTCTAATGACTAGACTACAGGAGAAGGATCAGGTGTCATTTCAGATGTTAGACCCCATTAAGACTGTGGCTCGTTCCTTCTGAGGGAAGCCAGCCGCCCAGCGGTGAGCTGCTCTATGGAAAGGCTACTCGGCAGGGAACTAACCTCTCCAGCCAGCAGCTGGCGAGGCCGTGACGTCGGCCAGCAGCCACATCAGTGAGCTTGGAAACAGATCCTCCCCCAGTCAAGTCTTGACTGTGACCTCAGCTAACACCTTGATTACAATCTGGTGAGAGAGAGATGTGGAGCCAGAGGCACCAGCTAAGGTGTGCCCAGAGTCCTCACCCAGAGGAACTGTGACGTAACAGGTGTCCCTTACCCTAAACTACAAGTCTGGGGACAGTTTTTGTACAGCAGTGAATACATAATACAGCAACATTATGAAATGTCCCATATACTTTTGAACTGTCTCTGAAAACAATCTTGGTGTTTTTCCTCAGTCTTCTACAGGCGCATGAGTGGTTCCATTCCCATCAGGACAGTGGTCACCAGCCACAGAGGGAAAACGTTCCTGGACACTTTGGTTTCAGTTCTAAAAGAACCCTGGAGACCAATGTCCAGCCCTCTCGGAGATACATAAGTGGAGATTCAGAGAGGAGGCAGATCTTTCAGCTCACTGGTTTCAGCTTCACTAGGGGTAATGTCTTTGGTCTTGTAACTTCCAGGTTGATTTAGTATCTCAGTATTCTAGCTTTCAAGGCAATGAGCCAGAATCTCTGATAAGAAACTTCTAGATGACATTCATCAGAGTATTGGCACTGTGTTATTTTCCTATGGCTTCTGTAAGAAATAGCCACAAATGTAGTGACTGATGACAGCACAGATTTTTTATTTTACAGTTCTGGAGGTTGGAAGTCTAAAATGAGTTTTTCTGGGCTAAAATCGAGATGCTGGTAGGGCTGATTTCATTTCTGGAGGCTCTAGAAAATGTATTGACTTGCCTTTCCCAGCTTCTAAAGGCTGCCCACACCACTTAGCTCTTGGCCCACTTCCATCTTCAAAGCCAACAAGGGCAAGTTGAGTCTTTTTCACTCTGAGATGCATTTTCTTCTGCCTCCCTCTTCTCCATTTGAAAACTCTTTTGATTACGCTGGGTCCACCTGGATAATCCAGGACAATCAGCCCATCTAAAGTCAGCCAATAGGCAACCTTAATTCTGTTTGCAACCTTAATGCTTTATCATGTATAGTAACATCTTCACGGGTGCTGGCAACAGTATGCGGACATCTTTGGGGTGAGCACATTGTTCTGCCTACCATACGTACTTCCCTTCTGTCTCCCTTGGCATCTGTTGATTGTTGTGGAAATGTGATATCATCATCATTATTTACCAAATACATATGTTCTTCCCTCTCTCCCTTTAAAGTTACATCTTCCATGTGCCTCCTCGGCAGCCACTACCTTGTAGACAAGCCATTGACTGAGTGTACACCCAGGTTTCCCCTCCGGTCATTTCCAACCTCATTTCCACCTGAAACAGCAGGTGGCAAATGATCCAACTGGATTTTTGTGAAAACTGAGATCAACACTTGGAAATGTAGATGCGTGCTGGCATCTGGAGGGAAGGAGGGCGTCTAGACTTTCCACTGACTGTCGATGATGCCTAGTGTGGGGATGGCCACGTGTTCTGCCATCCCAAGGACACATCCTGTCTTCATTTTTCTGTGGGATCTTTGTTGGTGGCAAAAGTTCATTGGGCTTGTGAGATGAAGTATATGATGAGAAAGGTAGAAGAAAAATTTCTTGGTTCAGGTGCATAATTCATGAAGTCTGAACATTAATATTAATGATCCTGTCCACCAAAGTTAGGCAAATGAAATATGCAAAGGAAGATAAACTTGGAAGCTCAGATACTTCAGGTCTTTCAGACCTAGTTCCCCTGAGGGGATAGCTAAAAATGTATGGCTAGATTTGTATAGCAAATTATAGCTTGCTAAGAACCTTCACGTTTATTAATTTGTACTGTGCTCGCAATAGTCCTGTGAAGTAGGGGAGGCAGAGAGGAGCTTTCATTTTGTGGACGGGGAAAGTGAGGCTCCAGCAAAGTCCCATAGTCTGACAGAGTCTACCTCCACTTCGAGCAAGAATTCAGGTGACCCAATTCCAAATCCCACGTTCCCTCCATGACCTCACTCTGTTATGTTAGCTGCTACGTGATATAATCAAGGTGACACACAAAGCCCTCTTTATGTTAAATAAAGCAAAAAGCCCAACAACAGTAACAAATAAAAACCACTGTGCCAAGAACATTTTAAAACCTCTCTGTCTTGTAAAATTTTCCTCTGAAAAATGAGAAATAAATGAGGCTCATTGCATATGTTTCTTGGGTGATTAAATGAAATAATGCACAAACAAAAGTCAACATGGTGCCTGAAAATAGTAATCATTCAGTGAATGGCAGTTATTACAAGAACCAAGTAGCTAAATAAGATGGTTTTTAGGCAAAATCGCCTTTATTTACTTATTAATTCAACACATACGTATTGAACTTCCTTTTAACAGCTTTTTTGAGGTATAATTGATATACAAAAACTGTGTATACTTAATGTGTACAATTTGATGAGTGTGGATATATGCACGTACTTGTGAAACCATCGCCACAATCAAGGTAATCGATGTCCATTACCGTCAAAAATTTCTTGAGTTCTCCTACGTTTTTGTGGTGGGGACACAATGTCTTTCATGAACATCATTAACTGTTGCCTATGCAGAAATTCTGCTACGTACTACACGCCTGTTCTGAACACTGGGGTTATAATAGTAAGCAAAAAAGACAAATATCTTCTCCTTTAACCTTTTAGTGCAGGAGGTTGACAATTAACAAATAAGAATAGTAGTCACCTGGTAGTCAAATGGATATAAATTAGGCAGGGTAAGGAGAGGTATGGAGTTCAAGAGGGACGTGAAAATTCTCTCTGAGGAGCTGACATTCGATCCACATGAAGTGAGGGAGTAAACCACAGCCTATCTTGGGGAAGAGTGGTGCAGATGTGGAAAACAGCGAATTCCAAGTTCCTGGGACATCAGGTGTTTAGCAACCCAGAATGCTGGCTTGCATCTTAGGGATTTTCAGTAAGGCTCAAACTCAAGGCACCGTGTGCTTCCACTGTCCACCTCTGCCCCAAGCCTGCTAGCATTCACCTCCCAAGTCTCTGCAAGAAGAATTCCCAGCATGAGGCTCCAGGTAGAAGGCAGAAGTTCACCTTTCACCTTTTGTTCCAGGGCACCACGTTTTTACCCTGAAACTGGTTGAGGAAGTTCTCTGTCAAGTCTGCATCCTGTCCCTGCTTAGGCTCAACTGAAAAATCTTTTCTACAACCTGATTGTAGCATCACTGCACTCTGCTTACCTGTTTATTTAATTCAACAAATGTTTTTTGGACATCCACTATGTGCTGGCGTAGTTCCAAGCACGGATACACAACTCTTTATCTCTCTCCTTTTACCTGTGGTTCGTTCCTGGAGGGCAGAAATTATGACTACTTCTTTATGGCAGTCTCCCCAGCAGCTAGAATTTCCTTGATAAGAATCATACGCTTAAGAGATATTTAGTGAATAATCACACTAAAATTCAGTGCCTTTCTTACTCTTTGTATTTCCTTACCTTTTCATAAAAATAACATTAAATCCCTTATATTTTGCCTCACTGAAGTTTTATAGGCTCTTTTGTATAAGTTATGCCATTGGGAATCAGCAGACACCAAAATGTTCAGTAACTTCAATTCAGTAATTATACTTTTAGGAAATTATTTCAAGTAAATAAAAAGAATCTCACCAAACATTTGAGTGTAAAGATACACTTTCAAGCATTATTTATATTAATTCAAATTGTCGCAGTCTATGTATGTCCAGCGATACAGTAACACTCATGTAAAATATGTTCCTTTCTGTACATTTGTACCTTTCTTCTTCTTCTTCCCCTACTCCTTCTTATTCTAATTTTATTCTGATCTTCCATTCTATTTTCTTCTTTCAAATAAAGCTATATTACCCAGGAGTCAAATGAGAGCTTGCCATTTTGAAAGATGCTAACTATAGGGTTGAGGGAGAGAGTTAGGTCTACCCTGTAAAACATTGTAGAGAGTTATTAATATTTTACCTTTTTGAGATAGGCACATTTTTCTTGAAACTTTACCTTTAGACATAATTTGAGATGGTTATTCCAGAGAAGATGGACCTAGGTTTCTGCCAAATGCCTTGGAAAACAAGACTAGGACCATTTTAAATGAAATTCTTAGCTAGACATTCAACAGTTAGAGTGAATTCTGACTGCAACCTTGTATTGCTGGCCGGTTTGTGTTTATAACTTCTCACGGAATATTTTTCCTCTCCACTCCTTGCTAAGGTTTCTTGGGTAAACTTCTTTTCTTGCTAATTTCTTTGTGGTCCTTCAGGATGTGTATTTCTAATTCTCCTGTACACTAAAGTGTACTAAAGCCCTGTAGAGCCTGGCTTTATTGAGGAGATCTTGTGTTAGACGCCCTCTTGTCTTGGGTGGACTCTGCATTTTGTATTCTGTCTCTAAGCCCCGTAAAGTTGCAAAAACTTAAGTTTCACAAAGATCAGAAAATGCCCCTCCAGGCACCAGGCAGCTTCAGAGCTATCTTATATCTCTAGGTCCTTATTATGAGCATCACTTAACTTCTTGCCAGCTCAAAGAAGCATTCAAAAAGATATCAAAATGTTTTACTCAGCACTTACAGTTGTTTTCAGCAGGAGGGTTGATAGTGGGGAGCTGGTAGAAGACACCTGGTTGACTATGGTGCTAGAAAACACAGGTCCTTCTCTCAATAAGAGAAAGAATTTGGACACAAACCCAAATTTGCCTGCCTGTAAGGACACGTAACCATTCTATTGTACAGCTTCTGACCATATTACATCTAATATCAAGGTAGTGATACTTCCTCTCTGTTCCAGTTGAGTCAGATTTGAGCTTGGGTGCTACCGTTAAATCTAAGAATGCATACGACTTTTCTTCCTGACTTAGCTCCAAAATACAGCTTTGTTTCTGTTCATTCTGAAGCAGACAAAGCAGCTGAACCTGGTGGCAGGAGTGCAGCAGACAGTAGGTTAAAGGGAGCAAGTAGGATTTGCTTCTTGGAGTGTTGTTTTACCTGATGAGTGATAACTAGTCCATCTTCCCGCTCCATTCACCTCCAACTTCTTTCTCCCTCCCTGGTCAAAGCAGGCAGCATTAGTCTCAGAATCCAAGAGGGAGGTAAAGTCAATTGATGGACTGTCACGTATTTGTATAAAATTTGGTTTTCTTTTTATTCTTCAGTAAGATACTCAGACACATTGCAATGTGTAATATAAAAACCATAATAGGTAAACATTTTACTAACATTTCCTCAGACTCCATCTAAACTAGGCATCAGCTTTTTCTGATGTCCTCTAAGAGTTTACCATGTAAAAAATACAACTAAGGAACATTTTGCCAGCTGCATACTTTATTTATACAAGAGATAACTAAAATTCTAGGCATACCTGAAAGGGACAGGTGTCCTTCAAATGCGTAGGTTGAGTCATTCAGCTACCCATCTCGTTGCCCATCTGTCCATTCACCCATACATCCACTAATTCAGTAAGCCATTTGTCTATCAATCTATCACAAATACAATTTCTCCCTCTATCCATTTACTTGCACACATCCATCCTTCAATCCATTCATCCAACCACAGTTCTATCCATCAGTATATTTCCCATCCCACAGTTATCCACCCATCTATCCATTCATTTACATCTTCACCTTACTGCTACCCATTTATCTATGTACCTGGCAAGCCATCTCTTGATCTATCCATCAGTCTATTTTAAAACTATTTGAACAGTTAATATGTAAAAGATGCTGAATTGGTCTATAGGTGTATACAAAGGTAAGTACCACCATGATATAAGGCAGAGTGTGGCAAGTGCTTTCATATAAACAAAGTATTTGGGAAATCTGAGAATGGAGCAGTTAGTGTTTCAAGGGAAAGAGACAGAGAAAGTAATGAAGAGAAACGACATTGTATTTGGCCTGTAAATAATACGCAACTTTCAACAGGTAGAAATTAAATGGGTATAATTAGGGCTCCTGGCAAACATAGGGTTCCAGGAGTTCTTTCAATTCTCAGAGACCTATATTCTTCCCAATGATACGAATCATAAGTTCCCTTTGGCTTATGCTATTTTAAGCTTCCTTTCTATCACTTAGATGAACAGTGTCTTGACTCTGAAAAAACCTGAATTCCCCCATCTGTTGAGTGGCAGCATGTACTGTTGGGGAGCTTCAATTCTAAATCGAGCAGAGCTTTGTTGAGGGTAATAATTATTGTCTCATAAAGTTACCAGATACTATTTTTAAATATCTGCACACTGAAGGTGCTCACTAAATGGTTCTTATTCTTTAATTCTTATGTAAATATCTTCAATATCTACAAGTGCCCATGTAGCCTTTAAATAAGAAAAAAATAACTCTGATTCCATCTGTTGTGTATCCCTGGCCCTGAACACCATTATCCCCATTTACTAATTTATTAATTCATTCAATAAAACATTTAATGAGTACCTACTTTATGTCATATTTTACTGTGTATATATTTATGTATGATATCTTTTAATCCCAAAACCTATCAAAGAAGTATTATTATTCCTATTCTAAGGACAAAGAAACTGAGGCTCGAGGAGATATCTAAAGTCAAATGATTAGTAAGAGGCAGAGCTGGGTTCAACACCTGTGATGTAGATGTTAGTACAACACCTATATGCAGATATCGGTACAGGCCTTCCCTGGCTTACAACGTGGTTATGTCCCTATAAACCCATCATAAACTGAAAATATCATTAGTCAGAAGTGCATTTAATACACTTCACATATTGCACATCACATCTTAGCCTAGCCTATTTAAACATACTCAAAACACTTACATTAGCCTATAGTTGGGCAAAATATCTAACTCAAAGTCTATTTTATAAAGTGTTGAAAATCTTATCTAATTTATTGAACACTGTAGTGAAAATGAAAAACAGAATATCCTGGGTACAGAATGGTTGTAAGCGTGTTGGCTGTTCCCCTTCGTGGCTGTGTGGCCGGTGGGGACCTGCAGATCACTACAGCTGCCCGACGTCAGGGGACACTATTGTACCGCGTGTCGCTAGCCCAGGAGGAGATCAAAATTCAAAATTCAAAGTATGGTTTCCACTGAACGCATGTCGCTTTTGCACCATCATAAAGCCGAAAAATCCTAAGTCAAACTATCGTAAATTAAGGATCGTTCGTATCTCAAGATGAAGAAGCCGAGAGGTGGAGAGTTTACACAACTTACCTAAGGTCACGGAGCTAGTAAGTGGCAGAAGCGGAAGATGAAGCCAAGTGCCTCTGCCTCCAAAGTCCGTGTAATCACCACAATGTCTATTTTTCCTTCCAAAGCTTGTAGGAGAGATGAGAAGCATGATCATCATTGAAACGCAAGGTTGAAAAGGACTGAAAAGAACAAAAGACAGATACAGGGAGAGATGATGTCTGGCTAAGCAGGGTCAGGGAAGACTTCCAACAGGAGGAAGCACTTAAGTTGGGCCTTAGAGGTGAATAGACTAGGATATACCAGAAGAGGTGGCACCGGGCATCCCAGGCTTTGGGACAAAAGATGAAGTGTCACACCAGCAAGAATGCAGCATGCAAGAAATGGGTGAGCAAGCAAGTTAGGTTGGAGGTGGGCACCCAGGATGCAGAAACCCCCCCACTTCAGCTTCCACATCCTGAATATGAAGGTAGGAGATCAACTAATCAAAAAAAAAAAAAAAAAAGGCAAGACAATGTATCTGTTACAAAAGGTAAGACAAAGCTACCTCCCTCTTGGTCCTATCGTTCTGCCTCCTGTGAAGCTGAGGCCCAGGGCCACTTGGACTGAGTGAGGAAGAGGGTATTGAAATGAACCGCCAGACATGGTTTTAGCGAAATGGGAAACAGAATGGCGGAGTTAAGCAATAGAATTAGCACCGGCACTGGATTCAGACCGCCTGCCCTTGGAGTCCCAGTTTTGCTGCTTACTGGCTGTGTGACCTCAGGCAAATGCCCTCAGCTCCCTGAGCCTTAGGGTCCTCATCTTTCAAATGGGGACAGTGGTGCCTATCTCATAGGCATGTTGTGTGATGACCATAGGTACGAAGCTAGCACATGGTCGCTATTCAATCAATGTTTGGCTTTGATTCCCCAGCATTAGGAGAGAAAAGGAAAAGTAAAGAAAGAATGGTGGTGGTCTATAGGGAGGGAAGAGGGACAAGGGCTCATAGTGGACGGCAGAGGTGGCAAGTGCCTTCCTGGGAATTGTGAAACCTGTGCCGTCTTAAGTGTTTTCCCCAGTTCCACCCACAACATTTCCTGCAGCTCTGACAGTGCTTGGAATCAGATTATCAAGCATTTTTGAGCCTTCACTGCAGCAATTAAGGGCTCATGAAACCATTCTTACGAGTATATAATTAACTGAGCTCCATTTGGGGTTGCCAGAGTGAGACTGCCATGTGGGGAACTCAGCGCTAACCCCTGCAGCCTCCGGGAGCCTAGGGGAGCAGGCTGGATTCGGTCTTTGGACCAGCGCTGTCCAGTAGGAATATAATGTGAGCCATACATGTAATTTCACATTTTCCAGGAGCCACAGTAATAAAACACAAACAGGAGAAATTAATTTTAATAATATAAGTTATTAAACCCAGTATATCCAAAACATTATCACTTTGACATTGAATCAGCATGAAATATTATTAACGAGATAATTGAATTTTTTTTATCACACTGAGCCCTGGAAATCTGGTGGGTATCTTACGCTTACAGCACGTCTCAGCCCAGTTACAATTTAAGTGCTCAGTAGCTACATGTGATTACTGAACTGGGCGTCACAGCTACCTCTGTAAGAAATAGCCAGGGCGAGGCAGTATGAACAGCATGGGTTTTATGGTGCCGTAGTTAGGATGTCTCACCTCTGACCTCTCCCACTTTTCGCTCATGCTTGACCATTGTACACAGACACGGAGCAGGTCTCACCAAATGCCTGCCTGCCTAGTCCTCACAGAACCGTTGCTGATTGGAGGAGACGTCTGGGAGGTGCCAGGTGCAGATTCCACCTGTCCTCTGATGAGGCTGCAGGTCACCTGAGGGCAGTCTATGACACTGCCTCCCCCATCTGCCCACTCACTTCCACGCCCCATCGCTTCTAGTCCTTCCCTCGCAAGCTCTCCTGGAAGCCTACTCTCCTTTCTTTCCCCTACTCCACTCCTCCCCACTCTGAGCCAGAAGCAAAGGAAGGGAAGGCCCTTGTTATTTCAAATGGAGCTTGACACAGCTTCACAAAGAGCATAAAATCAAACCATTTTCACAGGCAATCACACCCGGGCAGTTAAAACAAACGCAGAACTCAATTACAGCCCATTACTGTCGGATTCTGTGCTCCCTGTCTCTCCATATTCCTTGGCTTCTGGAAAAAGGGGTGGGAAGGGGCAAAAGGCACCCCTTCTGTAGCCTGCTGATAGGCTGGGCTCACTGAAAAGGCCTTGATTTCTCCAATCAATCCAAGTGGGAAAGACAAGTGAACAATTCTGCTGCTATTTAAACAGCTAAAAAGGAAGTGATGGCGTTGACAAGCTCTAAGCAGAGATCCTTTCAACATCTGATTGACCAAGAAGTGTATCTACAGTGTGCATATGCAGATATCTGTTGCACGTATGTGCAGATATCTGTTGCACGTATGTGCACATAGGGGGGTGTGTGTGCACACACGCACTCTTCCTCACACTCATATAGTGTGTACAGACATCAAATTTAACGGAAGTGAGAATCAGAGTAAAACAAGAATGCAATTTCACATGCACATATCAAATTAATGCCTCTGCTGTAAAATGAGGATAATAATACCATCTACCATGTAGTGTTGTTATAAAGACCAAACATAGTAAACTTTATGTAAGTTACTTGTTTGTTTATAAGTGGAGAGAGAGTAGTTATGAACCAGACAGCCCCGGTTAATTAAATGGTAGAAGAACAATGAAGATCCCTTTAGGGATCTAGAGATGTGACAATGTTCTGAAACTTCTCTCTCAACCAATTGTGTAGAAATTATAGATAAAATACTTTATGTAATAATAAGAGAACATGGCTGTGATCAAAGGCATAAAAAAAGATAATGGAGACCCCATAGTTGTAAGCCTGAAGCTAAACTATTATGAACGGTGGAGATCGGAATCAGATACGGGTAGCTGGGGTCGGAGATCCTTTTACCAAATGGGGATGAGGACCAAGCGTGTCCCATGCATGGAAAGGACTGCACTTCTGTTCTGCGTGCGAAACCATGGCCTGGACAGACCATGAACTAAGACCATAATACTCCTGCCTTCCCACCCCAAAATAGGTCAGGAATATGGCTGGAGAAACAAGGAAAGTGGGTTGCTTTTTGAGCCTGCTACCTCACTTTGCAAATGGATCTAGAATTGCACTATATAGGAGCAGCAGGAATCTTTTTGCAAGACCAGATTTATGCACTCTCCAGCTTGCATGTACTTCAATCTATTGCAATTCTTTGTTTAAAGAAAAGCTGGAATATCTTGTCCATCTCTGTGACATTCCCACAGTGCAGTAATAATGATATTAATAGTCATGCATTCATTCATGCTAGATCTTCTATTGTTGTTCTCCAGATGCTATGCTGGAGAAACACACTCAAAATAGCTCAGTCCTTCTAGATAGTCATAACAATAGCACCACAAAGCATTTACAACTCATAGTCTATCTGAGTCCCATTTCAACCCCGCGAGGAATGTTAATCCCTATGTATTTAACAGATAAGGAAACTAAGACTCCTCCAGTTAAAGTCGCCTCCTCTAAATCACCACTTGGTATGCTGTGGGCAGAGACTGGGACTCGGGCCTTCTGATACCTTGTAAGAACCCAGAAGGCACCCCTGCAAAATAAAAGGGCTTAGTCTGGAGTGGGTCAGGACTACGGAGTTTCCTGGAGACAGTAAGGCCCATGTTGGCAATGCAAGAGGCAAAATTTCTGAAGAATAAGTGCTTTCCAACTGGAAGAAAAATGGGAAATGGAGTATAGGAAACATGGTGGGTAAGGAGTGAGAAACCATTTCACACCCACTCGCATAGCTGTAATTTAATGGGGGAAAAAAAAAACTAGTGTTGACAAGGAATTGCAGAAACTGGGGATTCCCCCCATACATTGCTGGTGTGAACATAAAATGGTATAGCCACTGTGGAAAACAGCTTGGGGGTTCCTCAAAAAGTTCTGTATTTATATATGTATGTATATACATGTGTGTGTGTATATCTATCTATCTATCATCTATCTATATATATATACACATATATATGAATGACTCAGGAATTCCTCTCTTAAGTATACACCCCCAAATTGATAACAGGTGCTTAAACAAATAAACATAAATGCACATTCATAGCAACATAATTCACAATAGCCAAAAGGTAGAAATAACCCAAATATTCATCAGTGGATGGATGGATAAACAAATTATGGTATATACATATACATAATGGAATGTTATTCCATAAGAAGGAATGAAGGACTGATACCTACAACAACGTGTATATAGGAACCTCAGAAACACTGCACTAAGGGAACGGATCCAGAAACTAAAATGCAACGTATTATATGATTCCATGTAAATGAAATAACCAGAGCAGAAAGGTCCATAGAGACAGAGAGAACAGACTGGTGGCTGCCAGGGGCTTTGGGGAGGAGGAATGTGGAGTGGTTTTAATGGATATGGGGTTTCCTTTTGGAGTGATGAAAAAGTTTTGGAAATAGATAGAGGTAAGGGTCACCCAACATCGTGAATATACTAAATGTCACTGAATTGTTCACTTTTAAATTGTTAGTTTTATGTTATGTGAATTTCACCTCAACAAAAAGAAAACAAATAACAAGAAAATTCCAGCCACACTGGCCCCAAAGCTTGCAGACTTCTTGCTTTGCCATGGCCATGGTGATCCTCTCATTTGGTTTGACCATGGAACCAGCACCACAATTGGCTTATCGACACCAGAAAGAATGGAAGTTTAAATGCAAGTGACCTCAAAAGTGAGCATGAAACGATCAAAACAACAAAATTCTTTTGCATTCTTTTCTATTCTCTTTCTTGCCCATGAAGACATTTAACCAGCTCTCAAACCCCTCCTAACACTTAGTTTCCAAAATCGAACCTAAGATGAGAAATTTCTTCCTTTAAAGAGTTGCCAGCATCGTTCAGGGTACTGGAATTGATTTGGGAAGGAGAAGCAGAATGGCAGAAGCACTGATGAGGAAAGGATGGGTCAGGAGGCTTGGGGGAGAGAAACTGAAACAAGTGTGTACATAGCTACACTCCCTGATGGAAAGTAAACTGCTCCCCGGCCGAGGAGCATGTCTTATTCATCACCAACAGGACTTACTGTAGAATCTAATTTATAGGGGCACTCAGTAAATATTTGTTTAACAAAAACTACAAAGGAAATACAGTTGGGTTTCACCCTGCTGGCCTAACTCATGAATTGTCACACTTGGCAAAAGGCAATGTTTCTTATCCCATAACTAATTGAGTTCTTTTATTCGTTTAGTTCACCCATCCATCCAGCCACCGTCCTTCCATTCAAAATCTGACAAACTTGTTTTGATTGCTTACCCTACACCAGCCACCATTCTAGAAGCTATGGTTACAGATTTGAATAAGACACTATCCCCACCCTCCGGGGGTGGGAGGGGGCAGGTAGGAGCAGAGTGAAACGGAGCTGGAGAGGTGGGAGGAAGCCAGGCAGTGAAGGTCTTGGAGAAATACGAGGAAGGATCCGTCTGGTGGAGCCGTTTCCTGGACTGGCCAACCACAGGAGCCTTGTTATTGTAGGTGACATGAGTGGCAACCAGGGAAGCCCCCTTCTGTATTAAGCATAAGGAATAAGGACAGAGTTTGAAGGCAGGAGGATAAAAACAAGGAGCCCAAAATGCAGGCAAATTAAAGAGCATAGGGGGTAGTAAAGTATTAAGCAGGGAAAGATCCAAAACAGTACGGACAGTTGAATTGTGTGCCCCACCCTCATCATTATTGGGTGCCGGTGACACGGATAAAAGTAGTTCTGTCTGATATTAAGGTAAAGATCGTGGGCGACAATAGAGCCTGGGGTGTCTGTTGCCCTAGATGCTGGTAGAAGGCAGAATATCTCCCTCTAAAGATGTCTTCGCCCTAATCCTTGGATCCTGTGAATGAGTATGTTATGTCACATGACAAGAGACTTGGTTGTAATTAAGTTTATGGACCTTAAGATAAGGAGATTATCTCAGATTATCAGAGGATGCAATCTGATCACATGAGCCCTTAAAAGCACAGAAAGGGCTGGAGTAAGAAACGATGACAGATGGAGAAGTCAGGGATATTTGAAGCAGGAGAGGGACTCAGCCTGCTGTTACCAGAGGAGGAACTACTGGAAAACAGGAGGAGCAGTGCAGGCAGCCTCTAGGGGCAAACACTGCCCCCCAGATGATGCCCGCTAGGGAACAGGGACCTCAGTCTTACAGCCATAAGGAACTGAATTTGGTGAGCAACCTGAATGGGCTTGGAAGAAGGTGGATACCAAGAACCTCCAGAAAGGAAGCAGCTTTCTTGACACTTTGACTGCAGCCCCGTTAGAACTAAGCACAAGACCCAGTGGAGCCATGTTGCAACAGGGTTCCACCTATGGAACTTTGAGAAGATAAGTGGGTGTTGTTGTAAGCTGCTATGGTAATTTATCAGGGCAGTGATGGATAACTAATCACCACCTTTAACAAGCATTTGTCTCACTGCTGATGAAACAGTGAGTTCCTCCAGAGCAGCGAGTATCTTTCACTGTCCTTGAGGTTAAAACCCAGACTCTGGAGTTAGACCACTGGGTTCAAATCCTGCCTCTGTCACCTGCTGGGTGACAGTGGGTCAATCTTTTAATCATTCTGAGTGTGCTCATCACAAATACTTCCTATAGGGCTGTTTTAAGGAGCAAGTGGGTTGATATTTGTAACTGGAACTGTGCCCTGAACAGAGCAAACACTGAAAATACTCCACTTTATTGTGAAGATGTGTCTGGGACGTAGTAGAAGTGTTAGATAAACAGCAGGTTTTCTCCTTTGGTGGATGCAATGGTTCACTACCTAAATCTTCTCTTTAGGACTGATACAGTCTTTTCCCCTAGATGCTGGGATTGTTGGCTGAAGAGAGCTGCCTCACCCAAGGTCACATCTCCCTGGAGCCAGCCTGCATCCAATGACTCATTGCTCAGGAGCAGGGCCTGGCTACCTTGCCGCAAATTCAGGACAACTCTTAAGGGCCATCCCAGCTTCAGAATCCCCTTGGGATTGGGCACAGCCTCTCTTGCAACGTCACAGTGCTTCACCTTTTCCCTCTGTCCCATCCCGCTTCCCTCACTCTCTCAGACGCGTCAGTTTCGAGATCATTCCCCAAGAAACCTCCTGCACACACATCTTTATCTCAGAGTTTGTTTCCCAGTGAATCTGACACAACGCCCTTCTGCTTTCTCTTTTTCCCTTTTCTTCCTCTTCTTCTTGCTATTTGCAGACTATGCACTATATGCCACAACCTTGTTCTTAATATTTTTATAAAGCCCTTCTAATCTTTACAGCTCTAACTCAAGGTAGATACTACTTATTGTCTAAAAAAGGAGGCTAAGGCATTGAGTTGTTATCTACCTGCTCAGAAAGCTCCAAGAGGCAAAGCCAGGATGAGAGCTCGAGTACAGAGGAGGACTCAGAGCCAGAGAGACCTTGTTCATCGCATCAAATTGACCAAACTGCCTTTGGAGCTTCCCTTTGGGACATGGACTCCATTCTTTCTTGGGTTTGAGTTGACACTCCCTTTGAATGTGGAGTCTTGAACTATTTTTGCTGCTTCAGAGGTTACTTCCATGTTTCTTGTCCAAGAGAGTTCTGGTTTGGCCCCAGCATTCTCCTGTGTCCTAAGTAGGAACAGTCAGTGGGCCCTGCAACTGAGATCTCACACATCCTGAAGGAGGTTAAAGCTGATCACATGGCGTTTTATCTCTAAGGGCACCATGTGATATCCTGGGACTGGAGGCCCTCCTTTTACGATCAAAGGTCCTCCCACATATGCACTCAACCCAGTCACCTGAGAGGTTTGCCAGACAGGTCAGGGAACGGCCAGTGACCGAGCTCTTCCTTGTCCTAGGTCCTGGCTCTTCCAAAGCAGTGTGGCCAATAAACATGGTCCATAAATTTGTACCCACACAGTCCCTGGGCATGAGTTATAACCTTAAAAGATTATCCTGCTTAAACCATAAGCTAGTATTGAAGAAAACTTTCTGTTACAGCATGTGCATCACAATGTTGCTCATAGAGGCAAGAGAACAAAGGGATAATCTAAATGTGCAACCAGAGGAAGGTAGCTAAACAAATGTGAGCAGATAGTATTGTCATAAAAATCATGTTTTCAAATAATATTTAATGGCATGGAAAATGGCTCAAAATATATGAAGTGAAAAGAATAGGATGGTAAACACTTTAATTGAATTTTGTCACTAATTTTTTATATAACATGCTAATAAGAAAAAAAGACAAAAGACATCATAGTAGTTATTGGGGGGTATGTGGAATTATACATTTTGTTTTTATTTCTTTCTTCATATATGGTATTTTCCAAGTTTTATGCAAATAGTGTGAACTACTTCTATTATTGAAAAAAGACTATTTAAAAGATACTGTAACAGTCTCCTTTCAAAATTGCTTTCTTTAGGCTGGCAATAAAACACATTTTGGGTCTTAGAATCCAACTTGGTGAAACTCATGGAGTTTATGAGCATTTCTTGTCTGGGTTTTTGGAATTCATAATATGTCTGGAATGTTTTGTGCTTGATTGTCAGGTCAAGTTCAAGTTCAAGGTACTGGATGGATATGTATCCAAGGTGTCCAAATAGTTCTGATTAATGACTATTAAGGTATTCTATGTGACACACTTCACTAGCTTGATATTTTTTTGAAAGGATATGAGATCCGTGCAATCACGCAAAAAAAGATTTCACGAATATGAAAATAGCTCATGCCGAGTACTGCCTTAGATATTGAAGATACAGGGATGAGTATGTTTCCTTTTAAAAATCACAATGCATTCCTTCCTACCCCCTGCCCCCTTGGCAACCACAAGTTTGTATTCTATGTCTATGAGTCTATTTCTGTTTTGTATTTATGCTTTGTTTGTTTGGGTTTTTTTAGATTCCACATATGAGCGATCTCATATGGCATTTTTCTTTCTCTTTCTGGCTTACTTCACTTAGAATGACATTCTCCAGGGACATCCATGTTGCTGCAAATGGTGTTATGTTGTCAGTTTTTATGGCTGTGTAGTATTCTATTGTATAAATATACCACATCTTCTTTATTCAGTCATCTGTTGATGGACATTTAGGCTGTTTCCATGTCTTGGCTATTGTAAATAGTGCTGCTATGGATGCTGGGGTGCAGGTGTCATTTTGAAGTAGGGTTCCTTCTGGATATATGCCCAGGAGTGGGATTCCTGGGTCATACAGTAAGTCCATTCCTAGTCTTTTGAGGAATCTCCATACTGTTTTCCACAGTGGCTGCACCAAACTGCATTCCCACCAGCAGTGTAGGAGGGTTCCCTTTTCTCCACACCCTCTCCAGCATTTGTCATTTGTGGACTTTTGAATGATGGCCATTCTGACTGGTGTGAGGTGATACTGTATAGCACAGGGAAATATATACAAGATCTTGTGGTAGCTCACAGAGAAAAAAATGTGACAATGAATATATATATGTTTATATATAAGAAAAATTGTGCTCTACACTGGAATTTGACACAACATTGTAAAATGATTATAAATCAATAAAAAATGTTTAAAAAATCACAATGCATTATGTTAGGCGCCATCAATACCTTATGTACCAAAAATTATGGGAATACAGAGTGGAATAAACAACTCTAGGGTTACAAATAAATACTACATGGGGAAAACTATTTTTAACTGGGTTTTGAAGGATAAATAGGAGTTATCTAGACTGAGAAAAATAGGAGATGGCCAGTATAAGAAAAGGTAATAATATGAGAAGTACAAAGTTGTACAAAATACAGGCTGTGTTAGGAAAATATGTAAACCTGGTGAAATACATGGCTGGAAATGGAAGATAGTCCAGATTGGGAGAGTATTTGAATAAGGAATTTAAGGAATTTTTATTTCAGTTTTTAAAGGAAATGGGAAATGTTGGGTAATTCCAGACTCAGTATAGCATGTGCATGGGGTTAGATGGTTCAGTGATTCAGCATGAATATGCTTAGGTTCTAACAGCTTGATGAACTGGATTGACAGAAATATCCTGAGTCACAGTACAATTATCGCTGTATTTAGCATCTGCCCTATGTGCTCAGCCATGTTTTAGGCACTGTGAGTAATATGTAAAAATGTTCAAAAATCATTTTTTTCTATTAAGTATATTATAGCTTGCCAAATATAGGCCACAGAATAGGAATGATGATACTTAAAAAAAAATGTTATTGGGAGATAAAACCAAAATATATGACTCAATTATAAAAGAATAAAAAACCCTGGGAATCCTAAAATCCTTCCCCAGTGTCAGTACAATTTAGAACATAATTATGTGTGGACCACTGCTCCCAATAGCAGTAGCCTAGCAATGCAGGCTGCCCAATGGACGTGGAGGGAGGTGTGATCCGGGGCCCCCTGAGAAGTCACTTTGTGGGTTTTCAGAGCTGCAGCAAGTCCTTCTGTCAATCTTTGTGGAAGTGGAGTAACTTGGCATAAAGGAAAGCTTCTACAAAGCTTAACATTCAAAGGTAGAGAAAACAAGTGCTCTTGGTTAGAAGGATGGACATGGCGTCTAGACTCCCTTAGCTTGAATCCAAGCTTTGCACCGTATACCGGTTCCTCAACCTTTGCGAATTTACTCATCTTTCTATGGCTCCATTTCTTTGTAGAGATGATAATTGTATCAACAGGATTGTTATGAGGATTCACTATAAAGCCCTTAGAATGGAGCTAGGCACACAGTGAACAACCGATAGGTATTAGTAACTACTATTATTATTACTCACTTGCTAATGAGCCAGGGAGTCAGAAAAGAAGAGGCCTAGGGAAATGTGACCCCAAGGAAAACACTGGGAGGGAGAGAGTCAGGGAGAAGTGGTCCTGGGTCTGAGGATCACCCGTCCCTCCCTTCTTCCATTCCTCCCATCCTTCTTTCTTTCTTTCTGCAAGTATTTATTGAGTGCCTACCATGTGCCAGAAGCTCTTCTGGATACTATGGAAATTGCAGTGAACAAAACAGTTACAGGTCTGCCTTTAGGGTCCTTATATTCTAGTGAAGGAAATAGAAAAACATACTAATTTAATGCAGGTTAGTGATTGATGTTCTGAAGAAATTGGATGAATTGGATGTGGTATTTGTTTCTTGGGAATGGTCCTAATATTGGTAGGGATAGAGAAAGTGCTGGGCCAGTAGGGAGACAAGTCTACTGTGAGGGGCAACATAGGGGTGTCTAGGAACTGTCCTAGATTGGAAAACCAAGCCTGCACTGTAGTCCAAGGGGTATCTCCTCAGGGTAGTCTTATCAACCAGAGCAATGACGCCCTTTGCTCTCAAATTTTGAGCATGGAGCTTCTGGGAATCTCAGAAGGGAGCATCACTTTGGGTATTGAGAACTTGTCTGCCTACCGTCTCTCACTGAGTAAGTGTAATCGAGGTGCTAAAAGTCTTCACACATCAGATGACCACCTGCCACGTCAGGATGCCTCCTGGCAACACCCAGGTCATTTGTGAGCTGGTCTAAAAGACCACCAGATGCCGAGCAGAATGAGGCAAGGTGTACCATGGTTTCCTCCCATAGAAGACCAGGGCATGCAAGTATGATCTATGCCCCCTACTAAACAGGGGACAGAGTGTGATGGTTAATTTTATATGTCAGCATGGCTAGGCTGCAGTGCCCAGGTATTTGGCCAAACACTAGTCTAGATGATGCTGTGAAAGTATTTTTTAAATGGGACTAACGTTTAAATTAGTGGACACTGAATAAAGCAGGTTACCTTTCACAGCGTGAGCAAGCTTCATCCATCTCATCCACTCTCTTTAAGAGAAAAAAGATGGACCTCCCACAGGGAAGAGGGAATTCTGCCTTCAGTCTATGTTTAGACTGAGGCTGCAACATGAACTCTTCCTGGACATCTCACCTGCCAGTCTGCCCTGCAGATGCTGGACTCATCAGCGTCCACAATCATGTGAGCCAATCCCTCAAAAAAAAATCAATCTCTTGGTAGATAGATTTGTAGATTTTATCCATCCGCATAAACACGTGCACATTCTGTTGGTTCTGAGTCTTTAGAGAACTCGGAATGATGCAGAGAGGAGTGGACACTTCAATCACATTTGGGTAACTTCTATGTCTCCTTCTTGGTTTAATCCAGCTGTCACCTCCGAAGTGATGTGTTCCCTAGTGTCTCAGCCTTGGGGTAGGTGTATTTTCCTCATTATGTAATCATTGTTTCTATATCTTTCTTAGAGAACTAGGGTCATTTCTCATTCATATTTGCATGCCCAGTGCCTAGCAGAGATCCTGGCTTCCAGTGGGAAGCTCATGAAACAATGGGACGTGGATGTAACTACTGCTCAGGGCAGGGCCGTGTCCCAGGCATCTTAGTGCCTGATGGATCGCAAGACTTTCAGTAAATTATAGTTCAACTGAACTAAACTACCTCCTTGTCTACTCCCTATCATGGCTGATTTTGCCTGAGAAGGGGCGTGTTATGGGTTGAATTATGTCCCTCCCCCAACACACAAAAATTTATATGTTGAAGACCTAACCCCTAGTACCTCAGAATGTGACTTTGTTGGAGACCATGTCTTTAAAGAAGTAATCAAGTTAAAATAAGGCCATCAAGGTGGGCTTAAAGCAATATGATTGGTGTCCTTATAAAAAGAGGAAATTTGGACATAGAGAGAAGACTATGTGAAGAGACACAGGTAGAAGACAGCCACCTATAGACTGAGGAGAGAGCCTGGCACACAATCCCATAGCCATCAGGACAAACCAACCCTGCTGACACGTTGATCTTGAATTTCCAGCCTCCAGAACCAGAGCCAGGAGACAATTAATGTCTCATTTAAGCACTCTATTTGTGGTACTTTGTTACACAGCCCAGCAGACTAATACAGAGTATGTTCCCACCAACAAATGCACCTTTGTCAGTTCACCCAGGCATCTACCCATGTAGCAGCTTCCAAGCCTTTACTGCTTAAGGGAGACACTGAAGAGTGAGGTGGCTGAGATACCACATCTGGACTAGCTTGTTTGCTGTTAGCTTCCATACTTCTTCTCACAGCTAGAAAATGAATTATCTCAAGAGTGATGCCTGGCACATAGTAGGCCTTCAACAAGCATTTGTTGAAGAGAATGAATAAGTGATGGATACGCTCAACGCTGGTGCCTCCCAGCACAATAAAACCAACTTTCCGTGTCCTGTCCTGCTCACTTAGATCAGCCTCTATAATCCAGCCCAGCCCGTACCTGCTTTGAAGCTGTTATTTCTTTCTTACCAGGTGCCCTGATTCATTAGTGGTTTCCATTAAAGCTATGGTTGAAAAGAGACTTTCATTTGAAACCCTCAAGCGTGGTGTTTTTGTTGGCTGGCTTCTCCTGCTCTGAAATAATTACCTTTTTTTTTTTTTTTTTTTTGAGGTGTTGAACTCTCTCCTGTTTGTCTCTCCTCCCTGACAGCCTTTTCTTTGATCTTTCTGGAAGGACTTGCCCAGGCCCATTTAGTAATGCCAGAGGATCTTAAAGGAAAATAAATCATTGACTATTGATGCTGAAAAAGACCCTGGGAGATGCTTTTGTTCGAACCCTTTCAGTGAGGTCACAGTTTTCAAAATAAGCCATGTGAATGGTAGTAGCAGCAATAATTAAAAAGGAGAAGAAAGGAAGGAAAAGCATTTGTTTTGGCTTTGCCATTTGCAAAGAATTTTAATTCACGTGATTTTATTTCATACAGTACCTTATACAGAGTGCGATAAACTTGGAGCGTAAACAGGACCCTCGGTCCTGGTGTCAGGGGGCCTCGGTTCGAATTCTGGTGTTGCCACTTCTCTTCTGCTGTGACTTTGGGCAAGTCACTGCATCCTTAAGAGCCTTTGTTTCCCCAACTATAAAATGGGGTGAAGGCCCCTCAACAAGGAAAGACGAAGAATGCAAAAGATCTTTAAAAATGGTAATGTTCTACCAAACTGTAAAATAGGGTAAGATTTTACTTCAGCTTTTCCTAGTTGATTTTTAAATGTTGTTGTCAGCAAAACAGGGACAGGTTTGTTTTTTTTTTAAGGCAGTTTATTTTTAAGCAAGAAATGAGTAAATTCGTGCTAACTACATAAGGTGCCGCTTGACCTCAAAGTGGGCAGCTTAAAATATCAGAGATGCCACTCATATGACAGCATTCATTAATATGGCCCTTAAATTTGAGACATGTTAGTATGTGAACATGTCTCCTCCACAGCTAAGCTGCTTTTTTAAAGGAATACTTTGTTCTCTACTCATTTTTGTGTGTGTGTGTGTGTTTTTTTAAACTCTTTCTGGTTATAAAAAAAAGTTCACTTGTTCATTGACTCAACACTATTTTATTTGTTCCTGTGCTGAGTTACCAGTTGAGGCCCTGGGGAATATAGTGAGTGAAAAAACCAAAATTCCTGCCCTCGTGAGGCTCACATTTTAGGCGGAGGAAATGGATGGTATATAAAGTAATGTAGAGTAGACCAGATGATAATATACCTTACTGGAGAAAAATAAAGAATTGTAGAAGGTGAAGCAAGGCTTAAAGGTAAATTGTGGGACATAGAAGCACTGCACTAAGCAGAGAAAGTGAGAGAGAAGCCTGGGGGATATCTGAGGGAAGGGCACCTCGGCAGAGGGAACAGCAAGTGCGAAGGTTAAGAGACACGATTGTATTTAGACGTCTGGGGAGCAGCAGGGAGGTCAGGTGACTTAAGTTAGGTGGGGGAGAGGAGTAGGTTATGAGGTCTGAGTGATATGATCTTGAACTTGGGAGTGGAAGAAATGACCCACAAGGTCATGTAGGACCTTGTAAACAATTCTGCACGGATGTCGTCCTTTATTTTGAGTAAGAAGAAAACTTGTTGGAAATTTTGAGTCGAGGAGTGTTATGATTCAATTTATGTATGTAGAGGATCACTTCAGCTCCCTTGTGGAAAATAAACCATAGGAGGAAGGAGTAGAAACAGGGAAGCTATTGCGCCTCACTCCTGAAGATGAAGGAGGCATGGGCTAGTGTGATCGCGGTAGAGGTGACCAGAAGTGGTTCGTGATTGTCAGAATAGGCTCCGAGTTGCCACAGTAACAAAGGTGGCATAGAACAACAAAGGTTTATTTCTTGTTGAAGTACGCATGCTTTGGGGAATGTCTGTGGCTCTGACTCATGTCATTTTTACTCCAAGATGCGGGCTGGCAAGATAGTTTCCATCTGAAACAGTGGCAGCTGTAAAAGAGAGACTGGTCAAAGCAAGTCACAGAACTGCTTCTGAGTTCAACAAGGCAAAGAGGAAAACTTCTCCTGCAGGTGGGAGCGTCACAGGGAAAGAAGTGTGGATGGTTGCAGAATAGTTGTGTAATCGACCACATGGTCAAATTCAGGTTCTACTTTGAAGGTAGAGGCAACAGATTTGCTATGGATTGGACCTGAGCTAGTGATAAAAAGAAACGAGTAAAGAATGACCTCCAGGAATTGGCCTAACCAAAGGGAGGATGGAGTTACTATTTTCTAAGACAAACATGATTGTGGGAGGAGTAGGTTTGGGGCATGCTAAGCTCAAAGAGCTACTCATTAGACATCCAAGTACAGATGTCAAGGATGCAGTCGAATATGCAAGTCTGAAGTTTGAAGGTGTAGTTCACACTGATGACATTAGCTTGGGAATCACATTCAGTGTAGAAAGCATGGAAAATACATAAAAGAGTGGAGAAAAAAAAGAGAAAAAAACATACAGAACAGCTTTCTTGAGGTATAACTGACATACAAGAAACTGTACATAGTAAATGTGCACAACTTGATGAGTTAGACACATGCAAACACCTGTGGTACCATCGCCACAGTCGAGGTAATAGACGTACCCAACACATCCCAATGTTTCCTGGTGTCTTTTTGTTCGTGTTCTGCTTTGTTTCATTTTTGTCGTACTTAACACAACATGAGATCTATCCTCTTAACAAGTTGTGAAGTGCACGGTGCTGTATTGTTAACCCACGTTGTGCAGCAGGTCTCTAGAACTTTTTCATCTAGGGTGACTAAAATTTTATGTTCATTGCATGATAACTCTTCATCCCTCCCAGATCCTAGTCGCTGGGAATGACGATTCATTCTGTGTCTGTGAATTGGACTATTTTGGATGCTTACATAAGTGGAATCATACTTATATAAGTATTTGTCCTGTGACTGGATTATTTCACTTAGTATATTATCCTCCAGGTTCACCTTCTCCTCATTGGTCCCTGCGAAGTCCAATGCACACATTAAGTGTCAGAGGGAGAAGATGCAGGCAGCACCCCTGCCAATCCTCTGCCAGGACAGGGGAATTAGCAGTGCGATCGATCTTACAGTCCGGGCCACGCACGGTACCACATTTGGCAGTGCACAGTGTCACCACGCATCGAAACACTGCATAAACATACATGGGTCTTTCCCCTCTGCTTCCTCCACGCAGCTGGGCTGGAAGCTAAGCTAGAGCCCACATAACACCTGGCTATTGTGATCTCTTCTCCTCTCTTCCTTGCTTGCACATCTGACAAACCTGTCATCGTTCTGTTTTCATGGCCAGTGCAGCACGTCAGAGAGCTTATGATTCTAAGATCCATTGGGGCTTGAAAGAAGGTGGAAATCCTAACGGGTACATAGATGAGGCTTTTTCTGTAACCTAGTGATACTGGATTTTTTTCCTTTGGGGTGAAACACACTGGCTCCATCAATCATAAAGTATTCATTTTGTTTTTCATTTTCCACTGTTTCTATAAGTTCCTCAAGAACCTAACAGGGAAGCGGTCACTGGGATGAGGCTAAGATTTGGGTATTCCCAACTTACTTGGCAATAATGCTTGTCCCTTTGTAAGAGAAAAAATTCTTAATAGTACAACCACTTACCTATTGCTTGAACGTTATCTTCAACATCTCCTAAAAGCATTCATGCAAGCTGTATTTATCCACCTCCAGTGAAAAGGACCTCTTTGCCTTATAAATCCATTCTTCCATCTTCGCGCACTTCTGATGAATGAAAAGTTCCTTTGTGTGTCAAGACAAGTCTGACCCCCAGCAACTTCCGTCTCATGGCCCTATTGCTACCCCTCAGGGCTAAAATGGAATGAATTTAACAAGCCTATTCATTTTTAGTGTAACAGCTCTTCAACTTGACTACAGTTCCCTCTGGGTGTGTCAAGGTCTGATAACTCGTGGGAAGGAGATATTCCCAAGTGTTGGCTGTTTCTCTGTAATTGACTTTTCTGCTCAGTGCTCAGTTCAGACGAGCCACCGTTGATCTGTTGATCTGAGCTCCCCTCTGTGTACACAGTCAAATGGAGCGCAACAGGTAGGGTACAGGTAATGACTGTGGATGGATGTCATGGGTCCTGGTACATCTCCATTTCCCTTGTAATGAAATTGCCCATTCTCAGGGCCCTAAAGGAGACCTGACTTTGAGACCCAATGATCCTGACAAATGTGGCATTTGCATGCAAATGGTACCCTTGGTAAGGTGCCAGATGGTCAAGTGGTCCCTGGTATATCTTTAGCATCACAACGACAGTGTTTGTACAGCACAAGTAAGAAGGCTTTATATTCATTCGGGAGTGAGAGACAGACCTGGTTCAAGTCCTGCTTCTGCCATTTACTATCTTTTGTGCCCTTGGGCCAGCCACACTGTCTCCCTGAGCCTCATTTTCCTCCTATATTTGCAAACCAGAGAAGAAATACCCTCCCCACAGTGTTGTTGTTAAGATCAAACAAGTGAAGGAGCTAATGTAATATAGTGCTTGGCACATAAAAGGTTCCCAAAAAGGTAACTTATCTTCTTCAGTTTTTCAGTTTACAAGGTGTTTTTTTAAATATATTGTCTAATGGCACCTAGGATTTACTTGATCTAATTTTTAGCTTTCAGGCAGGGCCACTGCATGTGTAAATACACTCTATTCTAGGAAGAAAAACAAAAACAAAAACAACTGTAGAGATGATTGTATGACCTGACCCTTGAAAAGTTCTCTGTTCTACCCAGCTTTCATGATTCATACCTCTGTCTCTCCATCTACAAAATGCTTAGACTGAACGAGATGATCTCTAAGGCCTTACACTCTATTCTTACTCTGCAAGCTGTTTTATTCTGTTTTTAAAGAGAAGTGAGGGAAGAACTAACAGTCCTGGAGGACCCCCTCACCTCCAGGGGCTCTGCTGGATACTGTTTAGGGTCATTTTAGGCTCTCTGCCACTCTGTGAGGGAGTTATGATTGCTCCCTTCTCACAGATAGATGGAGAAGGTCGTAGAAATGAATAAACTGGTCAAATCACTCATGATTAGTAAATAGCAGAGTTTCCGAATTTAGATGAGGACACGGACTCAGGGGAGGGGATGCCCGTCCTGCAACTGAAAGGTGCAAGGGTCCTTACATAACTCAGTACTTTCATCCCAAAGAGGGAACTTCATGGAACAGGGAAAGGGTACATAGTCCCAAAAGTTAGGAAACAAAACTTCTAGCTTTTATTCTAGGTCTAAACGGCATCCTGAATCATTCTTGCCCAGAAAAACTGAAAAATTACCTGTTATACTTACTTTTACCTTGATGTTCACCCTGAAAAGTGTGTGAGCAGGTTCAAGTGAAATGAAAGACAGGATATGAGGAGCTGCAGGTCTGGGTTATAAGGCTCCGTTACTCACCGTGTGACCCAGTGAAGGTTGCTTGCACCTTCTGAACCTCAGCATCTTCACCTGTCAAATAAAATGGTTGGACTAGGTTCTTAAACTGTGGTCCCCCAGATCAGAAGCCTCAGTATCCCCTGGGAACGTACTAGAAATGCAAACTTCAGTCTTACCCCAGATCTAGTGAATCAGTTGGTCTGGTGGTGGAGCCCAATAACCTGTGTTTTTATAAGCCCTCCAGAAGGTCTGACGTTGGCAAAGCTGGACTTTGCCAAAACTGGACTGGCCAAGTGCTAAGGACTGTCTGCCTCTGGAAGAAATTCTGGCGGGTGTGGATGTCAGGCTGATGCCAGCCCTAGAGAGTGGGTGAAACTGAAAGCTAGGAGAGTGATCAAACTGGTTCCTTAAGGCAGGAGACCCGTCAGTGAATCAGTGTCTTGTGCGTAGAGTCTTCTGCCTCCAAGTTTTGCCTCTAGCACTCAACTGTGATTTTAACTTGATTCGTATTTCTTAACCTCTTTGCCTCTCATTTTCTCATCTGCAAGGGGTGGGGAGAAGTAAAAATAAATTTTGGGGGAACAAAGTGTTGCAACTTGTGGGAAGTATCTGGCACCTGGTAAGCCCTCAATAAGTGGTTACCTAACCTCTTTGGGTATCCCTATGCCCTTATGGTAAAATGTAATTTTTTTTAGTAAAGTCCCCCTTTATCCAAGTGACTTGGAGTTTTTCTGAGCCAACTCATGCAGGTCCAACCTAAGCAAACCTAGTGCATTAGACGTGTCATGACCCACAGGACTGATGCTGAGTCTGTTTTCAGCCCAGCAGTTCTGGGTTTGTCCCTCAAGGAAGCTCTCTTCGTAGTTGACTGGAACTTTTTTAGGGTGTGTGAGCTATCAGAGCATTTTTTAAATAGTAGGAACAAACTTAACAATTTAAGCAAAATAAAAGTAGAAAGTATTCTAATACAGGAGGACATGGACCATGATCCCAGGGCAGGAAGATGGCCAAGTCCTGGTGGGAGCTGTTGGTAGCAGGGGCCATATTACCACTCTGGCTCTGTGGGTCCAGTTTCTCTGTTGGCCAGTCCATACGGTGGATAGTAGCCAATCACAGTTCTAGAATTTTCTGGCCACGTGACTTTGCATCTTTTGCCTCTCTCTCCGCCTCTCTGTATTCAGGAGTCTTCCTCTCCTACTTCCAAATCCCTGGGGGAAGAGGATCTGGTTGGCTAACTTGAGTCCATTACGTCCCACCTCTTGGTCTAATCATCTGTGCCCAGAGACACAGAATCACCTTACACACTTAGTTCCTGGGGACCACCCCTAGAGGTGAGAGAGCCATTTACAAAGCTCTTAAAAACTGGGCAGACCATCAGGGATGTCCACTTTAACAAAGATTGGAGAGAAATCTCTCAAATCCTCCTCCTTATGAACCAGGGCTGCTGATTGCTGGTGAATGCTGAGTATGATCAAGATCCTGCCATTTTGTGTCCCGATAAATGGTTATAATTTATAATGCTAGATGTAAATTTCACTAAGAAGAAACACTGACTAAACAGACATGGAATATGGGAAGGAAATTTTTTAAAACATTTTTTTATTGAGTTATAGTCATTTTGCAATGTTGTGTCAATTTCCAGTGTAGAGCACAATTTTTCAGTTATACATGAGCATACATATATTCATTATCGCTTTTTTTTCACTGGAAGGACACTTTTGATTCTACAACCACTTTAAAGAAAAGGACAAATGGGAGTGTTGATTGTTATTATTCAACCATTTAAATTTCCTTTACAAAAAAAGATACATGATTTAGTGGAAAAAAAAAATAGACTGAAATCAAAATAACACCATTCTGGCTCGGCCTCTAACTAACACTGATTATCTATGTAATCTTGAAGAAGTCATTTATTTTCTTTGGTCCTCAAATCTTCATACATAATGAAATAATTAAATCTTATTATCTTATCAAAATTCTGTGAGTATGTACTTATGCATACAGAAAATATGAAAGAAATGTAAGTATATGTGTGTGTATATATCTTCTTATGTGTGTTGGCACATCCACATTCACACCTAAATGTGCATCTTAGTTTCTCAAGAGAAAGCAGAATTTCAGGGTAAACACGGCAAGGTGGCATAACATAAATTGCTGTTATATTCGGTGTATGTTATGCTTAATAGCAGCTTTTTGAATCTCTATATTATGTAAGGCAGTTCTGCTGCGATGACACATTTTTTTTAGTTTTACAAGAGGTAATTGGCACAGAAAAATATTTTTACTTAAGGCAAAAAATTGGTGTAATGTTGTGGAAAATATTCTGGGATAAGATTCTTTTCTCACCGGCCATAACTTAGCTGTGAGGAGCTTCAGTTCCCTCAACTGTAAAGTAAGGAAGTTAGACCTAGTGATGTTCAAGGGCCTTCTCATGTCTGACACCATCTGGGTTTTCTATGATCTCCTGTTAGAGATTCTGTGACTATGCAAGCATCCTAGGGATGCTGTCTCAGTCATGGTCCAGGCAGGAAACACAGAGCACACTCAAAAGAGTTTGCTGAGAAAGTTTAATGAAAACATTGTTTACAGAAATTTGGGTGGAGTTGAGAGGACCAGCAAGGGATGAGGAAGCAGCCACAGACTAGCAACTATAAGAAGCTATTGCCTTTGACTTAAAGCACTGTAATCTCAGGCAGGGAAGCTACCTGAAGCCAGCAGGGAGGAAGCAAGAGATAAGTGCCTGCATGTCTCACTCCTCCATCCTCAGGCTCCAGCTGGTGCCTCCCATTGGCTGAAGCCAATAAGAAGCCAGAATACAACACGGCCCCAGGATACAGTCTACCTGCTGGGCAGAAAAGGGCAGATGCCCGATGTGGGCTGACAAACAGAAACCAAAAGAAATAAGAAAAAGTGCAGTGACTGTCTCTCTACCCCTTGTGCTGTTAGTGCCAGACAGATATATATTCCAGCTGTAACACAGAATCAGCTCTGCGTCTCTGGCTGCGACCCCTTCTGGACGGACAGTGCAGGAGAGCTCCTGGCTGCAGACTCGCTGCGTTTCCTGGAGGGGAGAGGGGCAGGGTCCTTGCAGCATTTTCGGGAGGTCCTGGGGCCTGGGGTGGCCTTCTTACGGTTTTCCAAGCCTTTTCCATTCTAAGCTACAGCGAACATAAGAGGACCCAGCCCACACCACCACCAACTGCGGTCCTGACAATGGCCTTCCTCCCAGCTCTGAGCAGCGCTCTCTTCCTCACAATCCTGCGGTGGGCCATCAGTTTCCATAACAAACCTTTCTTCAAGTACTTGTGCCAGATTTACCAGTAGGTGCAGGTGTTTTCCTATTACAGTAACTTCTTTTGGGCTGATTCCTTCCCCTGAAGTATGCATTTTATCTATCTCTCTGGAAGAAAAAGAAAACACTATTTAATCTTAGACTCTTAGTCAAACCAGACAGGCAGAAAATCACCTCAAATGAAAGTGAGCTCTCCTTCCTTCATCCAACCACTTTCCTTTGTTCCTCTCTTTCAGCGTAGGTGTACGATGTTAACTGGTCCCTCTTTTAATCTCTCTTCCTGTTCCGTCATGGCTACCTCAGTGGATCTTTGCATGGTTTTCTCAAAAGCCTACTCCCAGGTAATCTCCTGCTGTGCTCACCACCCAGGGGGCCACACCCTCCCCGCCATCCTTTGCCCTTCATTGCCAAGTGGTTTCCGCCAATGGGAGGCACTGGCAGAAGACTACAGAGGAGAGAAGCTGGGGCTTCTTTCTCTGGGCTTCTGGAAGCATCTCCAGCTTTAGCATCTTCTCTTCTGGTATTCAGCTCCTGCGGGGCAGTCCCCATTGCAGTTCCCACTGGAGGGTCTCCAGTTCTGGCCTCTGTTAGCTCCCTCATCTCCCCATAAGGTTAAAGCCCTTATGAGGCGGGGGTGGGGGTGGCAGCCCCTTTTTCCTGCTGGCACCTCTGAGTTGCCTGCAGCTGTTGGAACCCTGCAGGGTCTTTCAGCTCTTCTCTCACCTGTGTAACTGACTCCTTGTGATAAATTTCCTCTGCTTTAGATACTTGGAATAGTTTCTGTGTTCCTGAGTGGACCAGAATGATCCATCATCTTACCCAAGCATGAGGTCGTGGAAAGTGTATTCACCTCAATCACCAAAGACACCTGGGAACAGATTCAAATACTGCTCGTTTTTAATTGGAGTGACTCTGGGCAAGGTCTGCAGCCTCTAGCTAGTGACATGCATGTCTATGTCTTAGGAGTTCTGGGAAGATTTTAAGTGAGTTCATATGTATGAAAATGGTACTAAAATGATCTGGCACAAGGTAGATACTCAATAACCTAGCATCATATTCATCAGCATCAACAATAAATAGATTCCTCTCCTTTCCTGGCCCCAGTTGTGAGTTTCTGGGACTTCAGCAATTTGTGGTTAAGGTTTACCGGCTTTGTAGTAATGGAAGAATTAGAAGAGGAGTGAAGAGAACCAAAGGAAGGCAAAGAAGAAGAAAAAACATTGATTGATTGGCTGTTCCATTCCAGGAATTGTGCTAGGTCCCTTAAATGTATCTCCTGACTTAATTTCCCCCAGAAAAGAGGATTTCCAGAAAGGAAAATGGGCCTCTTGGAGGTGCGATATCTTGACGTGTCCAAAGTCATGAAACTAGTGCAGTGATTAGAATCCAGAACTTGCCACTCCTGGCATCTGAAGTTGTCGTCAGGGATGGAAGACAGGAGGAAAGGAGCTGAACTTTCTCAAAAAGAAGAGACCCAAATGTCACCTCAGGTCTCAAGACAGCACACTCACTCCCTTTTAATCTTGCAAAGCAAATCCAAGAAATGAGGACACAGGAGTTTAAATAAAGAAAGAAGAAGCAGAAAGAAATTACGAGACATGTGATGAGCTGGAGACCTGGGAGAGCTGGGGAGTGATAAGGAGTCGAGATAAGGAGCTGCGTCTCTAATAGAGATTCCCCCCCCCCGCCGCCCAGTTCTAAGAAAATTCTATCTCCAGAACCTGTCTGGGGAACAGGTGAGGACGGGAAAAGAAATGGAGGTGGGGAGGCAGGCAGAAGGGAGCTGTTGTCTCAAGGACATTCTCAGGTTTGGAGGCCATCTTGCTCGCTCTTGACCTCCGTATGCCCTCCTTTTCACAGGAACTGTAAGAAATGGACCATTATATGGCAGATTCAGTACTTCCCTCTTCAAAGAAAATACTTCTATATCCAGCAAAGAAGAAAGTCATGGGCCATTGGTTTCTAAAACTGCTACTTCCGCTCCAAAAACCTTCAAAGGAAGAAGCTGCCCACAGTCGACCCTTCTCAGAGGGTAACAAAGACAGAAGCTGTCTTTGGGGAGTTTCAGATTCAGCTGGGCTTTGCGGCACACCTATCCCATGCCAGGCTCGAGGTCTTGGTGCTTTCCCATGCGCTCTCTCATCTCATCGTCCCAGCCGCACCCTGAGAAGGACTTTACCCTCTCCTGGTTTAATAGAGCAGGGCACTCACTGAGTGTCAGAAGAGAGAAATGACAGCCCAGGGTCAAACAGCAAATGATGGGAATCTGAGTCTTCTGGTTATTTCCGGAGGTGGTGGGCACATGCACTAGTGATGTGCAAGATGCAGGTGTCACGTGCATAAACCTCCAAAATAGTATTTTAGGATTTATGGATTTGTGTCATTATAAATTTGATTATATTAGAAAAAAAAATTCTATATAACCAGAACACTATACTTCATTTACTATCGGCACATGGATACTGTTGCCTTGGAAGAAGTTAGATACATGTTAAATTTAATTTAAAAAATAGGGAGTTTATAAAAATAAAGGGTTCACCAATGCAATACTAGCAAACATTTTTATAGTGCTTACTATAAAGTGACCACAGTCTAAACTAGATAGAGATTTGTGTGTATAATTAATTCTTATGGGTTGGGTAGTATTATTTTTTTGCATTTTGCAAATGAGGAAACAGGCACAGAGAGCTCAAGTAACTTGCTCAAGGTCACACAGCTAGTGAGCAGCAAGGCTGGGATTTTAACTGAGGTAGTCTGGCTCCAGAGTGTGTGCTGCTGAGCCTCTGGTTATGCCCTAATGTCTGAAGTTTGTAGTTGTTCTATTGTGAACTCCAAGTATGGCAGAAACGTTGTCCCCCAATACATCCTGCCCTTCTTCCAGAATCATGGAATTTGACGCCAGGCACGTGGACAGAGTTTAGCTCCCTCAGATGTGGCCTCAGGACTAGTCCTGAGCGGTGGAGGGCCAGCAGAGCTGATGACCACATCTCCAGTTCTTGGCCTTGCTTTCCTCTTTCCTGCTGCTCCCAGGATGAAATGGGGAGGGTGCTGGGGGAAGCTTGGGCCATTCAGATGTGGCTACTCCCCAGGGAAGCCAGAGCGAAAAGAGAGAAAGATCTTGGCCTCCTGGTGGCTTTGCGAAGTTCTTTCAGCTCAACCTTCATGTGAGAAAGAATAAACCTTCATCCTGGTTTGGGGTCTCCATCACATGCAGCCAAGCCTGCATCCTGATACTTATCAGAGGCCTGTAGCTGTCTTGCAAGTTTGGAAGTGTAGCCTGTTATTGGCAGAATTTGTCCAATAGGCTTATGTGGAAGCAATCTAAACTGAACGCTATCCTTACACAGAATAATAATAATAATAATAATAATAATAATAATAATAATAATAATAATAATAATAATAATAATAATTAGTACTTACTATGTGCCAGGCACTTTTCTAAGCACTCTATGCATTTTAACTCATTTATTCTTCATGCTGAGAAAAATACTGTATTTGTCCCATTTTACAGATGAAGAAACCAAGCCACAGGGAATGTAAGGTCTTCCCAAAGCACAGATATATAAATGGCAGTAACTTCATATATGACTTTGAAACTTTAAACAGACGTTTAGTAATGAATGGAGATAACACTCCCCTGACATTACGGGAGCTGGAGGGAAAATGGAGCTGACTTTCCTCAAGCTCAGTTTCCCTGTGGCTGTTTCCAGAGCCCTTGTTGGGTAAAGGGCACCCTGCATGAATCTGGCCTGTTCTCTGGCTTCCTTGGGGCGTGACCCCTGACTGCGTGGTCAGGTGGCTCACCACTGCCCTGCATTCCACCTGGGAGAAGCAGGAAAGAGGACAGAGCTGAGAAGTGCTCACTCACTTACTGTCAGGAAAATACTCCTTTGCCTGCTGATGTTTCATGTCCAACTGGAGAGGCAGGAGGGGGCCACTTCGAGGAGGCAGGAGAAACAAACAGCAATAAATCAAGTGGCACTTGAGAAGCCTGGGGGTCTGGAAGCCAAAGCCAAACTTCAAAATGCATGGCAGGCCTCTCAGCTTCCAGTGAGAAAGGGGAAGTCACCCCCGCACCAAGGGCATCTCTGGGCTCTTTCCTCTGCTGGTCCTGGTCGTGTATTTTAAGATTCAGTCATTCATTCAGCACCTGCAAAGCAAGGCAATGAGGAAAAGATGAGAGAGTTAACGAACTAAGATGGAAGAGAAAACTGAGTTGCATTTTTTGCTCCCAGGAGAGTTACAGTTTTGAGGGATGTGGCAACAGGCAAGTAGAGAAATGAAACCTCAGAAGTGGACGGAAGTCAAATCATACCGTACACTTTTCTGCCCTATGAAGGACTCCTTCTGAAGGACAGTGGACATTATTGATGGATTTTAAGGGAGTGACAAGATCAGAAATACATTTCATAAAAGTGGTTGAAGGACAGTCTTTCCGCCTTCAGGAACAAGTTCCTCTCATATGTTGGGAGAGGGAGGTGGTCCAGAGGTGAGGAGCAGGGAGCAGAAAACCAGCTTCCTATTCCTGAACCCTCGGAATGATACCAGGCTCATATTAACTACAGTTGTTGTCCTGACTGGTGCAACTTCTCTTCAGTTGTGGGTTCTTCTTCTCCAAAATCCTCACTCCCGCCTTGGACCACTCACCCCCTCCATGGAAGGACACTTCATTGCCCTCTTTTGTTTTTCCAAAGCCGTATGAGTGTGTCACACTTTACAGAGGGGCTGGAGGTAAACAGTGTCTAAAGCACAATTCTCAGAAGAACTGATGAGAAGCATGTGCCACATAACTTTATTTCTGACTTGCAACCAAGGAGCCCACAAAAAGAAAAACTAAACAGTTCAGGTGTTCTTTTAGTGAAGAGTCAGTATTGTAATGGGAGAGGGGTAGCCACGTATGATTATCAGCCTGAGTAGGAGAAAATGTCCCATTAAAGGTCGTTAGATTGATCACAAGGCTACTAAAAGCGGCTGCAGTTTCTCCAGCTGTGAAGGTCAAAGCCCAGGTTCACAATGGGTTATTCACCAGCCCTACTGTCCATTAAAAAAAAAAATCAAAGAACAAACTTCTCCTTCCAACTGGCCATCTGAAAGTGGTTCAGCAATAACAGATAACATTTTTATTTTCCTTTTATTTCTTGGAGTGTAGAAAAGAAAAGAAAAAAAACCTCAAGACTGCAAAAGTAAGAGTTTGCCCAGAGCACAAGGGAAAACCATCCAAGAAGCCAGTCTTCTCATGGGAGTTGTAACATGATAGTAAGTTCTGCACAAGGGTCTCGAGTGGTGTGGGGCTGCCCTACATGTCCTGCTGAGATCTGGGAGAGGACTGTTGGCCAAGGACTAAAAGTGATTCCTAGAAATGGTTTGGTTCCTATGTAAGAATTACATCATAATTTTCAAGGACTTTTTCCCACAAAGAAATTACACATCTTTATGCAGATGGGCTGGCGCCCTTCCTTCCCCATAAGTTTGACAGTTTCCCAATGTTTCATGGCAACATTTTCCGGTGAGCGTTTTTCTTTTTGTGAATTTGTTTTCCTCTTCCCTTCCTTCCATTTTCTTGTAGTATCTTCGATTAAAACCTCTGCTGGTTCTTCCTTATTTCATATCTTAAGGAGGTGAGTTTTTTCCTGGGAACAAGAATTCCATGAAAGCAAGTCTTGGTGGACTTACCACCTGTGCTGTTGTACAAGGTCCTTTGGACATAGTGCTCCATGCTGGGCTCAATGCTCTGCTGTCATCATCTTAAAATTTTTAATAACTTCTAAACAAAAGACCTCACATTTTCATTTGTCACTGTGCCCCATGTTGCATTTTGTAGATATTTCTGGGAATGTAAAAAGAGACCCACTGCTAGACTGCTTTTCTCTTCTGGCTCCTAAGTGAACTACATCAAATCCCAGGCTAGAATTTTGAAATTACCACCTGTAGGTCCTCCATTAAGTCAACCAAAGGCCATCTACTAATAAGTGGAAAGTAACTAAAGGGGAAAAAAAGTAGATTTTAAAGCACAATTCTGTTTATGCCCAATGCCTCAAGCAGTTCTAAAAAAAATTCTAAAGAATATTTGTTGAATGAGGATTAAGCAATCAGTTCTTAGAACAGGCCTTTGATAGAGCATCATTGTTTATGTCTTAAAGATGAGAAGAGGACAAATGTCGTGCCCAAGGTCATATAATACTCAAGTGATGCAGTCTGACTTGGAGGCCAGGCCTTCCAGCCCCGGTCTAGGTTTGATTAGAGCTCTCTCCCAAGCAGACTTAAATGCTGGGCACATCGGTGCTTTCCGTTAGGTCTCCCAGACCATCCTTGCTCCAACTCGGTGATCCTGTCATTGATGAGCAGGACCTTCTTACTTCCTCTGTCCACCCCTGGTCAAAGACTGAGCTCAAATTCTTCATTTACACCAAAAGGACCCTGGCTAAAGAAAATGTAAATCTTTGACGATTCAGTAGGATTTTATGTTTTAGTAGAATTCAAATACTTGCCTGAAATAATTAAGTTCCAGAAACATGATGTTCAATATCATTGGGTAAAATCTTTTGGAGATTCTGGTTTGGGGACCTTTGGCCCCAGAAATCTTACCACCTAGGAGAAGAAAGAGTAAACCTCATTGAGAGCCTTCAAGGCCCTCAGTTTCTGCCCCCCTGGCTTGCTATGTGAGGTAACCCAGTCATAGAGTTCCTTCTGGGACTTTGTTCCTCCCCTATTAGAGAGAGTGGACTTGGTGATCTTGGCAACTCAGATCCTCTATACAGTGTCTCTTTTTTATTACCATATATTGGACAACTCTGAACACGGAGCTATAAATCAGCCCTGGGAGAATGTCATCACGTGTCCACCTTCTCCAAAGGGAACCCCATCCACAGCCCTCTTATTCTGAGCCGAGCTCAAGCTGCCACTCACATCCCGCCCAGTCAGTGGACCACAAGAGCTGCTGTTGGTGCCAGAGGACTCTTGCCTTAGGACTAGGTTGGGATGAGTCTATCCCCATCCAGCATACTGCACCCCTTAAACCTGCCCCATTTAGGCTGCCAGCCCCACCTCTTCACAGAACTTGCTCAAGTCAAAGTGCTAATAACTTCCATGGTGCCAAATTCGATGGCCAGCGCTCAGTCTTCATCTAACTTGTCTATCAGCAGCCTTTGACACATGTGATGATTCACTTCTCATTGACATGTTCTCTTCATTCAGTTCCAGGACAGCAGAATCAAATGGTTTTCCTAATACCTTCCTAGAGGCATCTTCTCAGGTTCTTTGTGGGATCTTTTGCCATATCCTGACCTCAACATGTTGGGGCAACTCCCCACCCCAGAACTCAGTTCTAGTGCTCTCTGCATGGTTCTGTTCTGTCTCTAAGCTTTGAATACCATCTATAGGCTGTTAACTCTTAAATTTCTAGTTCCACCTCAGAGCTCTTTCTCAAACTGCTGACTCATATGTGCAATGCTTACTTGACATCCCCACTCAGAAATCCAACAAGCATCTTGACCTTAGCACGTCCAATAGCAGTCTTAATTCCAGCCCTAATCCTGCACTTCCTGTGTTCCTCCCCATCCTCATAAGTGGTACCTTCATCCTTCCAGTGGTTTAAGCCAGAGACCTGGGAGTCCTGTTGACTCACGCTGCATCCCAGTATCATCAAGGCCTGTCTGAGCTGCGTTCCCAGTGTGTCCATAGCCTGACCTCCTCTGACCTTCTCCACTGCCTCTGGATTTTTGGCTATAGCTTCCTCATCAGGAAGAGCACTCCTTAAAAAAAATTTTTTTCAATTCATGGCACTTTCTCTGATAAAACTCTCCTCTGACTTGATACAGTGCATTCAGAATAAGATCCCAAGTCCTGACTATGCCCTGTGAGGCCACACACACGGTGGCTCATTCCTTCCCCTCCCGCTCTCTCCCTGTATCACCGTGCTCCAGACACACTGGCCTCCTTGCCCTGCTCAGCACCCCACCTGCCTTCCCCCCACCCGAGGTGTTCTTGCCCTCCTTTTGTCAGGAACACTCCCTGGCTACCTCATTACTTGCTCCGTCACCCCAAACCCACCTCTGCTCAGGTGTGACCTCCCCAGACAGGCCTTCCTGGATCATCTCATATGAAAAGAGTGTGTTTCATCACTCTCCATCCCTCTTATCTGCTTTATTTTTCTTCTTAATACTTGTCACCCCCTACATGTTATGTATTAGTTTTTTAATTTATGGTCTGTCACACCTCACTAGGTTGTAAGCTTTAGGACAACTGGAACTGGATTTTCTGTTTACTATCATTTCCCAGCATCTGGAACAAAGCTTGACACACAGAATTTGCTCTAGAAATACTTATTGAAAGAGAGCTGAGCTCTGCCCCTTTTCTCTCAAAGCAAAGTCAGCTCTCACATACAATTTATGTACAGACTCAAACATACACACAACGCCACTGTTCTCACATTCGCTCTGATCTACATTTGCTCTTCTTCACTATATGTACGCACCTGCAGGGTTTTCACAAAGCATGTGACTCCCCCTAACACCAGGTGAAACCAGGTGAAGGGCAGCGCTCAGGGACTGGTGACACAGAAGAAAGTAGCCAGAATAAAATTTGAAGTCTGTATGAAGAATGCAAGGGAGCATACAGAAAATTTTAACAAGTCTTCGTAAGGTCTTTAAGACCTTAACAGTAGGTTCTGTAGCTACCCATGCCTGCACACTCAGACCCATATGCACACTCTCACACACACCTGTATGCACATTCACACACTTGATAGCACACTATATACACACAGACATGTACCTTCTCACTCACTGGCACACACTCAAAACTCATGCACCTGTGGGCTCTTCCTCACAGAAACCTGCATATAGTTCACACACACGTCCAGACACCAAACTCTCTTTCAGGTACGCACTGTCATGCTAACGTGCATCCCCACGTGCTGCCTTTCCAACTCCACACATCAACATACAAAATGACTCACATACTCTTGCCAGCTTATTATCCACATGCTTAATCACAGAAACAGCTAGTCTAACGCTCTTAGACACTGCAGACCATATTCACATCACATTTACTAGCACATTCAAGTCCATCTGTGCCTACACACACACACACACACACACACACACACACACACACACACACACATGCTTTAGGAACTAATTAAAATGCCGCATCCTGTTGTTATGACAACAGAAGCCCTCCAACTGCCTCAAGAAGTACAAGGATACAAGGAGTCAGAAGCCCAGAAGCAGCTCTGTGCGAGGTGGACTGCGAGATTATGAAGCTGGTACCCTGAGTGGAGGCCTTCCTTCCTTCTGCCTTGAGAAAACCGATGGTGTCAGATGAGACCTTCCCACACTTCCTGGTGGGGTACCTGAAATATTTCTTTACCTGCATTTACACCTCCTTTCTCCCAGGCTCACTGGTCTTCTCTTTCCTGTGTGTGGACATTCTCCACCTGTGTTCTTGATCTCATGCCTTCCCCATCTCAACCCAGACACTGCTTTTCCAGACTTTTCTTCCCTCTTGGCTGCTTCCTCTCAGATGAGGAACATACTCAAATGTCTTTCATAGACATTCTGTTCTCCTCCAGTTGCTTCCTTCTTTCATCTTCAGAGCCAAGCTCTTTAAAAAAACTGTCTACACTAGCTGTCTCCACTTCTTTACTTACCACCATTCAATCACTGTAATCAAGATCTCCTTATCTATTGGCTGACACTTCCCCTGGCAAAGTCACCGTTGCCCGCTCTGTCGATAAACGCAGTGGACACCTTGGCATCTGCAATGATGTTGACTTGGTTTCCTTCTGTTGTAATTCTCTTTTTGTCTCTGATCATACCTCCTTCAGCTGCTTTTGCAGCCTTATCTTTCTCTTCTTACCCCTCATATTTTCTTGTTCCCCCAGGGTCCTGCCCTGGCTCCTGTCTTTCCCCCTCTATTCACTCTGCATCCACTTGAAATCATCTTCTCTCATAGGTTCAACTAATCCCAGAGTTGTTCTTTGAGTTCCAGACCTATGCAATAACACCTCATTCGGAATCTCCACTCAGATACTTCTCAAGCACCTGAAATTCTGCTGCACTTAGAATGTCTCTCCCCAAATCCTGCTCTTCTAACCATACTCTCTGTATCCTGGTACAACCGTACGATGCACTTACCCTCCTAAAGCCAGGAATCTGGTCATCATCTTAGACTATTTCTTACTCTTCTGGACCAAATCAGTTAGCAAGTCCTTGAGATTCCATATGTTCTCCACCTCTCAAATTTTTTAAATTGTTCTCAAATGTTGTTCATTGCCTCCTTTCCCATCCAGAAAAATACAGACGCACCCACCCATTTAAATTATCTTGTACTTAACCTTCTTGGTCATGGTACTTGCCATCTTAAAACCCTTCAGTAGTTTCTTTAGCCCACAGGGTAAATTTTGCATCCAAACAAAACTGTTGTACCTGTAGGACCTTAGTTGTGGCCAGATGGGTATTTCTGAGTTTCCCTGATAATTCCAGGCTCTTCAAACCTCCAAGACCTAGTCCTTGCTGCCTGCAATGCCCTTGCCCTCAACAGTTTCTGCCTCCTTGACCTTGGAGGCCTTTACTGACCATTTTCACCCATTTCTCCTTTGCTCCCCTACTCGATCCCAGACAGGCTTCCATCACTGTGGCTGTAATATGGAGCACTACTAGGGGGTCTGTCCTATAATGAGGACCATTAGTGTAGGTCTGTCACCTTACCAGACCGAAGCTTCAGGAAGGCGGGCTACTTCGCTCTCTTTGACAGCTTGGACCCCATCATACTGTAGGTCTCTGCACTCAGTCAGTTGTGTGTTAACAACCTACTCGGTGTTGTCACAGATGAAGTGCTAAGTACACAAAGGCTTTGGGAGCCCCAAGAGGGAGGAAATAACACTGTGACGTCTGAGGTGTATCCGAAGCAGTGTTGCTGTTGCTCAACCTGTGAACTGAATCCAGCAGAAACACATTTTGCTTGACACATGCAGTGTTTGTTGGAAAACTGGGTAAGTCCCTAATTTACTACAGGCCTACGACTCCTTTTCATCTAATGCCTTCACCTATTTTTCTTACCTGCCAGATTCCTGAAAGCTTTTATGTTCATGACCCCTACTTTAGAAAAAGATATGGTTTGGGGCATATAAAAAACAGGAAAGGGCCTTCCTCTGCTGTATAGTGGTTAAAAGAGGAGATATTTTAGAATCAAATGGACTGTGTTTGAATCACTCACTTACCGGCTATATGACATCAGGCAATTTAATTCACCTTTCTGGGCCTCAGTTTTCTTCCATTGTCAACACAGGGATATGAAAAGTGCCTAAATCACTGTGTTGTTATGAAGACCAAATAAGTAAATACAGTTAAAGCACTAGAACAACGCACTCAGTAAGTGTTCGCTGTTATTCATTGGGCAGAGGAAATCATAGGGGCAAAGCCTTCAGAGTTTGAAAGAACATTGCATGTTTGGGGAAAATTAAGAAACTAAATGAGGAGGGAATAGAAAATGAATTGGTGAGGGTTTGCCAATATCCAGCTGAAGGCAGAAAGCAAAATAGTTACTCAATATATCTTAGTAGGCTTAATGGTTAGTTGAATGAATGAATAAATGTTCCCAAGGCTTTTATTGGCTTGGGAGTCTGGCTGCCATGTGGCTTGGGTAGAATTAAAGGGATTTATTAAAGGGATTCATTCATGGCTCATGTTTTGGGTTCCTCCTGTGTGCCAGGCATTGTACTAGGTGCTTGTGAATAAAATGAAGGTCTCTGCCCTCCTAGACCTTACATTCTAGCAGGGGATGACAGGAAATAAATAGGATGCATCACAATTAAATTGTGTAATACATTGGAAAGCAATGAATGTGCATACCTGGTTGCTGGGAGGAGTAGACTGGTTGCAAGGGTATCGGCAGGGATCCAAAGTTGTGGCGGTGGTGGTGGTGATGAAGTGTGTGTGTCTGTGTGTGTGTAAGGGTTTTTCAAGTTCAGCACTCTTGACATTGAGACTGGATAGTTCTTTGTTGGGAGGTGGGTACTATCCTGTGTATTGTAGGATGTTTATCAGCACCCCTGGCCAATACTCAGTAGATGCCAGCACCACCCACCTCAGTTATGACAATCAAATATGTCTTCAGATATTGCCAGTTGCTCCCTAGGGGAGCAAAACTGTTCCTGGTTGAGAACCACTGCTTTGTCTCACGACCCTGTTTAGCAACTACCACTGCTTGACTTTATGTTACATATTTACTTCCTTGGTCTGTCCTCTAGACACCTAAGTTGGAAGTTCTCTGAGTCCATTAGCTCCATTCTGCCAGAATGAAGCACCACAAATGCAGACTCCATGCCCTCTTGTTCACTGCCATATTCTGAGCACCTGGCATAGAATAGAAAACCAATCATCACTTGTTACATTAATGAAAAAAAAAACTTTCAAAAGAGGCAAATCTGAAATGTCACTGATCAGAGAGACTTGCTGTGCCTTTGGGTAAGTTACTTAACCTCTCTGTGCCTCAGTTTCCTTATCTACCAAACGGAGATAATGATAGTACCTACCTCATGGGTTGGTAATGGGAATTAAATTTAGAGTAACCTTGTATTCTGATTTGCTTGGAACAAGTTTGCCTATTTGTTGCAGCATAATTATTAATAATGCTACTTTTTGCTCCCCAAAGTGTCCTGATTTGGTTAATACATCGTATGACAACCCAAGCTAAAGTGTTAATGCTGGTACACTGCTTAGAAGGTGCCTGGCACGTGCCGAGGAGGCCACAGTTCTTTTTATTATCCAGGCTGTTTCCCTGATTGAAACGCCTCCATGGATTCCCATGTGGTTAGCATGATGTCCAGCTGTGTCCGATGACTTGCAGGTTTCCTGATGATCTGACTACCGCTGATTCTCCAGCCTCAACTCTCAACACCCCTTCTCTCCACTCCCCCCTTGTCCATTTTGAAAACTTCACACCATGGTCTTCCCAACCCCAGGACTTGGAACTTGCTGTTTTTCTTCCTAAAAAAACTCCTTCTCCAGTTCTCATCTGTGTAATCCCAACTTGCCCTATAGGTCTGGACTTAAGTGTCACTTCTTCCAAGAAGCCAGCATATAATCTGCAAACTGACTTCCTTGACTCTCTGTTACCATAGTACCCTAGCACCCCAATTTACTATAATTAATGATTTATAGCCTGCCTTTTCTTACTGTGCTGTGGGTTGAGGGACTATGTCTTGTGACTGTATTTTCTCACTGCTGTATCCAGGGATAGAATTTACATTAGGCAGTCAATAATTATTTATTTATTGGATGAATAAATTAATTAACTAATGGCAAATCTTGGTTCTGACACTGCCTGCAAATTTGTACCATTTACTGATGCTCTTTGAGACTTTTTTGTCATTATAATAACAGCTATCTCATTATGCTAAGAATAGATGTAATAATGTATGTTAAGTTTCTTGCACATAGTAGGTGTGTAATACATAGAAAGAGTTGGAGCCCACCTCTTTTGAACCTAATCTGCATTAGAACCTCTCAAAGTTACCGTCTTATTTATCCTGATGTAACTCGAAGAGTGGGAGACAACCTCACATTCTCCCTAATCACACTTGAAAGATGAGATTCCGATAATGAATGAAAGATGATTTTGTCATAATGGGGTTTCATTTTCATATTGCTAGGTTTGAAAGCAATGTAACAGGAAAAAAATGCTATATGTCCTAAATGGTTAATGATCCTCAGCAAGCAATCTGTCCAGCATGAGAAAGATTTCTTTTGGAATTTGACAGCTGATCTATAATCAGGTTCTGCTTGGCTGCTGCCCTGAGCCCCTCCCCGTAGCTCTCCTTGGGGCTCAGTGAATACCCTATGGAAGAAAATAGCCCAAGCCTTTTATCACTTGCATTTCTGATTTCCCAGAAGCTTCTCCACGGAGGAGGACTTGCAGATGCCTGCCAGATGTTGCTTTATCTTGTGGGAGATGAATGCCTTCTCCAAGTGTTTTGAGGCTTATGCTTGGTGAAATTATGGAGCTGGTATGTTCTTTCCCTTCTTCTTTCCCTTTATTCATTCAATGAACATTAATTTAGCAACTACTATCTCAGAGACTGTGATTGCAAAAATAAGCGACAGAGTTTCTGCCTCTAAAACTCCCAATTGAATAAGAGATATAGAGCAATGAAGCAGACTGTTGTGATAAGGATTGCTTGCTGCCCTGAGAGGAAGCGCACAGGTGACTCAGGAACCCCGAGGAGGGACGCCGGATGTGTTCTGTGCTGGGGTCAGGGAGGGCTTCCTGAAGGAGGTGTCAGGAAGGATAAGCACTAACTCAACAGGGGAGTAAAAGGTATTTTAGGCAGAAGGAATTGCATTTGAGGAGGCACAGGGGGTAAAGTAGCCCAGCATGCAGAGGAAACAGCAAATTATTCAGGAGAGGTCCCGTCAGAGGAAATTAGTAGATGAGGACAAAGAGGTAGACAGGATCCAGATCATGAAGGCCTTAGATGTCATTTAGGAGATTAAGCTTACTTTAAGGCTGTGGGGACCACAGGAACTTTTAAGCAAGGATGCATTCCAATCCAAAAAGACCAGACAAGAGATAAAGCCTACCAATTAAACTTAGTATTCGAGGCAGTGGCAGCCTGCTGGTTAACAGGTACGCTCTCACCCAGAATCCCCATCTCTGGTTACAGTGCAGCCAGGTGTGGCCATGAGGCAGAGGTCTAGCCAAAGCTGGAGTGTACAAACCCAAAGAGATACACACCCGGGTCATAGAGGGAGCTCTAGAAAAGCATTTGAAAGGCATAGAGTTTATTTAGATCCTTTGTATAGGGTATGCCTATATTCAGTTTTGGTAGCTGTTGCCAAAGAGTTTTTCCAAAGCTTCTGTGCAATTTACACTTTTTTCTCCAGCAGTGTATGAAGTTTTAGTCCCTTGTCAGCACTTAGTGTGGTCAGCTTTTCCTTCTGTTGGGTATGTAGTGGTATTTTACTGTGGTTTTAATTTGTATTGCCTTTACAATTAGATTGTGCATCTTTTCATTCACAGTTTAATGATCATTTGTGTAGCCTATTCTGTAAAGTGCCTTTTAAAATATCTTCCTCACTAAAAACATTGTACTAATTTTTTTCTTAGTACTTTGTAAGAGTTCTTTGTATATTTAGGACACAGTTCTTTGTTTAGATCTATCTCCTACCTATCTACCTACCCTTACTCTGTGCCTTGCCTTGTTACTTTTTAATTTTTTTGCTTTGTTACTTTTTTTTTAATATTGTCTTTTAGTTAACAAAAGTTTTCATTTTAACATAATCAAATTATCCAACTTTCCCTCTTAGTTTCTTTGCATCTACTTTCACAAAACTCTATCTCAATGTCACAAATGTTATCTCCTATGTTATTTTCTAGAATCTTTATTGTTTTATCTTTCCCATTTAGATTTACTATCCATTTATAATTGATTTTAACTGATTAAAACTTTATTCAGTAAGTTATAATTCATTGCTATCATTTTAAATATTTTTATTTAAGCAGCTTTAGTGCAGTATAATTTACATATGATAGAATGAATGTATTTGAAGAGTACACTTTGGTAAGTTTTGACCCATGTGCACACCAGTGAAATCATCATAAAAATCAAGAAAATAAACATATAGATCATTTTCAAAAGTTTATTAATGCCCTTTGTCACCCTTCCCTCTTTCACCTCTCCATCTCACACCTACCCCTGGCAACCACTGATCTTCTTTCTGCCCTATACATTAGTATGAATTTTCTAGAGGTTTACATAAGTGAAATCAACTATATGTACCCCCATTTTGTCTGGTTTGTTTTTAATTCTCATAGTTATTTTTAAACTTATCCATGCCACTGCATGTATAAATAGTTCAATCCTTTTTATTAAGTAGTAGTCATTTGTGTAGATAAACACCAAGTTGTTTATCCATTTACCTATTGATGGATATTTGGATTGTTTCCAGTTTGAGACTATTACAAATAAGGCTGCTATGAACATTAGTGTGTAAGTCTTAAATGGACACACACTTTTATATATATTGGGCAAATGCCCAGGAATGGAATGCCTTGGTTACAACGGAAAGTGTATGTGTAGATTCTTAGAAACTGCTAAATTTTTCCTCCAAAGTGGTTATGCTGTGTGACATTGATTCCAGTAGTGAATGAGATTTTGAACTGCCCCAAATCCTTATCATTATTTGATATGGTCAGTCTTCTTAATTTTAGACATCCTAATACATACGTATTAGCATCTTATTGTGTGTATTTCAATTTATATTTTCTTTGTGACCACTGATACACACTGTTTTATGTGCATATTTGCCATTCATGTATGTTTTTGATAGAATGTCTACTAAATCATTTGCTCACTTATTTATTGAGTTATTCTATTATTATTAATGAGTATTAATGGGTCTTTATATCAATGTTAAGTTCTTTATCAGATATGTAAATTGCTAGTATTTACTTCCAGCTAGTAATTTGTTTTTCCACTGTTTTAAAAAGTATCTTTTAAAGAGTAGAGCTTCTTAATTTTAATTAAGTTCAATTTATTAATATTTTATTTTGTAGATCATGATTTTGGTTTGTATCTAAGAAATTTTTGCCTCACCCGAGATGGCAGATCATTTTTCTGTGTTTTCTTCCAGAAATGTTACCATTTTAGGTTTTACATTTAGTTCTATGATCCTTTTAGAGTTAATTTTTTATATGGTGCAAAGTATAAATAGAAGCTCTTAGATATAGATAATGGATAGATAGATAGATAGATAGATAGATAGATAGATAGATAGATAGATAGATAGGTAGATAGATCACTGCTCTCCCACTATTTATTGAAAAAAAAAAAACAACTATACACTCTATCTACTGAACTGTTTTTGCACCTCCATTGAAAATTAATCAACCATGTAAGTGTGGGTCTATTTGTGAAGAATCTACGCTGATCCTTTGATCTATTTGTCTATCTATCTTGATTTATGTAGCCTTAGAATAAATCTTGAAGTTAAATAGTTTAAATCCTTTGTACTTGTTTTTCAAACTGGCTTTGCTCATTTTTGGCTCTTTGTATTTCTATATGAATACTAGAATCAACTATAAAAATATTGGGGGGGATTTTTATTAGAATTGTATTTCATCTACAGATTATTTTGGGGAAAAATCTAAATCTGTTTGAGTTATTTGGTTTTTCAATCTATGACACATCTCTTCACTTACATACATCCTCTTTATACTCTCTTTGTAAGGTTTTTTTATTTTTCCCTGTACTAGGTTTATCCCTAAGTAGTTCTGATGCCATTAAAATGGTATCATTCCTGTAATTTCATTTTTTGGTTGCTCATTGCTGGTATATAGGAATACAATTGGTTTTGTATACTGACGTCATCCTGCAACCTTGCTAAATTCATATATTTGTCCTGGTAGTTTTGTATCGTCTATATGGTTTTTTTAATGTAGATGATTATGCCACCAGTGAATTCGGCTTTACTTCTTTCTCTCTGACTAGGATTCCTTTTATTTCCTTTTCTCACCTTCTTACACTGACTAGAATTTTCAATACAATATTGAGTAGAAGTGTCAAGAGGGCCCAGTTTTATCTTGTTTTTGATCTTTGGGGAAAATCATTTAGTCTTTCAGTGCTAAGTGTTTCTTGTAGGTTTCCCAGAGATACTCACTATGGGATTAAGGAAGTTCCTTTTATCCCTTGTTTGCTGAGAGTTTTCATCAGGATATTGAATATTACAGTATTGAATTTTGTAATTTGAATATTGAATTTTACAATATTGAATTTTACAATAATTTTTCTTCTTTTTTTTGAGATATCATATAATTTTCCATTTTTAGTCTGTTAATACAGTGAATTACATTGGTTTCCAAATGTTTAAGGACATCTGATCAGCGTTTTGAATTTATCTATAGCCTTGGTTTCCCTTTCCTCTGAGTGTTAGTTTCCTATCACTGCTTATCAAGTTATCCAAACTTAGTGACTTAAAATGATAAAATGTATTATCTCCCAGTTCTGGATGTCAAAAGTCCAAAATGAATCTTAAAGGACAAATATCAAGGTGTCACTAGTGCTGGTTCCTTCTGGAGGCTCCGAGGAAGACTCTCTTCCTTACCTTCTCCAGCTTCTGGAGGCTCCTGGCATTCCTCGGCTCCCCTCGCTGCTTCTGTTGCCACATCGCTTTCTCCTTTGTCTCTGACCCTCTTGTGTCCCTCTTATGAGGCTTACTGGAAGTCCAGCAGGCCCACCTGAAAAATTCAGGATAATCTCCCCATCTCATGATCCTTAACGTAATCACATCTGCGAAGTCCCTTTTGCCAGATAAACTAACATTCACAGGTTCTGGGGATTAGACCATGGAAATATTTGAGGGGCCATTATTCAGTCTGCTGCATCATGCACCATAGCATATTCATGTATGTTGGAGATTAGTCTATTAACACCTTTAGGGAGGCATTATCCTGACTACCATATCCCTTTACCTGTGATTGTTCCTTCTGAATATATTAACACGTAGATATTGGAAGTTCTGTATCTTCTTAATACCTCTTAACTCCCATATTTTTCATCTCTTTGTCTTACTGTACTATACCTTTAGTCTAATTACTTGGTTCAGTCTTTCAGCTCATTAATTGAATCTTCAGCTATTCATATTCTGCCATTTATCTCTTAATACATTTTTTCCTAATTATCCTATTTTTAAGTTCTAAAACGGTGGTTCTATTTCATAGCAGATGGTTTTTTAATCTCCCTGAGGATATTAGCTATATTTACTCTGAAGTTTTTTCTCTATATCCTCAATTATAATTTGTTTTTATGTGGGGGGCAATTTTTCTTATTATTCAGTCTGACGCCTCTTTCAAGGTGCATGTTTATTCAAGTATTAGATGATTCTTAGCTGTTCCTATTTGTAGTTTAAGGTTAGACTGGACAATAGTGGAAGATGTTACACATGTTATTGAATCAAAGACATATCTTTATAAACCTGTCAATGAATCTAAATTCTGCACATTACAAGAGCACTTCCTTAGTGATGACAAATGAGGGGAAAGGTGCATTTGTAAAGCTTTTCTGCTTTAGCATCTGGCTGTTGTTATCTTGTTTCTCTGGACACAGAGCACCTGAGGTCTCCCAAGTTAAACCTATACTTCCAACTACTTTGTTGGAGACCTTAACTGCAACTAACGTTCCCCAGACTGAAACTTTCTTTCTGCATGCATGTATGTTCTTACATATTTAACTCAGACTCTGCTATGTTTATTTCCCCAATGCCAACACTTGTGCTAAGAGCCCTTACAGGAAAAGTTACTTGCTTTGTTTATATACCGGTTTCTCAAGGCTTTCTCCCAGGAGCAAAAGCCATTGCCACCGGTGTCCAATATGGAGAAGGGAGAGAAGTTCGGAGTGAGCAGCTGTTTCAAATCTAGTTCTTTAATTAATTTATCTGATTATTTCTCCATTTCCCCTCTAGATCTTTGTATATGTTCACTCTTACTTGACATTTCTCTGGAGATTCTGTGGGAAAACTGTCTTTAGCATTCGTAGTTGCTTTTCCCCAAATTTGACTTTTTCTGTCCTTGTTTCTCATTTAGCCTAATCCAATTTGCCTTATTTTTCTTTCCCTTTGATATTTTGTTTTTCTGTGACTTATAATCATAAGTGGAATTGCTGGGTCATCAAGTATGTTTATCTTCTTCTATAACAGATATTGCCACATCATTCACCAAAGTGTTTGAAACAATTTTCAGTCCCACCACAGCATTTAAGAGTTGCCATTAATCCACATCCTCACAATACTTAGTATTGTCATCCTTAATAAATCTTACTTAACTGGCAGTTACTGAAATGGTATTTTGTAGTTTTAATTTTCAATTCCCTGAATATTGGTGAAATAGAGTATCTTTTCATATTTTACTGGGTATTTTGTTATTTTCTCTGTGAATTAACCTTTTATTGATTAATTTACCTTTTTGTTGATGGGAAGTTTCTTATATGTTCTAGTTAGTAATTCACATTAATCATATTGAATTGCAGATATCTTGTGGCAATTTGTGGTCTGTCCTTTTACTTCATTTATGTGAGCTTTGATTTATGGAAGTTATCGATTTTAATGTAATATAATGTAACTTTTCTTTATGCTCTATGGTTTTGTGTTTGATTAAAATAAAACTTTGCTACTGTAAGTTTATATAGACAGTCTTCTCAATTTTTTTTCAAAGATTAAAAAGATCCCTTATTATATTTTGGTCTTGAGTCCACCTGGAATATATTTTTATTTATGAATGAGTTAGGGATCCATTTTCCCCCTATGCACAGTTAAATATTCCCACACCTTTCATTCAATAAACTATCCTTTCTCCACTGGTCTGCAATACCTATTTTAATTGTTAAGTTTCTATTTATTCAATTTTGTTTCCAGGCTTTTTATCCTGGTCTGCTTGTTCGATTTGTCTATTCCTTTTAAAATACCATATTTAACAAAATAGCACATAGATAGAATTAGTTTCATATTTGATAGGGCATGTTCCTTCACCAGGTTTTTCTTTCTCAAAAAGGCCCATTTTTGGCTCATTAATTTTCCAAATAAATTTTAGAATCAGCTTATTAAAGTCCACAAATAACTCTGCTGGGATTTTAACTAGAATCATTTGAATGTTTACCTATATTTGGGTATAAGAATCAGATTTACAGTCTTAATCCTATCAATGTACACAGGCTATTTTCCCATTTTTGTATGTAATTTCTACAATATTTTAAAACTGATGTTATATTCATCATAAAGGTCTTTCTTTAGATTTTTTTCTCTCCAAGTATCTGATCATTTTCTTCCTTGTAAATAATCATCACCTAATTAACTATTCATTGCTGCTGAATAGGAAGGCAAATATCTTTTGTATGATTATCTTATTTCTAGACAACTTGCCAATCGCTCTTATTAATTTTAATAATTTGCTTATGGAGTCCCTTGGATTTTCTAAACTAGCAATCATAATATCTGGGTGTTAAGGGAAGTTTCAACTCTAATATTTTTTGTTCCTTGTCTAGTTCTGCTAATAAAACCTCAGTGTAATGCTATGCAGGTTGAGTTCTGTACTCCTCTGGGGAACACCTTTGATGTCGTAAAGCATATTGGGCAATGCAGCAACGCTGTGCACTGGCAAGGACCACAGTAGAAGCAGTGCCAGCAGAGAGCCCTGTCGTATTTCTGATTTGATAAGGAATGGGTTCTACTGTTTTGCTCAATAATTATGACATTTTCTGCAGGTCTTTTATAGATATACTGTATGAAATTATATATGTTCTCTTATAATTTAATTGCTAAGAATTTTGTCCCTATGAGTATTCATCTTTAGCATTATTTTTTCATTTCCTAATGAGATAATCACATTTTTCCTATAATCTCTAAATATGGTGAATGTCAAAAGCAAATGATCTAATGTTAAATTCTTGTATTCTGGAGTAAACCAAACTTTATCATAATTATGAGTCTATGGAAATAGAAAGATGGAGAGAGAGAGAGCAGAGAGACAGAGAGAGAGAGAAACTTATACAATGTTTGATTTGCTAAGACACATTGATCATTTTGATCATTTTTGACCTCTAAGTGTGATAGACCTGTCACTTTATCTTCACAGAATCATTGTCTAATACTGATATAAAGGGCATACTAGGCTTATATAGTGAAACTAGACTATTACCTTAACACTGTTTGACTTCTCTATGAGAATTTCCATAACATTGGAATGCTGTTTCTTGATACTTTGAGTAGAAATTACCTGTAAATCTGTTTGTGGTGGTTTTTTTTTTTTAACTCATATTCAGTTTCTTTAATGATATTTGTCTGTTCTGAATTTTTTTCCCTTTTGGTTAGTTTTGGTAAGCTATGTTTTCTCTGTATTTAAGAAATTGTCCAAGTAATAAAATTTTTAAAATCTATTTTTAAATAGCATTCTTTTCCTTATCTTTTGAATCTTCCCTCCATCTATAAATGTGTCTCTCTTTTCTACTCCATCCTTATATTATTTACTTAGACCTTATCTCTTTTTTGTATGATAAATCATGCCAGGTTATCTATTTTATTAGTTTAGAGTTTAAAAAAAAGCTATTAGCATAAGTTTCCTGTACATTTTAAGTTTGTTTCTATTTATGGTTGTATGTTCTTATCTTTGTTTTTCCCCTATCTGGTCAGCTTTGTTTTTACTCCATTTTATTTTACTCTGAATTCTTAAGTGAATATTTATTTCATCAATGTTCAGATTTCTAGCACAATTTTTAAAGGACATTACTTTTGTTCTAATTGTGCCTTCAGTTGTATCCCATAAAGTGTGATACGTGTTATTTACATTGCTCCAGTCCGTTCTCTTTCTTGAAATATTGAATTTTAAAAAAAATTCTAATTTAAATTGCATTGTGGTAAGAAAGGCAATGCATGTGATGACTTTTGGAAATTTGTTGAGACTAAGCTTATGATCTGATAGTTGTTTATTTTCATAAATGTTGACTGTGTGAATTTTTCATATGTGATATCTTTATAAACGTTGACTCAAGAATAATGTATGTTCTTTGAGTTGGGGGTCAGTGTTCTTAGAACTCATAAATCAAGCTTGTCAATTATGTTGCTCAAATTTTTTGTCAATTGTGTTGTTTTTTCCTTTTATATACTCAGTTTTTTGTCTGCTTTTTCGTTGAATACTGAGAACGGTGTATTAAAATATCCTCTGGTTATTCACTGTAATTTTTAATCATGTATTTTTGAATTCTGTTTATTTTTCATCATAAATTATGTATGTATGTGTATGTACATGTAAAGTGCATGAAGCTCTGAAATATGCATACAACTTCAGAACTCACATTTTCCCAGTGAAGTATATTTTTATTATCACTTAGGGATCCTTTTATTAACACAAAGCTTTGGTTTTCAAGTTAGTTTTAAAATTCTGATATCACTATAATGTACCAGGTTTCTCTTTTCCAGAATTTACCTGATACAGGTTTAGGCTGATGATTTTACTTTCAATGTTTGTTTGTACTTATCTTTTAAGTACACGTCTCTTGTAAAACACATAGAACTGAGTGCACTCATTTGTTAAGGCTGCCGTAACTGTACCACAAAAAGTACCATAAATTGGATGGTTTCAACACAGAAATTTATAGTCTCAAGGTTCTGGAGGCTAGAAATCTGAGACAAGGTGTTAATAGTTTTTGTTCTTTCTGAGGTCTGCGAAGAAAATATGACTCTTTCCTAGTTTCCGGTTATTTTGATGACAATTTTTGGCAGTCTTTGGCTTATAGAAGCATCACCCTGATCTCCGCCTTAGAATTCACATGTCTCCTCTCTGTGTGTATGTCTCTGAGTCCGTGTTTACCCTTTTTCTAAGAACACGGGTCATGTTGGATGGGGGGCCCACCTACTTCAGTGTGATCTCACCGTCACCATTTCTACCTGCAATGACCCTATTTCCAAATAAGATTACATTTTGAGGATTAGGACTTTAACATATGAATTTTGGGGGAAACATCGTTCCAACCATAACACCAAGCTATAAATATCCAATTTCTCTCTCCATATATATGTATTTACATGTGTATAATGCACACACATATATATTTGATTGTCTTATATATATAATAATATAAATATTTTGTATATGATACAATGTACATATAATATAAATATTATATATTTGTATATTCTTATATATTTGTATATTCATTTATATTTGAATTAATATCTATTTTTGCTTTCTATTTTATCTATTTTATAGTTATTTTTCTCTTTTCCTGTCTTATTTTTGATCAGTTTTTAAAAATTTTTTTGTAAGTTACACAAGTACATTTCTATTATTTTTGTGCTAATCATTAAAATTACTTAACTGTACAATCACCTACAGAGTTTTACAAGGAGCTTAGAAGAATTTTGCTGGAATATATTCATATTATTTTTATTTTTAGCCCGTATATTTTCACTTCCAAATTAGTCATTTTTATTATCATTGTTTCATATAGACAATACTTCTAAAATTCTATATCACCTTTATCTGTTAAATTACCCACTGCTCTTTGTATCTAACGCCTTCCTCTGGATACAAGTTTCTTCTTTCTGACATACGGTTTTTAGACAGTCGCTAGTAAGGAAATTTAGGTAATAAACTCAGTTTTGTTTTCCTGAAAAATAATAAGCTATTAATTTTAGGTTGAAAGCTATTTTTCTCTCTGTCTTCCTTCTTTCTTGCTTTAGCAAATTTCCTCTATTTTCATGTTCTTTGGTATTATAACCATAGATTCAGATGTGGATTTTTTAAAAATTTACTCTGGTATTCATTGTTTCCTAAATCTGAAAACATAATTCCGTTATCAATTATGGAAATTTTTACCCATTATATCTTCAACAATTGCCACACCCCTCCACTCTCTCAATTTCTTCCCTAGAAATCTATAAATTTCTCTCTTTATTCTCTGTATTTTACATGTTCTCACTCTTTTTTACTCTCTGTGCTGCATTCTGAACACTTTCCAATATTCATTCCACTTCAAAAATGTATCTGTTCTCTTTTTAAAACCATTTACTAAATTACTGATTTCAATAAGTGTATCTCATTTTTAAGAAGATTTATTTGGCTCTTTGTCAATTCTACTTTGTATTTTTTAACGTATAGTGTTTGTTTCCTATGTTTTCGATTCTGCTTTTAATTTTCTATTTATAGTCTGAATCCAGTAATTCTATTAGCTGAAATTATTGAGAGTCTCACTCTGGCATTTATCCTTTCTGCTGCATCTCCCTCTCTGGCTTCATTTTCACATGCTTTCCTTCTTAAACTTGAATATCTTCTTCAATGCATATCCAGCTTTTAAAACTTTGTGAAGCCTAAATTGAAGGCATTTCTCTCCTGAAAGATTTTCATTTGTTACTAGAGGGACCCTGATGTGCTTGGGGTTTCTCAGAACCTCAATTTCTGACAATGGGCAGCTATGGTTGTAAATAAACAGGGAAGATGTTCCCCCTCCCAAAGCCCATGCTGTGACAGACACTTTCCCCCGCAGTCTCCTTTGTTGCAGGAGATATTTTTTCAAATACACTATTTTACCCACAGTGTTGCACATTGAGGGTTCCAGGTTTATATAGAGTTTCAGTTCCAATTTTCACCTTTAAAAAGCCAAAGGCCTTGTTTTCTTCTGTGACAACCACTAAAACTCAAACCTCTTGGTTAATAAGCACAGCAAATGCTCCCGGGCTAGTCTCTACATGGGTGGCAGCTTACAGCTTGAATATTTCATGTCTCCCTCTGTTTCAGGTCCTTGGAGATTTATCCTTCATTCTCAGAAGCTCAGCTATGCATTTGAAAGAATGCTTGTAACATTTTATCCATCATTTCCAAGTACTTGTTTTCAGGAGTTTTTCAAAAGGTTTCTCAGATAGCCCGACATAGATATTCTGACTGCTTTCTATATTTTAAATATACATCAAAATTATGGTCCACCGATGACATCTTCTTACATTTTCCAGTGCTGTTCAATATTTACTATCTTTTATGATACCTTTTCCATCACTCAAAGGGATTTTTATGCAAAAGTTATAAAAAGTAGGTGAATTCAGCCTTCCATCTTGACCCAATTTTTGAACGGGGTCTTGAAGATTTAGTAGGTACTTGCCAGGTAGAATGGAGACCAAGAAAACAGTTATGAAAACATATACTTTCTTTAGAAAACAATGAAAGTTAAATATAGCTGCAGAGCACTGTCTATTAGAACAGAGAGACAGGCTCAATCTCAGAGTTAGGTAGGTTTAGATGACATTAAAAAGGGTCTTACCTAATAGGACAGGAGTCTGGGTTCTGCCATATAATGCAGAGAAAATAGTTGCCATTTATTTATGACCTGCTAGTGGTAGGCACTGTACTGGGGGTTTACATAGGGTACTCTGACTGTCTTCATTTTACAAATAAAATGGGCAAGATGGGATTTAGTTTCCTGAGGTTACACAGATCCCAGGAGGTGGAGCTGGATATAGAGCCCATGAGTTAGATTAATTTCTTCAGTGTTCCCCAATAAACAAAGCTAAATTGGTAAACGATTTTAAGACAAAAGTGGAGGAATAAAACTGGTTACTCTGGAAAATTTTCCTGTTGCCCATCTAGCTTGACGAATGAAGGAAAGACATGCCTTGGCACTCTTAGCTGCTGATCAGCTTAGAGAAGAAACTTGAAGAACAGAGGGAAGAACAAACGAGGACCTTGCAGGTAATTGTAAAAGCCTGTACGTCTTCATCAGTTGGGAGGTCACTGGAGGGTTTTAGGAGAGGAGAGCCTTCGGAATTTGTAATGAAGTAGTCTCATGGCCATATGGAGAATGGATTAAGAGAGGATTGAAGCAAAGAATTATGCAGTACTGCATACTCTATTACCTTTATTTATAGGGACAATAGTTGGGACTCCCTGGTTGATAGCAGAGGTGAGGAATACAAGACAATTAAAAGAGAGCAGTTTGGGGAGGACCGGCTGCATAGAGCGGTCCATGGATGACCACATTATCTTTCTGAAGAGAAAAGGAGGGGAGGAGGGATCACGGTGAGGTGGCAAAACTGGGAGAAATAATACAGGGCAGGAAGCACCAGTGAAATGAATGTAAGTCACATTCCCTTTGGTTAACATTTGTATCCCACACTACAGAAATTCTCCGAGAACTGGGAAAGAGAAAGTGGCTTTGCCATGTGGAAATACTCTATGTAAATGAGAAATGATTAACAACTGCATATTCACATTACACATATGCCCTCTTATTTGATACTTTAAACAACTCTGAGAGACAAACATTATCACTCGCCGTTTATCCATAGGAAGCTGAGGCTCAGAGATGTTAAGTAACTTTCCTCAAGTCAACCGCTAGTGGCTGGCAGAGATGGAATTCAAACAGAGGGTTATGGCCCTAAAAGTTGTTCTTTGTGAGGACACCATGCTGGGAGGAAAACTTTTTCTTAATCAGCATGAGGATTATTCTGCAGTGGGTTGGAACTCAGAGGGGAGCTCAAGAAAATCGCAGTCGCAGCTCAGACAGAACGTTCTGGAGGTGGCTTTCTCTTTCTCTAATGTTTCCAAGTGTGTCACTCCCAGGGTAACTTTCCCTGGTGCTGGAGACAGTTCCTCCTCCCAGAATTCAGGTTTAGATCTAATTCCTGAAGCCTCCTTTTCCCTCCCGTGGGCCAGAAACCAGAGCTCCCGAGGGTGCCCCAGTCTGTTCTCATCAAGACAGCTCTGCCTGCCCCGGGGGCCCATGCTCTTCTAAATCCTAACCTGCATCTGCTGCTTCCTAATGATGGAAACTGCTGATGCCACACAGGGAGGGGAGTGCATTTAGGGGGTGTCCCAGGGCTCTGTTAAACAGCTCTGCTTTTATAGCAGTCAATGTGGAGGCAGGGATACAGAAATCACTTCTTTTCCACTGTCATCCTTCTCCATCACCATTGGCCGTGTGTGTGCTTGTGCGTGTGTGTGTGTGTGCGCGCGCGCGAATTGGTTCCTCTATTTCTCCAGATAAAAATATCCAACTACCTTCTCTTTTGTTTCTCTTTCTTCTAAAACTCAAGAGTTCACCATCCTGTGAGTAGAGGAATCAGAATGACGTAAGAATTCCATGGGTCCAGAGAATCAGGAAAGAGGACATTTAAGGAAGGAGGGGTGGGGGGAGCCTAAAAGAGAGAAAGCAGACCTCAGCTTTCCAGAATTCCATCAGCTGAAACCATAAATAAAGTAAACAAATGTAAGGTCACATACAAAGTTGATCAATTCTTGCCAACTAGATAGCTTCAGTTTACACTTACTGAGCACTTGCTTTATGTCGGGTATGGATGGTAAGGTTTTCTTCTACCATCTCTCATTTAATACTCATACAGACCTAGAGAGGTAGTCATTGTGAGCTGCCTTTTACAGAGAGAAAAGTGACATTCCTGAAGATTAAATGATGTGTCCAAGTTCATTCAGCTCTCAGTATCAGAGGCAGGGTTCTAACCCAAGTCTGAGACTCTTTCCACTACGTGGTCCTGCCTCCTTTTCCAAGAGTGGCTGGTAGTTGGAATTGAAATAGAAGGAAAATGAGCTCCTGGGGAAGGAAAGGGGGCACAGAAAAGTGGTTGCATCTTGTTCACTTATCTGCATCCATGCTGACATAGATCTGGCACAATGCTACTCATTAACCATCTCTACTTTGAGCTTTTGTTTACTCTCCTCAGTGTCATACTCTGAACTTGCTCCCAGAGTTCTGTTCTGCTCTTTTTGGGCCCTGCTCCAGTTTGCAAGGCTCTTGGAATTCGATTCTATTCATCACAAAGGCATCAAGTGGTCCAGTGTGCTGGCCACTGAGACACCAGGGGACACAAATATGGCTGCAGCTTAGAAGGAAAAGGGGACAAGAGACGGAATCAGATTCAGAGTTTGGTGTCTACTTCGTATATGGCTGCCAGGAACATAAAGGGATATATTCACTTATTCAACAAATATTTGAGAGTATATACTAAGCACCAGGCAATGTACTTTTTGCTAGAGATACAGCTGAGAATATAATAAAATATCTGTTCCACATAGAGTTTGTACTCTAGTGGAGGGAGTTATACAATAAACAGATAAACAACCACAGTATGTCAGTTGGTAACAAATGCGACGGCAGAGAATGAAGCAGGTGAAAGGATGACCGAGTGAAGGGAGCTGCCACTGTAAGGGGTTTGGAGACGACCTCTACAGGGAAACGTCATATCAGCAGAGACCTTAGTGAAGTGAGAGTGAGACACGGGGCTACGTGGGGAAGAGTGTTCTGGTGGAGGAAGCAGCCACTGCCAAGGCCCTGACGTGGATGCATGCTTAGTGTACTCAAGGACTGGCAAAGAGCCTCACGTGGGTAGAACCCAGGGAGGAAAGCAAGGGGTTATTGGAGACCAGGTCCGAGAAATAGCAGGGGGCCAGAATAACTTTACAGCCCAAGGCCGATGGCAAAGTTTGGGGTTTTAACAAGTAATATGGGAAGCCATTTGAGGGTTTTAGGCTGAGAAGTGAAATATTCTGATGTGTTTTAAAAGGATCTCTCTGGTGGCCATATAGAGAATAGAGGCTAGGGGACAAAGCCTTAAGCATATTCCAGAACATAGACGATGCTGCCTTCCGTCAGAGTATTATCAATAGGAGTACTGGAAAATGTCTGGATTATGGGCATATTCTGAAGTTACAGATAACTGAATTTCCAGACAGATTGGGTATGGGGTGTGGGATGAAGTGTAAGGTATGACTCCAACAATTTTGGCCTGAGTCATTGGAATAATGGAGTTCCTGGTTACTGAGTTGTTGAAGCCTGGGAGCAAAGATCAGGAGTCCAGTTTTGGACATGTGAACTACGAAATGGTTATTAAATAAACAAGTGGGAAGGCTGAATAGGCTTGGATGTGTGAATCCACAGAGGAAAGAGGAGGTCCAAGGTGGAATTACAACTGGGAATATGTATGTAGCACTGGGAAGCATTAGTTACGGCCGTGAAAGGAACTGAGACCATCCAAGAAATGATTGTTGCTAGAGAAGAGGCCAAAGGCTGAGTCCTGGAGCATTAATCTGGCATTTAATCACCAGGAAGTTGGGAGGAGTTAGCAAGGGATATGAAGAATGACTGGTGAGTGGCCAGAGGTGTACAGGAACCAAATTTCAAAACGCACTTCAAAAAGGTAGATGTTCTACCATCGTACTGAACTGACCTATTCTGGCAGCCTGGGGACTAGAACCTGCCGTGATGGAAGGACAGCGGTCTTGAGCGCTAGTGTATCCAGGACTGACACAGGCACCTGTCTCCACATGGCTTTCAGAAAACACGTGGCACAACAGGGGAAGAACAAAAGCAAAGCCCAGGAGGAATTTGAACTGACAGCGGTCTGGGAACCGGTGTGAGACGTCCTTTCAAGAACACCTGAAATAATTAGGGACTAGCTTGAAGGGACTCATTTACTGTAATCAAGCCACTGGGGACTTAATTTGAGAATAAAATAGAAGTGTGATAAACCTCTAAAATTGTAAATTAAGAGAGAGATGATTATCGAAAGTGTTTAAAATTTCCTGCATATTAAAAAACTTGAAGAGAGAATATCAAAAGAAAACAGTCTGCAGAAAGGTTGCAAAACTATGACGGAAAAGGATTAATTTTTTTTTTCTTTTTGCCATACCAAAAGCCCTACAACTAGTTTGAAAAATGAGCGAGGGATAACAACATACAGCTGTAGAAAAAGAAATATAAATGGCCGATCAATGAGAAGAAGGATGCCAAATCTCGTTTGTAATTTAAAAATGCAAATTTAAGCAGTGAGATATCATTTGTCACCTTTCAAATGTACAGATATTAAAAGGATTGATAATATTCTCTTTTGTCAAGGGTACAGAGAAACAGAAACTTTCACACATAGTTGGTGGAAGTGTCTGTTGATGCGTTTTAGTGGAGAAATTTGTCAACATCAATGAAAAAATTTGAATAAGTTTTTAGTTTTAGATTTACATACAAATTAAGAAGACAGAACAGAGTTCTCATATACCCTACACCCATTGTCCCTTATTACTAACATCTTGAGCGTTATTAAGGTGTATTTGTCACCACTAATGGACAAATAGTGATCCATTACCATTAACTAAAGTCATTACTTCACTCAGATTTCCTTAGTTTTTACCTAATGTGTCTCCTCTGGTCCAGGATTCATCCAGGACACCACATTACATTTAGTCATCGTGTCTTCGGAAGCACCTCTTGACTATGATCAAGTTTCTGATTTTTCCCTGTTTTGGATGACGTTGGAAGTATTTTGTAGACTGTCCCTCAACTGATTTTCTGATGTTTTTCTCATGTTTTGCCTGGGATGACAAGTTCTTGGGAGGAAGACTAAAGAGATACGATGCCATTCTTATCACATCATATAAAGGGTGCATACTGTCACCACAAATTCCTGCTTCATGATGCTAACCTGTATCACCTGGCAAGAGCAGTGTTTGTCAGGTTTCTCCCCTGGATTCTTTTTTCTCTCTTTGCATACTGTACTCTTGGGAAGGAAATCACTATGTTTGGCCCACACTTAAGGGTAGGAGAGGGATGCTGCAACTCCTTGAGGTGGATTATCTGTGTGAGTTATCTGGAATTCTTCTGCGTGGGAGTTATGTCTCTTCTCCTCCACTTATCTATTCAATAATTCATTCCATCAGTGTGGATTCATAAATTTTTATTCTATACTTCGAATAGAATGCCACTTTATTTTGTTGCTTAAAATGTAGCTTTTCCTTTGGGAGCCCTTTCAATAGGCTCCTGCGTCCCCTTGGCATCCTCTGGCATTGTATTTAAAAAAACCAAAAAACACTCTCTTATTTTCTGGAACTACAAGATGCCCCAGACTCATCTTGTAAATTCACTGCCCCAGTCTTAGAATCAGCCACTTCTCCAAGGAGCACTGGTTCCTCTTACTAGAAAACATTATTAAAAACATTATTAAAAACCAAGATCTTGGTACAAGGTATTCTGTTTGCTCCTGAGGTGACTTTGTTTCAAGGTCCTCTCAGCTAACAGAATGAGGAAATATATGTGTGTCTACTAATAGCTTTATATATAATACCTATAAATATTTCTATCATCTAATCTGAAAATTCTGTCATCATTACTTCCAATATCTCTTTTATTCAGTTCACTTTTACTTTTTTATGGTAATCCAGTATGCACATATCATACATTTGAAAATGTCCCACAGTTCTAGAGTGTTTTTTGTTTTGTTTTATTTTGTTTCCTCTTTGCATTTTAGTGTGGAAAGATTCTATCGGCTCGTGTTCAAGACCATGTCCGGTCTACTTATGAGTCCACCAAAGATATTCTTTATTTCTTTTACCATGCTTTGATTTCTAGCATTTCCTTTGGATTCTTTCTTAGACTTTCCATCTCTCTGTTAACATTACCATCTGTTCTTTCATGTTGTCTACTTTTCCCATTAGAATGCTTAACGTATCAATTATACTTGTGTTAAATTCCCTGTCTGATAATTCTCACATCTGCATCATGTGAGTCTGGTTCTGTTAGTTGACTTGTCTTATTAGATTGGGTTTTATTTTCTTGCCTTCTGGCCAGTCTTATAATTTTGGTGAAACTCAGGTATTTTGTATCGGGTGATAGAAACAGAAAAAAATAGGTCTCTGCTGTAAGGATTTGTGTAAATATGGCTAATATTTGGTCATTGTTTAAATTTTCCTTAATTATAGATGTCAGAGTCTTCAGATTCCTCTAATGTCCATGTTTTTGTCTCCTCTGTTTACTTTGGAATTCCCTAAGCCCCACTCTTCAGAGAGAGCCTGTGTCTTCTATCTCTTTTAGCTATAATCTGTTCTTATTTTATTGAAATACTGTTACTGTGCTAATGAGGTGTGGGGGAGAGGTGAATTCCACAATCTTCCAATATAAATCAGTGTTTCACTGGTCCTATGTCCCGAGAGCTGTGACTTCACAGTGTTTTCTTCAATTATATAGCTGTTTTCCCCCACACCTGACTCTGTTCCCTGGATACAGTGTTCCCAGTCAATTTACTGTAAGCCTAACCTCTCTTTATCATAAATTTTTCTTTCTGGAGTGAGAAAAAAATTCCCTTGCCTGATCTGGGAAAAGGCCCTGGCAGTCTTTCCTCCAGACATTAGGCATTTCTTATGAAAAATTTTCTGACTTTATTTCATAAGGATTGCCTTGCCTTCCCCTTGCAAGAAACAGTGACACCTGGTGGAGCTCCTGGAGCTAAAGCCCGGGGAGTCCCCCACCTCCCGCCAGGACCACAGCCACCAGGAATTTCTCACTTCCACACTCGTCCACACTCTGCCTCCAGAAATTCATCAGAACTCCCACTGAAGTGCTTCTTTGTTTATGGCTCCAGCAGCTTCCACCCCAGGCTAGGTCTCTCTGGATGTGTCTGCCCAGATTTCAAGATGGTTTTTGGTCCCATGATCACGGTTCTCTGATAGATCCAAGAAAATTTATTGATTTTCAATTTGTCCAGCTTTTCTTGTAAGAACAAGACTGATGACTTCCAAGCTTTTCATGTGTCAAAGCTGAAATTGTTAGTCTCAGTCAAAATTTAAAATATGACTTTCTTCAGCCTAGCAATTCTTATCCCAGGAATTTTATACTGCAAACATTCTTGCATAAGAACACAAAATATATATACAGACGTATTCACTGTACTTTTATGTGTAACATTGAACAACAGGAAACAATTATGGGTCTACCAGGAGGATACTCGTTAAATATTTAATGGTATATCTATGCAAGGAATTACTATGCATCTGGAAAACTAGTAATGTAGATTTATGTAGCTCAGGATGTCCAAATGGGGGAAAGCATGTTGCAGTTTGAATATATAATAAGATTTCTGTGTAATGTTAAAAAAGGCACACCATGTAAAAGTCTATATATACATAGAACACGACTAGAGTAACACACAGTTAAAACAGTAACTGTTGCTCCTTTTGGAGAATGAGAGGAGATGGAAACATTTACTTTCCATTTTATAGCTTCCTGTGCCACTTAATTCTTTTACAAAGAGCATGCATTAATTAATTATTAGATAGACTGAGAAAGAAGAAATAAAACTGTCTTTGTTTGCAGATGGCATGGTTGTCTATGTAGAAAATCTGAACGAATCAATAAAAAACAAAACAAACAAAGCTCCTGAAACTAACAGGTGATTATAGCAAAGTTGTGGAATACAAGATTAATATGAAAAGATCGGTTGCTTTTCTGTATACCAGCAATGAACAACTGGAATTTGAAATTAAAAACACAATGCCATTTAGATTACAACCAAAAAATGAAATACTTAGATATGACTCTAACAAAATACATACAAAATCTATATGAAGAAAATTGCAAAACTCTGATGAAAGGAATCAAAGAACTAAATAAATGGAGAAATATTTCATGATTATGGGTAAGAACACTCAAAATTGTCAAACTGTCAGTTCTTTCCAGTTTGATCTATAGATTCAACACAATTTCAATCACATTCCAGCAAGTTATTTTTTGAATACTGGCAAACTGATTCTAATGTTTATATGGAAAGCAAAGACCCAGAATAGCCAACACAATACTGAACGGTAGAAAAAAGTTGGAGGACTGTTGGTAACTGACTTCAAGACTTAACAATAAAGCTACAATAATCAACAGTGTGGTACTAGTGAAAAAATAGACAAATGGATCAATGGAACAGAATAGAGAGCCCAGAAACACAGCCATATAAATAGTACAAATAGTCAACTGATCTTCAACAAAAGAGCAAAGGCAATGCAATGGAGAGAGAGAGATTTCAATAAATGGTGTTAGAACAATTGGACATTCATATCAAAAAAAAAAATCTAGACACAAACTTTACATCTTCACAAAAAATTAACTTAAAATAGATCATATTCTATACCTAATTGGACCTAAATATACAGTTGACCTTTGAACAACATGGGTTAGGACTGTGCAGGTCCATTTATACATGGTTTTTTTTCTTCAATAGCAAATACTACAGGACACAATCAGCAGTTGGTTGAATCTGCGGGTGTGGAACCGTGGATACAAAGGAACCACATACACAGAAGGAGGGCTGACTCTAAGTTACGCTGTGCAGAGAGTTGGCGCCCCCAACTCCCATATTGTTCAAGGATCAACTGTAAAGTGCAAAACTGTAAAACTCGTAGCTGATAACAGAAGGAAATCTAAAAGCCCTAGATTTGACAATGACTTTTTACATACCACATCAATTAAATCATGGATAAGATGTAATTCATTAAAATTAAAAACTTCTGTTCTATAAAAGACAGTGTAAAGATAACAAGAAGACAAGTCACAGACTGGGAGAAAATATTTGCAAATGACATACCTGATAAAAGTCGTACTAAAACGTACTAAAAATGTACTAAAAAAGTCGTACCAAAACGTACTAAAAAAAAAATCTTCAAACTCAACAATAGGAAATTATACATAAGGATTAAAAATGAATAAAAACTCTGAACAGACATATCATCAAAGAAGACATGTAGATCACAAACAAGTGTATGAAAGATATTCAACATCGTAGTCATTAGGGAGCTGCAAATTAAAACAACAAAGAGATACAACTGTATACTTATTAGAATGGCAAAATCCAAATGCTAACACCAAATGCTGGTGAGGATGTGGAGCAACAGGAACTCTCATTCACTACTATTGGAAATTGAAAATGATAGAAAATGAGACAGCTTGACAGTTTCTTACAAAATTAAATATAGTCATAACCACACAATCCAACAATATGCTCCTTGGTATTTGCCCAAAGGAGTTGAAAACTTAGAGCAAAAACCTGAGCATAGGTGTTTACAGCAACTTTATGCATAATTGCCAAAGCTTGAAAGCAACAAAAATGTCCTTCAGTAAGCAAATGGATAAACAAACTGTGGTACATCCATACAATGAGATGTCATTCAGTGCTAAGAAGAAATGAGCTATCAAGCCCTGAAAAGACATGGAAGAACCTTAAATGCTTTACTGAGTGAAAGAATCCAATCTGAAAAGGCTACATACTGTGTGATTCCAAGTATATGACATTATGTAAAAGTCAAAACAATGGAAACATGAAAGATCAGTGGTTACCAGGAGCTGGGGGAGAAATGGATGAAACTACGTTTAGAGTACTGAAACTCTTCTGTGTGATCCTTTACTGGTGGGTCCATTTATACGTTTGCCAAAACATGTAGAACGTACACCAAGAGCGAATCCTAATGTAAACTACAGACTTTGCATGATAAATATGCATTAATGTAGGTTCATTGATTGTAAAAAATACATCATTCTGGTATGGGATGTTGATAGTGGGGAGACAGCGTGTGTAAGGAACCCTTGTTTCTTGTATTGGAACTCTTTATTGTCCACTTAGTTTTTGCTGTGAACCTAAAACTGTTCCAAAAATGTAAAGTATATTATAAATATATAAACATTAACTATAAACATAATAAATATTACGTATATTTTATATGCTATATAATACCCACACAATGCAGTACCTCCCATTTTATTTGCAGGAAAAGTAATGGATCTGAGGGAGTATAAAAATAAACTAGCCAGATTTGAACAAAAACCTTTGCATAACTGGAAAATAACTATTATGATTTAGTCAGCCCAGCCAATGACACATTCTTCTACTTGAACCCCATACTATTCGGTTTTCGGTTACGATGACCAATAAAACCAAGTATCAAAATAAACTGGATTTTGAGCCAGATCTTCAAACTGGTGTATCACATTATGATAAATCATAATTTTCAAAAGTAATAAAGCATATAGAATCACAGTCTTCACTAAAATATTAATACTGATATGTTTTAGTGACAGTAACAAGATTTTTGTTGTGCCATCATGTCAAATATAATTATTGTAAATAAATTCGTCTTTAACTCATCTCCCTTTTTTCCTGTTATTTTGTGCAGAATAGATGTATTTTAATAAAATAAGACGTGTAATTTAAAAGTAAATAATACATGTTTTGGGAATGTGCTCGAAGTTTATACCCATTTTGGAGGTGTATGATCGAAAAAGTCTATAAGCTACTGGTTCAGAGGGTCAGACAGACTAGTAAGTAAATGCTTTGTTTGTTTTGTTTTGTGTTTTGCCAACATCGAAGACAAAGGCATGGAACAGGGGGCTTTAGGAGCTCAAAAAAGGGACACTTCTTGCTTTTGCTCTGGAGAATATCAGCAGCATTATCATACAGTCTTTATTTACTTCACATTTTAAGTACAAAATGTTCATGGGCTTCCAGAAAAACACATTCGCCTGACAGTTAGAAAATGCTCACGTTTCGGAATTGAGGCCCTTTTCCTGTAAATGGTTTCCTATATGTTGCAACGTAGTATTTAATGCAAAATTAATATCTATCTAGGGGACAAAAACTCTTCCAGCCATGACTTCAGCGGCTGGTCCGTTACCAGCCTTTAACAATTTATTCCTGTTTCCTACCTTCTGTTTCTTTCGCTTCCCCAGAGCTGAGACAGAAGAATCTTCGGCATCCTCTCATGCGTCTGTGTGAGGGGCAGCTGATAGGGCGGTAGCCAGCCATTGTCTTCCTCCTGAGAAAGAAGAGAACAGTAAACTGGAAAATGGTGTCGCAACGTGGAATAGGGGTGAGTCATCTTCTCACATGTTGAGAAGGTCACACGGTACTAAAATCATGATTGTTGGCTCAGCGAGAGACCTTGGAAACCACTTAATCCAACCCTCTTATCTTGAAGATGAGGAAATTGGGTCTCAGAGGGCTTTCGGGGCTCAGCCATAGAGCCACCCGCTTGACGCAGGTCATGGATTACAGTCTAACGCTTTCACTTGTGATTGGGGAAACTGAGGCTCACTCAGCAAGTTGAGAGACTCTTCGAAGATCACACAGTGAGATGCGGGGACCCGAGAGGAGATTCAGGCTCTTGAATCCCGCGCTGGGTCGGCAGCACCCTGCATCAGACCGTTCACTCTGAAGAGACAAAGACTGAAGAGAGATGAAACGGTAAAACCCATTAAATCATACTTAACATCGGACTCTGGGCTTCCTCGCTGTGTAATTAAGAATTTGGCTGGCCTTTGTCCTCATTTATGGGCGATGACTTCTAAATCCTCGGAATTTTTTGAGTACTAGGAGTGCCTTTGCTATTCCTGGTGAATACCTCTGACCACACCTGATCACCTGACAGTATATGCTGACAAGGTGACTCCTGGCAGGTGATAGTTTATGGTAATGAGATGACTCAGGAGGGGACCAGCCGTGCCAGTGAGCAGAGGGTTGAGGCTTTGTGCCATGTGACATCAGCCTCACCTCCAGGATAGAGCAGCTGCAAACTGAGTTCATGTACATGGCCAATGAGTCAATCCATCACACTCTTGCAATTAAATCCCAGTAAGCACCAGTGAGCGCCTTTCACTGGTGATAGCCCACAGTGGCTCGGAGGGTACACACCCTCACACGACAGAAGCTTCGCGTCTGGGGTCTTTCCAGACGTCACCTTGTGCTTCCCTCCCTTTGCATCTTTTTGCTGTAACAACAATGTAGGGATAAGCCTAGCGTTTTCCCGAGTTCTGCAAGTCATTCTAGCGAATTAGTAAATCTGAGGATGTTGTGAGAACCCCTGAGTCGTGACAGCTGGTCAGAAATGAGGGTGCTTGGTAAGTCCCAGCTCTGTTACTGATGTCTGAATCAGAGTCCCTTGGAGGGCTGTGAACTCAACCTGTGAAGTCTGGCCTAACTCCAGGTAGTGGGTTTCAGAAGTCATTGCACTCACATTCATAAGATACTGAAGTTTAGGGGGTAAGGGCAGAGGTGAGTCTGAACAAGCCTCAGTTAAGACAATCAAGTAAGCCCTGCTTTACTTTCTCCACAGAAACACCCATTTTCCCCAAACTCCTGCCCTCACCAGTCCACACCAATGGTACTGTATCAGCAGTTCCCCACCCATTCTTTGAAATATCCTCGAAATATAACAGAGCAGTGGTTTTTTTGTTTTTTTTTTTTTTTTTTTGTCCTGCTGGCCCAAGATTAGTTATTTTGAGAGCAAGATAAAAATCTTTTCTCTCACACACAGAGAAGGAGAAAGAGAGAGAGAGTCATTTCTCTTGTGTAGGAAAAAAAAAAAAAACCAGGCAAAAATAAAACCACTTCACTTCTTGTCTTGGGTAATTGCTGGTTTGTGTTTTACCAAGTAAATTCAGGGATTTCTTGAATGTTGGAAGAAGGTGGCAGTCAAGATGGCTGCCTCCCCCCACCCCGCCTTCAGCAAAGCAGGCTTGTCCTGCTGTGTTTTCCCTCTTCGGAACAGCAGGCAATTTTTTCAGAAGTCTTTTCTTGAGTCTGCTTGGTGCCCAAGCATGAATTCCAAAAGATAGAGAGAATGAAACGGCTAAAAAAAAGTTGAGCTGCGATATTGAAGGAAGAGAAGGTACAAGTATGCAGCAAGAACCATGTTTTACATACAGGAAGTCAAAGGTTATTATTTTCTTTGTTTTTGTTGTTGTTTGTTGGCTTTTTGAGAGTATATCTGGTGGGCACAAGGTCTGGGAAATGCAGTAAAGAAACAGGCTGCAACTGCTTTAGACTTTTGGCGGGAAGTTTCCCTCTTAGCCCTTCTCAGCTAGACTCACTAAGAATCCCCTGGCAGGTCAATCCTTTCAAGAGCTGCTAGACCCTCAGGAGTTCCAGGCCCTCCAACCGGTGGGGTGTCAGGGTAGATCTTCACCTCTTGTCTGATAGCAGGTGTGCCTGAAGAGAACCACGGACATTTTGGGGGCTAGAAAGGTTTGTTCTTATAGAAAAGAACAATTTGTATAAGACGTAACCCTCTACTCCATGAAAGATAACATAGTTGATAACTAGAAATGTAAGGATTTAATTAATTTCTTAAAGTATTTCTGGAGCAGGTGTTATGTAGACCTGACACGGAGCTGAGAATGGGGACTAGAGGGAAGAATAAGACGTTTTCCACAGGTCACAGGTGAGCAGATGAATAATTGGCGTCTCGTGTGATAAGAGCTCTCCTAGAGAGATGTACAGGTTGCCTGGGAGCAGAGGTGAGTGCCCGATTTTAGGATGGAGACACTGGAAAAGGAAGAGAAGGGAACATCTGACCTGGAGATAAGCTGACAGCTTGGAAAGGGCAGGGGCTTCAAAGTGCATCTGGTAATGTGCAAACCCTCTCCTTCAGCTCTGTGACCTTGGGAAAGTCACTTAACCCTTCTGACCCTGTGTTTATTCACTGTAACATAAAGGTTACACCCACCTCATGGGGTTATTGGGAGGGTTAGATGGGATCACTTGTCGTCATAGAGCAGTGCCTGGTCCTTGGTGAAGCCCCAGCAAACAGTAGCTCAGTGGTTGTAATTAAGGTCAAGCTGGATTTTTCCATTCCAGAGGGGCAATTGTAGGGAAGCAGATGACTCAGATCTCTCACTTGGACGACTAGGCAGATACCGAGGACAAGCACAATTAATTCGGGAGAAAGAAGCTGGGAAATGAGTGTGGTTTGGAGTAAGTTGCTAGCTGACATGCTTGTGGCACATCCGGGAGGAACGATAATCAGGAAGGGAGGCAGAGGAAGAAGGCAGGGAGTTGTTAACTGCCCCAGGGGAACTCAACCCATCAGGGCAGCTCAGAACTTCCTCTGTCTCCGTCTTTGCAATTCCTATTAGTCAAGCAGAAGACCCTGTCTCTTCAGTGACTCAGACTTTATTTTGGCTCATTTCCCTGAATTCTCTGAGAATAGCTACAGGCAGGCTTGAGCCCTTATTTGACTCATTAACTCAATCATTATTTTTCTTTTTATATTCTGTAAATATATCAAGGTATCTACTATATGCCAAAAGCTGATGTAGAATCTAGAGAAACCACGTTGAATGAAATCATTGAGTTCCTTTCTCAGTAAGATTAAATATACTTATGTGCATGTAAGTGTCAGGCATCTCCATGCCCCTCCTTTTACTCACTGACAGTTTCATTTCAACAGAAGAGAACATTTCTCCCTTTCACATGAAGTCTGGATGATTTTGTGGCAAAGAAGAAAGAAAAAATTAAGGGAGAACCACCTTGGAAGGATCTTAGAAATCATACAGTCCAGTCTCCTTGGTTCAACAAATATTTATAGAATATGTATTATGTATCAGGCACCCCTATGATTAAAAAAGCCTAAGAAAGATGTTAGAACTAAATGTTTGTGTTTCCCCTGCAAATCCCTGTGTTGAAGCTCTACCTGTCAGTATAGCTGTATTTGGAGATGAGGCCTCTAAGGAAGTAATTAAAATTAAATGAGGGGAGAAGGCTGGGTGCCTTAGGATTACTGTCCTTCTAGGAAGAAATACATGAAAGGTCACGCACTCCACCCCGCCTCCTGCTTCTGCACAAGCACTGAAAAAAGGCCATGTGAGCACAAAGCAAGAAGGCAGCTGCCTACAAGTCAGGAAGAGAGAGGAGAGCTCTCACTAGAAGCCAAATTTGCCAGCACCTTGATCTTTGACTTCCAAGCCTCTGGAACTGTGAGAAAATACATTTCTGTGGTTTAAGCCACCCAATCTATGGGCATTTTGTTATGGCAGCTCTAGCTGACTAATACAGGAGGGTCAATGTTTTGCCCAAGTCTCCCCAGTGAATATATGGAAGAGCCAGTGTATTAGTTGACTGTTGCTATGTAACATACCACAGCAAAACTTAGCAACTTAAACACCAGTCAGTTTATGATTTATAACATTTCTGCTGATTTTCCAAGGGTTGGCCAATCTCGGCAGGACTCTGCTCTGGACAGGTTTTTTCCACATGTCTCTAATCCTCTTCCTGGGATCAGCAGACTAGCCTGGGAAGGTCCCGCTCCAGGCCATGGCATAGGTAAAAGAGAACAGGTGGAAACATGCACATGGTCTTGGAACTGCCACATGCTCACTTCTGTCTCATTCTATTGGCCAAAGCAAGTCTTGGAAATGGAACGTGTTTGCTTCTACCTCATTCTGTCGGCTAAAGTAGATCAAATACCTGATCCCAGATTTGTAATAGGAGGGTGTTGCAAAGGGTCATGACAAAGGGTGTGGATTCTGGGGAGAGGGGCACAAAAAATAGGGATCATTAAGGCAATCTAACACATCCAGGATTCAAATCCAGGTCTCCTTTGGCCCTATTTAGGGTTATTTTTGCAATTGCTAATTATTTTTATTTTTAATGAGACACACACACACACACACACACACACACACACACACACACACACACACACCTTTGTTCTTTACTACCTACAGGACCAAGCCTCAACAACTCCAGAAGTTAGGTGCAGGCAGTGATCACAGCCAACTCTTCCAATGTTTTTTCCCCCTAAATCCCACTTATAGCCTAATACCGTCCATTCTAATGCCTCACACTGTACCTCCTACACCATGACCAGTGTCTTCCTATATTTTCAAACCTGGGGACCTAAGCTTTTCTTTCCTTCTTCCTTCTTCGCTAAAACCTACTCTCAAGGGGCTTAACTGTAAGGGAAAAAAAAAAAGCTGATCACTAAATTCTGATAACTTGTGTTTTGCTAAAGCAAATAGACACTGAGTGTTTAATCTGTATGTGGCTCTGAGCCTGGTGGTAGGATGTTGGTCTTAGAGATGAATCATGAAACAGTTTTCAAAGAGCCTGCACTCCAGTGGGGGAAATAGTACATGCACATAATTATTTTCATCCCTGTGCAAAAACTTCTGGACTATAGCACCAAGCAACGTCCTCACAAAGCAGGCATTTGAACCCCGCTCTTTGGGTTGCCAATGAGATTTTGCAATCCTACAACTTAGATTAGAAGGAAAAGGAGCCTGCCTCTTGGAGTGATGGGAAATCTGGAAGGCATTTGAGATGGAAAGTCTATCAGAGATGACAAAGTCTCAACTGGATAAACAATGTAGTAATAGTAATGATGCGCATCTCCCAGCCTTACTTACACCCAGTCCTCTGCTGAGAAGTCACTCCCCCTTTCCTCCCTATCTATCTAAAATACACAGGTCCACCAAGTGCTGGGTCAAATTACAGTCCCTCTGTGACAAAGTTCCCAAGAATCGCATTCTGCACACATCACTCCTAATTTCTGTCTTCCCATAAAAGGAATGGGAAATTGACTGTCAGGAAGCCAGGAGCCAAGTTTGTACTCACTTGTGTTTTTTTCCTAATTGTTTTATGTGGAAATGCTTTGTCTTCATGACAGGAGAACACATTCCTTAAGGGAAAAAACAATACGTCTTCTCTTCATTTTGTCCCCTAATGATGCTTAATATATGTAGCCAATGCTCAGAAAATAATGCCCCTTCGGTAAACAGCACCATGGCTTATGCCTGGCTGTTCAGGAAGAGAGAGGAACAGGATGCTGTCGCCACCCTCAAAATGCTGCCAATCTCCTAGGAAGCACAGGCGTTTAAAGAGATGTGGCAGGGTCCCGCTACAGAATGAATTTGTATCACCCCACCTCGACTTCACCAAGGAAGGTACCAAAAAATAACATAAACTTGCAGAAGATTATGAGATGCTCCGAGGTTAAAAGCAGACGGGAGGGAAACAGACAGGCATCCTTAGGTCGCTGCAGGTGGCTTCCCTTACCTCAGTCTCCAGAAGCTGTCCTCAGAAGGCTATGTCACACTTTATGTGTTGTGGTCTTAAAGTAAAACCTACCTGAGCATGGGAAGAGGACCAAGAGGAAAGAAGAATTCTAGGGACTTGAGAGGACTCAATACGCTGCCCTGAATTAAAAAAAAAAAAAAAAAAAAAGAGCCAGCCCAGAGCTGACTTCTTTCAAAGAATGTGCTTTCACTGGTGGATGGAAGGACTTTGTTTCCAAGCCACGGTGGTACACAGAATGGATGGTCCCGCTTCTGCCTTGGTGTCCCACCCCTGGCTTCAAGGCGTCTTCTTGTCAGCTCCCACTTCCCCACACCAGGCGGTGATGTATGCCAGTGTCCTCCTGCTCCTTGACACAGCTCACCTAAGCTGGCTCCCAGGGGGCAAAGGAGGGGGACCAGCCTGGACTTGCTCTGAGGTGCTCTGTCATTAGGTACGGACCCCTTCTCAGCACCAGGGATGAGACAGCTGAAGGATGTTACCAGAAGGAGCAGGGGGAGGTCTGAGCCTCTGCTGGCTGAAGACAGACTAGGAGGCATTAGATACCCCCGTCCAACCCCCAGCTCCACATGAAAGAGGGGCAGACACTTGGTTATAGCATAATAGAATTTTTAAATCACATTTATTGAGCTAGAATTCAGATACAATAAAAGAATGCACCCGCTTTAAGTGAGCAGTGTGAAATATTTTGACATATATATACACCCGTATAACCTGTGCCCCAGTGAAGACAGAAACTTCCTATCAACTCAGAATGTTCCCTCCTGCCCTTCCAGGCAACTCCCCTTGCCTTCCAGCCTAGACAGCCACTGATCTCATCAACAGAGACCAATTTTGCCTATGCCAGGACTTCACATAAATGAAATCTTGCAATTTGTACTCCTTTGTGTCTGGCTTCTTTGCTTCAGCGTAATTGTTCCCAATATTAAAGTTTTCAAACATACAGAAAAGTTAAAAGAACTTACAGTAAATTCCTATATACCTGCCACCTAAATTCCACCATTAACACTTTACTTGCTTTATTATGTATCTATTTGTCTACTAATCTATTCGTCCATCAATCTAGCCTATTTCTGATGCATTTCAAAGTAACTTGCAGATGTCAATCAACTCCCCCCTAAATATTTCAGAACGTATTGCTAACTTGAATCACTATTTCTTTACATATTTTCTTTTAAAGTAAAGTCAACATAGAATAAAACACACAAATATTAAGCGCCTATTTTCTGAGTTTTGACAAACACATGTGATGCAAATCCTTATAAACCATGGACTGTAATCATCCCTCCAGAGTTCCCAAGTGCCTTTTCTCAGGCGATACTCCACGTTCCTTCTGCCAAGGTAGCAACTTCTGTTCGGATTTTTTTTTTCCATAACAGTTTAGCTTTGTTCGTTGCATACATTTATATAATATATATGAACATATATTTTTCTTTTTACTAGGTAAATCTGTGATTGGAATTGCAGAAGACTCTGGGGTAAGTGTGTGATTACTTTTGTAAGAAACTGCCAGATCTTTATTCAAAGCATCTCTACCATTTTATGTCAAAATTAATGAAATTTGTGTTTACTCCACATACTTGCCAACATTTGGTGCTATCAGATTTCTTTTCTTTCTTCCTTCCTTTCTCTCCTTTATTATTTAAAAAAATTTTAACCATTCCCATTACTGCGTGGTGGCTTCTTACTGTGGTTTTAACCTGCATTTCCCTTTACCCGTGTTTATTAGTCATTCATATGTCTTCTTCTATGCAGTGTCTGGCTTCTTTGCTTCCATGTTTTTAGTTGTTGTTGTTGAGTGTTGGAACTTCTTTTTATAACTTGGATATAAGTCTTGTGTTTGATATACACATTGTGATTTTTTTTGTCCCAGTTAGTGGCTTACATTTTCATTTTCTTAGCAGTACCTTTGGGGAGAAGTTTAATTTTCCAATATTTTTCTTTTATGGCTAGTGAATTTTTGATGGATGTCCTTTCAAAGAAACCTTTGCCTGCATCAAGGTCATGAAGGTATAGTTTTATTTCCCTAGAAATTTTATAGTTCTAGCTTTTATACCAAGGTCTGTAATCCATTATAAGTTTATATTGTGAGGTAGGGGTTAAGGTTTATTTTTTTCCCTCTGTGGATTTTGTAAGGAAAACTGTGTGGGGTTGCTATTATGTTGTATTTGAATGTTTGATAGAATTCACCATTTGAAGGCATCTATGGGGTTTAATTGCTAACTCAATTTATTTGATACATGGCTTTGGACTTTCTATTTCTTCTTCAGTCAGTTTTGTTCATTTGTATATTTCAGGGAACTTGTCCATTTCATCTAGGTTATAAAATGTATTGGAATATAACTGTTCACAACATTTTTACTATCAATTTAGTGTCTGAATGACTTGGCATTGTCCTTAAAACAGAAAGCCAGTAAATCTAAGATGCCACGATGTGTGTGGAGTAAAGGTGGGAGAGTACAGGAAATTCTTTCTTAAAGTGACATTAAGTTTAGATTTTTTTAAACATTTTTTATTGAGTTATAGTCATTGTACAATATTTTGTCAAATTCCAGTGCAGAGCACAATTTTTCAGTTGTACATGAACATACATATATTCGTTGTCACATTTTTTTTTCGCTGTGAGCTACCACCAGATCTTGTCTATATTTCCCTGTGCTATACAGTATAATACTGTAAGTTTAGATTTTAAAGAGGAAGAGGAATTATCCAGGTAAGAAGGTAATGAAGGCAAGGCAGAGAGAGATGCATGTACGAAGAACCAGGACAAAAGGGGGCCGGACCTTGTCAAAATACTATAGGAAGTTCAGTGTGGAGGATTATGGAGAAGATAGTATGAACCATGAGAGAACTATAGAGAAGCCTTCAAGGCCTGATACAAAAGTTTTCTCAGGTCCCCATTTACTTGGCATTTTGTGTATGGGAATCGCCTCTGTGATGAGAATATAAGCCCCATGAATGCAAGTTTTTTGGCCAGTTTTGTTGACCACTGTATCCCCAAGACCTACAACAGTGCCTGACATGCAGCTAGAACTCAATAAATCTTTGCTGATTGAGTGAATCAATTTATGAATTCCCAAATGTGTCCCTATTAAAAATATGTGCTATAAAGATTAAAGAATAACAAAACTGAGTTGAGGTGGGAGTCCTGGGAGGTTGGCCAGGCTGTTGCCAGTCCTCATGCCCCAACCTGCCAGCATGGGTGATTCACATCAGTGCGTGGACAGTTACAACATCCTCTGTCCTGAGGGTGTCACACCAGGCTTCTATCTGAGGTACAGGGAAAGGCTTCTGGTTCTGAGTTGCTCATCAGAACGAAATGCACTAATAGAGAAAGAAGCCAGGGGAGCTCTTGAAAGCTAAGGAGGAGGAATTGTAAAATAAATTATTCCTGCTCCAGCCTCCAACCCCATAGCACAGGAGAAGTCCGCAGCAGTAAAGCCTGCCAGCTATACACAACTGTGACATTTCACAAAGTTACAAGACTTCACCACCACCCAGCTGTAGGGTCGAGGCAATTCTCTCTGAGGCTCAGAGAGGTAAGTCGCTTTGCCCAATGTCACAGGGCCACTCGGAGTATGGAAAGGATGACATTCAGGGCTCTTGATTCAGATACAGTAATACACGATAACACACAGCTCAAGCATCACCTTCGCATCACCTTCTTTGTGATACTTTCTTTCCTCCCTGTTAGAACTATCCATTTCCCTTTGTGTCTCCTTTCCATCCAGATTTCAGTAAATATTTATAACACCCATTTACAAGCCTGTCTCCTCGAGGTCAGTAACCGTATTCCCCATGCCTAACACAGTGTCTAACTAACGGACACATAGTAGGTACCAGAGCTGGTCACTGAATAGCATAGCAGTTAAGGATACAGGAATCAGAAAGCTGGATTTGAATTCCAGCTGTACTGTTTATCAGCTGTAAGGCATTGGACAGGTTACTTACAATTCTCATGCCTCAATTTAATCGTCTGTAAAATCATGCACACTGAAGTCCAATACATAGTAAGTGTTCAATAACCATTAGCTGTTATTACCATTAACAATAAAGATGCATTGAATATCATCTTCCAGCAAACATACTAATTCCCCAAAGGCACGGCCATTTAGTGATCCTGGCTTGCTGGCCCACAGTCCCATCTAGACCGGTGTTGAAATGAAGTTGGAGGGGAAAAGAAATTACAGGACAATGCGGGCTCACATGTGGGGGGCAGAGATAATTCAGCCTTCTGCAAATGGAAATTAATCATCCTGGCTTTACTCAGCAGGCAGGCAGCAAGAATGCCAGCTTGCCCCCTTCCCTGCCACTGACGGGATTGTTCAGGAAATGAAGCAAGAAATGGAATTGTTGGAGGAGGCGGCCCCATGGACTGCCTCCCCCACATCAGATACAGGCATTATCAGCTCTCTCTCCCTTCTCACTGTTGCCGCTCACTTAGCCACCCAGGGCGCCAGGCTTCCAGCACAACAGCCTCGTGCTTCCAGCATTGTTATTCCTTAGATTAATCTGGTTTCAATATGTTCTAACAATACATATTTTATCTCTGAATGCTAAAAAAAAAAACAAACCTATCTGCTACAGTTGGAATAGACTCCAAGTTATCAGATGCTTATGCTAAAAATGTCGCTGCAGAGTCACACACACATCGCACGTGTCCCCTCGTTCCTGGGAGAACATTTTCCTGCGTGGATGGTGGTCCACTTCCTGAGCCTCCTTATCAAAATGATTAATAGGATACTGTGGTGCTTCTTCATACACAGGCAGAGCTTTCTACTTTTTCTTGCAAAAACTTTGTGAAGTGCCTTCGGCCCTAATGTTAATTGCATGACGTGGCTGGGGTTCATATCACTCACTGCCTATTTTTTTACAGAAGGGAAAAATTGAGACACAGAGCCTTTATCTGATCTGGCCGAAGTCATAGCTACAGCCAGTGACATGTTTTCCTGTCTTCCAGAGCCACGATTTTTCTACAGCAATGTGGTAGACACCTGTTACCTACCCAGCATACCTTCTCCATTTTTCTAAGAAAGAATGACAACATACGCAGCTAATAATATTCACCTCTTTGTATTTTTCTGCAGCCAGGTGTGGCCACGTGGGCCTGTACTGGCCTTGCAAAGTGTCTGAGAAATCAGTTTAAAGAATACAGCCTGATCCCTCTCCTTCAGCCTTGCGGCCCCGTCTTATCTTGACTGTAATGTAAACATAGGTGTCTGGAAGTGCGGCAGCCATCTTGGGACCATGAGGTGATAAGCACTGGGGCGGAGTGCTAAGGATGGCAGAGGGAGATGATGGAGAGAGCCTAGCGTCCTTGTGGCAGAAATCCTACTGTCAATTGAGTGCAGCGTCGGAGGGAGCAGAAATAAACACATGTGTTCAATAATAGTCTTTACCCAGATGCCTTTTGAAGGTGGAATCTTAAACGCTGTGAGCGGCAGAGACCCGGAGTGTGACCGTGAATTGCCTGTAGCCCTTCTCTTTTGTACAGAACTTAGTCATGTGCCTGCACTCAGGTTCAAGGAGGACTGGGAAAGCATTGTCAGTTCCAGGCGTCTGTGTGCTTAGCTAAAAATGAAAATTGCTTTTATTTTATACTAATAATGAGTCTATTAAAAAGTCAGGGTTGTTTAATTGTTCTGTTTCATAGGTGATTAAACTGAGGCACTGAGATTGGTTAAGAAGACTGGCTTTGATGTCAATAGACATAGGTTTGAATCCTGGCTCTGCCATTTACTGATTCCCAGATTTGGGGCAAACTGTTTAACCTCCCTAAGTCTCAATAACATGAAACGAACTTGACACTGGTCCCTGGTATGGAGTCATCACTGCTGTGATGATGGGGCGAATGCCAGGCCTCACCTGAGAGCGGCAGTCTCACCTGTCGGGTTCAGCTCGGCATGGTGTTCTCACACGTAGAATAGCCCCCGATGTAGGGTGAGCCCTGAGTAAATATTTGTTGGGAGAATAAATTAAGTTAATGAGTCAGAATTGGAACCTGGATGACTTCAGCTCCAGGCCCACGCTGTTCCTATGTTGCCAGAATGCCAGGTCTCCCTGCCATGCTTCTCTCTGCAAATAAGCCACAAAACCCACATCGAATCTGTCTGGATCCAGGAATAATGCCTCAATGGCAACACGGGGAAATAAACACAAGCTTTGCGATTAAAAAAAAGAAAAACATGCCCCAGCCAACCAGAAACTGGAGCGAGTGTGAGCTCCGAGGCAGGTTCACTGCCTTTCACCTGGGCCTTGACTGAGACAAAGCGCCTTTGAGAAACCGCATCCCTCCTCCTTCCCAGAGTGGGACGCCCTGACTTGCCTCCCGTAATCAGCAAAGGCCGCTGCAGACCCAGGGCTGAATCTGGCTGGCTGGCTGTCCGCCCCACATCCATCTGCATTCCCTTCTCCAAAGGAGAGGCATTCTCTGTACCTCTTTCCATAAAGACCCTGTCCTCCCTTCTTATGAGTTTTCCAATTTGAAATCCTAGGATGGGGGCACACCGTATCATTCACTTACAGCCAACCCTTGCTTCCAAAATAAGTCAGCAGCTGGCAACTGATCATAAAATCAAAATGCTTGTTCAGGAACAGAGATGGGCAGAGGGAGAGCAAGCTCTTAGGGGAAAACAAGTGAGAGAAACATGCATGTGGTGCTCATTAAAGTACCTTTTAAACTCTTAGATTTGGGGCAAGTAAAGGGGCTTATTACCCTTAGACAGCTAGAGATTTGGAAATACTACGTGCCCTGTGCCTTCTTACCAGCTAACTATTTCTCTCTCTACATATATCTGATGAAATTGGCTTAAAATGAATATAATTGCATTCAAATATCTGAACGGTTTTAGGAGAAATAAAGATTAAACTGGTTCTATTAACTCCGCAAATCAGACCCATGGCCAATGAGAAGAAATGAGAAACGTTGGTTTCTACTTAGGAAAAAAGAAGAACTAACAAGAATGCCTAATGGTCAGAAGTGCCAACATCTGGAAAAGCCACCTGGAAGTGATGGTCCCCCCTCACTGGAGACTCAGACCATGGGGCAGTACTGCTGGCGGAGATGTCACAGAATTCACGCCTCCCTCAGGGAGCTTGGCTCTAATCCATTTAGAGCCCTTTCCATGCCCTGTTCTGATCTGATGACTCTAGCACGACCAATATGCCAGCAAGGGGCAACCTGCCCCTGCGTTTGAAAGACCCCAATCCCACAGATTGACTTGCCACATGCAGGCTATAACGTAACAGAAACTTAGTATGATCAAAGAAACAGGAACAAGAAATGAACAATTTGCAGGTGAATTCTTGGAATGGAAAAGAGAATGAAAGTGAATAAACGAACAGCTGCAGAACTCCAAGAACTCAGAGGACCTTGAGGAGTATGCAAAGGGGGAGGAAGAAGAGAGAAAACAGCTGGTGCGAGTGTCCAGCCACAGACGAGTGTGGCCAGGATGCAAACTCAGGAGAGCACACATTTCTCCACCTGCACTTTCGACAGAGCCAGTCACAGATGGGGGGGGGGGGCACTCCGGGGGGGGACCCCAGGCTGAGGAATGGGGCGAGCAACCAGCAGCATGTGTCCAGCCTCACTTGTGCTGACCACTCACCATTGTCACACACACATTGTTCCGGCTGTCACTCTGCCAGGGCCTTCCTGTTTATTATTTTTGTGTCTCCAGGCAGCGACATTCCTGTCAAATGGAGATGGTGTGTCAGGTCAGATTACTCCCAGGATGATGTGAAGAGACAAGCGCTGATGGAAGGTGCCACTTCCACGGTTCGGATGCGCACACTAGTCACCAGCGATTAATGCTGCTCCATTGGCCTTGCCTTCCTGTTGGAATATGCCTCCATGTGCTAGGAAGGCAAGGAGGAAGCACTTCCCAGGGCTTTAAATGTCTAGGCCACGGGTCTCTGTGCTGGTTGCAGGAATAGTCGAAGAGTCGGGTATGGAAGAGCGAAAGGAAGAGGATGTATCACTCTACTAGGGGCCAGGTACCCTGTGGGTGGTTCACAAACCTTGTCTTAGTTTAGCAGAGTGGCCAAGAGCCTGGCCGTTTGGATTGGGCAGACCTGATTTTAAATTCTGAATCTGCCGCTCATTCGTGACCATAAGCAAGTTACTTAAACTCTGTGAGCATCAATTTCCTAACTTGTAAAACTGGGATGGGAATAGCTACCTTACAGTTTTGTGTAGGACTAAATATAATTATTAATTTGTTCACCTGACAAATATTCAGGAGATATATATATGTGTGTGTGTGTGTGTGTGTATACATATATTCCACCCATATATAAATGGGATATATATATATTCCACCCATACCCCTGCCCCACCATCACTGGAATATAGCAGTAAAGAAAACAGATAAAATTCCTACCTTCATGAACTTTGTACTCTATTGATGGGAGACAGAAAATAAAACTGATAAATAGTTATAGCGTACATTAAAAATTTAGAATTTCTGACACACAGAAAACATTTGATAAATGCTGTAATTCAACCTTTGTATCACTCCTCTGAAGCATTGTTAGCCCCAGTGAGGAAGCCAAAACTGTTTAAATAACTTGCTCAAGATCACGTAGCCAGATCTTTGCTCAGTTAGGAACACTGAAAGGATGGAAATCAACAGGGGTGCATGTGCACACAAGTGTCCCCCTGCTTCTCAAGTCAGCTGAATCCATGACGTAGAAACAAAGTGAAAAGTTCCCAGAGAACCATTCACAAGGTGTTGGATCACCTTTGAGCAGGTGGGTTGAACTAACTCTTATTCCTAAAGGTGGCTAAGAGATGCCTCCCCTAGGTTGACCAGCAGTCCCACTCTTCCTGGGACTAAAGGTTTTCCTAGGGTGGGGCAATTTCAGTACTAAAATCAGATCAGTCCTGGGTAAACTGAGACGGGTTGGTCAATGTAGCTAAGACCAAAGCCATATTTCACTTCTTAAGCCACGCAATAAAGCTGGAGTATTTCCAAAGGCAGAAATAAGTAGGGAACACCAGCAAACAGAAAGAAGAACCAGGCAGGGAGAGCAAGACGTCTGGGAAAGCCACCTCCACCCTTGAGCCAAAACTTCCAGTACCTGAAAAATAGTCACCTTATCTTGTCAATTTCTCTGTAGGGTCCAGCTCTGGAACACGTGGGCAGTGAATAGTGACCACCTGGTTGAGCAATGCCTGACCATCTCAGTGAAAGCAGAAAGTTAGTCAATAATCATTAAATAAATGTAGCTCCTGGGCTGTTTGCTACCTGTATCAATAATCCATCCTTGAGCTCTGGCTCAATTTTTTAGAGTAACAGGCACCGCAAAATTGGAAAGAGTGCTGAACTTGGCATTTGACATCCCAGCTCTGCTTCTCATGAGTCAGGTGCCTTTGCCAAGTCACTTAGTCTCTGTGAGTTTCAGAGTTCTCATTTGTAAAGTGGAGATAAATTATTACCTTCCCTATAATAATGGATTCACATGAGAACCGAGTTAAACAATGTATGTGCTTTCACTTTGCAGCTTTGAATTTGAGGTTCTAGGGTCTGCCACATTTAGGCTACCTCCCCTCGTATCCAGACCAAATTTTGAACCTTGTTTTATTTCCATAATTTTGCTAATTGTTTGATTATTCCCTGCCCCATTTCACTCTCCTTTCATTTCCTATAAGATACAATGCAAAGCGTAGTCCAGGTACGACCTACAACATCACGTGCCTTCTGCCTGCTTTTTAAATGTCATTTTAATTTCTGTTAAGGATATACCTGAATAATATATGAGAAGTCAAATAGCTCCATAAGACTTATAACAAACAGCAATTCCTTGCCTCTGCACTGCCCCTGCTTCCAACCTCATCTTTCCCGTTCCCCAGAGGCAAGCATTTTCAAATCCTCTTGTGTTTTTTTCGAGGATAAAATTTCCTATATCAAAATAATACATCTATATTGCAAAATCTTAGCCTCCCAGTTTTGGTCATCATATACGGACTCCCCACTATTAGAAGATGAGAATTTACCCCATGATTGTGTAACCGCATTCATAGCAGAGCCAGGCAGTGTACTCTGACTTTATTTCCTTTCTGGCTTCATGGCCAACCTCATCCCCACCTTGGGGTTCACAACTTATTTCTCAACCAGTTACATCATTTCCTGTGTTCTGATCACAAATCTCCAAACTTTGATCACACGCGTGTCTCCCTTTAATACGTGTCTCCCTTTAATACGCGGAAACACTGTATCAACCTCATCTTCTCAGAGACATCTCTCCTGCACCTGCTGCCCTTTTGCTTCAGTCTCAGAGGCCACCCCATTCTTGGGAATCAGCTTTGCCTCTCTCCTGTGTTTTCATCTGTTTTTTTAGCTCCCATCCTCTCTGTTTCTTGTCTCACTTTATTTTGGTAGAGCCCTTCCCCAGTAGCTTCCTGAGAAAACCTGCAGAGGAGGTGAATCTTTAGAAGTCTGCATATCTAAGAATTTATATGCTCATACTTAATTGATTCTTTTGGTTGAGTATAGACCTGAAGGTTGTTCAACATTGGTATAATCCCTTCAGAATTATAAGAGGATGCTTTCTCTATTACCTTTTTTTTTTATTTGCTCTTGTTATGCAATCTGATGCCATGCTGATACTTGATCTTTTAATTATGACTTTTTTTTTTTCCTCCTCTAGAAACTTTAAGGACCTTCTCTTGAGTTCTGAAATTCCATGGTGTTAGTCTTTTACATCTATTAAGCTGGGTATTTGGGGACTTTTTGGTCTAGAAACTTATACCCTGAGGTTCTGGAAACATTCTTTTTTCTTTTTTAAGATAATTTCCCCCTCGCTGGTCTGTATCTTCTCTCCCTAGAATTTCTATTAGTCTGCCTTTCTGTATTTTTATCTCTATTCTGAGATGTTTACTCGCATTGATCTTTCATACTTGCTGTTGAGTTTTTCATTTCTACTATCATGGTTTTAATTTTGAACAGTTCTTTTTTGTTCTCTGAATGTTCCTTTTTATAGCATCTTGCTTTTCTTACACGAATACAGTATCTTTCCTTATCTGCCTGAGCATTTAAATTCTTTGTTGTTTTGTTCTGCAAGAGTCTCTATTCTCTCCAAGTTACTGTTTTCTTTTCATTTCTTTCTTTCCTATCTGTTCTTTTCTTTTATGTCTCTGACTCTAGAAGCTTTCCTCAAATGTCTGGTGATACTTGGCTGTCTATACACATTACCGGCATTAACAAACTGACTGGAAGCCCTGTGTGGGTGGGGTAAGGCTTATTTCCTGGGGAGCTTTACTATGAGGTAAACCACTTGGCCATCTGTTATGAGACCCTCTACAGTCAGAATTGCTACAATAAAGTAAAATGGAGACAAGGCTTGAAAATCCCCCAAAACAGGCAAAATCACTTAAGTAACATAAGCAGAACTAAATCCAGCCTATTTCATGAACATAAGCTAAACCTAATTTAGGTTATTTCCTGTAAATGCCTCTGATAATCATACACAAAACTGAAGTCATCTTCCTGAAGTGGTACAAGATCATCACTTTTAGCCACTCACCCACCATCTAGAAACCCCCCATGGTAATAACCCATCATTATAAACGTTAAATAGCTTCCTCATTTTCATTTTATCAGCCATTTTCTCTCATTATCTCTAAGTGGAAACACCAGTCTGCTGCCAGGGTGGGGCAGTGGGTGGGGGCTAACTCCTTCGGTAGACTGTCAATCACGCCTCTATATGCAGCCCCGCATTCACCTCCGTATTTGCTTGGACCTGACGCCAGTTCTGAGCCTTCCTGAGGCACTGCAATTGCTTTCACCTCTGCTTCAGTTTAGTTTTCTTGGGTTCATTTAACTCCCAGCTCCCCAAAATTGTCATCCATTTCTATAATCTTTGTCTTTATGGGTTTAAATTTTAAAACAAAAATCTTACTGTCAATTGAATGCAGCATTGGAGGGAGCAGAAGTAAACATACATGTTCAGTGAACCAGATGCCTTACTCAGATGCCTTGTGAAGGTGGGAATCTTAAACCGTGTGAGTGGTGGAGACCCAGAGATGTGCCTGCTCACTCAGCTGCTGGAGGCTGGGGAGGACAGCCCACAGATAACCCACCTCCGGCAGAGACAAGTCACTCCCTATGGGAAAATCAATTCATAATCATCTTTTTTCTTATTTAGGTTCCAAAGGGACGCACATTTCTTCTTGATACAAACAGAATGAGAAAGGGAGCATGCTTGCGAAGAAAGGAGCATTAAGGAGGAGGTTGCAAACACTACACACTTTTCTCCCATGTGACAAAGGAACAGAGGAACAGAGCTTCTCTGAAATGGGCAGCCGGACCTGGGTGCCCTGCTTAAAAATAATGGATAATAGCCACAGTCTGTGTGTCTTGTCCAAAATCCAGAAAGAGTAAAAATTAAAACCAGATCAGTAAAATAGTATTTATTTACGCTTAGAGTGTATTTGTGTTTATTGTGTAATTATTAGAGTTAATTATTTCATTTATTATTACTAGAGTTTATTGTGCACAAAAGAACAGCTTACAAACTGGAAGAATTCAAACCCAAAACTGGTATGAGGCTCTGAGGCATGATGTTACAAGATAGCTTATAGAGTGAAAATGAGGAAAGTTGTTTTAATAAACAAACTTTACAGTGACTGCTTATTACAATGGAGTTTCCAGACAGCGGGGCATTGGTTAAAAGTGATTACTTAGTACTATTTTAGGCAGATGACTTCAGTGTTGTTTATGATTATCAGAGACATTTATTAAAAATAACCTAAGTTAGGTTTATCTTACTATGTTTGTGAAATAAGCTAAATTTAATTCTGCTTACATGGCTTAAATGGTTTTATCTTTGGCGAGATTTTTCAGCCTGGTCACTGTTTTAACAGTCTCGTCTGCTTCCCTAAGAAAGAAAAACATCACAAGGCAACTCGCAGTGGGGGAGGAAGTGTCTTGGGCTCTATGTAGGGAAATTTCCGGAGGGTCTCCTGATACGTTTTATTGAAAGTTATAGGTTTGGATTTCAAATGTACAACCCACCAATCACATTTAAAGGAAATAGTTTGGTATCTCTGAGTCTTGTTTTCCTCATCTGTAAAATGGGAATAAAAACACAGATCTGTACGGTTGTTGCACTGGCTAAATGGGTTATATTCTAGTGATCTCAATAAATGTGTGTTGAATCTGACTCACGAGTTAATTTTCATGTCTATTTCCCTTCCCAGTTACTCATAAAATTTCTCACTTTTGCAACCATACTTTTTGTTAAAATGGTAAGAAATAAGTTAGTCTACATAAGTTAATTTTTAATACAGCTGAGATTAAGATTTATTTATTTTTTTAGTTTGACATTTCTCATAGAAATAATTCTTAAAGGAAGTAATACACATTTCCTTGCTTTCTTAATTAGAAGGATTGGAACACATTTTTCACTCTTCCTGGACATACTTAAGTTCTTTGTTCAATTCCTATGTAGTTTGTTTGATTTTTATAATGATCCTTTGCCAAATGGAAAAAAACCAACATTTTTCTTATTACAAATTCAACATAGTCTCACTGCATAGAAATAAAAATTGCCAGTTAGAAAAAAAAAAAACAAACCAAAAAAACACCTCAGAAACAATCAGAGCCTTCATATGCACACACATGTACCCAAAGAGGCTGAAAGAAAATGACTGATAGATTTGACTACATACAAATTGAAAGTTTCTCCATGTCAAAATCCACATAAACAAAATAGGAAGCAAACAGCAAACTGACAAAATATTTGCACCAACGTGACAGATGATATAGTTAATATCTTAAGTGTATGATTATTCCTTGCTTTTTAATCTTGTCTTTCCAGCTAGACTTTGGGCAGCTTGAAGGCAAAGGGAAATTCTTCAGCTTTATACTGACTCTTATTTCAGGCTGCCTCATCCATCCTTTTTCCAAATTGAACTGGGTTGAGTGGAAGAAGACTGGATTCAAAGTTCATTTCTCATTCTTCCTTATAGTATCTCATGCAGAATTGATGTTCAATAAATATTTGTTGAATGAATGAGTGTGTAGAGAATAAAAAGTCATTTCTTCCCTACAAAGTGCTGTTGCTATATATTGGATTTCTGTAACGAATAGAGAGCTATGTGTCCCTCTTGACCTCTATGCCAAGCCATCAGCTGTTGAATCTCCTACCTTCACTGTCTCCCCTTCTTCCAGGGGGTTGTTTCAAACCTCTCAGCTCCAGGAAATCAGAACACTTATTATGTACCAGGCACTTTGCTCAGTGATAGGGATATAGAAACAGATAAAATCCACAGGTCCTTAAATAACTTTCCATCTTGGGAGGGAAGTTGGGATGCAGTGCAAACAATCGTGCTCAGCTTTGATAAGCAATGCAACGGAAAGAGACGTGATGCGAGGAGCATGAGTCAGAAGCTGGATGGAGAAATCTGGCCTCTGGGAGAGAGCAGAGCTGTACACCTTCCACCAAACACCTGGACTGAAAAATGGGTTGGGGGGCCAGGGCGTGGTAAAAGAATTGTACATTCAAAGATGACCATATAGGCTTAACAAAAGGACCAGAATAATAGACAAAGGAAAAGAAACACAATTCATTGATCGCCTACAATATCCACAGCTTGTTGCCAGGCGCTTCATGTGGAATAGCTAATGCTTCTTCCAATGGCTCCTTTGACAAAAGCAAAAACTCAGACGTTAAGCAACGGGATCAATGACTGGTAGCCAATAAAAAGAGGGCTCAAGGTTCTAACCCAGGTTCATCTATCCCCAAAGCCCTTATGTGCCCTTGTTTTGGGGGGAAATTCATAGAGGCCTTTTCTCACTCAGCTCAGATGTGTCTTGAAAGGATATGGGTCTAAGGAGAACTAAAGTTCATTGTAATGTCTTTTGTTTCAATAGGAGGACTGGCTTGGGCAGGTGGAATGCTGGCGAGGCAGTACAATTTTCACCGCCATCCTCTTTGCAGCTTCACATTCAGACGAAGTCTTCTTTCTGTAGGGTGGTGACCTGAGCCTCAGGCTGTCTGCCTGGGGTAGTAGGTTCAACCTGGTTTTGGAAGCTCTTTTCCTGGAACTGCTTGTGTGAACACTACATTTAAGGGCTCTTCTGAACCCAAGGCGCTGCTAATCTATTATCATCCTCAACGTGACACTGGGGCTGTCTGTTTGTTTTTCGAAAATTGGCTGCATTGATTTCTGCCCAATGGTACATGTTGCCCGGCTGTCTGGGAGGCACTGAGGCGAGAGAAGACGAGAGCCGATCAAAGACAGAATGGAGCTTTTCGACGAGGCAGCCTGTGAGGAGACTCAGAGAGTCTGCCCCAGACATTTTGTCTCTCATCTGACCTCACCCAGTGCCTGCGGTTCTGCTATAAGCGTCAGGGTGATTTCAGAGCCCGAGGGGCCTGTAGAGACCGTCCAGCCACCTTGGACAGCAGCAGATGAGTGAACTGAGACCCACTGTGGGGAAGCAGCTTCCTGTGGTCACACAGAGAGGCACCGGCAGCTTTTTCAGCCCTGGAGCCCCCGATGCCAGGCACTTACAAGTTGCTCACTAAGTAGTCCTGCGTTTGTTGGTTGAGTCCTGGACACAGCACTCTCAAAGAAATAGAATTATGATGCCGCATTGGGAAGGCAGGGATTAGCAGAGGAAAGAGTTGAGGAGAGGTATTAGAGGCAAGAGTACTGAAGGTGTGCTTCAAGGATAGGGAGTGTGAGGTGGAGTACAGGACACTCGTAGGGGACTAATGAGAGAGGGGGTCAAAATGACAGATTAGGGTCACATGGTGGGGAGCCCTGGATGCCAGAGTGAGACATTGCACCTCTGCCTCTGCCCTGTCATCTGGGACCTCCCAGACCATTTGCTGAGGTGTGCATTGCTTGACTTCTTTTGAAATCTGCCATCTTCCTTGGGTCCATCATCCATCCATTCATTTAGCAACTGCTTATTATATGCCTACAACGTAGGCACTGGGCTAGGTTCTGGAGATCCAGGAGGGAATGAGATGAAGCAGACCCCTGACCTCGTAAAACTTACAATTCCCATAGGATATAACACAACAAACACGAGTAAATGAACAACAACATCATTACAGACTGTGCTTACGTGCTCTGAAGAAAAGAAGCAGAATGATGTGATAGGTACCGAGTTGAAGGAGGAACTTATGATTGTCAGAGAAGGCCTCTCTGAGGAGGTGACGTTGAAAAATGTGAGATGGGGCCAGCCATGCAGAGTGACAGGATAAGCCTGGTTCAGCTGGACAAAACTGCAAGTATAAGACCCTACAGATAAAAGGATCAGAAATGACCCAGGTAATCTTGGTCATGGGTAAAAAGAATTGAGGAGATCATGGGAAGGAGTCTTGGGCACTGGACAAATTAAAAACAGGACAGATCCAAGCTGCAATGAAAGAGCTAAGTTCCCTCAATGTCTTGGAAAAGTTCAATGCTTTTCAAACTTGAATGAGCATAAAAATCATCCAGAGAGTCTGTTAAAAAAAAAAAAAAAAAAAAAAGCACATTCAGGGGCTGCAGACCAAGAGATTTAGAACATTTTTAAACACCTAAGCTGGTTTTGATGCAGTTCATCCTCAGAACACATCTAGAGAACCACTGAATTAAACTGACAAGAAGGGAGGACTGTGCAGTTGGGCACAGGTGGGGCGTGACAGGTGTGAGGTGCCAGGGGAGGGAGTGAGTCAGAGGGAGGATGTGAGGGAATACCATCAGCATCCCACTTCCATGCCTTGCTGCGACCTGCTTGTTCTGGCTTCTTTGTGCCCAGATTGGCAAGCTGAGTCATAATGACAGCAGTGGATGCTAAAGAACTCCATTCCTGGAACCCCGGAATCCCTGAGGACATCAGGATGGAGAACTGTTATGCGATGGAGGGAAATTATGGCTAATGGGACCCCAGCAATAGTCATCACACCCGCGTTTCCCTCCACCACATCCTCTTTAAGATTCAGATTAAAAGACAATTCCTGGCTTTCCTGGGAGGAGCAGGAGTTAAATGCAATGCGTTTTCAACGGGCTTGAGGTCCCACGGGACCAGCTGGATGTCATTGTGAGCATCGCGTGGGCTGTTAAGGGGCTCTTCAAAATAGGGCAAAGGCACTGGCAAAACAATTAGCTGTGTCACTGCAAACCTGTCTGAGCAAATTACATGGGAAACAAGCAAGCGTCATTATGATTTATATAAATATATGTTGCAGATTTCATTAAGATTAGGCCAGCTTTGCAGTTATCACTTGCTGGGTTGTTTGCCTGGTCCTTAATCTTCATTTGCAAATGCCGATTAGTCTCATAAAGGACTCCTGGTGGCCAGGAGTAAACCCACCTCTCAGCTTGCTTTCTTCTCTCTAGGACCTCAGCCAAGGAGATACCTACAGTGGGGCACAAAGAGTGGAAAAGAGCTCAAAATAGATCTTCTCCAGGTACCTGAAGGCAAAAAAGGTGCAGACATACTAGTATGAGACCTTTCTCAAATCAGAGTGCTCCCGGGGGCTCCAGGCAAGGCTAAAGACCAGATCCTCACCTCCGGGCATTCCCACCTGCAAATGGGCAGTCAGCCAGGGGGACAACTCAGAGCAGGTGAGTGGGATGATGGTGGTTCTCCATGTCCGCTGGGCAGTAATTCAACAATTTGTTTAAATTCAGTTATGAAGCCAGAGGTGGCAGGCAGTGAGACAGACATCAAGGATACAAAGACAAAATTTGAAATGCTCAAATTCCTTGTCCTAAAGGGATTTGTTCTGACTTAGAGACCCATATATAAACGTGATTGCAGGTCAGAGGGAAGTGAAGAGATCATGGTAATACTGAATGCAGCCAAGAGATTTGGGTTTTATCATGCAGTCTGGAGGTTTTCAAGTCTTATAGAAACACCATCTTTTATTTTTCCAAGTGAGGGCTTATGCAGAGCCTCACACAGTTTTTGGAATGATTTTTCTAGAACAACCCAATTCAAAAATGGGCAGAAGACCTAAACAAGCAATTCTCCAATGAAGACATACATATGGCCAACAGGCACATGAAAAAATGCTCAGTATTGCTAATTATCAGAGAAATGCAAATCAAAACTACAGTGAGGTATCACCTCACACCAGTCAGAATGGCTAACATTAACAATTCCATAAACAATAAATGCTGGAGAGGATGTGGAGAAAAGGGAACTCTCCTACACTGCTGGTGGGAATGTAGTTTGGTGCAACCATTATGGAGAACAGTATGGAGATTCCTCAAAAAACTAAAAATAGACTTACCATATGATCCAGCAATCCCACTTCTGGTATATATCCAGAGGGAACTCTAATTCGAAAAAATACATACAGCCCAATGTTCATAGCAACACTATATACAATAGCCAAGACATGGAAGTAACCTAAATGTCCATTGACAGATGACTGGATAAAAAAGATATGGTATATTTATACAGTGGAATACTACTCAGCAATAAAAATAAGAATAAAATAATGCCATTTGTAGCAACATGCTTGGGCCTGGAGATCATCATTCTAAGTGAAGTAAGACAGAAAGAGAAAGAAAAATACCATATGATCACTCATCTGTGGAATCTAAAAAAAAAAGAAAAGAAAAGAAAACCAAAACACTAATGAACTCATCTACAAAACAGAAACAGACTCGCAGACATAGTAAACAATTTTATGGCTCCAGGAGGAAAGGAGATGGGAAGGGATAAATTTGGGAGTATGAGATTTGCAAAGGTTAACCATTATATCTAAAAATAGATTTAAAAAGTAAATGTCCTCTGTATAGCACAGGGAACTATATTCAATATCTTGTAACAGCCTTTAATGAAAAAGAATATGAAAATGAATATATGTGTGTGTGTATATATATATGTATATATATATATGCACAATTGACTGGACATTATGCTGAACACCAGAAACTGCCACATTGTAACTTCAATAAAAAATAATAAAATAATAATATAAAATAAGATGTCCATCTGACCATACCATTCCTTGGCTTAGTGCAAGGATCTGTAAACTCTTTCTATAAAGGGTCAGATAGTATATGTTTTATATTTTTTTAGGCCAGACAAAACCTCTGCTGAAACTTCTTGACTCTGCCCTAGCAGAACTAATGAAGAGCCAGACACTAGTATATGAACAGCTATGGCTGTCTTCAATCAAACTGCAGCTACAGAAACAGCAGCCTGCCAGATGTAGCCCGTGGGTTGTAGTTTGTCCACCCCTTCCTTTGACTCACTCCTATCTCCTTAGTATGAAACTCCAGACCTTTTCACAGCCTGAACCCCAGCACCCAATTGATCACTCTGTGCCTCCCCCTAACCACAGCCTCTGCTCCTGCCAAATGGGGCCTTTCCATGTAACCTAAATACACCTTGGACTTTTCCAAGGCTGTGTCTTCTTATGTGCTGTTCACCCCATCTGAATTGCCTTCCCTTTCATCATCAATGAAATTCCTATTTGCTCTTCACATTCTAGCACAAATATTTCCTTGCAATGGTCTGAGTGTTTCTGTGTCTCCAAAGTTCGTATGTTGAAATCCTATTGCCCATGGGTGTTAGGAGATGCGGCCCTTGAGGGGTGATTGGATCATGAGGACAAAGCTCTCACAAATAAGTTAATGCCTTTATAGAAGAGGACGAGGAGCGCTCCCTTGTCCCTTCCACCATGTGAGGTACAATCAGAAGTCTACAACCCAGAAGACAGCCCTCATCCAGCCACACTGACACCTTGATTTTATACTTCCAGCCTCTGGAACTGGAAGAAATAAATTTCTGTTGTTTATAAGCTACCTAGTTTATTGTATTCTGGTTACAGTAGCCCAAACAGTATAAAATGCTTCTCAACTCATTTTTTTTTTTTTTTTACTTTTGCAATACTTGATTATTTCAAAATACTGGTTATTTCTATGCCCATCTATTCCAGCAGAGCCTGAATTTCTCAAAAGCAGGGACCATATCCTTATTATTCTCTGGATCCCAGCTCTCAGGACTAAGGAATGTTTAATAAGTGAAACAATTTTGTCTCAGCACTTTCACTGTAGCACATTCGCAGTTCATGGCAAGTTGGATGGGGGCCAACATCACTATTCCAGGGGGTCAAATCTGGCAAGTGGGGCCCCCAGCAGAAAGCTCAGGAAGAAGCAGTGCTGGGAGTCACTTAGGTAGAAGCCATAGAATTCCAACCAGCCTGGATTACAGGAGGCTCCACTGTCATGTGGAGGCAGATACAATGGTCAGACAGACAGACAGACACAGACAGGCAGCTCTTCAGAAGCCCAATAAGTAGGCTGAAGTGGGTGGGAACAGATCAAGATCAACTTCTAGCACTAGGAGGGGCACTGAAGAGTCAGTCAGAAAGTAAGACAGAATGAAGAGAATAGAGAAGAGAAAAGGAAAGACCACCAGCTTGGGAATCAAGGTGGCAAAGCTCTAATTCTTCATGCCACTCACCAGTCCATTGGGCTGCTCACTACTCCATTCTGCCGGCTTGGATACCTCTGGATCTTGAGTTCAGTGTTGCCGAGCATCATAGGTGACATTGTCTGGGTCTATGATCAGATGGGCCTGAAAACAACAACTTGCTTGGCCCAGCTGAGGAACCCCAAGCCCCAAAAGGGTCTAGAGACCAGCATTTATTAGGGTCAATATTGCCAGTAACATGCCTTTCCTTTCTTTCAACATGGTGCTACCATTTTATGCTGTGAATTGAAGAAAAGAAAAGGAAAGGGAAGGGGAGGGGAGGGGAGGGGAGGAGAGGAGAGGAGAGGAGAGGAAGGGAAAAGAAAAGAAAAAATAACCCACCATAGTCAAGTCTTTTTCACTGAGATTCCTTTTAGCTTTCTTCTTTAACCTTCAGTACTCCCTCTGTGAACACCTCATGGAGCCTCCTTCTAAGCTTTTTGGATTCTGGGGTTAGAGTTCAGCCTCCCCACGCCAAGAACAGACAACAAAGGCTGTCTGCCAGGGAAGATTTACATATTCAGCAGCCCAGCTTCTCCTGCCTCTTCTCCATTAAAGACTGAAGGGGCTGCAGAAGCCTTGATCTCTGAGTGGTCTACGACCAGGAGGGGGAGAGAGAAAAATGCTTTGCTGAGGACCCAGGGGAGGACTGAGCTCTGGCTGCCTGAGTCTTATCAAAAGAAAAATGGTTACAGAGATTTTATTATTATTTTTTAAATAAGTGATGCAAGAAAGAAAACCTTGCAAGTGAGAATATAAAATTAAATTTGCCAAATATGCTGAGAGTTGGTCCTTGGAGAAGTTTTATCTGCACTGCATAGTCAAACACATCAACTTTGGGGGTGCCTGGCAATTACTGTGTGGCATAGATTCAATTTGTTCTTGTGTAGACAATATTATCTGGCACCAGAAACTGAAAACCTCAGTACATATTTTAGTAAACACAATTCCAAATTGTGAGGGAGGACTTCTGGGGGATCTTCATGGATGCTGCCAACAGAATCAGTCCAAGTCTCCCAACTGGTAAGACTTGTCAAGCAGCCTGGGAAGGGGCAAAGTAGAGAGAGCAGGTATCTCCCAGGGTTTTTGATAGATTGGCATTTCTCAAATCTTGAGTGGGACAGTTTGTGGAAGAAAAAACCTGAAATACACTAGCATGGCGTATCCATAAAGACCAGAAAGCCAGTTTTATTTCACTAAAATGAATTTTAGTTATTTTTAGGGAATAACTTTAGGGAATAAACACACCCATGTTCACTTATCCAAAACTGTAATAATTTCATTTGGAAGAGCGATAGGCATGGTCCTGGAGTCTCTGCCAATTTCAGGCAAATGTCACATACTGTTGAGGGGAAATTAATACGGATGTTCAAATATGTTGCCTGTTGGAAGAAGATAAACCTGACTCACTCCTCCGTTCACTATCTGAGCTCTCTAGACCTTTGTCAGATGCCAGGTATGGGGTGTCAGTAGCCCAAAAGCAGCTGCCACTCTGTTTGCCAAAGCTATGCCTTCAATAGATGCTTCATTCCAGATGACCACACGTGACCATTTCAGTACTGTTTTACCACTGGGTACTGTAGGTTACCAGTGTCCTATTCTCTAATGGTAACCTGAGCTTTACTACCTTCAATTCTGCCAAGTCACATAATCTATCTCAGATTTACATCCTGGGGAGTCTGATGCTGGTAACCACTTGTGGTACCAAATATTATCCACCAGGAATTAGCTGTTGATGACAAGACTCCTTTAACAATGTCTGAGAGATTTAACATAGGGAATTATTAGGGGAGACAGAGGAGCAGGCTGTTGAATTGATCTGTAAGATTGATTTCTGGAATAACACCATAGAATTGGCTACCAGAGGAACTACTGCCTATTTCAGAAGAACGACGCTGAAGGCCAGGAAGGCACTGCAGGGACTCTTGGTTCCAGGGTCATACTGAGGCTGTAAAGTCATACCAGCAACAAGGTGCCTCCTATGTTACAACCTTACCTCACTAACTTGGGTCTGATTCAAGGGCTCCCAAGTATGTCTGAATGCAAAACCAAAATTATATCCAAAACCTTAGCTGCAAGGGAGTCTAGGAAATGCCACTCTTGGTTTTCCAGTCTCTGTAACGCAAAAGAAAGAATACTTGAAGGAGGTAGCCAGCAGATGTGAAGGTAGCAACCTGCAGTATTTACTTCTCTACAACCATGAGTGCCATCCAAGTTCTCCAATTGTGAATCAGCTAGCCAATTATTTGTTGAAGTCTTTTTGTGCACAAAGTACCTTATAGGATACAGATATGTATGAGGTGTGTCTAAAGTAAGATGTTCATTCATTTCACCTGAATTAGTGCACGTGGAGTGAATGTTCACCTTTGAAGGGGAATCCTTTGCAGATCTTACATGATTAGTGTTACCTCAGAACTTTTCTGGGTCTCCTGTTAAGAAAGGCCTCTACTTCATAAGATGCTCTCAAATGCACACTTGGAAATCAGGCTTATACTTTGAGTACTTGTTGGAGTACGATCTTATGATCGCTATGTGCCAGGCACTGTGCTATGTCTTTTACATCCATTATCTTTCTTCAATTGCACAACAAGTTGCAGAATGAAGGACGTGCTATTACCATTTCCATTTGACTATAAGAAGTGGAAGGTCAGAAAAACTAAGTGACTTTACCAAAGTCAAACGTTTCCTAAGTGTCGAGGTAGAAGGTGGGAACCGAGCACTTTGTGGCTTTGGAGACCATTCTCTTCCTGTAATATTAAATTCCTATCCTGACATTAAAGAATAGAGTTTGTCTTCTTGCCTGATAGCCCAGTATATCTCTAGGACTTGGATCCCAGTGACTTTCAACTCTTTCCAAATAGGGCATCCTATTGTGCTTATTTAAAATGTAGACATGTTATTTTTACACCTTGGTACTACTTGACCCCTGTAGTAAATAATTTGTTGTCTCCTTCAATTTCTTCTATTCTGATACAATATAATATTGGAGGTGAATACAAGAGTTCAGTTTAGCTTTGATTCCTGGCTCAGCCAGTTGCTAGTAGTAAAGGCTTGAGCTAGATGCTTACTCCCTCTTAAGCCTCATTTTTCCCAAAAGCAAAATGGTGACAATAGTAGAACCTACCTCATATGGTTATTTATAGAGTTGAACAGATTAAGTCTGATAATCTATTGAAAACATTGGTATACTCTCTGGCAAATAGTAAACACTGAATAATTGTGAGATACTATTATCAATCATATACAAAACTCTGAACTTGGTACCTTGAAAGTTCTCACCTTTGCTAACTCAACAAACACTTACCAAGCAATCTTACTGAAGATTAAAAAGTAGTCTGGTATGGTTTCAGCCCTCTAGCTGCTCACCATGTGGTGGAGGAGACAGATCTACAAGTAAATCACGGAGGTGAAAGTCTATAGCGTCCATCCATAGTACGTATCTAACCTGGCAACAGTGCAGGCATTGGAGAGAGTGGATGGTTCTACTTGGCTATAATATCCGGGGAGGCTTCAAAAAGGTAATGCTTGCGATAAGCCTAGAGAGATTGCTTCCAAAGGGTGAAAAGAACGGGAATCGCATGCAGAAATAAAAGTAAGAATAAAAGTAAGCTGACATGAAGGGAAACAGAGGCCATGGTGCAAACCTCAAGCATGGGGTGGGAGGCAGGTGAATTTAGAATCTGGTTGGGAAATCATCATAAGCAATTACATGCTGTGTCAGCTAACTTAGGTATAAACCGTGTAAATCCCCTTGCTCCTTGTGACCCAGCCCTGCACAGACTCACGTTCAAGGAGTCTGGTTGCCAAGAGGTAGTTAATGGCAATCCATTTTTTTCCCAGCTGTCTTACTTTAAAATGTCCAATAATTCCTAACACTTTGTTTTTTATTTTGGGTTGGTTTTGTGTCCATCTCCCCAGAGTCTCACACTCGGCACCTACAAAACATTCCCTTCTCTCTACTCCCAGAGTCCCTGCATGCAACTCCTCCTTCCTCCACATCAGCCACAACCGCCCGCCAGGCACCTGCTTGGCTCACAACTGCCGGCCAGACCAGGTACGGAAATAACATGGAGTTCTCAACCTTGTTGTGCTACAAAACAGCCCAGAAGAGACCCTGATGCGTTGGTGGAGCTAAAGTGGGTTTGAAGAAGAAGAAGCTACCTCTCGCTCAGGGGCTCATAGAAGGCCTCGGGCAGCAGGTGGCACAGGAGTTGGAATTAATTGGTTTGAGAGAATTTGGACAGATGGAAAAGGAGAAGGAGGCCATTTGGGGGCAGGAGGATGGAGGGTAATGGACTCAACATTGATACCTCATCTCCATGCACTGGGGACTGTTGGGTTCCCTTTGCTCTCAGCGTGCCTGAGCCACAGGTTTCCTGACCAGTCTCAGCATTTTGGAGGTGGAAGGAACCTCAGATACCGCATTGTCCTGCCCACTGGCTTTAGTGATAAAATTAAGGCCCAGAGAGAAAAGGTATACCCAGATTCTTGCTTAATTCCAAAATTTACTTTTCCCAAGACTTACTTCTTTGACCAGAGTTCCAATCTAGGTTCATTACCCTCCAGGAAACCATGACGTTACTAGTCATGAGTGTGCATATATAGTCATAAAAATTGTATGAAATAGGCAGGTGTGTGTTTGTGTCTTCCTTTTAAAAGGGACTGACTCCCTGGGGTGTGTCTTTCAGGATTCGCTTTACCAGGGATAGAAAAGAGGGGAAGGCAATATGGAATGAGAGGGTTTTTTTTTTTTAATTTTTTTTGGCAGGAGGAAGTAATTGGGTTTATTTATTTTTAGAGGAGGTACTGGAGATTGAACCCAGGACCTTGTGCATGCTAAGTATGTACTCTACTGCTTGAGCTATACCCTCCCCTAGAATGAGAGTTTTACAGGGTTGGGATGAATGCTAATTCTACCTTGGCTCTGCTTCTTACCAGTGTTGTGGTGTTGCCCAAATCACTTAGCGTCTCTGAGCCTCAGTTTCCCAATCTATAAAATAGAGTGTATAGTCGCACCTTCCTCCCTGTGTTGTCGTAAGGCTCAAACATGCACAAAGTACCTGGAAGAGGAACTGACACTGAATTCCCCTGCTCGGTCGGGGTTGGCTAATATTAATTTCGTTAAACAAACAAATTTTGCAGGCACCTGGCAGCAAAGACACCCTAATATGCTCAGTGTCCACTGTAATCTCACTTACTGTGTTTATTTTGTCTCTGGGCCAAGGTCAGTATTGACGGGCAAGGGGTTCAGGTGGCAGCAGCAGCAGCCACCTGGGGTATTCAGACAGGGTCCTTCCCCAAGATGGCCGTGCCACACAGCCCTCAGCGGGGGTGGAGGGCAGGGCTCTGTCAAATGCACCTGGCGTGGAGTGTGTGGGCAGCAGAGTTTGCACAGCCTCGGTCCTGGCTGGGCGAGGTGAGCTGGCGGATGTGGGCTCCCACACACACGTTGCCCAGGAGAGAAGCAGTCACTGGTGTCGGGATTTGCTAATTGCGCTGCCTCCTAGCACATTTTCACACAGTCCTGGAACAGCTCTGGCAGTTAGCAAAGGATGCTTCCTGCCTCTCATTTTGTGGCGATTTTTCCCCCCAGGGACAAAGCCTGGCTCAGTTATGAGATCTGGTTTTCAGAAAAAGGCTCTTGGGCTGTGCCTGGTTTTCCAGCTGGGCTGCTCGCAGACTAGAAAGAAGATCAACTTGGCCAAATCCACCTGGCAGCCCAGGAGCTCAGGAGCGCTGCTCCTTCCATTTGAACACCAGTTTCTTCCACTAAACCTTCTCTTTCAAAGGTAAGACATATTGATGATTTAGCTCATTCTATGCCAGAGAACTCACAAAAATACCTGCACATCTTATAATCTAGCGTGTCTGCTACAGTATTTCTGCATCTATCTTCCAAGCATGGCTGTGTTTCACCTTGGGAAGGGATAGCATTTGCACAAGTGGATTTTCCTTCTTGGGGCTCAGACACCTTGTGTGTAAAATGTGGATAATACAGCCTATTCCTTCACAACGTGAAGATGAAAGGAGTTAAATTATGTAAATTACTTGATACTGCGCCTGGAGCATCGTAAGTTTTCATTAAATATCCCCGCTATTATTTCATGTAACTTGTTGCAGAACAAATAAAGTCACATCTCTTTTAATAGTACAATTAATTTCTCAAGCTTCCTATATGCCCAGATTGCCGAGAAGCCCAGAGTTTCCTGCAGGGGGCCCTCTCCGTTGCTCCTGAATGGTCCGAGAATGCTTAATCAGCACAAAGGAAGCAGCCCGGTTTGCAGATGATTTGCAGAGAACTCGAGAATCCAGCCAGCAGGTGAGCCTCCATTTTTCCCTGCTCTTGCTTCGTACAGGATTGACCTTGAAACCTGGACCCTCGTTGTCTCATGAGCCCGTGAATTGCTGCAGTGACGCCAATGCTGGTCCAGCAGTGGTTTTTCTAGGATATGTAGGTGGAGGGCAAGACAGTCTCCATCCCCAGTGGGATGCAGGTCTTTGGTCCAGGATGCCACCTCAGGACTCTCCTTCAGATATGGTGACCCTTGAACTGCAGACACTTCTACTGATCCTCGTGTGGGTTATAGCTGTTTAGTGTTAGCTTCGCTGGGGCCCATGCAATCATCAGAGAGGTCCTAATAACACTGAAACTTATAATGCTATCCATGGGCTCCTTAGCCTCCATGCAGATACGCTCTCCATCACCCACTGACTGGCTTGTATACTGCCACTGATACTGTTCTTTATCTTTATATGCTATTTCCCCAACTAGAGCTCAAACATATTGGTATCTGAGAGGGAAAAAAGTAACAGGGTCAAGTTGAGGGACTCAGAACACTGTGGAGAGGAACTGTGCATACTCAGAATCCAGACAGTTTGTGTTCTAATGTAGTTGCCTCCTGTGCACCCTTGGGCAATTTACTCAACCTCTCTGTGTCTCCATCCCTGCATCTGAAAATAGGGTTTCCAATGATAACTCATAGGCTTGTAGGGAGGATTAAATTTTTTGATACATGCAGAGCACTGAGAACAATGCTTGGCAACTACAAAGCACTCCATAAAGGCAATCTATTAGAAATATGAGTCCTAGACCCATCACTACTTTGCTATGTGACCACGGGCAATTCATTCAGTCCCTCCAACTTTGGCTTCCTGGTATGTAAAATGGAACAGATAGAGCTCCAGCCACATGCTGAGTCATAAGATCTGGTTTCCAGCCCAAATCTGCCCCTGATCAGCTCTGGATATTAACAAGTAATTCTGTTTTATTGTGTCTCAGTATTCTCACCTATAGAACAAGAGAGCAGGATCAGATCGTCTCTAGAATCCTGTTAGTCTAAAGATAGATGTTTTTATTATCTCAATCTGTTGCTGAGTACAGCTTAATATCAATGATCCTTTAAACCCCTAATGTAGTTTTTATTGTTCATATATAATTACAATTACTGCATGGGGTTGTATCAAATGGGAGTACACGTAAAGTCTCATTTGCTACTTACGAGCATCCTATAAGAGAATAATATTGGTGAGAACCACTGACATTATTTCAGTGCTCACCATGTGCCAAGTTCTGTGTTAAAGACTGCACATGCCCTGCCTCCTTTAAGCTTCACACTGGCCTTGCGAGTTAGCTAGTATGTATCCTTACTCCCTGTTCTGATGAGGAAACCGAGGCTCAGAGGTTCAAGCCATATGGTCAGTGGTACACACCTAGCTAGTGATGGAGCTGGGGTTCAAGGATGAGCCTGTCTGACCCAAGAGGACACCACTGTTCTGCAGACGGTCAGTTATTAATGAACCTGGCTTTCCGAGGGAGACTCTGAGGCTCAGCCAGCAAATAATGTGCCCAAGTTCACTTGTAAGTTAGCGGCGCAGCAGAGACAAGAAGCCAGGCTTTTCCTTCCCTGTCTGGAGTGTTCTACACCCTGCAGCCTCTCAAACCAGCTAGCTTGTGGAATCAATGAATACAAATGAGGGCTGATTTGTATTCATTTTCCGCTAACCGGCAGATTTACACACTCTTGGCTGCACACCTCCAACAAACACATTCTCGTGCATATACTGTCCGGGCTTCAGGGACCTGCCCTCTCTCTCTGACTCACTCTCTGGCCCTGGGAAACTAATATAATCGCCCCCTCTGTGTGCTTATCAGAAACAGACTCCAAAGAGGGCCTCAGTCAGCACTGGTGGGGCAGTGACAGACGCTACTGCCTTCCCTAATAGGAAAACCAAAGATGGAGGTCCCTGAGTGCAGATGACAGATCACTCAAGACAGAGCAAACCATGATAAATCCCAGGACCAGCAGCAGTTGTGTGAGGGGAATTCCCCAGGCTACTTAAATGTGGAATAATATAGCAATTAAGTAGTGCAGCATTGGGGGAGGGAGGGAGGAATTCCTGAGTTCCCTCTGTTTAACGTTTTTGCATTCATGGAGTACCTGGCATTTTGGCCCCAGGTCTTAGGCAATATCCTTGAAGGAGAAACTCAAGTAGGAAGCTCTGTTCCGCTTGAAATAAGAGAATAAAGATTTTATTGGAAAAATTAATAAATTCATTAATGAAAGATAAGTTATCGAGCTGAAGGGCCAGATACAGGCTTAGCACGCAGTGTGAGTTCAATGGATATTTGTTGAATTAATGCATCTCTTCTTTTAATCACGTAGCACCTACGTGGCTGCAGTAATGCCGGGTTAAGTGATAGGATTTACAGTTTGGCAAGTCTGAATCCAAACTTTCAGGCTGCTGCCCACTCGTTCTACCAACCTAGAAGGTTTACTGTTGACTCTAATCCTCATTTTCTTTATGTGGACGTTTATTTGCAGCGTGTCTTTGAATATTAAGTGAAACCTATATAAAATAATTCAGTAAATACCAGGTCCATTTTGATAGATTTGAGCACTTCAACCACAGGAATGCAACTGGGAAGAGTTGCTTTAAGCTGTACGTATCCTTTGTTCATGCTTTCATTCAACAAACCTGTCTTTTGGGGAAGCAGGTCTGGCCTTCCCCTCAGACTGGAGGGAACGTGTAAGTCAGCTTTGAAGAGCAAGGTTCAACCTGAACACAGTGGACACAGTGTGACTGGGGAACGGTTCTAAGTTGGAAGCCTTGCATGTTCATGTAGTTGTCTTTTGGGGGCCAGAGAGCAAAGTCCTATCCCTACGCATGGGGTTGGGTTTCCCTGAAAGCAGGGGACAATCTGCCAATCTAATGAGAAGCTGTAGATCGTGGGGGTGGGAATGCGGATGCAGAAGGTGGTCCCTGATCTGGATGAGAATAGAACCTCTTCTTCCTTCTAACCACTGGGCACTTGGGGCTTCAGGACTGGGAATGGGGACATGCACAAGGATTGCTCTCATGGTGGAAAGAAAGGGTATCCGTGGTCCTTCGACTGTGACTATAGCCTGGAAGCTAGTCAAGGAGAAACCCAGTGAAAAGTTTCACAGGGCAGGTGTGCAGAGCCACATCTCAGAGGTATGAGTTCCACAATGTGCTAGTGTAGTTAATGTAAATATGAGTTTTGAGCTACTCATGTAAATGTGATGACAGTGTGCCTTCCCAGCTAGGAAGTCCAGGAAAGCTACCAACAGAGAGGCTACGTTCATTTTTACTTCATGGGCATTGAGAACTGCATTAACAGACTTAATTTCTGTAATCACACTGGCTTCTAGAAAGCTTGGAGGAAAATTTTTGACCAACTCCAATATTCATTGAAAAAATGTTGACTCAGTGCCTACTCTGAGCCAGATTTTCAATGTCTGCTTCCTGGCTGCACTGTTCTTTTCCTCTCTTTTAAAATTTTGTTTCTAATTTATGCTATCTTGTCTTTTTTATGTTCTCTTGTAAGACGCCTGAAATTCTTTCTGAAACAAGGCAGGGTATAATTAAACACTGTGATACAACTGCCGAAGGAAGCTGACACCATCTTAAGACGCATTAATCATCATTTCTTCCACTCAAAGAGTTTTACAATTTACAAATTGTAAAATTTGTTATTTCATCTGATTTGCATAGCAGCACTCTGAGGTAAACAGGGATTATCTTCCCCACTTTATCAAACAGGAAGTTGAGTCTCAGTGTAGTTAAAAGAATTGCTTCCAGTGGGTGGACCCTGCACTTGAATCCATTACAATCACACTTATTCCAGTTTTCTTTCATTTACACCAAGCTGAGCCATGTATATGGAATAGAACGGCCTCCCTGTACCCAAAGAGACCAGACCACATCTGGAGTGTGGTGTTCAGTTCTGTGAGCTTTGTTATATTTGCGCAGGAGGATTACCAACGTGATGAAGTGCCTGGATGCCATGTCACATGGGAATTTATCAAATGGCCTGGGAATAAGCCTGAAGGATAGAATTCTAGGGTAGGCATGTTAGCTGACTTAAAGGATTGCACCATCTTGCAGGGCACTCATTCTTAAATTCTTCAGATTTTGAGCCGATGGATAGCTGACAGAGGAAGCCCATGAGGTTGTACCAGCCTATCGATAGCCTCTCCAACATCCATTCTACCTGTGTCAGCAAAGACAATTTTGATTTCACAAGTGGAAATCCCAACTCAGCAGTTAAATAATCAGGGTATCAGGAGTCGTGGGTGGGGAAGGGTCCAGGCAGGGCACTACCAGGAGCTCGACGGCATTGCTGGTAGCCAGGTCCCTTCCTTCTCTGTTTTGCTACCAATAGCAATAGCTTCATTCTAAGTCTGACCACTGTTTTTGTCACAAAACAGCTGCTGGTGGCAATCAGGACTATACACTTTCCTACTTATCTTCCTCAAGGAGAGAGGAAAGCCTCTTCTCTAAGCACAGAATACAATCCTCTTTATCTCATTGGTTCACCTTAGGGTTCGGTGTAACCCCAAGCCAATAGCAGTCACCAGGGGAGTTCCATGCACTGATCGCATTAGGCTAATCAGGAATTAACCATGAAAGTGGCCCAGGGATAGAGTGTCTTCCTCTGGGTCACATGAACTGCGTGGACAGTGAGTAAAATGGACATGAATAAAATCTGGTTTCTGCTGGAAGGTTGGAAGGGTTGTAGAGCTGCCAACTGTGTTCATTACGCTCACCTTCCCATAGTATTGGAACACGTGACTTGGGTTCAGTCAGTCACCATATTTCACTATCCTGGCCCCATGAATTATTAGGTCTTAAGCCCGTCTAGTCAGAGTAAGCCTCGTGTCTTTTGCTTGATTGGCTGGAATAAGAGCTCTTTCTCTCTTCCTCTGTGTAATGATGGTGTGTGGCTAGAAGGCCCTAGAACTGCTCTTTTTTTTTTTTTTTTTTTTTTCCTTATTACAAAGGAAAAGCAGCCTGAGGAGGGTGCTGACACATGGAAGATGTCAGGGAGAGGAGAATTCCTGCGAAATGGAACAGAACCCTGGGGACACTATGGATTTCTGACTCAAACTATACCTGAAACTCACCCTAAGGCCGACTTTCTCAATTACTGAGTTGAAAAAGCCTCGATTATTTAAAAATCCAACTTCAATTGTGCTTTCCATTTCTTGAAACATGGAGAATCCTTACTGACACAGCAGAATCCAGTTAAATCAATTGAAAATGTTTCTAATCAACAGAACTGCCTACAAAATGAAACAGGCTGCATCCTGTGCTCTTCTGTCTTCCATCATTGGAGCTGTTCATGCAGAGACTGGCCAACCATCTGTCCAGGAGGCTATAAAAAAGATTTCTACATTGATGGGAAGCTGAAAAACTACCTTCTAAGAACTCTTCCAATTCCAATATGCTAATACCCCTATTAAGTCAAGAAGAAAATAGAAGGTGTGCTAAACCATGTATAGTAGAATCTAAATCAAAGCTACTTGGATGAAAGTTAAAGCCTTTTCCTCTAAAGCAGAACTAGAGAAGAGGCAGGATTCATTCATTTGTTCTTTGATTCATTGATTTATTTCAATAAATGTGCATTTGATCTCCAAATATGTGCTAAGCACCAAAGATAGAGGAATAAACAATAACCAAGAGCCCATTTTCATAGAACTGACATTCTAGTGGTCATGCTATAGTGGAAAGACATGGGCTTTGTGTTCAGAAATATCTGAATGACAGTCAAAGCCACTATTAGGCAAGTAACCCTGAACTGGCTTCTCTGATCTTCAATTTCTTTTTTTTTTATTGAGTTATAGTCAGTTTACAATGTTGTATCAATTTCTGGTGTATAGCACAATTCTTCAGTCATACATAAATGTACATATATTCATTTTCATATTCTTTTTCACCATGAGCTACCACAAGATATTGAATATATTTCCCTGTGCTATACAGTATAAACTTATTTATCTATTTTATATATACCTGTCAGTATCTGCAAATCTCAAACTCCTAGTTTATCTCTTCCCACCCCTCTCTGCACTGGCAACCACAAGTCTGTATTCTATGTCTGTGAGTCTGTTTCTGTTTTATATATAAGTTCATTTGTCTTCTATTTTAGATTCCACATATAAGCGATCTCATATGGTATTTTTCTGTCTCTTTCTGGCTTACTTCACTTAGAGTGACATTCTCCCGGGACATCCATGTTGCTGCAAATGGCATTATGTTGTCATTTTTATGGCTGAGTAGTATTCCATTGTATAAATATACCACAACTTCTTCATCCAGTCATCTGTTGATGGACATTTAGTTTGTTTCCATGTTTTGGCTATTGTAAATAGTGCTGCTATGAACATTGGGGTGCAGGTGCCTTTTTGAATTAGGGTTCCTTCTGGATATGAGCCCAGGTGATCTTCAATTTCTTCATTGGTCAAATGGGAGCTATAACACTGACCTCATACAGTGGCATGAAGGTTACACGAAATAGTGCATATATGTCAAATATCTAATAGACACTAGAAACAAAGCAATTAATCAATAAATGGCATTTCCCTTTCATAGCTGGAGCACTAACAGCTAAAAGGGAAAACTCCAGCATTTCATCTTCTGCTTGACTTCCATGAAGCTCAGATATGGTAGAAAGTGGAAGGTCATGCAGAACCCTGGAAGAAATTGATTTGAAATGGATCAGATCAACATAATTTGAATGAAAGAGGTGAGCAGAGTCCAAGTTCATTTGTCTATTCATTCAACAAAAATGTATTTAATATCTCTAATGAATCAACAATTATTCTAGGTGCCTGGGACCTAGCAGGGACCATAACAGAAAAGTTCCTTCCCTCGTAGGGAATACTTCCTTCTACTGGGGGTAGAAATAGAAGAAATAAAACAAAAGGGAATTGTCATAAAGCCGCATGGCACTAAATGCTAAATAAGTGGTGCTGATGACTGGGGCTAAGGAAATGGAGAAAGAGTAGAGGGAGGGACCCAGGTGTTTGGGAGCCAGTGCAGCCTTGAAGGGGAGTTTGGGGAAGCTGGAGCTAAAGGAGGGCATGCCTACAGCCCCCGTGGTGTTCCTTAGCAAAGGCAAGACTGCAGTTATTGCTCACCGAGTGTGGCATCTATTTTGAAAAAATCTGCAAAGTGATTGCAGGTGAGGAGTTGTTGATGAACCAGTGCATGGACGTGTGGGGAGTAGGGTCATTTTATAATCGAATAGAAGGTTTCAGCTGAGTTCAAAGCCTGGCTTTACTACTTAGTAGGTTTCTTTGAGCAACTTGTAACCTAGGTCATAGAGCTGGGATGAGGATTAATTGAGAGAAGTTCTGTAAACTCAGTACATAGCAAACTTGAAATAAATTGTTGTTGTTGTTGTTACCAGGTTATCACGGCACATTGACCAAGTACAGGCAAACCTCATTTTATTGCATTTCACTTTCCTATGCTTCACAGATACTGTGTTTTTTTAACAAATGGAGATTTGTGGCAACTCTATATCCAGCAAGTGTATCAGTGCCATTTTTCCAATGGCAATTGCTCATGTCATGTCTCTGTCACATTTTGGGCATTCTAGCTATATTTCAGACTTTTTCATTATTAGTATATTTGTTCTGGAAATCTGTGATCAGTGATCTTTGATGTCATCACTATGACTCACTGGAGGCTCACATCACATTTAGCATTTTTTAGCAATAAATTATTTTTAATTAAGGTATATACATTGTTTTTAGACACAGCACTATTGCACACTTAAAGACTAACATGGAGTGTAAACATTACTTTTATATGCACTGGGAAACCAAAAAGTTTGTGTAACTCTCTTTATTGCAATATGTGCTTAATTTTGTGATCTGGAACTAAATCTGTGGTATCTCCAAGGTATGTCTGTATATTCGTTTTTCCATTGTTTCTGTAACAAACTGCCACAAACTTAGCAGCTTAAAATCACTATATCAGATATATCATTTGTAAATATTTTCTCCCATTCAACAGGTTGCCTTTTCATTTTACTGATGGTTTCCTTTGCAGTGGAAAAGCTTTTAAGTTTGATTGGTTCCCATTTATTTTTGCTTTTGTTCTCTTGCCTGAGGAGACAGATCCAAAAAAAAAATATTGCTAAGACCTATGTCAAAGAGTATACTGTCTTTTTTTTCTTCTAGGAGTTTTATGGTTTCAGGTCTTACATTTAGGTCTCTAATCCATTTTGAGTTTATTTCTGTATATGGTGTGAGAAAATGTTCTAATTTTATTATTTTATACATAGCTGTCCAGTTTTCCCAACACCATTTATTGAAGAGACTGTATTTTCCCCCATCATATATTCTTGCCTCTTTTGTTGTAGGTTAATTGACCATACATGTATGTGTTTATTTTGGGGTTCTCCATTTTGTTCTGTTGATCTAGGTGACTGTTTTGTACCAGTATCATACTGTTTTGATTACTGTAGCCTTGTAGTATAATCTAAAGTCAAGGGGCATGATATCTCCAGTGTTGTTGCTTTTTTTTTTCCCCCTCAGAATTGCTTTGGCTATTCAGGGTCTTTTGTGGTCCCACACAAATTTTAGGATTATTTGTTCTAGTTTTGTGGAAAATGTCACAGGTATTTTGATAGGGATTGCATTAAATCTGTAGACTGCTTTGGACAGTATAGACATTTTAACAATATTAATTCTTTTATCCATGAACATGGGATATCTTTCCATTTCTTTGTATCATTTTCAGTTTCTTTCATCAGTGTCTTATACTTTTCAGAACACAGATCTTTCACCTCCTTGGTTAAATTTATTTCTCAGTACTTTTTTCTTTTTGATGCAATTGTAAATAGGAAGTTTTCAGCCAAACACATTTTCTGCCCTTTTCTCTCTCTCTCTTCTCCTCCTGGGACCCCTATAATGCAAATGTTAGTATGCTTGATGTTTTCCCAGAGGTACCTTAAACTATCTTCATTTAAAAAGGTTTTTTGCTTCCTTTTGCTGTTCTGATTCAGTGATTTCCACTATTCTATCTCCTAGGTCACTTATGCATTCTGTATCACCTAATCTGTTGTCATTTCCTTCTAGTATATTTTTCATCTCAAGTATTATATTCTTCAGCTCTGACTGATTCTGTTTCATATTTTCTAGTTTCTTTTTTTTTGCTGAAGTTTTCATTGTGTTTCTCTGTTCTTTCCCCAAGGTTATTGAGCATTTTTATTACTATTGCTTTGAACTCTTTATCAGGTAAATTACCTCCATTTTGTTAGATTTTTTTTCTGGGGTTTTATCATGTTCTTTCATTTGAACATATTCCTCTGTCTTCTCATTTTGTTTGACTTTCTCTATTTGTCTCTATGAAATTAGGCAAAATAGTTACATATCTCCGTGGGAGCATCCCTATACAGTCTGCATGTGATCGGCAGCTTTGGCAGGAGAGCTGGATCTGCAGTGAGCATGGAATGCATCTTCTCTTGGGGTGTGGTAGCAGCTGCTGCCTTGACAGTGGGTGGGGCTGGAGTCAAAGGGGCTAGATGCAGAGCCATGTGAGAGTCAGGGGTTCTCCTTAGCTCATTGGCAGTCAGTGCTCTCTTCTGGGGCAGGACCAGAGCCAGACGGGCTGAAGCAGCATCTCTGAGGCATTGGGCTTCTCTCCTGTGTGATGGCAGTCTCCACCTTGGTCAGTGGCTGAGTTTGGAGCCACATTTTTTAGCTGGATTGGCTTTTTCCCCCAGTGTACATGTTGCACATGATGGCAATGGCAGCCTCCTCCTTAGGGAGGGGCAGTACTGGAGCAGGAGTGGCTGGAGCAGAAGCCCGATGGGGGCTGGGTGGTATGCTGGGGTGGTCCTGGCAGGCCAGCCAGAGCATCAGGCAGTTTCCAAACTACTGCCTCTCCTGGAACTGGGAGCAAACAAGTCTGTGCCCATGCTCTTCAAGAGTGGAGTCTCAGTTCCTCACAGATGTCTGGTAAGTCCCACTGGTTTTCAAACAAGTTGAGGGGGCTCATCCTCCCAGCATCTATGTCAGAGCTGAGAAGTCCTCACTCCTTAAGGAGAATCCTTAAACCTGAACCTGTGATACCCACTTCCTCTTTTGGGTCATGTGCTAGAGGTGTGGGTCCTGAATAGACTGCTTTTCCTTCCCTCCTACAAAACTCCATGTGGTTTTTCCTTTACAGCCTTGGCTGTAGAAGAGCCATTCTGCTAGTCTTCAGGTCATTCTCAGCAGGAGTTGCTCTATATGTAGTTCTGATGTGTTCACAGGAGGAGGTGAGCTCAGGGTCTTTCTACCCTGACGTCTTGATCTCATCTCCTGGAGAGTCTGTTTTGAATCCTGGTTGAGATGTAGAGACCTGAGAAATTCTGAAGACATGATAAATAAGGATAATGACATGTGTCCCACAAAGGAATTATCTGAGGATTACATAAGGTCATGTATTTAAAGTTCAGGCATAATTCCTGAGCCATGGAAGACACCCACAACTTGCTTAGGCCAGAAGACTTATGCTTATTTTAAAAAGGTAAATGAAACATGTTATTTCTTTTTTTTTTCCACAACTTTTCACCCATTTTGAGCTTCTAATACTCTGTTGACTAATATTTGCCTTCTCTTCTTTAATGAGCCGTTTCCCTGAAGGAAACAGAGATAAAGAGAAAAAAAAAAAAGGAAGAGTGTGATTTTCTCATTGTTATATCAGAATTTTACAACTGGCCTCAAATGGTCAGCCTGTCTCTTCCTTGCTAATCTTCTTATTCCAAACATGTCTAAAGAAGTTGTTTTTGACTAGTGCGCTGCTGGCACAGGACTAGACAGACAGATCAATGGAACAAAATAGATAGCCCAGAAATAGATTCCAGTATGTATGAGAATTTAATACGTAATAAAGGATACATCACACATCAATGAGAAAAGGAAGGATTATTTAATAAATGGTGCTGAGACTTCTAGGTAGCAATTTAGGGGGGAAAAAATCAATTTTAGGCCCTTACTTCATATCATGCAGAGAAATCAATTCCAGATGGATTGAAGAATTAAATATAAAAAAAAAATCAAATCTTAGAAAAACTAGAGAAAAAAGAGAAGTGAATAAGAATCCAATCTCCAGAGGAGTAAGAAATTTCCAAGCTTAGAGCAATAGAGTAAAGCACAAAGGAGAAGATCAAGAGATTCAACTATTTACAATTTAATTTTTTAAATCTTGACACATGGACATTCAAAGGCTAAAATCAGACTGAAATAATAGTTGCAACACATATTACTGTGTTAATTTTTTCTATAATTGACTCATAACAATTAATATAAAAGAACATCAAGACCTAGATCAATAAGTGGGCAGACACACAGAAAATTCACAAATGAAGAAAATATATTCAAAAAGCAAATATGGGAAAAGATAAGGGCTCACTAGTAATTAAGAGAATAGTCTTTAAAAAAGAACAAACTTTTAAAACTGTAGAATTGGCAAAATTATTATAAAATAAGTATTTTCAATACTACTAAAGGTGTAAAGAAACTGCCACACATATCTACTGCATAGAGAAGTATGAATTTGTGTAATACGTTTACAAAACACTTTCACAATTTGTGCTAAGACACTTGAAAAGATTTTGGATAATTTAAAAGCTATATTTCCAATATTCAGAATCTAATCTAAAAATATTTTTAAATGTTGGAGTAAGAAGAGAAACAGAAGGGAAGGGACCCGTTAGCAAGGGATTCTCTGCAGCATAATTTAAACTAATAAATTACTGTGAGTAACATTAATAACAATAAGGAAATTGAGTCAGTTATGATACATTCGCCTACTGTTAGCAGGTATATCAGTCAGGGTTCCAGAAGGAAACAGACGATGAGTTCAAGTTAGAATAATCTGAGACAGGTCCAGGAAAGCAACGATTTACAAAGTCGTGGACAGAATATAGGAAAATTTATGACACCGATCTAGTAAAAGAAATGCTGTTGCACCTCTAAGCCTCATGAGGTGCAGGAAAGACACAATTGCCAGAACTTGCAAAGAGCATTTTGGTGTGGAGAGGTTCACCTTGGTAGGAGCTGAGATTCCTTCAAGCCAAGGGACAACCTGGGTATTTCTGGTGTGGATGTATCTTATTAAGATTTGTGGGGTGTTTGATACTTCCTGCTAACTAGGAGATATATAGATAGGTAGATAGATAGATAGATGGATAGATAGATAGATACACTGGGGTAAATCTTGCTGGCCAGTATACAGATCCCTCCTGTTCCTGTTGGTTTGTCAACATAAGGAATCCAAAAAGCCCAGAGAATGGTCTCAGTTTACAAATCATCAGAACCATGACTGGGAACATTACCTCTTGGGTAGTAGTACCTACAAACCCACCCAGCTTGAGTTTACCAGAACAAGAAGCATAAGTTCTTCAAATGGGTCATTAGGTGTCATAGTGAGGGCACATTCCCACCTCCACCTGGATCAATGCGTTCTGGCTGTGTGGTTTAGCAACTGATTGGTGGCATTTATCACATACTGTAGCCTAGGACCCCAGTCACCCAGGGACTGGCTCCCAGATGGTGCCTGGTGAGAATTTAATAACCATTCTATCATCTTACCTAGCCAGTTGCTTCTGAGTAGTGGAGAAACTGGGAAGAACAGTGAAGATCATGGATATGAGTCCGTGACTGTACTTTATTTGCTATAAAATGAGTTACTCAGGCAAAGTAGATGGTATTTCAGACATCATGGTAAGGATAAAGCAAAAGGTACTTTTGAGCTAAGAACATTGGTGCTAACATCAGTTTGGGCAGATAAGGTAAATCCATATTTGGAATTTGTGCCCAACTCTGTTACAGCAAAAGTTTACCCTACCTGTGAAGGAGGGGGTGCCAGACCAGGACTGATAAGGGGAAGACCACGATGCTGAGATCATGATGGTCTCCATCTCTGCTGTCACGGGTACCACTTTGTATGTGGGCCCATTGAGCAAACCCTAGGGTGTCTATGGACTGACATCCATAAAACATTCTTTTTTGTCCACCTGATTTATCAAAGCTTCCTCTGCAGTGGATGCCCACAGACAGGAATTCTCGTAGGATGTAAATGTCTCTCTGCCTATTCTTGGAGGCCTTGGTCTATCCTTCCTTGCAGATCTCTTTGTCCCCATTCTTCCAATTTTGTTCTTTTGTGGCGGGGGGGAGGCAGTAAGTAGGTTTATTTATTTATTCTTAGAGGTGGTACTGGGGATTGAACCCAGGACCTCATGCATGCCACACCCTCCCCCACTTCCAATTTTGTTCTTAACCCCAAGTAGCCAGCCGACCCATTAGCCACTGCTTATGAGTCCATGTAGATCTGATGCTCAGGCCATCTTTCCTTCTCCATGAGCTGGACAACCAGGTGCCATGCCTGAGGCTCTCCCCATTGGACTACTTTTCTCCATTGCTTTTGGAGTTGTCCCAGACTGGGGCTGAACTGTAGCAGCCACCCACTTCCAGCTTATTCTCTCATACTCTGCAGACCCATTATTAAGCCAGATCCACACTCTCCTCTCTTCCCTTAACTGGTCGTAGGTCATAGGGGACTCCTCGTGAAGGCAGTAGATGAGCTTCAGAGGAGTCTTACCATCTGTAAACGTGGCTTACTTGTGTCTCCAGAACAGTTCAGGCCTGGCCTCAAGTATTCCACATGTACTTTATAGTGAAATGCTACTGTGCCTGCCAATGTTATGCTCCAGTGAATCGGGTGACATCGAGGTCATGATGAGCCCCTCAGGTCCCACAGCCACTCGGTGTCTCATGGCTAGACATTCAGCTTCTACCTGGGTCCAGGAGCCGCTTTACAAATAGAGAATAATTGTCACAGAAGAAGTCCTCATTAAAAACCCTAGGAGTCAAGCACCTTTGGGGGTTTGCCAGAGGCTCCATGCAGTATCACTGTTTGCTGTCGATGTTCCCAATACCATTCAGGCTGGCAGCGTCAGAAAAGCTCTTCACGCTTTGCACCACAGACTGACTTGCTACAGAACCTGATTTTGCTCTAAGCCCCATTCAGAACTGTCACCATTATGAGTTACTCGATAAGTGGATCAGAGGAGCATGGCCAAATGCGATGTATGTTGCCTGCAAAGCACAAAAGACCCACCAAGTGCTCTGCTGCTTTCTTCGTGGTGAATGACTAAAGGCACAGCAAGCACGCTCTGACTTCAATGGCAGAACGCCGATAAGCATAGGGCCACTGGACCCTAGAAACTACATCAGTGTGATAGGCATTGGAAATTTATCAGGATTTGTCTTCCACCGTCTCATGCGGGTATATCTTAGGAAGGTTTGCAGGGTGTTTGATACTTCCTGCTAATCAGGATATAAATATATATATTCCAGGATTGGGGGAAATGACAGTTGGGTGTTGGGGCCACAGGATCTTTGTAAGACGTCCTTAAGCCAAGATCCCATATGTTATCTTATCTCTGTAAGGCCCCACCCTGAGGGGTGGACCGTGGTGACATTTCAGTTTTCTGCATATTAGCATCAGTTGGGAGCCAGCATCTAATGGCCATAGAAGATGTAGGTATTATCTTTTTTTTTTTCCAGTTTAATCAGGCTGATACGTGGCTACAGGTACCCTTGGAGAAGGTTTTGGGGAAGATTCACACTACACACGTGGAAAAAACACTGCAGGACTTTTCTTCAAGGAGGGCCAGTCTCACCCACAGTTGTTAGGTTGTGGGTATGTGAATTGGCTTAGGTTTGGGATTAAGTAAAAGGCTGATAATCCCCACTGTAGGGACTCAAGTCATATTTCTGCCCAGTAGCCTTAGAATTTTTAATATATATGTAAGTCAGCACCTTCATAGATTGCTGTATATTTAAGGACACTGTTATCAGTTAAGCACCTTCACAGATCCCTCAGAGTCCAAACATTTTGATGATCACTCTGTATTCCTGTAGCTATCCTGGTACCTGCACCCACTTTGTTTCCAGTGGTTAAGAGCTGCCACCTAGTTTATGCCAGTCTGGGATTCCATTAAAACTCCATCGTGATCAGGAAATCCAATTCCAAAATCTCCAGCCCACAGAAGACAGCCAACACGGTGTGCTTCAAAGGTGCTGCTGCTCCTCTCACCAGTGGATCTCCTAGTGTCTTGGAGAAGGATGTGTCTTCCATGTCTGTGCTTGCATGGTTAGGGGCAGTCTAACTGACTACACATGATAGACACGTTCCAACGTTCCCTTCTCCCTGAGCCTTCAGACCTCCTCCTCTGAAATATACCCAAAAAAAGTTCCAGTATTTGAATCTTATTAACTAACACTCTTTGAACCCAAGTTTCAATTATCCAACCTGGGAGATCATGGACGCCTAGGGTATCTGGCCTAATTAACACATTAAGTCCCAAATCCTAGAAGGATGCTTCCTTGTCCATGAATTTATCTCATTAGAACTTACTATTCTATCCTCCTTGAATGAGCACCCCTCTAATTCGGTCCCACACATGCTTCCCATGACCCTGAGACTTTCCTGATAAATAAGCTGTCTTGTAGGACAGGCCTTGTACTTTGCAGTCCTTGCTGCATTGGTTCTGGTTATGTCCTGGAGACAATGAGATGTTCTGGCAGTGATTCTTGAGATAATCAGCATCTGCTTCTAAAGCAGTTGCCCCTCAGATGGCAAGGATGTTGCTGGTGGCCGGGGAGGAGGAAAGCACAGGGGTAGAAATGCTTCTGTAGACAAAGAAAGTTCAGAGGAATCGGGAATCTGAGGATTTAGTTTTCAGTCTCAGCCTCATCCATGTCTGCCAAATGTCCTCATCCCATCTCTTAGGATTGCATACCTTTTCCCACCATGTCTTACCTACGGTGTAGAGTGGGCCAAATGTGCCGAGGGTGGTGCTGCAAACCCTGCAACCCATCACAGAGACATTTGGCTTGGTCCTCTTACAGCAGTAGACAAGGGGCTTCTTCAGACATGGAATAGAGGCCTCCTGATTGTCCATCTCTGCTCTCAGCTTGGTGTTTAGAGCTTGCATATTCTCCTTTTCCCAAATAACACTTTCTAGGCCCATCAAACAGGGCCATGTGAATTCACAATATTTGTAATCATTATCTTCACGACAACAAAGTGTCACAAGCCCTCAGTTTCCCTACAACTTTTCCTTCATCTTCACTATTCTGCACTATTGATGAAACAAATAACCATGTGGCATGTCACCGCTTACCGTGGATCACGCATACCCCGTCTCCCCTTGGCAAGGCGGTTATCCCTATGTTAGTCCAAACACATAAGCCACTCAATCCCAGAATCCAATATTGAGGGCCTCTATTCCAGGACCTCTTACAATACCATTTATTGTTTTAATCAGAATCCCAACAGGAGATAAATGGCAAACTCTACTTAGGCTAATTTGATACAAGCCTAATAAATGGACTGCTTAAGAAGATGAGAGGACAGTGCAGTCTAACCACCTAGTGTGTTACCCCAGGATAGTTGAAGCCCTCAGTCTGAAGGGGAGAGGTTTCTAGAACCTGGAAGGAGGAAGTCATGAGAAGAGCTCCTTGACAGGTGCCTTGATCTTCAGCTGAAGAATGAAGTCTGCCTGTGGTGAACTGCAGGAAAGGAGTAAGGGGAAAAATTAACCAATCTCCTTCTGCTCCTTCCTTCTGATCCCCTGCTGGGATTCCCATTAGCCAAATGCCTACTGGAAGCCAGAGGGAAGAGAAATTGTGGATGCGTCCACTTTGTCCAGACTTCCAGGACATAGAGCAGAGGGTTAAAGAGGGCGGATGCCAGCAGACAAAGTGGAGATGTCTCACAGAGTGAAGAAAAGCAGGGCATTATTTTGCCCTAATGATACGATTAAGATTCGTAATAGTTATTTAGGAGGGAAAACTGGAATAAATAAAACATTAACTTCTTTTTAGATTACAGATGGCTTTATTACCTTCAGCAACCTAGGTTTTGAAAAATTTGAATGGCAGATTGTAGACTCTTTAAGAATAGACACAATGGCTTTTAAATAAAACATTTAATCCTAGCGTCCAGTTTGGTAAATTGGGAATAACAGGTACTTACTTAATCTTAGAAATCATATAAAAAATGCAGTCAGAAACTGCAAAATGCATACTTTTCCAAGGGCATACGGGGAAGAATACTTACTAAAATTGACAATATGCTGGACCATAAAGCGGGTCTCAGGCAGATTTATTCTTCCTTCCAGGTTTTTTCAGTTCTTTCTTCAGCTAATGAGCCTTCTCTCATTCTGTTTATAGTTATTTTTCCTTTAGTGGGACTTTGAAAAGAGGAGGTAGGTGTATACTTAATGTTGAATCCCCTGTACTTTAAAGAAAATATTTGAAATTATATTTTTCTTATTATCAACTTCAAGAATGAAACCATGATTAACCCCTTATATAATGAGGACATGAGCACACTCTCTTCCCTCTAAATGCTTCTCCACCAACTTTCTCATCTTGCTCATAGAATGTGGAGCTTAGTCCTGGATTATTTTTATTAAATACTTCATTTATTTTTAAACTCCTTTTATCATTTACTCTTTTATGAATATGTCACCATTCAAATTCTCTATTGTAATCACATTAACAAAAGTCACTAATAGTCATTTTTAATTGTAATTGCTTTTAATCTCACGGGACCGTCTCAAGAGAGGGGCTATATCCCACCGTTGCTGAAAATTCTGCAGAACCATCGTCCTGTTCATGAGGATGAGAAGAAAGAAAGGTGTAGCTTCCATAGACGTCCACTCAGTATAGTATCCCACCCTTGATTGTATCTCTTACATTTTCTGTTTTTTCTATACCAGGCAATAAAATTTCTAGCAACAGTCAGGCCATAGGATAAAAGACATGAGGTTTGGAATCAGGCCCTCCCAGATCCAAATCCAGCTCTAATACAACTCGATATAGGAACCAATTTAAAAAATTTCCTCAAAGCATCCATTTCTTCATCTGTAAAATAGTGATAATAGTGCCTGCCTCAGAGGATTACTATGAAGATGAATTATGCCATGCCAAGAAAGCACTGCTCACAATGCTTGGCACATACTAAATTTTTAATAAGTCCTGGCTCTTTTTATTATTAGTTGTAGTTGGAAGTGTCTCCTACATGAACAGATATGTCATATTATTGTACAAGGTTAACCACCCTCTACTCTTTGGCTCTAGATCCTGCCAAGAAGGTCTGCATGGTACAGCTATAATGGAGAAATGTGAGACCCAGAAGAGCAGGTGCCTTGCATTTCTGATTCACTGATATTTTCTAAGCATGTAGAATGTGTCTGGCATAGGGTAAGTACTAAGTAAATATCTGTGGCATAAAGGAAAAGAAAAAGAACTCCTAAATTAGATACAACTCTGCATGAATCCGGGCTCAGCCATTTCTTAGCCGTGAATCTTCGGGTAAGTCACATAACTCCTCTGTGTCTCAGTTTTTTTAGTTATAAAATGAGAAGATGCAGTCGTTTCTGACTAGCAGAATTAGTCACCTACAATAACACATGTTAAAATTCTTCATAAACTCTACATCACGATTCAAATGTCTATGTGGATGTGATGGTATGTGGTCACACAGAAATTTCAGAAGTCCTTCCAAAACACTGATTATTCTCCCTGTTTCTGGCCCGTCTCCCTTCATGAGCCTTCTGGCTCAAAAACGCTGTTTGACAACCCTCGAAATCCCATCCAGACCTCCTCTGCCTCCCACCCCATCTAAGACAAGCTGTCGTTCTTGGCTTCCAAGGCTTGTCCTCATCCTTTTCTCTGGAATTCTGGGCTTAAGGGTTTGACTTGGTGTGGCTGCTGTTTGGATTTACAACGTCCCAGAAAGAGTCCGATTTTATGTGACTCTGGTTCTCAGTACCCTTGTCTGATTCAGTTGGGAATTCCCCTCTTTGGTTCCTTCCCTGTGGCACCAGCACCCATTTCTAGCCCTCAGACCTCCCCTGCACCACATCCTGCCACACACAAGTGGGTAAGGAAGATTGAAGAGTGAGCCCCATTAGGATATATCCCTGAAATCCTAAAACTTTTGACTTATGTGAAAGAATTTGGGGCAAAAGAAGACTATGAGGACCCTTAGGGATTTTTTTTTTTTTAAGAATTGGGCAATTATCCTACATAGCAGACAACACAATAGGACATAGACAAGTGGTTGGCAGAGTGTGCTGGAAAGAAAATGGTAAGCCTTTGTGCATGTTGTGATGGGCTGAATTAGTGGCAGTCTCCCGAGGGAGAGTTCAGAGTCATCCCAAAAAGTTCAGCAAAGACATCTGCTCCGATGAAGACATCTGCTCAGTGAAAGTACCGCAGTGGGAGTGCAAAGGAAAAGAGAAGTTTGGGATGAATTAAAATTAAAAGCAACTGACAGAAATGAGTACAGTATTGAATCTCTTATTAAATGCTGCTGGAACCCTTCATTCTGTAGGCACCATGTAGATTTGCACATACCCTACTCAGCTCAAAGGCACAATCGAGAAGCAAAAAGATCAGTCTATCCACAGACGTGATTGTGTCCACACTGTGTGCCCAGCTCTGAGCTCGGTCCTCTAACCATCTTATCATAATAATTTCTGCCATAGAATCAAAATAAATTGGAAAGTGTTAGAAATAGCATACAGAGATGATAGCGAAGGACTCGATCTGTAGCAAGTATTCGCTCAACGTTGTCAAAGTAATTAAGGAATTTAATCTTTAGCAAATATTTCCTGAGCACCTGTGACATGCCAGTCACCATTCCAGGCACAGAAGACACAGAGGTGAACAAGACATCCACCCACCCTTACGGAATTTATATTCAAGGCAACACACAGACTGTGCTAAGTGCAGGATGGGAGGAGAGAGGTAGGGGGATGTGGCTAAGACCTCTCAGCACAGGTCTCACTTGAGCAGGAACCTGCCTGAAGTAACTAAGCCATCTAAAATAAGAGCATCCCAGATGGACTGGACAGTGAATGCACAGACCACAGGGCAGCTCAAACGTGGCATGTATGACCCACATTGTGGAGCAAATGTGGCCAGAGCAGAACGTGCTAGAGGGACGGTGGTGGGTGCTGAGTTCGGAAAGGAAGCCAGGGCCTGACTTGTAGCGTCTTAGTAAGTTATGGCAAGAAACTGGCAGGTCTGGGGAAAGAGGCTCAGTGAGCAGGTTCACATGTGACTGGATACTAATTGGCAGTCTCTCTGTGGTCTCCATATCTGACAAAAGGCCCATAGTTAAAAACAGTAGGATCAAAGTATGGTTCCCCTCCTAGAAGCTGCCAGATGTGGCATCACAGGTCTTATTAAAAGATAGAAGACCTGATCCTTCAATTCTCATTTCCATTATCCCAACCAGCGCAAGGAAGAGAAGGTTAGAATCTTGAGAAAACCGTTGGCCTTGTCAAGAGTGCGGTTGCGTTTTTCCTGCCCTTGGTGTGAGGGAAGACTACTCTGACTCCAAGGAAAGTGAGAGGATTTCTAGAAGACCCCGCTGCAATGTTGATTTTTCCCCAGGAAGGGAATTGCTATCTTCCTCTTTAGTTGGGACACTAGCTGAGATGCAGGTGTTGGTACCTTTATCCTAATCTGCTGCTAGAGTAGAGATGGCAGGAAATCTCTGGGTGAGATGAGAGATTCCTGGAATGTATGTACATACAGACCAACCAGTTCTCACCAGAAGAGTTCTCTTTTTTAAATCTCTTTTTTGTTTTCTTGGGGGGAGAGGGGAAGTAACTAGGCTTATTTATTTTTTAATTTTATTTTTTAATGGAGGAACTGGGGATTGAACCCAGGACCTCATGCATGCTGCGCATCCACTCTACTGCTGAGCTGTAACCTCCTCCCCCATCACCAGATATCTGAGACTGAGGAGTTGACTTGATTGTGATGGGAAGATGGACAGGAGGGACAGAGACTGAAAAGGACTCCAAACATGTGTGCCCACTATTGTGGACACACTCAGTAACTCATTCCCTACGGAAATTGCTGATCAGTTGTTGCAGACATTTGTACACTACCCTCTCTGGTGATCAGGGGGCAGAAGACTCACACAGGACGGGCAGGAGAGGAAATATTTTTCCCCAGCTAGGGGTGGAAGTGAACCAAACTTGTCTGAAAATTTCCTACAGAATGAAATTTCAGGGTCATCTCATCACTCTTACATTTGTGAGGCTTATGAAGAATCCTTTAAAAGTCAACCTCCTAGACATGACAGGTGCACAACAGAGTTGTCAAAAACCACAGAACAAAGAATAAAAATTAGAGGACTGACAATACCCATTTTCAAGATTTTTCTTTAAAACTACAGTAGTTGAGCCAGTGCAGTGTTGGTGAAACAACAGACAGATAGACCAGTGCAACGGAATAGAGAGCCCAGAAATGGACCCAGAGTCAACTGATTTTTTTTTATTGCAGAGGTAATTCAATGGAGAAAGAATAGTCCTTTCAACAAATGGTTCTGGAACAACTGGATATCCACATGCAGAAAAAAAATTAATCTAGACACAGACCTTACTTCTTTCACAAAAATTTATAAAAATGGACCACAGACCTAAACGTAAAATGCAAAACCAAAAAATTCTAAACAATAACATAGGAAAAAAACCTGTGAGCTTAGATTTGTTAATAAATTTTTAGACACAACACCAAAAACAAATCCAAGAAAGAAAAATTGACAAGTTGGACTTCATAAAATTAAAAATTTCTGCTTGTGGAAGACACCATTAAGAGACTGCAATGGAAAGCCATAGACAAGGAAAAAATATTTGCAAAATATATATCTGACAAAGTACTTGTATCTAAAATATACAAAGAACACTTAAATCTCAACAACAAGAAAACAATCAGATTTTTAAATGAGCAAAAATCTAAATAGATACCTCATCAAAAAGATATACAAAAGGCAACTAAGCATTTGAAATGATGCTCAACACCATATGTCACTGGGGAATTGCCAATTAGAACAATATACCACTACATACCTATTAGAATGGCTATAATCCAAAACGCTGACAACACCTAATCCTGGCAAGGATGTGGAGCAACAGGAACTCTCATTCATTGCTTGTGAGAATGCAAAATGGTACAGTTACTTTGGAAGACAAATTTGCTAATTTTTTACAAACTTAAACATCATCTTACTATACAATCCAGCAATTGCATTCCTAGGTATTTACCCAAGGAGTTGGAACTTATGTTCACATAAAAACGCGTACACAAAGGTTTATAGCAGCTTTATTTACAACTGTGAAAAACCGGATGCAACCAAGATGTCCTTTAGTAGGTAAATGGATAAACAAACTGTGTTATATCCATACAATGTGATATTATTCAGCAATAAAAAGAAAAAGTGAGCTATCAAGCCACAAAAAGACATGGAGGAGCCTTAAGCACATATTGTCAAGTGAAAGAAGCCAACCTAAAAAGGCTACACACTGTATTGTTCCAACTATATGACGTTCTTGAAAAGAAAAACTATAGCAACAGTAAAAAGATCAGTGGCTGCCAGGAGTTTGGGGGAGGGGAAGAGATATGAAAAGGCAGAACGCAGGGGATTTTTAGGGTGGTGAGACTATTCTGCATAATACTGTAAAGATGGATACATGACACAGTGCATTTGTCACACCCATAGAGTAGTACTACACAAAGAGTTAACCTTGATGTAAGTTACGGGCTTTAGTTAATAATGTATCAATATTGGTTCATTAATTTTAACAAATTTACCACAGTAATGCAAGATATTAAGAATAGAGGAAACTCTGTGGGGAGGGGGATATATATGGGAATTCTCAGTACTATATGCTCAATATTCCTGTAAACATAAAGCTCTTCTAAAAAATAAACTCTATTGATTTAAAACAGACAAACACCCAGAACCACGAGATGAAACTACAGCAGAGAGGCAAGAACAGGTTGTGGATGATGCTGAAATATACATGATGTGGTCATAAATTCATTCGTGTGTAAGGAGCGATTGCAAGGATATCAACAAGTATCCTGGGACTGACTTCAAAAGTCCATCTGGCTGGTCGTGAAAAATGGATTAGAGATGGCCAAGAAAGGATGAGGAGAGACCATGGCAGCGTTTCAAGTGAGACACGCTGATTCTTAAGCTAGTGTGATAGCAGTGAATGTAGAAGAAAATGGAAAAAGTTGAAAGAGGCTTAGGAGGTGGAGTAAACAGGATTGGTGATTGCCTGGTGTACAGCAGCAGCAGGGAGAGGGAAAGGTCTAGGACTGATTTTGGCTTTTCAGCTGAGCACCTGGATGGAGATTTGTGCCACTGCCTGAGATGAGGAAGACTGGAGAATAAACCAGTTTGGGAGAAAGATCATTAATCATCTTTTGGATCTGTTGAGATCAATGGGCCTGTAAGGCTTTCAGGAAGAGATGTTGAATGGACAGTAAGATATGTAGGTCAGAAGCCCAGCAGAGGGGCCTGGGCTGAGATGCAAAGGTCCTGGGGTCTTAACATCAAAGAGTATTTGAGGTACATGGGATGATGCTGGGTCCTAAATTAATACTAATAACAGCTAGCCTTTCTGAGCTCTCATATGTACCAAACTTTATAAAGGATGCTCTACGACAATTGCCTGATTCAGTCTTTGGTCCAACCTCATGAAGGAGATGCTATTCATGTCACCACTCTAAAGATAACAAAACTGAGGCTCCGAAAGATCAGTGACATCTCCCATAGCACATACCCGGCAAATGACAAAGACACAACCCAGAACCTAGTCCATGTTCTCCACTCTTCATACTTTTAAACCCCATATTTTCAAGTATCAATATTTCAAATATTTAAGTATGTTTCAAGTTTAACTCAACCAGCTTTAAAGGGTGTACATACCTATCTCATATTCCTACTCATCCAGAGGTCTCAGCCTTCATCGAGCTTTCTCTCGGGAAGAAATATTTGAGACAGCTTTGCTCTTCCAATCTCCGCATGTTTCTTTCATTTTTACATTGCAGTAAAAACTGGAAAATATGATCAGATAGTTTTCAAGTCTCATTAGTCAAATTAATATTTGTACTTCAAGCAACCTGGAAACTTTGGCAACTGCAGTGAAAAAGGTTTAGAGGAATTAAGGGGGAAGATTTTTGTTGGAGGAGAAATTAAATTGATCGTTTCATGTGGAAAAAGCAAAACAACTTATAATTTATAAAATAACATTTTTTTAAAGATTCCCTAGAATGATTCATCCTAGAGATGGGAAGCCCATATCCAGAGGCTTCGTGGCTCTGGGTCCATTGGCAAGTCACTTCTCTGCTGCAGACCTCTGTTTCCCCATCTCTCAAAAGAGAATAAGAGCAGTTGCCCTGGATATTTCACAGGGCTGTGAGGAGACTCAGGTGAGATGATAGATGGGGAAGCTTCATGAAGTGTAAAAAGTGCTAGACAAATACAAGAGTTAATTTCAATAATGATTACACTTCACATAGAGACAAGCCACCATTATTCACAGACTGCATGTCCAGGCTGGGTACTGCAGCCAGACACATCAGGGTGCAAGAGGAAGGACCCTAGCGATGGCCAAGTTGAAGACCCTCCCTTGAGAGATGAGGAGAATGGGGCAAGAACGGGTGGGGGGCTCACCCAAGGTCAGAGCTGAGATTAGCACCTCCATTTCTCCCTCTGTTCTGTTGGTTTCTCTCTCTTTCCTTTAGCTAAGGGGACTCTTGGCCATTTTAGGGGGTCCTTACTATCTCCTACTAGAAAAGGATCTGGAATAATTGAAAGAGAAGAGTCTGACTGCCACTTTGGGTCTTAGCAAGACAAATGGTTTTTCCCAGGAAGAAAAACATGCTAACCTGAAGCCAACAGAGGATGGTGGGTCCACATTTCTGAGGCTATAGGTAAAACGACAGAAGCGTCAACAGCAACAGCGTCTCATATTTACTAACTGCTGGATTTGTGCCTGGAACTGTGCTAAGCACCTCACCTGCCGATGTGTCTCATTCTATCCTCACAACCATCCTGTGAGTTGGGTGTCATTATTGACTCCATTTTATAGATGGGAAAACTGAGGCTTAAAGATTTTTTAAAAAGTTGCCACAGGCTGTAAGAGGTAAAAGCAGATATTCACCCAGCCAGGGCCACTCATAGTTTCCAGGTTTTAACCACTGGACACATTTTAGTCCACTAAATCCTGAAGTCTTTGGAGCTGCAATTCTAGGCTCCTCACAATCTGAACCATCCAGCTTTCTCCCTCACATTAAACCTGGAGAAAACCTGGGGTCTGATCTCTTAGCTCCTCAAACAGTGCGGTTAATTCTGAAGGGCATAATGCACAGCCTTTCTGAAATCTCGTCCCTGGACTTCGCTCCCTGCCCAGCATGCACTTTCCACTTCTCTCCCTGTTCAAATCTTTGTCTTCTGTTACCACTCCCCTGAAATTCCACCTCCAGCATGTCTTCCTGGTCACTAAATCCACACTGGTTTCTCTTTCTCCTTTGAGTCCCTCTGTGCTTTCTATACCTTCCATGTGGCTCCTATAGGGTTCAGGCTCCTGATAATTTTTTTTCGTTTGCTGTGTAAATCTTTCCAAAGGTTCATGTGATATCCTCAAACACATTAGAAACTCTTCCAGGACAACGTCAATGGCTGTTTCTCTTGGGTCCTCCACAGTGTCTGGCACATGACTGGCGGTCATCAGCAGTCAAATTTTTAAATGAATAAAATAAGAACATTAAGAAAAAGCTACGGAGAGGCAACTGCCAGTTAAATGGGAGGATAACTTTCTCCATCAGACAACTTTTTTTTTAACAATGGGAAGAATGTTCTTCCTATGTCAGTATTTAGCTAGAAACGAGGGTGTTTACAAAGAGGATTATTGAGGGATATTTTGGATGGGATTCCTGCTTTGAGGGAGGAAACTCCAAGGTCTTTTCTAGCTCACAGTCTATGATCCCAAACTGAATGTCGGAGTTTGTGATTGAGTGAATGAATGAGTGAATTTGCAGACATCAGTGTCTCCCCCACCGCAACTGAGACATGATGTTCTGCCTAACTCAGTCTTTTATCTGAAAAAAACTGACATAAAGTAAGTGGAGAGCAGATCTTATTTCCTCTATTTTCCAGATGAGGAAACAGACTTATTGAAGTAAAAATAATTTGCCTGAAGTCAGCAGTTGGTTACACACCAGCTCCAGCCTTCACAATCCTGCCCAGTTCAGTCCCTGCTTCAAAAGCCCCAAATAGCTTACTATGGCCCCATCTCTGCTCTCCTCCTTTGAAGCATAGAGGGGATGCTGGAAGAAATCCTAGAGAAACTTTGGCTTCTCCCTGTCCTGCACTCTCAGCCACAGAGCCATTTGGGCTTTACCTCTTGAGCATTTCTCAGTTTGGTCCTCTTCTCCCCATAAACATTGTGCCGCCTTCACGTGCTCTATGTGAAGGAAGGCTCTGAAATTAGACTGGATCCACTTCTCAGCTCTGGTTCCTTGGCCATGGTACTCCACATCTCTCAATCTCGGGAGGAGAGCCATAATTAGAGCCCACCTAATAGAGTTGTGGTGAAAACGAGATGATGTTACATGGAAATAGGTGGATAGATAGCACCTAGGACAGTGTCTAGGACAGAGTGCAGACTCAGTATGTGCTAAACTGTGTGTGCTTATTAGTGGGGGGTGGGAAACAATGCCCTTTCCTAACTGTGCGACCTTGGGCGTGGCTGCTTGGCCACTCTGTGACTCCATTTCCACGTCTGAAAAATGGAGATAATGATAGCAGTAACCCCCACCTCCTGAGGATTTTGGGGAGAAATAAACACGTTAATGTATACAGAGAGCACTTAGAAATTGCCTGGCAAATTGCAAGTGCTCTAATGGTGTCGCTGTATTGCTTTTCCTGATAAATGATGATTGCACCCACACAGCCTCTTGCATTTGCTTCATGGTGCATATTCTTCCTTTAAGATCAGATCGTCCCATATAGATCACAACATCTATGTCATTTTCACCACAATTTTTTAAATGATTTTTTGCTTCTATTCCTTCCATAATCACGCTCTGTTTTAGGGGCTGGGGCGGGGGCAGGGCTAGAAACTCCACACTCTGCTTTTTTCCCTTACCAAACACAATGGCGGTAATCATGTTCGTAAAACACTTCAAGACTAGGCGTGAACACCGCAAACATGTCATAGATGCTAATGAACAATTTAATGGTAGAATCTGACTGACCTTCCCCATAGGAGGCAATCATAGGAGTTGGCCTCGGTCCTGAAATGAAGATTTGGACGTTCCTGGAAAAGCCAGAAATTGGTAAGCAGAAGGCTTCATGATCAGTCCTCATGTTTCATATTGTGATGTCTTTGGGGTTGTTTATTAAGAGATCCCAGTCATTCCATCTCTTCATCCTTAGTGTCTAGCTCAGTCCCTGTCTCAGAAAGGGTGCTCACTAAAAGCTGAGCCATGTATACACCTAGAAGCAGACTTCTCCATTTTACAGGTGTGATCAAAAACTGTGATGTAGAAAGGATAAGTAACGCTTTCCAGGTGACACAGTAAGAGTTGTTCAACATTTTTCATTCTTCAAAGCTTAGTTCAAATGCTAACTCTTCTGAGAAGGCTTTCTTGACTTAACCCAAACAGAAATAATATAAATTAATTTGCCTTGAATTCTTTAACTACATTAACTGAATACGTGGAGATACCAAAATAAGTCTATATGCCTATCATATCATTATTGCCGGACTTCATGAATCCTCGAGGACAGAGTCCTTGTTTGGCACTTAGGAAATACCGGAAGGTGGGGGACTTTTATATATAAAATAAAAGCGAAGAGGCACGAGGGAACCCAGAATCTTCTAGGAGACCACACTGCCTCCCACCAAAATGAATCCTCCCGAACTCCTGCCCCCTTAGGGTCCTACGCTGGGTGGAATTGCTTCCTAAAGCTATTCATCCAAGAAAACTACCTATGTTAATGTGCTCTTTAGCTAATGGGTTACTCCAGACAGGTGATAATGGTTCTGTGGCAACTGAGGGTGGAGGAAATTGGGGAGGGGGGAGCCTGATCCCATAATTCACTGGGTCTTTCCCATGGCTCAGCTTTAAAGGAGGCAGAATTGAGATGTCTGTTAAGTGACTTTGGAGAATGGAGAAACAGCCATAATGGGATAAATTAACAAGTCCCTGCAAGAGAAAATGCCCATTGTAATGACCTTGGTGAGCTATCAGCTCTGGAGATCTTGCAGGCAAACACACTAAGAATACGGAAGTGGGTCTCCTCCACATTGCTTTGTAACATAATTTTAGAACAGTTACTCTGCCTATGCACAGTATCCCACCTTCAACATTCCTCCCTCCCCAATACCCCTCTTCCCATTTACAGCTCCTGGAAGACAGGATGAAGCACAGGACTTTTACAACACCTCCTGATTTCAAGCTCCAAACTCTCCATGGCCCATTCTGCAGCCCTCCAGCCCCCAGTTGGTGTCACTTGACCCTCACCCGCAAACACAGTCGTCCTTGCCCAGGTGCTGGCCATATTTTATTCACTTTATAGGAAGGAGGAATGGTGTGGTTTCAAGAATCTCTAATCGCAAACTAAAATGCCCTTGCTGCTTTTCTTACTAACTTGTGCCCCGGTCCTAGAAACCAGGCTTCTGCCTGCTTCCAGACTCCACCCAGTGCCTGTTACCTGGTGCCTGAGCCTTGCCTGGGTGACCTGCCATGTCCCAGTTCTTCTAAGACATCCCACTTTGTAGCCTGTCATTGAACTTAAGCCACCATCCCCATCCTTACCCTTCCTTGAAACTTGTCAGTAGGCTTCCTAATCCTCCTGGACACTAAAATACTACATACGACGCTCAAGGCCCTGCAAGAACTGGCCACTGCTCACCACACCTCATGCCACACCCTTCAGTGTCCTGCTGTCCTGACCATCTTTCTATTCTTGGAGAGCATCTCAACCACAGGGCTTTTGGACTTCATACTCTCAATGGTTCCTTATCTTGGAAATGCCAAACGGGGGTTGGGAGGATATTTTAAGGTCTAAGAAAGTAAAGGCAAGTGCTCACAAAAGGTCACATATTTTGTGTGCTTTCTTCCCAGTACCAGCATGCATCCGGGGGGTGGAGGAAGCAGAATAATGCGTTTAGAAAATGGAGACAGAGTAATGAACCTATTAGACAGCTGACTCCTGAGAAGATCCAAAGGACAGGAGGTGGGGAGATCAGATCCCCGAGGTTTGACTGCCCTACCACAAAACAGCCATTGGCCCCCAACTCTGTTCTGGGGTAAGATGATATACAGGGTGCCCTCCATTTGGTTTTTGATATATAGGAGTTGAGGGAAGTTGCCCTTCCCACCTCATCTTGCAATTATTTTAGTCAAACTCTTGGCTTACTGGAGATTTAGAAAAACTTCTCTCTATCACATTTAAAAGGTGTTATGAAGAGAAGAGAAAGCTTTTAGCTTCAATGGGATCAGATTAGAGTTTTTGTTTTTTTTTTTTTAACCCCTTCTATTTGATCATATGAAATTCAGAAGGAAGTTATTGCTTGGCAAGGCAGAGGATGAAAAGCATGGAATGTCCCTGCTAGAAGGATCCACTGAGCCTCTAGTCTCCCTTACTGGGCAGAAGCCCAGAGAGGGATCATTACTTGCCCAGTGACACACAGCTTACTGGTGGCAGAGCCAGAGTCAGGAGTCAGGTCAGAGATTCTTGACTAGAGAGCCCTTGATGGCAGTGGGTAAAGCTTCTTAAATTGGCAGGTGATACTTTGCATCTGTGGGCCCATGTGCATTTGCAGGGCAAGAGTGGTCGTAATTTTCATTAGATACTTGAAGGAGTCTATAACCCAAACCAAGCTAAAAGCCACCAGTATTCTAATGAACAATCCTTAATGCTAGGGATTTTGTAAAATGTAATTGAAGCAACAAAACTTATCTATAAGAAACAATCAGAGAAAAACACCATATAGCCAATGGTTTGGTGTTAAAATATATGACATGGACTATTAATATTCTAAAAGGGAAGGAAAGAAGGTGCTGGATGGTCAAGAACTAACGTTGATATAGACCTTCTTTGTGCTGGGCACCGTTTTGTATCCTTGCATTTATTGGCTCTCTGTTAATCCTCATGTCAACACTGTTAGGGATATACTATTATCACTCCCCATTTTACAGAGGAAGAAACTGAAGAAACAGAAGTTAAGTCACTTGCCTAAGATCAATGACCAGTAGGGGGCAGAAACCAGGATTGGATCATCCTTAAGTTGTCACATATAGGATTCCGCAAGGCACAGGGCATACAGTAGAAAGATCACACAGCCCCTGCTGCTGGGAGTTCATGGTCTTTTGGAGGAGGCTGGTGCAAAACGCTGATGATGCTTATAATGGTCCAAGCTATAAGCAACTTCTAAAGATGCAGTGGATGGGCAGGGTGGAGGGGAAAGCTGGACGCAACCAGAAACCCAGCAGGCAGGTGGCAGAGGAAGCATGAGTTTAAACTTGTTATGCAGGACAACCTGGCCATGTTCTGTGGATTCAGTTTGGGTGGCCAGATGAGCCTTAATTTCAGAAGCAGACCATATCCAGTCAGCCGATTAGGCAGGCCGAGCGGCGAACCCAGCCAATGGCCCAACACCTGGGAACTGGCGCTTCTGTTCGCATTCCAGAACACCTGTCTCTGCAGGCAGCAAGACCTGGGACAGCATAAAGACTGGCAGTCGGAATATCTGGGTCCCAACCAAATGGTCTGGGATTTGGCCAGAGATGGGTAGTGAGTAAGGGAAAGCAAGTTACCCGGTTAAAATGAGACAAGAGGACAGTACCACTCAAGACCTGCTCTGCTGTCTGTGGGACCTTTGACTGTGGAACCTACACCCACCTCAGTTTTCTCATCTGTGGAACAGGATACTCTCATCACCTCTCTCAGAGGATGGTTGTGAGATTTAAGTGAAACGGAGCATTTTGTGCGTGGCACAAAGTAAGCACTCAAAATACTTATCATTTCACTCATTTAACAGCAGTCTGTTCAGTAACTGTTATGCACCAGGTTCGGGACCAGATGCCACAGATGCACAAGTTTACAAACCAGTGTGGCTTCTGCCCCTATAGAATTCAAAATCGATTGTCCTTCCCATTGGGAGTTATTATTAGTGGTAGGTGCAGTGGCATCATCATTTCTATTACAAATAACTAAGGGGTCTCACTCCTTGGGTGCAGCCTGGGCTGGGGTGCAGGCCCTTGACGACGGTCACTCTGGGAGTGGGGGTCGGGGGGGGAGGGGGTGTGCCTGAGTGGATGGGGGAGGAGCGACTGCCTTCACCTCTGCACTGCTGGATCCAGACCTGGTGGGGTGTGTGGAGGTTCCAGGGGCAACAGAAGACTTCAGCAGGCAGGCTGGGCCCCAGACCAAATCTGAAAGTGGGACCGTACCCCAGCTTCTACAGACGAGAGGAAGGGAAGCAGCTACTGCCTCTGCTGGCATTTGCTCAGGAGCAGGACTTGGCTGCAGGCTACGGTGAAAGGCTTCAGTGGTCACAAGGGAGGTGTGGACGAATCCGTGTTTTATGGGGTCCAGACAATTTGGACCCTCTTTAAGAAAAGGAATGTCAACTTAGGTTTAAAATGGGATTAAACATGTGAAAAATAATTTACATACAGAAAAACACCATAACATCAGAGAAATAATGATATTTCTATTAGCTGACCACTTCCACCATCCTCCTTCTGTTCTGAACTTTCGGCGGCGTTCTCTTTGCTGAGGTGCCCAGGTGCTAATTTTGTCGTCTTACTCTATACAAAGAGCAGGGAGATGATTGGGCCTTACGGTAGATCAAAACAATTTTATTAATAGTTTATAAAAAGGCTCCAAGCTTCACAGCTCAGTGTCGGTCATGTCATGTAAATGTTTGTGACTGAAGTCAGTATGTGGTGAATCTTTCGTCATGTGAGCCTCACATATGAGCTGTTATGGTTGCACTCACTGTTTACAGTACTGCTATCAGTTTTCTCCCTAAAATCATGGGGATTGTGATAAACCATGTTTTCCACAACTCCCTTCAAGAAAGACCTCTTCCCCAAACCAAAGTACACGGTGTTTATAATCGCACCTGTTACATTGTCAAGTCTGTTTCTGACAAGGGGACTTTTATGCTGATGAGGCATTGACCAGAGGTGAATCAACCCTCCACCGAAAATTTTACATCCTCTGATGGGGGGAAGAATGTTTCACATACTAATTTCTGGCTCTGTACATTTCAAACCTGTTTTTTTCCTCCCATTACCCATGCACCTCCAGTGCCAGGTGCTCTAGGACATGTTCATTCACAACAGGCCCCGGCCAGGTCTTCAGGTCACTCTGCAAAGTGAATGGACACAGCAGGAAGCCATTTCTATGCCAGGATGACCAGCAATACTGTGGTTATAATGGCTGCAAAGCTACAACCACATCACAATACCTCACTAACCCCAAACTAAATGGGTTCTCCACCTCAATGCTCCCTTTGCCAATGCCAAAGATGTCTGGGGCCACTCCAAACCCAGCACGAGGGGACACTTGTCTTAACGGATTGTGGTTAATACATCTTACATTTGAGAATTTTACAGCAGTACGTTGCTACCGACTGAATGTTTGAGTCCCTCCAGAATCCATATGCTGAAATCAAATCCCCAGTTTGATGGCATTTGGAGGTGGCCTTTGGGAAGTAATTAGGTCATAAGGGTGCAGTCTGCATGAATAGGGTTACTGCCCTTCTAACAAGAGGACAGAAAGCTAGTTGGCTCTCTTTCCAACACCTGAGGACACACGAAGTCAAGTCTGCAGTGCAGAAGGGGGTCCTCACCAGAACCCAGCCATACTGGCATCATGGCCCCAGACCTCCAGCCTCCAGAACGGGGAGAAATGAATTTCTGTTGTTTATAAGCCACTTGGTCTGTGGTGCTTTTTATGGCAGCCCCATCAGATTAAGACAGACGTGCTCATGTGAACATATTGCTAGGGCTTCCTTTAGAGCCTCAAAAGGATCTTGTGCAAGTAGGGCCCCTGAATCTTCCATTTCACTTATTCCCTTCCAGGTACCCGCCTCTGGTTATGAACCGCGGGAAGGAAAGCGGCCTGGGCCGGCACAAGTGGGGTTTGGTTCTCCAGCACGCTGACACCAGGAGGGGGCTGCCCAGGACAGGCTGTGCCTTTCATCTGCTGTGTCCCTCTTTGTGGCAGTCAGAACCCGTGTCTCTGGGAGAAGCAAGTAATGCTGAGCCTCCTGAAAATGAATCAGGAAAAAGAACAAGAGGAGAATTCACCCTGTTCAAGGAGGCAGCATCCAAATTAGAAATAGCTATTTCCATTTCTCTAAGAAACAATGTGCTAATGATGGGACTGACAGCTGTAGCCACTGACCTTCCCCCAGCCTGCTAAGTCTGAAGCTGATTAGCCTAGTGGGCAGTTGGCCATGAGCCACTGTGACTACAAATCACGTTAGTTGCAGCAGTGATGAGATAGAGGCCTATACATTGGAAGAACAAATGCGGTTAGCATCGAAGGATCTGTAGAAACAGCTGCTGTCACATCCCCTGGGAATCAGAGTCTGTACTTTGTGATTCTATTCTTCAAGCTGCCTTCTGAGTCTTGAGTGCAGAGGCTGGATTTAGAGGGAAACAGAAGCAAAAATTTGATAGGATCCCTCAATCCTAATGGCACAGCCCAGTACTGTGCCTAGGTGTCATGTTTTTGGCAAAAATATGAGTTTTCTGTTATGAACAGGAATCTGGGGAGGCAGGTAGGACCCCACCAACCCCCCAGCCTGCCTCAGACATGAGTGAGGGCAAGAGCAGGACCCAGCTAGCCTGGCTCAGCACCCTCAGGACACAGTGCTGATAGGGCTGGTGCTCCCTGATTATCCTCTGTGTATTTCTCATCTTCAAAACATTGTATTAAACCTCAAAGAATCCCACAAAGTTCTGATGCCCCTCCCCATGATAGCAATGTAGAAGAATCTGTTGAAATATTGAAATAGCGAATTATTTGGAAAAGCAAGTTTTATCGTTGCCTCTTCATTGCAGTTGCCCTACATGAGGTTCAGCTCATGAATTAAGTTCCAGAACCATGGAAACAAGGCATCTGCCAGGAACCTTAGCCTTCATTCAATCCAATGCCCCTATTTCTACAGAAAGAATCAGTCCCAGAGGGGAAAAAAAAAATGACTTGGCCAAGATCACACAGTAAGCTGGCAGCAGAAACAGTATAAATATTCAGATCGCCAAATTCCTGATCCAGAGCTCTGCAAAACTGCATTTTTCCCCCATCTGCTTTACCAGAATCTTGGCCAGAGTTCCTTCCAAAGACCTGGCCTCCCACACAACCCTCTGAACAAGGTTTCTGGTCTTCTGCTCAGCAGAGAGCCCCTCAGCCTTCTGCTGTAAGCTTCAGTGCCTCGTCCACTCCAAAGACTCTTGGTCACATATTTGCTCCCTGAGATCTGGCGCCCAGCTCTGGCAAAATTAGGAATACATGTTTACCTGCTCAAAGCCCAGACTGCCTGTGTGTATCACTAAGTTCTTAGCCAGCAGAAGGCAGGAGATCCCACCTGCTATACACCTCTATCGCCAATGTCCAGGCCAATGAACATTAGCCAGAAATGGCTGAGACTTGAGTTTATGGCAGGCAGGGTCCCAGGGTAGCTATGCAGTGGGGGGAGGCTTCTGAGTGATGCTGGAAAACAGCTCAGTGCTGGCATCCTCCCTGATGTCACCTGGGCTTAAGTCTCCTTTGACAGCATCTCCAGCTCAGCCCTCCCTTGACCCATACATCCAGCCTGGAGGCAAATTGTGTTTTTATGGCTTTTCTCTCCTTCACTCTCAATGGTCCAGTGGAGGCCATTAGACCCTCCTGCTGGGATCATTTCATGGCCAAATCCTCCCCATCATTCAGATACCACTGGAATGTCACCTCCCGAGTGAGGTCTTCCCGAAGCTGCCTACAGGCATCACCCTCATGCTACTTTCCACTCTCAACCCCATTGCCCTGGTTTACTTTCTTCATGACGCTTCTCACTCTCTCATATTTCTCTATTAGATTAATGAAGAGGTAACATGGCCCTGTGGTTAAGACCTTTATCTCTGGGCTCCAGCCATCTCAGTTCAAATCCTGTTTCTGCTTCCTGCTAACTGCCAAACCTCAGGAAAGTGCTCTCTCATCTCTATGCCTCAGGTTCCCACCTATAAAAGGAGGGAAATAACAATACCCACTTCACAAAGTTGTTATGAAGACTGAGGTAATGTATCACGGGCACTTAGAGCAGTCCCTGGCACATTGCTAAGAACTCAGCAAATGTCAGATACTATTATTGCTGTTGTTTGATTTTCCTGTTGTGGCTTCTCTCTTTTCACTCTAATGTAATTTCCGTGAAGGCAGGAGGTCCCACCTGCTGTGCACTGTTGTCTCCAGTGGCCACAAAAGCGCCTGGCACATCGTTGGTGCTCAGTAGATATTGGCTAAATAAATGAAGGAAGAGCCTTCCTAAGTGGTCCTTCTGCCTCCGTTTCCCTCTCCGGCACTTTATTCTTGAATACACCCCTCCCCGCTCCCAGGTATGATTACCTGTTCCCTCCTCTGACCCTCCAGGGATCCCTGCCCTGTCCAGACTTCAACCATAGAGCTAGGATTCTTTATTCTGTCGCACTTCATAGTTTGTACACACACTATGAGCACCTTGAAGGCAGGGACCCTGTGGTATTCACCTCTGTATATACCCCAGGCTCAGCACACTGATCGGCACATGGGAGTCTATGTAGAAGGAGGAAGGGAAGAAGAAACATTCCATGTACAGATCTGATCATACCACACTCCTCTTCAGCTCACCAGTGACTCCTCATCACATGCACAGTGAAGGCCTGTATCCCCGAGAGAGCATTCCTACCCATCCGTGGCTTGGCCTCAAACACTGTTTTATTTTTTATTTTTTTTTACTCTTTTCAGCCTCGGTGCTCCTCTCCCTTCGTGTACATGAATTCTCAGGTATGGTGTGCTTCCCTCCTTTCTTTAAGCAGTCTCAGTAAGCCCTATCTGTGAGGCTTTTTCTTGTCTTGCCCTGCCTAGAATACCCTTTCCCCCCTCTTCTCTTAGAGCCAATGCTGCCCCTCAGATCCCTAGTCTGGCCCCATCTTCTTGATGGTCTCCCCACATCGTTCATCTTCTCTGTCATCTATATTCCCAAGGCGCTTTTGACTCAGACTTCAGCATCTGTTACAGTGCCCCTAAGTTTGCCACACTACACGGAAGTTTCCAAAGACCGAGACCACTTCTTCCATCCTGTAGGGTCCGCAGAGCTGCTGGAACAGTGTTTGACCCAGAGGAGGCACCCAGGAGTGGTTGATGAATCAAGTAGAAGTAATCACAGTGTGTTTGTTGAGTGTATTTCTTATAATTCCCCATCTCAGCCTGAACTGAATGGTCAGCGAGTCCTAAATTATTGATGTCAAGGGAGCAAGTATTCAGCAAGAACCAATTATTTGTGCCCTTCTCTTTAATAAGCCCATAGTCTCAGTAAGGACACCAGAAAAGCATGAATATGTCTACAAGACAAAAGGAGTCACCATGTTGGGAGCACCTACTACATGCAAAGATGTCAACGATGTAAAAACATCAGTCATGTTCCTTCGTGTAACTCATCTCATAAATACATTTGAAACAAAAATCAAAAAGCAGCCTTAGAGGTCAGCTTACTCAACCCTGCCCCCACAACTGATCTTGCAGGTGGAAACCCTGAAGTCTAGAGAAGAAGGCATGACGTGCCCAGCCTCGAAGCCTGAGGTACAGGCCAAGGCAGAATGGGAGCCGAGAGCTAATACGCTTTACTTCTACTACTCCCTGCTCCTCCTGAAACAATCAGGAAAATTGGAGGGTGACATCCAAAATCTTTGCAAGTGAAGTGATCAATAGATAAAGTGTCACATTAGGGGCCAAGACACTAAGCTGTGTGAGCAAACCCTGCTTTAGCCTATTGTCACAGAAGAGGCAGGACTTCACTGGAATGTTTCATCTGTGGAAAGGGTTGCGCAGGCTTCCAAGGAGGCCTCACTGTGAGCAAGACCATGACTGTTCCCAGGACACCGTGGTGGCTTAGAGCTCGGAGGGAACCTTTTCATGCCGCCACTTTAACAGGCAGCTGGGAAGTAAGCAACGTCCTCTTCAACATCACAGAATTGGCCAGCACCTGACCTAGGCTTCAGACCGAGGCTCTTAGTCAGACAGCATATAGAAATAGAGAATGCACAAACGTTGGGATTAGACAGTCTGCATTTAAAACTCACTCTACCAGTTACTCTCCATGGCAGTTGTAAAACGTGGCCACAGAAGTTGGCACTGCTCCTCTCGAGAAGAAGCGGGTCCAGGTGCTCTCCCCTTCCTTCTGTGTTCCATAACTTCTCTGACCAATGAGAAGAGATGCTTGGTCAGTTTCTGGCTCCAGACCTTAGTAACTGGCGGTTTCCACTTCCTGTCTCTTGGATGCAGGCACCATGCTACGAGGAAGCCCAAGCCACCTGGAGAGGCCACAAGCACGTGTTCTGACTGATCATCCCCGTCAGCAGCCAGACTCAACCCCAGACGTGTGGGTGAAGGGTCCTTTGAGATGACTCCATCCCCAGTGCTCACTGCAACCACATGAGAAACACTGAGCTAGGACCGCCTCGCTAAGCCAGTCCACCCCAGAACTGTGAGAGACGGAAAGAATAAAATGATTGGTATTGCTCTAAGCCACCATGTTTTGGGATGATTCATTACCTGACAGTGGATAACCTCAGCTGCAGACCAAGTCACATCGTTCAGGGCTGGGTGATGTCCTGAAGGATGTTGCAGTACATGCTCTCCTTCAGCAACCATGACATGATGTTTCCCCACAGCCAGGACTCATGGATCTGAGACTCAAGGAGTAGAAATAGGAGTGGCTCCTTTCATTATGATCCTTAGTGATCCACCAGTGAGATTTTTGTTTTCGCTCTTGGCCACTTTGGACTGGTCTAAAAATCTTAGATACCAACAGTGGAATGCTGCCACTGGAGACACAGCAATGATTCAATTAAACTCGAGGTTGAGACCTGCATTCAGCCACGTTGAGTTTCTCATGCCAGTGATCAACAGGCAAAGAAGAGGGGCACTAGCCGGGGTGATTGACTTTGACCATCAAGAGGGAACTGTGTTGCTACTGTACAGCTGAGATAAGGAGGAGTGCTTCTGGGAAGAAGAGGTGCCCTGCGGTCCCTTTTATACTCCCATGTCCTATAATTGAAACCAAATTGAAAACCACAACCCAGTACAGTCAGGACTGCCAACGAGCAGAGAACGTGACGTCACTTGTAGAATGAATGAAAGACCTTGTTCAAGCTACTTTCCTCTGGGAGCCTCAGTGCCCCCGCGCCATCCGGGGCATGATCAGGCCTTTCTCACAGAGCCGTGGGGAAGACTGGTGGAGCCTGTGGATGAAGAGTGCTTTGCTCAGCACCTGGTGGGGAGTTGACTCTCAGAGCTTCCCCGCATCCCTGCCCCACTGGGAGCCTCTGAGGGGACCCAGAACCACTAGGGTAGCAGCAGCTCTCTGAGATCCCCAGATGCCAGAAGGATACTTTTACTCTGTTTTCTTCTTATTTTTACTGTTTTCAAAAGATGCCAGAGTCCTTGGGCTAATAGTCTAGTGTGCTGTGCACCTTCAACCTGAAAAACACTTTCACAGCAACTGTGCCTGGTAATCCTTACTTCTCCACCTTTTGCCTCCCTGTCTACCTACACCCACATAGAGCCAGCGACAATTCTGCCCAGTGCCCACAGAATCACACTGTCATTGGGTCCAGCTGATTTCCTTGCCTTTGCCTTACAGACTCAGATGGTAAGAAACACTATTCCATCTGGCCTGGAGGGGAGGTGGATACTAAGGGAGAGGTGCAGAGGAATTTTCTGGAAGAGGATGCAGAGGTCCTGCACTGTAGTAAAATCCAAATAGCAGAACGAGTCCAGCTCATACGTCCTAAGTACAGATCTAAAAAACAGTAAAAGATTAAAAAATTCCTATGCAGACCTATAGCTAAAATAAGAAGCCAGTCAGTGATAATACAATTCACTTTCAACTTGTAATCTGAGAAGTAATGACCTCGGCCCCCCCCTCCCGAGCTACACTGAGCATCCGTTAGACTACAGAGTGGAATCAGCGTCTCCGTCAGAAATGGCCTTCTTCCCTTGGAGCTCATGCCGCCCGCATGAAGTGCACTTAGAGCAGCCTGAGGGGCTGCCCTGGGGTGGACACAAGGGGCAGTCTGGGCCTTAGGTTCTGTGTCTGCCAACCTCTTGATTTGGGGCTTCTAGCCTCCAGAGCGATGAGAGGATGAATTTCTGTTGTTTTAAACCACCTAGTTTGTGATCGTTTGTTACAGCAGCCCTGGAAAACTAATACACTTTCCCCGGCACACACTCTCCCTCCCTAGCTTGTTCAGAAACGCCCCACTTCCTTCAGGCCTCAGTAAATGTTGTTATACTAATTAGATAATTATCAACCTGTCCCACACAAAGGTAACTACAAAAAAGTCCATTAAAAAAGCGCGAGAAGAATGGAAGAGAAAAGAGATGCCAGGAGCAGAAGAGAGAGAGAGCCTGGTGGTGCGCAGCCAACAGAGGAGGCTCAGGCAGGACAGACAGGACTTGAGTTGTTCTTGGAATGGATTTCAATGGGGGAAGCCCTCCGAGTGAGATGCCTGAAACCAGTCACTCACAGGAAGACACATATCCTACATCATGGCCCAGTACACATATTCATATATGGGTGCCATACGAGAAAGTTTTAATGAAGCAGCTTTTGCTGTTAGTGGGATGTGCCCTGATAATTTCTATTTTACACCATTCTCTGCCATGTTATTTATTTCCTTCCATCCTTCCTCTTCCTCCCTTCCCCTTCCTCCCCTTCCCCTTCTTCCTCCTCTTCCTCCTTCTACTTCTTTTTTTTTTGGATGGTAAATCACTTTTTTATTGCGTTATAGTCAGTTTACAATGTTGTGGCAATTTCTGGTGTGCAGTACAATTTTTCAGTCATACATGAATATACATATATTCATTTAGTTCTTGATGTAACACATTAATCTCTTTCCGCAGCCAACTAATGAGCTGTAACTGTACGTTCTAGACTGTAAGCCCCACAAAATCAGAGATCAGAGCTGTTTGGTTCACATCTCTATCCCAAGAACCTACTACAATCCCTGACATATATTTGTTACTAGATAAAACTTTGTTGAATAAAAGAGTAAATAAATGCATCAAGAGTTTAATTTTGTGGCATCTTCTAACAAGTTCTCTCTTCACGCATCCAAAGCTCTAAGACCATCCCTATCTTTTTCCTGACCTTTTTCAAAGGCTGTCTTCAAAGCTAAGTATGGTAGGTTGCATTTTATTATTTATATTCAGTGTTCCCTTCTATGCCATTAGCCACTCAGTTCTATGTGCGAAAGTGCAAATCTAATCATTTAACTCCTTTATTTAATATCCTTCTATTTGTCTGCTTTTTACAACTCACATCTGTCTAACACATACACATGGGCAGAGGCTGACACTGTTCACAGGCTCACTTTTCCAGCCTTACCTTGGCGTTCTTTCTCTATTCCTCTTCATTCAACTACACCAGACAGTTCACCATTCCTCTAAATCCACCAATGACATCCTTTCATATCCATGCCCCTCTGAAGCCTCCCCTCCCCTTGGAATTCTTGAAGAACCCTTCGCATATGTCACTCAGTGGAAGTAGAAACTTTTACACATTCTAACGGGGCAACTTCAGAGTGGAACATCTCCCTAGCCAACACTGCCATGTGCACATAATTCTTGGTATGCAGTTTCACATTTTGAACCCAGATATATCATTTCTTATATTACTTTTTAGTTATGTTTGTCTAGCTATCTTCCTCTTAGGCTGTGAGCTACGTAAGAAAAGAAATGACTGAGATGTTATTAATCTTCATCTTGTATTTCTGGCATTGAGCACACAATAAGTGTTGAAGGAAGATAGGAGAACAGGAGGGAGGAACAGAGAGGAGGGCTCAAATAAAGGGCCTCGACTTCCTTATCATCGCCCTGTTCTGTGTCCATCGCTGTTAAGTTCACAGCGTCCTTCCCCTTTATTGCTTATTCCAGCCTCTGAAAAATGAAAATAATTATTAGGCTTTTACAACAATTTATTCGTGGATGTGTTTTCACAGAGTTAGACCTCCAGCAGATGTCTGCTTCGTTGAAATTCCCACTGGTACAAGATCTTAATTCTTTGCAGATTTTGAAATCCATATAGAAAAAGCAGCATCTGTTATTTTGAGTCTGAAAATCTCTAACCCCCTAACCTTCTTTTCCCATTGAAATGATACTTTAATAACTTGAATTTTTATCACATGAAGTTTTTCAAGAATGTTGCATCCCTGTTCTGGCAGAACAAAGTGCATTGTGTCTTTGCTTTCTTTGGCTTCTAAGCGCTGCTCCCTCCTTACGGAACTCTTCCTGGTCTCCCCTACCCCGCACCCCCACCCTCTTCAACTCACTGGCTCTTACTTACTCCTCATGTCTTGGTTTGATCAAATGAGCTCCTCCAGACTCCTTCTCCCTTTAAACTTCACCAAAAATCTCTTTTTTTCAATTCGCTCATTCAATCAGCATTTACTGAAGGCCCCATCTGCAAACACCGTCACATTGGGGCAGGGGCACGGGGAGGGCTTCCACATATAAATTGTGGAGGAACACAGTTCCGTCTGTAGCACCACGTGAGTAAAAGATCTAGAGCCGCGTTCTCCGCCCACGTCCCTTAGTAAAGTCATCCTAGATGTCCTCCCTTCTGACTCCACTGATCATTTCTAAATCGGTTCCTAATTCTGGCAGAGAATCAGCCTGCCGTGTATTAGTCCCTGTCAAATGCCAACCGATCCACTCAGAGATTTGCAGAATTATGGGAGGAGCCAGAAGGGGTTCTGTAGAGCTGCTACATTCTTCTAGATCAAGGTTTCCCCAATGGGGTGCCATAGATCACTAGCTTTTTTATGACACATTAAGACATGTCAGTGAAAGAACAAGATTCTGTGGTCAACGAATTTAGGGCATACTTTGTACCCTGATCCTCTCTGAAAATCACATGCAAGTTGGTGTGAGAAGTCCTTCCCTAAAGAACCAGGATTAGGTTTGTGTAACCTGGGGTTTCCCACTTCCCTTTCATCACAAACGCTTTCTAGCTGAACAGCAATTAACCTCATGGAGATCCAGAGCCCCTACATTAGCTGTTCGGAATCAGGCTCTCCACCTTCCTCAGTCTGCTGAGGGACAGTTTTATCTAAGTCCTTTTCCCATTCCTCTCAAATTTCAGTTTTAAGCCCTCTTGATCAAGGGAGCACACTTGTCTTTAACAAAACCTTTCTTTCCAGTAACCTTTAGCAGAGCCACGTTTATTATCATAGTATCTCAAAACACAGTCCAAAAGGCTACTTCTCAGACTCATTTCTTCAAAACTTTCTACATGCTTCACTCCACATGCCCTCCTTTCTCCTCTAAATGATCATCCTTTCATGGGGGAAAAAGAAATGTCAGCTTCTTGTGTTTGAGGGGACTTCGATCTTCTTCCCCAGACATCAGACTATTAATATTGAGACAAGTTTCCAACTCCATAAGCTTGGCTCAGTTTTGCCCACACATCCTGGAAGAAGTGGGTAGTGATTGCTAGCTCTGACACATCTTGGCAGATGCTCATTCACTGCAGGAAGCCAGCTCCACTCCAGATCAGGCATATCGGATCTGCGTGCAGACAGCCCCATACTGCTCAGCAGACTCCGGACCACCCTTGGTGTCTTTTTCTTCTAGACCAGTAGTCGCAAGACTCCTTGAACCGGCTCCTTTATGTTCTCAAGCGTGAGCGGCAGCGGCTCTTTCGGAAGGGACATCTTTACCTTCTGCAGGCAGAGCCCCAGGCTCGCCAGCACTGCAGCTTCAAAGCCTTTCCCTTCCCTTGCTCTTCTGCACTGCGTCTTTCTCTGGCCAGCCTGGTGACAATGCTTTTAATTCTTCTTTTGCCTCCCTTGGATCTTTTTTTTTTTTTTTTTTGACCTTATTGGATTAGGTTTCCCATCCAGACAGAGACTGTTTCATCCTCACTAGTAAGAAGCACAGAGAGAAATGCCCAAAGCCCCATAACCTTCTCCCCAGCAGGGCGCCCAGTTTACATTTATGAAACCCATAATTGACAAGAGGCCGCAGGTAGAAAGACAAGTATAACTCCTTCCTCGCAGGTCACTGGTGCCTCGTCACACCTCCTGGGCAGCAAGATGAACGACAACCTTCTGTGGCACCTCCTAAAACGCCCACACTCTTAACTGCAAAGCAGACTCTGATTGTTCATTCCCTCTGCCACTGGGATCCCAGCAGGGACTCATGGGCACATGATTTGGAGATAAGCTGACCAGCCCCTACCTACTCCCTACCTACCAGCCTTTACTCATCTAATAATGCAGCATTTCCCAAACTTATTAAACCATTTTCGACACTTCCAATATTGTCATGAATTTTGTGCATTGCTGGAATGCCAGCAGCGGGTTGTGCATTATAAAGAGCAATCATTTGTCCTCACTTGGGATCGCATTCTGAAGGTTTTGGTTTTTTTCCTTGATTCAGGCAGTTTGAAGAACATGAGATCCACAACTGGTTCAAAGCTTTTTCCTTTCTGCCATCCATCCATGGACTAAGTTGAAATCATATAAATATTAACCATGAATACAATTTGAAAACTACCATACAAGTGCGTTGAAATTACAAGACAATATACATAAAAAGGATGACATTAATGTGGTGGCCAATTGGTACAGCAAAATACATTTTAAAGGTCGTTTATCACACAAAGATTAAGACAATGACATAGATGTATCTCTTTTTTTTTGTTTTTAATGTGATAAAGTGACCATGGGTAATCTTAACCCGAGAAAAAGTAAATTTTGTTATCCTCTTGCTGGGTTGATCGAGCCACAATGACACACTAGCAGTCAGTGGTTTTCATAAAGGAAATTAATATTTGCCTTGTCAATCATCCTGGGGAAGCAGTTAATCTGAGGTCAGGAAGTGGAGTGGCTTTCAGGATAGAGGAGAGAAGGACATCTTCCTCTCGGGGGCTGGGAGCGGTGGAGACGTGGGGAAAGTGGCAGTGGTCCAGATGGTTGAGCTGAATGGTCCCTGAGTATGTAGAGTTTACAGGGCACCACTGAGCATTCTGCTTTTTCAGGAACTCTCAACAGGTGGCAGCATCAGCACCAGAAGCCGAAGAAGTAGCTAGTTTATGAAACAGACAACAGTTGTAAAACCTCTTGTTTCAAGGGGGCAGATCAGATTTCTTGCTCCAGAGAAGTTGTACAAACGGTCAAGGTGACACTGTGGACATGAGGGAAGCACCACCTTCTCCCTGGGGTCGGGGAGGAGCCATCAGGGTCAGCCCAGTGGAATCAACAGAGCTCTTTGTCATGAGACCGACATCAGAAGAGGCAGCAAATCGCAGCAAGAAAATTGGAGTGGAGGGAGCAGAAAGACATGCCCTTCTGGGTAAGAACCGCAACTCCACAGAAAAAACTCAGAAATGACTAGAGGGGGACTTTTGATGTGAAATAATCAGTGAGTGTACATTTTACAGTAACGTTGAAAAGAAAGCTTAAGGCCAGGTTGCTGTTACCAGCAGGCCAGGCCAATAAGCAAGATGCTAAACTTAAATATCCATAACCAGTCAACTGAATGAGCCGAACTCAGTAAGATGTGAGCAGAAACTCACTGTTTTTCACACCACTTTTTCTTGGGCGGGGAGGGGCGAGAATTCTACCATTGAACCGCCAATGCCTTCACACCACTTTTTCTTTGAACCTCTCTCTCTTAGGTTTTCCTCCTTATTTATGATGAAATCTCAGGAAGATCTCATAGTTTCATAGCTATGTTATTAAACAAGTAGACTTTGTCCAGCAGAATATCAAAACTCCAAATTTCAGACAATTTAAAAATCTGTCTCTGCCGTCAGTTCAGGTCAAGCTTCGGCTGAGAAACTGAGATAAGAAGGGAAGTTAGAATTCTTGTTTTTTCACTTTCCCATCTTACACTGCCTTTTCCTCCACTTACCAGCTACTGTTTGAGACCCCCTGTAGTTTTAAGAGGGTGGGAAGTCCTGATCTGACAAGCACAGTTTGTTTCCTGCTGTAACCTTACAGATAAGATGCATGTCCAAAAGTGACTCTTCCTTTCTTACAGCATCTTTTCAGGGTCTGTATAAACTCCCTGGGTCGCTGCATCTTCTCAACCACTGTCCCCTTGATGACAGCCCCCTGGTTTCCAGTAGCCCACCCTTCTATTTACCTCACCACCCCACGCCAGGTGGTCTTTTTGGAGAGAGTCCCTCTCACGCTCCCCAAGCCACATACCCTTCCTAGGGGTCCATATTTGAATTTCCGTAAATATGCATGCATTCTTGTGCTAAAAACTCTAGAAGTCAGGGCCCTTCCCAGAGCAGCTCTCCTGTCTCTCAAACCAGCTAGGGAAGCACCAGCCCTGGTTCTTATTTTCATACTTTTCAAATGTGAGTCAGATACCAGACCCTGCACTCCTCAACTCCAGGGAAAACATGTCAAGTTCTTGACATGTCTTCTTGAAGTTTTGGTGGCGAGGGGAACGGAGACTCCAAGCTCCCTGACAGCTCTTTCTCTGAAAAGTCTTCACTTTTTAATCTCTCCAGAGTCCTCTATCACACCCACCTCCCCTAATGCCGAGGCTGGAAGAGGTGTTGGACCAGTGCCAGCAGAGATGAGTTCACATCCTCAGAAACACGTTTCTCTAGCACGTGGGAGTACCAGGGACTACTGTGTTGTTCTGGACCTTTGAGTCCTTTGAGAGAATAGGAAGCACCTGATTTACTATTCTTTCGTGAAAAGTATTGTTTCATCATTTATGTGAGCATGTGTGTATGGACGGATATAAACCATATTAACATCTTGCAGAACTCAATTTGGGAAACCTGGGCTAAGACACTTCTGATTAACTTGCACGAGATAGAATCTGCCCGGCTTCCTTCTGAAAGCAACACTTACTCAGAGTCTTAGGTAGAATGATCCAAAACACCGACAACATCTTGCTGAAATCAGACTTGAGACCACGAATTTGCCACCGAGTTTGGCATGTCTTCCTAGCACACGGGATTGGATCTGAATCGTTCAGCTCTATCTGGAACCAACACAGCACAATTATACAACTGTTGTTCTGGGCTTCTAAATGATGTCAGAGGAGGCAGAACCTGTAAAACACAATTGTCCTATCTAGAGGAAATACCTAGGACGTCAGCTTCACCATGATGAGGTTACTCACCAGCTCTGTGTCCTGGGATTCCACTATTCTTTATAAAGCTTCCACGTGGATTAGGAAATACGCCCTCTTTGGGCAGGTAGATTAGAAAGAGGTAGGACCCTGGGCAGGTGCACCTCCACACCACAGCCAAGTTTGGTCTAGATTTCAGCCCTAGCTGATTTCCTCAGCCAGGTGCCATGAGCAGTGTACAAACCCTACAATTGCAAATGGCAACCCTAAACCTATTTAAAATAAAGTTAATATTTCCATTATACATGTAATACTTCATCATTATAAGAATTATTTTAAGTATAAATATATATAATTAATTCATTTTCCCACATCTCAAAGGCGAGTATGCTATTATATTTTCTGAGTGTATTTTAAGTGATTGTCATCATACCATATATATGTGGCTTTGTAAAGTTCTTTCTTAATATAACATTGTAATACAAGCTCTTTTCATGTTCTCCAAATTCTCCATCAATGTCAGTTTAAACAGTTCATCCATAGATATTAATCAGAGAGACACCACTAAATCTTAAGGAACTCAGAGAAAGGCCAAAGATAGCTGAAAATGAGCAATGAACTCCAGGGACTATCTTTCTGGAAAAGATTAAAAGAGAGAAACATATATACAGATGGATACTCTGAGATGAAGACTTTGGCAGGTACCTTCCTAGGGTCAGAGTATGAGTCTTTAAGGGATTTGGGACAAGGCTCAAGAAATCTGGTACTCACTGTGGTCCATGGCTCTCTCCTTTTGAGGAAAGCCAGATAAAATAGTGCCTCACTGGGTCAACTCATGCCAGCTTCTGAAAGCCAAGGGTTGCATTTTAGCCAAATTTTTTGCTTGAAAGTCAAGCTTTAAAAATAGTCAGAGGCATTTTGCAAACCTAATTAGTCCCCTCTGAGATGTTTTGATGAACACTGAATGCCATCAACCTGCATTTGGCAAACAGGAAGTGGGGGAGCGAAATAACCCACCTGTGAGTTTCCAGTCACTAGAGGTCCAAGCTTTGATGGATCTCGGGGGACAAGCAGATAGCCACCCCTACTTACTCACCTGCTTGTGGGAGACTAGAGTTGAAGTTGAGGGACACCCTTTAGCAGTTGTTACTTGCAGAAGGTTGTATTTAGGATTCTCAATCTTTTCATGTCCCCTTTCTGAAAGCCCCTCACCAGATGAGATTCTAATCCCCAATGCTGTCTCTCTCTCTCTCTCGCTCTCTCCCCCTCTCCTTTCTATCAAAATAAGTTCTGCAAAGGACCATATTTAGCCAGTTCCCCTTTTGAGGAAAATTCAGAACATCAAGAATTCTGGCCAGTCACAAACCTTCCAGACTCTGGCAGTGACTTGTTATATTTGAAAGTTCCTTAGCTTTTGTTTTTATGAAAAGGATGCTCCTGTTAGATTTCAGATCACAAGTCATACATTTCATTCAATACGTGCTTATGGAACATCCTTTGTGAAACACAGAACAAATTTTATCATAAACCATACTAAATAATTCATGAGCATAAACTTCAATTGCGTGTATTTTCTGAATGGAAAGGGAAAGCAGCCTTGTTCATAAAAGCTTCTAATACATTTCTGTGACTGACCTGAAAGAGATTGTTTGCACAAAAAGGATGTAGTCTAAACAAGGGACTATTTCTAAAACGTGTGGGCAGGGTTAAGAGAAACCCATAAGGGACAGTGAAGCACCCTGGGACCGGCAACAGTGCAAATCTCCTACCTCCCCTGTACCAGGAGGGCAAGGGAAGAGGCTGTTGCCAAAACTGATGAAAGCCATAGATCTAGGAGGAGAAGGTCTTCCAGTAGGAACTGTGACTTCCGTTAGAAGCATCCATTGCCAAACTGTGACCCAGAAGGAGCACAGGGAGCTAAATACTCAAGCTTTCTCCTCTTCCACCCTCCAGTCTCCTGCCAATGACTCTCATTGACTAAATCCTACAAGAATCCAACAATCCTTAGAGATCAGTCTCTCAGGGCACCGAGGAGTGATGGAAAAGTGTACAGAGTGGACCTGGGAGAGCAAATGAAGACCATTCAGCACAGTCCACCTCCCTTGGTCCCTTTACGTTCACTCTTAGCTCTGGATGAAAAATTCATGCCCGTAGCAGGTGGAGCACACAAAATCCCACTGGCTAGTCTGTCATCACCTGACAATGCCAATTCTGTCATATTCCCACTTTAAACCTACAATATTAATACCAAGAACACACTTTATATAAAGTAGTGGGTGGGCGAAGTCAAAAGAAAAATTAATTCATCTAAATCTAGTTGCTACAGTTCACACTTTAGTAACCAGTCAGTCACAAGACATGAAGTGATAACCCGAGCTTCCTTCTGCCATGTTACTACCTACCGTACATCTCCTGCATCATCTTTACCAGGTGGTATGGCCAAACCCTCATCTCTTTAGGATCTCAGTCATCAATCATCCTTCTTTGCTGAACTGTAACTGTTTTCCATTGACCAGGGCTATTAGACAAGGAAGTTCTAAGAGGCACCCAGAGAATTTCCCTGGGTCCCAGACGATTCTTCAGTTTAGTCCTTCTGTGTGACAGGGCACCATGCAAGAAAGCCTACTGCTTAAATTCTTTTATCATCAAATAAGTATCTTGAGGTATACAGCCTCAAAAATGCCCCCCAGTGATCTCTACCTCCTGGTGTTCGTACCCTTGTGTAAACGCCTCCCCGAGGATATGCAGGTGAGGGTGAGATGGAGTGACTTGAGTCTAATGCATAGAATATGGCAAAAATGATGGCATGTTACTCTTGAGATTACATTATTAAGGATTTGACCTCCTTTTCGCTCTCTCTCTCTCTCTCTTTTTCTCTCCCCCCCAACCCCCGGCTTCAGCCTTTCTTTTGCTCTTCTGGTATACTTGCTCTGACGAATAAGCTTGCCAACATGTTGTCAGGGATCCTGGGAAGGGGAACTGAGGGTGGCCTCCAGTCAACAGCCAGGGACCCCAGTTCAATACCTATTGCAGAACTGAATTCCGCTGACAACACTGTGAGTGAACTCGGAAGTGAATTCTCCCCTAGTTGAGCCTGCAGATGGGAGCCACCCTGGCAGATACCTTGGCTGCAGCCTGTGAGAGACCTTTAAGCATAAGGCTCAGCTGATAGATGCCTGCTGTCTTGAGCCACCGAAGTTCAGGGTAATTTATTATGTGGCAATAGATAACTAACACAGCAAGTGCTGTAATATGGGCACCACGGCGAAAAGGCAACAAACGACATTCTCGTCGGTATTTCAGATCCAGGCTTCACAGTGACCACCTCTGCCTGTTGCTTCAGCAGCATAAGGAGCCCAAAATGGCGAGGGGAATTCTTGACTTCAGATTTGACAGAACTTGCCTGTGTTTCCTGGTAGAAGCATTCTTCCTGTGGGAACAAGCATTCCTCCAAACACTTCCAGGCCAAGGTTGTTGGGAAAGGGAGCAAAAAATTCCTTCAGTGTACTTTTGCTTCCAATCCCTTGCAGGGGGGAGGCAACACCATACGCGGGTCACCGATTTAAGGCATATACCGTGCCCTTTAAGTTCTGACCTCGCAGGTGCGTTCTCCCAGCTGGCACTATAAGCACTTTAATGGGGCTTTCTATCCGTTTATCAAGCCAGCTTCTCCTCAGCGATGGGACTCAATGCATGTACGTCTAGCAGTGTGCCTCTAGTGAAACTGTAAAATAAATTGCTTTGTCAGAGGCATAGAGTATAGGATACCGTGGCAATAGATAAAACATGTGTAAGTCCATGACTGGTGGTGCTGGGAACAGCGCTGCGAGCAGGAAAGTTAGTTTATATCGAGAATATCTATGCTTATATCTATCTAGCTATCTATCTATCTATCCATCCATCCATGCATCCGTCTACCTGTTTTGTGCTGGTCTCAGCATTATTGATGGTAATGCTATTGACTAGAAAGGCCTGGGGGCACTCACCCGGGTCCTGGTGAGCTTCCCACAGACATCTCCCCTTCCCAAAACAGTGTCATGACTGGGCTGACCCTTGTGGTTCTTATGATTGCAAGATGCCCTTCAGCAACAACTATTAGACAACTCTGAAGAAGAAAGAGTTTATTGCTTACAGCCGCTGGAGTGTACAAGTCACACCAGGGGACAGGCAGCGAGGTCACAACTGGAAGGAGAGCACAAGGCCTGGGGCTCTGTTTATTGGGGTCGAGGGGATGGCTAAGGTTTCCCACACTCACTCTCCATTGGCAAATTTAAAACATAGGCGTGGGAATTTAAAGCATGGGAGAAGAGAGGATGAAAGAAAAAAAAAACCCAAAACCCAAGCAGCCCAAACATCCAGTTATCTAAATCAGGCAGGATCTCTAGACAAAGGAGCCTCATGGTGTGTGTGTTGGGGGTGGTGGGGTATGAGCATGAGTTCCACTCTATTCTTTATCTAGTCCTGTGGCTGGCAATGTGTTTGTTCAAGATAGCCTTTGTTGAAGTGGATGCCTCTTTGAAGTGGATGTCTGGGTAATCAAAACTTAAGTTGGGCACTTGAATTACAAAAACAAAAGCCAACTGTCAGGGCTTACACTACACTGTCTATACACACACACATGCACATTCCCTTGAAGACAAATTGCTACCTCCTCCACAAGAAAAGAAATCTCCCTGCATTAGGGTGGATGCCTTGTCCCCCAAGGGGAAGTGCTGTATCAGAAGTTTAGCAAAGACCTCTGTTGTTGGCAAACTGTGCTCTCAGAGGTAGCAGTAACTGAGTAAGTCTTTATGAGAGGAAGCCTCCAAAAGATGGAGATACCCACCAAGGAGCATGCTTCTTTTTTTGTTATGAGAAGTGCAAGATGCAGATACTTGTATCCCACTCTTAAGGGAAAATTTTCCAGACCACTGGGTGCCTAGAAACTTCATATCAGCCTCCTGAATTTTCAGTTTTTCTCTTGTCCTGTGGCACACATGTGTCTCATAAAGTATACAAGTTTTAGTCCAATTAGCATCATGCCTTTAATGTAATAGACTGGTATGGTATTCTCTAGGATGTCAAGATAATCAAGTTCCTTCATGACAATATTAAGACAACAAGCAGGAGAGCCAGCATAATCCTGACATAACCCTGTAGTAAGAGAATGGACTCATGTCCAGGCCACGTGAAGGCAAATTACTTCTGACCACCTTTATCAATGGATATCGGGAAAATAATAATAAAACATTTGCTTCAGCACCAGCTG